>NC_057847.1:5000000-6250000 GCF_910594005.1 Cervus elaphus
GAACATATTCATTTTTCCCAGCCCCAAGAACAAGATTCAGTACCAAATTCTTGCCATGGTAGAATTCTCTGCCAGCTGCTTCTTTTCATCACATCCTTTCCAGTTCATTACACAGTTCTTCGTGTGGATCCCCATGTTTATCTGCCTGATCTGTTATTGTATCGGAATGTGATTCTCTACAGAAACTAAACACGCAGCGTGAGGGAGGCTGCTATCGGTACTCATGAAGCACTTTCCCCCTTTTTAATGAACCCAGCTTCATAATGTTTAATACGATTACTATCTGGCTCTTCAGCAGAGTTTTGTCAATGTGAAAAAATGGTCTTTGCTAATAGCGTGAAGTGTCTCAGATAACCAACATGAAGAATGCGATGCATCAAAGGCATGAAATGACAAAATAATCAGTTTTTCCACTCAGGTGACTTCTAATATTGCTTACACTTTTATAAGAGCGGCACAACCATAATAAATAATGCAGAGGCTTGGCGTGTCCCAAGCTCTCTGTCACCAGCCAGGACTGAATTGTAGAGTGAAAATATTTCATTTGGGTTACTCTGTACACAGCTGTATATTTGTCAATGTTTTCGTAACTCTTACGACTTCATGAATATAATCAGTCCTCTATCCTTTCACAGACTGAGGACATCAGTGTATATGTAAAAAGGCAGGTCTGACAATGCTCTTATTCCCTTTATTGCAGTGACAACATTTATGCCACTGTAGTTAAAGATCTGCATGCAGTTTTATTGGGTACTACTACTATAGTTTATCAGTTGGCTATAAAAAAAGTTCTTTTGAAATAAAAACTTGTCATGCTAGGATACATTTTTAAAACTAAAATTCTAAAACAATTTTATGTAGCCATTTGAAAAATGACAGCATTTTGTGATTTCTTCAAACGATTTAGTTCACTAGACTGCACTCTTACAAGAGGCCCTAAACTGCCTCCCACCCTACCCGCCCCTAAATAAGGAAAGAAACAGTAAAAACAACTCTTCCAGATCCCTCCTCACATAGAGATATTCCAAGACACTCAGAAAACCACTGAAGCTTAGGACTGGGAGAGAAAAAAAAAGTATTCTTCTTATTCATTTCCTTGCTTTGTGTTGGAGAAAAATATTATTTATCAAGTCAGGTGAAAACCTAGCTTTAATTTCATTAAAAGGGAATAAAAAGCTTCACCCATTCTTCAGTCATTAGTTCCCTCTGTTCACACTTAGTTTCAAGAAATATTTTCCTCCTATTGAAATTGTGCCCATGTCATTGTCCTCTGGCCTTCACTTCATTAGCCAACATAGCAGGAGGCTCTCAGAAGTGACTCTGAAACACCCAATGCTCATTCATCAGGTGGTACCACCAAATTTCCACATGGATGGATAGATGGCTGGATGGCTGGCTGGGAGGATGGATGGAATGGATAGATATGTAAATGGATGGGTAGATGGGTAGATGGATGTGTGGATCAATGGGTAACAGGGTAGGTGATTAAGTGAATAAGATGATGATGGATGGATGGATGAGTATAGTGTTCAGAAGCTGGGGCTTTGAAGTAAATCAGCCAACTTTGATGTTAGGCAAGCCAAATTTCACTTCTCTATGCTTCTCTATGTTCCTTCTAGGAGACACAGTACTACACTACACTACACTACAGATTAGCTGTGTGCAATTTCAAAAGATAATGCATGCATGAGATGTGCTAACAATGGGCTGACTCATCACAGGCCTCAGGGTATGAAGACTGCTGCTGCATGATTACCATGGTTACCATGATGAGTGTGTTACATTCTACTCTCCTCTGGGTACCAATCTTTCTTAGCCTTCAACGCTTCTCTGCAAAGCATCTTGATCTTTTTGTCAACTGAAATTATTATTATTTCTGATAGTTTCATCTTCTTTTTTAAACTTCTCCCCACATTCTCCTTAAATACTCAGTTTAGTTCAGTTCAGTCGCTCAGTCGTGTCCAACTCTTTGCAACCCCATGAACTGCAGCACACCAGGCCTCCCTGTCCATCACCAACTCACAGAGTTCACCCAAAACCATGTCCACTGAGTCAGTGATGCCATCCAACCATCTCATCCTCTGTCGTCCCCTTCTCTTCCTGCCCTCAATTTTTCCCAGCATCAGGGTCTTTTCAAATGCGTCAGCTCTTCGCATCAGGTGGCCAAAGTATTGGAGTTTCAGCTTCAACATCAGTCCTTTCAATGAACACCCAGGACTGATCTCCTTTAGGATAAATACTCACATTCTACATATATCTCTTCCCTCAAACATACCAAGACTCACTAAGTGAAGCCTCAGCTCTCCAGCAGTCATAGCTTTCTGATATATCCATGACTCAGCACCACATGAAAATTTATCTTAAATGTTCATTTGTTGAGCATCAAGCCTGACCTACATTCTAAGCCTAAAGTCTGTTTAGAATTCTTATGACCAGTCCATAAAGCAAGACTGAAGAAAAGCTACATTTATCTTTTGGAGTCACAAGGTACAGATAAGGCGTGATTTTGCTAGATTGGTTTTCCTGGTCATGGTTGTTATTATACTCAGCTTGGAACATTGGTATTAGTTGAAGAATTCCCTTGTCTTCTGGATCACCTAAGATATGATTTAGGGTCTTTATGAATTTCAGTCTTTATCTGGGGCATGTATGTGAATAGATTCGAAATATATCAGAAGGGCGCTTTTAGGATATATCATAACAAGAAAGTGGGACTTTTCTAAATTTAATCAAAGTGTTTTTCTAATCATAATGAAATTAAATTAGAATCAATTACAAGAAGAAAACTAGAAAGTTAAGAAATATGTGAAGATTAAACAACACATTACTAAACAATCAATGGGTCAAGGAAGAAATTAAAAAAAAAAAAAACAAACAGAAAAAAAAAAGCAACTTGAGATAAATGAAAATAGAAATACAACATACCAAGTTTATGGAATGTAGCAAAAGTAGTTCTAAGAGTGAAGCTCATAGCAATAAATGTTACTTCAAAATTCTCACTCCAGGGGCAGGACCAAGACGGCAGTGAGGGGAGATGCAGAGTCATGTCTCCCATGCCTAGATTGCCTGTGGGTGTTAGGGGAGGCCTCTGGCAAGCAGGCGGGCAGGAGGGGCCCTAGGGACCACCAGGTACTGATAGGAGGGGGTGGGGAAGGTCCAGGCTGGAGGATTCACTGGGAAAGCCCATGGTGTTCCCCTTTCACTTGGGCCCAGGAGTTTTCAAGGGCCTGAGGGCTGGGGCTTCTGCCCTCTGGGTCCCCCTGTGCCCTCCAGGGCCCTCTCTACCCTCTAGCTGAATCTTCTGCCCTCTGCCCTGCAGGGAGCCCTCCACTCTTCAGGGACCGCCTTCCCATGGGCCTTCTGACTACGAGACTGAGGGAAGAGCCTCCTGAGCAGTTCCAGGAATAGGGAACACCCTGGTGTTCTCCCACCCACTCAGCCCTGGGGAGCCTCCTAAGACCCCCAGGTTGAGCCCTTCAGCCTTCAGAACCACCTCCATGCTCCTGGCCTGTCCACCTTCCGGAACTCCCCTCCTCACCAGCCTCTGTTCCCACATCCCAGGTTCCTCCTCCCTCTGGAGTCCCCACCCTCTAAAGAACCCTTATCCCTCTAGTGACTCACATCTGCCCTCTGGACTGAGCCATCTGTCCCCAGGGGCTCCCCTCTGCCTGTTATGGCCTGCCTCTGCTCTCCAAGGCCCTCTCCTCCCTTCTGGGCCTTCTCCTCCCTCCAGGATCCCCATCCTCAACCTGACCCCTCACTCTTCCAAGGGCCTTGTCTGACCTCTGGACTGGGCTTACCATCATCTAGCACTCCTCCTACCCTCTGGTTCCCTTTGCCTTTTGGGGGCCACCTCCATCCTCCATGGCCACCCTCCCTCGGAGCACCCTCCGCCCACCAGCCCAAACCCTCTGCCCTCCAGGGCCTCCTCTGTCCTCCAGAGACACCACGGAGGGCACCCTCTCCCACACAGGCCTTGTGGGTGCCGGAAGGAGGGGGAATGGAGCAGGGCTGGCTGGGAAGGTCCCTCCAGGTGTGGAGGAGAGGGGAATCCATCTGTTGTTGCCCAACCCATGGCCTCAGGAAGCCTCCTGGGGACCTGGGCCTTATCCTCTGTACCTCAAAGCTGGAGGCACTGCAGAGGTCTCTTTGGCTGTATGGACCCAGGGCCATTTCTGAAGGCTTGGGTCCTCAATCAGAACCCCACTCTTGTCTAAATCCCACCTCCACCTAAACACCTCCAATACATAAACTCTTCTACACCTAAGCTGTGCCCTCACAGTAAAGGTTTTTTTCCACCTTTTTGTTTGTTAGTTAATTTGTTTGTTTGTTTCACTATTTGCCAGTGGAGTTCAGTTTTACCCTTCAGTGGTTGTTTCATACTTATTCATATCTTTCCTACTATTTCTGTTAGTTTTGTAAACATACTCAATTATTTTTTAATCTTTGCTATTATTCTGCACCCTATTATTTTTATTTTTCTTACTTTTTATTTGTGTGTGTGTGTTTGTTTCCTTCCCTCTCTTTGCTAATGGAGTTGAATTTTACCCTTCAGGACGTGTTGTATTTTATTCTTTGTTACTATTCTCCCTTTATTTCTTTCTTTTTCCCTGCATCCTATGGCTTGTGGAATCTTGGTTCATGGGCCAGAGATCAGGCCTGAGCCAATGAGGCAGGAATGCTGAGTCTGAACTGCTGGAGTAACAGAGAACCCCAGGCCCCAAGGAATATTAATTAGTTTAGGTATTTCAGAGGTCCACATCTCAACACCAAAATCTGAGTCTACTCAACTGCCTGTAAACTCCACTACTGGAAACTTTAGGTCAAATAATTAGTAAGACAAGAACATGGTCCCACCCATTAAAAAAAAAAGTTACAAATAAAGGAGAATGGTAAAAAAGCTACAAGGCCTAATAAATGAAGAGGAGATAGGGAACCTATATGAAAAAGAATTTAGAGTAATGATAGTAAAGGAGCTTCAAAATATTGAAAGTAGAATGGAGAAAATGCAAGAAACATTTAACACATTTAACAAAGACCTAGGAGAAATAAAGTCCAGGAAGCCCAGAGGTACCTATACAGGATAAATCCAAAAAGAAATACACCAAGACACATATTAATCAAACTAACAAAAATTAAACACAAAGAAAAACATATTAAAAGTCACAAAGGAAAAGCAAAAAATAGCATACAAAGAAATCCCCATAAGGCTAAGAGCTGATTTTTCAACAGAATCTCTGCAAGCCAGAAGGGAGTGGCAGGATATACTTAAAGTGATGAAAGAGAAAAACCTACAACCAAGATTACTTACCCATCAAGGATTTCATTCAGATTTGACAGTGAAACCAAAAACTTTATAGACCAAAAAAAAAAAAAAAAAAACCTAAGAGAGCTCAGGACCATCAAAACAGCCTTACAAAAAATGCCAAAGAAACTTCTCTAGTAGGAACGTAAAAGAAGAAGACTCACAAAAACAAACTGTAAACAATTAAGAAAATGGCAATAGGAACATATGTATCAATAACTACCTTAAATGTAAATGGATTAAAATGACCATGTTACCCAATGGACATTTAAATGTATTAAATGTCCCAACCAAAAGACACAGACTATACGAATGGATACAGAAACAAGACCCATGTATATATTGCCTACAAGAAACCCACTTCAGACCTAAGGACATAAACAGACTGAAAGTCAGGGGATGGAAAAAGATATTCTTAACTAAACAATTAAGAATATACTTATTCTTAATTCAAAATGGCAATATGAACATACATATCAATAACTACCTTATACGTAAATGGATTAAAATGACTATATTACCCAAAGTAGTCTACAGATTCAATGCAATTCCTATCAAACTACCAATGGCATTTTCCACAAAACTAGAAAAAAACAAACAAACAAACAAACAAAAATCATTCCTCTGGAAACACAAAAGACCCCAAATAGCCAATGCAATCTTGAGAAAGAAGAATGAAGCTGGAAGAATCAACCTTCCTGGCTTCAGACTATACTACAAAGCTATAGTCATTAAGACAGTATGGCGTTTGCACAAAAACAGAAATATAGACCAATGGAACAAGATAGAAAGCCCAGGGATAAATGCATACACCTATGGGCACCTTATCTTTGACAAAGGAAGCAAGAATATACAATGGAGAAAAGGCAGCCTCTTCCATAAGTAGTGCTGGGAAAACTGGACAGCTTCACATAAAAGAATGAAACTAGAAAACTTTCTAACACTATGTGTATGAGTGTTAAGTCACTTCAGTCATGTTCAGCTCTTCAAGACTACATGGACTGTACCTCACCAGGCTCCTCTGTTCATGGGATTCTCCAGGCAGAATACTACAGTGCATGGCCATGTCCTTTTTAGGGGATCTTCCTGACCCAAGGATCAAACTTGCATCTTTTACAAGATTAAGATTACACATATAAGTGATATCATACAGTATTTATCTTTCTTTGTCTAAATTATTTCACTTAACATAATTCCCTCAATGTCCATCCATTTGCTGCAAATGTCAATATTTCCTGTTTTTAATGACTGAATAATAATGTGTTATAACATCTACAGTAAACAGATGTTTACTGCATTGTCAGGCTGGTTCTTTACCACTAGCACCACCTGGGAAGCTCTTCTAACACTATACACAGAAATAAACTCAAAATGGATTAAAGATTTAAATATTAGGACAAAAACTATAGAACTCTTAGAAGGAAACTTAGGTAGTACATTCTTTAACACACATCAGAGCAAGTCCCTCTTTGACTCACCTCCTAGAGTAATGAAAATAAAATCAGAAGTAAACAGATGGGACTTAATTCAACTTATAAGCTTTTGCACAGCTAAGGAAAACAATAAACAAGATTAAAAGAAAACTCTCAAAATGGGAGAAAGCAATTGCAAATGAAACAGTTGACAAAGGATTAATCTCTAAAACATACAAGCAGCTCATGAAGCTCAATACCAGAAAAACAAACAACCCAATCAAAAAATGGGCAAAAACATACATTTCTCCAAAGAAAGCATGGTGGAAGTAGTGGTAGTTTAGTTGCTAAGTCACGTCCGACTTTTGCGACCCCACGGTCTGTACTCTCCAGGCTCCTCTGTCCATGGGATTTCCCAGGCAAGAATACTGGAACGAGTTGTCATTTCTCAAAGAAGACATACAGAAAGCCAACAAACACAAGAAAAGATCCTCAACATCACTCATTATTAAAGAAATGCAAATCAAAGCAATGAGGTATCACCTCACACTAGTCAGAATGGCCATCATTTACAAATCCACAAACAATAAATGCTGGAGAGGATGTGGAGAAAAGAAAACCCTCTTGCACTATTGGTGGGAATGTAAATTGATATAGCCACTATGGAGAACTGTATGTAAGTTCCTTAAAAATCTAGGAATAGAACTACAATATAACCCTACAATCCCACTACAGGACATATATCCTGAGAAAACCATAATTGAAAGAGACACAAGTACCCCGGTATTAACTGTAACACTTTTTACAACAGCTAGGATATGGAAACAATCTAGATATCCATCAACAGATGAATGGATACAGAAACTGTGGTACAAATATATACAATGGAATATTAAAAAACTATAAAAGGTAATGCATTTGAGTCAGTCCTAATGATGTGGATGAACCTAGAGCCTATTATACAGAGTGAAGCAAGTCAGAAAGAGGAAGAAAATCTTGTGTATTAATGCATGCATATGGAAAGAGCATACTGATGAATCTATTTGCAGGGCAGCAATGGAGACGAGATATAGAGAACGGATTGTGGACACAGCAGTGGAGGAAGGAGAGAGTGGGTGAATTGAGAGAATAGCATGGAAACATATACATTACAATATGTAAAATAGATAGCAAGTGGGATTTTGCTGTGTGAGACCGGGAGCTCAACCCAATGTTCTGTGACAATCTAGAGGGGTGGGATGGAGGGGGGAGATGGTAAGTTTCAGGAGGGTGGGAGGACATATGTGTACCTGTGGCTGATTCATGTTGATGTATGGCAGAAGCCAACACAATATTGTAAAGTCATTATCCTCCAATTAAAAAAAAAAATCAAAGAAAAAGAATGTTACTTCAATAAAGAAGGAAAATATCAAATAAAGAATTTAACCCTACATTTCAGAGAACAAGAAAAAATGAGAAGAAATAAAGCTCAAAATTGGTAGAAGAAAGGAAACAAAGATTGTAAAAGAAATAAATTAGAGATTAAAAGAGAGAAAAGTTCAATGAAAGTAAGACCTGTTTACTGTAGATGTTATAACACATTATTATTCAGTCATTAAAAACAGGAAATATTGACATTTGCAGCAAATGGATGAACATTGAGGGAATTATGTTAAGTGAAATAATTTAGACAAAGAAAGATAAATACTGTATGATATCACTTATATGTGTAATCTTAAAAATAACAAAACAGGAAAATATACAAGCAAAAATCTAGCTCAGAGACCCAGAGAACAGACTGATGGCTGCCAGAGTGGTAGGGGTAGTGAGGGAAGGGTTTAAATGGGTGAAAGGGGTCAAAAGATACAAATTTCCAGTTATAAAATAAATGAGTCCTGGCTATGTAATGGTGACTATAATTAATCATAACATACATTTGAAAGTTTCTAAGAGAGTCGATCTTAAAAGTTCCCACAACAGGAAAAATTTTTTTCTAACTCTATATGGTGATTGACGTTAATCAGACTTATTGCAATGATCATTTCACAATATATGGAAATATGAAATCAGCATGTAATACTCATGAAATGAATATAATGCTATATTAACATTATAATCCAATTTAAAATACATTGTTGTTGTTTTTCAGTTGTTAAATCTTGTCTGACTCTTTGCATCCCCATGGACTGTAGCACCCCTGGCTTCCCTGCCCTTCACTGTCACCCGGAGTTTGCTCAAACTCATGTCCATTGAGTTAATTATCCCATCCTACCATCTTATCCTCTGTCTCCCCTTCTTCACCTGCCCTCAATCTTTCCCAGCATCAGGGTCTTTTCCAATGAGTCAGCTGTTCACATCAGGTGTACAAAGTATTAGAGCTTCAGTTTCGGTATCAGTCCTTCCAATGAATATTCAGGGTTGATTTCCAGGATTGAATGGTTTGATCTCTTTGCTGAACAAGGGACTCTCAAGAGTCTTCTTCAGCACCATAGTTGGAAAGCATCAATTCTTTGGCACTCAGTCTTCTTTATGGTCCAACTCTCGTATCTGTACATTGCTACTGGAAAAACCATAATTTTCACTATATGGACCTTTGTCAGTAAATTGATGTTTCTGCTTTTTACTATGTTGTTTGGGCTTGTCATAGCTTTTTGCCCAAGAAGCAAGCATCTTTTAATTTCATGGGTGCATTCACAGTGGTTTTGGAGCCTGAGAAAATAAAGTCTGTCACTGTTTTCATTTTTTCCCCAATCTATTTGCCATGAAGTGATGCGACAGGATGTCATGATCTTAATTTTTTGACTGTTGAGTTTTAAGCTGGCCTTTTCAGTCTCCTCTTTCATCTTCACCAAGAGACTTTTAGTTCCTCTTCACTTTCTCCCATTAGGGTGGTATCATCTGCATATCTCAGGTTATTGATATTTCTCCCAGTAATCTTGATTCCAGCTTGTGATTCATCCAGCCAAGCATTTCACATGATGTAAAATATATTTGGGCTTTTAAGTAATTCAGTAAAGGAGGAAAGATCATGGCTAATTTAGTTCTAAATGCCATCTTTTATAACTCTGGGCTTCCTACATGGCACAATTGGTAAAGAATCTGCCTGCCAGTATATGAGTCACAAGAGACACAGGCTTGACTTCTGGGTCAGGAATATTTCCTGGAGTAGGAAATGGTAACCCACTCCAAAATTCTTGCCTGGAGAATTTCATGGACAGTGGAGTCTGGCAGACCACACACAATCCATGGGGTTGCAAAGAGTCAGACACAACTGAGCACTTAAATAATTCCAGGCACACAGTATGTACTCAAACATTTTCATGAACGAACCAGGAGATAAATGGCAAGTATTTTTTTCTGGCTCAGTTCAATGAATTGAATTTGGGATCTAACATAACATCTTATATTATGCCACAAGCCCATTCCAACTTAAGGAACCCTGAATTCAGCTTCTTTGCATTTCTTCACTCACCTATTTCTGCTTCTACCCATGAAGTCAGGATTCTAAATCCCATTTCCTAGCAAAGTAGATGAAAAGGCAGTAGCTCCTCTAATGGCCATCTTGAACGTGGGCTAAAATCAGGGGAGACCAGCTGGAATAATTAGGTGAGTCTATGGCTCCTTTCTACCTTTGTCTTGAAAGGGTAAGCTTAAGTCCTTCCAGCCTCTGGAAGCAACCTTGCCAAAATATGGGAAGGAAGTTCTGCCAGTTTGACCCACTCCAAACTTTGTGGATCTGTGAAACTTCTCTGTAGGGACCCAACTTATTTCACTGGCCCCAGCACAAAGTACTCCTTGAGCTTCAGAAAAAGCTTCAGCTACCAGGATGCAGCCTCTGTGTGTCTGTGTGATGCACAACTAATCCTGTAATGAGACTCATGAATAGAAAAGACAAAGTACAAGAGATCAGATTTCAGGATTTCATGCAAAAGTAAAACTCTGCTACAGAGGATTTTGACTCATGTTCTCTGTTTAAACACAGATTCATATGGATTCATCTGTAAAAATGTACCACCATAATGTAAGATATTAACAATAGGGGATAACTAATATGGAGTATATAGAAAACCCTGTACTATCTTAGCAAACTTTTTATAAATCTATTCTAAACATTTTTAAAGTTTATTTTTTTAAATGGTCTTAATCCACTTTCTCTCAAGGTTTTATTAATGCAGTTTTCATTGTTTTTTCAAAATTTGAATAGCATCGCATATATAATTTTGAGTCCTTTCTTTTCAACTTGTATACTACGTAAGCACTTTTCACGTTGTTATAAAAGAGTCATGAGCATTAATTTTAATGGCTTCATCACGATCATTAAACAGATGCATAATAGTTTAATTACACATTTTCTTATGTTGAATACTTAAAAAGAAAAACACTAACAAAGCTCCCTAGGAGAATTTTGGTTATACAGAGAGAGACACTGTGCCAAAATCTTCTCTTTCCTTCCTTGTCTGATGCTTTGAGGTACATAGCCTTTCTGTGCTAGGTTAATGGTGGTAAGTTTAGCCTCATTTTCACTATTTGAGCTGATTTCTTTAAAATGTGTGAATGAGAGATTTTGTGACCTGGCTTATCTCTCAGAAGTTTTTGCCTGTCATATAAACCATAAAATATGTAAGATTTACTAAAAGACACTTTCTACAATTGCACTATTATATCTATTAAGCCCAGACTTCATCCCAGATATTATGTTAGCGTCAGTCTCCCAACACAGTAGACCCAGAAACTGGGGCCAGCCTCCCACAGGCAGCTGAGAAAGGGAACTCAGAGGCCAAGACTCTGCTGAGAGATAATCTTACTCCAAACACACCAATCAGGTTATCTGCCTTTCACAAATGGCTCTTGCACTGAAGACTACCACTCAGTGGGATTTTGGCTACTGATCCCTGCAAGTATGGGGTAAAATCAGTCTTCCAGTCCCTGGCACACCAGGTGAGAAGTGAAGACAGCCATTGGCCAGTTTTAGGACACAGGGCTGCTGCCACTGAATGTTGATTGCCTTCAAGAGAGGCCATGGTGTGTCACAGGGAACACGGGTGATGTGTATCAGTCAGGCAATAGAAAGTAAGAGAACAGAATACATTTTCTCCCACTGAGACACTTCAACAGGACGGTTTGGTCTTCATACTGGATTCATTTTCCTGGTATTGAGAACCCCCTTCCTATTTCCAAGATATGTGTGCTATCCTGGATACTTAAAATTAGAGGTGCCAGGTTTGCTTTTATAACAAGACTGGCAGATGCTCCTCCCAGTCTTGGGTGCAATTTTTGAGTGATAAAAAATTGTATTTCTGGGCTCCTCTTGAGCCTATTTTGTGCTCTGTTGGTGAAGGACTAATAGAGCAATGTGATCTACCTCCTTAATTAACCCACCCACAGTTTCTCCCCCCCACTCCCATATCCCTCAAAATGTTTCATGGGTGTAATTCCAGAGAACTGTATTTCTTGATGCTCATTTTTCCCTGGCCATTCCAAATCTGTATGGAGTAGAGTTCATTTCCTATTTCAAGTTATAATCTACTGTAACTGTTCCCTGACAAGAGTCTTTTAAGTGGAATTGCTCTTGTTACCGCTCTAATAAAATCCATCGAGAAGATGGAAAGCCAGCCATTATGGGCTCATCTCTTTTTCCTATCAGGTGAGATTTTGTACATAGAAAGTTTTACAGCATGTTAACATTTTAATGTTATCCTGGGTTTGCAATTTTAATAGCCAAGAGAGCACTTGAAACCCCAGATGGAGAGACCTGCCACTGAAGCTCAGATGATTCCAGGCCAGACTCCCTGTGCCCCAGACATGCAGAGCACTGTGGCCCTGCAGGAGCTATCTTATTTCCTCCTGTACCTTCTGGATGGCCCCAAGGCTGTTCCAGAAACCTAGTCATCCTAAGGCACTCTTGAGCCTGCTGACTAAGGATACAGTGGGAAAACCTGCCAAGCAAAGGATGGGCTAGGAAGCTGTTGGACAAGGATGTCAAACCAACTTCATTATATGTGGAACTGACTTGGAGTGATTGACTATATCACTGTGTTGTAGAGAAGAATTCTGTGCTTCATCTGTGCTCAACAGAAAAAGAGCCACACATGCCATGAGTGCAGAAGAAGGGAGGAGTCAAGGTACACTTGCTTCTCAGCCCTAAAGCTGCCATCCCTGATCCAGGAAGGCAGGCTGATTTGAACATTTCTTTCCCTGCACCCACACAAGGCCAGAAAGACAGACAAACATCAGCCAATATAGAACAATGAGCATGTTCCTATGTATAAAGGAAACTGTGCCAGGACGCAACTGTGTTTAAAGGCTGGGGTTATCACCAATAGCACCAAGACACTGCTGAATATGCCTTCCAGGGGGAATAGCAGCCCTGAGATGGGGATGAGAAGGCATGAGTTCTCATTCCCTCATCATTTCCTTTTAATCAGTGATGACTTAGTGAGCCTCTTCTCTGTGCTGGTCAATGCACTAGAAACAAAGGCAGACAGAGAAACACAAAAAGTAACTAAGCTGATTTCATCTTCATTCTTCTTTATCACTAGCCTTTTACATTTTTGCTGAGGTACCACAGGAGGAAATCCACTCAACAGAAACATGTTGTGGACAAACATGAGTTAAGTGTTAGGCCAGGAATGGGAGACCCAGAGTGGACTGAGCAAAGTTGTAACTTGTCTTCCAGGACTTGGAGTGGGAAGGCAGGGAGATGTGTGACGCTGGAGATGCTCCATGAGGGGTCTGCAGTGAAGCATGTAGCAGAGGTGGGGTCACACTTGCCTGGGAACAGGGTAGGGATGGTGTTCAAGAAAGACTTTTTAAATACTCTTGTACTAAATCTTGAACAGTGGAATCAGTATCCACCAGATAGGAAAGGGCATTGTTGGTAATAAGAAAGGTTTAAGCAAAGGGCCAAAGGTGAGGAAAGGTACCAGGCATGTGCCATCTCACAAATGGTTTTGTACTACTGGTTGTGATCTGTCAGAAAGCAGAGAAGAGCCTGGAGAGCTGGCAGGGGACATCAGACCTAGGAGCACCTTGCTCCATGCTCAGAGTGTCAACTTCATCCTAAAGGCTGAGGGTAGTCATATTCTGCCTTGGAGAGCATCTTTACTCATGGCATGGAAGAAGCAAGGCTGTAGGATAGCAAGGGAGGTAAGTAAACCCAAGAGTCACTCACTGTGCATCACAATAGTTCAAGACAGTGAGAATGAGGGCCGTGCTTCTGCATCTGACACAGGGCCTGGCACATAGCAAGGGAAATAATTGTTGAGTTGATGGATTGGTGGAGAAAAGTGGGTTGGTGAAATGATACTGGCACTGTCAGAAGGATATAAAGACTTCCCTGATGGTTCAGTGGTTAAGACTCTGCCTGTCAATGCAGCACAGCACAAGAGAAGACTCTACACATGGATACCACCAGATGACCAACACCGAAATCAGATTGATTATATTCTTTGCAGCCAAAGGTGGAGAACCTTTATACAGTCAGCAAAAACAAGACCAGGAACTGGCTGTGGCTCAGATCATGAACTCCTTATTGCCAAATGCAAACTTAAATTGAAAAAAATAGGGAAAACCACTAGACCATTCAGGTATGACCTAACTCAAATCCCTTATGATTATACAGTGGAAGTGAGAGATGGATTCAAGTGAATAGATCTGATAGACAGAGTGCTTGATGAACTATGGACAAAGGTTCATGACATTGTACTGGAGACAGGGATCAAGACCATCCCTAAGAAAAAGGAATGCAAAAAAGCAAAATGGCTGTCTGAGGATGAGAGGGTAATAGGCAGGAAGGCCAGGGGTCTCCAAACGCAGGAAATAGGCTGCAAGCGCCAGACATTTTTGTCTCTCTTAAGTGGCAGGAAGAAACAAACCAGCGATATTTTTTTCTTCTCTATACAAATTTAAAAGAAGGTTTCTCTTAAAATGCTATGTTGCCACGACACCTGGTTTCACCTGAAGCTAACTATTCTCAAACCTTGAGTTAACCAATACATTTTTTTTTTTATGGAAATGTTTATCTTAAAGTTATGTTAATTTACCCCAGACTCTGTAAGTTCCGCCAAATGGCCCAACCTACTTACTCAGGTATTGTTCCCTAATCTATGTAAACGAAACTATTTGTGTGGTAATCTGCCCTTCTACAAGATTCAAGTCAATCGTTTTATGGCCAGAGATGAATTATCTGGTGCCATTCTAAATTTTAAGACTTTCCTTTCTTTTCATTAACAGACTGTGTGTGACTATACAACATACAGCTGAAGACTAGAAGGGGGGTACTCTTTCTGCCCCCTTCTGATGCTTATGTCAGAACCTTTCTCTATCTCCTTTATACTTTAATAAAACTTTATTACACAAAAGCTCTGAGTGATCCAGCCTCGTCTCTGGCCCCGGATTGAATTCCTCTCCTCCGGAGTCCAAGAATCCTGGCGTCTTATCGTTCAGCAACAACCTTTCAAGGAGGCCTTACAAATACCTGTGAAAAGAAGAGAAGTGAAAAGCAAAGGAGAAAAGGAAAGATATACCAATTTGAATGCAGAGTTCCTAAGAATATCAAGGAGAGATAAGAAAGCCTCCCTCAATGATCAGTGCAAAGAAATATAGAAAAAGAATAGAATGGGAAAGACTAGAAATCTCTTCAATTAGAGATACCAAGGGAACATTTAATGCAAAGATGGACTCAATAAAGGACAGAAATGGTATGGACCTAACAGAGGCAGAACATATTAAGAAGAAGTGACAAGAAACAAAGAAGAACTAAACAAAAAAGATCTTCACGACCCAAATAATCACAATGGTGTGATCACTCACCTAGAGCCAGACATCCCGGCATGTGAAGTCAAGTGGGCCTTAGGAAGCATCAGCACCAACAAAGCTACTGGAGGTGATGGAATTCCAGTTAAACTAATTCAAATCCTAAAAGATGATGCTATGAAAGTGCTGCACTAGGTATGAAAGCAAATTTGGAAAACTCAGCAGTGGCCACAGGACTGGATAAGGTCAGTTTTCATTCCAACCACTAAGAAAGGCATTGCCAAAGAATGCTCAAACCACCACACAATTACACTGATTTCACACGCTAGCAAAGTAATGCTCAAAATTCTCCAAGCCAGGCTTCAACAATACATGAGCGATGAACTTCCAGATGTTCAAGCTGGATTTACAAAAGGCAGAGTAACCAGAGATCAAATTGCCAAACATCCGCTGGATCATCATAAAAGCAAGAGAGTTCCAGAAGAACATCTATTTCTGCTTTATTGACTACGCCAAAGCCCTTGACTGTATGAATCACAGTAAGCTGTGGAAAATTCTGAAAGAGATGGGAATACCAGACTACCTGACCTGCCTCTTGAGAAAACTGTATGCAGGTCAGGAAGCAACAGTCAGAACTGGACATGGAACAACAGTCTGGTTCGAAGTAGGAAAAGGAGTACATCAAGGCTGCATATTGTAACCCTGTTTATTTAACTTATATGCAGAGTACATCATGAGAAACGCTGGGCTGGAGGAAGCACAAGCTGGAATTAGGATTGCTGGGAGAAATATCAATAACCTCAGATAGGCAGATGACTTCACCCTTATGGCAGAAAGTGAAGAAGAACTAAAGAGCCTCTTGATGAAAGTGAAAGAGGAGAGTGAAAAAGTTGGTTTAAAACTCACCATTCAGAAAACTAAGATCATGGCATCCAGTCCCATCACTTCATGGCAAATAGATGAGGAAACAGTGGAAACAGTGGCACACTTCATTTTGGGGGGCTCCAAAATCATTGCAGATGGTGACTGCAACCATGAAATTAAAAGACACTTACTCCTTGGAAAGAAAGTTATGACCAAACTAGACAGCATATTAAAAAGCAGAGACATTACTTTGCCAGCAACTGTCCACCTAGTCAAGGCTATATTTTTTTCTAGTAGTTATGTATGGATGTGAAAGTTGGACTATAAAGAAAGCTGAGTGCTTAAGAATTGATGCTTTTGAACTGTGGTGTTGGAGGAGACTTTTGAGAGTCCCTTGGACTGCAAGGAGATCCAACCAATCCATCCTAAAGGAGATCAGTCCTGGGTGTTCATTGGAAAGATTGATGCTGAAGCTGAAACTCCAATACTTTGGTCACCTGATGTGAAGAGCTGACTCATTGGAAAAGACCCTGATGCTGCTGCTGCTGCTGCTGAGTCACTTCAGTTGTGTCCGACTCTGTGCGACCCCACAGACGGCAGCCCACCAGTCTCCCCCATCCCTGGGATTCTCCAGGCAAGAACACTGGAGTGGGTTGCCATTTCCTTCTCCAATGCATGATAGTGAAAAGTGAAAGTGAAGTCGCACAGTCGTGTCCAACTCTTCGCGACCCCATGGACTGCAACCTACCAGGCTCCTCCATTCATGGGATTTTCCAGGCAAGAGTATTGGAGTGGGGTGCCATTGCCTTCTACGACCCTGATGCTGGGAAAGATTAAAGGCTGGAGGAGAAGGGGATGACAGCGGAAGAGATGGTTGGATGGCATCACCAACCATCAATGCAGATGAGTTGGAGTAAGCTCCAGGAGTTGGTGATGGACAGGGAGGCCCAGCATGCTGCATTCCATGGTGTCACACAGTCGGACACGACTGAGTGGCCGAACTGAACTGTACTGTCATTGCAAGGGCAAGGGTTCAACACCTGGTCCTGAAAGATCCCACAGACCAAGAAGCAACTAAAGCCATGCATCACAACTACTGAAATCCACATGCCCTGAAGCTGTTGGTCCGCAACAAGAGAAACCGCAGCAGTGAGAAGTCCATGCACCGCAACAAAGAGCAGCCTTAACTTCCCGCAACTAGAGAAAGTCCTGGCACAGCACGAAGACCTAGTGCAACCAAACCAAATAATTAATTAATTAAAAAATAAAAATATATTTTAGAAAAGAGGGAATCAGTGGGACCATCACCAACTAGAGGGTGAAGTTGAGGAGGAAAGAGTTATTAAGGAACCTCCCTTTCTCTAAACTTCTCTTCCTTATTTATAGGACAATGGGCTATGTCTAAAATTATCTGCTATTCTCTCCAATCTATTCACCTCACTGGATAAGCAATGAGGTTTTCTCAGTTAATTAGCAGAAGTGATTGACAGCCAGCAACTCTGCCAGACCCCAAACAAGTACATAAGTTCTCTAAGAACATGAGTCTCAAAATGCCTGAATGCTGGTGCTGACATCAGGGCAGGTTTGAGATGAGCTAGAGGACATGCATGTCTGATGTAACCCAGACCACAATAAGCTGATGCCCACGCTCCAAAATTGCAGGGGCACTACTCCAAATGGCAGAACCCCAGGAGATGAGATAAGCTGAGAGGACAGGACTGAGGAAAGTTGGATGACTTCTTCCATCAGATTTAAACTTCCAAGTTTGGACTTCTCCAAAGCCTCTGAGCTTGAGTCAGGAGCCAGAGATCAGATTCCAGGGGCAGAAAGTCTTCTCTCTCTCTTCCATGTGTGTATTTTGTTAAGTCTTTGTCCATAAGGACTTTCATGGTAGCTCAGTTGGTAAAGAATCTGCCTGTAGTGCAGGAGACCTGGGCTAGATCCCTGGGTTGGAAAGATTCCCTGGAGAAGAAAATAGCAAACCTCTCCAGTATCCTTGCCTGGAAAATCCCAAGGACAGAGGAGCCTGGTGGTATGAAGTCCATGGGGTCTCAAAGAGTCAGGCACAACTGAGTGACTAACACTTACATACTTTTGCACATTTTGCTGCATGAATAAGCAGTGAAACCCTTAAAGCATAAAAGGCTTTGGCTTAGAGGGAAAAGGGGAGTTGGGGACACCACAACCCCTCTACAGCCAGGTTTCCAAATAACACTAACACTTACATACTTTTGCACATTTTGCTGCATGAATAAGCAGTGAAACCCTTAAAGCATAAAAGCCCTTGGCTTAGAGGGAAAAGGGGAGTTGGGGACACCACAACCCCTCTACAGCCAGGTTTCCAAATAGAGGAACCTGTTTTCTCAAGGAGAGATGGACCAGCACTCCTCACAATGGAAGCCAGTGAGACCAGAAATTGGGACCAGGGACCTAGACCAGAGCTAGTGTGAGGAGGACCGAGGGAAAGAAAGGTCCTCATGGGGATGCCTCAGACGGATCTTGTAGGTGGCTTTGTGTTTTCCATGGAGAGACCAGGGCCCCTGGGATTTCATGTATGGACAACTTTTTCTCAAAGACATTCTTTCTTGAAATTATTCCTCCAGAACTTTAAAACTTACTTTTTCAGTAAGTATGTGGTTGCTAGGACATATACCATACTGTGGCCATGGACAGTGGTACTGGACTTTGTGAGTGAACTCCAGCTTTATGAAAACCCAGTGCCTCTTGGAACAGTTTTTGTTTAAGGGTTGTTCTATTGGTCTAGGCACGAGGCCCAGGGATGCTCTCCAGTTAACTCCCAGACTGGTCCTTGGCCAAACCTTGCAACATGACAGCCTCTCATTCACCCATTTTTTCTCAGGCACCTTTAAAAGCTCAAAAACATGAAGTCTTTTCATGTTTGATATTCCCAGAACACATGTATATCACCCTCACCATTAAACCTGTGTCTTCACCCAGTTCCAGGTCAGAGTTCTTCTCCTGCCCTCTCTTCAGTGAGCTGAAGACAAAATGTTGTAGGAAAAAATAGGGTGCAAGAAGCTGGTCATATCCCAGGTCTCAGATGAGTCTGTGGGAAGGGCTGCCAAGTGAGGGTCCTTGGCTTCACTCAGGAAAGAAATCACGAGCAAGTCATAGTAAAGTGAAAGCATGTTTATTTACAGAGAAACACATTCCACAGACAGAGTGTGGGCCATCTCAGAAAGTGACAGGGGTGTAGGGAGAAACTCCACAGAGTGTGGGTGAGAGTCACTCTAAGATGTGGGGGTGATTAATTTTTATGGGGGGAGCAATTACTTAAACCAATAAGTGGGAGGATTATTCCAATTATTTCAGGGAAGGGGCGATTTCCAGAAGTTGGGGCAACACTCACTTACTTTCTGGGCTTTTATGGTTGGCTTTAGAGCTGTAATGGCACCAGAGTATGTGTTGTTTAGCTAATGTATTAACAATGAATATATACTGAGATTCAGGGACTACTAAAAGTTGAATCTCCCACCATCTTGGGTCTAGTTGATTCTAATAAGTTTGTGTCAGATCTTGTTCTTAATCATTATACCCAGCCCCTTTCCTTCCTATCTCAAAAATATCAGACTCTCTTCTCTGTAGAGACCACCGAGGTTGGTTGGGGGAAAGAGCAAGCACACACAAAAGGCTAAGGGAGGAGGTCCCTGACTGGGGAGTCTCCCCATATGTGTGCTTTCACTGCCTGTGAGGTGGGACTTATCATAGACCTTTTCAAAAATGCTGAGGTTCAGTCCATTAAATAATGTGCCTAAGATCACACAGGAATGTGGTCTTAAAGATCTGCCCCTCCTTCATCACCTCCCACTACTGACAACAGGAACTTCACCAGGGGCACACAGAGGGAAAGTATAACCCAGGTACAAAGGAACACAAACTGGAATTCAATCCATAGCTTCAAGGAATAGGAAGCCTGGATAACTCGTCCACCAGGTTTCCTGGCACGGGTAGCCTTTAAGGTTCTGATCTTGGAGACCCCAGCTGCTCTGCTGACATCTGCTTATCTCCCCATGGAAGGCTTTGGAGTGCCTTCGGGGGTGCCTTCTAAGTGAGGAGCCATGCACTTCTGTTGGCAGGAGACAATTGACCCAGCATAATTATCAATAGCATATCCTTTCACGCCCAATAGTGCCCTGGTTTGAATGATAAATTACAGGCTTATCCTACTTAAGGGGAAAGTGGCCACCAGTCAACCTGCCTTTCTGCTGGTAGTCTTGCCTCCCAGAGGCTGGGGCTTCTTCTCGACATGACAAGTGTGTCCACATCTGACCTAGTTCAACACCAGGAACAATAGTACCTGGTCTACCCAGGCCTTCAGATGCACAGGTTGTTTTCCAGTGGGTCAGATTCCCCTTTCACCCTAAAGCAAGGCTTCCCACTCACCACCTGGAGTGTTGCCTCAAAGCCCTTTGCCCTCCCACCACTGTTGCCACTAATTCAGTCAGGACTTCCTTCATGGGACTCACCCCTGTTGGGTGTGATGCATTTATGAAGGGACCACAGCTGCTCCCCTCATCTCACTGTGCCCCTAAATGTCACCCCAGCTCTGACATAGGAGAAGAGAATAGTGAAGTCTTCTTGGGCAGATAAATGCATGAATGTCACTTTGTGTCTTCCATCCTTCAATGCCACCCCCTTTCTCTCTTCTTTTTGTCCCCAGCACCCACACAATTACCCAAGACAGGGTATACAGCCGGTAGAGAACTGCTAAATTGGCTGACATCAAACATGGGAAATGGCCTTGCACTGAGACCTGAGCCAAGAACACACTCTCTGCTGCTTACTTCTCAAGCTCACCCACAGGCAGAACCTTCTTCCTTGGGCCAGAACAAGCCTGGTCTCATAAGTAGAGCACTGCTTAGCATCAGGACTCAGAGGACTAGGGCTCAAGGATTTTCCCTGATCTCTGTGAGCTGTGCAGCTTAGGAACAATCACCTAAACGTTCTCAACCTCTGTTGTAAAAACTGAGGAAAATGACTGGATTTACTAAAGGATGACTTAAAGAGTCATGCCCCCACCACCACCCCAGATCTCCCATCCCTTTCTGTTGCTCACAAGGCCAACTGGCACAAAGGTTCAGGTGTAGGAATCCACGGGCCCTGACTTGACCTCAGCTCACAAGTCTCCTTCCCAGGGCCTTGTCTCTGACCTGAAGTTAGCGCACTGCATCCCTCAGTGCTCGGCCTCCCTTTCCGTGTCCTCTGTGGAGGTAACCTTCTTCCCCTGTGATTATGTTCCCTGTGCACCAACACAGCTGCACCTGACCAGCCATTCACCATGCAGCACTGTACCACATGGCTCCCACTGCTGACTTCTCAGCGAGATGGCCACAGACCATGTGCAGGCTCACAGGCCCACGATGCTCAGAAAGTCCTGGGCATGACAGGCATCCACTGCCTTCTTGCTGAGTGGAGTCTCCACCTGAGTTCCTCATACTGTGGTTTTACCTGGTTCCTCCAGCCCTGTGATCATGAATGCCAAGTCTCAGAGTGGACAGGGCCTCAAGTCCACCAGTCTGCCTGCTGCACAGAGATGGGGCAGGATCTGACCCTAGTTACACAGGTGTACCCAAGTGGGGGCCACACCCAGGAGTCCCTACAGTCCAGCCTCTTTCCCATTCACCTTAAGGCCTTTTGTTCTCAGTGAAAAATGAAAAATTGTTGATCAAGCCCTCTGGATAATTATTTTTGTTGTGCTTTTTCATGAAACATGACTTGACTTGCTTTTCTTTTTTTCTCCTCCTCTGACTTCTAGTTCAATTTCATGAATGGCTTATTTAAAAAAATAATAAACCCTGCTCGACATAAACTGCAAAGCAGTGCTGTGATTTACAATGAGAAAAATCACTTTGAGCAGCTCTGGCTTCCTTGAGCAATAGCTCTCCAACACTCCCAGTGGAGTGTATGAGAGTATGCTCAGTCAAAGTGTCAGTGGGCCTCCGGCAGTACCCCAAGAGTGCTGTCCCCTGTGGGTGTGGGGCAAGGGCTCCAGGCTCTGAGCTTCTATATCATAGCTGTGTCTGCTACTTTCACAGATGCTGAGACTAAAGCCCAGGGAGGGTATGGAGCTCCCCAAGGTCACCTGGCGGGAGAGTGTGAACCAGAAGCCATGTGTCCTCTGTGACATTCAGGCCAGTGAGTGACACGTGAAAGGGCTTTCACCCTGAGTGTGGCCCCCCTAAGTGTCCCAAACTCCTACTGCACGAACCAGGTCACAGTTTAGTAGTGGCCCTGAAATGATTGCAGAAGATGATGGGTCAAAGACAGCAAGGCCAGACCAGGCTCCACTCTGCATTCTTTGTCTTTGCAGCATCTCTTGACATGAGCCTTAGAAAGGAGGACTTCTGGAGGGAGATGAAGGGAAAGACGAGCCTCAAGTGGCTGGAAAAGCCAATCCCCAGAAATGTTTTGTGAAACATGTGGCCCCCACTTGGGTCCTCCTGTGTAACTCACTTGTCATGTTCTCCACCCACACAAGGGTAGTGGAGAAAATGGTGCCAAAGTCTTTGGGCTATGAAGGAAATACATGAAACTTTAGGATGATCTCTTCATCACTTCTAAGTCTGAAGCATCCACAAACTCAGAGGTAGGAGGAAGGGTCACCACTACTGCAAAAGGGAGAACTGCCAGGCTGGCACAGCTCCCACACACAGGGCCAAATGTGGACCAGGTCACCTCACCTGGCCCCTAGGCTGCCTCGGGCCCCTTTAGGATGCTGTTACTGACACAGATAGACGTGTCTGCTCCCCCAGCTCTATGCTGCCCACTCCATCTCAGCCTCCAACCTCCTAGGTTTGCATTTCTGATCTGTTCTTGACCAGATTCTGGGCATCTATCTCCCCACAGCATGTGTAGGAGGGGTCTGAGCTCTCCCTCAGCACAGAGCAGGCTGCAGAAAAGGGGGCGGCAGAAGCAGGGCCTTTGGGACTGGAGCCTAGCGGGTCTGGTTCACAGGCCCTTTCTCTGCCCACTGCTCACAGCCTCCTCACCCCCAGCCCAAACCTTCCTGGTGATAAGGACTGCCTGGTTCTTACCAAACTCCAGGACCTTTGGCTGACACAGTGAATCAGAGCTTCCAGGAGAGTGGTCTAGCGGCTTAGCAAGGATTGCGGGTGGTCCTGAGGACCAGACAGTGGCTCACACTCCAGGTTCAGGCTGAGCTGTGCACCTGTGGCTGGATGAGGCTGTGCTCGAGAGTCACTGCACCTGGGTGCAATACAGCTGAACTTCTGCCGTCTCCCTCTGCGCTGGGACCTGAGGGCTCAGGGAAGGCCCTACGCAGGATAGTGCCTGCCATGATCTTCCTCTATTTCTCTACCAACTGAAGCTAGGGCTGGGTGGGGATTTGTCCTGGGCCAGCTCACACCTGGCCCTGTGCATCCACCCTGCAGCTCTCCTGCTTCAAGGTGAGGTTTGGGTCTGGCAGGTAGGGACACACTGGGGCCACTGACAGAACAGTCAGTCTGACAGATGTTTTTGGCCTGAAGGCATCAAGGTCTGACTGGCTAAGGAAAAATGACTTTCTCCACATCCACCCCACACCCACCCCATGACTGGTGTGTCAAAGTTCCAGGTAAAGATCAAAGGTTAGGTCTCCTCCCCTTAGTCACTATTCCTTGTGCCTTTGTGGCTCTGCAGGAAAGAAATTATAGTTTGGGGTAGATTCTGGCCTCCATGGGCACCTTGGCTAACAGGAGGCAGGTATAATCCATCCTTCAAATGGCACTTTAGGCACTTTGAAATGGCACTTCAAATTGCTGCACCTAATTCAAACACTGGCATATACAGGTTCTATATAAATTATAGTTTCCTGAGCTTCAGTGAAGGGAAGGAACCATATATTTTCCATACTAGACTTCTAAGCAGTTTTTGATGTGTTTTTGTCTTTTTTCTTTCCTGCCTAAGTCAATGGTTCTCAAACTATAATGTACCTTGTGAGCTGTGGAAAGTGCAGAATTTTAGTTTTCCTGAATGCAGACATCACTGGAGACTAGGAACATGCAGTTCCACAAGTGATGCCCGTGATCTGGAAGCATCCTTAGGGAAGGACCACCCTTAGGGAAGCCAGAGAGAGGTCAGGTAAGGCCAAAACTGTACCAGGCAGAGATGGAGGTGAGAGCTGGGGCTGAAGCCCAAGCAAAGGGTTCTGAAAGGTTGTTGCTGAACAATAAGACACCAGGATTCTTGGCCTCCGGAGGAGATGAACTCAATCCGGGGCCAGAGACGAGGCTGGATCACTCAGAGCTTTTGTGTAATAAAGTTTTATTAAAGTATAAAAGGAGATAGAGAAAGCTTCTGACATAGGCATCAGAAGGGGGCAGAAAGAGTACCCCCTGCTAGTCTTCAGCTGGATGTTATATAGTCACACGCAGTGTGTTAATGAAAAGAAATGAATGTGTTAAAATTTAGAATGGCACCAGATAATTCATCCCCGGCCATAAAACAATTGACTTGAATCTTGTAGAAGGGCAGATTACCACACAAATAGTTTCGCTTACATAAATTAGGGAACAATACCTGAGTAAATAGGTTGGGCCATTTGGCGGAACTTACAGAGTCTGGGGTAAATTAACATAGCTTTAACATAAACATTTCCATTAAAAAAATGTATTGGTTAACTCAAGGTTTGAGAATAGTTAGCTTCAGGTGAAACCAGGTGTCATGGCAACACAGCATTTTAAGAGAAACATCCTTTTAAATTTGTATAGAGAAGAAAAAAATATATATATCGCTGGTTTGTTTCCTCCTGCCACTTAAGAGAGATAAAAATGTCTGGCACTTGCAGCCTGTTTCCTCTGTTTGGAGACCCCTGGCCTTCCTGCCTGTTACCCTCTCAGTTCCCTGCATGGAGGGGGTACAGTTAAGGCTCTTCGCAATCTCTAGGTAAAGCTTAAAGTATGAAGCAGGGTTAGCAGCTGAACAGCTTGGAATGGGGGAAGCTGAAGAAGCCCAGACTTTGGCTGAGGAGTGAGCCTCTTGCCACCTGCTTCTGCCAGTGTGTGTGTGCTGCAGAACTGATACTTAAAGCAGAGTGGGCAGGTGATGTCCGCAGCACTCAGCACTCTGTTTGACGTAGCAAAATTGCTCACAATATATTTGTTGGTGGGAGGAAGGAAGGAAAGAAAATTTTAAGTGTTCCAGTGTAGGCACTGGACATAGTACATCACTTTGCAATTGTCCTGTCCCTCAGAGTGCCTTGGTCCATGCTGCCCCAGAGTGGAGTCCTGCACAATAAGATGCAGGACCCAGCAAGATATAGGGAGAAGGTGGCTTGAGTGGTGGGTCACCTGAAGAGTTATTCGAGGCAGTTGGAGGGAGAAAAATCCTGTGCAGACCCCAGTCCAAGGCCTGCCACTACCCAGGAGGCCCTGGGACAAGGAGGTCATATGGTACCATGGCAGTGAAAGCATTTTGAAAACTGCCTTACTCTGTATGTGTGTGATGAAGTATTCAATTGTTTAATGACCAGAATATTGTTATAAAAAAGTTAAAATAAAACGAAGCTTTCAGAAATATTATAAATGCATTTGGGTGAATGCTTAAACTAAAAAGAACTATGTAACTGAATAACTAATTGTAACTATTTCCCCAAAGGTATAAATTAGGCATAAACTAGGGAATTGTCCCTAGAAAGGCAATTGAAAAGTATGTTCTTAGAAAGTCTATGTGCCTGCATTGTAAATAATATGTTTATCAAATGAAGACAGAAGGCCATAGTGAGGCTATCATAAAGCCATCCAATTAAAAATACAAAATTCTGATCCAGGAAAGTTAGAATACTCTGGTAGTGTAACCTTGCTCATAATAACATAATTTTCCTTTGCAAAGTTTACTGAAATAGATACTAGTTAAGCTATAAAATTAACATGTCTTTTCATATCATATATGTTTCATTATGACAGAAATCATTGTTTCTACAGTTTGGGTACCTGAATTTATAACCTCATCAGTAAAGTTCCATATTTTGTCACTCAGGGATTTGTTAAAATGAAATAAATGTCTTTGCTGCTAAAATAGAAGAATAAAAACTAAACACTGGCCAGTATGAACTTGGCCAGGGTGTGCAATCAGAGTTGAGGAAATATTAAGCGAAGCACTCAAGGGAGTCAAAAACCAGCTCAAAACTCTTCCAGGAGCAAGTGCAGATCCTAGAGAGCACCAGGCAGATTTAACTAGTGGCTTTGCAGACACATCCTGAAATGAAATGCTGCTGGTAACTCTGCTGATCAGGAAGGACACTCTGATCTCCCATTTGTTGAAAAAGCAAAGAGAAATGATGATTGCAGTCAGAAGGATGTGTTAACAGATGGCCTGAGAGGACCTACCAGCTGTGAGATAGGCCCTTTCCAGCTTTGAGATAGAATTCACATACCATGAAATTCACCTAGTTAGCTACAATTCAATGGGTTTTTGCATTTCTGAAAAGATGTGCAACTTTACCATAATTCATTTTAGAGCATTTTCATCACCCTCCAAAGAAGCCCAGCACCTATCAGAAATCACTTCTGAATCGTCCCATCCTCTCCCCAGAGGCAAACACCAGTCTACTTTCTGTCTCTATGGCTTTGCCTATTTGAGACATCTCATATGAAAGGACTCAAACAATATGTGGTCCTTTGTGACTGGCTTCTTCCATGGAGCACATCTATGTTCTTTTTTATGGCCAAATAATATTCAATTACATGGATATACTACACCCCATTTTCTAGATTCACTCAATAATTGGGATTTTTTCCCCCACTTTCTTGGTATTATGAATAATGGTTTTATGAAAATTCATGTATAAAGTGTTTTTTTTTTTTTTTCCCCCTTTTTTGTGGGAAAATGTTACTTCCCTTGATATATTCCTAACAGTGAAATCGCTGGTCATGTGATAGTTCTATGTTTAACTTTTTGAGAAACTACCAAACTATTTTTCACAGTGGCTATATCTTTTTGCACCATCTCTAGGAATGTGTGAGGGCTCCTATTTCTCCACATCTCTCACCAACATGTTATTTTTATTTTTTTTTTTAATTTTAGCAATACTGATTGGTATGAAGTGATACCTTATTGTGCTTGGTTTTCATTTCCTTAAAGCCCAGTGATGTTGAACATCTTTTCATGAGCATACTAATCATCTGTTTATCTTTTTTTGAGTAATGTCTAAGTACTCCATCCATTTTTTTTTAATGAGTTGTTTGTCATTTTGCTGTTGAACTGTAGAAGTTTGTTATATATTCCAGATGTTAAGCCTTTATCAGCTATATAATATACAAATATTCTCTCCCACTTTACTTTTTGTCTTTTTACTTTATTGATAATGTCCTTTAATATACAAAAGTTTTTTTTAAATTTTGATGAAGTTCAATTTACCTATAATTTCCTTTGTTGTTCATGACTTGATGTTGAATCTAAGAATTCGTTGCCTAACCCAAGTCACAGATACTTATTTCTTTAGGATTTCTTTAAGAGTTTTATAGTTTTAGCTTCCACATTTAGTTCCATGAGTTGATTTTTCAACAATGTGTGAGGAACGGCTCTAAATTTATTCTTTTTCATTTGTAAATAGATATCCAATTGTCCCAGTATAATTTGTTGAAAAGACTGTTATTTTCCCCATTGAACTGTTGGCACCTTTGTCACAAAATCTATTTACTGTAAATGCAATAATTTATTTCTAGACCCTCAATATGATTTTTTAATCTATAGGCTTATCCTATGCCACAAAACACTATCATGATTACTGTAGTCTTATAATAAATTTTGAAATTGGGAAGTGTGTGTTCTCCTTGTGTACTTTTTCAAGAATATTTTCCCCTATTCTGTGTCCCTTATAGTTTTGTATGAGTGTTAGAATCACTTTATTAATTTCTGTTTGAAAAAAAAAAAGCCAATTGGAATTCTGACATGGATTAAGTTAAATCTATAGCTCACGTCAGGGAATGTTGCTATCTAAACAATATTGTGTTCTGATCCATGAACATGATTGTCATTTTATTTACTTACATCTTTAATTTCAACAACATTTTGAAGTTTATAACTTACAAGTTTTGCACATCTTTCATTAGTATATTCCCAAATATTTTTTTTGATGCTGTGGTAAATAAAATTATTTTCTTAATCTCATAATCTCATTTTTGGATTGTTCAATGATCATGTACCATGTGAATTTTCTTCCTCGGTTTCCCTGGTGGCTCAGATGGCAGAGCCTGCCTGCAGTGCGGGAGACCTGGGTTCAATTCCTGGGTCAGGAAGATCCCTTAGAAATGGAAATGGCAACCCACTCCAGTATGCTTGCCTGGAAAATCCTATGGAAAGAGGAGCCTGGCAGGCTGCAGTCTATGGGGTTGCAAAGAGTCAGACACAACTGAGCAACTTCAGTCTCATATGAATTTTCTTAATTTCTTTATTGACTCTATAGGATTTTTACTGGAATCTTTAGGAATTTCTTTATAGAATAGCATATCATATACGAGAATAGATAGTTTTACTTGTTCATGTCCAATCTGGATGACCTGTGTTCCTTTCTTCTCGTCCACATCAACTTCCAATATACACAGGAAACTGCAGGAGAGCCTTTTCCTCCTTCAGTGTCCTACCAGCACCTCTACTGAAAAGCGTAACATTGATGCCGCTGTGGAGGAGAGATTCCCAGTGGAGCTCTATTGCTTATCACAGATCATATACTGGAGGGTGTATTCAGAGCTGAGTCGATAAACTAGTAACTGACTCCACAAGTAAAATCCACAAGTCTTCCTTTAGGTAGTGCAGGAGTGAAAGAAATGCTTTAAAAAGCCACACAATTGCCTAATATATTCCAATTTTTAATTTTCACAACCCTTAAAAGATGGGCACACATAGTCCCATTTTATGCTTATGGAAATGGAAGCACAGAAGTACTACAATTATTTTTTCAAAGTCATATGCATCAGGCAGAGACGACATTTTTCAGTTTGGGACCCCATTGAGCTCTTGTAGCACCATATCTTCTTCAGTCAATACTTGTAACAAAAACTAAATATTTTCAGAAGGTTCCAGTTTAGTAGAGGAAAGAAGTAAAAATACCTCCCCGAAACCTGATGGCAAAAGGATGTGAACATCCCGTGTTTTAATTGCCAATATCAAGCAAGAAATACAGTGACCAATGTTACAAATAAAAGAATTCATTCACTGTACTGAGAGTCATGTTTTACTTTTAGAACTGGTGGAATATAACTGAAGAGATTTTCTGTGTGTCATACTGAATTTATCATTTGAGCCAAATTTAATAAATTAGAGCTGCTAACAAAAACAGATGGACAATTTTCCACTCATTTATGCTGCAATGGGAAAATGTGAAAGTATGACATCACATAAAATAAGGGATGCTCAGCCTAATGAAAAAGTATAACCTGCTCCAACAGAAACAGCTACCCAAGGTTCTCTTCTTTGAATTTCCCAATTTATAATGCCATAGCCATTGCAAGAAGCCTTGTTCTTCTTCTTCAGTATACTGGGGAGAATTTCAGAGACATGCCTCTAACAGACAGACTGATGTATTGGCTGAAGTGTTTTGGTAAGGACAGATCAGGTGTCAGATTCCAGCGAGTCAGAAGTGAAATGGTGGCCATACCTCCTTACAGATGGTCTTTTCTTAAGCAAAGAAAGTTTCATCTCTCTGACAAATAGTCACTATGTGGGTAACACATGCAAAGCACTAGAGAAACACTGAGGGATTCTAATTAAATCATAAATCCTAAGCTTAAGGGTGTATATTAAAATTCTCCTACAAAGAATGCAAACGGTACATGTTTTATGCAAATCCAAGATAGGAAAGATTCAATCTGTAGATACTGCCACTTGGCCATTGTTTTCTAAAATAAAATGTAGGCTTAAGGACTAAAACTCATGCAGATACAGAATTAATGTCCTATCTAGCCTCCAGGAGCTGGCAACTCAAAGGACTCAGTGCATGGCTGGAGACCAATACACTTCTACTTTCCATTTCCCCCTCTACAACCCACAATTGGAAAATTCCAGAAGAGTCCAACTTCAGTTGACATTTTAAGCATGTTCATTACAAGTGCAATAGGTTGTGCCACCTTAGCTCTCCAAACTGGTTGCTTGAGGCAATGTGCTAGCACACCCACTGGGAAGACCCCAGCCCTGGGCATACAGAGGCCCAGGCTCACTCCTCACTTATAACTTCAGCCTTGGGTGCCTATAACCATTCTTAAACGAATGCTATGATAAATGACATAATAAATTGAAAAAATTCTTAATCATATGTATGTTCTTAATCACAAATACAATTGTATAAACACTAAGATGATATTAAATAATATTTCATAATCATTCTCTCACAGGTGACTGCCACTAACTGAGTGCTCTCTTAAGGGTCAAGACTCTACTAGCATGTTTTAGATAAATTATTCCATCTAATTTAATCTTTATAACAGTCTATGAGTAAGATATTGTCTCCTTTTCTGACAGACAGAAGAGAATCTCAGGAAGATCCTGAGTCTCATACAGACAGGTTATGAGTTTTTTTATTCTCATTTATATTGGAATAGAGTTGATTTACAGTGTTGTGTTAGTTTACACTGTGCCATGAAATTAAAAGACACTTGCTCCTTGGAAGAAAAGTTATGATCAAACTAGGCAGCATATTAAAAAGCAGAGGCATTACTTTGCCAAAAAAGGTCTGTCTAGTCAAAGCTATAGTTTTTTTCAGTAGTCAGGTATTGATATCAGAGCTGGACTATAAAGAAGGTTGAGCGTTGAGGAATTGATGCTTTTGAACTTTAGTGTTGGAGAAGACTCTTGTGAGTTCCTCGGACTGCAAGGAGATGAAACCAGTCCATCCTAAAGGAAATCAGTCCTGAGCATTCACTGGAAGGACTGATGCTGAAGCTGAAACTCCAATACTTTGGCCACCTGATGCAAAGAACTGACTCCTTGGAAAAGACCCTGATGCTGGGGAAGATTGAAGGTGGGAGGAGAAGGGGATGACAGAGGATGAGATGGTGGAATGACATCACCGACTCAATGGACATGAGTTTGAGTAAGCTCCAGGAGTTGGTGATGGACAGGGAAGCCTGTCGTGCTGAAGTTCATGGATTTGAAAAGAGTCAGACACGACTGAGCAACTAAACTGAAGTGAACTGAACTGACGCTATACACCAGTGAATCAGTTATACATATACATATATTAATGTCTACTTTTTAAATTCTTTACTCACATAGGTAATTGCAGAGTATCGAGTAGAGTCCCTTTTGAGACATAGTAGATTTTTTTTTTTTTTTAGAGTTATGTTTTATCAGTGGGAAGTTTTAGGACTTCAGGACTTTTAGCTCAGGAGGCAGCATCTCAAGTGACCCTGAGAGAGTTCCTCTCAGGAGGTAAAGGAAGGAACCAGGTTGTATAGAAGTTTTGTCACACAGGGCAGATAGTCTGAACATCAAAATATTATTGCTAATTAAAGAAAACCAGAGAACCCAAGTTAAGGAATTTAGAACTTTTCTATGTATGGGGAGATGCAAAAGTCTGGGCTCTACCCAGTAGCTTTTTAGTGGTAAAGCTGAGATGGAAACCAGCTCCTACTGACCCCAAAGGCTCTCTCCTCCAGTTTTTACTATTATCGCTATCAACAGCAACATTATATTTTCTGACAGGAACCTGACAGGCATTGTGATGTCCTTCATAACTCAGCCACAGCTCAGTGAAGGATATTTTACCTTAATTAATCTAATATGTCATCTTTACATACTAATCAGCCTCCAGGCTATAGGACCGGCTCCTGGAATACCATCTGTGGCCTCAGCAGGGGACTGAATTTGGGTTGGAGAGGGGTTGGAGCCTCATGCAAATTCCTTGGCTTTCACAGTCTGTGATGACAATACTTTCTGAATAAAAAAATCTCTCAGACCAAGGGTTCCTAAGGGAAAGCAGCAATCTTTGGGTCTGACTACTTGAGTACAGTCTTACCACAATGCAGGTGCTCAATAAACACCTATTGAAATGAACAAATGCAACATTATTTTAATGCTTTTATGTATATTGTGAAGCTTAATATTAATGCATGTATAATTAACACAGACAGGATTATAAGACCCAGACTAGTTCCAATATTCCAAAAACTCCTTTGCCCCATGTCTTTGAGGTCACATGCCCGTTCTCTCTCTAAGCATCCATCTGTTCTCTGTCACTAGTTTTGTCTCTTCAAGGATGAAATCATACAATATGGAACCTTCTGAGACTGGCTGCTTTTCCCCATCATAATGTCTCTGAAAGTTGTCCAAGTTATTTTCTTTTTCAATAGCTTAGTCCTTTGGATTGCTGTGTAGTAGCCAATTGCATAGATGTACTGCAGGTCACTCAGCCAGTCACCAGGTAGAGGTCGTTTGGGTTGTTTTTGGCAGCTGCTATTTGAGAGAAGGGCTACTAAACATCTGTGTACAGATATCTGTGTAAACTAAATGGTTAATTCACTCAAATAAATAGCAAGTTGTGTGACTGTTGGGACATATAATAAGTGTATGTGTAACTTCATAAGAAACTACCAAACTATTTTTCAGAGTGGCTAAACCATTTTACATTTTCACCAGTAACCTACATAATCTAGTTGCTACACATTCCATCAGTACTCAATACAGTCAGTATTTGTTTTTAGCCATTCTGATAAGCATATGGCTGTCTCATTGTGGTTTTAATTTGTATTTCTATCATGATTGAACATCTTTTCAAGTACTTATTTGCCATCTGTTATACTGTTTGATAAAGTGTCTATTCAAATCTTTAGCCTGCTTTTCAGTCAGTTTGCTTTCATATTCTTGAGTTTTGAGAATTCTTTATGTAATTTGGATACAAATTATTTGTTGTATATGTGATATACAAATATTTTCTCCCAATCTGTTATCTATTTTTCTTTATTCTCTTAACTGTGTATTGTGCAGAATAAAAGTTGTTCTTTCTCTTATTTGAATGAATTCTAATGCATTTTTTTTTCTTTTATGGGTTGCACATTTATATGTCATATGTAAGTGCTCACTGCCTAATCCCAGGTCAAAGAGATTTACTCCTATATTGCCTCTAAAATTGTATAGTTTTAGATGATTTATTTAAATCTGTAATGCAGTTTGAGTTAAATCTTTGCATCAAACATTTTTATGTATATGGATGCACAATTGGTCAAATGCCACTTGTTGAGTAAACTATCTTCCCCTTTCTGTTTCTGTTCTCTCATCAAAATACAGGTGGATGGCTTTACATCCTGGGCTTTCCATCCCAGGCCCTTGGGTTTGTACATTTATCCACTTGGAAATTCCAACTGACTTCATTATTGTGACTTTACAGTAAACATGATCATGTTACTCCTCTTTCTTTTTTTTTTTTTTTTTTACAAAATTTTATTGGTTACTCTAGTTCTTTTGACTTTGTACACAGTTTTTATAATAAACTTATATATATCTATAAATAATCCTATTTGAATCTTTATTGGCATCATATTTAATTTGTAAGTCAATTTGAGGAGAAAGGGCATCTTTATGCCATTACACCTTTCAATCCATAAACATGGTATAATTCCCCATTTATTTACAAATAAGAAATCAGAGGGATTTTTCGTCAATATGTGGTCATCATTAGCATTCAGATTCCCTACATGTTTTGTTAGATTTATAGCAAAGAATTATATTATTGAAATTATTGTAAGTGGCATAGTTATTTACATTTTTTCCAATTGTTCATCTCAGATAAACAAAAATAAGGTTGATTTTGTGTGTGACTTTTGAAAACAACAGTCGCCAATCCAATTCTCTAATTCTAGAAAGAGTATATGTGTCTGTGTATTGTCAATTAGTTGAGATTTTCTTCATGATCGTATCATCTGAGTGTAGAAATAGGCTTATTTCTTCCATTCCAATCTATACACCTTGTGTTTGTTTTTCTTGTCTTATTGTAGTAGCTTAATTCCTGTTTAGTATTGACAGGAATAGTGAGTCCTGCTTTGTTCTTAATGTAGAGGGCAAACTATTTCATTTCATCATTAAAATACTGAGTTGAAGGTTTTTAGTAGAGTCCTTTTATCAGGTTGAGAAAGTTTAAATCTACTGTTAGTTTTCTTAGAGTTTGTATCATTAATAGGTGTTTTTCGTCCAGCGTGTATTCTGACACTGATATGACATTATGCATTCCTTTTTCAGACTGTTAATATTATGGATTATATATTTTACAATATTGAACCAGCCTTGAATTCAGTGGACAAAGCCCTACTTGTACATGGCATTATTCTTTTATATATTTCTGGGCATTTCTTAATATTTTTTATTTTAATTAGAGGATCAATTCAGTTCAGTTCAGTTGCTCAGTCATGTCTGACTCTTTGCGACCCCATGAATCGCAGAACGCCAGGCCTCCCTGTCCATCACCAACTTCTGGAGTCTACCCAAACCCATGTCCATCGAGTCAGTGATGCCATCCAGCCATCTCATCCTCTGTCATCCCCTTCTCCTCCTGCCCCCAATCCTTCCCAGCATTAGGGTCTTTTCCAATGTGTCAACTCTTCGCATGAGGTGGCCAGAGTATTGGAGTTTCAGCTTCAACATCAGTCCTTCCAATGAACACCCAAGACTGATCTCCTTTAGGATGTACTGGTTGGATCTCCTTGCAGTCCAAGGGACTCTTGAGAGTCTTCTCCAACACCACAGTTCAAAAGCATCAATTCTTCGGTGCTCAGATTTCTTCACCGTCCAACTCTCACATCCATACATGACTATTGGAAAAATCATAGAGGATAATTACTTTGTAATATTGTGATGGTTTTACCAGACATCAACATGAATCAGCCATAGGCATACATGTGTCCCTTCACTTCTGAATGCCCTCTGCCACCCATCTTCCCACCTCATCCCTCTAGCGTGTCACAGAGCACCATAGAGGAGATTATGTCAAGTTTTCACGAGTAATTTCAATTGGTAATTTTCCCGTCTCATGTTTCCTTTGCTTGGTTTTGGTATCAGAATAATTTCTAGTGTCATAAAACAAGATAGGACATTGTCCTTCCTCCTCAATTTTCTGAAAGAGATGCGTTTAATTGGTGTGATTTCATTTTTAAATGTTTAGGAAACATCTCCAACAAAACTATATTTACTTGAAGATTTTTGTTATTGAAAGACTTTTAACTAAAAATTCAATGTCTTTCATAGTTCTAGTACCATTTAAGTAATCTATTTAGTTTTGGATGAGTTTTGATAGTTTGTAGGTCTCCAGTGATTGATCCCCTTTAACTAACTTACAGAATTTATGTACCTAGAGTTATTCACAGTGTTCCTTATCAGCCTGTTGTTGCTGCTGCTGTCATTCAGGCACCAAGTCATGTCTGAATCTTTGTGACCCCATAGACTGGAGCACACCAGGCTTCCCTGTTCTTCACTATCTCTCAGAATCTGCTTAAATTCATGTCCATTCAGTGATTCCATCCAACCATCTTATCCTCGGCTTCCCCCTGTCCCTTCTGGGAAAAGACTACTCCACCATAGCCATTTCCATTGAGTTGGATCTTTGCATCAGGTGGCCAAGTATTGGAACTTCAGCATCAGTCCTTCCAATGAATATTCAGAGTTTATTTCCTTTAGTATTGACTGGTTTTATTTCCTTGCAGCCCCAGGGATTCTCAAGAGTTTTCTCCAGCACCACAATTCAAAAGCATCAATTCTTCATTGATCAAACTTTTCTATGGTCCAACTCTAACATATGTTCATGACTACTGGAAAAACCATAGCTTTAACTATATTGACCTTTGTTGGCAAAGTGATGTCTCTGCTTTTTAATATACTGTCTATGTTTGTCATAGCTTTCTTTCCAAGGAGCAAGCATCTTTTAATTTCAAGGCTACAGTCACCATCTGCAATGATTTTGGAGCCCAAGAAAATAAACTCTCTCACTGCTTCCAATTTTCCATTTCTATTTTCCATGAAATGGGACTAGATGCTGTGATCCTATTTTTTTTGAATGTTGAGTTTTAAGTCTTTTTTCCATTGAATGTGTATACCATAAGTTTTTTTTCAATTCCTTCACTGATGAACATTTGGATTATGTCTACCTATTGGCTGCTGTGAATAATGTTGCATTAGTGTATGATTATCTGTTTTAGTTCCTCCTTTCTATCCTTTTAGGTATATAACCAGAGGTGGAATTGTTAGATTACATTGTGAAAATTTTAAAATTTATTTATTTACTTATTTTAATTGGAGGATAATTGCTTCACAATATTGTGATGGTTTTTACCATATATCAACATGAATTGGCCATAGGAATACATGTGTCCTCTTCCTCCTGAACCCCCCTCCCACCTCCCTTTCTACCCCATTCCTCCAGGTTGTCACAGAGCACTGGCTTTGTGTTCCCTATATCATACAACAAATTCCCATGAGTTAGTCACTCAGTCATATCTGACTCTTTGCAACCCCATGAACTGTAGCCCACCAGCCTCCCCTGTCCATGGGCTTCTCAGGGAAAGGATATTGGAGTGTGTTGGCATTCCTTTCTCCAAGGGATCTTCTCAACCCAGGGATTGAACCCAGGTCCCCTGCACTGCAAGCAATTTCTTTACCATCTGACCTACTGGCTGACATAGAATTGTTGGTGCCATCTGTCTAGATTCCATATATATGTGTGAATATATATTTGTCTTTCTCTTTCTGACTTACTTCACTGTTTATAATAGGCCCCAGGTTCATCCACCTCATTAGAACATGGTTAATGTTTAATTTTCTGAAGAAATTTCATACTCTTTTACAAAGAAGATGCATCATTTTACATCACCACTAGCAATGCACAGAAATTCCAAGCTTTCTACATCCTTGTTGGCACTTTAATCTTTTCTGTTTGTTTGTTTTTACATAGTAACCATCTTATATTTAATATACATCCATATACCTGTCTTATGTCTCCTCTCACTCCCCTCTATTCCCTTCTGTCCCTTTCCTATCAAACAGTATGGTCTCCACTCTGCCTTTCGGCATCTAGCATGGCACTATCTATGCAGCAGGGTCAATAAATATTTGGTGAATGTATGAATGGTTGAATAAATGAATGCCTGTGAGAGTAAGTGTCCTAAGGAGTGTCTCTAGTTCATTACTTTGCCACTTCATATACCCTGTTTTCCAGGTATAATTTTTGTGAATTATGGTTTTCTCAGAGTATATGCCCAGGTAAGATTTTTGGCCCAGCACATGGTCTGTATTGGTGAATGGTCCACGTGAGCTTGAGAAAAAAGTGACTTCTGCTATTGTTGGATGGGATGGGGTTCTATAAGTGTCAATTAGATCAAGTTGATTGACAGTGCTGGGCAGAGCAAGTTTATCATTACTGATTTCAACTCGCAGGTCTTATAAATTACTGAAAGAGAGGTGTTGAAATCATCAACTATAATAGTATGGATTTATAATTTTGGTTCTCTCCACTTTACCTCACATATTTTAACACTGTTGTTAGATGCATGCACATTTAGAATGAATATGTCTTTGGATAATTGATGCTTTTGGCTTTATGTAATTTTTCTTTTCTGTACCCCAAGGCCAAATTTGTCTGTTATTCCAGGTGTTTCTTGACTTCCTACTTTTGATTTCCAGTCCCCATAATGTAAAAGACATCTTTTTTTGGGTGTTAGTTCTAGCAGGTCTTGTAGGTCTTCATAGAACCATTCAACTTCAGCTTCTTCAGCATTACTGGTTGGGGCATAGGCTTGGATTACCATGATATTCAATGGATTGCCTTGAAAACGAACAGAGAACATTCTGACATTTTTGAGATTGCATCCAAGTACTGCATTTCTGACTCTTTTGTTGACACTGATGGATACTCCATTTCTTCTAAGGGATTCCTGCCCACAGTAGTAGATATAATGCTCATCTGAGTCAAATTCACCCATTCCAGTCCATTTTAGTTCGCTGATTCCTAGAATGTCGACATTCACTCTTGCCATCTCCTGTTTGACCACTTCAGTTTGCCTTGATTCATGGACCTAACATTCCAGGTTCCTATGCAATATTGCTCTTTACAGCATTGGACCTTGCTTCTATCACCAGTCACATCCACAACTGGGTATTGTTTTTGTTTTGGCTCCATCCCTTCATTCTTTCTGGAGTTATTTCTCTACTGATCTCCAGTAGCATATTGGACACCTACCGACCTGTGGAGTTCCTCTTTCTGTATCCTATCATTTTGCCTTTTCATACTGTTCATGGGGTTCTCAAGGCAAGAATACTGAAGTGGTTTGCCATTCCCTTCTCCAGTGGACTACATTCTGCCAGACCTCTCCATCATGACCCATCCGTCTTGGGTGGCCCCACATGGCATGGCTTAGTTTCATTGAATTAGACAAGACTGTGATCCATGTGATCAGATTGGCTAGTTTTCTGTAATTATGGTTTCAGTGTGTCTGTCCTTTGATGCCCTCTCACAGCACCTACCGTCTTACTTGGGTTTCTCTTACTTATATGCAGAGAACATTATGAGAAACGCTGGGGTGGAAGAAGCACAAGCTGGAATCAAGATTGCCGGGAGAAAGATCAATAACCTCAGATATGCAGATGACACCACCTTTATGGCAGAAAGTGAAGAGGAACTAAAAAGTCTCTTGATGAAAGTGAAAGAGGAGAGTGAAAAAGTTGGTTTAAAGCTCAACATTCAGAAAATTAAGATCATGGCATCCAATCCCATCACTTCATGGGAAATAGATGGGGAGACAGTGGAAACAGTGTCAGACTTTATTTTTTGGGGCTCCAAAATCACTGCAGATGGTGACTGCAGCCATGAAATTAAAAGACACTTACTTCTTGGAAGGAAACTTATGACTAGCCTAGATAGCATATTAAAAAGCAAAGACATTACTTTGCCAACAAAGGACCATCTAGTCAAGGCTATGGTTTTTTCAGTGGTCATGTATGGATGTGAGAGTTGGACTGTGAAGAAAGCTGAGCACCAAAAAATTGATGCTTTTGAGTGTCCCTTGGACTGCAAGGAGATCCAACCAGTCCATCCTAGAGGAGATCAGTCCTGGGTGTTCATTGGAAGGACTGATGCTGAAGCTGAAACTCCAATCCTTCATGAGAAGTGTTGACTCATTGGAAAAGACCCTGATAGGGTTGGAGGCAGGAAGAGAAGGGGATGACAGAGGATGAGATGACTGGATGGTGTCACCGACTCGATGGACATGAGTTTGAGTAAACTCCGGGAGTTGGTGATGGACAGGGAGGCCTGGCGTGCTGTGATTCATGGGGTCGCAAAGAGTCAGACATGACTGAATGAATGAACTTAACTGAACTGACTTAACTGAACTGAACTGAACTTAACTGAACTTCTTTTATGCCTGACAATTTTCCTCATTCTAAAGTCTTAACTGAACTGAACTGAACTGAATTTCTTTTATGCCTGACAATTTTCCTCATTCTAAAGTCTGCTTTTTTTAGGATTTATAGCTTTACGAACCATACACTTAAAAATAGTTAAAGCGGTAAATTTTAATGTTATATATATTTACCACAATTCAAAGATAAGGGATGAAAAAATAAATATCATATAAATACTAATCAAAGAAAAACTTCAGTGATGATATTTATATGGACCACATTTGGTTTCATGACAAAGAAAGTTATCAGAAACAGGAGGAATTTATATCTTTGCTGATTTTCTGTATCAATTTCTATCAATTCTTGAGATGGGGCATTGAAACCTTCAAGTATTTTGAATTTGTTTCTTTCATTTGTGTCAGCTTTTGCTTCATGCATTTTTCCATTTCATTTTTAGGTTATAATGCATTTCAGATTGTGATGTCTTCTTGGTGTATTGGGTATTTGGATCTTTTTTATTTTTTATACACTCTGATAATCTTTGTCTTTTAATGGTTTTATTTAGACCATTCACACTTAAAGTGGCGACTGATTCATGTCAATGTATGGCAAAAACCACTACAATATTGTAAACTAATTAGCCTCCAATTAAAATTAATTAATTAATTTTAAAATAGGTGGCTATTGATATATCTCAGTCATTTATGACTCTTTGTGACCCCATGGACCATACAGTCCATGAAATTCTCCATGCCAGAATACTGGAATGAGTAGCCTTTCACTTTTCCAGGGGATCTTCCCAACCCAGGGATCGAATCCAGGTCTCCTGCATTGCAGGCAGATTCTTTTTTTTTTTTTTTTTTTTAATTTTTTTATTAGTTGGAGGCTAATTACTTCACAACATTTCAGTGGGTTTTGTCATACATTGATATGAATCAGCCATAGATTTACACTTATTCCCCATCCCGATCCCCCCTCCCACCTCCCTCTCCACCCGATTCCTCTGGGTCTTCCCAGTGCACCAGGCCCAAGCACTTGTCTCATGCATCCCACCTGGGCTGGTGATCTGTTTCACCATAGATAGTATACATGCTGTTCTTTTGAAACATCCCACCCTCACCTTCTCCCACAGAGTTCAAAAGTCTGTTCTGTATTTCTGTGTCTCTTTTTCTGTTTTGCATATAGGGTTATCGTTACCATCTTTCTAAATTCCATATATATGTGTTAGTATGCTGTAATGTTCTTTATCTTTCTGGCTTACTTCACTCTGTATAAGGGGCTCCAGTTTCATCCATCTCATTAGGACTGGTTCAAATGAATTCTTTTTGACGGCTGAGTAAAATTCCATGGTGTATATGTACCACAGCTTCCTTATCCATTCATCTGCTGATGGGCATCTAGGTTGCTTCCATGTCCTGATTATTATAAACAGTGCTGCGATGAACATTGGGGTGCACGTGTCTCTTTCAGATCTGGTTTCCTCAGTGTGTATGCCCAGAAGTGGTATTGCTGGGTCATATGGCAGTTCTATTTCCAGTTTTTTAAGGAATCTCCACACTGTTCTCCATAGTGGCTGTACTAGTTTGCATTCCCACCAACAGTGTAAGAGGGTTCCCTTTTCTCCACACCCTCTCCAGCATTTATTGCTTGTAGACTTTTGGATAGCAGCCATCCTGACTGGCGTGTAATGGTACCTCATTGTGGTTTTGATTTGCATTTCTCTAATAATGAGTGATGTTGAGCACCTTTTCATGTGTTTGTTAGCCATCTGTATGTCTTCTTTGGAGAAATGTCTGTTTAGTTCTCTGGCCCATTTTTGATTGGGTCATTTATTTTTCTGGAATTGAGCTGCAGGAGTTGCTTGTATATTTTTGAGATTAATCCTTTGTCTGTTTCTTCATTTGCTATTATTTTCTCCCAATCTGACGGCTGTCTTTTCACCTTACTTATAGTTTCTTTTGTAGTGCAAAAGCTTTTAAGTTTCATTAGATCCCATTTGTTTATTTTTGCTTTTATTTCCAATATTCTGGGAGGTGGGTCATAGAGGATCTTGCTGTGATTTATGTCGGAGAGTGTTTTGTGCAGGCAGATTCTTTACCAGCTGAGCCACAAGGGAAGCCCAAGAATACTGGACTGGGTAGCCTATCTCTTCTCCAGTGGCTCTTCCTGACCCAGGAATCAATCTGGGGTCTCCTGCATTGCAGGTGTATTCTTTTCAAGCTGAGTACCAGAGAAGTCCCATTGATATAACTGGACATATATTTGTCATGTTTGTTACTATTTAATACGTGTGTATTATTTATTGTTTATTTTCTTATTTTTCCCACCTTCACTGGTTTTGAGTATGTTAGACAATCTCTTCTAGTAGCATGTCAGTTATACTTTTAAAAAATTTAGAGGTTGTCTAGAGTGTAAAATATACATTTTTAAACTAATTCAAGTACACTTTCAAACAACATTATGCCACTTTATATGTCATGCAGGTATTTTCCAACAAAGTATTCCTAGCTTCTTTCTTCCCCCTATTATGGCATAGCTTTCATTCATTTCACTTTTCACATCCTACACAGCCTGATATGTTATTATAACTTTTAAAAAATCTACAATTCAATTAAAGATTAAAAAACAATTTTACCTTTATTTATTCATTTTCCAACACTCTTCCTTTCTTTATGTGGCTCTATAAAGTTTCTGGTCTGTATCACTTCCTTCTTCCAGAAGAGCATTTGTCAGCATTTCATGCTGGTAGATTGAAGTCCTTCAGTGTTTCTTTTTCCTTTATTATGAAGAACAATTCTGCTGGATATAGAATTAAGTGTGGGTATCTTTTTAAAATTTTTAATTGGAGGATAAATGCTTTACAAAGTTGTGTTGGTTTCTGGTACAACAACGTGAATTAGGCATAAATATATACCCTCCCTCAGAAGCCTCCCCACCAAACCCCTATCCCACATTTTAGGTCATTACATAGCACCAGGCTGGGTTCCCTGTGTTATATAGCAGCTTCATACTAGCTATCTATTTTACACATAGTAATGTATGTATATATATATATATATATATGTATATATATATATATACATATACATATATAATGTGTATATATATATATTACTCTTTCAAATCATCCCACACTCTCCTTTCCCTGCTGTGTCCACAAGTCTATCCTTTCTGTCTGCATCTCTATTTCTGCCATGCAAATGGGTTCATCAGTACCATTTTTTTCTAGATTCCATATACATGCATTCATATACTATATTTGTTTTTCTCTTTCTAACTTACTTCACTCTGTATAACAGGCTCTAGGTTCATTCATCTCAGTTCAACTGACTCATGCATTCCTTTTTAATGGCCAAGTAATATTCCATAGTATATGTGTACCACAGTAAGTTGTGGATATTTCCTTTCAATATTTTAAATATTTTACTTCACTTTTCTAAAAAAGTCCAATGTACTCTTATATTACCTGGTTCTAAATCATTCCCCCCTCAGTCTTAAGTCAAGATTTCCTTTTTCCCTTTGGCTCCTAACAGCTGGAATATTATATGCCTAGATGGACATCTGTCTTAGTGTTCTCTGGGCTTCCTGGGATCTGTGTGTAGGTATCTGCCATTGATTTTGGATAGTTCTCAGTCATTAATACCTTAAATATTTCTTTAAAAAAAATATATTTCTTTTACTTCAACATTCTTTTCTCTTTCTGACATTCCAACTTTTCACAAGTTACACATCTGGAAATTTTCTCACTAATCTTAGATGTTCTGCTTATATTGTTATTTTTATCTTTGCACTTTGGTTTGGGAATTTCTATTGGCCTGTCTTCAAAATCACTAATTTTTTTTTCTCACTCTGTCTAGCCTATTATACTTATGAGACCATCAAAGACACTCTTACTTTTGTTTTTAATTTGTAACATTTCCTTTTGATTCATTTTTAGAATTTCTATTTCTCTGCTTATACTACTCATCTGTTTTTGCATGTTATGTACCTCTAAAACTACAGTCTTTAACATATCCATCAAATTTCCTCTAAATCTCCTGTCTGGCAGCTTCAACATCTGTATTATGTAATGAGTCTGCTTTTGTTGATGGCTTTGTCTCTTCAGACTATGTTGTTTTTGTTATGGTTATGGCTTCTTGTGTGGTTTGTGGTTTTATTTGAAAGCCAGACATGATGTATCAAGTAATAAAAATGATGGAAAAGAGATCTTTCATATGTGAGAATTTATGTTAAACTGGCTAGCATTTCAGCTATGTTTAATGCTGGCTATAACCATAGGTGCTACACACTTCAAATTCTTCCAGTGTTCTTTATTTTTCCCTGTATTATTAATAACTTTGTGTTTTCCAAACACTCATCCCCACAGAGTCTGTATCTTGTAACTCTTTTAGCTGTCATCCTCTTCTCTCATACTGTTGTGGTGGGAAGGCCTGGGGAGAGGAAGTGTTTTATGATCTTGTGACTAAACCCCAGTCTTTAGTGTCTCTATGCTGGGGCCTTCAATAGTACTAGCTTTTTCATTTTGTTTCATTCTTAGTTTAAATAGGAAGACTGGCTACAGGGAGCTGGAGTGGGAGAAATGCCCTCCCCCTGGCAGGATGAGACTCTGGTAAAGTCTTTTCCCCTGAAAAGAGTCCTACATTAAATAGAACATTCTTGGCATATTTCACAAGGATTACTCTTTCCCTTGGGCTTCCCAGGTTGCCCAGTGGTAAAGAATCTGCCTGCCAGTGTAGGAGATACAGGTTCTATCTGTGGGCTGAGAAGATCCATTGAAGAAGGAACGGCAACCTGCTCCAGTGTACTTGCCTGGAAAATCCCAAGGACAGAGGAGCCTGGAAGGCTATAGTCAGTGGGATTGCAAAAGAGTTGGATATGACTTAGCAGCTCTAAAACAAGTCTTTCCCTTCCCTTGCCAGATTCTCTAAAATTATATTCTCAGATCTTTTCCATGAGAACATGGTGGATTCCTAGAGGTAAAATCAACAAAAGCACGAAAGCCTCCAAAAGCATTAAGACTAAACCCCCCATAGTTTCTCAGTCTCAAAATAGTCCACACTCAGCCTTCAGGAATTTGTCAAAATTGACATTTAAATGAGATCGCATTCATTATGACTCCAGCAACTTCTGCTATGGATAAGCTGATATGGACTGTGACTGGATTTACCATCTCTGCAGACAATATGGGTCTGACTGGAGATCTCAGGGCAGCCATCAGGAAATAGATGAACAGCCTTCTCTGTGGTCTTCCTTTAAGCTTTTAAAGAATATTTGTTTATTTGCAGATAAATGCATTTACATTGTTAAAAAAAGGAAGAGTATAAAATTGTATTTTGAGCTACCAATGGTATTTTTCACAGAACTAGAACAAAAATTTCACAATTTGTATGGAAATACAAAAAACCTTGAATAGCCAAAGTAATCTTGAGAAAGAAGAATGGAACTGGAGGAATCAACCTGCCTGACTTCAGACTATACTACAAAGCCACAGTCATCAAGACAGTATGGTACTGGCACAAAGACAGAAATATAGATCAATGGAACAGAATAGAAAGCCCAGAGATAAATCCACGAACCTATGGACACCTTATCTTTGACAAAGGAGGCAAGGATATACAATGGAAAAAAGACAACCTCTTTAACAAGTGGTGCTGGGAAAACTGGTCAACCACTTGTAAAAGAATGAAACTAGAACACTTTCTAACACCATACACAAAAATAAACTCAAAATGGATTAAAGATCTAAATGTAAGACCAGAAACTATAAAACTCCTAGAGGAGAACATAGGCAAAACACTCTCCGACATGAATCACAGCAGGATCCTCTATGACCCACCTCCCAAAATATTGGACATAAAAGCAAAAATAAACAAATGGGGCCTAATTAAACTTAAAAGCTTTTGCACAACAGAGGAAACTATAAGTAAGGTGAAAAGACAGCCCTCAGAATGGGAGAAAATAATAGCAAATGAAGCAACAGACAAAGGTTAATCTCAAAAACATACAAGCAACTCTTGAAGCTCAATTCCAGAAAAATAAAGGACCCAATCAAAAAATGGGTCAAAGAACTAAACAGACATTTCTCCAAAGAAGACATACAGATGGCTAACAAACACATGAAAAGATGCTCAACATCACTCATTATCAGAGAAATGCAAATCAAAACCACAATGAGGTACCATTACACGCCAGTCAGGATGGCTGCTATCCAAAAGTCTACAAGCAATAAATGCTGGAGAGGGTGTGGAGAAAAGGGAACCCTCTTACACTGTTGCTGGGAATGCAAACTAGTACAGCCGCTATGGAGAACAGTGTGGAGATTCCTTAAAAAACTGGAAATAGAACTGCCATATGACCCAACAATCCCACTTCTGGACATACACACCAAGGAAACCAGATCTGAAAGAGACACGTGCACCCCAATGTTCATCATAGCACTGTTTATAATAATCAGGACATGGAAGCAACCTAGATGTCCATCAGCAGATGAATGGATAAGGAAGCTGTGGTACATATACACCATGGAATATTACTCAGCCATTAAAAAGAATTCATTTGAATCAGTTCTAATGAGATGGATGAAACTGGAGCCCATTATACAGAGTGAAGTAAGCCAGAAAGATAAAGACCAATACAGTATACTAATGCATATATATGGAATTTAGAAAGATGGTAACGATAACCCTATATGCAAAACAGAAAAAGAGACACAGATGTATAGAACAGACTTTTGAACTCTGTGGGAGAAGGCGAGGGTGGGATGTTTAGAGAGAACAGCATCAAAACATGTATATTATCTAGGGTGAATCAGATTGCCGGCTCAGGTTGGATGCATGAGACAGGTGCTTGGGGCTGGTACCCTGGGAAGACCCAGAGGGGTTGGGTGGAGGGGAAGGTGGGAGGGGGGATTGGGATGGGGAATACATGTGGATCCATGGCTGATTCATGGCAGGGACCACTACAATATTGTAAAGTAATTCGCCTCCAACTAATAAAAATAAATGGAAAAAAAAAAAAGAAAAAAATTGTATTTTGAAAAAGTACCCATTATCTTCCTGGTTCTCACCACTGTCACTCATAGGTAATGACATTTATTCTCCTCTTACATATCCTTCTGATTTCTTTGTTTATATGCAAGCAAATTAATAGCATTTCTTAGTACTCTCCCCCATTTAAATAAATGCAGCACATTGTGCATTCCATTCTAATGCTGTTTACTCTTTTCACCTAATCAATATCTCTTGGAGGTCTTTTCATATCGATTCATGGAAAGTACCTTATTTCTTTGTGTTGCTGCAGAGATCCCATTATATAAATACACTGTCTCCTACTGATAGATATTGGAGTTGTTTCCCATCTTTTGCTAAAATTAATTGCTTCAATTAATAATCCTGGGCATATGTTCTCTTGAGCACACACTGCAAAGTTTATCCACCTGTACTTTTGCTTAAATATTGCCAGGCTGCCCTCCATAGGGATGACGCTATTTTTAAAATTCCCATTGATAACGTACATGTGAGTACCTTTCCCTACAGTCAGTGGTTGCAGTCTTCAGAGAGGAGCTAATCCTACCTCCCACAGTGGGGTATGTTAGATGAGGTGCTCTACTTGGCCACCTTCAGCTCACCAGCTTAACCACTACTTAGCAATTTCTTCCTGCAGGTCCCAGAGGTTCATGACAGACTTGCAAAAGATCCCCCTCTACTATGCATTGACAAGAAGGAGCAAAAAGCCATCCATACTCAGAAAGGGAGTCTGACAACATCCTAGTTCTATTTTTCTTAAGTCCAGATATGAGTCAACATCACATAGCTCTTACCTCCAAACTCTGCAAGGAAGTCCAAGCCTTTTCTAGACTTTTATGAGATCCAGCCCTTTATCAATCACAAAGATACCTTCTCTGAGTATTCCCACCTGCTTCTAACCTACTATGGTACAGACAGATTCCATCACTCCTACGAAAACTGTGGTGCCTTGGCAGTATGCCCTCTTGACTTTTGTCATGTAACTACAGCTATAATCTTTTAATCAATGTTCAATGCACCAAGGGCTGTGTATATAAAACCTCAGTGAGGAAATGTAAGCATAGGGAGCAGGACAGGAAGAGAGGCTATAGTCTTATTTCACAAACGTTAAAATTGACTTAAAAACTTAAGTTTAAAAAAAAAAAAAACTTACTGTTTCCAAGCTGCAGCCTTGGAAATCTAATGTCTCTGATGAGCTATCAATCTAATATGCAATAGGAAGCGCAGGACTCAGCCAGGATACATTATCTTCAACATATCTAACCTGAAGTTCACCATCTTCAATGTCCAAAACTCCTGAGATTCTTGTGCACTTAACTTTAAAATGCCTGCTTTTAATTTCTCATTCCCTTCTCTACAAAGAGGCAATGCTATTGTGTTAAGTGGTAGGCTTTACTTCTGAAATAAACAAGAGAATAAAAGCAATGATTGGCTGGATTGCAAGCTTAAATACATACCTGAGTCACTGAATTAGCTTTATGCTACTTTGGAATAGAAAGTTAACTCTCAGGGTTCACTGTGCAGACTGACTCTTGTGGGAAGTGAAGATGAGCTGAAGGAATGGTAAAAGGCAGTTAATGACTCCCTATGGCCATATCAAGGGTGTTTGGCGCCTGCTTTCAGTGGCTCCAGCTTTACAGTAGTCAGGCAGGACACAGAAGGAGAAACAGAATGGCAGCAAGGCTGGCATAGGTGTCACTAAGGATCAGTACACTGACCAGCTCCATTCAGGCCACTGGTGGACACAGCTGCATCTGTATGTTCCAGAAAGTAGTTTTTCTGAAGAAGTGACTGTGTTCTTGCCTGGTCCTGCGCCTCCCTCTTCCTCTCCACCAGCAGCACTACTGATGCATCTAGAGATAAAACTGGAATAGCAATTCTCCAAAAAAATTGTCATGCCACGTATCAGTTGTGGGGAGGGATGGGAAAGAGGGCCAGGAATCTGGCCGACTTTAAAGTCTCAAAATTTCATAAATCTTTAACATATTCAGTCTAGTTCAAATCTGGGTTATGTCTACTAACGTCGCTAGAGCTTTAAGAAACACTTAGGATTTTTCATTAGCCATATCTGCAAACTAGTCCTCACAGAGGAATTAAGCCTAATTGACTCAGCCTGGCTTCTTTTGTTCTGTTATGTTTGGGGGTCACACACATATATCTTTAAAGAAAACAAGACAGCTGCATTGATTCAAACCCACTAAGGAGATAAAGGGCCCACTCTCCACCTTTGCTTTCTTGTCTGCCAGTGTTAATATTCTTTACAGGATCTTTTCTCTTTTTTTTCCTTCCTATACACTTGTACACCAGGTGAGTTGATCCCGGGAAGAATCATTCCCCCAACTTCCTGGGATCCTCTCAGAAGGGGCATAACAGTAGGTAAATGACACTTTAGGTATTTGCATTGTCAGTATCTTCAGAACTACCCACATCTTGCATTTCATTGAACAGACTCACAGTTAAGGAGAAAGAATGTTGGACTTGCAAGTCCCAAGACTCAGTCCTTGTTCTAGCTCTGTAGTAGTGACCATGATCCAACCTAGAGTAATAAAACAACTTCCCTTCCTTGAGTCAGGAATGGACCCTCGGAAGCACTGTCTTTACAGACAGGCAGACTTGTGCAATGGAATGAATTTGGTTCTCAGGGTTTAGACAGACCACGCACTCAAAATCAGGTCCCATTATACCCACTGTGCAAACCTAGCAAAGGGCTGCCATCCTCTGAGCCCACTCTGCTCGCCTGTGAAGTCTGAGGAGCAGTGCCTGCCCTGTGGGGCGATGAGCATTAATGTGCTCTGTGAGTGCAGCATGTGGCACAGATGGAGCTTCCACCTCTGTCCAATGAATAGCACGGCTCTGACACAAGACCTGCACTGTTCCAACCACGGCACGGTGACCCGGAAACGAGGGTGGTAACTCCTGAGCTCACAGTCTCTCACCTGCTGGTGCTACTGTTGTTCAGTCACTAGGTCACAGCTGACTCTTTGCAACCCACGGACAGCAGCACACCGGGCTTTTCTGTCCTTCACTGTCTCCAGGAGTTTCTCATCCTCTGCTGCCCCCTTCTCCTCCTGCCCTCAATCTTTCCCAGCATCAGGGTCTTTGCCAACCATGACAGGTAACCTGAAAATTAGAGTGGGAACTCTTGAGCTCACAGTTTCTCCCACCTGCTGGTGCTCCCACCCTGATAAAAAATCTCTGTCCATTCAAATTTGAACTCTTCATAGTATCTGCTCTTACATAGCAGAGCAGTAAGAACACATACATTTCATATTTCTTATCAAATTAAAAAGAAAGTTTCTAAACCCAAGTTCTAACTCAGCAGGAATGCATACTGTGGTTGATTAGTGATGTCTGTCCTGGGCAAGCATAGAGTGACCTAGTGCTACATTCTACCTGTCCCCGAATAATGGGTGATTTCCTCAAATTTGTCACATATGTAAGTAATCCTGGCATCTTTAGTTCCAGCAGAAGACCTGGCATGAAAAACACATCCTATGTGTCTACTGATGGATGGAACCATCTTGACTTTGCTGAGTTCAGTTTTACTAACATTCCAGCAAGTGCCTGGCCTGGGTATGATATGCCAATGGTGGGTATGGTATGCTCAGGGCTAACTGAAGACTGAAAATCAAGGAAGAATTCCCTAGTGGGAGGTGTAAAATGACAGGAGTGAGGGAAAAATTATTTAGGGGTGGAAGCTATCTAAGATCAAATGAAGGATGAGGGTGGAGAATGGAAAATGAAATCAAGGTTCAAACTAAGTCTGGTCTACGGAGGCAGATGGTCATAGGTTTGAGAGGAAGGGCTGGGCAGGTATAAGGACTGGCTCCCAATCAGGCAACACCAAGACTCTTCAGTTCAGTGTTGTGGAACAGAGCCCAGTGTCCTTGCTGTGCAGTGGGAGTCCTCCATGTGCCCCCTGCCTCAGCGCCCCCGGAGTGCAGAGGAATCTCCTGGTTATGCATCAGCCTCTCCATCTGAGCTGTAAGCCCCTTCGGGACTCCCTTTTTCATGGCTGTGTCCTCACGCCCATCAAGGGGTAGCCCATGCAGGTGCTCAAGGAAAGTTCTATGGTTACTCAGGATGGGGTTTGGCCATCTGAACCATGCAAGTAAAGATACCTGGATGCTGGCAGATTCATTCAATTCAAGCTCCTGCTGGGACTCTGGCCAGGGCTAAGGAGATATTGGCCCATCTTTCTCCTACCAGACTGAGGGAATGGAGCAGCATATCCTGCAGGCACATGGGAATCACAATAATATGAATAGTTCCCACAAAGAGCACCTACCAGGCACCAGGAGATTTTGTATAGTTAGAGTACCTGCAACAGAGTTTGGGCTGAGGCAAAGAATCAAAGTATGCAGTAGTCCGTCCATTGCATGCTAGTCCCTTCATTCAGGCTGTTGTCCTAATCTCGGACCCTTCTTGCCTGACATCCTTGTTCTGGACTTACTGGGTTAGAGCAACAAGACTATGGTAGTGTGGAGTGATCCGAGTTCAAACCCTAGCTTGACTTTCAACAAGTTGTGGAGGTTTAATTGTGTTATAGCTTCTTTTGTCTTGATTTCTTCATCTGTAAACTGTAGATAATAACTTCACACAGCTCATTGTTGAGACTAAGAGAAAAAAACATCTACTGAAATACCTGGGACACAGTAGGTTCTTAATACACAGTGGCTGTTTTTAATGCCATCATAATGCTACCTTCATACCACCAAGCAGATGATTAAATTCTTGTAAGCCTTGGTCTGCTTTCCTATGAAAGAGATCACCAGACTTCCCCCCCCCCCAACAATATCATACAATTCTTAAGAATAACTGCTAATAAGTAAAAATAATCCAGCATCCAACCCTTCAGATGAGATATAGTGGCCTTCCCACAGCCATCTGTGTTACCTCAGACAGACCTTGTACCCATCTGAACTGATAAAGAAATTAAGACATAAAGGAGCAGAAGACTTTTCTGTGTTATATAGTGATACTGAAAGAGTCATAAATTTAGGACTGAAAGACATTTTAGAGGTCAACCATTTTATGCTTCTCTATGGATAATACACCTGGCAAATAATAAGTGCTAAACAGAGATTTATAGATTAGTTGGTGACAAGATTTGTAATAGCCATTAAACTGAAAATATCTTTTAATTTTTTTACAGTTGGACATTTTAAAACCAAATGCTCTAGAGCAAGACTTCCATTATGACTATATTTTATAAACAATAAGAAAACAGTAAAATTTTCCATGTGACATGAAGGAATGGGGTGTCAAGAAACTAGATCCTCACCCCTCAAACCAATTAATCCTCCAACAACCCCATGAGGCAGGAATCATCACTTCTGATTTTCAGATGAAGTCACCAAGTGTCTTTGCCTAAAATGATACATGCAGTAGATTACAAATCAGGCCCCCCTGTTATCTGACTCTCACCATTACACTGCAATGTTAGATCCCCAAGGAGACCAGGGCTTTCTTACAAACCTGCTGGAGGCTTATGACATCAATTTCGTGTTTGTCATTGACAACCTCTGTTGCCCATACAAAGGGGTGAGCTGCTGTTACACGGGAAGTTCAGCCAGCCCCAAACAGCCTGATTTTTTATTAAACTGACACAAAGAAATATTGTTTATACTTCCAATAAATGTAATTTCTGCACCTCCTTTCTTCCCTTCCTCCCTAAAGGTAAGAATAGAGTGCCTTGGTTTTGTGTCCTGCCTTGGTAGGTTTTTGGAAGCCACCACTTTCAGAGCTGCTGCTGCTGGGTTTGGGGCAGATTCTCTCACCTCTTCCTTGCATGACTTGAAGAGATGGGGTAAAAGCTGTATGTCACCATGAGAGAGCTGAGTTCTGGAAAACACTGTGGTGAATTATTGAGAAAGTCTTTCTGGTCTTTGTCACTTAATGTATCAAGAGTGAGACAACAGTCTGGGCAGTGTGACTTTGGATGTCTTTCCACCTGATGTAGAAGCTAGACCAGATGACCTTTCAAGGTTTTTGCTAGTTCCGGTACCCTAGCCTTGGGATCACATCCCTTTTCCTGTTTATTAAAGTAAGCCTGTGTTTTTTGTTCTCTACATAGGTAGAGACTTCAAAGGACAAAGGATGTTTCTGTCACAGAAGAGAGAACACGGAGGGGCTGCTTAGAGAAATAAAATTGTAAAACAAAGCCTTGAAACCTTTCATAGAGTACGTTAATGGTGTCCACCCCATATAATAGTCCTCTTTCTCTGAATCCCCTCCTCCTGGGGTGGGATGATGGATTCCTTCTGGCCGATGTTTACAAGACTTAACTAGTTTTGGATTAGGTTGGAGCCCTCACAAGTAATCCTCTCTTTAGCAAAAATGACATTCCTTGAAATAAGTAATTGGGCCCAGAGATTTAATAGACTTGTTAGATCGCAAATGTGGCAGTGCCTTCACCCAGGACAGTGGTAGGGAACCCTGAGAGTCAGTGATGAGTTTATCTGTTTTCCTCTGGAATGTTTGACCTGGGATAGCTCCTTTCAGCCCCTGCCTATTTTCTTTGGCCAGGATGTTCGATGGATGGCAACTTAGGTGAGACATCAACAGCTTTTTAGGCAGAGAAGCCGACTCCTGAGTAGAGGTTAGCTCTTTTCGGTCAGTGTGGAATTTTGATTTGGGATACTGGGTTGTTGGTGGCAAATGACTTCTTCTCCTTCACGCTCCTGTCTGACTTTGCTATTAAAATAGTCATTAGGGCATCCATGTCTGTGACCAAGTTCCAGCCAGGCTAATGTGCACAGCAGAGATAAATAATTTTCAAATAGATGGACTGCATGTCTTATCTCAAGACTAGCTTTAAATGGCTTACTGTTTTATTTTAAAAAGTTTCACTGTAGCACATTCATATGGAATTCAAGACTAAAGAAATTCATGTGTAGAAATGCAAACAGACATTGATTAATCAAGGTAGCATCTTTTAGGTAAATGTATAAATAAGTTTGGACACTGAAATTTAAACTGCAAAAAAAAAAAAAAAAAAAGGTGATGGTCCCAATGTTCGTAGTGTTCATAGGAGCACTATTTATAATAGCCAAGACATGCAAACAAAGTGTAAATGTTCATTGACAAACAAATGGATAAAGAAGATGTGGTCTTTATGCACAAAGGAATACTACTCAACCATAAAAAAAAAAAGGATTACATAATATCATCTACAGCAACTTGTGTGCACCTAAAGATTATCATATTTTATGAAGTAAGTCAAAGACATAGCATATTATATCACTTATAAGTAGAATCTAAAAAAAAATGAGGCAAATGAACTGATTTATAAAACAGAAATTGATTCAAAAGCATAGAAAAGAAACTTGTGGATAGCAGGGGAGGAGATAAGTTAGGAGTTTGAGATCAATTTATATATACTAATGTATATAATCTCTTCTGTGGCTCAGATGGTAAAGAATCTGCCTGAAATGCAGGATACCCAGGTTCAATCCCCGAATCAAGAAGATCTCCTAGAGAAGGGAATGGCAACCCACTCCAGAATTCTTACCTAGAAAATTCCATGGACAGAGGAGCCTGGGGGGCTACAGTTCATGGGATCACAAAGAGTCAGACACGACTGAGCAACTAACACTTCCACACACTTTCAATGTATGTAAAATAGGTAAAAACAAGGACCTACCGTATAGCACATGGAACCATACTCAATATCTTGTAATACCTATAATGGTAAAGAATCTGAAAAAGAATATATATAAAACTGAATCACTTTGCTTTATACTTGAAACTGACAAAACATTGTAAATTAGCTATATTTCAATTTAAAAATTTAAAGATGGCATTTATCTTCTGTTTCATGGACTGGGTGTCCATTGATTTTAGGAATTATTGCTAGCTTTGGAGAAGGAAATGGCAACCCATTCCAGTACTCTTGCCTGGAAAATCCCATGGACAGAGGAGCCTGATAGGCTACAGTCCATGGGGTCACAAAGAGTCAGACACGACTGAGTGACTTCACTTTCTTTCTTTCTTTCCCTCCTTTTGTTAGAAGTAACTCTAGATTTGTGATTATTTTGAGAAAGGAAAAAAAGTCCCTATCTGTATGTCCCTTCTGAGTATGTTATTGGTGAAACATTGCCACTCAGCGTCTCTTCCCTCTGGCTTCTGGTGAGGCTCAGCCAATGAGCCATCATCGGGGAATCTAAGAGGAATGAGAGGATGAGAGAGAGGAGGCATTTGTTCCCGGCTCCCTCCCTGCCACATATCAGCAGGAATGTGTTCCACTCTAGCATCCACAGCTCCTGGTGGGGGAACTCCTCTTCTGTGATAGCCAGAAAGATATGTTGTTGATAACGCACAGATGCCCTCCAGCCCCAGATCATTCCCATAATCCTCCTACACCCAGAAAGAAGCTCTTTAATAAGCTCTCAGCTATGTCCTGGAGGATGACTTCTATGTCTTGCCAAGACTCTTTTTTGCTAGGAAATAAAACAGAAAAGGAGAGAAGGGTTATTGACTATAGATGAAACAAGATTTTCTTCTTGTTGATAAGTTGAAGCAAAACTCATAATAAGATCTTACTTTTGAATTCATTTGAAAATTTTCATATTAAAAATGTAAATTAAAGATTATGTTCTATAATGGGGCCTCACCCTGTTGTAACTTCAATGCCCTGTTAGGCAGTCAAACATCCCAAAGAGTACAGAGGGCATCTTGGGATACAGTTTTAAGACTTCATTAGAAAGTTCTTGCAGGCAATTTGGCAATAGCAAACAATCAGGCAACTTACGTTGCTTGTAAATGAAACAATTTGCTCCTGGAAGTTTCCAATATTTTCTTCAAAATCAAAACACAATTTTGGAGAAATCTGAAGATGATCTTCTATAGAATATTGCTTTCATTCAAAACCAAATCACTCCTTTGGTTCTATCTTGTCAAAAAATGAGAAGGAAGTTGAATGCAGAGACCTCTGTCTTCCTCTGTATTCAACCAAGAAGTCTGTCACATTCACACTATTTCTTCCTTCCTTTGCCTTGAAGCAGTTTAACAACTCACACACAGAAGGTACAGCCAGCACCAATGTCTAAAGATGCTGCACCACCAAGACAAGGAGGGGAGTAGTGGTGCAGATGACATGAGGGTTGCTGCTTTTGTGTAAATGCAACGCATCCCTTCATGCACAGGCGCAACAGAGAGCCTTTGAACATCTGAAATGTGGTTTCCTTGGTTGGCAAATGGCTTTGGTAAAGAGTGAACACAGGATTTAGTGTGGAAAATGGTAAAGAGCCCAGTGATTCTCCTGCTTCTGGAATGGGGCCGTACCTACGGCTGGGATGGCTCATATATCTTCGATTCATCCCCCAACCCTGATGGCCACAGTGGTGTCAAGTGCTGCAGTTCCTGCTCTGCAGACTGGAGAGGCGCTTCTCACCCCTGGAGAGCTGTGACTTTAGACAAGGGGTTCCTAATACTTAAAAACGAAAAGCAGTTAAGGAAAGAAGCAGAGCAGTTACCGATTTATTGCAGCTTTGAGTGATTCCAAAGCCCTGCAGAGGGCAGGAGGCTCCAGACTGGTCTTGAGAGGCTGCTGGATCTTTCTGCTCTCTGCCCTCCCCCAGCCCTGCCCCTGCAAAGGACACCATCTACATCTCTCATCTCTCATCATTTCCTCTTTCACTTCTTTTCTTTCTCTTTTTCCTTCCCCTTAATTATCTTTCTTAGCTTTCTTCTTTCCATTTCTCCTCCCCCCCTTTTTTAATTAAAAAATAGCATGCGTGCTTATTTTAAAAAATCAAATTACACTGACATAGAGAATATAAAGGGAACACAGACTTTCACTCCTGCCCCCAGGCTTCCTTTCCTGTCTGCAAGTGCAAGTCCTGCACAAACACACATGGATGCTCCTGCTTTGGGAACTCTTCAGAATAATAAATCAAACTATAATTTTAAAAATAAAAGTTTTCTCCTTTGTCTATCAGGAGAGCAGCAAACAATGTCCAAGACCAAAGGACATTCAGGGCTGTAGACCAAGTGAGACTTGGAGGGGCCTCACATCTCCCTGCTCATATGAGAGGGGGCCTGAGGCAGGCTCAGTCCCTCTGCTGTGTGTGGTCTCACCTGTCCCAAGGGACAGGCATAGTCTAGGCTTTCCCTCTGGGCGTAGCCCTGCTGTATTAGCTATGGTAACATGAGATGCTGTAGGTAAATTATAAAATCCCAGCAGCTCACCATAATAGAGGTTTGGTTTTTGCTCATGTAAAACATACTTGGTGAGAGGCGGGGTGGAGCATGTGGGAATTCACCAAGTTATTTAGAGACTTAGGTTGACAGAGGTTCTGCTCTCTTAATCCTATGGCTTCTGAGGTCACTCTCTATGCCTCCCCCCCACCCCACCATGGAACAGACAACGAAGAGAGGATGAGAACAGAGGGAGAGATTTCTACGGGCTGGAGTGCAAAGTGATGACATACTTGCCTCCCATCTGAGTCCACTGACCAGAGCTCAATGCTGTGGCCACACCTCACATCTAGGACCTCTGGGAAATGTGGCCAGCTGTGTGTATGCCCGGCAGGGTGGGGAGCGTGGATTGGGTGTGGTCACCTGCCTCCACACTGACATCTACCTGCTTCCATTCCAACTCAAAGCCAGAAATCACCCAGAGAGGTGTGTGCCTCTTCCTGAGGCTGATGATTATAAACAATTTGAGACAGGAAGGAAGGGGACAGCAGGTAATTGTTAAAAGTATGACACAACTGTTGAGACCAGGTTACAACAGAACCCAGTTAGAACCGACTGAAAGGCATAATTCCGGCGAGGCAGAAAAGGAAAGACGACCTCAACAGAAGTAGGTTACCTTTATTCAGGCAAGGAGGGGCGACAGTTGGCCTAATGACCAGGCTGAGAGCCGAAAGGGATAAGGGAGGCTTCATACTTATAGGGAGGTTTGTGGAAGCGATAAGGGAAACGTCAATCAGGTGGGATATTTTGAGTATTCTTTTGTTGAGGGGTGGGTGTAGGGGGTGGTAGGTTTCCGGACAGGAGGTGATAAGTCCCAGATAGATGCAACTGGCCTGGAGCATCAGGATGGAACTAAAGTTACGCTTTGTTTTCTCCGAAGTTAGATGATTCAGCAAGGGGCCTTTGAGACTGTTGCTCTCTTTTCTAGGCTCAAAAGACTCCTTCACCGACCAGGCCCAAAATGGCAGAAGATTGGATTTCCAGTGGACCTTGAGCCTCAGTATACACTCTTTGCATTACATTAATTAATGACACACCCACAAGCTACATGACAGTTTCAGGGCCAAGACATCAGTGCTGTCCCAATTCTTAAGCTTTTCCACCATCTCCAAGATAGTTGGAATAATCCTCCCGTTCTTTAACTAGGAACTAATCACCTCCATACCCTGGGGCCTCTCTTGCCTTTTGAGACAGTCCATACTCTGTCTGAGTGTGTATCTCTTTAAAAAACCTGCTTTCACTTTATTATGACTCACTCTTGAATTCTTTCCTGCTCACAGCTAAGGACCCTCACTTGGTCATCCCAGGAACTCCCGAGACCTGGAACATAACCATCATCTCATGCCCCATTTTTCCTATAGAAAAATCTGCTTCTCTCATCCACCGTCCACATCTAAGCCAGAGGAAATGAGCACTGGTGGCCTGTGGGCCACATCTGACAGGTAGAAGGATTTTGTTTAGAACACAGCAGTTGTGAAAATACATTTACAAAGCAAACTACATGAAAAAACTCAGTTTTTGCTACAACACAAAAAGGTCCAGGAGAAATACAGGAAGATTTCACAATGAGCCTGTATTGCCTGCCTCCTGGGTTGTGAAAGGGTCCTGTCCCACAGAGCCGGGCTTCCCTGCGGCCTCACCTGGAGGGTGATGGTAGTGCTCTCGCCCCGTGACCCTGCCTCTGCCTCTGCCTCTCACGGGAGCCACCAGCTGCACTTGTGTGCATGTGAAGATTTTGCTGTAAATTTGAAAAACTTTCTACTTTCCTGCTGTCTCAGCATCCCCACACAAGGGCAGTAGTCCCTGCTCAGGTACCAAAATGTTAAGCTGGCCCTCCACAGTTTCCCCCTCTGGCTCACCTCTGTCCGTGACCCTCATGTCTCTTGGTGTGTTCCTCAGCCCTGACTTGCCTGCAGGCCCTCACTCTCAGCCCCTCACCTGCATAATTCAGCCCAGTCCCCTGGTGCTCCTCCCATGTGCCCACCAACGTTTTTCTATCACTTGTGCTTTTCTGTGGCCCTGGTGGAGTGGTACTCACAGACCCCACAAGGAAGAATTTACCCCCCATTTATAACACAGAGGGATGCCCTCCAGGCTGCATGGTGGGGTGCGTCCTGGGAACCAGAGGGTGCTGGGAGCTCACCCAGTCAGAGGTCTGATCAAAAATCCCTGAGTAGACTGATGTGGGTGCCATACACAGAGAGTAGTGGAGGCTGGGGGACTGTCATTAGACATAAAAGCACAGGAGACATCAGAAGGCCAGCTTGGCAGGCAACACGGGGCAGGGAGGGAAGGAAGAAGTGTCAGGGAAGGAAGCCAGAGTGGTAGGAAAAAACAGACCATGTCAGACTGCAGTTGAGAAGATTTCATTTACCTTGAACGACAAAGGAAAGGTCTTAAAGTATTTTTCAAGGGAAAGGGAGTGCCTATATCTGCATTTTATAAAATTCCTTCTATTTATAGTCACTAAAGGATGTATGGAGTGCAAAGCAGGAGCCTTGTACTTGTTTTCCTGTTGTGGGGAAATCCAGGTGCCACAGCACTTTTTCCAGGCCCACTGAATGGAGGATGAAAAGAGCGCCAATTCCAACAAGATTAGCAACCGTAGGGTGCCAGGTGGTCACCAGTGATGCAGTGTTTGCCACTTAAGCACCAGAAGAGCAAATGGTAACATCTTATCTGGAAGTTCCCATCTGGTCCGGGCCTCAGGGGACTGACTCAGAAGCCATCATCATGAAATGAGCTCCTGAGTGGAGTTTAATGTTTGCCAATGGATCACACACTCGAGCAGTAATTAATGATTTGATTCATTGTGCTTCGGGGAGCTACTGTCCAACAAAATAATCCAAGTAATTTAAATCTGCAATAAAGTAGGAGTGCAACAACATTTCATGACTGCACATAGCAATGATTTGCTAGAGAGGGGAAAAAAAGCAAGCATTTTTATTACAGCCACATCCAAATAATCCATAGGAAAGCAATATTGAGTGCACAAGTGATTTGATTACATTCCTGCACAACAGTCCTCCAAGGCAGAGTCAGGTCCAAATGCATTTCAGTGAATGTGCATAATACCAAAGGTTCTGTAAACCAACACATTTTATCAAAATTACTGTGTGTGTGTCTGAGATAGAAAATGTTTGCTGAATGCTAACCGCCTTTTTATTCAGAATAAATTTCCTCCACCATTAGCATTTGGCATCTGCAGCCGATAGAAGCCCGAGTGGTGCCCTGTGGGGTAGGATTTTCCTCAACAAGCCCCTCTTTCAGGATCTTTGGCCACTGGTGCACTTGGGTGCCCCTCCCCATCATTCATGCACCCACTGAGCAACCTGAGTGCTGCCTTGTGCCAGATATTGCCTTGAGTGCAATGCACAGACCACAGGGGAGACAATCCTGAACTGAAGTGGGCAATTACAGTAGAGTGGGAGAGGGGCAAAGGGTGACTCTGGGTTCTCTGGGACAGCAGCAAGGGCCATCTGGAAGTGGTGAGGCCTGAGAAGTTAGCTGGGAGCAAAAGTGGGGAGGGTAGGCAGGGTATTTCAGGTGACACTCAATGAGCTCTTTTCATGGAAAGCACACACGTTTCTTTAATTGGCCATTGGCCTCAGACAGACAAATAAACTCCCCCAAATCAAGAACAGAATAGACATATTAGATCCAATAAAACTTCAAAACAGAGGTTACCCGCATGATCAGCTTGAAGTCATGCCTACTTTACTTCTTCATGTTTCTTGACTGGCTAAAGTATTCCAGGCACTGCTGGTCTTAGGTGCTGAGGGTATAGCTGAGAACAGGGCAGACCAGTCACTGTCTCTGTGGATCTCATATTTAAGCAAAGCAGAGAGATAATAAGATAATTGTTGTGATAATAGCCATGCAGGAAATTATTGCGGTGGGAGTAAGTTGGAGGGACAGGAGGGGAAGAGAAGTATGAAATGGGCCTAGAACTTTGGACAGCAGCTAAACTTCCAACCTGCCCTGTTAACCTGGGACATTTCCCAAGCTGTCCATAGCAGCACACTCCTCTTGGGATGACTGCCCTTTAACACAAGAGTTGTCTCCATGTCTAGGTGTACCCCAGCTTGACACCTGCTCTCTCTGTGTCGTTAATAATTGTGCCCTGTCCTCATTCACTCTCGGACATGTCTTGCTCTGGATTATAAACTTTACAACCACCCTGACTAAACAAGAAACTGATTTCCAGTCAGACCCTACAACCCACCCAGTCGACTCATTCTGTCTTCTTCAGAGATATGAACCATATTTGAAGTCTGTAAATACCCAAAACATAGCAACTCAGTCTAAATCAAAGAGCCCTGGTTGAAAACAGTTTTGGAATAGATGTTATGTTTAATTATATCTGGAGACAAGATTTCACTAAATTTGGAGATCACGCATGTGACATTCTCTCCTGAGCCCAGCTTTCACCCATACTTTTTCTTAAGTCTATATTACATGTGCCAGGCACTATCAAAGAGATTCTCTGGAATAACCTCCTTCATTCCTTAAATGATCACAATCCCTGTTTTTCTCCAAGGATCTGGGAGTCTTTTCCCAGGCACGTGCTGAGGAGGACTTGACCTCAGGCAGAGGCTCCAGGATCCATGTCCTCACCTATTGTATAGACAGACCCCAGATAATGAGCAGTCCAGCCCTTCTCTGGAGCTTCACACCCCATCCTCAACTGATGCTGGCCAATCCACTAGGCTGCCTCACAAACATTTCAAATCCAACTCATCCAAACCAGAAATCTTTCCTTTTGTTTTCCCAGATTTTTCTCTGTCCCTGTTCCACCACCCCTGCCATGGTGGGAGTGGGGGCTGGTGGACTGCCAGCAGCCTGACCACTTGGACTCAGGCTCCACAGAGCATTCTGCTCCTTGTCTGTTTCCACCCTCCCTGCATCTGGCCCACTGTCCAGCTTGAAAACCCTAGCCTTATTCCAACCTGTGTTCTTTCCTCAAATCTAGCTCCCCCCCACCCTCCACACAGAGTCCTCCCCCAATGCCTCAGTGCTGACTCTCACAGTCAGACCCCAAGAGCTTAGCCTCTCCTGATGACAACACAGCCAGATGGAAAGAGTAACCAGAAGGTACTTTGGAGCCACAGTGGGACTCAAATCGCACCTATCCTGCTGACAGCCTCTGGGACCCTGGGTAAAGTATTTGGTTTTACTGAGTCACCACTCGTTCCTCTGTGAAGTATTAATAGCATCTGATTTACTTTTAGTGAAGTGAACCAAGTGCCCAGTTCCCTAAACAGAAGTGATGAATAAATTCTACCTCTAAAAAATCAGCCAACCCCAATATTTCATTTTCCATGTATATATATAGACCTAACAGAAGCAGAAGAAATTAAGAAGAGCTAACAAGGATACACAGAAGAACTATACAAAAAAGATTTTCAAGACCCAGATAACCACAACGGTGTGATCACTCACCGAGAGCCAGACATCCTGGACTGTGAAGTCAAGTGGGCCTTAGGAAGCATCACTACCAACAAAGCCAGTAGAGGTGATGGAATTCCAATCAAACTAATTTAAATCCCAAAAGATGATGCTGCACTCAATATGACAGCAAATTTTGAAAACTCAGCAGTGGCCACAGGACTGGGAAAGGTCAGTTTTCATTCCAATCCCAAAGAAAGGCAATCCCAAAGAATGTTCAGCCTACCACACAATTTCACTGATCTCACACACTAGCAAAGTAATGCTCAAAATTCTCCAAGCCAGGCTTCAGCAATATGTGAACCATGAACTTCCAGATGTTCAAGCTGGATTTAAAAAAGGCAAAGGAACCGGAGATCAAATTTCCAACATCCTTTGGACCATCAAAAAAGCAAGAGAGTTCCAGAAAAACACCTATTTCTACTTTACTGACTATGCCAAAGCCTTTGACTGTGTGGATGACAACAAACTGTGGAAAATTCTGAAAGTGATGGGAATACCAGATCATGTGACCTAACTCCTGAGAAATCTGTATGCAGGTCAAGAAGCAACAGTTAGAACTGGATATGGAACAACAGACTGGTTTCAAATCGGGAAAGGAGCACGTCAAGGCTGTATATTTTCACCCTGCTTATTTAACTTATATACAGAGTACACCATGTGAAATGCCAGGCTGATGAAATACAAGCTGGAATCAAGATTGCTGGGAGAAATATCAATAACCTTAGATACGCAAATGACACCACCCTATGTCAGGAAGCAGCGAACTAAACAGTCTCTTGATGAAAGTGAAAGAGGAGAGTGAAAATGTTGGCTTAAAACTAAACATTCAGAAAACTAAGATCATGGCATCTGGTCCCAGCACTTCATGGCAAATAGATGGGGAAACAAAGGAAGCAGTGAGAGACTTTATTTTCTTGGCCTCCAAAATCACTGCAGATGGCAGTGGTCATGTATGGATGTGAGAGTTGGACTGTGAAGAAAGCTGAGCCCCGAAGAACTGATGCTTTTGCACTGTGGTGTTGGAGAAGACTTGAGAGTCTGTTGGATTGCAAGGAGATCCAACCAGTCCATCCTAAAGATCAATTCTGAGTGTTCATTGGAAGGACTGATGTTGAAGCAGAAACTCCAACAGTTTGGCCACCTGATGTGAAGAGCTGACTCATTGGAAGAGACCCTGATACAGGGAAAGATTGAAGGCAGAAGGAGAAGGGGACGACAGAGGATGAGATGCTTGGGGTTGGATAGCTCCACTGACTCAATGGAGAGGAGTTTGAATAAATTCCAAGAGTTGGTGATGGACAGGGAGGCTTGGCGTGTTGCAGTCTATGGGGTCACAAAGAGTCGCACATGACTGAGCTACTAAAATGAACTGAACTGAAAATGACAGGTACTGTGCCATGCACTTCCACCTGCTCAGCATACCTCTCCAGGACAAATATTGTTATCTCATTTTACCAATGTTTTGTGAGTTATTGACCTTATTTCACACCAATTCTAACAAAAGAAATAAGGCTACTTCTGTCTCATAAATTCATCAGCTGAATATGGATTAAAAGCATTGAGCAGACGTACAGTCTATGCCTAAAGGACAGCCCATTGATGGCATGCAAGTTCACAATGTCCCAGCCTGAACTTGGGAAAAGAGAAACCCCAGTCAGTCAATTCAGTCACTCAGTCATGTCCAACTCGTTGTGACTCCATGGACTGCAGACCACCAGGCTTCCCTGTCCATCACCAACTTCGGGAGCTTATTCAAACTCATGTCAATTGATTCGGTGATGCCATCCAACCATCTCACCCTCTGTGGTCCCCTTCTCCTCCTGTCTTCAATATTTCCCAGAATCAGGGTCTTTTCCAATGAGTCATTTCTTTCCATCAGGTGGCCAACGTATTGGAGTTTCAGCTTCAGCATCAGTTGGGCTTCCCTGGTGGCTCAGATGGTAAAGAATCTGCCTACAACGTGGGAAACTGGGTTTGAGCCGTGGGTTGTGAAGATCCCTTGGATAAGGGCATGGTAACCCACTCCAGTATTTTTGCCTGGAAAATCCCCATGGACAGAGGAGCCTGGCGGACTACAGTCCATAGGGTTGCAAAGAGTTGGACACCATTGAGTAAGCAGAGCACATTGTGACCTCTCAATATAGAATTTAAGCAGCTTCCAAAAGAAACCCCAGAGACCTTCCATAAACTACTAGATAGAATCACAGGACCACAGCAGCTACTTGACAGGTGCACACAACTTGACACCCCAGAGCAGGTCCCACCTCTCGAGAAGAGCTCACGGTGATGGGATATTTACTCCACATCTGGCCCTGTGCTCCCTGCTTAAGGGCATGTTTTCATTACCCTGCAAAATAAAGTCATGGAGGAACAATAGCACAACCACCTTTGGAGATAGTCATAATATTTTTGAGGTAAGAACTCTTTAACAAAAAGGGGGAAAGAAGACCCAGAAAGATTGGTAACTTGGCCAAGATCCCAGAGCTATTACGACAAGAGGAACACTTTGAATTCAGCTCAGCTCTGAGTACACACTAGTCCCCCAAGACATACTTGAGTGTTTGATGTGACATCATCTGAATATGCTTCAATGCAGAGGGAAAATATGCACATCTGCTGGCACATGGCCCTCACTTTCTCAGATGCAATAAATGAAATGCTACAAGGGAGACTACTTGATCGTGTGTGCTAGGCCCTCTGCTGGCTTCTACAGCAGAGCTAAGAGACAAACAAATAAATTAAAAGATGAGAATTTGGAACAGTTCCTGGAGGGGCCTCGTTCCTGTAAATCCATTTGGCAGTGCAACTGGGCATCCACTCTGCCAGCCTCCTGTGTTCAAAGAGCAGGCTGCCAGGACAAACTGGTTGGGCAATGAAAAACATTGCTGGATGCATCCAAGCAGAGTTACTGTGGTCAAGGAGACCACGTCCTTGGGGAGTTTCAGTCTGTGTGACCTCTATGTGGCATCCAATGTTGAAGAACAAAGGGTGTAGGAAGGTCTTTCCTATGTCTGTGGAATATCACCCAATAGCTTACTGCAAAATCCTAGGAATCATTCTTGAGCCTGTCCTTTTCTTTGCTTTTCAGATGCAAGCCCTTAACAAGGCTATGGGCTCTACCTCCAAAGCACAACCTGGATCCAGCCATTTCTCACCATCCCAAATACAACTCCGGATATATCCAGGCCACCACTCACCCATATCAGAGAGACTCCCAGCTGTACACTTCTCTGAAAGTTATTATCCACTCAGCAGCCAGTGATGTTTTCCCTTGCTCAATACTTTGATCAATGGCTTTACTTCCACTTAGAAAAAAACTCAACTTTTTAGCAAAGTCCAGTATGCTCTCTTCCTGTGAATACTTTGTCTCAGTCTGAACCATCCCCTCCTTCCCTGGGTAACTTGGTGGTTCTTGGGATGCCTCCTGACATGGCCCTGCTTCTCCTTACAGACAGACATGACCATCCAGCTCAATTGTCTTCTTCCCAAATTTGTTGTCCTGACCAGCAGACACTCACAGCCCCTCTTCATATTTCTGAGTTTTATTTGCTTCACAGGACCTACAGCTATCATGTTTATCACTCACAGTCCAACAGATCAGCTCCTAAAGGACTGGTACATTGTAGAGGTGATTCATTTATTTCTGAATGAATGACTGTGGAGATTTGGGCCTTTATGTCTTCAGCAAGGAAAGAATGTGCTACATTGGGAGACAGACACCAGGGCCTGCTGGAGGGTGGACTGGAGAATCTTTTGCATTGGTATAAACATCCAGGATGTTTCATACTTCTGTCTCTTCTGGAACATCCTTCTCACCCTGCTGTGGCCTCCACTGTGGGCCTGGTGATTACCCACTCATCATTCCAGATTAGCACCCTCCTCAGCCTCCCCTGACAGCCAGGTGAGGTAAGTGCCGCTGCTTGCCCTAATGCACTCACATCAGCGGAACCACTTCCCTCTGGATCCACCCTTATGGATGGACACCCTCATGGGTGGGAGCCCCACTCTTATGAAGGGCATAGGCATGTATCCCAAATGTGAATAAAGACCTGGAACACAGTGGGCACTCAATGCTGTGTGTGGAGACCCCAGATCAAGTTGCCAACTTTTCAAGTGGGGAAAACACAGGTCTCAATAAGAGATTATTTTTCTGTCTACATGTCCTGGCCTCGATCTTCCAAACTGCCTCGGGCTTGGGCTTCAGCCTTCTTTCCCCCGTATGCTCTCACTTCTTACATAGACTCAGGCCTTCTTCTTCTGTGTGAGTGACTCCCACCTGTAACCCTGCTCCTTACTCCAGACCATGTCCAGCCACACAGTCAATATCTCCCTTCATTGGCAGACAGTATTTCAGAGCCATCCTGTCCAGAGCTGAGCTCTGGATCCAGCCCTTATGGACCTCTGCTATCCACCCTCAGAGCCATTGAGTCCCTCTCGTCCTCTCCCAGCCTGCAGCCCAGCCTGCCACTTCCCTGGAGACCTCCTCTGGCCACCCTCTCACCCTGGTGTAGCCACGCTCGTCAGAGGCCACACAGCGAGCCTTTGCTCTTGCCCAGGTGGGTCTTTACACTGCTCTAGAACAGAAACCAGGAATCTTTCTCAATTCAGTCACATCATGTCATTTCTCTGTTCAAACCTTTCCATCTCATTTAGACGAATTCCAAGTCAGTGACCATAACAGTGTCACATGCCCACATCCTCTCATCAGAGAGGCTCCACCTGAGGAGTCCCCCTTTGTTTTCTAAAAAATTTATTGGAGTAGAGTAGCTTTACAATGCTGTATCAGTTTCTACTATACAGCAAGTCAAATCAGCTCTCTATATACATAGAGCCCCTTTTTCTGATTTCCTTCCCATTCAGGTCACCAAACAGAATTGAGCACAGTTCCATCTGTCATGCAGTGTTTTATACATGTCAGCCTCAACCTCCCAGTTCATCCCACCTCTCCTCCCTCGGTGCCCATACATTGTGCTGTATGTCTGTCTCTATTTCTGCTTTGCAAATGTGTTCATCTGTGCCATTTTTCTAGATTCCACATATATTCATTAGTGTACAATATTTGTTTTTCTCTTTCTGACTTGCTTCACTTTGTATGACTGCCTCTGGGTCCATCCATGTCTCTACAAATGGCTTAATTTTGTTCCTTTTAATGGCTGAGTAATATTCCACTATATATATATGAAAATCATAATTCCAAAATATTCCCCAATGTTCATTGCAGCCCTATTTACAATAACCAGGACATGGAAGCAACCTAAATGTCCATCAACAGAGGAATTGATAAGGAAGATGCACTATATATGTAGGGCTATATATATAGCCCTTGTGACACTTAGCAGCACTGGGGATATTACTCAGATGTGTATTTACTGTCTGTCTCCACGAGACTGGAGCTTTGAACTACTCATAGCACACAGGAGAATAGGCTTGTCTGTGGAATGAGTAAGTAGATGCAGCTCTAATGTTCCCTCCAAAGATCAAGTTCTCTCTGTCAAACCCCTAAGAGCTGCAAGTATAAAATCTCAAGTCAATTCATATGATTCAGACCCTATCCCAGGGGAAAGCAGTGGGCCTGCCATAGATCAGATTCTATTTTAAGTGGACTTTCTTCATCACTCAAGCCTCATCCTCAGTGGTCTCAGGGCTAACTCTTCTTGCGCTTACATTGGGCCAGACATAGTCAGGAGCAGAGCAGTAGATAATTGAAGGGAAGCCGCTAGCAAGTGAGGTCAGGAACTCAGGCATGAGAGGGGATTTCAGGTCTCCCTCCCCACAAATTGAATTGACAGGGTTTTTTGTTGTTGTTGTTGTTGTTGTTATATTTTCCACTCATATTGTGTTAGCTCTCCAGAGAAACCAAGCCAAATATAGCTTATCTATCAAGATTTGTTATAAGAAATTGGCTCACATGGTTATGGAAGCAGAAAAGTCCCACGGTTTTCTGTGTGTAAGCCAAAGACCAGAAAAGCTGATGGAGTGAGTTCCAGTTTCAGGGCAGAAGACCAGTGTCCCAGCTTATGCAGTGCATTCTCCCTTTCCCACCTTTCTGTTCTCTCAACTGAGGGGATGTTGTCCACCCTCTGTCTTACTTCTTCACCAATTCAAATTTTTGAATCTTATCTAGAAACACTCTCACAGACACACCCAGATATAATGTTTAGCCAGGTATCTGGATGCATTATGGTCCAGGAAATTTAGCACATAAAATTAACCATCACACATACTTTCTTTTAAAATTTGCATTTGGGAAGGGGGGAGGCAGGATGGATTAGAAGATGGGGATTAACATATACACATTATCGATACTATGTATAAAATAGAGAGGCTTCCCAGGTGGCACTAGTAGTAAAGAACCTGTCTACCAATGCAGGAGATATAAGAGATGTGGATTCAATTCCTGGGTTGGGAAGATCTCCTGGAGATGGGCATGGCAAGCCACTCCAGTATGCTTGCCTAGAGCATCCCATGGACAGAGGAGCCTGGTGGACTATAGTCCATAGGGTCGCAAAGAATCGCATATGACTTAGTGACTAAACAACAACGTAAAATGGATAATTAATGAGAACATACTGCATAGTACAGAGAGCTCTACTCAACGCTCTGTGGTTACCTAAATGGGAAAGAAATCCAAAAAGACTTTATGCTTATATAACATGTGCACGTATAGCTGTTTCACTTGCTGTAGAACAGAAACTAACACAACATTGTAAAGCAACTATACTCCAATAAAAAAAAAATGAAAAATAAAAGCATAAAAAATAAATATATACCCCAAAATTTGTATTTCTACTGTGTTCCAACAATATGCCAATTTGAGATGGAGGCTGATGATACAAAAGTAACAGATCATCCCAGTCCAAAAGAACTTTGAAGAGAATAATGTAAAGAATCCTTATAAAGTCAGTCCTTATAAAATCACATTATAGTGCCTGCAGAACTGATCAGAGGATGCTATGGGAGTACCACTCAATCTAGGGAGGTATGGCTGGGATGGGGATTATTCAGAGATACTTTTCTGGAGGAATAGGATATTCTGGAGCTGAGACTCAGTGCTGGGCTGTGAGGCAGCTAGCATGAAGAAGTGGACAGTCCAGAAGGGGCCTGAGGAAGTAAATAACAGAAACAAGTTGATGGGGAGCTTTGCTGACTGTGGTATGAGTCTTGGTGTGTCTGTGTTCCAGGCACATTTCTTCATACAAGCAACTATAGAGAGAAAAAATAATTAAATCTGCTAGAGGCAGGTGGGCTGATTCCACTGTCCCTGGCTCTGTTGTAACCTTCTTGCAGGATTGTGGTCATTAAGACTTCCAGTGAAGCAATGTATTGGAGAAGGTCCATGGAGGCCCACACAATCTTCCATGCCCTCTGCTGCTGCTGCTGCTAAGTCACTTCAGTCGTGTCTGACTCTGTGTGACCCCATAGACAGCAGCCCACCAGGCTTCCCCGTCCCGGGGATTCTCCAGGCAAGAACCCTGGAGTGGGTTGCCATTTCCTTATCCAATGCATGAAAGTGAAAAGTGAAAGTGAAGTCGCTCAGTCATGTCTGACTCTTCACGACCCCATGGACTGCAGCCCACCAGGCTCCTCCATCCATGGGACTTTCCATGCAAGAGAACTGGAGTGGGTTGCTGTTGCCTTCTCATTCCCTAGATCTTCCAAATTCAAGCTTTGTTCCCTTTCGTTCTCTTTTTCTAGAGGAAAAAGTGCATGACAAATATGTTATATCATTTTAATCTGGCTGCATCTACATTGACAACATGGAGGACTTCAGCATGTGCAAAAAATATACATTGTAACTTTTGGTAGCTTGATAGGGATTGCATTGAATCTATAGACTGCTTTGGGTAGAATAGCCATTTTGACAATATTGATTCTTCCAATCCATGAACACGGTATGTTTCTCCATCTGTTTGTGTCCTCTTTGATTTCTTTCAACAGTGTTTTATAGTTTTCTATGTATAGGTCTTTTGTTTCTTTCTGTAGATATACTCCTAAGTATTTTATTCTTTTTGTTGCAATGGTGAATGGTATTGTTTCCTTAATTTCTCCTTCTGTTTTTTCATTGTTAGTATATAGGAATGCAAGGGATTTCTGTGTGTTAATTTTATATCCAGCAACTTTACTATATTCATTGATTAGCTCTAGTAATTTTCTGGTAGAGTCTTTAGGGTTTTCTATATAGAGGATCATGTCATCTGCAAACAGTGAGAGTTTTACTTCTTCTTTTCTTATCTGGATTCCTTTTACTTCTTTTTCTGCTCTGATTGCTGTGGCCAGAACTTCCAACACTATGTTGAATAGTAGTGGTGAGAGTGGGCACCCTTGTCTTGTTCCTGATTTCAGGGGAAATGCCTTCAATTTTTCACCATTGAGGGTGATGCTTGCTGTGGGTTTGTCATATATAGCTTTTATTATGTTGAGGTATGTTCCTTCTATTCCTGCTTTTTGGAGAGTTTTAATCATAAATGAGTGTTGAATTTTGTCAAAGGCTTTCTCTGCATCTATTGAGGTAATCATATGGTTTTTATCTTTCAATTTGTTAATGTGGTGTATTACATTGATTGATTTGTGGATATTAAAGAATCCTTGCATTCCTGGGATAAAGCCCACTTGGTCATGGTGTATGATTTTTTTAATATGTTGTTGGATTCTGTTTGCTAGAATTTTGTTAAGGATTTTTGCATCTATGTTCATCAGTGATATTGGCCTGTAGTTTTCTTTTTTGTGGACTCTGTAAGTCTGAGGGTAATTTGCCAAAGGCACCTGTCCTAGTTAAGCCAAGTCAGACCACTTGGAAACTAGAGGCTCCATACCCTTAAGTTCTCCACTTTTATAAAGCTTACCCCAGGGACTATGCCTCATCAAGGTAGTCTGACACTGCAAGTTAACAAGGAGACGCCCCTGGATGAGGCCATTTTAAACCCTTTTTAGTGTTTCATGTAAATGTGCCTAGCTATGCTCTGATAAGCCTGCAGCATAACTGATGTTGGGCAGAATCAGAATCAACTCAGGGATGTTGTTAAGTAATTCCTGAGGACTGAGCTGGGCTTGGCTCATCCAAAAATGTTTTCATTCTTGAAAATTATGAACAAAATTTAAAAACAAAAATGTTTTTAAATTGGTAGAAGTATCAGCTTTAGTTATCAAATAAACAGACAAACAAAAGGTACCAATGGACAGGCTGACTGTGGAGAAAACTCCCAGAGGAATCGATGAGGGTTCTACCATTTTAAATGTGTAGGTAGAGGTGCCAGTGATTATTAATCCTATCCTTTAATAAAGGTGATGGAAGTTGACACAACTTCTAGCCAACTCCCAGCCGTTCCCTTTGTTCTGTAAGAGGATGAGTTCAGGTGGGAGCTCCTCTTTGTCTGTAACATGTGAGGTAGTCTAGCCTTTGAAGAACTCCACACTTACCACCTTGGAGATGAGGAGTTGTGGCCCAGCTTTGCTGTTCTGTCCTAAGAGATACTCCAGGAATGTCTCAAGGTTCTGAATGTCTCAGCCCAATGACTTGGGCTGAATAATTTGAGATTGCTATTTAACCATCTTTACCTACCTGCCTTATGTGGTTGAAGCTAATATGGTTGACCTACCTTATATGGTTGAAGCTAATATCGCAGGCTGAAAATAAGACCACAGTGGACTAGTAACAACTAAAGGTAGAATGTGAGCATTTCTTTATTGTTGCTTTGATTTTCTTGGAGCTGAACCAAATACAATTTTTGTTACAATATTAACTTTTATTCTAAAACAATGGGTTCCTGTTCCCTAAGAGCTCAGTCAGTAAAGAAGCCGCCTGCAATGCAGGAGGCCCCAGTTCAATTCTTGGGTGGGGAAGATTTACTGGAGAAGGGAGAAGCTACCCACTCCAGTATTCTTGGGCATCCCTTGTGGCTCAGCTGGTAAAAAATCCACCTGCAATTCAGGAGACCCCAGTTCCATTCTCCCTGAGTTGGGAAGATCCCCTGGAGAAGAGAAAGGCTACCCACTCCAGTATTCTGACCTGGAGAATTCCATGGACTGTATAGTCCATGGGGTCACAAAGAGTCAGACACGACTGAGTGACTTTCACTTTCACATTCATTGCCACAGAAAATGCCAGTTAATGTGCTACAGTTGGCTCAGTGCTAAATAAGTTGCCTTCCAGTACAGGCAATGCAGGAGACACAGGTTGCATCATGGGATTGGGAAGATCCCCTAGAGAAAGGCGTGGCAACCCACTCCAGTATTTTTTCCTGGAAAATCCCATGGACAGAGGAGCATGGTGGACTACAGCCCATATGGTCTCAAAGAGTCAGACATGACTGATTGCAGCATAATAATATAAATAACCATGCTGCATCCACACTAAGGTGTTTCCACTCAGGTCTAGACTTCCTTAGGTCCAGACCCAATGAACTGGTCTCCTTAGAGCCAGGACCAGGCCATGCCTGGTAGAGAGTTAGTACTTAATCAACATTTTTGAATAAAGTAATAATTGAATAAATGAAGTAAATAAAGAACTAGCACTACTTTCCGTCTTAAGAAATGATGTAATGTTTAGGATCAATCTCAAGCACAGCATTCACTCCAATGAGTCACAATGAGAACATCACAGCCCCAAGATATTTGAGGCTTGGGCAGGTTTCCTGATCTTTCTGAGCTTTGTATTTCTGAGCTTTTAAATGGAGAAAGAAGAAAGTCATTAGTGTTGATTCCTAAGTCCTGTATTGTTCCAAGTAGTCCTCTCAGCAAAAAACAAACAAACAAAAAAAAACCAGTGTTAGTCACTCAGTTGTGTCTGACTCTTTGAGACCCCATGGACTGTAACCTGCCAGGCTCCTCTTTCCATGGAATTCTCCAGGGAAAAATACTGGAGTGGGCAGACAATTCCCTTCTCCAGGGGATATTCCTGACCCTGGGATTACACCTGGGCCTCCTGCACTGCATGCAGGCAGGTTCTCGACCACCTGAGCCATAAGGGACGCCCAAGTCAGCAACATAAGCACAGCCCTGCTCTCTACTCGGGTCTGGTTTCACAGCTTTTTGCTGCACCCAGGTTGAAAGCCAAGGACAAAGGCATCTTTCACTATCTTAATATGAAGACCACTGCTAAGGTCTCAAAGACTACTTGCTAGAACTACCAAACTGCAGTTCTTCTGCTCCTTGCCTCTCTTCTGACAGCTTTTCTCAGCTCCTGCCCCTGGAGTCCATTCCTGCGGGATTTTCACCTAGGCAGCAACTTGACACGAGGTTTCTTCTAAGACCTATAAGCCTGGCTGTCATCTGCAGCTGTCCCTTGACCCATGGGAAGCTTTCGCAGTCCCCCTCCCCGGCAGACAGAGTATACCTCACCTACCTGAAACCCGCCCCCAGCACTCTGTCTTGGAAACGGGCATCAGTCTGTGCTCACATGTGCCACCTCTGTGCCTCTATTGTCAGGAGCTGACACTAAACTGATTTTAAGGAACCGAATTAATCTGGAGGAAACTGGAGCTTGCTTGAGCTCCATGGGGTGTTTGCCACAGAGAGAGGAGCACCACACCCAGGGGTTTTTGCGGTGATCCTGGGCCACTTGCTCACTCTGAACCTCGGTTTCCCTCTCTGTGGAATAGTTGTAGAAGCATTATCTTTTTGTAGTTGGCGTGAGGATGTGGAATAAGTGCATCAAGCCTGGGGCTCAACTTTTCATAAGTGATACTTTGCTGTCCTAGCTATTTAGTGAAAGAGGATTGTATTAACACAAGCCAATAAAAACACATGATCTATTCACAAAGTACAAAAAGACAAAGAAGTTAATTAGAGTGCTGTCTTCCCATATAGATTGAGAGCTTGTGAGGGCTGGAATTTTGTTTCATCCTTCCCAGTATCCAGAGTGATGCCCATCCACAAGGAGAGATTGGTTGAATAGATGGATAGGTGTGTGGATGGATGGATGGATGGATGGACAAGTGAACTTATAGAGAAATATTTGTTTGCCCTTTATGTTGTCTCAAGTCCTACCTTCATGGGCTCTGTATGCCATGAAGCCACTGTATTTGGCAAGGCAGGGGGAGAGGTACAGAGTCGAATGTTGAATACAGACATTTTAACAGAAAGTGTTTTAGATGAACTGTTCAAACCTTTTCTGGCAAAAGCCAGGCATTGCAGTTATCCTGACTCTGACCAGTGTCTAACAGGAAGATTTTATGTGATCTGCTTTGATCTCTTCTGGGTGGAAGGGAACTTGTCACTAGCACCAAAAGGGTTTTTACAGTAACATTTCTAGTGATATTGTGTAGGGCAGGAGAAACCCCTGCAATCTTTCTGGAGACCAATTCAAAGACACGCATCAGAACCTTACAAATATCATCTTTGAAAGAGCAATTCCACCTCCAGGAATCTATACTAAGGAATGAGTCAGAGATGTAGGCAAATGTTGACGCATACAGATGTCCCTCGCAGCATCACTTATAATAGTGACAACTTTTAAGGGACTTAAACATCCAACATGGGAAATTATCAAATAAATAATGGTACAAAACCATGTTTAAACACATTTTGTGATGTAGAGAACTAGTATATTGTAGATTAAAACTATACAGAGAGCAGGACATACAATTTTTCTTATAGAATCTTTCTACATGTGAAAAACAACATATACATTTGGGGGAAAGTTTAAAAAATAAACCAAGATGCTGCTTTCATTGGTTACCCATGCTGCTGCTGCTACTGCTAAGTCATTTCAGTCGTGTCCAACTCTGTGAGACCCCATAGACGGCAGTCCACCAGGCTCTTCTGTCTGTCCCTGGGATTCTCTAGGTGAGAATACTGGAATGGGTTGCCATTTCCTTCTCCAGGTTACCCATGAGAGGTGGAATAATGGATGTCTTTTACAGTTTTTTTTTTTTTTTTTTTTTATGCTTTCGGGGTTTTAAATATTCACTACATCAATTGTGCTTAGTCTCTCGGTAGTGTCTGACCCTTTGCGACCCTTTGGACTGCAGGGTCCTCTTTCCATGGGATTTTTCAGGCAAGAATACTGGAGAGGGTTGCCATTTCCTCCTCCAGGGGATCTTCCCAACCCAGTAATCTAACCCATGTCTCCTGCATGGCAGGTGGATTCTTTACCCACTGAGCCATTGAGGAAGCCCTGCTACATCAATCACTTTTATAATAAAATACACATTTTCCTAAGAAAAAATATGAACTTTGTGTAGTAAAATATTAGAGACAAAAAGGATTTTCTATAAAATACAACTGTATTTTTAATGTTTTTCTTCATGTGCTTTTAATGAATGTTATCTCAGAAAGGCTAAAACAGTCTTAGAAAAGGATAAGTAGCCCCTTAGTGTGTCTTGCAAAAGGATCATAATTATTAGGCAACTTTTTCCTTTTTCTACTTAATGAGGGTCAAATTAGTATCACTCATTTAAAAAAAAAACTTACAAGGTAAATAGTAAAAATACAAATGATGCTGTAATGTTTTTGGTATTATAGCATATGCTGACTGGTAAAGACTATGTGTGTGTGCTCAGTCACTCAGTTGCGTCCAATTCTGAGATCTGCATAGACTGTAGCCCACCAGGCTCCTCTGTCCATGGGAATTATCCCGGTAAGAATACTGGAGTGGGTTGCCATTTCCTTCTTCAAGGAATCTTCCCAACCCATGGATCCAACCAGGGTCTCCTGTGACTCCTGCATTGACAGGAGAATTCTTTACCACTGAGCCACCTGGGAAGCCCAGTAAAGACATGGGCATCTGTTATCTAGAGTAATGGTAGGAAACATGACAAAGATATCAATATTCTAATTGTGACTTACTCTCTTATTCCAAAGTTTCATGTTCATGTGTGAATTGACCCTTTGTTGTTGTACAGTCACTAAGTTGTATCTGACTTTTTGCTACCCCATGGACTACAACACGTCAAGCTCCTCTGGCCTCCACTATATCCCGGAACTTGTTCAAATTCATGTTCATTGAGTCGGTGATACTATCTAACCATCTCATCCTCTGTTGACCCCTTCTCCTCCTGCCCTCAATCTTTCCCAGCATCAGGGTTTGTTCCAATGAGTCAGCTGTTTGCATCAGGTGGCCAAAGTATTGGAGCTTCAGTTTCAGCAGCAGTCCTTCCAATGACCCTTATGACTTAGGAAATACCTTATAATGTTTCCATGTTAAGAAGCATTGCAAACATTTTGTTTCCCTGCGTTTTGTTACAGGAAACCCTCTCAGGCCTGTACCCAGTGCTTCTTATAATAGTCACATACCAGAGAATGCCAGAGGAGATGACAGGGAGAGGAATTTAAACATCTGATAAGTTTTCAACATCACTACGTCATCTATTAGAAATGACTCAGTCTCTATAAGTCTACCCAGTGCAGGCTCTGTGCAGGTCAACAGGGTCATGGACACAGCGCTAACTTCAGGGAGCTTACAGTCTGCCACTGTGGTGTCTATCACGGTGATGGGAAAGGAGCAAGGTGCCACGGGAAACCAAGGAGAAAAAGTCATGGTATCAAGGGCAAGACCATTCTTGACCTGCAGACTTTGCCCAATCAGCCCCCTTCCAGGGGAGAACCCTGCAGTCCTCCGCCAGAGTGGAGGGCATCTGGGAGACCTGCTGCTCACTCTACTGGGAGTGTCAGCCTTCCGCCTTGTTTTTAATCCCAACATTTAGGGTCACCTGGTGCCATAAGATTCTGAGCTTCTTTGTGCTTTGCTGTATATCCTAAGTAATTTCTTATCTTTCCCATTTTGTGTTTAGGAGCCAAGTTTCATGGATTTGCTAAATTAGTTCACACTTTTCTCTTTGCTTTCTTGCTTTGAAATGGGTTAAATAAATAGTCACTTGAAGAATTTATGACACCGCCCCCCCACCTTACCAGGTGCTTCCCTAATATCTCAGTTGGTAAAGAATCCGCCTGCAATGCAGGAGACCCTGGTTCAATTCCTGGGTTGAGAAGATCTGCTGGAGAAGGGATAGGCTACCCACTCCAGTATTCTTGGGCTTCCCTTGTGGCTCAGCTGGTAAAGAATCTGCCTACAACGTGGGAGACCCCAGTGTGATCCCTGGGTTGGGAAGATCCCCTGGAGAAGGGAAAGGTTACACACTCCAGTATTCTGGCTTGGAAAATTCCATTATCTGTATAGTCCACTTTATCCATACAGTTTCCAGGACTCCATTCTCTACACTCCAAGTCAGAGATCAGAACGTATCCCTTTAGAGAATCTGATTAATCTGAGAGAAAAGTCATAAAGATATTGATGTTGGGTGACTCCTCAAGGAAAGGCCTTGACATGTCATTTCAGAGTGAACTCCACATGTGGAGAATTTCACTCTTGTAATGTAACAGAGCCTTCAGTCAGCCTCCCAATACCTCATTTTAAATGCAATCAGAAACCAACTATCACTAGATAATTGAAGAATGTGATTACCATGAAAATGAAAGACAAAAACTAAGAAAGACTTTTACTTTTCAGGAAACAACACCACCACCAAACTGTCATAAATATTTTCAGTAATGTAAAAAAAGACACTGTGTGATGCTATAGAATTGGAAGAAAAAAAGAAAAAATAACTTGTAGAAGCTAAAAATAAGATAGCAGAAATAAGAGAATGATAGATTCAGAGTATAATTCTGAAAAAATGTCCCAAGAAAGGAAGAAAAAGAGAATGAAAAATATGAAAAAGAATATATGAACCAGTCCAATATAGCCAACATATGAAAAATATTATAGAAACACCAGGGAAAGAGAACACAGGACATGTAAAGGAAGAAATTATCAAAGAAATAATGCAAGAAGATTTCTCAGACCAAAGGAAACAAATATTCTGCTTAAAAAGGCCCATAGAATGAAAAAAATCAGATATCCACAAAGCACAAAATTATGAAACTGAAGACAAAAATAAAGATTCTGTAAGACTCTAGACAGAAAAGCATGGTTAAATGCACAGAATCAGGGAATATCATATATCCTGTATTTTCAACAATCTCCATAGAAGATAGATGACAATAAAAGAATCATTAAACTTTTAAAACAAATCTATACCCCAGTAAACTGAAACTCAAAAATAAGGATAGAAAAAAATCAACCTTTCTAGATACAGTTTCAAAACTTTCTCTCCCAAACCCTCTTTCTCAGAAAGCTACTGGAAGATATGTTCTACACAGAAAGGGAGGAGATTAAGGAAAAAAAAAAACAATTTATTATTTTATTTTAGTGCACTTTGACTTTTACACTTCATCAATAGGCAATTTTTTGTTTTGTTTCTCAAATTAAAAGGCTTTTGGCATCCCTGAGTCAAACAAATCTATCAGCATCATTTTTCCAAGAGGATTTGCTCACTTCATTTCTCTGTTTTCACATCCTGGTAATTATCACAGTATTTCAAAATTTTCAGTATTATTATACTTGTTATGGTGATCACTGATCCATGATCTTTGATGTTATCATTGTAGTTGTTTTAGGTTGCTGCATACCATGCCCATATAAGACAGTGAACTTGTGTGTGTGTTCTGACTGCTCCACTGACCAGCTGCCTCCCTATCTCTTTTTCTCTATCCTCAAGCCTCCCTATCCCCTAAGACACAGCAATATTTAAATTAAGCCAATTAATAACCTTATAATGACCTCTAAGTGTTCAAGTGAAAGGAAAAGTCATTTGTCTCTTACTTGAAATCAAAAGCTAGGAATGATTAAGCTTAGTGAGAAACACTAAATCGGGAAAGGAGTACATCAAGGCTGTATATTGTCACCCTGTTTATTGAACTTATGTGCAGAGTACATCATGCAAAATGCCTGGTTGTATGAAGCACAATCTGGAGTCAAGATTGCTGGGAGAAATATCAATAATCTCAGATAGGCAGATGACACCACCCTTATGGCAGAAAGTGAAGAAGAACTAAAGAGCCTCTTGATGAAAGTGAAAGAGGAGAGTGAAAAAGTTGGCTTAAACCTCAACATTCAGAAAACTAAGATCATGGCATCTGGTCCCATCACATCATGTCAAATAGACGGGGAAACGGTGAAAACAGTGACCGGCTTTATTTCTGGGGGCTCTGAAATCACTGCAGATGGTGACTGCAGCCATGAAATTAAAAGATGCTTGTTCCTTGGAAGAAAAGCTATGACCAACCTAGACAGCTTATTAAAAAGCAGAGACATTACTTTGCCAACAAAGGTCCATCTAGTCAAGTGTGGTTTTTCCAGTAGTCATGTATAGATGTGAGAGTTGGACCATAAAGGAAGCTGAGCACCAAAGAATTGATGCTTTTGAACTGTGGTGGTGGAGAAGACTCTTGAGAGTCCCTTGGACTGCAAGGAGACCAAACCAGTCAATCCTAAAGGAAACCAGTCCTGAATATTCATTGGAAGGACTGATGCTGAAGCTGAAGCTCCAATACTTTGGCAACCTGCTGCTGGGAAAGACTGAAGGCAGGAGAAGGGGGACGACAGAGGATGAGATATTTGGATGGCATCACTGACTCAATGGACGTGAGTTTGAGTAAGCTCCAGAAGTTGGTGATGGGTATGGAGACCTGGTGTGCTGCAGTCCATGGGGTTGCTCAGAGCTGACACCACTGAGCAACCGAACTGAACTAAACTGAGTGAGAAACACGCATCAAAAGCCATGAGAGGCTGAAATCTAGTCCTCTGATGCTTAACAATTAGGCAACTTGTAGATGCAAAGAGAAAATTCTTGAAGGAAGTTAAAATTGCTCCTCCAGGAAACATACAAATGGTACGAAAGTGAATCAGTGTTATTGCTGGTACAGAAAAAGTTTTAGTGGTCTAGATAGAAGATCAAACCAACCACAATATTCCCTTAAGCCAAAATCTAATCCAGAGCAAGGCCTAATTCTCTTCAGTTCTGTGAAGGCTGAGAGAGGTGAGGAAGCTGCAGAAGAAAAGTGTGAAGCTGTCAGAGGTTGGGCCATGAGGTTTAAGGAAAGAAGCCATCTCCATAAAAGTGCAAGATGAAGTAGTAAGTCTGATGCAGAAGCTACAGAAAATTGTCCAGAAGATCTTGTTAAGACAAGTAATGGAGGTGTCTATAGTAAACAATAGATTTTCAATATAGATGAAACAGACTCCTATTTGAAAAAGATGTCATCTAGGGCTTCCATAGTAAGAGAAGAGAAATCAATACTTAGCTTCAAATTTTCAAAGAACAAGCTGATTCTCTTGTTAGTAACTGACACAGCTAGGGACTTTCAGTGAGGCCAGTGCTCAAAATATCAAAACCAAAGAACTGATGTTTTCGAACTGTTGGAGAAGGCTCTTTGGAGTCTCTTGAACTGCAAGGAGATCAAGTCAGTCAATCCTAAAGGAAATAAACCTTGACTTTTCATTGGAAGGACTGATGCTGAAGCTGAAACTCCAATATTTTGACCACCTGATGTGAAGAGCTGACTCAGTTGAAAATACTCTGATGCTGAGAAAGACCAAAGGTGGGAGGAGAAGGAGATGACAGAGGATGAGATGGACATGAGTTTGAGCAAGCTTCAGGAGATGGTGATGGACAGGAAGCATGGTGTGCTACAGTACATGACATCACAAAGAGCTGAACATGACTGAGCAGCTAAACAACAACAAATGCTTATTTACTATTCTGCATATCCTAGGGCCCTTAAGAATTTTGTTAAATCCACACTCTGCCTGAGCTCTGTGCATGTAACAGAACATGAAACATGAAACAGGAAATATATTGAGACCTGCTTCTCAGAAAGAGATTTATTTTAAAATATTACTGTTCATCAACAACATCTACAAAGAACTCTAGTGGAGATGTACAGGGAGATTATTGTGGTTTTCATGCCTGCTAATGTAACATCCATTCTTCAGATCATGGATCAAGGAGTAATTTTTACTTTCCAGTCTTTTTATTTAAGAAATATATTTGTAACTCTGTAGCTGCTATAGTGATTCCTCTCATGGATCTGGACAGAATAAACAGAAAACCTTTCAGAAAGGATTCAGAATTCTAGATTCCATGGAGAATATTCATGATTCATGGGAAGAGGTCAAAATATCAACATTAACAGGAGTTTGGAAGAAGCTGATCCCAACCCTGACAGATGCCTTTGAGGGTTTCTAGGCTTCAGTGGAGGAAGTAACTGCAGGTGTGGTGGAAATACATGATAACTAGAATTACAAGTGTAACCTGAAGATGTGACTGAATTGCTGCAATCTTATGATAAAAGTTTAATGGCTGAGGAGTTGCTGTTCACGAATGAGCAAAGAAAGTCTTCTAGATGTAATACACTCCTGGTGAAGATGCTGTGAAGATTGTTGAAATGACAACAAAGGACTTATAATATTACTTAAAGGAGTGGCAGGTTTTTGAGAAGATTTCTTCCAATTTTAAGAAAGTTACATTGTAGAGAAAATGTTATTGAATAGCACATACATATTTCATGAAAGGAAGAGTTAATTGATGTAGCAAACTTTATCGTTGTCTTTCTTTAAGAAATTGCCACAGCTATCCCAACCTTCAACAGCCCCCACCATGAGGAGTCAGCAGCCATCAACAACTTGGCAAGACCCTTCACCACCAATAATATTATAACTCACTGAAGGCTGGGATGATGGCTAGAACTTTTAATAATAAGTATTTTTAATTATGGTATATGCATAATATTTTAGGCATAATGCTACTGCACACTTATAGACTATAGTATAAGCATAACTTTTACAGGCACTGAGAAACCAAAAAATTCATGTGATTTACTTTATTGTGATATTCACGTTATTTCAGTGATCTCGAATTAAGTCTGCAATATCTCTTAGATATACCTGTGTAGGAAGGCAACAAAGAGTAGCAGATGACATAAATAGAAGGGAATTCCAAGTATAATGGGAAATGAAGGCCACAGAAATAGCAGCTATGTACCAGTCTTAAGACGGCAACAATACAGACCGGAAGGGCCTTGGGAAAGATCTCTTCATGAAGATAAGATTTATAAATAACTGAATTATCTAAACATCACTATACAGTTTTAGGCCAAATTTATAATAACTATATAGAAGATAAAGATAAAAAGACAGTGAAAGACAGAGAAATAAATATTATAGGATAAAGAAATGAGTGGATAGGAATGAAGAAGCAATTGTGGCATATGCTTACCTGGTGATGGCACTTGTACGATTACAATAATGTGTACTTGAGTAGGTGGAGTGGGGAGGATGGTGTGTGGCAAGAGAAAGACTGATGAAAGAAATAAATCTCCTATCAATATAGTGAAGGGCAAATGCACAATTCCTAAAACTGAAAAACTGACACAGAAATAAAAGCATGTTTTCAAGGAAGCAAAAGCAAATATCAAAACAAAAGCAAAGAGACAACAGCTAAAAACAAAGTAAATCAATTCCCTCTGGAGAAGAGAAAATTGGGGAAATGATGGAGAGAGGGGCTACTCTTTTCTTAATAAGTTTATAGAACATTTGACTCTTTAAATATGATAAAATAATTAAAGGCAGTATTTTAATTGCTGCGTTAATCAATAAAGATGAGTTTGTAAATGGTCCTCCTTTATCTACATAGGAAAAATTCCATGGAGCAAGCTTACTGTCTTTCTCTATGTTCTTCTAAAAATCTTATAAATTCCCCCACTCTAGCCCCAGTCTGCCAGAAAGCAAAATATATGAAATTAATTGTTTGGATGGCCTTGCCTTATTTCATCCATTGATTTATTCATTCATTCATTCATTTTACATTCACTGTGTTCCTTCCCTATGTCATGAATTGGGCAAGGTCTAAGAAAATCAGACCCTTAAATAGATGGATAGATATAGTTATATGCGTGTATGGATAGATAGATAGATAATGAATGGATGATTTCTGTGTGTGTGTGATAAGGTGAAGCAGATGCTCTATGTGACCCACCCATGTGCCTCCAACCTTAGCAATTCTAATGAGTTCAACAGTTTATTTCTATAACTTGTGTCTTTTTCTAGAATTTTATGAGGCACTCTACCCAGACTGAGACAGTCTACACACACATATGTGCACATATACAGTCCTCAACCAGTGAGTCTCAGGAGTTGGTGGACAAATACCCCACCTTGGGTAGGAAAACTCTGAGTTTATTACACCAGCTCTCAGATGTCATGTGGGGTTAAGTTCAAATTGCCCAATGTTGCCTGATTTAATAATGCATCTTTAATTGGCTGTCTCTCCTTCCCATCATCCTCACACTTCCCAAATAAACTGTTGGACTTGAATCTTTGACTTGGAGTCTGTTTAGGTGGAATTCACTATAAGACAGACATGAAACTTAGGACAGTAACAGAAGTTCACTGAATATTCAGAGATCTCAGAGGAGAGCACTGAACTCATGCTAGCAATGAGGAAGGTGGGGGAAATGACTGGAATCAAGGAGAGCCCTTGAGAGTGACTCTTGAGTGAGAAATTAAAGCATACTTAGCAGTTCACAGGCCCTCTGCTAGGTACAGGGTATCAGAAGCACACAGACATGGCCCCAACTATGGGGCCTGGAAGCATGGATGCTGAAGCAGGTAACCACAAGATGAGAAGCAGTGAGATGGATCATGTACCACGCGATGTGGGGAGTTAAAGAAGCTACTCTGTAAGGGAGTCCACTGGCTGGGGCTATTTGTCCACCCCCTGCTCCTTCTCCATGCATTCTCCTCTAAGCTCCAGTCTTCATTTTTTAACTTTTATATTGGTCACCATGTTGGTCACCATGTTGTGCTAGTTACACTTCTCCTGCTTCCTCATGGGTTTCCTTATCCCTGCCAGTCCCCCCATGCTGGCTTTCCTGGGGGCTTCCGTCCCAGCCAAGCTCATGTCTTATTTATGGGCTTTCTCCAGTTAACTCTACTCTTCCCATTACTTCAAATATCATTTATGGGCCAAAGGTTACTAATCCATATCTTTATCCCAGAGCTATATTTCATGTCCCAGGCACAATTACCCAACAGCACTTCTTTCTAAGAAATCTTACCTAGCACCTTGCTTTATATCATGGCAGGTGCTTGAAATGAATGGCTACTGGAAGGAGCCAGGCATCCAGTCATGGCATCCAGTCCCATCACTTCATGGCAAATATATGGGGAAGCAATGGAAACAGTAACAGACTTTATTTTCTTGGGTTCCAAAATCACTGCAGATGGTGACTGCAGCCATGAAATTAAAAAAACTTTCTTCTTGAAAGAAAAGCTATGACAAACCTAGACAGCATATAAAAAGCAGAGACATTACTTTGCCAACAAAGGTCTGTCTAGTCAAAACTATGATTTTTCCAGTAGTAATGTATGGGTGTGGGAATTGGACCATAAAGAAGACTAAGTGCTGAAGAATTAATGCTTTTGAACTGGAGTGTTGGAGAAGACTCTTGAGAGTCCTTTGGACTGCACGGAGATCAAACCAGTCAATCTTAAAGGAAATCAGTCCTGAATATTTATTGGAAGGACTGATGCTGAGGCAGAAGCTCCAATACTTTGGCCACCTGATGCGAAGAACTGACTCCTTAGAAAAGACCCTGATGCAGGGAAAGTTTGAAGGCAGGAGGAGAAGGGGATGACAAAAGGATGAGACATTTGGATGGCATCACTGACTCATTGGACATGAGTTTGAGCAATCTCCAGGAGTTGGTGATGGACAGGGAGGCCTGGCATGCTGCAGTCCATGGGGTTGCAAAGAGTTGGACACGACTGAGCAACTGAACTGAACAGGAAGGAGGTGGACTTCATGACGCTCCTCGTGCACAGCTAGGTCTCTTTTAAATCCAGCACTTTTTTGTTCTCTGGTTTCCCAGACTGTTCCCTCTCCCTGAAAAATCTATCATGTTATGCCTTAGGGTGACTGAGTTTCTCTGCTCCAGGAGACACCATTCATTCACTGTCAAATGAATTATCTAGGCAAAGCCTAGATTATTTCTGCTTCCATTATTACCTGAAACATACTTCATCATAAAGGCTTACCCCAAGTTTTCAACACAAATCAGGTCTCTTTAACATCTTGATACTTTCTTCTCAATAAAACCATCACACTTCACAGTTATATATTTACTTGTGTGATGATATGTGATGATATCTATTTCATTCACTATCCTATACAGAACATTTTCCCAGTGTTTATCATATAGTTAAAACTCAACAAACATTTGTGAAATGAACAAAATGAATTGAACTTAACCCTGAAAACACTAAGTGCTTATTCTGCACCTGACAAGCTTCATATGCAGTGCTCGAGAGAGGAAGATAGAGACGATGGAGCCACATGATTCCTGTCCCCAGGAGGCCCACAGTCAAGTGCAGTGTGGAACAGTCCAACCACGCAAATATGCTCAAGATATAAAGATAGCAGAGGACATAACGAGGAAGAAGGTAGACGAAGGAGTAGGTGTGGGTGCCCGTGGCAGAGAAGTAGGAGGGGAGAGAATCTGTGCAGGTCCCCAAGCCAACCTGACTCACTGCAATGCCTCGGGAGTCTTGGGCAGCCCACACCTTCACACAGTACATAAAACAGCACTGAATAAATCTGAGTCCTAAGATGCTACAGCCTTAATGATGACTTCAAGGTTTTATGGGCAACATGGGCTGTGAGGCTGTGACCAGAATCTCTTAACAACAAAATCAATAGAAACAGAATTGTCATGATAAGAGCAAGCATCTCATCAAATTTCAGTGGGACCATTATGGCTATTTATAGCTGCTAAAGAAGAGAGTTACCTAAAAGTGTTTGTGAGAAACCCTTATTTACTTTTGGAAGTGATTTTACGATTGAGACTGGCAGAACTATGGTGAGGGAGTCATGAGAATCCTATTGATGACTAGATATAGAACAAAGGGAGTTTATATATTAAATCTGTTATTTCTGACTCAGATGGGAGATTGTGATTATTTATGAAGGTTTTTGACATGTTGAGGCAAATTTTTAAACTGATCCTAATAGGAGACAATACTTTGAACAAATGTATGTATAAAATAGTTTTTGCAGCATATAAACCACAACAAAACTTTGCAACTTAAAACAGCAAACATTTATTATCACTCATTATAATGAGTTCAGCTGGGTGTTTCTGATCTGAGCTGACTAGGCTGGAGCTAGATAGTCTAGGGTGGTCTCATTCATATGTACATGTCATTTAAGGCAATGGGGACAGATTCTCTGTGTGTCTCTCATCACCCATCAGACTCGCCCAAGCTCACTTGGCGGTAGACACAAGTTCCCAACAGTAGCAAGAAAAATCAAGGTCCAGCGTATAAACACTTTTCAGATGTCTGCTTATAACCCATTTGCTATTGATCTTTCAGCAAAGCAATTTATATAGCTTAGTCGAGTCACTATGAGAACAGACTACCTCAGGGTGGAGAAAGGATGGGAAACTGCTGTGAAGCTACTTTTGCAAACAAATCACTACAAAGATAAATTAAGGTTTATCTTGAGGAGTGTTGTATTGGGAGTTTGGTATTAGCAGATGCAAACTGGTATATATAGAATGAATAAACAACAAGATCCTACTGTACCACACAGGGAACTACATTCAATAACCTCTGATAAACCATAATGGAAAAGAATATGAAAAATAATATATATGTGTAACTGAGTCACTTTGCTAGACAGCAGTAATTAATACAACATTGTAATTTGACTCTACTTCAAGAAAAATACATTTAAAAAAAAGATAAACTAAGAATATGAACAGTGAATGTGATAGAACATGCCAGGGTCTACATATTTGATCTGAGAAAAAATTGTATCCAAAGATCCTCTGGTGCTTGGGGTCCTACATACAGAAATAAATTTCATTACCCTGCAAAAATGACAAACACAGAGTTGTTGCTCTGTAATTTTGACTAAAGGCAGCTGAGATTTATAGGAACCTAACACAAAATCATTTTTATTCATATCTTTATTCACAACTAACCAAAAGAAAGTAATAGGAGGAAGTAGAGAACATGGTTGAGGTTTGCTGGCTAAGTATGCTAGCTAACATGCCCACAGCCATGTGCCTCTCTGGAGGGCTGCCCTGAGAAATCCAAAGTCCAGAGAAGCAGAGAGTGAGATTTCCACAGGAAGAGCCCAGAGGGAAAGAGGAAGGAACTCAACTGCTTCTTTCAAACTTGCAATTAAGAATCCTCCTCCACTCACCGGACACTGCTTCCACATCATACCCAACCCCAGTAATCATCAGGTTTTGTTTTCTTAACATAATGGACATATCATGAACTTGAAACCAGACACTCATGTGGCTTTCAACACAGTCTTGATCCTAAAAATGAAAATACTTCTTTGTGGACACTGACAGTATGCACTTGTCCCCAATAGACTCCAAAATAGGAGTAAATTCCAAGACCACTTGGACCCAAGATTGTAAATGAATTTGCTTTTCTATTTCCCATTCTAAAATAGCTCATCAAAATTTGATAATGGTATTAAAAACCTAGAGCTATTCTACTCATAAACTCCCAGCAACGTATTGATAGATACCCCAAATTTGAATACAAAATCCCTCTTAATAAGAAGTTCCCAGGAGAAATTAAAGTTCAAAATATAAAGAAGTCAATGAAATTATGAAATTAAAAGATGCAGCCATGAAATTAAAAGATGCTTCTCCTTGTAGGAAAAGCTATGACCAACCTAGACAGCATATTAAAAAACAGAGACATTACTTTGCCAACAAAGGTGCATCTAGTCATAGCTATGGTTTTTCAAGTAGTCACGTATGGATGTGAGAGTTGGACCATAAAGAAAGCTGAGTGCCAAAGAATTGATGCTTTTGAACTATGGTATTGGAGAAGACTCTTGAGAGTCCCTTGGACTGCAAGGAGATCAAACCAGTCAATCCTGAAGGAAATCAATCCTGAATATTCACCAGAAGGACTGATATTGAAGCTGAAACTCCCAATACTTTGGCCACCTGATGCGAAGGAAATCACCCTGGAAAACACCCTGATGCTGGGAAAGATTGAAGGCAGGAGGCGAAGGGGATGACAGAGGATGAGATGGTTGGATGACATCACTGACTCAATGGACATGAGTTTGAGTAAACTCTGGGAGTTCCTGATGGACAGGGAAGTCTGACGCGCTGCAGTCTATGGGGTCAGAAAGAGTCAGACACAACTGAAAGACTGAACTGAACTGATAAAGAAATCAATCTCAAAAATCGAATTTTGTCCTCAAATTAATGTCCAGACAATTTTAATTAACAGCTTCCATATGCATTAGATTTGCATGCAGTTGTAACTAATAATATAGAGAGGTTCAGTGTATCCTTTACAGAGTTTCTCAAGTGATATAATCACTTATAAAACAATAATACAATTTCACAACCAGGATATTGACATTGACGCAGTCAAGATACAGAACATTTTCATAACCAAGAGCATCCTTCAGACTGCCCTCATACAGCCACACCCCACTCACATCTCTTCTACCTTCATCCCCTCTTTAACCTTTAGCGATCACTAATTCATTCTTAATTTCTATAATTTTATCATTCAAAGCATATTGTATTAGTGGAATCACATATAGTGTGTGGGCTTCCCCTGTGGCATGTGTAGGGCTGCCCAGGTGGCACCAGTGGTAAAGAATCTGCTTGCCAATGCAGGAGATCAGGGTTGATGTCTGGGTCAGGAAGATCCCCTAGAGGAGGGCATGGCAAGCCACTCCGGGATTCTCGCCTGGCGAATCCCACAGACAGAGTAGTGTGGCGGGCTACAGTCCATGTGGTCGCAGTCAGACATGTCTGAAGCATCTTAGCACCCATGCATATAGTGTGTAACATTTTGGGACTGGGATATTTCGATCAACATAATTTTCTGGAGATTCATCCGAGTCTGATACATGTATCAACATGGTACATTTTATTGCTGAATAGTGTTCCCTGGCATGAAGGTACCACACCTTGCCTAACCAGTTACATGTTGAAGGACATAAAAGTTGTTTTTAGCTTTTGGCTATTACAAACAAAGCAATACAAAAAAAAGTTTGTTTATACATTTTTCGTGTGAACATCAGTCTTCATTTCTCTGTAATAAATGCCTAACAGCACAATTGCTGGGTCATTTGTATCACATGATATATCATATATCATATGATAATTGTATGTTTAGTATTTAAGAAATTGGCAGACTCTTCCAGAGTGCTTGTACCATTTTATATTCATACCTCTTAACAGTGATTTTCACAAAGCAAATGTTTTTAATCTTGATGAAGCTGTTTATCATTTTCCCTAGAATTGTTCATTTGATGTTCAGTTTAATAACTCTTTAGCTCTCCCTAGGGCCTAAAGATTTTCTCCTCTGATTTTCCTAAAGTTTTATAGTTTTACACTTATGCCCATGATCCATTTTGAGTTTTTTTTTCAAATATTTATTTATTTGGCTGTGCCAGGTCTTTGTTGTCGCATGTGAGATCTTTCGTTGCCACACATGGACTCTCTAGTTGTGGAGTGCAGGCCCCAATGTGTGCAGACTTAGTTTCTCCGTGGCATGTGAGACATTAGTTCCCCAACCAAGGATCAAACCCATGTCCCTTGCATTACAAGGTAGATTCTTAATCACTGAACTGCCAGAGAAGTCCTCATTTTGAGTTAATTTTTGTATAAGATGTGAGACTTAAGTAGAAGTTTTGTTTTTCCTGAGTGTCTGATTGCTCCAATACCAGATATTCATTTTTTGTTGTTGTTGAAAAAGTTAGCATTCCTCCATTGAATTGCTTCTACATTGTGGTGAAAAATCAGTTGGGCATATTTGTATGGATCTACTACTGGGTTCTCTATTCCGTCCCATTTAAGTATGCTTCTAGCCTTCCTCCAAGACTATACAGTCTTTTCTAGAGTTATATAATTTTCAAATTGGGTGTACTAGCTTATTCTTTTCCACAATCATTTTAACCAAGTTCCGTTGCCTTTCCATATTGTTTTTATTAATCTTTCTAGCCCCAAAAATATCTTGCTGGGTCTTGAAAGAACTGGGTTAAACCTATATATCAATTTCAGGAGACTTGTTAACTTTACTATTTGGATCCTCTAATTCAAGAATGCCTTCTTTGATCTTGCTTAGATTTCTTTGATCAATGATTTTAGTTTTCAAAATACAAGTTATATACATGCTTTTTAAAATATATAATATAACTATTTCATTTCCTTACAGATTTAAATTGTTGTATTTTAAATTTTGGTGTCCATGAGTTTATTGCTGTTATTTACAAGTTATTTTTGCATATTTATCTTCATTCCTATGATTTTGCTGAACTCATTTCCTAGTTCTAGTGTTTACTTGTAGATCTCTTGGAATTTCCTACATAGACAAAGATGTCATATGCACGTAGGGACAATTTTATTTCATTCTTTCCAATCTACATATCTTTTAATTCCTCCTCTTGCGTTATTGCGCTGACTAGAACATCAACACCTCTTTGAATGAGAGTAATGAGAGCAGAAAATTTTATATTCTCAATCTTAGGAGGAAAACATCCAATTTTTGTCCAACAAAAATAATGTTAACTCTTGGTTTTTGTAGATGTTCTCTACCAATTTGAGTAAGTTTTCCTCTATTCCTAATTTACTGAAAGGCATGCTAATCAGATATAGGTGTTGAATTTTGGCAGACTATTTCTCTACACTGATTCATATGCTCCTGTGTTCTTTATTTTTTCTCTTTAACTTAATAACATGATGTATTACATAGATTGATTTTCAAATACTGACCAGCTTTCCATCTTTGGAATGAACCCTACTTTGTCTGGTATACAATTCTTGTTTATATATTGCTGAATTCTGTGTTTTAACATTTGGTAAGAAGTTTGCATCTATATTAATAAGGATTATAGGTTTATAATTTTCTTTCTCTTTTTTTAAAATTATCTTTTCCTGTCACTGCTTCCACATTTTCCCCTTCTATTTGCCATGAAGTGATAGGACTGGCATGATCTTGAATGCCATGATCTTAGTTTTTTTAATATTGAGTTTTAAACCATTTTATTTTCACTCTCCTCCTTTACCCTCATCAAGAGGCTCTTTTAGTTCCTCTTCACTTTCTGCCATTAGAATGGTATCATCTGCATATCTGAGGTTTCTGCTCTTTCTCCCAGCAGTCTTGATTCCAGCTTGTAACTCATCCAGCCCGACATTTTGCATGATGTGCTTCGTGTATAAGTTAAACAAACAGGGTGACAATAAACTACCTTGTTGTACTCCTTTTTCAATCCTGAACAAGTCAGTTGCTCCAGACAGAGTTCTAACTGTTGCTTCTTGACCCGCATATAGGTTTCTCAGATTCCCTCTTCTTGGGCTCTAAAAGCACTGCGGATGGTGACTGAAGCCATGAAATTAGAAGATGACTGCCTCTTGGCAGGAAAGCTATGACAAACCTAGACAGTGCATTAAAAAGCAAAGACATCACTTAGCCAACAAAGGTCCATATAGTCAAAGCCATGGTTTTTCCAGTAGTCATGTATGGATGTGAGAGTTGGTCCATAAAGAAGGCTGAGCACTGAAGAATTGATGCTTTTGAACTGTGGTTCTGGAGAAGACTCCTGAGAGTCCTTTGGACAGCAAGGAGATCAAACCAGTCAGTCCTAAAGGAAATCAGTCCCGATTATTCATTGGAAGGACTGATGCTGAAGCTGAAGCTCCAATACTTTGGCCACCTGATGCAAACAGCTGATTCATTGGAGAAGACCCTGATGCTGGGAAAGATTGAAGGCACAAGGAGAAGAGGGTGACAGAGGATGAGATGGTTGGATGGCATCACCAATTCAATGGACATTAACTTGGGCAAACTCCGGGAGATGGTGAGGGACAGGGAAGCCTGGCGTGCTGCAGCCTATGGGGTCACCAAGAGTCGGACACAACTTGGTGACTGAACAACAACTGAGAAGGGGTATGGATTTTGAAGGAACTTTGTAAAGGGGAAAATTGTGATTGATTTTTATTTTTAGAATTTTTTTACAAGAATGTATGAACTACTAGCTTTCTAAGTAAAATATTTAAGTAGGCCTAAAAAAAAGAAATAAAATTATATTTATATAGTTTTACAGTCAGGGTAATTTTATCTTCATAAAGATGAATTAAGAAGTGTTTCCTTCTCTTCCACAATCTGTGAGAAATGCTCTAGATTTGGAGTTAATGCTTCTAACAATATCTGGAAAAATTCCCAGTGAAGTCACATGATCTTGGAAATCTTTGAGTAGAGGTTTTTATTTTTTTTTAATTGGACTTAATTTCTTTATAACTCTGTGTTATTTTCCACCATACAATGAAGCAAATCAGCCATACTTATACATATATCCCCTCCCTCTTTGACCTCTCTCCCACCCTCCTGCAAAGGGCACTTATCTGAGATCTTTGAATAAAGTTTTTTAATTAAGAATTCAATTTCCTTAATAGTTATACAGCTATTCACAGTATCTACTTCATATTGGTTGAGTTGTGGGATCTGTGTTTTTTGAAGAACTAACTTATATGCTTATATATTTATGTGTGGAATTATCTGTGGTATTCCTTCACTATCCCCATGAGTCTGAAGGAACCGTGGTAATATATAGCTTTATTTCTGATATTAGCAATTTGTATTTTCTCACTTTTTGTTAATTTTGCAACATATTTTTCATTTTAAAAATATTTGCAAAGAAACAGTTTTATTTCATTGTTTTTTTTTTCTATTATTTTGGTTTTCAATTTCATTGATTTCTGGTCTTTTTTGTTCCAATCTGTCTACCGGCTTTGGATGCAGTTTGTTCTTTTTCTATGTTCTTGAGATTGAGAATAGATCATTGATTCAGATGTTTCCTATTTTCTAATGTATGAATCTAATGCTATAAATTTACCTAAAAGCATTGCTTGATCTGTGTCTCACAAACTTTCATGTGTTGTGTATGTTTTCTTTCAGTTTAGCGTGTTTTTAATTTTCTTTGAAACATTAATGATGAATTGCTCAGAAGTGTGTTGCTTGTTTCTACATATTTGGAAACTATCCTTTCATTTTTATTAGAGATTTCCAGTGTGGTCAGAGAACACGCTTTGTATGATTCCAATTTAAGCTTTGCCGATTTGCCTTATGACTCCAGATAGTGTTTATTTTAGTGTATATCCCATATGCCACTGAAAAAAAGTTATTCTGCTATTGTTGAGTAGAAGACTCTACAAAGCTTTTTCATTGCTGATGTTGTTGAGTTTTCCTACATCCTTGCTGTCTTTCTGTTTAGCTGTTCTATTAATTGACAAGAGAAGAATCTTAACACCCGTTAACTATAATTGTCAACTTGTTTATGTCTCCTTTTATTTTCATCAGTTTTTGCTTCATATATCTTGCAGCTCTGTTGTTTAGTGAAATAAATTTAGGATTACTTGGTTGATCTTGGTTGAATGACCATTTTATCATTGTATAATGTCCCTCTATGTCTTTCATAATTTTCTTTTCTCTGAAGTCTACTTCATCTGACACTAACATAGCCATTTATGTTTTCCTTTGATTAATATATGTATGCTGTCTATTTTTTTTAAATTTTTTTCACTTTCAACCTGCAAAATTCATCATGTTTGATGTGAATTTCTTGCAGACAGGATATGATGGATCATATTTTATAATCTACTCTTCTCTTCTAATCTGTATCTTTTAATTGGCATACTTAAACCATTTACATTCAAGGTAATTATTAACACATTAGGATATAAGGCTGTGTGCATTCTGTGGGATTTTTACAAGTCTGAGATACATAAGGTCTGACGTACATTGCCAGTCTATTCTCTTCTCTCCTGTTCTCAAAGTCTCCCTGTTTGCTTTCTATAGAACATCCAATATTTTTAGTTTTACTTAGCAAAAAGAATAAGGAAAATATGTCTTTTGCAATTTTCCAAGAAGCAAAATATCCAAATAATTGTATGTTATCCCTCTACTTCCAATTCTTCCAATTCAGATCTATGGCTCATATTTTATCCTCATGCTAAGAATTCCTTAATGTATGGAGAGTGTCAGGACTCTTTCAGCAGCTGAACTGCCTACAACCAGGAAACTGTCATTCCTCTAGCAAGTCCAAAGTTGAGATGATCATCCCATAATCTCTGGTGTAACTTTTATAATGAGTGAAACAGCTAACAGAACATACCCAGATCTTGTCACTCCCTCCATTCCCTTGCCCCCCACCCCTATTCCTCAACCACCCCCAGCAGGGTCCACTTCACCCCTGGGCCATCAATAACAATAAGGAGGTGACTCAGGATTCTGGCTCCCTTTCATCTGGACAGGGAACAGCAAGTATCACAATATTGGCTTCACACCCACAGACTGAAAGGAAAAAGAAAGATATTCCTCAGAGAGAAACCAGATAATGTGTGTACCTTAGAAAAAGTGCCATCTCCCATGTAACATGTGCCTGAAAATTCAATGGAGTTCAAGGAAAGGCAAGGATAGAGGTAAAATTTTTCTTTGTTTCAACGTATCCAATGCCCTGTGCTGACAGTTAAGACCCAGCACCTGTGCACCCAAATACAGTTTGATGAATATGGATAAACACGAGGTACAGTGAACATAGATTTAATGAAAATTGTGATATAACTCAGTTAGAAAGATGGGGGCCTCTGAGGGTAAAGAGAGCTAAATCCTAACCTCATGTATCAACAAATGATACTTGAAAATGATAAGTGCAGAAGCAGTAATATCGGCATTATATTTATAAATATGATGGTACAGGGAAGAAGAAAGCCAAAAATCTTGAAACTGAAGGTTGGGGAGTGATGCAGTGAGGGGTCAGATGTTTTAGTCTGATCTTTCTTAGGGTTGTTTGATCTTTTAACTATGTGCATGCATTACAAATTCAAGTATAAACATTAACAGATTGATCCTGTGGCTACCCCTCTGCCTGTATCAGCTGAGGAGTTCCCAGCTGTTCTTTCCACCCACTCCTTTTTGTGCATATTGACCTAGCTCACACCATATCCCAGCTGCAGTGTGATCAACAGGCCAGAACACAGGTAAAGATTAGGCAGCTTTTCTCAGTCTGTCTGATTCTGATCTTGGCTTTGAAGTCAACATTCAAGTCCAATGAAATAAATGAAATCAAATCAAATCCAACCAAATCAGTAAAGGCTCCTTGCACCTCCACTGAGAAGTGTGGAAAGGAGTGTAAACCCATCCCTGGTGTATAAGGGGCTACAGTTAAGAAGTAAACATTAGGAAGCAAGGATACAAGAGTCTCCATGAGGCCGTCACAATGCACATTCTCATAAGATCTGCCAGTCGCAGAGCTGCAGGTGAGCACTGGAAATGGTCTGGCCCTCCTTTCTCATTTTCCAAAGCAGGAAGCTGCAAACGAGACAGAAAGTGTGCCCTGTACCCAGCCTGCTGTGACTCCAGGCTCTGGTGAGCTACATAAACATAAAACCAAAAGCTTTCACACATCCAAAGGGCAGGGCTTGGGGCTGAGTTTGAGAACCTACCTAGATGCCAGATCTGAGTGTGCAGAGTTTCTCCCTGACTTCAAGCTGCTCAGGAGGCCCGTGGGAACTCTGCTGTAGCCAAACCACTATCTGCATAAACAGATTTTTTCTCCTGAGTATCTTGGAAACCCATCCTCTCTTCTTCACTGGCACCACAACCATCACCTGGTCCAAGTCACCTTCCTCTTCCTCTAGACTGCTGCAACTGTCTTTAGACTGGATTCCTCAAATCTTCTCTGACCCATTGTAGTCAGTTCTTTGAACTACAGACAAAGTAATTCTTAAAATAAGAAAACAAGTGTGACGATGTTGATGATTTGCTAAAAGTACTTTAATGGATAAAAACAAAACAAACAAAAAAACTACCATCTGAATATGGGGTTCAAATTCTGCCTGGTTCCATCACCTCCTCTCCCATCTCCTGAGCCTCCTGGGAGCTTCTCTGTTCCACCCACACACCATCTTAAGATCTTTCCTAATCAGCATACTCCTACCTGCCACAGGGCCTTTGCACGTGTTTCTTCCTTTATCTGCAGTATTTCCCTTCCTCTCTTAATTCAGTCAGATATCACCTAAAGAGTCATGTTCTCAGCAAAGATTCTCTTGTCCCCTCCAATGACTACACCAAACACTTGGCTAAAACTTTAAAAAGTTCACATTCAAGTGTGTTCTTTAATTACTGGCCATCTCTCCACCAGGCTGATGCTACCAGAACAAGAATCATTTATTTTCTGATGATTATAACCTTAACCTCAGTTCACTATCAATTACTTAGCAGATGGCAGGTTAATATTTTATCAGTAACTGAAAGAATGATTGAATGAAGAATCTGAGATAAACCAGTTATAAATTAATGAACACGCCATTACTGAGAACCCTTCCCCTACGCTTCATCCTTTCTTAAATAGCATGCATGCAGACAAAGAAGAGAAGATTTGTGATTCAGTGATTTTTTTTGTTTGTGATTCAGTGTCGAAGCAAGAATCAGAGAAGTTGCTATGTGTCTCCATCTGTACAACACAGCATATGCTCCTCAAAATGAAATTACCCATCAGTCATACATGGCTTTCAGTGTGAAAGGTTGACCCTAAATGGTTTGATTCATCCCTTTGTCCCTCAGTTCATGATCTTTCAGTAGAAGATAGATGTTCAGCACTACAGTGACCTCTGGTGCTGCCCCTTAATTAAAGGGAGGAGGTCAAGAAGGGCCCAAGGATTTCTCAGAGACTTGGCAGACAGAGGCTCTGCAGTGATCTTTCTGAAGCCCTGGCAAGAAACCAAGAAGACCTTACAGGACAGGTTTTCAGAATAGACAGGTGGTACCCACAGAGGCCACTCCTTGCTGGGATGTCTTGGGCTTGAGGCTCCCAGCAGCTGGTGACCAGAGCTCAGCCAGGTAAGTGCAAAAACCCTGTCACCTAACAGCAGAATGGCATGGCACAATAGCATCACAACAGTGACTAAATGTTCACAGAAATACCGGGCACAGGTTACCAACCAGATGACCCAGATGTGTTTTTGCCTAAATCTGAGTTTTTTGGTACATAAAATGGTGAAATGAGATTGCCTGTGTAAAGTGCTCGGGAAAGCAGCAGGCACAGAGCAGCCCTGTACCAGCGTGGTAAAACACAGACAGCAGGGTGGGTGCCTTGAGTTCCAGCACCAGCTGGTGGTCTGAGCACTGTGACTGTGAGCAAGTTACTGCAGTGGGAAACTGGGCGCTGGGGGTGAAGAGGATTGCAGTGGCGGAGGCGGAGCAGCCAGGCCCAGTCGTGTCTGACGGGGAGGTCCGTAATCAAAGCTGCTGTTTATGAAGACTTTACTCCATGCACCGTCCAGGTACTCACATCTGAACTTTCTATTCTCTCTTGAGGTATGAGACCTCACAGTGATAACTGCGTCTCTGCTTGAGTCTGCCTTGTTTTCCTGTTTTCAACAAACAGCAAGCCTAAGAAAACCATCTGTCCAGGATCCTGAGGCAGGGAAATTCTGGGGAGCCAAAGCCCCTCCAACATGCCCCATGCTGGTCTCAGGCACAGGAGCCCCTTTCTGTTATCATATCTGCTGGTAAGTTTCTCCAGGCCAGTTCCCTTACACTTTGTAAATCTCTGTTTCTTGCAAACATTGCAGGGAAGGAAAATAATGCAGAAGGCAGGTTCCTCCCTCTTGCCCAGGCTCTGTCTCTCCTGCTAGAACGGACTGTAAGTGCAAAGGCATACAGCTAATTCCCCACCTGGCAGGAGCTTCTGGGAAGCATAAAAAGTAGGTCAGCTCATCAGACTCATTTGTCCTAAGGGGATACATGACCAAGCAAGAGAAAAATGTGTTAATTTGGCCAGAAAAAAAAAAAAAAGTATCTCAATGAATCATGGTTACAAAAGGAGTTTGAATTCAACCACACCAATTATCCATTATTCATTTATCCATTCATCCATTTACTCATTTAACACACACTTAAAATCAGACTCTGTGCAGGACGCTGGAAATACCAAATCGAAAGGGTGGTCCATGTACAGGAGAAAGTTCACAGGGCTTTGACACCAAACTAACCTACGTTTGAATTTAAATTCTGCCATTTACCTGCTGAATTACTTGGAATTAGCTACTTAACATCGCTGATCTTTAGTTTCTTCATCTTGAGAATGGGAATAACAAATAGCCACCATCAAGGGTGTTGTACAATATAAATGTGTCAAATGTCTACACAGTGCTACTATTATTATCTTTATCATGGGAATTGCTGCTACTATTGTAAAGAAATAGTAAACTGCCCTTAAGAAAACCAAAAACAAATAAGTCAGAATTGCATTTGTTATTATAAACTATTATTTTGTAGAACTTCTTTCCAGAATGAGAGAGAAATATAAAAGTTGGGAGACAGTCATAAGACAAAAATGTAGTAGTCTTTGTATAGAGGGGACATAGGTTATCTTTTCTCCTGCATCTGTCAGCACCCATCACTAGCAATATCTTAATCGTTGTTATTCTGCTTTGTGGGCTTCCCTGGTAACTCAGTCAGTAAAGAATCTGCAGTTCAGGAAACCCGAATTCAATCCCTGGATCAGGAAGATCCCCTGGAGAAGGGAATGGCAACCCACTCCAGTATGTTTGCCTGGAGAATTCCATGGAAGAGGAGCCTGGCAGGTTACAGTCCATGGACTTGCAGAGTTGGACACGACTCTTGTGGACTGAGTCCACAAGAAACACACTTTCCTGTGGGCCTGAGCAAAACAAAAAACAAACAAACAAAAAATGTGTAGTGGATGATAGGGAATACCCCATTCACACAGGCAGATGGCTGAGAAAACCGTCAGGTCAGAGTGCACCATGAGCTGATCAACCATCAGCAATGTGATACCATGAATACAAGGTGAGGGTGCCTGGGGAAAGCACAAATGAAACAACAGCTTGTCCCCTCCACTGGGCCCTGAACTGGCCACAAACACATCTTTAAAATAATATCACTAATATATCAGTGAAGTGAGATCACACTTGGGTGCTCATTAACTGCCAGACATATCTGTTAGTTAATAAAATAACCATTTAAAACCTTTCTATTATGTAACACAACAGCCCCACTGAACCCTTATCATCCTCATTTTACAGCTGATGATAGATCAGAGAACATGCTGAACTCCCACAGCCGGTGAAGCTAGGATTGGATTATAGAGCTCTCTGACTCCAGCCTATTCTGACCTGCTACTGACACATTTCTACACTGCCATTTCTACACTGCGGACTCTTCCCTGTTAGGCCATTCTGTTTGGTTAGATGAGTGGAGAGGGATTACTTTTAGTACTTGATACACCACAAAGGTACTTCCTGACTTGAAAGAAAGGGGTGACCCCTCTTATACAATATCTCAATTAAAAAAAAAAAAATTAGTGGCATAATGATTCTTTTCCTCGCCACTACTAGTTTGAGTGTTTGGGTAGAAATGATGCTTAGAAAATGCTTCAGAAAGAGCTGTAGTCATCTGATGTACGTAAGAAGGATCAGCTATACCACTAATCCTGGTTGTTGCCTAAGCTCGTTTTCTTTCATGATTTTTTTCACTTCATTAAAAAAGATGAACTCCAAATCCTACTTAAAAGTGTCTATAATGTTATGCAACTCTATGTTATTGCCCACAATAAATTGGTTACCTTCCAAGTTCAGCATTGTGTAAACAAAGAAGTGTCTTCACAAACTAGATCTGTACAAAGTTTGTATAAAAAACTGTGGAGCAAGAGTAGCCCCCACTCCATTTTACAGATGAGGAGGCCAAGGCTTATGGATTTGAATGTCTTCCAGAAGACATTCAGATCTCATGAATTTGCATTTATATCCAGAATAGAAAGAACCTTTCCACTACCACACAGTCCTCCTTCATACATTTCTGGTTTTCTTTATCAGGAATTCCTGATAAAGTCCCAGAGCCATAATGTTCTCTAAATACTATTAAACTTGACCTCACTTGTAGTTACACATCCTGCCTAGTAACAATGACAATCATTGGTCTGACTGCAATCCTAAGACACCTCAGGTGGGAGGCAGAGCCCACCTCACCTCTTGGGACCTTTGGAAAAACTATGACAATTTGACTTTTGCTAACATCCAAGGCAAGTTCCATACAGCTGCCAGCTGGGGGGCCCACAGCACCTGTTAGGACAAAGCCCTCTTTTCTGTGCATTTCCTAGGACAGATTTCAGAATCTCTTGCCCCAAAGTAGCCATGCTTCCTTTGCAGTTTCTTCCCCTCTTCTCCCATTCTGGCTCAGTGCGGAGTGGGGCCTGACTGGCCACCCTGGCCTTCCATGGTGCTGACAGTCACCCCTGCATTGTATCTCTGGGATGTGGACAGAAGCGGGCACTCCACTTCTTTATGTGGGGCCATGGAGGCTAGCCCGTCCTTCTCAGCATGCTTTCCTGAGCTGTGGGTTCTGGGGAGCACTCTGCTCTGTTGACTTATTATCCATAGATGCCCAAGGAGACTGCATAGCCCAGAGAGCATTCACCCTCCTCACAAGGACTCATGCACCCCTGCATCCACTGCAAGCTCCCCTGTCTGCCTCTCTTTCTCTCTCTCTCTCTCTGCAGGGCTGTTCTGGAAGGCCTGTTTTGTTGACAGTTGACACTCCATGCCTGCCACCTCTGCTATTAGAGACCAGTTTGGCCAGAAGTTCTCCAGATCGTGGCCCTAAAGGAACAGGGTTTCTTTCAGAGTGAAGGCAAAGCAAAATAAAAGTGATGTCCATGCATGCATGCATGCTCAGTCATGTCTGACTCTTTGTGACCCCACAGACTGTAGCATGCCAGGTTCCTCTGTCCATGGGATTTCCCAGGCACGAATACTGGAGTGGGTTGCCATTTCCTTCTCCAGGGACCTTCCCAACCTGGGAATCGAAACTGTATCTCTTGCATCTCCTGCATTGCAGGCAGATTCTTTACCACTGAGCCACCAAGGGAAGCCCAAATAATAAGCCAAATAATAAATGTGAGAAATATTCATAACTTCATAGGCTGGGGTAGAAGGTGAAGTAACAAAGGGCAACTGGCACGCCCCAGTCCTGACCCACGGGGAAGCAGCCCCCACCCTGAGTACCTGATGGACCCCACTCCTCCAGGTTCTAGTTCCCCTCCCTCCCCTCCTTCTGTAAACACAGACCTGTTTTCTCTCACAGAACCTTCAGCTCTTTGCTCACTCCCATATTTCTAGGGAATGGCCTTTTTCAGGTAAAGCCAATCCATTTAGTTGCTTTGCCACAATATAAGTCCATGAGCAGTAAAAAACCATGTGCAGTGCTGTGTGGAATGCCAAGCCTTGCCCCACAGTAGTTCCATCATTATTCATCAGACAATGGCTATATGCCAAGACATACCTAACCTTTGCTTGGCTATTCAGAGGATCATCAGATGCAGTCACTGTCAAAAAAAAAACAAAAACCAAAAAATGTTTTAAGGTAGGTGTCTTAGTCAGCTGGAGCCACTACAACAAAACACCATAGACTGTCTCACAGTCTTGGAGGCTGGAAGTCTGAGATCAGGACACCAGCAGGGTGGGGTTCTGGTGAGAGCTCACTTCCCAGCCGGCAGGTGACAGCACTCACTGCACTCTCACATGGTGAAGAGAAAGAGAGGGGAGCTCCTGGGGGTCTCCTCTTACTGTTGTTGAGTCACTCACTCACATCCAACTCTTTGCCACCCATCAACGGCAACATGTCCAGGCTTCCCTTTCCTTCGCCATCTCCTGGAGATGTGCAATTCTAACAGAAACGTCAGTGACTCATTGAGCCAGTGATGTTATCTAACCATCTCCTCCTCTGTCATTCCCTTCTCCTCTTGCCTTCAGTCTTTCCCAGCATCAAAGTCTTTTCTGATGAGTTGGCTTGTTGCATCAGGGGGCCAAAATATTAGAACTCCCATTTAAGCATCACTCCCTCCAATGAATATTGAGGATTGATTTCCTTTAGGATTGACTGGTTTGATCTCCTTGCAGTCCAAGGGACTCTCAAGAGTCTTCTCCAACACCTCAGTTCAAAGGCATCAATTCTTCAGTGCTCAGCCTTGTTTATGGTCCAACTCTCACATTCATACATGACTACTAGGAAAACCATAGAATGACACTAATCCCATGATGAAGGCCTACCCTCATGATTTCATCTAATCCTCATTGCCTCCCAAGATGTTGTCTACGAATGCCATTGTGGTTGAGACTAGAGCGTCAATGTATGAATTTTGAGGAAACATGAATATTCAGTTTATTACATTCTACCCTCCAAAATTCATGACCTTCTTACATACAAAACACATTCCTTCCATCTCAACAGCCCCCAAAGTCATTCTAGCATCACCTCTAAAGTCCAAGGTCCAAAATCTCATCTAAATATTGTCTAATAAGACATGGGTGAGACTTGGGTGCAATTCATTCTGAGGCAAATTTCCTTTCTGGCTGTGATGAGTTGCCCCCTTCTAAAATATAATGGCAGGACAGGTGTAAATTGGACATCACCTTTCCAAAAAAGAGAGAAGCAAGAGAGAAAGAAGAGATAAAGGAGAGAAAAAAAGAGAGAAGGAAGGAAGTCCAAAACCTAGCAAGGCAAATACCATCAGATCTTAAGACTCAGAAATAACCCTCCTTGACTTAACATTCTATCACCCTGGCTCCCATTCATTGGCCAAACACAAAACGCAGTAAGCCAAATTTCAAAACACAGGACCCCTGTCTGTCCGTAACTGAGAATATTGGGCTGCCAAGGTGTGCATCCTTCCTTTGTCAACAGCTGTTCCTGTGTTATCTAACATTCACACATTAAAATTCAATTGCATAAACCAGACAAGGAATAATTAAACCAGTACTGAGTAGGCTACCAATGCAGGTAAGGACGATGCAGACAGCCCAAGGAAACAATGCTGTATAAGGGCAAATCCACTCAGGTAACTACATACCTCTGGGTAAGTCAGAAAGAATGAAGGTGAAAAGAGAGGCTTTAAAACCTGCTGTCCATCAGCAGGCTTTGTGACATTTCTGTTAGAATTGCCCATCTTTGTATACTTCACATCTTGATTAACAGTCAGGGTTGGACTCACTTATGGCATGGACCAAGTCTTAATTGCTTCTAAGTAAGCACATACTCACAGCAACCCTCTGAGTTAGAATGTATTATTAGCATTGTGCGAATAAAGGATGAAGCAAGATGAAGAAGCAGTTCAAGGTCACATAGCCAGTAAGTGTCTCAAACATATTTTCTTTCTCAAAAGCCAGTTTTCAAAAACATACTCCCTGGTACACTATCTATGTTGTGAAAATGGACCTATAGTTACCGAATCTCTTCTTTTCTGGTTTTAAAGGGAGCATTAGCATTGAAAACACTCAAAAAAGTCCTATAGTAAAGACCTCACTTACCTTTGTTTAACCCAGATCTGATCAACCCCATGTAACTACAGAGAGCATTTATCACATCAAATGCACCTTGAAAGACTCTGAACCAGCCTCTAGCCGCCTCCCCTTCTTCCTCAGAAAAAGGCTGTTTATCTGGTCTGTGAGCATGAAAAAGCAATCCAAGATTTGACTGATGGTTTCTGTCCAGGGAGGAGCAGTGAGCTCAGGCCAGAATCACCAACCACATGTGGTCATGTGAATGTAACTTTAATGTAAAATTAAATGAAATAAAATTCCTTAGTCACCTCAGCCATGTTTCAAGCCACAAAAGTCAGATGTGGCCAGTAGATAGCATATTTGACAGGAGATAGAGAAGGTTGGCATTATGGCATAAAATTCTATTGGACAAATGGAGTTGAAACTTAGATTCAAAGTCTCTGTATGGATGGGAGACCAGTTGTAGAATTACCCCCATTGACCTGATTGTCAAGATTCCAGTCTTTGTCCTCTAAGCTCTGTGGCCAGCCTGGGAAAGGGCCTAAAGCCTGGCTTATTTTCCTTCTCTGAAAATGACACTATTGCCTACATTTCTTACTTCTTAAGGGTGATGGGAATAAAATGTGGTAATATATACAGAAACAACTTCAATTCATTTAATACCTTTCTGGCTAAAACTCAAAAGTATCATTATGTCCCTCTGAGAACTATACTTTCTCCGTATTTAGAAACATAAATATTCAAATACCTATGTAATTCCTTCTGAATGAAGATCAACATTTATAAGTAATGACTTTTTAAAAATCCTACTGCTTTTTACTGGCTCCATTATCAAAATGATGCTTTTATAGCTATCTTGTGTACCATTGCCAGGCAAATTTTCCTGAAATCATTTTCCACACCCTCCCCTGCTCAAAAGCCACCAATGGTTCCCTAGTGTGTCCAATTCTGACTCCTCCTTACTCAGGCTTTTTAGCCATCAATATGGTCCACACCTTTCACTTACTCAGCCTCTCTGACCTCTTCTATAAACAGCACAAAAGAAAAAAAAATCAAAGTCATGGACTGTATTCTCTTAGAAGGATAAGAGTGATCAGGAACCACGCCTCAGAGAACAGGAGGGGAAACTGGGAGCATGTTCCCAACCCCATGCCCTTGTTCACAGCCCTCATTTTTGTGATATTGTCCACGTTTATCAGGCTGCACAGACAGTAGGTCTGGAAACAGGAAGTCTGAAGGCAAAGAAAAAAAAAGCCATATTTTCTCTAGTTGTCTTCCTAAGGTGTCTTATCAAATATACAATTTTGCGAAACACCAGCCTTATCAGTTCTAAGGAGTAACATATGTCATCTTTGCTCTAAGCCACACTTCACACCCTCAGATTGATATGCAAAATTTCTCTTTGCTCAGGTGCCTTTCTCACATTTCATCCTTCAGTAAATTTCCTTGCCCTCTGGGTAAAGTCTCAGACTCTGAGCCTGACAGTCAAGGACTTTTCACCATCTGTCTCTCCACACACACCTCCACCTCCTCTTGTACCTGAAACTGCAGTAAGACTAGGGACTCTGTCTCCCAGGTTATCTTCCTCCAAGCACACTGAACATCCTCCTCTTTTTGATTTTCTACCTCCCACACCAAGGACTGCACTGGCTTTCTTTATGTGTGTTCATGCTCAGTCACTAAGTTGTGTCCAACTTTTTGCAACCCCATGGACTGCAGCCAGCCATGCTTCCCTATCCATAGAATTTTCCAGGCAAGAATACTAGAGTGGGCTGCCATTTTCTCCTCCAGGGGACCAAACTCCCGACCATGGCCTTTACAGCTTTTCATGGCTGGTTCTCTTGACTTAATTGGTCTCATTTCATGCCACTCATCACTGCCTTGGTCATGAGGACATAGCCACACTGACCTTTCTGTCCTTGACTGAACTAAACTGTTCCCACCTCAGCATCTCAACATTTCCTGCCAAGTGCCTTTCAATCCCTACACTCCTCTACCTTCTGCCTACAGCAGGCATCACTGATTGACATGATTCATTTATTACTTTATTCGTACATGGTGTGTTCTAACCCCCTTCAAAGTTAGAAGTTATAACCTTTGCTGTATCTTAGGCCAGCGCCAGTCACATGATACGTAAGTGCTCAACAACAATGCAATCAGTAATTGAATTAGACTGCAGTGGACATGGAAAACAGCTCCTTTTGGCCTTCATTTATCTATTTAATAAATGCTAAGCTCTTCTTAAATCCCTGGTGGCTCAGATAGTGAAGAATCTGCCTGCAATGCAGGAGACACAGGTTAGATTCCCTGAGTCTGGAAAATCCAATAGTGACAGTCATCATGCTAAGTATTGGGCTCCCCTCATGGCTCAGTGGCAAAGAATTTACCTGCAGTGCAGGAGACATGGGTTCAATCCTTGGGTTGGGAAGATCCCCCAGAGAAAGAAGTGGCAACCCACCCCAGTATTCTTGCTTGGAGAACCCCATGGACAGAGGGGTCCGTCAGGCTATAGCCCATGGGGTTGCAAAAGAGCCCTATACGACTTAGTGACTGATGAGTACATGCATGCTAAGTTGCTTCAGTCCTGTCTGACTCTTTGGGACGCTATGGACCCTAGTCCTCCAGGCTCCTCTGTCCATGGGATTCTCCAGGCAAGAATACTGGAGTGGGTAGCCTGCCCTCCTCTAGGAGATCTTCCCGACCTAGGGATTGAACCTGTGTATTATGTCTCCTGCACTGACAGGTGAGTTCTATGCCACTAGCGCCACTTGGGAAGCCCAAACAACAACATACTTAGCCCAATTGTGATAATCATTGCATTACTTTTCACCTGTGGGCACCTTAGACTGAGCGCCTACTAAAGCTAAGACAATGTGCTGGTTACATCTGCATTCACATTGGCTCCACAGTGCCTGACATGTAGGAGAGGAACAGTAATCACAAGGCATATGCTTGAAAGCAAAAATAACAGGCAAAAAAATCAACTATTTTGAAAAGTGACATGGTCATAGCAAGGATGAAAAAGTAAAAAGAAAGAAGTAGTCATATATAAAAGATGTAAAACTTGATATAATTATATATTATGGATATTTTTCAAATATTAGAGTTTTCATGAGCAAAACCATCAGATAAAAGGTATGCACTGTAAGAGTCCCTTTATATAAATGTTAGTTACTCAGTTGTGTCTGACTCTTTGAGACCCCATGGACTGTAGCCCACCAGGCTCCTCTGTCCATGGAATTCTCCAGGCAAGAATACTGGAGTGGGTTGCCATTCCCTTCTCCTGGGGATCTTCCCAACCCAGGGATCAAGTCTGGGTCTCCCACGTCACAGGTAGATTCTTTATCATCTGAGTCACCAGGAATCCCCCCTTGACATAAAGTTCAAAAATAGGGGAAATGAATGTATGGTGTTTAAAATCAGGGTAGCCATTAATATATGGGTAGAAGGAAACTGTCCAAAAATGGAAGCTCAGTTTACTGACTATCTTTTCTATACAACAAAGCTAATACCTCACACAACCATGTATATCAATCATCAGAAATGATGGGATAAGAAAGAACAGCCCTTAGCAGGAACATGCTTAACCTTATGGAGCAGTGAAGAGTGAAATGTGGAACTGATTCATACAATCACACATAAAGCTTCTGTACAGACATGGTATAACACTCCACTGCTCGAGGCCAAAGTCAACAGAGTGGTTAGGAAGAATCATAAACATTACACAATGCTCAGATATAGGAGAGAGTGATTGAAGAGCAACACAAAAGATAAATCTAAATGATTATTGACTAATTAATACAAACACACCTCCAAAAATCTGAAATGTATAACTACATTATAGAAAATGTAAATACTAAAGATCTGTATAATAAGAGTCAGGCAGAAGGCTGAGTAATCCAAAGTCTCTATACTGTCCACAAAGTGAAAAGAACTAATTTATTAATCTCTAGTAAGTTTAGAATTAATATCATAGTCTCTATGGCAATTGTTACAGTAATGATTAAAATATTTAACTCACACAAACATAAGATGAAAGTATAACAGTAGAAATGAATTTTTAAAAAAAGAAATAAATTTAATATAAGATTTAAAAAAAGAGCAAAAACGAACAGAGATGAAGAAGGAGAACTAGAGGAGCAAACAGAAAAAAGATACATCAGATACTTTAGGTGTTAGTATACTAAACATTTCAATTAATAGGTAAAGATGATAGTGTGGATTAAAAATAACAAAAATATATTGTTTGTAAGACACTCAAGTTGAATAGTAAGAATGCAAAATGGTTGAAAGAAAAAGTATGAAAAAATGCTATACAAATATACAATACAAATCAAGAGAAAGGTGATATGCCTTTATTAGTATCAGGCAAAGCAGACTTTAAGGCAAGAAGCACTACTAGAGACAAAAAGAATAAAAGTATGTTTTAATTCACCAGAAGATATAACAAATGCATCTCTGTATGCACCTAATGTCATAGCCTCAAATACATGAAGTTAAAATTGACTACAAGTAGAAATAAAAAAATATATAATTATACTGACATCTTTCTCAGTAATGGGTAAAACAAATAGATAAAAATAATCAACCAGTATACAGTAAATTTCAACAAAATCACCAAATTTTGATTCATGAACACAGAATACTAAACATAGAGTTCCGTTCAAAAGTAACCATAAAGTGAGCCATAAACCGTCTCAATCTTATACAAACTCTCTCAGAAAACTGAAGAAGAAAGAAAGACTTCTTCCCAACTAATTTTATGAAACAATATACCCTGGATACTAACATCTGACAAGGACATTATGAAAAAGGAAAACAACAAGTAAATATCTCTCATGAACACAAATGCAAAAGTCCTAAGCAATGTACTTGAAGACCAAAATTAATGAAACATAGAAAGGAATTATTATAACAATGGTAATTTTATTCCAGCAATGCAAAAAAAAAAAAAGTAAAATTTGGTTCATCATTCAAAAATCAGTGTAATGAACTACATAAAGAAAATGAAGGAAAAGAATTATATAATGTGAATAGATTTGATAAAATTCATCATTTATGAAAAATTCTTTACAAATAAGGAATAGAAGAGAAAATAATGTATCTGATACTTTGTATAGAAACCTTACCCAGATATAATATTTATTCATGAAATATCAAAATTTGGGACTTCCAAGTAGTGCTAGAGGTAAAGAACCTGCCTGCCTGCCAATGCAGGAGACATAAGAGACACAGTTTCAATCCTTGGGTCTGGAAGATCCCCTGGAGTAGCACATGGCAATCCACTCCAGTATTCTTTCCTGGAGAATTCCATGGACAGAGGAGACCAGTGGGCTACAGTCCATAGAGTTGCACAGAGTAAGATACAACTGAAGCAACTTAGTACATACATGTGCATGATATCAGGAATAAGTCAGGGATTCCCACTAACCTAACATTATATGAGGCATTCCAGTTAATAAACTTGAGGCAGGGAAAGAAATAAAATTATAGGAATTTGAGAAGAGAAGAAAAGCAGTCATTATTTGCAGATGACATGACAAAGTAACCTACAGATTAATTCACAAAAGTTATAAAAAAAGCTGAGCACCGAAGAATGGATGCTTTTGAACTGTGATGTTGGAGAAGACTCTTGAGAGTCCCTTAGACAGCAAGGAGATGCAACCAGTCCATCCTAAATGAGATCAGTCCTGAATATTCATTAGAAGGACGGATGCTGAAGCTGAAATTCCAATATTTTGACCGCCTGATATGAAGAACTGACTCATTGGAAAACACCCTGATGCTAGAAAAGGTTGAAAATGGGAGGAGAAGGGGACAACAGAGGAGGAGATGGTTGGATGGCATCACCAACTCAATGGACATGAGTGTGTGTAAGCTCTGGGAGTTGGTGATGAACAGGGAAGCCTGGCGCCCTGCAGTCCATGGGGTCGCAAAGAGTCGGACACGAATGAGCAACTGAACTGAACTGAACTGATGAGTAAATTTAGCAGAATAATGGGATGGATTTTGTAAATAACCAAAATCAATTGTATTTCTCCATGCCAGAGAAGTTATAGTACACAATGAGTATACTGTAATTTTAGAATATTACCATAAAAATAATATTAAAAGACATAGATAGATATAAATACAGCAAAATATCTGCAAGATCTGAAAACTGAAAATTAGGAAACATTCAGGGAAATTAAAAGCTTTATCAGTTTGTGTTTGACTAGAAAAACAGAATTGAATATATTTTTGATGCATTAAAAGAAATCGTCTTATGCAATTGTGACTAAACAAGTCCAAATTCTGTAGAAAATGCAATCAGGAAAGGAAGCTCATGGGCAGGGCTGAGGCTATCATCAAGTTAAAATTTCTTCTCCCTACTGGGGAAATTTAAGCTCTGCTTTTAAAGTCAATAAAACACATCCAGATTCTTCATGATAATGTCCCTGTCAACTGATTAGGGCTTTAATCACAACTGCAAAATTCTTTCACAACCACAGCTGGACTAGGGTTTGAATAGTGGAGGACTGCAGCTCAGCCAAGTTAATAAACAAAGTGAACACAAAGAACCAAATAAATGAAACTCCACTCATGGATTGGAAGATTCTGTATTGTACAAATATCCATTCTCTTCAAAAACAGAGCCAAAGGTATCTAATATTCTTGTAAGATATGGAAACTTGCAAGTCAATTCTAAAAAATTTATATGGTAACTTAAAATGACAAGTCTAGCTGAGGCAATCTTGAAAAACGAAAAAACATGGAAGATTAAAACTACCAGATAGCCAAGTTTTCAGAAAAGCTACAATAATTACGTTATAGATAAACAGACCAGTGAAACAGAATAAAGAGTCAAGGATAGATTGACACATGAAGAATTAATGTATGACAAAGTTGGCAACAAAGAATACTTGGAAATGATAGATTTTATTCAGTGAATAGTGATGGATAAATGGGGTAACAATACACCCACCTCATACAATATACAGATATAAGCCTAAATGTAAATAATGATAATAATAATAATAATATCTCTAGAATATAATACTAAGGAAAATAGCTTCATGACCTTGAGGTAAGCAAAGAATTTCTAAATAAAATTAAAAATAATCTTATTAAGTGTAAAGGATAAAACAGGTAAAATTGGATTTAATTAAGACTAAGAAATTAGAGTCATCAAAAGAAACCACTGAGAAAGTAAAAACTCAGGTCACAAAATGGGGAAAATTATTTGCAACACATATAATAAAAACAGTCTATATGCAGAATATGTAAATAATTTGTAAACATTCCCAAATGGTGAATAAAGAGTCATTTTGCTAAAGAAAATTCTAAAAAGCTACAATGCACATGAAAATTGTTCAGTGTTATTTATCCTCAAGAAAAGCAATTAAAAGCACAATGAGACACCAATACACAGGAATTAGAGTGGCTAAAGTTTAAAAAGACTGACGTCATCAAGTGTATCAAATATGTGCAGCAACTCTAGACAAACCTATTGGGGGTATAAATCTGTACAGATTTGGGAAACTATTTGGAAGAACCTATTACAGCTGAACATAGTGTATCACTTAGCAGTTTAATCCCTAGATGTGCATTCACTGAGATGCATATGCATACGGAAAGACCCATCACTACCCAGAGGGATGGGATGGGGAGGGAGGTGGGAGGGGGGTTCAAGATGGGGAACACATATAAATCCATCGCTGATTCATATCAATGTATGGCAAAAACCACTACAATATTGTAAAGTAGTTAGCCTCCAACTAATATAAATAAATAAAAATAAATAAATAAATAAAAGCTCCTCCGACAAAAATAAAAAAAAAAAAGAAAGACCCATCACATGTGATGATAACAGTGCTATTCCCAAGACCTTCAAACTGGAAACATGCCAAATGACTAAACCAAATGGATAAACAATTAAATATTATAAATACGAATACCTTATTAATATAAAGCTGAGAGAAAGAAGGCAGAGACAAGTATAATCTGATTGTTTCATTTGTGTAAAGTCCACAAAATTTAAATTAATCCATCTTGTTAAAAATCAGTTTAATGGTTACCTGGAAAAAGGAAGGAGGTTAAGATCAGAATGGATTGTGGAGAAGACAGCTGAGATGTTGGAAATGTTTATTTCTTGTGTAGAGTATATGTGGATTTGCTTTTATTTAATTGACAAATATATTGAGATAATTATAAATTCACATGTATTGGAAACATATTGGTCCTTTATTGGACTGGAACTTGGTGGTCCGGAGTCGAGGATGAGAAAGTGAAAGAAGGAAAGAGGCTTATATTCCCTGGGTTACACAGCCAACTTTCTCATTCCAGGGAATCAGCCAGAAATAGAGGGATGAAGAGAAAGAGAGGAAGAGAAAGAAAGAAAAGAAAGAAAGAAAGAAAGAAAGAAGGAAAGAAGGAAAGAACAGACACAGGGACCAAAGCTCTGATGGAGCAAAGGTGTTTTAATCAACATGGCATGGGCATATATACTGTCTTACAAGGTAGTTATTCTCAGCAAAGATAAAGATTAAAATTCCAGACTTACAAAACACAAGGCGATCCCTATTAAAGAGGGAGGAGGGTACTTATCACCATAATGAGAAACTAACAAAGGAAATGCCTGGATTCCTCAGCCCCGGGAAAGGCGTGCCTGAATTAATAAGGGCCAAAGGTTTCCTGACAGATCCAAAACAGCACACAGGAAGCCTCCGGTTAAATGTATCCTGACAGAAATAATATTAATTAAGAAATAATACATAAGAGATCAAATCTCAGGTGCCCTTTACCTGGTTTCCCTTAATGGTAACATCTTGCAAAAGCATACTGCAGTGTAACACTAGATACCTACATTGATACAACACCCCCCACCCACCCCCATTCAGATTCTCCCTGAGGGTGTATTTTTAGTATTTGTGTTTGTGTGTGTATGTGTGTGTGTGTGTGTGTTGTGTTTTAGTTCCATACACATTTACCATTTCTTGTTAACAGATTTAACAGTTAACATCTATGGGTTTGTCTGTCCACCACTTCAGTAAAGATACAGAACAGTTCCATGACCACAGAATACCCAGTTGCCCTTTGATAACAAGAGCCACTTCCCTCCACCAAAATTCCCCTAGCCCCTGGCAGCCACTAATCTGTATTCTCTATTTCTAAAATTAGGTAATTTTAAAATGTTATATAAATGGAATCAGGCAACATGTAACCTTTTGGAGTTGGCTTCTTTTTCTTTCTGAAAGAGCCTGACTCCTTTGAGACACATCCAAGGGTCACTAGCTCTTCCCCTTATACTTCTTCCTTGCCTCTACTCCTCCCGCCTCCTACTCCATTTTCTTCTTTTTTTGAGTACCGCAGTTTGATTTTTCTTAACCATTCTACCTACTGAGGGATGTCTAGCTTGTTTCCAATTCTTGCTATTATGAATAGAGCTTTTATTATCATTAATGTACAGATTTTTATATGAATATAAATTTTTACTTTAAAAACATTGTAATATCTTTTTTCTAGTTTCCATGTGTTCTAATTAGATATTCACTTTTATTCAAATTTGTGTTACTCTAAAGATGATGTATAATTTCTCTCTGGCTACTTTTAAGTCTTTAAATTTTTGAATTTTAATTATTACCTGTGTTGGTATGGGTTTTCTCGAGTTTATCCCATTTGGGATTTACTCAGCTTTTGAAATATATTGGTTTGCATCTTTCACTAAATTTAGGAAGTTTCAGCCTCTTTAACTTTGAATATTGCTTTGTCTTGTCTTTGTCTTCTTTGTCTTTCTCGCCTCTTTCTAGGGCTTTTGTCATGATACCAAGGATAGATCTACTATTATTGTTGCTATTATTATTGCTATAATCATTATAATTATTATTACTATTATTATTATCCCATATGTCCCTGAGGCTTGGGTTATTTATTTGTTAGTCTATTTGCCATAAGTCATTCAGATGGAGTAAATTTTGCTAAACTGTGCCCAAGTTCTCTGACTCTCTATTCTGTCATTTCCACTCTATTCTAAGCCCTATCAGGAGGTTTTGTTTTAATTTTCTGTTATTCTATTTCTCATATTATTTTTCCCAGCTTTATTGACATACAACTGACAAATCAAATTGTATCTACTTGTACAAAGTGATCATTTCCATTTGATTATTTGTTCATAGCTTCTATTTCATTTGTTTCAAGAGAATATTTTTGAATTTTTTTTTTTTTTTATTACGGCTACTGTAAGATCTTGGTCGGATCCTTCTAACATCTGATTTGTCACTGTTAGTATCAACTGATTGTCTTTTCTCATTCAAGCTGTGATCTGTCCTAAATGTTGCTATGGTGGGTGGTTTCCTATTGTATCCTAGAGATTGTAACTGTAATGTATAAGACTGGATTCTATTTAAATTGTATAGTTTAGCACTGTTTAGATTTGCACACAGCTACTGGCTACTTTGCGGGCTGTGGTTACAAGGATGATTTAATGACCAGAACCTTCGGGATGTTTCTTTGGCCTGCCTGATTTAAATGGGACCATTGGGGCAGCCACTTGGCAGCCTGAGAGGGCAAACCTGCAAATTTCTGCAGGACAGACCCTTTGATGTCTCTGGGAGGAGAAGGAGAATTTGAAGCCCACAGGAACAAAGGTTTCCCTGGCTGGGTGTTTGTTGTGGTTGGTTCTGCCTTGCCTGGGGGCACTGGGGAGCACCCTATGGGCTGGGCACGTCTCGCAGCGGGATTCCACCTGCAGATGTCCCTTAGCCACCCTGATTTATTAACTACTTAATACTGGCTCTGACATTCTAACAACATCTAGTGACGATAGGCACTATTTAAGTGGAAAAGTTGCAGATTAAACACCAGATATCTTGACACAAGTACAATCTATTAATCATATCAGAACACATGTGTCTGCTGCTGTTGCCAGAAAGAAATTATACATCATCTTTAGAGTAACACAGACTTGAATAAAAGTGAGTATCTAATTAGAACACATGGAAACTAGAAAAAAGATATTACAATGTTTTTAAAGTAAAAATGTATGTTCATATAAAAACCTGTACATTAATGATAATAAAACCTTGAAGTCAGGAAGACAAACTCTGCCTTTCAGCACTGCTTGAGAGTGTCTTATTCCACTGAAACTTCAAGACTTGGCGGCAAACTGCTAAATTTGACTACTCTACCTCTCTTAAATAAACATTTTTCTCTGGTTTTGATAGAGTATCGTCTTCACTTGAGACTCACTATACAATATTATTCTTTAATGGACCAGAGGAAAGAAAATACCTCCTCTGTTCTCACATCTTATAGTATAGCTAACATCAGCAGGCGCTGACCGCTTGCTACGTGGACAGCCCCGTGCTGTTCCTTGCACACAGCCAAGCTCTGATGAAACCCTCCAGAGAGCTGCAAGGGCCCATAGGTCCCTGTTTTAAGGGGCTCACTCGGTGACCAGAAAGAGAGAAAATGACATCCGGCCAGGGGACGAGCTGACCTTTGTGGCAGCGGCTGGACTTCAGCTGGATGCCAGCTCCAGCTTCCTTCTCTCGGCCAAGTATTTTATCTTCCTGCTGTGTTAGAGAAACAAGCATGCTCACATTAAAGAGTTAAATAAAATTGTAAAATAGAGTCTGTCAGTCAAGAGTTCAGAAGGGAGCTGTAGTTTGATTTTTGAAATATCTATATAACACATACAAACGCACGCTCACACACACACCATTTAGATATTGTGTGTAGTATGAAAATGCTTACATAGTTAATCTGTATTATAAAGTATGTTCAGTTGTCATAAAACTTTCAATAGTATCTTTGTCTAGTTGGTTCTCACAGAGAAGTTTGGAGGCAAAAGTCCTGGGTTTGGGATTCCATCCAACCTGCCTCTTAATAACCATGTGGTCTCAGGTAAATTATTCAAGCTCACTATACCTCAATTTTCTCCCTTGTAAAGAGGAACATTAGCACATGTTTTGTCAACATTACAAAGTGTTGGCAAGCTAATTCAGGTGTAATCTCTTAATAAATTATTAAATAAAACATCATAATAATTTATCATTGCTCTCCCTGAACACCCATTTCCAACTTCATTGTCTTGCTCTCTAGTTTTCTAGGATGGAAAGCAAAGATTAACAATTTGAGTTCTGAGTCCCGGGTTGCTATCTGGTCTGGTATTAATGAAAATACTACTATGTCACTGTAAAAGTAGAGTGAGGACAATTTGAGGTGTTTCCATGCATACACAGCAATGCTGGGAGCCTTTTAGTATAAACGAAGAAGGAGAAAATAAATGAAAGTGAGACATTTCCAAACATGTTTTTTTTTTCAAAGGAAGAAATCATAAAGCCTGGCTGACAGCGGTTGATCTTCTTATCAAAGCAGTAGATCTTCTCTGCTAAATCCCATTGTAAATGTTATGAATTTAGCCCAAATAGAGACATACCGGTGACGGCTCAGCGCAAAAATTGTTCTTTCACTCTCCGTGACTCTTTCTGTCACTGAGGCAGTAAGGAGTATTATATCACCAGCATCGGTCCTGCTCTGCTCGGCAAGGATAAAATCAAGGCGAGTCCGGCAGCTGCGTACATCACTCCACAGAGAGCAGGCTGTCTCGGCAGCAATCTGGGAAAGCAGCTTGTGTGGCTCTGCTGTGTCCTGCAGGGGAACCAGTGGCTGCTTCAGGGAGCTTGGACAATGAATCATGATCTTCTATGGCACCTATTTTACTGTCCTCTGGAGCAGGCTCTCAGTCACCCTGCACCATCATTTATAGAGGCCTTTACAGCTCATTAGCTCTGAGAGCAAATCCTATGTAATGCTGCCTTACGACCCAGGTGCCTTCTAACTTGGGATGCAATGAAGGGCAAAGATAAATAGACTGTAGGAAGGCCCAGATTCTGCCATACAAAGAACTATGGTGTGGGGCAGGGAGGAGGGGCTCGGGGGACATTAGGCCCAAGTTCCACAGGCAAGGCTTTGGGTAGAACAAGTGAAGTGTGGTCAGCACAAGAAATAGACAGCCAGGATCCCTGAGAACAGCTCTTCTCTCTATCCATCACCCTTTTCCCTCCTCTTTAGGCATCTCATTCTACCATCCTGACAGCTTCTCAGGTGCCGACCATGTGCTCAGCCTCACACCCAGAGAATCTGAAGGCACTTCTCAGTCCATTCAGTGCTCATGAATTATTTTCATGAAGTTAATTGTCAATTAGGAGATAACTAGCTTTATGTCCTGTTTCTCCACCTTATACACCTTCTATACTACAGACATCTTACTGCACATATGACAAGACAAAATGACTACTGTGGATTATGCAGATTTTGGCCTCCCCCAATCCTCTGTGAAAATTTTGAAATTGCTGATCTAATTTCCTGCCTCTTTCCCTCCCCTACTTCTGCCTTTCAAAGGATTCTTGCGCTCTAGTGCCTGTTGTGTGACTTTGATCCCGAAGGCTTATAGGATGGAGACGTTCAGCGAGAGTGTTCAGACAGGAAATTAACACTGCAGAAAGGTAGGTCAATGCTCCCAGCACAGAGATAGGAGATAGAAGAACACCCAGAAATTAAGGTGCCCTGGCTGTGGACACCAAGAAGATGACTTTTACGTTTTATATGGGAGTGAGTTTGGTGAGTGGAATGGCCCTGGAGACAGTAAGTTATAACAAATTAGAGAATTTTTAAAAGGAAGGAAACATGGAAAATACTATGGTAAAGAACTTTTACTTCTCTTAATACTCTTGAAAAGGAACTGAGGAGGAAGATTTGTACTGCTTTGCATTATAAGTTGAGCTGCTTTGACCTTGATACCACTCAGGACAGAGCACTGAGGTCTCAGACCTGCATTTTCTATGCAAGCGGTAGTATAGGTTTGGGGAGAGGCAACTCTTTCAGCTCAGTCCAGGGAAGAAGGGTCTAGGACAGTCTCTAAGGACCCTTATCACCCATGCCTACAAGGAACTGCCTAGGCTGAAGACCACCTTTCACGCAGACTTGAAGAGTCTCTTCACTGGATCTCCAGCCTTCTGACCCATCTTACAGATTTAGGATGTGCGTGTCTCCATTCCAAACAAGCCTCCATCACTGCATGAGTCAATTCCTTAACATACATTTCTTTCTCCTTCTCCATCTCTCTCAGTTTCAGAGGTTTCAAGTCTGAGATCAACATGTTGGAAGGGTTGGTTCTTCCTAAGGCCTCTTTCCTTAGTGCGTTGACAGATGTCTTCTCCTTGTGTCTTCACCTGTTCTTTCCTCTGTGCAAGTCTGTGTCCTAATTTCCTTTTCTTATAAGGATACCAGTCACGTTGGATAAAGGTCCACTTCAATGGCAACGTTTTAACTTAATCACTTCTGCAAAAACCCTGTGTCCAAATACAGCTGTGCTGAGGTTCTGGGGGTTAAGGCTTCAACATATGAATTTGGGGGAGACACAATTCAGTCCTTAACAGCAACTTTTTTGATAATCCACAGCCTAGAGAGGTTGATGCTTGTTAGTATTTGGACAGCTAGTGAGCAGTGCAGGAGGACTTGAGCCAGCCGCCCAGTCTTTGCAGATCTGTCCATATATAGCTGTCTCACTTTGCCTCTCCCCAACTCCTGACCTGGTTGCACGGAGGCTCCTGTTATCACTGGTCCTGCAGAGAATAGCTGTAATCATTAGCTCCTGAGTTAGCCCAGAACCTGTAAGTGCACACACCACTCCAGCCTCCGGTGAGAACCTGTCTGGTGCTTCTCTGAGGACCTCAATAGGAGACAGAGCCCCAGGGACTGGTGGAGGAAAGACCACACAGGTCATGTGAGGATCCATAGTGCTCTTACAACTGCTCTCCCCAGTTCGCTCCTGTCTCAGTCTTTCCCTATTACTTTCTCTTCTCCCTCCTAATTCAGTAACCATGAAAGTCCTTCCAGCACCCTTGCCCATCCAGCAGAACCAGGACACTAACCTTCCCATAGTAACCTTGACAGGGTGACACCATAAGACAGAGGTCAGCTTTCAGGCAGGCGCAACCATCCACCTGGCCCCATACCCAGCCCAACTAGCACACAATGGACTTTGGCCTGCATGCAGCACTTGTGTCTGTGCTAGCAGCCCCACAAAGAATAGACCTAATTTGCAGCCTCATGAACCTTTGCAAAAGGACTTCCAAATTTCAGCTGGTCATATTCCAGACTAATGAGAGTTCAGGAATGTTAATCATTTTAAGACATGCACTGGTGTCCATGCTATTATATTATCATTACCATATGGTGTGTGTGACAGGGCTATAGGGCATTGCTCAGAAGCATCCCGACTCCATGTGCTCACTGGTGCAAACACGTGCCATCTTTCCTTCACTGTGATGAAGGTGGTTTAGTCGCTAAGTCACGTCTGATTCTTGCAACCCCATGGACTGTATCCTGCCAGCCTCCTCTGTCCATGGGATGCTCCAGGCAAGAATACTGGAGTGGGCTGCCATTTAAAAATAAGTATTGGAAAGTAAGAGTAGAAAAGAACTTATGTTGTAACAACATCTACAACACTTTTGCAATTTGATGGTTTGTTGCCCTTTGCTGTGGAGTGGAACATCTCTCTCCATCTCCTGTAGCTCTTCCCTAAATATGCCCAGGAGGTGAGATACCTGTCTGGAGTCACAACCTGAAATTTACTTCTCAGAGCCTGAGATAAAGACAGAAACACATTTGAATAAGCTTATCCATGGGGGATACACTGTCCAGTTGCTATTGTTAAGACTTAATGACTATATTCCAAACAACTCTCCAGCAATTATTTATCAATGATGTATGACAAGTTGCTGTTTGTACAGGCTTATACAATTCTACAGAGTTTCATTACTTTGACCTTCATTAGCTATGTAATTTTGCTAATGATCTCATCTGCATAGTGGATTCTGCCTTCAGAGATGCCAGCTCACTGACAAAGGCTTATGGACAGCAGCACATTCTGCCTTTGCGCATATGACTCTGGACATCACTCAGCCTTGATGCCTACCCCCAACTGCTTTTCAACTAATTCTTCAAAGTGGAGCAATCTCATATTGATAAATGAACAATAACCTCACATATGAAATGAAGCTGTACATTTATTAGAAAGGTAGGAATGATAAGATTAGCAAATCTATTAACTGTGTGTGATTGCCTGAGTAATGAGGCTATTTATCGTTTATTGCCTTTCCTCCAGCCTGGCTCAGACACATCTTTGCCATCAGCATGTCTGTTTTGCTGATCCAGTTCGACAACACTGACAGTGAGGACAACTGACCTCAGAGGAAGGAGCAGTGGGGCAGGAGCTGTTGGGAGGAGCAGCGTGTCGGAAAATGCACAGAACTGAGTGAAGAATTATACCATCCTGGAGAGAATTTCTGGACCTGGTCCTTGCTGGATGACTGCATGGGTCATTTTGCATTTTTTGAATCTCTGTTTACTCATTTGGGAAATAAAGACAGGATTACACACTTCACAGGAATGCCACACACTTAAATGATATAATTATGGAAGGTGCTTGGTAAAGAGCAGAGACTCACTTGGTAAAGAGCAATGAGTTGGCTCTTCATTTTGGGGGCAGAAAAAAAAACAAACAAAAAAAAAACGGTGAATCCAGTCCCTGAAAGCAAAGAACCAAGGTGGGAACAGCCTGGTGGGGGTGAAAGATAAGCTTCTCATAAGCCCAGCTGAAATACAGATAAAAGCCATTTTTAAAAAATGATTCTTCATTTAAAAAAAAAAAATTAAAAATTCCCCAAATGAAATGAAACAAGGTCAGCTCTGTTTGCAGCACCTTTACCTGTAACACATGATTGTAAGCCTCCCATCACCAGCAGGCCTGGAAGCGCTGGTCCCAGTGGCAGCACTGGTTGACCCCCCAGGAGATGGCCAAGAGCATCCCTGAGGTCAACTGAGTTCAACACACATTCCCTGAGACTCCACTGGGTTTTAGACTGAATTGTGGGTAAAGACAGAGCTCAGCCTTCGGCATGTTCTCAGTCTATCCAAAGGGGCATATGTATGGATAATTACAGACTGTTGTGATAAATGAACAAACATTGTAAGTGTAGAGTGATCTGCAAAGAGCCAACTAGCCCAGCTTGGAGGGTCAGCTTCCCAGGAGAGGAAAGGCCGAGGATGCTGCAGGAGCAGGAGGATGGAAGTGTGAGGAAAGAGCATCTTGTGTGAATCTACAGGAGATTCATACACTGAAAGCACAAATGTGGTTTGAGGGAGGATGTGCATAAAGATGAGGCTGAAGTGGGAGGCTGGGCCGCATCACGGGGATGGGAGTGTCCACCTCAGCAGCCAGATTCATCTTACAGCAGCCGGCTTCCTCTCTTCTCTCTTTACTGGGGCTTATTAGGAAATATTTCAAACTATCAAAAGGTAAGGTGAGTATGTGACAAACGAGTGTTGACAAGTCTCTGTCAGATTTGCTTCATGTTCTATTTTATGTGTATAAACACCTTAAATTGTTGTAATATCCTTCACACCCCTACCATATCCCTTACATGTCCTCTTCCCTCTTCCTTGGGGGAGTCACTATAAAGTTAGTGTTTTTACACTGGAAATCAATCCAGAATATTCATAAGAAGGACTGATGCTGAAGCTGAAGCTCCAATACTTTGGCCACTTGATGAGAAGAGCTGACTCATTGGGAAAGACACTGATGCTGGGAAAGATTGAGGGCAGGAGGAGAAGGGGACGACAGAGGACGAGATGGTTGGATGGCATCACTGACTCAATGGACATGAATTTGAGCAAGCTCCAAGAGATGGTGAAGGACAGGGAAGCCCGGACATGTTGCGGTCCATGGGTGGGAAAGAGTCGGACACGACTGAGGGACTGAACAACAGTAACAGGAGACCCCCAGGAGCTCCCCTCTCTTTCTCTTCACCATGTGAGAGTGCAGTGAGTGCTCTCACCTGCCGGCTGGGAAGCGAGCTCGCACCAGAACCCCACCCTGCTGGTGTCCTGATCTCAGACTTCCAGCCTCCAAGACTGAGACAGTCTGGTGTTTGTTGTAGGGGCTCCAGCTGACTAAGACACCTACCTTAAAACATTTTTTGATTTTTGTTTTTTTTTTTTTATGGTGACTGCATCTGATGATCCTCTGAATAGCCAAGCAAAGATTAGGTATGTCTTGGCATATAGCCATTGTCTGATAAATAATGATGGAACTGCACTGTGGGGCAGTCCATGGGGTCATAAAGAGTCAGACATGACTGAGTGACTGAACAACGACCCCATTTATAGGAATAAGCAAGCAGCATATAACATTTTTTGAAATATTTTAATTTACAAATTTACAAAATGGTATACTCTGCTTTTTCAGTAGCAAGCCTTCTATCGTTTGGTTTTATTTTCTGAGACTCATCATTGTGTATCTAAATTGTACATTTAAGCCTGCATGATATTTAATTGTATTAATACATTACAAATATATGTTTTTAACTTTATTTCAAACAAGTCTCCAATAAGCCTCTTTGGCACGCCTTCTTTGACATGCAAGAGCATCTGGAGAATATTTACCTATAAGTAGAGTAGGAGAGACCTAAGGAATGTGCATTTTTACTTTTACAGACATTGTCAACTTGTTCTTTAATGCAGTTAAACCCATTTTCATTTTCACCAGCAGAACCCCCAGGCCTGCATCCCTAACACATTAAACTATCAGACGTGTTGTTTTGTTTTGGGGTGTTTATTTCCAATCTGATAACAATGAACTACCACCCTTACTGTGTTGCTTTCATGGAGTTTTCCTGGTTTCTAAGGAGGTGAAACATCTAACTAACTGTTGATGGAGCAAGTGTTTTTCTCTCCTGCATATATTTTCTAACACTCACTTTGTTGTACTGCTGGTTTTTGTCTGGATTTGTAAGAATTCTTTATGCATTCTGGCTGCCAGAATTTGCTTGGCAAATATCTCCTCTTACCCAGAAGTTTTGTGCTTATTTTGACTTTTTTGGAGCCTAACTATTTTGTTATTCTAATAAATAAAATTTATCTATCTCTTCCTCTATGTTGTATACTATTTTGTATTTTTAAAGAAACTATTTCCTATCCTGATGTAGTAAAGATGTATTTTCTTTTAAACTTTCATGTTTTTATTTTTTCTCTTTTTTCACATTCAAATCTTTAGCCCATGAAGGACATACATTTTGTGTAGAGTGCACTTTTTTTTTTTTTTTATCCAAAAGCAAGTCAACTGTCCTAACACAACTGAAGAGACTAGACCTTTCTCCATTATTTTGCAGTGCTGAGTTTTACATTGTCTATATTCCTGGGAGTATTCATCAAGCTGGGATTTTTGCTAAGCTCTAGGGTCCTATAAGGTGTCTTTCAAAATCCATGAAGTTGGAGTGAGGTCAGTGGAAAAACGGGGTTAATGATGGGCCTTTTTTTAGTTAAAACAGCTGCAGGCACTTCTGTCTGTCTTATTTATCATAGCACAGAGGTGGCAACCATGTGAAAATCATCAACCTCTGTTCCTCTCCCTGCCAGGGGGCTTTAGCTAATCCCTTTCTCCTACCCCCCAAGAAAGGAGAGATTTCCCTCCTAAACTGATTATTTTATGTTCTGTGAAGTAGAATGGGAGAGAAAGGAGAATATAAGATGGACAAAAGATGTTTTAGACTATAGCTGATTGAAGAATGTTTCTGAATTTGGAAGAAATTAGCCTTAGAAAAATGAGTAGAAGAGAAAGGAGAACATGAGGGGTGTTGCAGGAACAGGTAAGTGATCATGAAGCACTTGCCACTTGATACCCTCCAAGAGGACATCATGAGAAATGCTGGGCTGGAAGAAGCACAAGCTGGAATCAAGATTGCCAGGAGAAATATCAATAACCTCAGATATGCAGATGACACCACCCTTATGGCAGAAAGTGAAGAGGAGCTAAAAAGCCTCTTGATGAAAGTGAAAGAGGAGAGTGAAAAAGTTGGCTTAAAGCTCAACATTCAGAAAATAAGATCATGGCATCTGGTCCCATCACCCCATGGGAATAGATGGGGAAACAGTGGAAACAGTGGCTGACTTTATTTTTCTGGTCTCCAAAATCATTGCAGATAGTGACTGCAGCCATGAAACTAAAAGACACTTACTCCTTGGAAGGAAAGTTATGGCCAACCTAGATAGCATATTAAAAAGCAGAGACGTTACTTTGCCAACAGAGGTCCATCTAGTCAAGGCTATGGTTTTTCCAGTGGTCATGTATGGATGTGAGAGTTGGACTGTGAAGAAAGCTGAGCACCGAAACATCGATGCTTTTGAATTGTGGTGTTGGAGAAGACTCTTAAGAGTCCCTTGGACTGCAAGGAGATCCAACCAGTCCATCCTAAAGGAGATCAGTCCTGGGTGTTCATTGGAAGGACTGATGCTGAAGCTCAAACTCCAATACTTTGGCCACCTCATGTGAACAGTTGACTCATTGGAAAAGAGCCTAATGCTGGGAGGGATTGGGGGCAGGAAGAGAAGTGGATGACAGAGGATGAGATGGCTGGATGGCATCACCAACTTAATGGACATGGGTTTGGGTGAACTCCGGGAGTTGGTGATGGACAGGGAGGCCTGGCGTGCTGCGATTCATGCGGTTGCAAAGAGTCGGACATGACTGAGCAACTGAACTGAACTGATTGAACCCTCTAAGAGGTGCAAGTGAGAAACAGAGTCCTTTAAGATTATTTTATTACTTGTTTTTGGTGGCGGATTGCACTTCAAGTGCAACAGTGCTTTGGGTCTGAACCACATGAGTATTGATTCCATGGAAGCTCTCATTTAGAAGAAAAGTCATAATTAAGAAGACAGATCTGAAGTGTAGCTCTGCAGTAAAACTAGCCACCAGCAAGCACAGATGACTGGAGTTACACTATAACACACCAAAAACACTGCAAAAATTGTGACTAATGAGAATATCCCATTCTAGAACATCTGGAAGGTACTGAAGGACTCCAATGTTAATCCTGTTTCCACATCCCAGAAGCCTGCTGATCATGAAAATTTGCATAGTAACCCCAAAACTGAAGAGACACAAAGTGAGTAGTTTGCCTTTTCATATTCCTCTTGTTCTTAAAGCAAAGAGATAGTAAGGGCTGGGGAGAAATGAGTGAGAAAGAGAACTGTGCAGAGCAGTACTGGTTCTGTCTTGACATTGAGGCCCCAGCGAGTTCTCCCTCATGGGAATGGTATTTACACCTCAAATGGCAGGCTGAGGAATCTTAGTGTGAAACATTAAAAAAAGTCACAGGGAGAGTCACACCTAGGCCACCCAACTAAGGCTGTCTATAGTTGGAACATAGATTTCTTCAAGTGCTCACCATACCTCCAGGCTACCAAGATCTACCAGAATTCTGAGCACCCAGTACCTGCCTTCCAGTGGTCATAAGGAAAAGGAAACAAGCTGTTCTCAGACATTGTGTGGCGAAAGGGAATGAATCATTCACTCTACACCATAGAAAAGAGCAGGAGAAAAAGAGTCAACATAACAAGTATGCAAACTCACTAAAACTAAAATATAGATAGACAGATGGCATCATGCCAAATCCAAAAAAAAACTAAGCAGAGACTTACAGGAAAACTTACCAATATACCTTTATTCTGCAGAATAGGTTAATAAGAACATGATTCAAAATTCAAAGAAGAGGTGATAAAAACCATAGAATGAGGCCAAAGGTAAGACTGCAGGCTTAAGTTAAATTGAGAACAAAAGTAATACCATGAGTGTACTATCTCAGACCCAGTGAAATGTTGTAACTGTAAAGATCTGAAGGATCACTGCTAGCAACTAAATTTCAAGGAGAAAGCCTTGATTTTTATATAAATAAATTAACTAGAGAGAAGGTGATCAGTGTGAAAGAGAGACAAAGATATAATCTAAGGGTCACTAGGTCATTGATAAGGAACCTCCAAGAAATGAAATTAAACACACAACCTTGTATACAAGAAGCAACTTTCCCAGAGAGAAAATTGCTTTAATTCTGAAGATCAAAAATAATTTTACCTCATTGTAGCTTTAATCTGCATTTCTCTAATAATTAGTGATGCTGAGCATCTTTTCATGTGCCTCTTGTCCATCTGTATGTCTTCTTTGGAGAAATGTTTATTTAGATCTTCTGCCCACTTTTTGACTGGGCTATTTGTTCTTTTGTTATGAACTGTATGAGCTGTTTATATATTTTGGAGATTAAACCCTTGTCAGTTGCTTTGTTTGCAAATATTTTCTCCCATTCTGAGAGCTGGTCTTTTTGTCACAGTTATAGTTTTCTGAATGAATAAAGAAGATGTGGTACATACGCGCAATGGAATATGACTCAGCCATAAAAAGGATCAAAACTGGGTCATTTGTAGAGACATGGATGGAAGTAGAGTTTGTCATACAGAGTGAAGTCAGAAAACAAATATCATATAATATGTATATGTGGTATCTAGAAAAATGGTAGAGATGAACCTATTTGCAGAGCAGGAATAGAGACACAGATGTAGACACTGGGCATGCAGACATGGCGGGGTGGGGGGGTGGGGGGGATGGATTAACATATATACACTATTGCGTGTAAAATCGATAGCTAGTGGGAATCAGCTGTGCGGCGCAGGGAGCCCAGTGTGGTGCTCAGTGGTGGCCCGGGGGTGGAATGGGCAGGGGAGTGAGATGAAATGTCAAGAGGGACGGGATATTTGTTTACATACAGCTGATTTACTTCACAGTACAGCAGAAACTAACATACATTGTAAAGTGACTAGGTGTGCTAAGTCGCTTCAGTCATCCGGATGGAACATGCGTCTCATGTTTCCTGCATTGGTGAAGGGTTCTTTACCACCAGCACCATCTGGGAAGCCCAAAAATCAACTATACTCCAGTAAATAATAATAATGATTTTACCAGAATCCAAGAAGGTCAAGTAAGCTAATGGATATCCATTCCCTTCCCAAATGCCCCTTTATAAGTCATCTCCTTCATGTTAATTAGTTGCACACTCTGAGCACTTTACACAAACTAACCTGTTTACACCCCTCGGCCCACCTGTTGCAACAGATTCTGCTTTGCAGAGATGATAACATCATTGCCTCCCCTCCCATGGGTAAGTAGCATGAGACTTTGATATTCGTCCCTTGGAGAAGCAGCATCTCCTTGAGAGTGCAGCTGTTGTGACTTCCATCAAGTCTGGTGGAATGACTTCTGAGGCTGGTTCTCTGAAGATAACACAACTTCCACTTTGCTTGCTAGCATACTCCTCAAAACCTTTAGCTGCCTGATTAGCAGCCCAACAGCCATGAGGTGCCTATAAGAGATAATATGAGAAAGCTCTGAGGCTGCCTGGGGAGATATTTCCAAGACATTTTGTGCACTTTTTTTGACCAAGTTTTGGTGGTTTAGTGTCATTACATAGCATCCTGATTTTCTAACATAACTAAGATTTCACTGTACGTCATTTTCAACTGAAGTATGACATTTCATTCATGTATTTCAGTATAGTCATTCCTTTCCAGCTGTACACAGGATAAGGACAGATCTGATACATGGACATGTCTTAAGTAGGTTGCTATATTTTATATTTACACATTTTTCATTTTTGGAAAGTGTAATGTGGCCCTTCTGCAGACCTGTTTAGAACCAAAACCACCACCAAGACCTGGTTTTCATAGTGTCTGTACATTTGTAATGCAATGGACTTGTAGAGGGTGTTACTGAAAACTACCACTAGCCAGTCTTTCTTACTGACAATAAATTATTAGTAATATTTTCAAATGCAGATGAAGTGGCTGCCATCCCCTGTTGCTTTATATGTTCACCCTCAGGTCCAGTTCCACCACTGCCTGACCACCACAACCCAGGAAGAGACCCTGAGCTAGCACTGGCCAGCAGAGCCTTTCCTGGATTAATGACCCACAAAATTTGTGACAGAGAACGCAATGGCTGCTGCTTTAAACCACTTATTTGGTGATTTATTACACAGTAGTATATCATAGGGACTTCCCAGGTGGCCAATGCAGGTTTGACATAACAGAAGTGGGTTTGATCCCTGGGCTGGGAAGATCCCCTGGAGGAGGGCACAGCAACCCACTCCAGAAGTCTCACCTGGAGAATCCCCATGGTCAGAGGAGACTGGCAGGCTACAGTCCACAGCATATCACAGAGTTGGACATGACTGAAGTGACTTAGCACAAGCACCGTTGATGATAACCAGGCACAGGTACTTTGTTATCCCTCATTTAATCAATGAGGAAACTGAGGCACAGAGAAAGTAGATAACTGCCCACAGTGACGCAGTTACGCGGTGGCAGAACCAGGATTTTAGTCCCCAAACTGGTTCCAGAATGCCGCCTCCTGTGAGGGTCCAATACCAATTGTCAAGTCCTGAAAGCCAGATAAGCTTGTCTTGAGTCATGTCTCCCACTCGGCTGCCTCACCTTCAGTAGAGACCTCTGTACTGTGAGGCCTCAAACATCAGCATTGTTATTTTTCGTAACACCTCAAATGTTTGTCTTGCTTGTGGGATGTTTTGCTTTTCTAAGAATGTGGTGGCTGTTTCCTTAAGGACAAAAGAGAGCATAAAAATCTGTCAGTAAAAGGTATATCATGCTTCTTAAATAGATTCAATAATAATCAACATGAAATTAGACATGCGTAATCACAGGTGAGGTATTTGCTTGTCATCAGTGTTATTCTTTCCCCAGAGAAAGATAATAGGGAGCTAGCAGAGAGATGAAGAGAAAACAGAAATTTAAGTCTAAATTCACACACAAAAGCAAGCCTCCTCTTTTGCTTGGTTCCATCTAAAGGGAAGGTTGACATCATATCATGGGGCCACCAACATTGCTCAGACCCAGCACCAGCTGGCTCGTCTGGATGGCAAGTTCCATGGTGGCGGCAGCACCTGTTCTATTGCCTGTCCCTGCTTTTACTGAAAACCTCTGTGACGTCTCCATGCTCCATCATGGTGTTGTAAAATCAGTGTGGGTAGTTTCAAAAATTAGATGTTTCCTTGGCTTCGATCCCTGGATTGGGAAGATCTCCTGGAGAAGGAAATGGCAACCCACTCCAGTATTCTTGCCTGGAGAATCCCAGGGACAGAGGATCCTGGTAGGCTACGGTCCACGGGGTCGCAAAGAGTCGAACATGACTGAGCGACTTCACATCACTTCATTTTGAATATATGTAATAGAAACATATTTATGATTAGCTCTGCATCTTGGAGAAATGAATCTCAAGAAAGCTTCTTTGTTTGTAGAGGATCAGGGAGGAAGAGAGAGGGGAAAGATCAGAGGGAGGAGGCTGGAGCCAGCACAGTGGGACAGACTGTCTGGAGAATCACAGAGGGACAGCAGGCCTGGCACCGGCAGGTTCACAGAACATAATCTCATTTTTCTGTGTGTGTTGCAAGATTGCCCTTTCTCTGGCTTTCCTAGAAAGCTTCCTCCCAGCACACTGCTGCTGCTGTAGTCAGAATCAAGGTTACTCTTATTGTGCTGTTGTTCTGTGGTCATGGATGGATGCAATAAAGTGCTGACTTGGACCTCATTGTGGAAAATAGAAGCTGCCCACAGAATTTGGGCCACCTTCAGATGACACTGATAAACAAATGAATCATTTACAATGATGGTGAACAAATCCCACCTCAATGACTAGTCTACTTAGTTGATCATTTTTATCTTTTTTGGGAAATGTCCCACAATGAATCACCATTTAACATTTAATTGTAGGATCATTTTTTAATACTGAAATAATTTGGCAGGTAAAGTAAAACTCTATTAAGATTTGTGATAAAACTATAAAGAGTAGCAATTTTCTTTGGGGGAAAAATGTCCTTATTTAAAAATTGATTTCCAAGATACTTAGTATCCCCAGAAGAACTGTGCAATGTTATTATTTTTTATGTGAGAAAAATATTTCCATTGCAGAAATGGTCTGACAAATTATTGAAGCCAACAGAAAACATTTTTGGTCAGTACTATCCCTGTAAATAGCATACAGGCATGGGACTTCCCTGGTGGCTCAGAGTCTGCCTACAATTCAGGAGACCTAAGTTTGACCCTTGGGTCAGGAAGATCCCCTGGATTTGGAGAAGGGAATGACTACCCCCTCCAGTATTCTTGCCTGGAGAAGTTCATGGACAGAGGAGCCTAGCAGGCTACAGTCCATGGGGTTGCAAAGAGTCAGACAAGACTGAGTGACTAACATTTTCACTTTATTTCTTATACCTCACATTATTGTGCTTCACAGATATTTGTGGTTATTTACAAATTGAAGATTTGTGGTAACCCTGAGTTGAGCAAGATTATTAGTACCATTTGTCAATAGCATTTGCTAACTTTGTATCTCCATGTTACATTTTGGTAAATTTCACTGTATTTCAAGTTTTTTCATTATTATATTTGTTATGGTGATCTTTGATCAGTGATTTTTGATGTACAATTGTTAATTATTTTGGGGCACCACAAATCACTCCCATATAAGAGTTTGACCTTAAGTGATATATGTGTGTTCCTTCTGCTCCACCAATCAGCTGTTCTCCCTCTCCCTCTCCCCCTCCCCACTCCCCCATTCCCTTAGACACAACAATGGTGAAATTAGGCCAATTAATAACCTTACAATGGCCTCTTAGTGTTCAAGTGAAAGGAAGGGTCACACATCTCTCACTTGAAGTTAAAAACCAGAAGTGAGAAATGATTAAACTTAGGGAGAAAGGCATGTTGAAAGCTGAGACAGGCTGAAAACAGTTAGCAAAGTGTGAATGCAAAGGAAAAGTTCTCAAAGGAAATGTTAAGTACAATTCCAGTGAACACAGGAACGGTAAGAAAGAAAAATAACCTTTTGTTGATATGAAGAAAGTTTATTAATGGTCTGGATAGAAGATCAAATCAGCCACAACATTCCCTTAAACCAAATCCTAATCCAGAACAAGGTCCTAACTTCAATCAATTCTATGAAGACTGAGAAAGGTGAGGAAGCTGCAGAATAAAAGTTTGAAGCTGTCAGGGGGTGCTTCATGAGGTTTAAGAAAGGGTCATCTCCATAATATCAAAATGCAAAATAGAGCATCTAGTGCTAATATAGAAGCTGCAGCAACTTATCCAAAAGATCTGGGTAAGGTAATTGATGAAGATGGTGTCCCTAAGCAGCAGACATTTATTGTAGATTAAAGAACCTACTGCTGTTAAGGAGATGCCGTTTAAGACATTCATAGTTAGAGAGGCAAAGTCAATGCTTAGTTTCAAATAACAGGCTGACTTTTTTGATAGGGGCTATCACTGCTGGTAGCTTTAAATGGAAGCCAATGTTAATTTACCATTCTGGAAATCTTAGGGCTCTTAAGAATTATGCTAAATCTACTCTGCTCTATAAACAGAAAAAATGAAGTCTGGATGACATTTATTTACAACATGGTTTAATAAATATTTTAAGCCCACTATTGAGACATAATGTTGAGGGGGGAAAAAAAGATTTCCTTCAAATATGATTGTTGCTGTTGAGTTGCTAAGTCATATCTGATGCTTTGTGACCCCATGGACTGCTCATCAACAATGCACCTGTTCACCCAAGAGCTCTGATGAAGATGTTTGTTGCTGTTGTTCAGTCACTAAGTCGTGTCCAACTCTTCATTATCCCATGGACTGCAGCATGCCAGGCTTCCCTGTCCTTCACTGTCTCCCAGAGTTTGCTCAAACTCATTCCCACTGTGCCAATGATGCCATCCAACCATTTCATCTTCTGATGCCCCCTCTCCTCCTTCCCTCAATCTTTCCCAGCACCAGGGTCTTTTCCAGTGAGTCGGTTTTTTAGCAACAGGTGGCCAAAGTATTGGAGCTTCAGCATCAGCATCAGTCTTTCCATTGAATATCCAGGGCTGATTTCCTTTAGGGATGACTGCTTTGATCTCCTTGAAGTCCAAGGGACTCTCAAGAGGCTTCTCCAGCACCACAATTCAAAAACATCAATTCTACTACAAGGAGATTAATGTTGTTTTCATGTCTGCTTAACACAACATTCATCCTTCATCCCATGGATTAAGGAGTAATTTTTACTTCAGTTTGTATTATTTAAGAAATAAATTGTATAATGCTGTATCTGCCATAGACAATGATCCTTCTGATGGATCTGGACAAAATAAATTGAAAACCTTCTGGAAAGGATTCACCATTCTAGATGCCATGAACTTTTTCAATTTATGGGAAGAGGTTAAAATATCAAAAAACACAGAAGTTGAAAGAATTTGATACCAACTCTCATAGATGACTTGGAGGGCTTCAAGACCAGTGGAGGAAGGAATTGCAGATGTGGTAGAAATAGCAAGAAAACTAGAATTAGAAGTAGAGCCTGATGATGTGACTGAATTTCTGTAATCACATGATAAAACTTTAATGACTAAGGAGTTCCTTCTCATGAATGAACAAAGAAAGTGGTTTCTTGAGATGGAAACTTCGCCTGCTGAAGAAGCTTTGAAGATGACAGAAATGACAACAAAGGATTTATAATAGTACATAAATTTAGTTGATAAAGCGCCATCTGGGTTTGAGAAGATTGACTCCAATTTTAAAGAAGTTCTACTTTGAGCTTTCCTGGTGACTCAAGTGTTAAGGAATCTGCCTGTGAAGCAGGAGACCTGGGTTTGATCCCTGGGTTGGGAAGATCCCTTGGAGAAGGGAATGGTAACCTGCTCCAGTATTCTTGCCTGGGAAATCCCATGGACAGTGGAGCCTGGTGGGCTACAGTCCATGGGGTTGCAAAGAGTTGGACATGACTGAGCTAATAACAGTAAAAGTAACTTTGGGTAAAATGCTATCAAACAGCATCAGATGCTACAGGAAAATCATTCATGAAAGGAAGAGTTAACCATTTCAGAAAACTTCATTTTTGTCTTAAGAAATTTCCAGAGCCACCCCAAGCTTCAACAACCACCATCCTGATAAGTAAGTACCCATTAATATTAATATAAGACCTTCCACCTGCAAAATAATCATGACCTAGTGAAGGCTCATATGATGGTAAGCATTTTTAGTAATAAATATTTTTAAAATATATTTTGTGCATTTTTTAGACACAATGCTAGTGCACATTTACTAGATTATAATATACTATAAATGTAATTTTTAAAAGCACTGGGAAACAAAAACTAATGTGATTCACTTTATTGTAATATTTGCTTTATTGAAGTGGTCTGGAGCTAAACCTGCAAATATCCCCAGGGTATGCCTATGCACAGATTCAAGGATAAGAGCAAAGGCATAGTGAAAGGACAGCAAATAAACTCTGAGAAGGTGATGATCTAGCACAAGAACTCTTACGCTTGAACTACATCAGGATCTCCTGAAGATCTATCTAAACAACACTTCTGAGTGCTATCTCCAGAACTACTGTTTCAGTATTTCTGAGTTGGAACCAAGACATTTTCTCATCTAGCAAGTTCTAAGTGATGCTGATGCTGTTAGACCAAGAACCACACCTAGAAACCAGATGTGATAGAAAACATGCTATGCAGCTGAAGTCAGTCTCTCCTGGATCCAAGTCATTACAGCACCATTTACTTGCAGGTAACTGTGGGCGTGTTTTTAATTTATCTGATTATTTTTTCTTTTTAAATAAAAACTTTCAAGATAAGTGTATGGGTTAAATGAGATTGTATAAATTACATAGCTGAAAGCCATCACTTTAGGCATTTAATAAATAATAATGATTTTTCTTAGTCTTTGTTGAGAACCTTTTCCAAACCACTATGTATTTGCCTTTTTATTTTTTTTCCATTTATTTTTATTAGTTGGAGGCTAATTGCTTTACAATATTGTAGTGGTTTTTGCCATACATTGACATGAATCGCAGCACTGTTTATAATAGCCAGGACATGGAAGCAACCTAGATGTATTTGCCTTTTTACAGGAAACTATGTAGGAAAATAGAAGTTTCTCAATATTAAATGCCTCATTCAATTTTTACAGAAGCTTTTGAGCACTACTGTATACCAGACAGTAGACAAGTTTCTGGTATTTGCCTTGTTATATAATTGTTTTATTAACTAGGCAATAAGCTTACCTTTTGAATAGCTCTTCCTTGGAATAAGACTGAGCTAAATGTCAGTGTGGGGAATCTCCACAAGCAGGAAGGAACCTGCAGCACACAGGCACCTGGAGCTGCAGTTGCCACCTACCCCTCCCACTGCCTGTGAAATGGGATTACTGGACTGAATCTGTTAATCACTGATTTTGCAGTGCTAGTCCAGGGTAGGCTCAAGGTCCATTTACATGCATCTGCCAAATTCTCTGAGGTTTCATTGTTTCTCCATTTAGTAAATAATTTGAACTCAAAGATAAGCTGTGTTAAAAATGAATGTCTCTAAGCAGACATTGGACAATCTGCTCTGCTTGAACAGAACAATTTTGCTCATTAAACATGCTTTAAATAAAGGCAATGGTACAGATGCTGTTGATTTGATATTCTGAATCTATCCCATCACTTTCTCTTGTATGACTTTGGGAAGGGGCTTGGCCTTATTCCCCTTCTCTAACAAAATGAAAAAGATAATTTCTAATTTGCAAGACTCTTGTAAGTACAAGAAGTAATTTATATGAAGGACTTTAAATGAATTCAGTGTATTTCAACAACTGTTTTTGAGATATTTGTGGTAGAGATATTTAAAATACACATGTGCTTCTTGATTTCCATTACCCCAATCCTAGAACTTTAACAGACCTCAGACTTTATTCATTGGTATTTATCTTGAATTCCAGGGTCACCAGCCCACCTGTTTCCAACCCTCTTAACAATGAGTTTCTAGAGAAACAAAAGTATTCTATCAGATAATTCTTACAGGGCAAAGTGAGTCTTTTGCTCTGTAACATTTATATAGTCTTCCTACATGGCCTGATGACCTGGTATTCATTAGTAGGTAGATTTTAATCTGCACAACCAGTTGTCTTTTTCCACCTCTTTCCATTTCCACCTCCTGATCTATCTCCTCTCTTACCTCTCACTTTTACTTCAATTCACCTTGAACACCCCCCCTACAATACAGAGAATGTGTACAGTGTATATAAATATGGATGGTAGCGTACTGTACTTGTCAGATACTACCTAAGTGTGAGTTACAGGAATGGAATCAGAGATCCATTAGACTTAATATAGTTTCCCCACATTTCTTTTACAATAAACAAAAGCTAAGAGTGTAAGAAGTGGGGAGGGAGAGGCTTACATCTGCAAATAAAAAAGAGGATGGGACATCAGGATTGGGAAGGTAAGCCTCACATCTCAATGACAACTGACAGTCTCAGCCAATCCAACTAGGAGCTCAAGTATAAAAATTGCCTGAATACACCCTAAGAAAACTATAATTGAGAAACACACATGTACCCAATGCTTATTGCAGCACTATTTATAATAGACAGGACATGGAAGCAAACTTGCTGTTCACCAACTGATGAGTGGAAAAAGAAGTTTTAGTACACATATATATATACAGTGCAATACTGCTCAGCTATAAAAAGGAATGAATTTGAGTCAGTCCTAGTGAGGTGGATGAACATAGAGCCTGTCATACAGAGTAAAGTGAGTCAGAAAGGGAAAAACAAATATTGCATATTAGTGCAAATATATGGAATCTAGAGAAATGGTACTGATAAACCTATTTGCAGGGCAGGAATAGAGACGCAGACATAGAGAAGAGATTGGTGGACACAATGAGAACAGAAAGGGGTAGGACAATTGAGAGAGAAGGATTGAAAGATAAACATTATCATGTGTAAAATAGACAATGGGAAGTAACTGTATAACACAAGGAGCCCAGCCTAGTCCTCTGTGAAAACCTAGAGCAGTGGGATCGGGTAGAGTGTGGGATGGAGGTTCAAATGGGAGGGAACATATGCATACCTATGGCTGATTCATGTTGATGCATGGCAGAAATGAACACAACATTGTAAAGCAATTACCTTCTAATTAAAAATAAGCAAATTTAAAATAAAAAAATAAGAAGACAAAAAATAAAGGAAATTGGCTATATACCAGGCCACAGATGCTGACTCAATATATTCCAAAGTTAAGAAAAAAGAGATTGCCTGAAAAGGAAGTTCTGCGTTAGCTTGATATGTGTAGACTCTGGTATCTCAGCCATTTTTAGTCACTGGTTGGAGACCCTAAAGAAGAGTTACAAACCAGAAACTGAGATTGGCTTCTGAAATTTCTAACCTCTGTAGGCTGTAAGCTAAGGGTACTCTGCAGAGAGGTTTGAGCATTGCTTCCCTACCATTGAAGTGATAGCTCTGTCAGCTGAAACTTGATCTGCCAGAGTCCAAAGTTAATGCCTGTGCCACCATTTCATCCAAGTTCTTGGTTGTACACAGGCAATGCGATCCACTGAGAAGATAGGTCTGGCTGCATTTGATACTCGTGGATTCCAGAGTCTCAGGGGGATATCCATAAACACATTTGAAGTTATTCAACAGTATCCCTTAGTTCTGTCTCTCACCTAACGCTTCAGCCCCCAGACAGGTGGAGGAGGTAGAGATTGGCCAAAACCACCTTCTCCAGTCTATCTTTCAAAGGAGCCTGGTTTTGAGATGAAAGACACTTGCCCATATGTTAATAAAAATCAGTAATTTAATACTTTTGTTTATATCACCCTTGATTGCTAGAAGGAAAAGATTTAGTAAAAGGTAAGGTAGTACTCAGGCACCAAAAACTCAATATGTGATCCTTATATATGTAACATTTGTTCTATTTGCTTTTAAATGAAAACTTTTAATATTATTCCCTTATGTTAGCACTACATATGATCAGTCAACTTTGTTTTTCTCCTTTCCTTGCCACTGTTTTGTGTTACAGTTTTTAAAAGTCTACAGGTCATATCTGGTTTAAAAAAAAAAAAAAAAAACAACTGTAAATGGACTCAGCATTTGAAAGGATACCTCTCAAGTAGAAGGCAGAAGCCACACCTAAACTCCAAATTCAAAAATCTCCCTTGTAATTTCCAATTTCAGTACTAGTATGCAGAGATCTTGGATAATAATTCCCAACCTAGCTATAAGAAAAAGGGGGGACAAACTGAAAATCAGCAACGTCATATAGGCCTATCAGAAAACTGAGGCTACAGAGCAAATTGCTGCCTCAAATCCTAGAGAAACCAACCCTTTGAGTGAGACACAGCTGAGGTCCACTCACCTTAGGTGGAAGCTGCTGAAACCAAAACCTAGTAGAAATGTAAACGCTAATTTTGACAAAGTGTTAGAGTATAAGTGTGGACTAATTTAAAACTAAACTACGCCTGAGGGCCTGTCTTAGGGGACCCCAGAATTTTATGGGCTTAACTCTGGGAAAACAACTAGATTCTTGTGGTAAAGATCGAGAAAAACCACTTTAGGCCTCTAGCAAAGGAAAGAGAAGAATAACCACTGTGAAATAAGTCATACTAAAGGTTTATTTACCTCAGTTTCTACTGGCATATTTCTAATGGCTGAATTTTAGCAAAAAATTGCAGTGCCTGTAAAAACCCAAGAAGAAAACAGTTTGAAGAGACAAAGCAATGTAAGAACCAGGCCTAGCTAAGATACAGATTTTTGGAATTGTCAGAAAACTTTTAAAAGAACTGCGATTAATTTGTTAAGAGCTCTAGTGAAAAAAGAAGTAGACAACATGCAAATGAAATAGAAATGCTAAGAGAGAATCTAAAAGAAATAGTAGAAATCAAAAATACTGTAGCAACAATGAAGAATGCCTGCATGGTTTCATCAGTAAATTTGAGATAGCCAAGGGAAAAAATCAACAAGCTTGAAGATAAGACGACTGAAACTTCCCAAACTAAAGTGCGAAGAAAATAAATAAATAAATAAATTATAGTGATAAATAAAACAGAACAAATTATTCAGGAAATGGGGTATAATATCAAACGATGTAATGAATGAGTAATTAGTGCATCAGAAAGAGAAGGATGAGTGAATAGCGCAAAAAAATATTTGAAGTAACAATGACCAAGAACTTTTCAAAATGTAAAATAAACACTAAACCGCCATAGATCAAGCAGCTCAGAAAACACCAAGCAGGAGAAAAATTGCCATTCCCCCATACACCAACATGTATTAAAGTTGCAGGAAACCAAAGACAAAGAAAAAGAGTAAAACCCAAAGTAGCGGCGGGATGCTGGAGGGGATTATATACAGAAGAACATGGATAAGAATAACAGTGGGTGCTGTGGGAAAATCTGGAGGGATGGGGCCTGCACATGTATACCTATGGCTGACTCTTGTTGATGTATGGCAAAAGTCATCACAATGTTGTAAAATAACCATCCTTCAATTAAAATAAATAAATAAAATTAAAAAAAAAAAGAATTACAGTGGAGTTATCAGAAACCATGCCAATAAGAGAGAATGAAATACCTGAAGTGTGGAAAGAAAAAGCCACCAGCCTAGAATTCTATATTGAGCAAGATGTTGCTCATATTTGAAAGAAAGATAAAGATTTTTTCCAGAAAAAAAAAGTTTTTAAAACCCAAGAAAAGTCAGTATCAACATACCTGCCCATCAAGAACTGTTGAAAAAAATTTTTCAGGTGGGAAAAATAATTATGTAAGTCAGACGCTAGAATATATATAAAGTAAGGAAGATAATTATAAAATGAATAAATGAGTATAAAATATTTTATCTTTCTAATTCTTAATTGACCTAAAAGGTTACTGTTTAAAACAATAATAGTAGCTATATATTGTGTGATTACAGATTGGACAAATGAAATGAATGACACCACTATCCAAAAAGATAAGAGAGAGAAATAAAGAACACTCTATTATAAGGTACCACCACTACATGTGAGATGCTATACTGTCATTTATTTACTTATTTATTTTTTGCTATACTGTCATTTAAAAGTAGACTTTTATCAGTTAAAAATGTATATTGTGAACTCCACTGCAACCACAATTTTTAAAATAATGTTTGATATAGCAAGACATGACATAAACTGAATTTATAGAAAATGCTCCAAACAAGAGAAGAAATCAAAAGGAGAAAATAAAACAAGAAAGAAATGCAATCAATAGAAAGCAGTTACAAATATAAACATTAATACATCAATAATAAGACAAAAGGTGTCAAGAGTTGATTAAAAAATAAGATAACTGTAAGTTTTCTGTAAGAAATCCACTTTAAAAACAGATTCAGATAGGGTGAAAGTAAAGAAATGGTGAAAATATACCATATTAGCACTAATCAAAAGAAAACTGCAGTAGCTTTATTAATTTTAGACAAAACAGACTTCAGAGCAAGAAATATTATAAGGGATAAAGAGGCCTATTACCTAATGACAGAGGATTTAATTCACTAAATAGTAATAATACAAAATACATATTTACTTAAAAATAAAAAGCAACAAAATACATGAAGTTATAAACTTATACATCTGAAGGAGAAATAGACATTTCACTATTATAGTTAGAGAGCACAACGTCTCTTTTAAAGTAACTGAAAATGATGCAAACAGTAAATCAGTAATGATATGCTGAAAGTTGAAAGTGAAAGTCACTCAGTCACGTCTGACTCTTTGCGAACCCATGGACTGTATAGTCCATGGAATTCTCCAGGCCAAAATACTGGAGTGGGTAGCAGTTCCCTTCTTCAGGGGATCTTCCCAACCCAGGGATGGAACCCAAGTCTCCCACATTGCGGACAAATTCTTTACCAGCTGAACCACCAGAGAAGCACAAGAATACTGGAGTGGATAACCCATCCTTTCTCTAGTGGATCTTCCCCACTCAGGAATTGAACCAGGGTCTCCTGAATTGCAGGTAGATTCTTTACCAGCAAAGCTTCCAGGGAAACCCCAATGATACAGCTGAACTAAATGTCAGTGTTTGAACTAGATGGCAACATCAATCAGTCGGATCAAATTGATATTTATAGAATACTTTATTCAACAATGGCACAACACACTTTACTCTCAAGCTCAAATGAAACATTCACCAAGATAAAACACACTAACAAATTAAAAAGAATAATATCATACAAAGCATGTTCTCAGACCACAGTGTAATTAAACAAAAAATCAATAACAAATCATCAACAAACAAAAAGATAATTGGAAAATTCCTCAAATATTTGAGAATTAAACACATGTATTAATAATACATGAGCAAAATAATGTTCAAAAAGTACTTTAAACAACATAAAAATGAAAAACAAATTATCAAAATTTGTAATATGAGTGAAAATAATACTTGTAGGGAAACTTACAGCAATAAATATATATATTAGAAAAGAAGAATAACTAAATTAATAAAATAAGTCCCCACCTTAGGAAACTAGAGAAAGCCCAATACAGTCAAAAAAATAAATAATTATTAAAAAATACAGTAGAATTCAATAAAATTGAAATTAGTACAATAGAGAAAATCAATAAAAGGATTGCTTGAATAGATCAAAAAATTAATCTCTCGCTAGGCTAAGTAAGAAAAAAAAGAAAGAATTTGCAAATTTTAATATTGGAATAAAAAGGAATCATCATAACTGATTGCATTGCCATTAAAAGAATAATAAAGAAAAGCTATGATGTCTCAAGTTTTATAATTTAAATGAAATGAAACAATTTCTTGAAAGATTCAAATGACCAAAATGCATACAAGAAAAAAAAGGAATATCCTTTTATCTATTAAAGAAATTGAAATAGTAATTAGTCACTATCAAAAATCAAATTTCAAGGCTAAGATGGTGAACTCTTGTAAATATTCAACTAAGATATAATTTTCATAATTATATCCATAAACTAGAAGCAGAGGAAATATTTTTTACTTATCCTATGAGGCTGACATTACTTTAAAACTAAAATCAGAAAACATTCAAGGAAAGAAAGCTACAGAACAGTATCTCACATGTGAAAATTCTCAACAAAATATTAGCAAATTAAATTCAACAATGTAAAAAAGAATTAGGACACATATTACAAGAGTGCAAACCTGGTTCAACATTCAAAATCAATCAGTGCAGGCTGCAGGCTGTTTGACATCAATGAAATGGCAGAGTAGGAAATAATCAGTTTTCTACCCACCCATCTTCCCAAAATAACATAATTAAACAGTTTTCCATGAACAAAAATAGCCCAGGTGGGCTCAAGGGTGCCATTAAAAGTGTACAAAAACATAGAAGAACAAACAAACAAAAATACAGGATAACCACAAAGGACTTTAGCATCCTTAAAGATGGCCATGAATTCTCCACAAATTTCATAGTAAAGGACTGAGTAGTGTATCTCTGTACAGACCCCAGCAGCCTGCTCCACGTAGGACACCAGGAGCTTTTGCTAGTGAAATAACTGAAAGCCCATAATCCAGATTCTGGCTCTGCATCTGGGCCCTGCACACATATGTTTCAGACTGTGACTTTGTGGTTGCTCTACTTGCACCTGTATCTCAGGTACCAGAGTCACCACTTCTGTGGGCTGACCAGCTTCCTAAGCCCAGAGCTCCTGTTTCCTCACATGTATCTATACTTAAGACCCTGGCCCTTAGCTGCACAGTGTCTACCTTCATTACTTATGCCAGTCACCACGGCTATAGATTAACTCAAGTTTCAAACCATATTGCTTTGCAAGTGCCCACACTCCTGTCCCTGACTCCATGAGGTCTCAAGCACTCAGGCACTAGAGGCATGATTGCTGCAGGCTAACCAGTGCCCAAGATTCCTGTAAATCAGATACCATTACTACCACCAACATAAGATCATCTGTAAGCCAGATCAGATGCCAGAAGGGATGCCCTCAGCCACAACATCCCCCATGAATGTAAAACAGATAAAGTGATTCCCAGGAGTCCTGCCACCAAACAAACCAACTATTTTCACCTCTACTGTAGATTACCTGTAACCTTTGTCACTGAGGATCCCTGAAATATTTGTCAAAGTTGAACTCAGCAGAATAAGCTTCATGGAGACTCTGATGCTGGGCATCCTTCAGATCTGTGACCACAATACCCCACCCAGTCATTATCCTTACACACACTCATAGGCAATCATCCTTCCCCATCAAAATCAGTTTGCAAAAACTGGAAGTGTTGGTTTTTTAATCATATGCACAAGCATTGATGCAAGTCTAAAAGATAAAAAATCATGGAAGCAGCAGACTATCAAAGAAATACAATGATTTTTTAGTAACCAAGCCTGAATAAATAGACTATAACATGTCAGACAAATAATTCAAAGTAACTGTTTTAAGGAAACTCTAAAAGAGAGTATGGGCTTCTCTTGTGGCTCAGCTGGTAAAGAATCTGCCTGCAGTGCAGGAGACCTGGGTTTGATCCCTGGGCTGGGAAGATCCCCTGGAGAAGGGAAAGGTTACCCACTCCTGTACAGAGACAACTCAACGAAAACAGGAAAGTAATGAATAAAATGAGAAGTTCAATGAATAAATATAAGTAATTAAAATAAGCAATGACCTAGAGCTGAAAATATAATGAATGAAATGAACAATGTAATCATGAGAGCATCAATAGCAGTCTTGATCAGCAAAGGGAAAAAATCTGTGAACTTAAAAGACAAGTTATTTGAAATTATCCAATCAGAGGAGAAAAAGAAAAAAAGACTAAAGAAAGCCTATACCAATTATAGAATATCATCAAATAAAACAATATCTGTATTGTAGGAGTCCTAGAAGGGGAAGAGAAGAAGAAAGAGGCAGAAAGCTTATTTAAAGAAATGAAGGCTGAACTTACCAAATCTGGGAGGAAATGTGAACATCCAGATTTGAATATAGGTCTTCACACAAATTCAACCCTCCCCCCCCCCCCCAAAAAAAAAGACTTCACTGAAATACATTGTAATCAAACTGTCAAAAATAAAAAACAGAGATAAAATCTTGAAAGCAGTAAGAGAAAAAACAAATATCTCATAAAAGGGAATCTCATAAAGCTATCAGTGGATTTTTCAAGAGAAACCTTGCAGCCAGGGAGAGAGTGGGATGATATATTCAATGTGCTGAAATTTAAAAAAAAAAGAAAAGAAAACAAAAACTGCCAATCAAGAATATTTTACCTAGCAAATCTGTCCTTCAGAAATGAAGGGGAGAATAAGACTTTCCCAGTTAAACAAAAGCTGAGGTAATATATCACCACTTGTCCTTTCTTACCAAAAATTCTCAAAAGAGTTGTTCAAGCTGAAATTAAAGGACACTAATTATTAAGATTAAAACATATTAAAGTATAAAACCTCTTAGTAAAGTAAGTATATAATCAAATCAGAATAATCTAGTACTATAAAAGTGGTATATAAGTCATTTAACTCATATAACATTTAAAAAACATTATTATAAATATAACTACAATAATTTAGTAATGGACACACAATAGAAAATGGTGCAAATCATGAGATCAGAAACATAAAATGTGGAGGGAAGGATTCTTTATAATCGAAGTTATGTTATGCTTAAAATATATTGCTATGATATAAATATTTTATTAATATGTAAGCCTCACAGTAAACACAAAGCAAAAACTTATACTAGAAACAAAATATAAAGCATAGCATTCCAACATGAAAAGTCATCACACCACAAAGAAAGGCAGCAATAGAGAAAAGAAGGAATAAAGGAACTACAAAACAGAAAATGATAACATGGGAATAGAAAGTCCTCACCTATCAATAATTACTTTAAATTAAATGAATTAAATTGGACAGTTCAAAGATATAGAGTGGTTGAAGGGACTGAAAAAACAAAGACTCAACACATACTGCCTACAAGAGGCTCACTTCAGCTTCAAGGACACACAAGGCTCAAAGTGAAAAGATGCAAAAAAGATATCCCATCCAAGTGAAAAACCAAAAGAGAACAGGAGCGTGTACATGCTAAGTCACTTCAGTCTTGTCTGACTCTTTACGACCCTATGGACTGTAGCCTGCCAGGTTTCTCTGCCCATGGGATTCTTCAGGCAGGAATACTGGAGTGGATTGCCATTTCCTTCTCCAGGGGATCTTCCCAACTCAGGAATCAAACCTGTGTCTCTTATGTCTCCTGTACTGGCAGGCAGGTTCTTTACCACTAGTGCCATCTGGGAAGCCCATGGCTATACTAATATCAGACAAAATAAACTTAAAGGAAAAAAAATAATAATAAAGAACTGTAAAAGGAGACAAAGAGATCAGGAGAAGCTCTATACAGTCAGTAAAAATGGAGCTGACTGTGACTCAGATCTTGAGCTTGAGGATCTTGAGCTCCTTATCACAAAATTCAGGCCTAAATTGAAAAAGTGGGGAAAATCACTAGGTCATTCAGGTATGACCTAAATCAAAGCCCTTATGATTATACAGTGAAGGTGATGAATAGATTCAAGGGGTTTGATCTGGTAGACAGAATGCCTGAATGAAAATCAACAGAAGTTCATAATATTGTACAAGAGGCAGTGACCACAACCATCCCATATAAAAAGAAATGCAGGAAGGCAATTTTTTTTTTTTTTTTTTTTTTTTGGTCTGCTGAGTCTTTCCATATAGCTGAGGTAGAAAGAGAAGTGAATGGCAAGGGAAAGATATACCCAATGGAATGTAGAGTTCCAGAGAAAATAAAGGAGAGATAAGAAGGCCTTCTTAAATGAACAATGCAAAGAAATAGAGGAAAACAATAGAATGGGAAAGACTAGAGATCTCTTCAAGAAAGCAGGAGATATCAAGAGAACATTACATGGATGATAAAAATAGAAACAGCAAGGACCTAACAGAAGTGGAAGAGATTAAGAAGAGGTAGCAAGAATACACAGAAGAACTATTGAAAAGAACCTTAATGTTCCAGACAACCATGATGGTGTGGTCACTCATGTAGAACCAGACAACCTGGAGTGTAAAGTCGTGAGACTTAGGAAGTATTACTACTTAGGAAGAAAGCTATTGGAGGTGACAGAATTCCAGCTGAGTTATTTAAAATCCTAAAAAAGTGATGCTGTTAACACGCTTCACTCAGTATGTCAGCAAATTTGGAAGACTCAGCAGTGGCCACAGGACTGGAAACGGTCAGCTTTCATTCTAGTCCCAAAGAAAGGCAATGCCAAAGAACATTCAGATTACCATACAAATGTGCTCATTTCATGTGCTAGTAAGGTATGCTCAAAATCCTTCAAGATAAACTTCAGCAGTATGTAAGCCAAGAAATTCCAGATGTACAAAGTGGGTTTCAAAGAGGCAGAGGAGTGAGAGATCAAATTTCCAACATTCACTGGATCATGGAGAAAACAAGGGAGTTCCAAAAAAACATCTACTTCTGCTTCATGGACTATGCTAAAGCCTTTGACTGCGTGGATCACAACAAACTGTGGAAAATTCTTAAAAAGTTGGAATTATCAGATCACCTTACATGTCTCCCAAGAAAATTGTATGCGGATCAAGAAGCAACAGTTAGAACTAGACATGGAACAACTGACCGGTTCAAAATTGGGAAAGGAGTACTACAAGGCAGTATATTGTCACCCTGCTTATTTAACTTCTATGCAGAGTAAATCATGTGAAGTGTTGGGTTTGGTGAATTACAAGCTGGAATCAAGATTCTGGGAGAAATATCAACAACTTCAAATATGCAGATGAAGCCACTCTAATGGCAGAAAGTGAAAAAGAACTAAGAGACTTTTGATGAGGTGAAAGAGCAGAGTGACAAAGCTGGCTTAAAACTCAGCATTCAGAAAACTAAGATCATGGCATACAGTCCCATCACTTCATGGCAAATAGAAGGGGAAACAATGGACACAATAACAGATTTTATTTTCTTAGTCTCCAAAATCACTGTGGACGGTGACTGCAGCATTGAAATTAAAAGACGCTTGCTCCTTGGAAGAAAACCTACGGCAAACCTAGACAGTATATGAAAAAGTAGAGTCATCCCTTTGCCAACAAAGGTCTGTCCAGTCAAAGCTATGGTTTTTCCAGCAGTCATGCACAGATGTGAGAGATGGTTCGTGAAGAAGGCTGAGTGCCAAAGAACTGATGCTTTCAAATTGTGGTGCTGGAGAAGACTCTTGAGAATCCCTTGGACTGCAAGGAGATCAAACCAGTCAATCCTAAAGGAAATCAACCCTGAATATTCATTGGAAGGACTGATGCTGAAGCTGAAGCTCCAATACTTTGGTGATGTAATGCAGAGCCAACTCATTGGAAAAGATCCTGATTCTGGGAAAGATCTAAGATGAAAGAATAAGAGGGCAGCAGAGGATGAAACAGTTGGATGGCATCACTGACTCAATGGACATGAATTTGAGCAAACTCTGGAAGATAGTGGAGCACAGAGGAACCTGGCATGCTACAGTCCATGGGGTCACAAAGAATTGAACACAACTTAGTGACTGAATAGACAGCAACAACGTAAAGGGATCAAATCATCCAGATAATATACACCTGTAGGTATATATGCAAGCAACATCAGAACATCTAAATATATTAAACAAATATAAGCAATTTAAAGCAGAAATAGCACAATAGTAGTAATGAATCAATATCCACCTCACTTTCAAAACAATTAATTTCTTGCCTTTTCCAGCTTCTAGAGCTGCATTCCTCCCATTCCTTGGCTTTTGAAATCTTCCATTTTCAAAACTAGCAGTGTAACATCTTCAAACCTCTCTCTGCTTTTATGTCATTTTCTACACTGTAGTTAATTTTCTTTCGTTCTCTTGTAAAACACATGTGATTAATCTTAAGATTCGCCCAAATAATCCCAGATAATCTCCTCACTTCAGAATTCTAGCTTGACAGCACATAAAAAGTCCATTTTTCTGTATAAGGTATTATTTTGAGTTCACGGGAATAAGCCCTGGTTATCTTTGTGGGATATCATTCAGTCTACCACACCATACAATCCAGTAATTTTGTGCCTACATATCTACCCAGTTGATTTGAAAACTATGTCCACACAATAATCTGCAACTTAATATATATAGAAACCTTATCCATAATCATTTTTAAAAAAAGCCCTGGAATCAACCAATATTCAGTATGGAAGTAGATAGACAAATGGTGCATATTCATAACGAGATACTATGAAGTGATTTAAAAGATGAGCTATCAAGTCTTTCAAGGACATGGTTACCTAGTGTATGACTCTATTTATATGACAAAATGAAAAACTACAGAGAGGCTATCAATAGGAGATGCAAAAGGAATTTGATTAGAGTGTTGAAACAATTTTGAATGACATTATAATGATGGACATATGAACCCATAAAATTCTACAACTGGAATATTTATGTATGCAAATATTAAGAATTAGGTCATCAGGCTCCAAAATGGAATGTAGAGCATGACAAAATAAACTAACTTCTATTATAGAAAAGAATGTGAGAAAAATTACTGACCTATGTAACTCTGGCAATGTGGGGTCTATAAACAGAAGGTAAATGAATCTGCACATGAAAACAAAGTAGCTTCATATCAGGTATGCATTAAATAATTTTGTAATGTCAACTAAACATATGCACAACTTGAGAGTTGCATGTTAAGTTGTATTTGGGGCAAAATGAGGACCGCAGCTCAGGAGATGGCACATCAGTTAGCTCTGGGAGACTGCTCCAAGGAGGCAGAAGGGGAAGTTATGCTATACACAAGTTTGTAACAAAGGGAGCAGGCAATCTGAACATAAAGATAAGGTATCAAGTTAAGGAATTCAGCATTTTGTGTATGGGAAGATGCAAGCCTCTGGGCTCACTGAATACATTCCTTTCATATGCACCTCAGCTATCTGGGGCCAAATCCTGTTTCTTTGTTCACCTTAAGGAGTGGCAGATGGTTGCTCATTGTATTCCCCAGCTGCTCAGCAATCCCCATGGGGGGTGGCAGCATCTGCCTGAAGGCATGGCAGTTTGGGGAAGATTTATTCACATTTGAGGCCAGAAGTCACCGATGGCTGTGGCATTTCTTGTTTATTGATATGACAGGAAATATTTTCATTTCACAGTAACCTCTATAAATGTGTATTGGAATTGAAAAATTAAATAAATTTACAGAAGATAAGGAGAGCCAAGTTTCTCACTGTTGAAGAAGAAAGTTACAGATAAGCAGGGGGAGGAGGATAGAATGATTCACACGGTAATGAAATTGTTGTAGCCACTGGTTCCAGGAAACAAACTCACTCAGAAGGACAATGCAGGTAGTGGAGTGCAGTTTATACACCGGCGGGCCCAGGGAAGAGTCTCATCTTAGCCAAGGACCCCGACCAGCACTTGTGAAAACATTTTATACCCCATGTGTACATGTCTAAACCTACCACCCCAAATTCCTTCAGACTTACATAAACTAAGGAAGGGTAAATACAAACCCAATAACCCCATCAGTCATGTGCCATGTGCTCAGACACTTAAACAATTCAATTCAGTTCAGTTCAGTCCCTCAGTCGTGTCCGACTCTTTGCGACCCCATGAATTGCAGCATCCCAGGCCTCCCTGTCCATCACCAACTCCCGGAGTTTCCTCAAACTCATGTCCATCGAGGCGGTGATGCCATCCAGCCATCTCATCCTCTGTCGTCCCCTTCTTCTCCTGCCCCCAATCCCTCTTAGCATCAGGCTCTTTTCCAATGAGTCAACTCTTCGCATGAGGTGGCCAAAGTACTGGAGTTTCAGCTTCAGCATCAGCCCTTCCAATGAACACCCAGGACTGATCTCCTTTAGGATGGACTGGTTGGATCTCCTTGCAGTCCAAGGGACTCTCAAGAGCCTTCTCCAATACCACAGTTCAAAAGGATCAACTTTTCGGCGCTCAGCTTTCTTCACAGTCCAACTCTCACATCCATACATGAGCACTGGAAAAACGATAGCCTTGACCAGACAGACCTTTATTGGCAATGCAATGTCTCTGCTTTTTAATATGCTATCTAGGTTGGTCATAACTTTCCTTCCAAGGAGTAAGCGTCTTTTAATTTCATGGCTGCAGTTACCATCCACAGTGATTTTGGAGCCCAAAAAAATAAACTCTGACACTGTTTATACTGTCTCCCCATCTATTTCCCATGAGGTGATGGGACTAGATGCCATGATCTTAGTTTTCTGAATGTTGAACTTTAAGTCAACTTTTTCACTCTCCTCTTTCACTTTCATCAAGAGGCTTTTCAGTTCCTCCTCACTCTCTGCCATAAGGGTGGTGTCACCTGCATATCCAAGGTTATTGATATATCTCCTGACAATCTTGATTACAGCTTGTGCTTCATCCAGCCCAGCATTTCTCATGATGTAATCTGCATATAAGTTAAATAAGCAGGGTGACAATATACAGCCTTGATGTACTCCTTTTCCTATTTGGAACCAGTCTGTTGTTCCATATCCAGTTCTAACTGTTGCTTCCTGACCTGCATACAGGTTTCTCAAGAGGCAGGTCAGGTGGTCTGGTATTCCCATCTCTTTTAGAATTTTCTGCAGTTTATTGTGATCCACACAGTCGAAGGCTTTGGCATAGTCAATAAAGCAGAAACAGATGTTTTTCTGGAACTCTCTTGCTTTTTCAATTAGCCAATAATCAATAAGCATGAGGTTACACTCTGACATTTACAGAAAAATTTATGGCCTGTTTGGAGGAAGGGGTGATTAGTGTATGTGTTCTCTTAGATGACGAGTAACCTGGATATGATCTTCAAGATTCCCCTGTCTGGAGGGGGTCTTATCCTTCTGTTGTCATTTCCATAGACACTACACACAGAGTTAAGAGTCCGTTGGAGAGGTGGCTGAGCATGATCAGCAGATCAGCATTAACAGGCCTAAGATGGAGTCCAGGTCCTATGAATTCCTTCTTCAAAATGAAGTTGAAGATATTAATGAACTCATGTTTATTTTTATACAGATATATATCATTAAACAGATATATGTATTGATATGGGTATATACACAGATCAGTACACATGCACACATGTTTCCTTTCTCTGCCAGATGAGAAAGCCTAGAAACAATACCTCAGAAGTAATGAGCACACCTAATGCTCAGACCTTGGTTTCTAATATCAATCTGTAATAAAATAAACTAGAGATCCTTGGGCAAATGGATGGTTCTAGGAAAAAAATTAGTAAATACATAAGGTACATATGAAGAATTCTAAATTGAGAAAGTGCTCAAACTACAATGATAGGGATATGTCAAAGGGACAAAGTAGCTAACAAAAAAGTGCTAGTCATTCAGTTGTGTCTGACTCTTTGTGACTCCACAGACTGTAGTCTGCCAGGTTCCTCTGTCAACAGGATTTTCAGAAGTGGGAAACGTAAGGCAAGCGCAGAGAAAAAGAGAGTGAGCCGGGCAGTCAGGCAGAAGGGAATTTATTGGAGGGAAATGAGAGGGTGACTGGCCTTAAGGAGAACCAGTGTCCTCCCTTCCTGATGGGGTCTTTCTTATACCTTGGCAATGAAAAATTCTCTGAAGGGATGGTTAACTTTTAGGCTATAGAGTCCTGTAGTCAAGTAGCTGGAGGTCTGGAATCTGGCAGTCTCATAGCCTTGAGAAGGTAGGTGTCAGTGAGAAAACAGAATGTCTTTTGGGCAATTTGATTAGTCTCAAGGATCACTGTAATTTTACTCTGTTTGCATAGTCAACATAATGAGTCATTTCTACCACGAGCCCCCATGTGGGCCTGATCATTCCAGCCTTTTTGATTTAGGATGAAGGTGAAGGTCAGTCTTCTGTAACTGTTCCCTCTGGGACAGGGGTGTCATGGGGGTGAGATAAGAAACGGCTGGAATGTAGGTCAAGGGGATTTGTGTGGGGTTGAAGTTTTTGATAATTTGAGCGAGTTAGATAGAAGTAGCTCATGGATAGTTGGTTGGTGAAGGCTTGTAAGTGGTCCTGAAGAAATTTTGAAAAAAGATGCATTAAACATGAACTGAAAATTAGAATGAGGGTAAATAGACGGAGAGGGCCTAGAAAAGGTAGAACCCAGGGCATCCAATTCCACTTGCTCAATAAATTTTCCCATGAATTACTGAGGTGCTGATGTATTCTCGAGCCCCTTTTTGTCAGATTTCTTGCTGCTTCCTTTACAATGCCTGATTTATTGGTGTAGAAGCAGCAGGCTTCCTCCGAAAATAGGCATAGGCTTCCTTTTTCTGCTGTGAGGAGGTCTAATCCTCTTCTCTTTTGGGGGACCACAGCTGCCAGGGACTCTAGCTGGTTTTGGATAGTGATAAGGCTGTTAGCTATTTCTTCTAGGCTCTCAGTGAGGTCTTTAGAAAGGCTTTGATAGTAATTTAAAGAGGTTGTGATTCCTGCAGTACCTGTCCCAATTCCAGCCATTCTTCCTAAACTGATTAATAGAGGAATGAATTGAACTGCCCGTCTGAGTTGGTTATGAGTTGTGGGATAAGGAGGGTCTGATTGTTAAGAGCAATAAAAATAACTGGGGCAAGATACACCAGAGTGCATGCTCCTGTCCAGTTAGTGGGAAGACATAAACAGGCCGTGGCTCTACATAAGAAAAATATTCCAGGAGTAAGAAGACAACAGCTGAAATCGATAGCAAATAGGAGTTTTTCTGGGAACAGGTTAGTAGTCTCTGAAAAAGACAGTATACTCTTCAGTGTAGCCCCTAGAGGAGAAGTATTTATGGCATATGCATAAGGGCATCTCCCTGAGAAAGTAAGAGAATGTCCCACAGTTTCAGAGACATGGTAGACAGAGAGGCCTGAAAGGAAGGAGAGATATGAATTGTGGTTACAGCAATGTGGCGGTATAGTTCCTAACTGGGGGGTAAGACTTGTTTATAGAGTTTTTTTTCTGGAAAAACAGAAAGGATCCTGTTGTTGTAGATCAGCATCAGAGGTGGTGGGTCATCCTATAGCTGGTCTTTTATGAGCAGAAGTGAGATCTGTAAGGAGGGAGGTCAGTATCTTCTCAGAATTGTGAATTTTATCAATTGAATATAAATAACGTATGTATGATTTAAAAAAAGGGGGGGGTCATGTGTGAAAAAGAGAAGTGTTTATGTGAGCCCATTGATCTGTGGACCTGGGGAATGCTGATCCTCTGGAGGAGGAGATGGATAAGCAAATCCAACAATCACTGGTCAGGGTCGGGTTTGAGGTGTTGAGTAAACAATGGGTCAGATTTAGAGTTCTGAATAGGGAGACAAGGTTTGGGGCAGGGTGAGTTATAGGCAAGGTATTAATGTGAAGTTTGGACTATAAAAGAAGAGGGAGTAAGAGTAAAATCATGATGTAGCATCTCATGTCTAAGGGGAGAAAATGATAAAATAAGAATACAGGTGTAGAAATCAATTTGGGTTCATGTGAACTCTGTGAAATCTCCCTGGAGCCAAAGATCAGTTATAAAGTCAAGGAGTAAAGGGAGATCAGTAACAGTGGTGTTTCTAGGAAAGGTAAAGACTTGTGTTACTATGTGAAGGAAAACGGATAATAGATTCCTCTAGGCTGATCACAGTAAGAGGAGGACCACACCCCAAAAAACAAGAACTATGGAGAAGTAGGTAAAACAGAGGGAAAGCTTTTGAATGATAGTCCACTTGGGGGATACACCGAATAAAATTCTATTGTGAATAGGGTAAGTAGGGGAAATCCCAACCCAGTGAGCAACCAATACATCTGTTTTTGTTTTACTTATTGATATTTGTTTTTGACTATTCTGTTTCTTTAGGAATTCAATCCAGTTGAAGCCTGGTGGGTCACAGAACAATGGTGGTGTAGTGAGGAGCATCTGAGTGAGGAATGTTTCTTGGCAGAGATGGACAGTTTCTTGGGGTTTGTTTAATCTAGAGATATGAAACCAAGAGGAATGACCTGCTAGCTGAGCAGCTCTTGGTGCGGTTAAAACAACCTCAAACAGACCAGTCCATTGAGGCTGGAGTGGTGTAAGGTTTAAGTAGGACTCAATCCCCAAGTATGAATGTTAAATCAGCTGGATTTTTTTTTTTTTTTTTTTGGATGAGGCTTTAGGAGAAAGCAAGCTTCACATTCTCTCATGAGGTGTCTAATAAGGTTAAGGGTGGGAAGATAACCTCCCAGTATCGAACTGATGTAAGAGAAAAGGGCATCGATTCATGAGTTCAAAAGGACTGAGGAAAGTCGGGGGCCTGTGGAGTAGCCCGAATGCGAGCCAAAGCCATGGGAAGGAGTTTGGTCCATGGTCTTTGTAATTCTAGAGAGAGTTTGGTTAGATGTGTTTTGAGAACAGAATTTGCCTTTTCTAGTTTTCCTGAGGATTGGGATCTATAAGGAATATGTAGTTTCCAGGTTATGCCAAGGGGTTGGGCTACCTGTTGAGTGATCTGGGAAATAAAAGCTGGCCCATTATCAGATTGGAGACAGAGTGGGAGGCCAAAGTGAGGGATGATTTCTCGTATAAGAAATTGTGTTACCTCTGAGGCAGTTTCTGATCTCATAGGAAAAGCCTCAATCCACTCTGAAAGAGTGTCTACTAGAGTGAGCATGAGTTTTATTTTTTGTGTTGGTGGCATATGAGTGAAGTCAATTTGCCAGTCTTCTTCTGGGATATGTCCTGGAGTCTGATGTGTTGGGAATGAGGAAATAGGCTTGAGGACTCCCTGCAGTGAGACTAAGGAGCAGATAATGCAAGAGTGAGTGATTTGTTGTAGGAGTGAAAGAAGGTTAGGATAGGTGATAAGAGGTCTTAAGAGATGATAAAGAGGTTTAGTGTCTACATGTAGGGTCTCATGAATGTCCATAAGAATCAACTGGGACCTAATTAAACTTAAAAGCTTTTGCACAACAAAGGAAACTATAAGGAAGGTGAAAAGACAGCCTTCAGAATGGGAGAAAATAGTAACAAATGAAGAAACAGACAAAGGATTAATCTCAAAAATATACAAGCAACTCCTGCAGCTCAATTCCAGAAAAATAAATGACCCAATCAAAAAATGGGCCAAAGAACTAAACAGACCTTTCTCCAAAGAAGACATATAGATGGCTAACAAACACATGAAAAGATGCTCAACATCACTCATTATCAGAGAAATGCAAATCAAAACCTCAATGAGGTACCATTACACGCCAGTCAGGATGCTGCTATCCAAAAGTCTACAAGCAATAAATGCTGGAGAGGGTGTGGAGAAAAGAGAACCCTCTTACACTGTTGGTGGGAATGCAAACTAGTACAGTCATTATGGAGAACAGTGTGGAGATTCCTTAAAAAACTGGAAATAAAAAACAAACAAACAAACAAACAAACAAAAAAAACTGGAAATAGAACTGCCATATGACCCAGCAATCCCACTCCTGGGCATATACACCCAGGAAACCAGATCTGAAAAAGATACGTGTACCCCAATGTTCATCACAGCACTGTTTATAATAGCCAGGACATGGAAGCAACCTAGATGCCCATCACAGACAAATGGATAAGGAAGCTGTGGTACATATACACTATGGAATATTACTCAGCCATTAAAAAGAATACATTTGAATCAGTTTCAATGAGACGGATGAAACTGGAGCCCATTATACAGAGTGAAGTAAGCCAGAAAGATAAACACCAATACAGTATACTAACGCATATATATGGAATTGAGAAAGATGGTAATGATAACCTGATATGCAAGACAGAAAAAGAGACACAGATGTATAGAACAGACTTTTGGACTCTGTGGGAGAAGGCGAGGGTGGGATGATCTGAGAGAACAGCATCAAAACACGTATATTATCAAGTGTGAAACAGATCGCCAGTCCAGGTTGGATGCATGAGACAAGTGCTCGGGGCTGGTGCACTGGGATGACCCAGAGGGGTGAGATGGGGAGGGAGGTGGGAGGGGGGTACAGGATGGGAAACACATGTAAATCCATGGCTGATTCATGTCAATGTATGGCAAAAACCACTACAATATTGTAAAGTAATTAACCTCCAACTAATAAAAATAATTGGGGGGAAGAAAAAAAGAAGCTGTGTGGCCTGAGATTGGGGAAGGACACAGCGGCCTGTTTTTGTAATCAATCTCCTTGTGGTTGTGCTCCCTCTTGTAATAATCATGCATTTTCTTCAGGGAGGTAAAGGGTCTTTATGTTGGAGATTACTATAAATTGGTGAGCCAATTATCAGAGTGAGGCTTATTTTTCTTCTCTGTCTGCAGCATCGTTGCCCCGTGAGATGGGGTCTGAGGCCATACATGACATTGGCAATGTATGATGCCTACTGCAGTTGGCATGTTAGCTGCTTTTAAAAGTTGGAGTATAAGCAGGGTGTTTTGGGAGAACCTTTAGTAGATGGGAGCCCTCGCTCCTTCCAGATGGCAGCATGTGAGTGTATGATGTGGAAAGTATATTTAGAATTGGTGTATATGCTTTCTATCTTGTTAGCTGTGAGGATGAGAGCTCTAGTTAGTGCAGTAAGTTCTGCCTTTTGGGAACAGGTTCACAAGGGGAGATGTTGTGATTCAATAATTTTGGTGTCAGAGACAGTTGCATATCGAGCTACTCTTTTTCCTTCTGATGTCATAGAGGAGCTGCCATCAATATACCAAGTAAAGTCAGGGTTATTTAAAGGGGTTGAGAAAATGTGGGAGAAATGGGGCATCAGGTCTTTTAATGCCTCTGTGCAAGTATGGAAGAATTAGGGATAAGGGTGGCAGGGTTAAGAATAGGACAGTGTTCAAAGGAGAACTCAGGAGATTTGAGAAGGGTGACAAGATTTAGTTGGATGCATGAAGGAAATAGAAGTGTCCTGATTTGTGAGACAATAAGTCCTTAAGGTCGTGTGGTGAACAAATGACAGTGGATACTCCAAAAGTAAGTTTTTTTCACTTTCCTGAGCAAGGAGTGCAGCTGCTGCCAGAGCATGTAGGCAGGCCTGGCCATCCTCAAACTGTGGTATCTAACTGCTTTCATAGGATTGAAGTGACAGGAGTGAAAGTGGAGCCCTGATTTTGTCCCAAAATTCCTAGGGCAATTTTGTATCTCTCAGTAGTATAGAGTATAAAGGGGTGAGAAAGGTCAGGAATTGTTAGGGCTGGGGCTGAGAGATGGCTTGCTTACGAGTGTTAAAGGCTGAACAGATATTTTATTTTAGCTCTAGGTGTTCTGAAATACCTCCTCAGGTGGCTTGTACCAAGTAGGTGAAATTAGGAATACAGAGGTGTGGGTATCCAGCTAACCACAAGAAGGACAGGATCTCTGTCCTTTTGATGTAGGGAGTGGTAGGATGGATATAAGGGACTTTCAATCGGTACTAATATATCTTGTTTGTTTTGGTGTTAAAAGGACTCTGAGACAGGTGACTCTAGGAAGAGACAGCTGGACTTTGGTGGGAGATACTCAATAGCCTCTATCAGCTAGAAAATTAAGGAGTTGTATAGTGTGTTGCTGACAGTGTGTAAATGAAGGACTACAAAGAAGGAGATCATTCACATATTGGAGGACAGTACTTGGAGTAAGGTCAGGAGAGGTTAGGTCTGATGCTTGAGCTTGGCCAAGAAAATGAGGGCTACCACGAAAGCCTTGTGGGAGAACTGTCCATGTCAGCTATTGGAAGCAACAATTGTCTGGATCTGTCCAGGTAAAGGCAAAGAGGTCTTGAAAGTCTGGGTGTAAAGGAATGGTAAAGAAGGCATCCTTGAGTTCTAGAACAGTGAAGTGGGTAGTGGAAGAGGGAATGAGAGAGAGGAGTATAAGGATTTGGAACTATTGGGTGTATGGGGTAACAGCCACATTGATAAGTTTCAGGTCCTGGACCAGGTAATAGGAGTCATTTGGCTTTTTGATGGGTAGGACAGTGATGTTATAGGGAGAGAGTTGGGCACAAGAGGCCCTGATGTAGGATTTTTGTGATGATAGGATTTAACCCTTATTGATGTTTTTGGGAGATGGGGTATTGTAGTTGATTGGGGAATTTAGAAGGGCATTTGAGACAGATATGAATTGGAGCATGATGAAAGGTGTGTGTATCCCAAACTATGGGGTTTACAGATGAGAAGGGCAATGGGGTCGGGGAAGAGGATATGGGGTTGAGGAGCAGTAGCCAGTTTAGATCAAAAGGTGGACTTGGGATAGTAATAGAGGCTTTGAATTTTGAGAGAAGATCTCTCCCAAGGAGTGGAGCATTTTGGGAGTATGAGAAAAGAATGGGGAAATGGGGTATCTTGAAGTGTGCTCAGGTAGAGGCTCAGTTATCCTCGGTGTAGATATTAAACCCCCATAACAAAGACCTGAGAGACCTTGGTTTTTCCAGAGCAGGTAGGCACAGCAGAGTAAGTGGCCCCCGTGTCGATGAGAAAAGAGATCGGCTTACCTGCCACAGTGAGAGTTACCCTGGGCTCCATAGAGGTGATGAGAGCTGGGGTCTGGGGCCCTGGGCACCTACAGTCTTCAGTAGCAAGTCCAAGGAGGCTAGGCAGAGCTGGATTGGAGTACTCCTGCTTGGACCAGGAGGGGATGTCTGGCTCCCTAGGGGGCAATTTGGGCAGTTGACCTTCAAATATCCCTTGATGCCACAGCTGGGACATGGACCTGGAGGGGGCCTTGGCTTTAGCCATGAGCAGGCCCAGCAGCCTTCTTTGCCACATTTGAAGCAGGGCCCAGGGGGCTTCCTTTCTTTGTTGGTTGATGGAGGCTTGGAGCCATGTAGGTCAGTGACTAAAAGGTGGTTATTTGGCCTAATCTCATTGGGCCTTCTCTAGTTTTGCCTGTTTTTCCCAGTTATTGAAAATCTTCAACGCTAAATTTAAAAGGTCTTGTTGAGGGGTTTGAGGACCTTTTTATGCCTTTTCTTTAGTTTCTTTTGGATATCTGGGGATGATTGGGAGATAAAATAGGTGTTAAGGACAATGGTGCCCTCTGCTGAAGTGGGGTCTAATTTTGTATATTTTTGTAGGGCTTCCATTAACTTGGCTAGAAATTATGCTGGGTTTATATCTAGTCTTTGTTATTTCCCAGAGCTTATCAAAGTTGACGACTTTATACCCTGCCTTTTGAAGGCCCACAATGAGGCAAGCAATCACGTGATTTCGGGGTGCTTGTCCAGGTCTCCCTGGCTGATAATCCCAGTTGGGATCATCCTGGGGGACAGCCATTGCCCTACAGGCTTAGTGTCCTCAGGCCTGTGTATCTCATCAGCATGCACCTGAGAGGCTTGCCATACTCCTTCCTTCTTTTCTTGGAGAAGAGTGGAGGATGGTGTAAATATCAGGCCAGGTTAAGTCGAAGGTTGGGAAAGATACTTGAATTCTTTTAGATAAGTATTAGGGTCTGAGGAGAAGCAGCTAAGATGCTTTTCAATTTGAGACAGATGGTGAGGGAGAATGGGACAGGAACCCAAACAATGCTTTCTGCTCCAGCTGCTTTCTGTAAAGGGAGGCATGGAACAGGGAAAGGAGTGGGGTCCTGCTGTGAAGTTTCCTGTTTTAAGCTTGTTCGGGGCTGGGTATGGGGAGGGGATCTAGGGAGGTCGGGATAGAGCCCTGGGACCCTTGGGGTAGAGAGTGGGGATGAGGTCTCAGAGCTCGCCTCTGGCACAGGCAGGGGAGGGGGGTTGGGAGCTGCAGAAGAGGGGAAGGAGGAGGGGACATAAGGTGGAGGTTTCAGAACTGGATCTGGAGCTGCTGCAATGGGATTGGGAGCAATAGGGAGTGGGCTGTGGTCAGAAGGGTCAAAGGAAGAAGAAACGTCTGAACAGGGATCAGGAGAGATTGTATTAGAAGGTTGTGGCCCAGAGTGGGCTAAGAGTGTTTGAGAAGTAGAACAGAATTCACAGAGAAAGGGTTGAGAGCAAAGAGCAAAAAAAGCCTAAACGTAAGGAATTTCTAACCACATGTTGTTCCGGCAGCAAAAGTTATTGAGGTCCCATAGAGGATTATAATTGAGAGTTCTGTTTTCTGGCTATCGGGACCTATTATCAAGCCTGTATTGTGGCCAGAGAGTGTTAGAACAGTAAGTAAGTCTTTTTGGCCTTATCTCCTCTTGGAAGCCTAAAGCTTTTAGGTTTTGGAGAAGGCATCAAAGAGGAGTAGATTTTCAGGACTGGAATTGAGAATTTCCCATTGTGGCTGAATGGTAAGGTTAGAAAAGTGCAAGCGAAAGTGAGGAGAAAGATCCGAGGGAAAAGGTGTCCCCACTCTCAGGACTTTCTCAGAGAGTAATAATAGTCTGCTTTGAAATGGGCATCCCCTATTTCAAAGTCAGACCGAGCACAAGGCTGAGGGCCCAAAGGCCGTGGGTGTCCTCCCGCCTAGCACTAGTACTTGGAAAGGAGGCTGAGAGAGAGAGGATCCGAGAAAAGGGGTTTCACTCACCCTTGTAACCAATGGACGCAATGTGGGCTGGTGTGTGGATGTCAGTCCAGCAAGGCGAGTGGAGAGCCCCGTCCTAGAGCTCGTCTCAGCTTCTCGGCAAGGTCCAAGGGAGGGGGACCACCAGAGGTGGGCTTGTGAAAGGAGCCCGGTTGTGGTGGATCTTCCCTCCTGGGTTTTGGCACCAGAATGTAAGGTGAGTGCAGAGAAAAAGAGCGAGCCGGGCAATCAGGCAAAAGGAAAATTTATTAGAGGGCGACTGGCCCTGAAGGAGAAACAGTGTCCTCCCTTTCTTATTGTAGTTTTCTTATACCCCACTGTTGTTCCTTTATTGGACCAGAACCTGGTAGTCCGGAGTCGGTGATGAGAAAGTGAAAGAAGGAAAGAGGCTAATATTACCTGGGTTCCGCAGCCGGCTTTCGCGCTCCAGGAAATCAGCCAGAAATATACATATATATAGGAGAGGGCAATGGCACCCCACTTCAGTACTCTTGCCTGGAAAATCCCATGGATGGAGGAGCCTGGTAGGCTGCAGTCCATGGGGTCGCTAGGAGTCCGACAGGGCTTCACTTCACTGAGCGGCTTCACTAAGCGGCTTCACTTTCACTTTTCACTTTCGTGAATTGGAGAAGGAAATGCAACCCACTCCCCTATTCTTGCCCGGAGAATCCCAGGGAAGGGGGAGCCTGGTGGGCTGTTGTCTGTGGGGTCGCAGAGTCGGACACGACTAAAGTGACTTAGCAGCCACATACATATACATATACATATACATATACATATATATAGAGAGAGAGAGAGAGAAAGACACGGGGGTCCCAAGCTCTGATGGAGCAAAGGTGTTTTAATCAACATGGTGTGGGCATATATACTGTCTTACAAGGTAGTTATTCTCAGCAAAGATAAACATTAAAATTCCAGACTTACAAAACATAAAGCGATCCCTATTAAAGAGAGAGAGTTGTAAACAATCACTTGTTACAGTATGTTTTATAAGAAGGAGGAGGGTACTTATCACCGTATTGAAAAACTAAAAACTAATGAAGTAAATGCCTGGATTCCTCAGCCCCAGGAAAGGCTTGCCTCTCCTCTTAATTCCTGAATTAATAAGGACCAGAGGATTCCTGACAGATCCAAAATAGCACACAGGAAGCCTCCTGTTCAATGCTTCCTAACACCCTGCCAACGAAAGATTCTCCAAAGTGATGATTAATTTTTAGCCTGTAGTTGAGTCCTGTGGTCACATAAGGAGGCGGTCTGGAATCTGGGGGTCTCCTAGCCTTGAGAAGGTAGGTGCCAGTGAGAAAATGGAGTTGTTTGGACAATTTGGTCCGTTTCAAGGATCACTATGATTTTATTCTTTATTTGTGAGGTCGACATAATGAGCCATTTCTACCATGAGACCCCATGTGGGCCCTATCAGTTCCCAATAACCAAAGCTGGAGTAAACTGAGGGAAAAAAAAATATAAGGTACATTTTCCATTATAACTAAAGTATAACATAAACATCCATGAGTCTATATTGACATAAATTAATAAATTAAGAGGGAGTTTGTAGACACATCTCTCAAGCAGAAGATTTCCAAATAATTTCTGTAGATACTATGCCTTCAATTGAAGGCATATGTGATGCATAGCTCCCTACCTTTTATGTGTAAGCTCTGCATAGTGACTTTCTTCCAAAGAGTATTATATTGAAAGGGGGAAGAAGGAACTTGGTGGTACAGTTGCTAGGAGCCTATGTTCCCAATGCAAGGTGCCCAGGTTCTATGCCTAGTCAGGAAACTAGATCCCACATGCTGCAGCTGAAGATCCTGCATGCTGCAACTAGGAAGCAGCACAGCCAAATAAATAAAAATAAACATTTTAGAAAGAAAGATGAAGGAGAGTAGCTCTACAACTCTATTAGCCTGGTGATCAAGATTAGCTTCAGTTAATTGATTATCTTATTGATAATATACAATCTTGATATGATATGATTAAAGTGACATTTTACATCTGTAGTCATCTCCTCAAAATCTCATAACTTCATCCTAATATGAGAAAATACCTGAAAAACCCCAGTTACAAGTACATGGCCAGTATTTCTAAAATCTCTCAATGTCACAAAAAATAAGTATGTCTGAAAATATGTCATAGCCAAGAGTATCCTGAAGTGACTTGATGACTCCATATAATGTGTTATTCTGGGTGGAATCCTGGAAGAGTAAAGGGAAAATCAAAGAATTCTGAATAAATTATGGATTCTAGTTCATAATAATGTATCAGTAGTAATTCACTTGCTGTGAAAGTTTGCCATACCAATGTAAATATTAATCATAAGAAAACTGGGTCTATATTATATGGAAAATGTATGTAGCCTCTTTCAACTTTTCTGTAAGTTAACATCTATCATAGAATTAAATGTATAATGTTATGATTTATAAATTTATTATAAAATAGTCTCTCAACAATTTTTTAAAATGTAGCTTTATTTTAAATTTCCTGAGCATCCCAAGTAATTCACATTAGATATAAAATAACTGCCTTCCCTGAAAATACAGGTTGGAATCCATATTTCTACAATTTCCCAGTTGGATATCCCAGCTGCTCTGAGATAACTCTGCAGTGAATATCTGCATTCAGCAATCCTTTCTCTCTACAGAAGATCAAACCAGTACCAGAATCTAATTAAAAATCTCCATGCAAGTGACTCAGCAGGACTTGAGGCAAGAGTATTTTTTCATTATCTGTCCAGGGTGACCATACAGGGAATAATATATCATCTGTGGGAATAAAAGCTCATTTATCCTATTGGTTTTCAAACACAGACCGGTACATGGAGCATGTAGCAAGAGGTTTCATTAGAAGCTGTGATTTTATGTCTTCCAGTAAATACAATAAAATAGGAATTATCATTGAACAAACTATAAATATTGCTCTTCTAATCATAATTACATATATGAGGATAAACAAAGGGAAGATATTTTTTCCCATTTATTCATGTACAATTTAATAAAAAAAACATTGAGCTGAGCTTAAAACAATCAAGTTTGGAGGTATAAAATTCAAAAATGTTACAATAAAGAAAGGAATTTAACTGAATGAATGGACCATAATTTACCTCAGGTATTTTCAGAAACTACTGATTCTAGTCTGCTAGTTTTAGAATACAATAATACTATATTTGTGTAGACTGGCTCCCAAAACTGTAAAAGATCAATGATTGATTTGACTTCTGGGCATTAGTATAATAGGACACTACATACTGGAAATTTCTTACTACAAACCTTTATAAATGCTAGAATATTTAATAAGCATTACATTAAGTGCAATATTTAGCTTGTATAAAAGAATGTGACTAATAGAGAAATCCTCAGATTCCAAGAAAATAGAAATGAAACAAAGATCAATAAATATAAGAGGTCATGCAGCAACCACCCTAGGAGAGGGATAGGCTAAGAGGGTTCCCAATATCTGCAACTGAAGAAATAGAATTTAATGTCTTTTCAGTGATAATAAAAAAAGACATTTTAAGGGAGTAATGGATAGGAAATTGGAACTAAGACCATTATATAAATATATCTGAATAATTACTAAATTATTTAATTTGAAATATTTCACCCATGAGCATAAGATTAAACAGAAAAAATAAAAAAGAACAAACAACAAAACTTAGCTCATTTTACCTGGGTTCAGAATATAAGATTAAAGAATTATCCTCTAAGAATATATAATGTAAGCTCTTTCACTTTGTTAATTGAGATTTGAATTTACTTTGTCATCACAGTCTGTGATGATTAATTTTATGTGTTAACTTGACCAGGCCAAATATTAAACATTAATCTGTGTGTTTATGTGAGTGTGATTTGGGATGAGATTAATATTTAAATCAGTATTTGTGAGTAAAGCAATCACCCTTCATAATGTAGATGGGCCTATCCAATCACTCAAATGCCTGAATATAGCAAAAGATAGACATTTTCTCAAATAAGAGAATTCTGCTGTCTGATGGCCTTCAACCTGGACATTAGCTCTGCCTGGCTCTACAGCAGTCTCCTGGCCTTGGTCTCAAAGCAAGATAACTTCTCTAGAAGTGGCTTCAGACTCAATGAGGACATTGTCTGTGCAGATTTTGCACTGTTTTTGCCAGTTTTCATAATTGTAGTAGCCAATTTCTTATAATACATCTTTTTGTATATAGCACATAATGATAATGACATAGATAGACAGATGGATAGATAAATGACAGATTATCCTATTGGTTCTGTTTTTCTGGAGAACCTGGAATGATACATGATCCCAAGACATTAACATGAAAAGCAGTGTGAGGCCAGTGATTCTCCTATAGTGACTTGCAGAACCAGTTAAAAAGTTTGCTAGTAAAGTCATAAACGCAGGCTATAAAGGATTCCTACAGGTAAAGCAAAATTTAAAAATGAACTCGCAATCCAAAGTAATAAAATGAATCAGAAAATGATCCTGCATGATCCTCAAGATCAAAATAAATAGAATGAGTCCCCTAAATCTCACATGATGAGTATAAATTAGCATGTTTAAAATTATTAAACATATAAACTAAATAAAATTATAATAAAAAATAAGACATCAAGATAAAGTACATCCAGAATTTTTTTAAAAATCCAGAAATTAAAACAATTTTCAAAAACATACTGAAATGTTAAGTTAAAAGATATACTTATAAGATCCAATTTATGTCATACATGAATTCTAGAAATATAGAATGAACAGGTAGTAATATTTCAAGAGAAAATAGATTAGATTTCTCAAATTTGATTAAAAGCACACTCTCTCACATTTAAGATACACAATGGATTCCAAAGCAACTAAATAAAAAGATGATACATAGATACATTACAGTAAAATTGAAAAATGCCAAGGCATTGAGATCCTAAAGTTGTTAGTTTCCTTAAAAATCATATTACCTGTAATGAAATAATAATTAGGCTGACAGCAGACTTACAGAGAACATTTTTCTTCAATACACAGAGAATATAGGCTTCCCTGGTAGCTAAGTTGGTCACGAATCTGCCTGAAATGTGGGAGACCTGGGTTCAATCCCTGGGTTGGGAAGATCCTCTGGAGAAGGGAAAGGCTACCTACTCCAGTATTCTTGGCCTGGAGGATTCCATGGAGTGCATAGTCCATGAGGTCGCAAAGAGTTGGATACCACTGAGTGACTTTCACTTTCACTTTCTTTCACAGAGAATATATGTAATAGTCAAACTAAAGTAATATGGCTAACTAAGCTATTATTCAAGAATATGGGCAAAATTAAGATATTTTTGAACAATTTTTGAGAGGTTACTACTCATAAACTCTCATCAAAATAATTACAGGATACTGGTATGCATGCTAAGTCATTTCAGTCATGTCTGACTCTTTGCCACCCCGTGGACTGTAGCCCACCAGGCTCCCCTGTCCATGGGATTCTTCAGGCAAGAATACTGGAGTGGGTTGCCATTTCCTTCTACAGGGTACTGGTATACGTTGGAGTTATTGTGGGCTCAGTTCCTGACCACCACAATAAAGCAAGTTACATGAATAGTTTGTCTTCCCAGTGAATATAAAGTTATGTTTATATCATAGTGTACTCTATTAGGTGTGCAATTGCATTGTATCCTTTAAAAAACAATGTACATTATTTATTTATTTTTTTTTTGTACATAGTTTAATTTTTTTAAAAACTTCATTGCTAAAAAAAAATCATCTAAGTCTTCATTAGTCATAGAAGTAACATCAAAGATCACTAACCATAGACCATCATCAGAAACACAATAATAATGAAAATTTGAAATATTGCAAAAATTATCACAATGTGATATACGGACACAAAGCAAACAAACACTGTTGGAAAAATGATACTGATGGATTTGCACCAGGCACAGTTGCCTTAAACTTTCAACTGTAAAAATCACAATATCTGCAAAGAGCAATAAAATGAAGTATGAAGACAAGAAGAAATTTGTCTCAATGGAAAGATCATAATGGGGGGAAGTGGTGAGAGAAGAAATTGGCAGAGCTGAATAATTGCGTGCGATTTATAACAAGTAACAGCAATAGTAATACTTCCTAATTTGAGAGATATAAAATGACATGGAAATAATATAATAAAATGTACAAGAGTAGAGAATAATAATCAAGCACTCCATGTCTTTGTCTTATTCAAGAATTGGTAGATATTATTAATTAATGATAGAGTTGCCTGGGTCAAGTGTGAATGTTGGAAATACAACAGTAGCTATGGAAGGCAAGAAAGTAGAAGCCACAGCTATGGAAGAAAGTAGAAGTAGAAAATAGAAGTATAGAAAAGTAGAAGTATGGAAAGTAGAACTATCTATGAAAGACAAGAAAGTAGAAGGACAGTAAGTTATATAGGCAGAAAGGAAAATAGGAAAGACAAGGATAATTTCCAAGTAGATAAAAATTTTAAATTGAAGAGGAAAAAAGAAAGTTTAAAAAGAAGAGGAGTAGATTTCAAAAGCCAAGAAAAAAAATTAATAAAAAAATAAGAGAGAAAATCAAACCTAGTCAGTTAAGGTTGTGAGTTTACATCTTAATTTAACCTTCTGCCTCTCTGTTTTCTCTAAGTACATAGCAAAGGTAAAAACTTGTCAAATTTTTTTAAACGGGAAAATAATAATAATGAAATGACTTTCATGAATTGCACCTGAATAATAATTTTAATAAAAAGAAAATAACAATGCAAGCTAAAAGGTAAATGTGTCAGGAATCCCTTAAGATTACTCTCAGACTTGACTTTCTAAGACGACAGAACTCAGAAAAGATGTTATAACCATAATAATGACTGATCACAGTGAAAGGATACAGATTAAAATCAGTTCAGTTCAATCGCTCAGTCGTGTCCAACTCTTTGCAACCCCATGAACCACAGCATGCCAGGCCTCATGTCCATCACCAACTCCCGGAGTCCACCCAACCCCATATCCATTGAGTCAGTGACGCCATCCAACCATCACATCCTCTGTCGGCCCCTTCTCCTCCTGCCCTCAGCATCTTTCCCAGCATCAGGGTTTTTTCAAATGAGTCAGCTCTTCGCATTAGGTGGCCAAAGTATTGAAGCTTCAGCTTCAGCATCAGTGCTTCCAATGAATAGTCGGGACAGATTTCCTTTAGAGTAGACTGGTTGGTTCTCCTTGCAGTCCAAGGGACTCTCAAGAGTCGTCTCCAACACCACAGTTCAAAAGCATCAATTCTTCTGTGCTCAGCTTTTTTTGTAGTCCAACTCTCACATTCATACATGACCACTGGAGAAACCAGAGCCTTGACTAGATGGACCTTTGTTGATTAATGTCTCTGCTTTTGAATATGCTATCTAGGTTGGTCATAACTTTCCTTCCAAGGAGTAAACATCTCTTAATTTCATGGCTGCAATCACCATCAGCAGTGATTTTAGAGCCCCCAAAAATAAAGTCAGCCACTGTTTCCCCATCTATTTCACATGAAATGATGGCACCAGATGCCATGATCTTAGTTTTCTGAATGTTGAGCTTTAAGCCAACTTCTTCACTCTCATCTTTCAGTTTCAAGAGGCTCTGTAGTTCTTCTTCACTATCTGCCATAAGGGTGGCACCATCTGCATATCTGAGGTTATTGATATTTATCCTGGCAATCTTGATTCCAGCTTGTGCTTCATCCAGCCCAGTGTTTCTCATGATGTACTCTGCATATAAGTTAAATAAGCGGGATGACAATATACAGCCTTGACAAACTCCTTTCCCTATTTGGAACCAGTCTCTTGTTCCGTGTCCAGTTCTAACTATTGCTTCCTGACCTGCATACATGTTTCTCAAGAGGCAGGTCAGGTGGTCTGGTATTCCAATCTCTTTCAGAATTTTCCACAATTTATTGTGATCCATACAGTCAAAGGCTTTGGCATAGTCAACAAAGCAGAAATAGATGTTTTTCTGGAACTCTCTTTTTTTTTTCAATGATCCATCGGATGTTGGCAATTTGATCTCTGGTTCCACTGCCTTTTCTAAAACCAGCTTGAACATCTGGAAGTTCATGGTTCACACATTGCTAAAGCCTGGCTTGGAGAATTTTGAGCATTACTTTACTAGAGTGTGAGATGAGTGCAATTGTGCAGTAGTTTGAACATTCTTTGGCATTGCCTTTCCTTGGGATTGGAATGAAAACTGAACTGTTCCAGTCCTGTGGTCACTGCTGAGTTTTCCAAACTTGGTGGCATATTGAGTGCAGCACTTTTATAACATCATCTTTCAGGATTTGAAATAGCTCACCTGAAATTCCATCACCTCCACTAGCTTTGTTTGTAGTGATGCTTCCTAAGGCTCATTTGACTTCATATTCCAGGATGTCTGGCTCTAGGTGAGTGATCACACCATCATGATTATCTGGGTCATGAAGATCTTTTTTGTACAGTTCTTCTGTGTATTTTTTGCCACCTCTTCTTAATATCTTCTGCTTCTGTTAGGTCCATACTGTTCTGTCCTTTATTGAGCCCATCTTTGCATGAAATGTTTCCTTAGTATCTCTAATTTTCTTGAAGAGATCTCTAGTCTTTCCCATTCTATTGTTTTCCTCTATTTCTTTGCATTGATCACTGAGGAAGGCTTTCTTGTCTCTCCTTGCTATTCTTCGGAACTCTGCATTCAAATGGGTATATCTTTCCTTTTCTCCTTTGCTTTTTACTTCCCTTATTTTCAAAGCTATTTGTAAGGCCTCCTTAGACAACCATTTTGCTTTTTTGCATTTCTTTTCCATGGGGATGGTCTTGATCCCTGTCTCCTGTACAATGTCATGAACCTCCATCCATAGTTCATCAGGCACTCTGTCTATCAGATCTAGTCCCTTACATCTATTTCTTACTTCCACTGTATAGTCATAAGGGATTTGATTTAGGTCATACCTGAATGGTATAATATTTTCTTCATTGTCTTCAATTTAAGTCTGAATTTGGCAATAAGGTGTTCATGTTACGAGCCACAGTCCATTTTTCTGACTGTATAGAGCTTCTCCATCTTTGGCTGCAAAGGATATAATCAATCTGATTTCAGTGTCGACCATTTGGTGATGTCCCTGTGTAGCGTCTTCTCTTGTGTTGTTGGAAGAGGGTGTTTGCTATGACCAGTGCGTTCTCTTGGCAAAACTCTATTAGCCTTTGCCCTGCTTCATTCTGTACTCCAAGGCCATATTTACCTGTTACTACAGGTGTTTCTTGACTTCCTACTTTTGAATTCCAGTCCCCTATAATAGAAAGGATATCATTTTGGGGTGTTAGTTCTAGAAGGTCTTGTAGGTCTTCCTAGAACTGTTCAACTTCAGCTTCTTCAGCATTACTGGTTGGGGCATAGACTTGGATTACCTTCATACTGAATGATTTGCCATGGAAATGAACAGAGTTCATTCTGTCATTATTGAGATTGTATCCAAGTACTGTATTTTGGACTCTTGTTCACTATGATGGCTACTCCATTTCTTCTAAGAGATTCCTGCTCACACTAGTAGATATAATTGTCATCTGAGTTAAATTCACCCATTCCAGTCCATCTTAGTTCGCTGATTCGTAGAACGTCGATGTTCACTCTTGCCATCTCCTGTTTGACCACTTCCAATTTGCCTCGCTTCATGGACCTAACATTCCAGGTTCCTAGGCAATATTGCTCTTTACAGCATCAAACCTTGCTTTTATCACCAATCCCATCCAGAACTGGTTTTTTGTTGTTGTTTTTTTTTTTAACTTTGGTTCCATCCCTTCATTCTTTCTGGAGTTATTTCTCCACTGATCTTGAGTAGCATACTGGGCACCTACCGATCTGGGGAGTTCACTTTTTCAGTGTCCTATCTTTTTGCCTTTTCATACTGTTCATGGGGTTCTCAAGGCAAGAATACTGAAGTGGTTTGCCATTCCCTTCTCCAGTGGACCACATTCTGTCAAACTTCTCCACCATGACCTGTCCTTCTTGGGTGGCCCCACACAACATGGCTAAGTTTCACTGAGTTAGACAATGCTGTGGTCCGTGTGATCAGATTGGCTAGTTGTCTGTGATTGTGGTTTCAGTCTATCTGCCCTCTGATACCCTCTCTCAGTGTCTACCGTCTTACTTGGGTTTCTCTTACCTTGGACATGGGGTATCTCTTCACGGCTGCTCCAGCAAAGCACAGCCACTGCTCCTTAACTTGGACATGGGGTAGAAAATAATCAAGGAAAAAAATGTACATGGGTGAAGTCCAAGAGTTATATGGACCTGTTTTGTTCTCCCAGTAATAATGTGTGGTAACACATATGTAATTTTGTCAACCAATGAAGAGCACTCAAAACTTGAGATTTTATTGGGGATCATTTATAAGAGCATACATCTCCTGTATGACTGACCTCAGCTACTAAGACTCTAGTCCTTCAGAACAAAAACCTTTTCACCATAAATTGCACTGTTAGTACAGACTATTGATCAAACTAATATAATATGGCTGAAGACCTCCAGCAAACAATAATCATATCAGGATTATACCTGAAGAGTCCAGTGGACAGAGGAGCCTGGTGGGCTACAGTCCTTGGAATTGCAAAGAGTCAGACAAAACTGAGTGACTGGCACTTCCACTTTCCATGTATATATATGTGTGTGTATATATATACACACATGTGTGTGTATATATGTATATATATATACACGTGTGTATATATATGTGTGTGTGTATATATGTATATATATATACACGTGTGTATATTGTGTACACACATACATATATGTGTATATGTATATGTATACATATATGTATACACACATATACATATATTACACACACACACACATGTATCTCTTTATCTATTAGTTTGCCAGTAGACATTTAGATTATTTCCATGTCTTAGCTTTTGTAAATAGTGCTACTATGAACATTGCAGCTCTGCTGTAAAAATGCACTGTGTTTATGCACTCAGTCATTCCCAACTCTTTGCCACTCATGGACTGTAGCCTGGTAGGCTCTTCTGTCCATGGAGATTCTCCAGGCAAGAATACTAACATGGGTTGCCATGCCCTCCTCCAGGGGATTTTCCCAACCCAGGGATCAAACCCAGGTCTCCCACATTGCAGGTGGATTCTTTCCTGTCTGATCCACCAGGGAAGCCCAAGAATACCAGAATGGATAGCCTATGCATTCTCTAGCAGATCTTTCTCACCAAGGAATCTAACCAGTGTCTCTTGCATTGAAGGTGGATTCTTTACCAGCTGAGGCAACAAGGAAGCCCATAGGGATACATATATCTTTTCAAATTATAGTTTTGCATGGGTATATGCATGATCAGCAGTGGGACTGCTGGATCATATGGCATTCTATTTTTAGTTGTTTTAAGGATGCTCCATACTGTTTTCCTTAGTGGCTGCACCAATTAACAATTCCCAACAACAGTGTAAAAGGATTATCTTTTTTCCACACTCTCTTCAAAATTTATTATTTGTAGACATTTTATGATGGCCATTGTGACCAGTAACAAGTAGTAACTCATTTGGCTTTTTGTTTGCATTTATAGAAGGGGAGACAGTGGAATCAGTGTCAGACTTTATTTTTTTGGGCTCCAAAATCACTGCAGATGGTGATTGCAGCCATGAAATTAAAAGACGCTTACTCCTTGGAAGGAAAGTTATGACTAACCTAGATAGCATATTAAAAAGCAGAGGCATTACTTTGCCAACAAAGGTCCGTCTAGTCAAGGCTATGGTTTTTCCAGTGGTCATGTATGGATGTGAGAGTTGGACTGTGAAGAAAGCTGAGTGCCAAAAAATTGATGCTTTTGAACTGTGGTGTTGGAGACGACTCTTGAGAGTCCCTTGGACTGCACGGAGATCCAACCAGTCCATCCTGAAGGAGATCAGTCCTGGGTGTTCATTGGAAGGACTCATGCTGAAGCTGAAACTCCAATACTTTGGCCACCTCATGCAAAGAGTTGACTCATTGGAAAAGAGCCTGATGCTGGAAGGGATTGGGGGCAGGAGGAGAAGGGGACGGCAGAGGATGAGATGGCTGGATGGCATCACCGACTCGATGGACATGAGTTTGAGTAAATTCCAGGAGTTTATGATGGACAAGGAGGCCTGGCGTGCTGCGATTCATGGGGTCGCAAAGAGTAGGACACAACTGAACGACTGAACTGAATTGAACCGAACTGAATAAGTGATGATGAGCATCTTTTTATATGCCTATTTCCCATCTATATGTCTTCTTTGGAGAAATGTCTTCTCCCCTTTATTATATTGGGTTGTTTCTTGTTATTGAATGTATGAACTATTTGTATATTTTGGAAATTAAACTCTTGTCAGTTGCATCATTTGCAAATATTTTCTCCTAATCCATAGACTGTCTTTTTGTTTTATGGTTTCTTTTGCTGTGCAAAAGCTTAGAAGTTTTATTATGTCCACTTTGTTTATTTTTGCTTTTTCTTCTATTGCCTTGGGAAGCTGACCTAAGAAAACATTGATACAATTTATGTCAGAGTACTTTACCTATGTTCTCTTCTTAGGAGTTTTATGGTGTCATGACTTATATTTAAGTACTTATGCCATTTTGAGTTTGAATTTGGATATGGTGTGAGGCTGTGTTCTAACTACATTGGTTTGCATGCAGCTGTCCAACTTTCTCATTATTGCTTGCTTAAGAGCCTGTCTTCTCCCCATTGTATAGTCTTACCTCCTTTGTCAAAGATTAGCTGACCATGGGTGTTTGGGTTTATTCCTGGCCTCTCTATTCTGTTTGATTGATCAATATGTCTGTTTTTGTACCAATACCATGAAGTTTTGATCACAGTAGCTTTGCAGTATCGTCTGAAGTCCAGGAGGGTTATGCCTCTTGTTTTGTTCTTTTTCCTCAAGATTACTTTAGCAATTCTGGTTCTTTTATGATTCCCTACAAATTTTACAATAATCTATTCTAGTCTTGTGGAAAATGTTATTGGCATTTTAATGAGTATTGTATTAAATATATAGTTTTCAGTAGTATGACTATTTTAACAATATTAATTCTTCCAATCCAAGAGAATAGGATATTTTTCCATTTCTTTAAATCTTGCTCTATTTTCTTTATTAGCTCTCAGCATAAGTCTTTCACCTTGGTAAGGAGTATCTTATCTCTTATCTTCCTAAGTATGTAACTTTTTTGATGCATTTTTAAAGTGGATGGATTGCTTGCTTACATTCTTTTTCTGATATTTCAGTATAAAAAAAAATTTTGCATGTTAATATTTTATCCTTCTGAGATAACATTTCTTAACTCATTCCATGAGGCCAGAATTACCCTTATTAGCCAGAGACATCACACACACAAAATAAATAAACTTTAGGCCAATTTCCTATGAACATAAATGGAAAATCTTCAACAAAATACTGTCAAATTGAGTAAATCAACACTTTAAAAGCAATGATACCCCATTACAAAGTGGGTTCTCTAAGGAATGCAGTGTGTTTCAATAGATAAACATCATTGTAATATATAATGTAAATAGAATAAAGAAAAGAGCATATGATAATCTTGACTCGTACAGAAAAGGTGTCTGAAAAATCCAACAGTTTTCCTCTATAAAACAGTCAACAAAGTTGTATCTCTATCAACTAGTGATAGAAAAGAAGTTTCAACATGAAATATCTATATATGAAAAACTGACACCTAAGATTATACTTGAAATACCAAAAGCTTTCTCCTAAGGTTGGGATTATGACAATGATGCCTCATTTTGCTTCTTCAATCAACTCTACACTAGAAATTCTAGCCAAGGCATTCAGATAAGGAAAAGAAACAGGTGATATGGAAATTGGAAGGAAATAAAACTAACTCCAGATGCTGATAAAATTATTTTACATAAAGAAAATCCTCAATAATACACACACACACACACATATATACAAAGCAACCTTTTAGAGCTAATAAATGAATTTAGCAGTTTCAGGATAGAAGATTAACACAAAAAATCAGTTGTATTTCCATACACTAGCAATAAACAATCTGAAAACATTAAGAAAACCATTAATTTACAATAACATTTAAAATATAGAATGCTTAAGAATTAACCAACAAGCCTGACTTTAAAGTACAACACATTGTTGAAATAAAGAAGACTTAGATAAACAGGGCAATCCTATGTTTGTAAATTAAATGAATTAATATTGTTAATATGCCAAATTCCCCCAAACAACCTATGAATCAACACAATTCCTATCAAAGTCTGAATTACCTTTTGTAGAGAATTGAAAGGCTGATATTAAAAATTCATATGGAAGTGCAAGACCCTCAGTAGGCAAAACAATCTCAGAAAACTTTTGAGAAGGTAACAGGCAGGAAGGCCAGAGGTCTCCAAATGGAGGAAATAGGCTGCAAGTGTCAGATATTTTTTATCTCTCTCTTAAGCAGCAGGAGGAAACAAACCAGTGTTTCATATATATAATTTTTCCCTTATCTATACAAATATAAAAAAGAGGTTTCTCTTAAAATTCTGTGTTGCCATAATGACACCTGGTTCCACCTGGACCTAACTTTTCTCAAACTTTGAGCTAACCAATGCATTTTTCTTATGGAAATGTTTGTCTTTAGTTATGTTAATGTACTATGTATTTACCCTAGACTCTGTCTTTAAGTCCCTTTGCCTAAAGGCTCAGAATCTGGTTGACAAACTGGTATGTTACACTCATACATTGTTCTCCTAATTTATGTTAATAAAACTATATATCTGTATGGAAATCTGCCTTTCTTCAAGATTCATGTTAATCATTTTATGGCCCAGAATGATTCACCTGGTGCCAATGCTATCTCAAAATGCGTGATGTGGGTGAGGGTCCTGGTGCCATTCTCTGAGTTTTGAGCGATTTTCTTTTTTTAATTAACAGACTGCTAGTAGCTATATAACATCCAGCTAAAGACTAGCAGCGGGGCGGGGTGGGGGGGGCACTCTTTCTGCCCCCTCCTGATGCCTATGTCAGAAGCTTTCTCTATCTCTTATACTTTAATAAAACTTTATCACACAAAAGCTCTGAGCGATCAAACCTCGTCTCTGGCCCTGGATTGAATTCTTCTCCCAGAGGCCAAGAATCCCGGCCTCTTTCGTGGTTCAGCAACAACCTTTCACTTTCAGATTACAAGTTGGATTACTGACACTTCCCAGTTTCAAATTTTATTATTACAAAATTACAGTAATCAATAAGATGTGATGTTGGTGCAGACATATACACCAGGTGAACAGAGTCAAGTGTCCAGAAATAAACTCATGTATGCATGACCAGTATGTGTAATTTACTGCAGTACACACAAGAGAAAGTGGTATCCAAAAAATACTGGCTAAAATTCACTCCAACTCAGAAATTACCTAGCTCAGTGTGGGAATAATGGGTATACTTTAATAACCAATAGATTAAAAAAAGAAAACGAGTTGAGATGACAAGAGTATAAGGACTTGGAAATAAAGGAGAAAGCTACATATGAAAGAATAAATCCTCCTTGTGACAATAAGGACAAAGCTTTACTTGAGAAAAAGGGAAAGTGACTTTAAATACTTCAACACTATGATTGTTCTGCTAATAAGTGAACCAGTTCATTCAATTATTAATACCAACAAATGCCATATTATTTTTAAATTTAAAAATAGTTAAAAGTACATACAATACATAAAATAAATAATAAATACAATAAAATACATAAATCAGAGGAGACTAGCAAAATAATATTTCAATATATTTTTTAAGTGAGTGAATGCATTTAAGAAAGACGGTAATAAAATGCTTAAAAAAACTTAGAGAATAAATGGACATAAAATAGGAAAATGTTGGGAACTTGCAGAATTCATAAAATAAATGGGAGAGAAAAGATCATGTCAGAAAGGAAACTGGATTACATGGAAAATAAAAGACAGTTGACACAATTGAATAATTTACATAAAGTCATATGAAGGATATATAAAAATTTCCTGCATAACAAAATAAGTGAGGAAAAGAATTACCCCAAAGTAATAAACATAGAAGAAGTAAAATAGTATAAAAAACATGTGCAGTCAGTGGTCTTGGTATCAAAAATAAAGGAGGGAAGAGAACACATAAATGAATAAATCAAAAAACTACATTGAGGGTCAGGAGAAAGGGTATTAATTCATGTAACTTTGGAAATGAGTGGAGTCTGCAAAACTAACTGTAAAAGGAACTGGACATAAGCTCTGCATTCTTCACAGTACTTTGTTACATGTGGAATATGGATGAATCATTCTACTTACAGTGAAATGAACATTTTGATAAGTAAATGCCAGATATGGCCATGTTTACACTGATGGAATGTGATATTACAGCAAGAAAAGGAGATACAGATATCAGTACAAATATGTTTAATTCAATGTAGATACAAAAGACTACATATTTAAATATATATTTTATCAGTTAGTATATAAACATAATTTCCCTTATACATCAGTTAAGAGGACCTAGAATCAGTGAAACTCCAACATAAAATTAGCATTTAGAGTGTACTGGATGCATGTACACTTGTTTTCTAATACTGCTTATAAAATGAGTCATGGATCCTTGGAGAATAGGCTTATTCTAAGCTTCAGTGCAGTTCAGTTCAGTTCAGTCACTCAGTCGTGTCCAACTCTTTGCAACCCCATGAATCGCAGCACACAAGTCCTCCCTGTCCATCACCAACTCCCAGAGTTAACTCAAACTCATGTCCATCGAGTCGGTGATGCCATCCAGCCATCTCATCCTCTGTCGCCCCCTTCTCCTCCTGCCCCCAATCCCTTCCAGCATCAGGCTCCTTTCCAATGAGTCAACTATTCGCATGAGGTAGCCAAAGTATTGGAGTTTCATCTTCAGCATCAGTCCTTCCAATGAACACCCAGGACTGATCTCCTTCAGGATGGACTGGTTGGATCTCCTTGCAGTCCAAGGGACTCTCAGGAGTCTTCTCCAACACCACAGTTCAAAAGCATCAATTTTTCAGTGCTCAGCTTTCTTCACAGTCCAAATCTGACATCTATACATGACCACTGGAAAAACCATAGCCTTGACCAGATGGACCTTTGTTGGCAAAGTAATGTCTCTGCTTTTTACTATACTATCTTGGTTGGTCATAACTTTCCTTCCAAGGAGTAAGCGTCTTTTAATTTCATGGTTGCAGTCACCATCTGCAGTGATTTTGGAGCCCGAAAAAATAAAGTCTGACACTGTTTCCACTGTTTTCCCGTCTACTTCCCATGAAGTGATGGGACCAGATGCCATGATCTTAGTTTTCTGAATGTTGAGCTTTAAGTTAACTTTTTCACTCTCCTCTTTCACTTTCATCAAGAGGCTTTTTAGTTCCTCTTCACTTTCTGCCATAAGGGTAGTGTCATCTGCATATCTGAGGTTATTGATATTTCTCCCAGCAATCTCGATTCCAGCTTGTGCTTCTTCCAGCCCAGCGTTTCTCATGATGTACTCTGCATATAAATTAAATAAATGGGGTGACAATATACAGCCTTGATGTAATCCTTTTCCTATATGGAACCAGTCTGTTGTTCCATATCCAGTTCTAACTGTTGCTTCCTGACCTGCATACAGGTTTCTCAAGAGGCAGGTCAGGTGGTCTGGTATTCCTATCTCTTTCAGAATTTTCCACAGTTTATTGTGATCCACACAGAAAAAGTCTTTGAAATAGTCAAAAAAGCAGAAATATATGTTTTTCTGGAACTTTCTTTCTTTTTTGATGATCCAGTGGATGTTGGCAATTTGATCTCTGGTTCCTCTGCCTTTTCTGAATCCAGCTTGAACATCTGGAAGTTCACGGTTCACACATTGCTAAAGCCTGGCTTGGAGAATTTTGAGTATCATTTTACTAGCGTGTGAGATGAGTGCAATTGTGCAGTAGTTTGAGCATTCTTTGGCATTGCCTTTTTGGGATTGGAATGAAAACTGACATTTTCAAGTTCTGTGGCCACTGCTGAGTTTTCCAAATTTGCTGGCATATTGAGCGCAGCATTTTCACAACATCATCTTTCAGGATTTGAAATAGCTCAACTGGAATTCCATAACCTCCACAAACTTTGTTCATAGTGATTCTTTGTAAGGCCCACTTGACTTCACATTCCAGGTTGTCTGGCTCTAGGTGAGTGATCACACCATCGTGATTATCTGGGTCATGAAGATCTTTTTTGTACAGTTCTTCTGTGTATTCTTGCCACCTCTTCTTAATATCTTCTGCTTCTGTTAGGTCCATATCATTTCTGTCCTTTATTGAGCCCTTCTTTGTGTGAAATATTCCCTTAGTATCTCTAATTTTCTTGAAGAGATCTCTAGTCTTCCCCATCTGTTGTTTTCTTCTATTTCTTTGCATTACTTGCTGAGGGAGACTTTCTTATCTCTCCTTTCTATTCTTTGGAACTCTGCATTCAAATGCAATATCTTTCCTTTTGTTCTTTGCTTTTTGCTTCCCTTTTCACAGGTATTTGTAAGGCCTCCTCAGACAACCATTTTGCCTTTTTGCATTTATTTTCTATGGGGATGGTCTTGATCCCTGTCTCCTGTACAATGTCACAAAGCTCCATCCACAGTTCATCAGGCATCCTGTCTATCAGATCTAGTCCCTTAAATCTATTTCTCACTTCCACTGTATAGTCATAAGGGATGATTTAGGTCATACCTGAATGGTCTAGTGGTTTTCCCTATTTTCTTCAATTTAAGTCTGAATTTGGCAATAAGGTGTTCATGATCTGAGCCACAGTCAGCTCCTGGTCTTGTTTTTGCTGACTATTTAGACCTTCTCCATCTTTGGCTGCAAAGAATATAATCAATCTGATTTTGGTGTCAACCATCTGATGATGTCCATGTGTAGAGTCTTCTCTTGTGTTATTGGAAGAGGGTGTTTGCTATGACCAGTGCGTTCTCTTGGCAAAACTCTATTAGCCTTTGCCCTGCTTCATTCCATATTCCAAGGCCAAATATTCCTGTTACTACAGGTGTTTCTTGACTTCCTACTTTTGCATTCCAGTCCCCTGTAACGAAAAGGACAAGCTTACAGTATCTCAACTCAGCAATTTAGAAGTAGAGAGGAACTTCCTCAACTTCAGTTTTTAAAAACAACAAAATCCAACAGCTAACATCATACTTAAAGGTAGAAAATATAATAGGTTCCCACAAAATCAGGAACAATGAAAGGTATAACTTTTCAACACTCCTATTCAGTATCTTACTGGAAGTCATAACTATTTCAATAAGACAAAAAAATAAAAGTTACATATTGGAGAGAAATAAACTATTTTTATTCACAGATGACCTGGAAGTCACGTAGATATTTCCACAGAATCAACAGGTATTTTATGAAACAAACAAGTATATCAAGGTTGCAAAATACAAGCTAAATATACAAAAATAAATTCTGTGTAATTAAGCAACAAAAAAAGTAATTTGAATTACAAAATTATTTTCACCTATACTATCAACAAGAATTGAAAATGTTATATATGTTTAACAAAATATTTATAAGGTCAACAAGCAGAAAAACTTTGATAAAAACAAAAAAGATCTAAATAAATGGAAAGATTTCATGATCATGGACTGGAAACTGCTAAGATATCAATTATTCTCAAATTGATCTATTAATATATATTCAGCATAATTAAAATCAAAATCCCAGCAAGCTTTTTTGTTGTTGTTTTGTTTTGTTTTAATTCTGGTTCAGTTCAGTTCAGTTGCTCAGTCATGTCCAATTCTTTGCGACCCCATGGACTGAAGCAAACCAGGCCTCCCTGTCCATCAGGAAATCCTGGAGTTTACTCAAACTCATGTCTGTTGAGTCAGTGATGCCATCCAACCATCTCATCCCTTGTCATCCCCTTCTTCTCCTGCCTTCAATCTTTCCCAGAATCAGGGTCTTTTCCTGTAAGTCAGTTCTTTACACCAGGTGGCCAAAATATTGAAGTTTCAGCTTCAGCATCAGTCCTTTCAATGAATACTCGGGACTGATTTTCTTTAGAATGGACTCGTTGGATCTCCTTGCTGTCCAAAGGACTCTCAAGAGTCTTCTCTAACACGACAGTTCAAAAGCATAAATTTTTGGCACTCAGTTTTCTTTATATATAGTCCAACTCTCAACATCCATACATGACTACTGGAAAAATCAAAGCTTTAATTAGATGGACCTTTGTTGACAAAGTTATGTCTCTGCTTTATGATAAACTGTCTAGGTTGGTCATAACTTTTCTTCCAAGGAGTAAGCGTCTTTTAATTCCATGGCTGCAGTCACCATCTGCAGTGATTTTGAAGCCCCCTCAAAATAAAGTCTATCTCTGTTTCCACTGTTTTAGGAAACTTGTCATGGTTTGTACACTCTTTGGCCCAATGTCCCGCCTATATACAAATTAGGCTTTTGCCTCATGTCTTGTCCTTTAAGGATTCGGGGTTTGCCATAGGACTTCCCTGGAGGGCGACCAGCATGTGGGCATGGCTTTTCTCTTTCCTTTCTCCCTTTCCTGGGTTTTGGCCTCCCTCTCATGTACTCTGTTATGAGAGGTACTGGTGGCTGTCTGGAGCATCTTAGTCAAAGAGGCATCAGGGTCCTGTTGCTGTAGCTGTTGTAACTTTATCCCAATGTCTGATGCACATCGAGGCAGGAATTTGTCCTTTAAAATCATCTGTCCCTCGTAAGAGTCCAAGTCCAGATCGCCAAACTTTTGGAGGGTCTCTTTTAGACTTTCCAGAAAAGCAATGGCATTCTTGTTGGGCTCCTGAGCTATTCCTGAGACTCGGCACATTCCCATAACTATTAGGCTTCCTTCTGTTTCCATGGGTGTACTTCCTTAGGTGTGAGTCTTTCTGAAACATATCCTACCCAATACTGTTGCAACCTGAGAGCCAGGTGTCCCTGGGTCAGGGTGCAGATCCCCATGTAGGCTGAGACATGACAGCCTCCTGGAGATGGAATCCCTGGGCAGGTCAAGGCATGTCGGCCTCCTGAGACTTGGGTCCCTGGGCAGGTCGAGGCATGTCGACCTGCTGGAACCCCTGGACTGGCAGATCCCTGAGCAGTTTGAGGCGTGACAACCTTACAAGGACCAGATCCCTAGGTAGGTTGAGGCAGGTCGACCTCCTGGGACCCCCCCGACTGGAGTTTGGCATCCCCAAGGTCTTTAGAGTGAGCAGTGCTGGGTAGGATTAAGGGGTTGTAATCTTAACTCATTGCTGGTTTTTCCACAGCAGATAGGAATAGATACCATGATGTAAAGTAATCCAAGTTTGTGCCCTGAGACTGAGAACCTGGTGAAACAGCCATAAGCCTTATCCTCTTATTGCTCTGAGGGAATGTAAGTCACTGATTTCCTCCCCTAGTCCTCCATAAGAGCAATTTAGGGTGTTTCCAATGGTAAACATCTCATTGTCATAGACCCATTTTAGGTAATAACAGCAGTAATGACAAAGGATCAGGTTATCTGGTCCTGTTAGGGGCATTAGGATTATTTTAATAATAATAAGTGGGACAGATCCATGTTGCCTACAAGGGGGCAGGGTCCTGGCTATAGGAGTTAGTAAGTGGCTTAAGAACAAACTGATAAGAAGCAACAGACCAGATTTTCCATAAAAGTGGAGTGAAGATTTGATCTGGGGGTATGTTTATAACTTTAGGAGAAGGGTTTGGGCCCAAACTGCCTGCAGGACTAACTCCCAAAGTGGCAAACATTATCCCTGGAAGCCCAGTTGCCCTTGAAGGGATGCCACCAACAGATGGACTTCTAGCAGGCATTGTGTGCCTGTCACCAGCCCTAGTGGGTTCACTGAGAAATGCTGCTGTTGCACATGTTGTAGGAAACATGGAAGATGAATGCCTGAGTATCTAGAAGGATTGGATACTATACAGTATTTCCCTCCCAAGGGCCAGCTATTTTCTGGTTGTTCCGCCAGAAGATTGTGAAGGCAACATTATGGGCCTGGACGGGGCTCGGGAAAAGAGCATGAAATGGGAGGGAAGGGAGCAGGGCACAACTTTTGAAAGAATGATATAGCCCAGGGGCATAATATAAACTGACTAAAATCAAATGGGTCCAAGATGACAAGTCAGATTCAACTAAACCTTGATCCTCAATCTGCAAGCTAAATGCCAGAGGTGCCAGGACAGCTCCAAGGCATTGTCAAAAGACCAAAGAGTGGGCGGTTCCCCAATTGTTGGAATGATCCTCCCATTCATTAGCATATGAAATCACCCAGCTTGGGAAAACTAACCACACCACATTCATGGGCACCACTGCAATGACCCACACCCTGTGAAGTGTGCTTCTCTAAATCCGAACAAATCCACCTCTTACCTATGGCTGTGTCTCTCACTGAATTTTCAGCAACGAGATATCAAGAGTCTGAGCTTTATTAGGTCCTAAAACCAGGTACTGTGGGTTTTGGCCGGGCTCAAGTCCCAGTCAGATACAACTGAGTGATTAAGCATAGCACAGAGTCCCTGCCACGTAAGTTTGAGCCCCAATCTTAGGTAAATGGCTTCAAACACAACTTTCAGAAATGGAAAGATGATGACCTGCCCAATACTTTGTAAGCAGTGGCATGGTTGGAGAGGAGCTGAAAGACGGGAGTAAAAAGCAGTGAGAAAAATGTGCTGAGGAATCCCCTTCACAACCTACTGGAAAATCTGCTAAATACCTGACCTGTGCTAACAGTTTTCATTGGCCTGATCCTTGGCTCAAAGAAGATTAAGGACAGAAGAACCCCCACCCGCTTGGGCAACAGTTACTAGGGCACAGCAGATAGTGAAGCCCTCAGGACACACTGGGGAATAGCCGCTCCAGAGTCCCTCAATGGCACCCACTGCTGCTCGCCTGTCAGTGGGGGTTTCACAGAAATAAGAAAGGAGAGATTGTAAAGGAATTAAGATTCTGTTAGCCATATGTCCTTCCAGACATAGAGGTGAAGACTTCCTACCCCAACCAGAGGTCTTCTGGAAACTGAGACTGAGCCGTGTGAGCTTGTTTGTCTGCTGAGTTTGTTTTTGCTATCCCTATTTCCAGCACGGTGGGCTTCTTGTCACTTCCACTGCCCTGGGTTTTCTTTGCAGTCAGCTTCCACTGTGGGAGTTTTCCCTGATTTGGGCTTTTGCTGGGAGGCCAAGCTGAGGTTGTTTCAGCCAGGTTAAATCTGAGTCACAACACCATAGATGTCGGAGGAGTGTATAATTTCCTTGGTTCTGTCTCGCTGCATAAAAACTTGAAGCAAAGGACTAACCAATGTTATAGCTCAGTTTTATTGGCAAGCAAAGGAAAATCCCTTGAGTCATGAAGGCTAGTCGACCCAAAAGACACAAAGAGAAGAGACGCCTCTGGCTCAATTTTGGCTCCTCTTTTTATATATTTTGTTTCTCCTCCTCTTGAGCCTGCCCTATGTAAACTGGGCTAGCCAGGAGGGCTGTTTGTTTTACCTGAGGTCCTCACTCTGGTCCTCAGACCTTCCTTTCTTATATTTTCACTGTCTTTTAGCCACTGCCATTATGGATTTATTTTTCCTGTTCTAAATACCTAACACATCTGTCTAATGTGTCATTTAAGGTTTGTGTTTCCTTATTAATTTTCTGTTTTGATGACCTGTCCATTGGTATAAGTGGGGTGTTAAAGTCCCCTACAATTATTGTGTTACTGTCAATTTCTCCTGTTATGTCAGTTAGTGTTTGTCTTATGTATTGAGGTGCTCCTATGTTGGGTGCATAAATATTTACAATTGTTTTGTCTTCCTCTTGAATTGATCCTTTGATCATTATGTAATGTCCTTCCTTAGCTCTTATAATATTCTTTAATTTAAGGACTGTTTTGTCTGACATGAGGATTGCTCCTCCAGCTTTCTTTTGATTTTCATTTGTATGTAATATATTTTTCCATCCTCTCACTTTCAGTCTATATGTGTCTTTAGGTCTGAAGTGGACTTCTTGTAGACAGCATATACATGTGGGTCTTGCTTTTGTTGCCATTCAGTCAGTGTCTTTTGGTTGGAGCATTTAATCCATTTACATTTAAAGTAATTATTGATATATATGTTCCTATTGCCATTTTCTTAATTGTTTGGGATTTGTTTTTGTACATTTTTTCTTCTCTTGTATTTCCTGACTATATAAGTCCTTTTAACATTTTTTTGTAAAATTGGTTTGGTGGTACTAAATTCTTTTAATTTTTGCTTGTCTGTAAAGTTTTTTATTTCTCCATCAGTTTTGAATGAGCTCCTTGCCATGTAGAGTATATCTTAGTGGTAAATTTTCCCCTTTCAGTACTTTAAGTATATCCTGCCATTCCCTCTGACCTGCAGAGTTTCTGTTGAAAGATCAGCTATTAAATGTATGGGGTTTCCCTTGTATGTTACTTGTTGCTTTTCCCTTGATGCTTTTAATATTCTTTCTTTGTGTTTAATCTTTGTTACTTTCCTGAGTCGAGAAGATCTGTTGGAGAAGGGGTAGGCTACCCACTCCAGTATTCTTGTGCTTCTCTTGTGGCTCAGCTGGTAAAGAATATGCCTGCAATGTGGGACACCTGGATTTGATACCATGGTTGGAAAGATCCTCTGAAGAAGGGAAAGGCTACCCACTCCAGTATCCAGGCCTGAAGAATTCTATGGACTGTATAGACCATGGGGTCACAAAGAGTCAGACATGACTGAGTCAGTTTCACTTTTTGTTAGTTTGATTAGTATTTGTCTTGACATGTTTCTCCTTGAGTTTATCCTGTATGGGAATCTTTGCACTTCTTGGACTTTATTGACTATTTTCTTTTCCATGTTGGGGAAATTTTCAATTATAATCTCCCTAAAAATTTTTTTCATGCCCTTTCTTTTTCTGTTTTTCTTCTGGGACCCCTATAATTAGAAGGTTGGTATGTTTAATATTTTCCTAGAGGTCTCTGAGACTATCCTTAGTTTTTTTCATTCTTTTTACTTTATTCTGGTCTTCATCAGTTATTTCCACCATTCCACCTTCAGCTCACTGATCCATTCTTCTGCATCAGATATTATGCTATTGATTCCTTCTAGAGTATTTTTAGTTTCAATAACTGTATTGTTTGTGGAGAAGGAAATGACAACCCGCTTCAGTATTCTTGCCTAGAGAGTCCCGTGGACAGAGGAGCCTGGTGGGCTGCTGTCCGTAGGGTCATGCAGAGTCAGACATGACTGAAGCAACTTAGCATGCCTGCATTGTTTGTCTCTGTTTATTTTTGCTTTATTTCTTCTATGTCTTTGTTAAATGTGTTGATTCTTGCATTCTCTCCATTCTATCTTTGAGGATTTGGATCATCTTTACTTCCATTACCCTGAATTCTTTGTCAGGAAACTTGCCTATTCCCTCTTATTTATTTCGACTTGTGTGTTTCTAGGTTGTTCCTTCATCTGTGCAGTATTTTTCTGCCTTTGCTGTTTTTTTTGTTTGTTTTTTTTTCCCCCTTAACTTATTGTACTTGATGTCTACTTTCCCCAGGCTTTGAGGCTGAATTCTTTCTTCCTTTTGGTTTCTGCCCTCATAAGGTTGGTCCAGTGGTTTGTGTGAGCTTTGTGTAGGGTGTAACTTGTGCTTGCATTCTGGTGGGAGGAGGTTAGTTTTTTTTGTTTTGTTTTTTCTTTTTTTCTCTGATGGGCAGGTCTGTTTGAAGTGGTAATCTTGTCTGCTGAAGACTGGGTTTATATTTTTGTCTTGTTTGCTGTTTGGATGAGGCATCCTGCACAGGGTGCTGGTGTCACTTGGGTGATGCCAGGTGTTGCATACAAGTGGTTGCCTTTATAAGAGTTCTCATTAATTGATACTTCCTAGAGTTAGAAGTTCTCTGGTCATCTAGGGTCTTGGAACCAGCACTCCCACTCCAAAGCCTCAGCACTTGATCTCTGACTGGGGAACAGAGATTTCACAGGAGGTTTTTATGGTATTAGATGGGATTAAAATAAATACACAAAAATGAGAGACAAAAGACGCACCCCAGACAAATGGCAATTACAAAATCAAGCAATAATAGCTAAAATAATGAAATATACACATATACATATACACATAGACAAAACCAAAAGAGTCCAATAAATAAATAAAGAACAATAGATTGACTCAGCAAACAAAAGAAACCAAAAGATGATATCTACAGTTAAACACAAAACTAACTGAAGCACAAAATGGAAAACAAAATTAAAGCAAGGTGTCAACTGGTGAATAAAGCAATGAAAACAAAACAAACTAACAAACATGGTGAGAAAAAGAAGAAAAGAAAGAAAGAATAGAAATGCAAAGTCACACAGAGGTAGATAAAGAAGATTTATATATGTTATAGATTAACTACAACAGAAAAGAACAAACAGCCATACATACCCCAGAAGTAAGGCTTTTTTCTTTTGTTGGAAAAACAAACAAAAGGATAAATGTAGGGAAAAAAAAAACAATTATAAATGTAGAAAATTTTAAAATTAAAGTTAAGAAAAGAGAGAGAAAAAAAGAAAAACAGAGAACACCACAAAACCACGACAGGCCCAATGTTGAGGCAGGAGTATATGAAAGAAATAGAAAGTGTGATTTTAAAGAAATTCTCAAAAGCTTCTTTGCGACCCCATGGACTGTACCCTACCAGGGTCCTCCGTCCACGGGATTTTCCAGACAACAATACTGGAGTGGATTGCCATTTCCTTCTCCAGGTGGTCTTCCCGACCCAGGGATTGAACCCAGGTCTCCCACACTGTAGGCAAACGCTTTTACCGTCTGAGCCAACAGGGAAGTCTAAATAGATTTAATAGTACTAATAAAATCAACAACTACAACAACAGAGGGGGAGAAAAGGTAAAGGGAAAAAGAAAATCCAGAAGCAACTACAGAAAAAGTCAAAATATAAGAATAAATCGATGTTTTTCTTTAATGTCTGCTGTCAGCATCCTTGCCCTTGCTGGAAGACACTGTCCACCTCACCTCCCTAGGATGCCCTCCAACACTAGGCTAGACTCTGGACCTGCTGTGGGAACAGTTCACACTCTAATCTGGTCCTACTCCTGTGTGTTCTTGCCTCCAATGTCCACAGTTGTCAGAACTAGTGTGTTTTCTTTTGTGGGAACTACTGTTGTCCTTTTGTATATTCCATAGACAATGAAATAGTTGATCATCTAGATTTAATCTGAGCTTCTACAACTGGTGGGGAAGTTTTGAGTTCTCTTCCTTAGCCACACTGCCCCTGGGTTTCAACTGTGGTTTTATCTCCACTTCTGCATGTGGGCTTCCCTGAAGGCTCTGTTGGTAAAGAATCCACCTGCAGAGCAGGAGACCCCGGTTCAATTCCTGGGTCTGAAAGATCTACTGGAGAAGGGCTAGGCTACCCACTCCAGTATTCTTCTGCTTCCCTTATGGCTCAGCTGGTAAAGAATCTGCCTGCAATGCGGGAGACCTGGGTTCAGTCCCAGGGATGGGAAGATCCCCTGGAGAAGGGAAAGGCTACCCACTCCAGTATTCTTCTGCTTCCCTTGTGGCTCAGCTGGTAAAGAATCTGCCTGCAATGCGGGAGACCTGGGTTCAGTCCCAGGGATGGGAAGATCCCCTGGAGAAGGGAAAGGCTACCCACTCCAGTATTCTTGCCTAGAGTATTCCATGGACTGTATAGTCCATGTGGGTCGCAAAGAGTCAGACACGACTGAGCTACTTTCACTTCACTGCATGTGAGTCGTCCACGGGGGTTTGCTCCTGAGTTTGCCCTGGAGGACTTGGGTCTGTCCCAGTGAAGGCCAAGTGTGGAGGTGGCACAGTTGCTTGTGTCTCAGATACCCTGACAGCACCAGATACTCAGGGGAGCCATCAGCTAGGGCAGCAGGACATACTACAAGGGCATGGCTCTCCATTACAGTATTCTTGCCTGGAGAATTCCACAGACAGAGAAATCTGGCTGGCCACAGTCCACCGACTCGCAGAGTTGGACATGACTGAAGTGATGCAGCATGCATGGGTGCAGGACATTTTTAGCCTCTGGCAGTTCTGCTCCACTTAGGATCATGCATGGAGGTGGTGCAGTTGCTTGGATCATGGGAACCCTGGCAATGCTGACTAAATATGAGCACTGGTGGCTATTGTCACGGGAGATATGGCGCTACCAGGGCTTTCTCTAACCTGTGGCAGCTCTGCCCCAGTGAGGACTGAATGCAAAGGTGGTGCAGCAGCTTGGGTCTCAGGGACCCTGGCAGTGCCAAGTGTGCTGGGACACTGACTCCCTCAGCTGCAGGAGCTATGGCCCTATCAGTCTTTTTCTAGCCTCTGACAGATGGCAATCAAAGGGCCTCTTTGGCTGCTCCACCCATTCAGGCACTTGAAGAGCACACTGGCTGAGGTCCTTCTCTGTTGCTGGGCACTTCAGGCACTTAACGGGCCAAACTCTCTATAGTTCAGCTGCCAGCGGTCCTGGCATTTGGGGAGAGAGAGGCTACGGTGATAGCTCCACCTCCTACACATGACTCAGCAGTAGCGCCTTGCCTCCATGTCTGTCAGGATTTCCTTCACAGGCATTTCCCACCACAGTCTCCTCCCTCACGTCCCCTCAGGTCACTTCCCTGTAGTCAACAGCAGGCCTGTCCTGGGATTGCTCCACGATCACTACACTCAAGCTTCCAGTCACTGTGCCTTCTAGGGGACCCACGTCCCTGTCTGAGGTACATAAGGCTATGGCAAGGACTGTCTGTGTGATTCTTATTCCATTTAGACTGTTGCAGATCAGGTGCTTCACTCTCTCTGCCTCAAATGTTTCTCCTCTGTCCCAAACAAGTGCCCTGATGTGGAGATCAGATACTTGCTTCTGTTCCCCCACCCACCAAGGGCAGATCCAGTCCTACTAATTTTTCTCTTTTTCCAGTGGTCAAGTACTTCTGCCCTCTCCTAGCTGGTGGTCTGCAAGCTCATCTGTGTCCATAGGAGTGTTCCTGATGCATCCGTGGAGAGAGATGTATTACACGTCCACTTCTCTGCCATCTTGTTCTCCTTCCCGCTGGGGTTTTGATTTACATTTTCCTAAAGACTAACGACAATGAACACATTGTCACATGTTCAATGGCTTTGGAGCCATTTATATATCTTCTTTGAAGAAATGTCTATGCAAGATCTTTGGCCAGATTTTAATTGGGTTGTTTAAGAGTTCTTCATATATTTTAGATGTCGAACCATTATCAGAAATATTATTTGTAAATATTTATACCATGCTACAGGTGAGCTTTTAACTTTTTTGTTATTGTCCTTTGATGAAGTTTTTTTTTTTTTTTTTAAGAATCCAAATTATTCTTTTTGCTTCTGTTTCTTGTATTTGAGTATCATAGTTAAGACTCATTTGCAAAGTCCAAAGTAAAAAAAAAAATACTCCCATATTTTCTTTTAGGACTTTTATAGTTTTAATTTTTACACTTAGGTGTTTGATCTGCTCTGATCAATTAATCTTTGTATATATGTGACATAGGAAAACTCATTTTATTGAATGTGGATATCCAGTTGTCCTAATAGCATAATTGGTTAAAAGGCTGTTCTTTCTCCATTAAATTGTCTTGGCACACGTGTTTAGAATCAATTGGCAGTAGATATAATGATTAATTTCTGGCATATTGATTCTATTCCACTGGTCTATATGGCTAACCTTATGCCAGTATCAAACTATTTAGATCACTGTAGCACTGCAGTATGTTTTGAAATCAGGATAAATGAGTCCTCCAACTCTCTTATCTTTTGAGATTGCCTTGGCAACCTGGGGTCCCTTGAAATTCTATGTGCTATCAGACTTTCTTGTAGAGACCAACAATCAAATTCTAAAGTGTATCTGAAAAGTCAAAATACCTAGGGTAACTAATACACTAGCGAACAGGAAGGACAATGTTGAAGACTCAGCTGTCTGAGATCTACTGTATTACTATTACTATTTGAGGTTTCAGTTCAGTTCAGTCGCTCAGTCATGTCCAACTCTTTGCGACCCCATGAATCGCAGCACGCCAGGCCTCCCTGTCCATCACCAGCTCTTGGAGTTCACTCAAACTCATGTCCATTGAGTTGGCAATGCCATCCAACCATCTCATCCTCTGTAATCCCCTTCTCCTCCTGCCCCAATCCCTCCCAGCATCAGGCTCTTTTCCAATGAGTCAACTCTTCGCATGAGGTGGCCAAAGTATTGGAGTTTCAGCTTCAGCATCAATCTTTCCAATGAACACCCAGGACTGATCTCCTTCAGGATGGACTGGTTGGATCTCCTTGCAGTCCAAGGGACTCTCAAGAGTCTTCTCCAACACCACAGTTCAAAAGCATCAATTCTTTGGCACTCAGCTTTCTTCACAGTCCAACTCTCACATCCATACATGACCACTGGAAAAACCAAAGCCTTGATGAGACGGACCTTTGTTGGCAAAGTAGTGTCTCTGCTTTTTAATATGCTGTCTAGGTTGGTCATAACTTTCCTTCCAAAGAGTAAGCATCTTTTAATTTCATGGCTACTACAAAGCTAATCACGACAATTTGGTGTCAGGGAAAAAACAGACATGTAGATTAACAGAACTAAATAGAAATCCCAGGAATAGACCCATCTATAGTCAAATGATCTTTGAAAAGGAAGAAAGACAATTTCAATGGAAAATATAATATTTCAAAAAATATTGCTGCAATAATTAGACATTACTATGAAAAAATACCTTCACACAGGTCTTATGATTTTCACATAAATTAATTCAAAACACTTAAACATAAAATGAAAATCACAAACTTTTTTTTTTTTGAACTTATTATTTTGTACTGTGGTGTAGCTGATTAACAATGTTGCACATTTCAGGTAAACAGTGAAGGGACTCAGCTTTAATATACATGTATTCATTCTCCCCTGAAACCCTCTCCTATCCAGGCTATCACAAAGCATTGAACAGAGTTCCATGTGGTATAAAACTGGTCCTTGTTGATATCCATTTTAAATATGGCAGTGCATACATGACTATCTCAAACTCTCTAATTACACCTTCCCCCCAGCAACCATAAGATCGTTTTCTACATTTGTGAGTCTCTTTCTGTTTTGTATAAAGTTTATTAGGGTCATTTGTTTTTAGATTACACATATAAGTAAAGTCATACAATATTTCTCCTTGTCTGACTTAATTCACTCAGTATGGCACTCTCTAGGGCCATTTATGTTGCTGCAAATGACATTATTTCATTCTTCTAATGGCTGATTAATATTCCATTGTATATATGCCCCACAAGGTTTTTATCCACCCCTGTGTTGGACATTTAGGCTCTTTTCATGCCATGGCTATTGTAAACATTGCTGCAATGGACACGGTGGTTATGTATCCTTTTAGATCATGTTTTCTCTCAAAATTTGTCTAGGAGTGGGATTGCAGGGTCATATCACAGCCCTATTTTTCTATTTTTAGTTTTTTAAGGGAGCTCCATACTATTCTCCATAGTGGCTGTATCAATTTACATTCCTACCAAGAGTGTAGAAGGGTTCCCTTCCTCCATACTCTCTCCAGCATTTATTGTTTGTGGATTTTTTTATGATAACCATTTTTACTGCTGTGAGGTGATATTTCACTTTAGATTTGATTTGCATTTCTCTAATAAATAGTGATGATGAACACATTTTCATGTGCCATTTGTCCATCTGTATGGTTTGTTTGGAAAAATGTCTGTTTACATCATCTGCCCACTCGTTGAGTGGGTTGTTTAATGCTGTTAAACATCATAAGCTGTTCGTGAATTTTGGAAACGAATCCCTTGTTAGTCACATCATTTGAAAATATTTTCTCCCAATTGGTGTGTCTTCTTTTAATTTTGTTTATTGTTTCCCTTGTGGTGCAAAAGTTTTTCAAGTAGGTCTCATTTTTACTTTTGCTTTTATTTCCATTATTCTGGTTGCTTTTGTTGTTCAGTCACTTAATTGTGTCCAACTCTTTGTGACCGCATGGAGCACGTCAGACTTCCTTGTCCTTCAGTACCTAATGGAATTTACTCAAACTCACATCCATTGAGTTGGTGATGCCATCCACATATCATCCTCTGTTACCCTCTTCTTCTCCTGCCATCAGTCTTTCTCAGCATCAGAGTCCTTTCTAACGAGTCAGCTCTTCACATCAGGTGGCCAAAGTATTGGAGCTTCGGCTTCAGCAACAGTCCTTCCATTGAATATTCAGGATTGATTTCCTTTAGGATTGACTTGGTTTGATCTCCTTGCAGTCCAAGGGACTCTCAAGAATCTTCTCCAACTCTACAGTTCAAAAGTATCAATTCTTTGGCACTCAACTTTCTTTATGGTCCAACTCTCACATCCATACATGACTACCGGAAAAACCATAGCTTTGACTAGATAGACCACTGTCAGCAAAGTAATGTCTCTGCTTTTTAATACACTCTCTAAGTTGGTCATGGGCTTCCCTGAAAGCTCAGCTGGTGAAGAATCTGCCTGCAATGTGGGAGACCCTAGTTCAATTCCTGAGTCAGGAAGATCCACTGGAGAAGGATTAGGTTACCCACTCCAGTATTCTTGGGCTTCTTTTGTGACTCAGTTGGTAGAGAATCCACCTGCAATGTCAGACACCTGGGTTCAATCCCTGGGTTGAGAAGATCCCCCAGGGAAGGGAAAGGCTACCCACTCCAGGATTCTGACTTGGAGAATTCCATGAACTGTATAGTCCATAGAGTTGCACCAGGACCCAGAGACTGCACAGAGACTGAGTCAGACCTATGTTTGAGTCTCCTGAGGAGACACAGGTCAGTAGTGGCCTGCTGCAGGGGCAGAGACTCTGGGTGAACCTACCTGAGTTACACAGCCTGTGGCATAAGTGCTCTTGGAGGAGGTTGTTATGAATCCCACCATAGAGCCACCAAGCAGACGAGCCACAAACTGCAGAAAAATTATACCAAAGAAATTCTCACACTGTTAAGAAAGTTCTAGGACTGCCAACAGATTTCCCAACCTGGGGAATCTGGAAAAGGGATTGAGAACCACAAAAGACTTTGACTTTGGAGATCAGTGGGATTTGATTAGAAAGCCTACACAGTACTGGGAAACAGACTCCTGGAGGGCACAAGCAAAATATTGTGTGCACCAGGACCCAGGAGAAAGGAGCAGTGGCCCCAGGAGAAGCTGACCCAGGCATTCCTGTGAGTGTTCAAGAGTCTCTGACAGAGGCGTGGGTCAGCAGTGGCCTGCTGCAGAGTCAGGGGCACTGACTGCAGCAGTGATGTATGGGACCTTTTGAGGAGGTCACCATTATCTTCATCACCTCCACCACAGTTTGGTCTCAGATCAAACAACATGGAGGGACACAACCCCGTCCATCAACAAAAAATGAATTAAAGATTTACTGAGCATGGCCCCGCCCATCACAACAAGACCAACCTTCCCCCACAGTCAGTCTCTCCCAACAGGAAACTTCCATAAAAAAACTCTTATACTTATCTATCAGAGGGCAGTTAGTCAGTTGGTTCAGTCACTCAGTCATGTCTAACTTTTTGCAAACCCATGGACTGCAGCACACCAGGCCTCGCTGTCCATCACCAACTCCTGGAGTATACTCAAACTCATGTCCATTGATGGCATCCAACCATCTCATCCTCTGTCATCCCTTCCTCTTCTCACATTCAATGTTTCCCAGCATGAGGGTCTTTTCAAATGAGTCTGTTCTTTTCATCAGGTGGCCAAAGTATTGGAGTTTCAGCTTCAACATCAGTCCTTCCAATGAATATTCAGAACTGATTTCCTTTAGGATGAACTGGTTGGATTGCCATGCAGTCCAAGGGACTCTCAAGTCTCTTCTCCAATACCACAGTTCAAAAGCATCAATTCTTCAACACTCAGCTTTCTTTATAGTCCAACTCTTACATCCGTACATGACAACTGGAAAAACCATAGCCTTGACTAGACGGACCTTTACTTTAATGTCTCTGGTTTTTCATATGCTATCTAGGTGATCATAACTTATCTTCCAAGGAGCAAATGTCTTTTAATTTCATGGCTGCAGTCACCATCTGCAGTGATTTTGGAACACAAAAAAATAAAGTCTGCCACTGTTTCCACTGTTTCCCTATCTACTTGCCAGAAGTGATGGGATCAGATGCCATGATCTTTGTTTTCTGAATGTTGAATTTTAAGTTAACTTTTTCACCCTCCTCTTTCACTTTCATCAAGTTCACTTTTATTTAGCTCTTCTTTGCTTTCTGCCATAAGGGTGGTGTCATCTGCATATCTGAGGTTATTGATATTTCTCCTGGCAATCTTGATTCCAGCTTGTGCTTCATCCAGTCCAGCATTTCTCATGATGTACTCTGCATATAAGTTACATAAGCAGGGTTACAATATACAGCCTTGACATACTCCTTTCCCAATTTGGAACCAGTCTGTTTTTCCATGTCCAGTTCTAACTCTTGCTTCTTGACATGCATACAGATTTCTCAGGAGGCAGGTCAGGTGGTCTGATATTCCCATCTCTTTCAGAATTTTCCACAGTTTATTGTGATTCAGTATACTCATAATGTGATACAGTATTACTAACTATAGTATAGATTTTTTTCAAATTTCACAAAGTTTTATGCCACTGTTCGTTATTTGTTTGCATACTTTATTCAAGATTCCACATTGTATTTAGTTTCATTGAGCATCTTCAGCTGTATGCAACAAATTGTTAAACTCTCTTGTCATTTTTATTATGTAAAAATATTTTCAATTTTTTTTTGTTATGGCTTTTTAGATATACTCAGCATTTAAAACTCGCATTTAATTTATAAATACATGGGGTTTTTAAAGTATCTTTGATATTAATTTCTTATTTTGACATTAATTTCTCATTTAAAAGATTTCTTCTCTGAAAACACCCTCTGTGCTTTTTTAGTGTTTTACCTATTAAAGCTTTCAGTGGCTATGTCAAAGATCTCTCTTGGTAAATGTCACATTGTACTTGAAAATATAAAGATTATTTTCAAATATCTTTTGATATCAATTTCTAACATTTTTCCACAGTGATAAGCAGACAGATTCTGTGTGATTTCAATACCTTTAGACCATAAAATTTTTGTACCTCATGTTATGTCCCTGAATATGTTCCAGTGTCTCCTAGGTTATAGTCTATGGGATCTTGAATAGATTTTTAATCCAGATGTTTTGTGATAATTGTACATATCTTAATTATGTTGAATTGGTTCATAGTTCTTTCCAGGCCTACTATATATTCTTCTGTTTTCTGTCTATTCATTCTATTGCTTTTCTTGAGTTTGGTATTGAAACTCCAACTAAAAATCTTTATTTACCTTCTCAAAAGAAACAATTGAAATATACAGTGGAATTATAGGTACATTTGTTCTGTATTTTCCAAGTCTCCTGGAAATGTATTATCATACTTTTGTAATTTAAAAAAGGGGAAAAAAATCTTTAAAAACTGGACAAACGATTTGAATAAACTATCAGACTATGTTCTATTTGAATAGAAGATATATAGTAGACAGAAAATAAGCATATAAAAAAGACACTCAAAACGTTTTGGCATTAGATAATTTCACATTGAAATGAACTACCATTACACACTTATTCAGTTCAGTTCAGTCCCTCAGTTGTGTCCAACTCTTTGCGACCCCATGAATCACAGCACGCCAGGCCTCCCTGTCCATCACCAACTCCCGGAGTTACTCAAACTCATGTCCATCGAGGCGGTGATGCCATCCAGCCATCTCATCCTCTGTCGTCCCCTTCTCCTCCTGGCCCCAATCCCTCTCAACATCATGCTCTTTTCCAATGAGTCAACACTTCACATGAGGTGGCCAAAGTATTGGAGTTTCAGCTTCAACATCAGTCCTTCCAATGAACACCCAGGACTGATCTCCTTCAGGATGGACTGGTTGGATCTCCTTGCAGTCCAAGGGACTCTCAAGAGTCTTCTCCAAGACCACAGTTCAAAAGCATCAATTTTTCAGCACTCAGCTTTCTTCACAGTCCAACTCTCACATCCATACATGACCACTGGAAAAACCATAGCCTTGACTAGATGGACCTTTGTTAGAAAAGTAATGTCTCTGCTTCTTAATATGCTATCTAGGTCGGTCATAACTTTCCTTCCAAGGAGTAAGCATCTTTTAATTTCATGGCTGCAATCACCATCTGCAGTGATTTTGGAGCCCCCAAAAATAAATTCTGACACTGTTTCCACTGTCTCCCCATCTATTTCCCATGAAGTGATGGGACCAGATGCCATGATCTTTGTTTTCTGAATGTTGAGATTTAAGTCAACTTTTTCACTCTCCTCTTTCACTTTCATCAAGAGGCTTTTAATTAGGATGATTAAAATCCCCAAAATGGAAATTCTGAATAACTCAATTATTAATTGGGAAATTAAAAATGGTACAGGTACTTTGAAATATATTTTGGCATTTTCTTACAGTGCTATGCATAGTTTCAAACCAGTCAACCCTAAAAGAAATCAACCTTGAATATTCATTGGAAGGACTGATGCTGAAGCTGAAGCTCCAGTATTTTTACCACATGATGCAAAGAGCCAACTCATTGGAAAAGACCCTGATGCTGGGTAAAATTGAAGGCAGGAGGAGAAGGGGACGACAGAGAGTGAGATGGTTCAATGGCGTCACTGACTCAATGAACATGAACTTGAGAAAATTCTGGGAGTTGTGAAGGACAGGGAATCCTGGTGTGCTGCAGTCCATGGGGTCACAAAGTGTCAGACATGGTTTAGTGCCTGATCAACAATAAATGCATAGTTTTACCATATCATACGAGAACCATGCCCCTAGGTAATAACCCAGTTGATTTGAGAACTTATGTCCACATAAATACCTGCACATATGTGGCTTTATAGCAGCTTTATTCTTAATTGTCAAAAACTGAAAGCCACTGAGATAATCTTCAGTGAGTAAATGGATAAGCAAACTGTGGTGTATTCATCAAATGGTTAAGAAGAATTGGCACTTAAAATACATACATCTTCAAGCAATGGAAATACATAGATGAATCTTATATACATATTATTAACTGAAAACAGCCAGTCTGTAAAGATTACATATAATGTGATTTCATGATATGACATTCCAGAAAAGGCAAAACTACAGAGACAATAAAAATCAGTAGTTGCTAGGCAATTAGATTTAGGAGGCAGTGGAATGTGTGAAGCATATGGGATTTTTTTAAGATGATTTTGTATGATACTATATTAGTACATACTATGAACTGAATTGTATCTCCACAAAATTCATATATTGAAGTTCTATACCTCAGACAGTGAATATATTTGGAGAAAGAATTGCAGTCAATTAAATTAAAATGGCAACTTTAGGGTGAGGCCTAATGAGATATGACTGGTCTCATATAAGAAGAAAAAATTAGGGCACAGAGGTACATGGAAGGAAGATTCTGTGAAGATACAAGGATAAGATGACCATTTCCAAGTCAAACAGAAGGATCTCAGAAGAAACCATTCCTGCTGATACCTTAATCTTGGACTTCTAGCTTCCATAACTGTGAGGAAATAAATTTCTGTTGGTTAAACCTCTCATTTTGTGGTCCTTTTGTTATGGCCACAAAGGCCATGACAAACCAATACAGTGGATTCATGATGTTATTCCTTTTTCAAAACCTGCAGAACTTTACCACACAAAGAGTAAACCTGAATATCAGCAAAATTTTTAAAAAAATTAGGAGGTTGGATGACTGGTATAAAATGCGGAAAGTGACCAAGAATCTAACTGTATTGCAAATGTATGCAACAGCCGCACTGACAGACGTGGACGGAAAGCTGTTGACCTAAGTAATTCGGGGAATGTATGCAAAAGAAAATGCATATAGCATATAGCATAGAACTCTTAATGGTAATTTTTTTCCCACAGGGATGACCAAGACAACCATCAAGTTTCCCTCAGCTTGACTCACCTTTAGACAAACTTCCTTCTGCCTGTGGGTCCCTGATCTCCCTTTCTTACAGCATTTATTAAAAAAAAAAAACAAAAAAACTGGTAACTGTAAATTTTTGCTCTGTCCCTTTTAAAATGTATATAAAATTTCTCCCAGGATTTTGTTAGTTCTAAAACCAGGGAAATGTCTTTCTAAGAACCTGGGAGCCATCCCTTTAAAATGCAGTCATCGAGGAAGATAGTGCTCCTTTCTCTGTGGGAGAGAAGGAGCCTAACTTTGATGCCAATTAACAAACACAAGTGGCCTAATCACAAAGAAAAACATTTGCAAACCCATACATAAATCAATGTTTTCCACACATCTCATTGATCAACCATCGCCCCAACCTCATCCAGTACTTTTCTATTGGTTCACCAGCAGTGGGACACCCCCCACCTTATGTTTCAGGGGAGTTGAGTTAAGTGCTTTTCCCCTATTGCAATAATCTTGAATAAAGTCTTCTCTAGCTTGTCAGACTGTGTCCAGTGCATTTTTACTTTGACAAGGGTTCAGTTCAGTCATTCAGTCGTGTCCAACTCTGCAACCCCATGCACTGTAGCACACCAGGCTTCCCTGTCCATCAACAGCTCCCGGAGCTGGCTTAAACTCATGTCCATCGAGTCAGTGATGCCATCCAACTATCTCATCCTCTGTCACCCCCTTCTCCTCCTGCCTTCAATCTTTCCCAGCATCAGGGTCCTTTCCAATGAGTCAGTTCCTCGCACCAGGTGGCCAAACTATTGGAGCTTGAGCTTCAACATCAGTCCTTCCAATGAATATTCAGGGCTGAGTCCCTTTAGGATTGACTGGTTTGAAACTATTCATAGCACTGTAAGAGAATGCCAAAATATATTTCAAAGTGCCTGTACCATTTTTAACTTCCCCATCAACAAATGAGTATTTGCTCCATATTCTTATTAGTATTTGGCATTTTCAGTTTGGGGGTTTTTACAATTCTGATGTTATTCATAAACTGACTAATTAAGTACATAAATAAATAAATGGTGGATGGTGGGAGCCAGATACCTCACTGTAAGAGTGAAAGTTTACAGATAATCATAGAATGACCCACAAAGTAAATGGATTAGGGTCATAGAGATTTCTGTGAACTCATATTTAGCACAATATACACTTAGGTAGTTGTGTAGGAATATATATGTGTGTGCTGCTACTGCTAAGTCACTTCAGTCGTGTCCAACTCTGTGCGACCCCACAGATGGCAGCCCACCAGGCTCCCCTGTCCCTGGGATTCTCCAGGCAAGAACACTGGAGTGGGTTGTCATTTCCTTCTCCAATATATGTGTGTATATACATGTAAATATTTCATTGCTCTATTACATGAGAGGGACTAAAAGCACTGAAATATTTATAGCAGTGAGCAGGCCTAGCTCTAGACCTTGGTTCCTGATACCATTCCTAATACCTGCTTATAAAAATAAGCAGGACTCCTCAGAGAAATGACTGATTCTAGAACTAGGGCAAGAAATCTATGAAATGAACCTGGAGCATGTTGTAGTGCCAGAAAGTGAGAAAGTGCTAAAAACAAACAAACAAACAAAAAGATCCACCATGGTGAGGAATATTTCAAAGAGACATAAAGCTTTGAGTGCCAAAACAAAACACAAAAAAATAGGCAAAAATAAGGGCGTATTGGATTATAACCCAAAGTAGAGCATACATATTCATGGGTCCTTACTGATAGAAATAAGTGATAGAATAAATAAATAAGTGGAAGAGAAGAGAAAAATCTACTGAGTTACAGAATTCCAAATAATTTATGTAACTACTGTGCCTCAAAGAACTAAAACACAACTCTTAACTGGTCACTATATAGTGACATTTTTTCCAAAGAGCTCAATAAGAAAGCAGAGATAAAAACAATAATTTTATAGTAAAGAAGGCAGACAAACACTTGTCAGCCAGATGTTCAAGGTTAACATCAACAGTAAGTCATTTTAATATGATGTGATGAAAATGTTTTATCTTTGAAGTCTTTTTCCCAATAACATATGACCTCAATCTAATCATGAGAAAAACATCAGACAAATTCTAATTCATGGTACATAGGAGTTATCTATACTATCTTTATGATATTTTTGTAAATGTAAAAATGTCCTAAAATGAAATGTTTATATTTTTATAATCCCATTAATATTTTTGTCAAAATTTCTAATCTAATTTGAAAACTTTGCCTGGAAAGAAAATGTGCTAAAAGAGCACAATAATTTTGAAAATAAAAAAAAGTAGATGAGCTTACCCTCTCTGACAATGTGACATGTGCTCAGTCATGTTTGACTCTTTGTGATCACATGGACTGTAGCCTACCAGGCTCCTCTGTCAAAGGAATTTTCCAAGCAAGAAGACTAGAGTGGGTTGCCATTTCCTCCTCCAGGGTACTTTCCCTACCCAGGGATCAAATCTGAATCTTCTGTGTCTCCTGCATTGCAGATGCATTCCTAACCCATTGAGCCACCAGAGGAAGCCCTCTAAGCTATCTCAATCAAGATTGTAGTACTGGAGAACTGATAGACTCATATATTAATAGAATAGAATAGAGTTTAGAAATAGAGGCACAAAATACAGTCAATTAGATTTTAATAAATATTCAAAGGCAATTGAATAAAGAAAAGAATTTTTTTTTTCCAATAATGGTCTTGGAATAATTATGTACCCTTAAAAAAAGCCTTGACCTATGTGTCACTTTGTGCAAAAATAACTTAAAATGGATCGTAGGTCTAAAGTTAAAAGGTAAAACTACAAAACTCCTAAGGAAAAAAACACTTGAGAAAATTTTTGTTGTGTATTTGAATTACTGAAGATTTTTATATACATCACCAAAAACATTATCCTAAAAAAAAATCTTAATAGGTCTTAACCAAAATTTTTAAAAAATTTGCTCTATAGAAGACATTGTTCAAAGGATGGAAAACACCTTATATACTAAGAGCATATATTTGTAAATCACAAATCTCACAAAGAACTTGTATTCAGAGCATACAAAGTACTCTCAAAACTGAACAATAAGGAAATAACCCATTAAATAATGGTTAAAAGATTTGAACAAACACTTTATCAAAGAAGAAACATAAATGGTTACTAAGTGCTGGTAAGGATGCAGACTATTTTGAAATCTCACATTTCTTGGAATGCAAAGTGCTAATGCTTCTATGAAAATTAGCTTCACTGTTTCTTATAGTTCAAATATACACTCATGACTGTGACCCAGCAATCTATTAGGGATTCATCCGAGAGAAATAATAACATGTTAACCAAACACCCTGTATTTTAATGTTTATAAGAGCATTAGTCATAATTGTCAAGAACTGAAACAATTCAAATATTTCATCAGTTAAATGAATAAACAGATTGTGGTATATCCACACAATGCAACATTATGCAACATTCAGAGTAATTAGCAATTGATATATCCATCAGTGAAAAATCTCAAATGCTCTATTGTAAGAGAAAGAAGTAAAATTCTAAAGCTCACATTGTATGTGATTCCATTTATATGGCATTCTAGAAAAGCCAAAATTATAAGAAGAATGGCTAGATTGCTGGTTGCCAGAGCTTATAGATAGAAGAGTTTATTTACAAGGGGGTAGAAAAAAGGAATATTTTGGGATGAGGGAACTTTTCTTTATCCTGATTGTAGTTATGCCTTTAAGATTCTACACATTTTTCAAAATTCACAAGACTATTCTTCAAAAAACTGTGAATTTCACTATATATAATTTTTTTTCATTTACTTTTATTGGTTGGAGGCTAATTACTTTACAATATTGTAGTGGTTTTTGACATACATTGACGTGAATCAGCCATGGATTTACATGTGTTCCCCATCCCATCCCTCTGGGTCTTCCCAGTGCACAAGCCCTGAGCACTTGTCTCATGCATCCAACCTGGGCTGGCGATTAAAAAGCTTAATAGTAAAAAGAAAATTTTAACAGTAGCCTACCCTGGTAGTAGTACAAAGGGTTTTATTTTCTTCATTCTACTTTTTTCTTTTTCTGTCTAAAAACTTAACCAATGTATGTATATTTACAGTTTGAAAAAATATATTAATTAAAGATATAGCCTAAACAAAAAACTAAACTAAAAACTAAACCAAAAAAGTTATAGACTTGGGAAGGAAGAGATCAAACCATCCTTACATTGAGATTTTATGATAGCCTACATAAAACATCAAAAAAGAGCTATTGATAAAATCAAAACTAAAAAGTGACCCAAAGGCCCTACCCTAAATCACAGGACTTAACTTGCCCACAGGTCAGCCCCATCCTAAGACACCAGGGTGTGGCCAGACCCCAGTGAGACAGACACTCACGTTGCATATGGCAGAAATGACCTCCCAGAATCCAGGGCAAATGCCAGTCATCTCTTTAGCCAGAGATTGAGAGGCTCTATACGGTCAGCACAAAACAATATCTGGAGCTGACTGTGGCTCAGATCATCAACTCCTTATTGTAAAAATCAGGCTTAAATTGAAGAAAGTTAGGGAAACCACTAGGCCATTTGACCTAAATAAAATCCCTTATGATTATACAGTGGAGATGATGAATGGATTCAAGGGATTAGATCTGGTAGACAGAGTGCCTGAAGAATTATGGACAGTGGTTCATAACATTGTATAGGAGGTGGTGACCAAAACTATCCCAAAGGGGGGGGAAAACATGCAAGAATGCAAAGTGACTCTCTGAAGAGACTTTACCGATAGTTGAGGAAAGAAGAGAAGTGAAAGGCAAAGAAGAAAGGAAAAGATATATCCAGCTGAATGCAGAGTTTCAGAGAATCACAAGGAGAGAGAAGGTTTCTTCAGTGAACAAGGCAAAGAAATATAGGAAATAATAGAATGGTAAAAACTAGAGATCTCTCCAAGAAAATTGGAGATATCGAGAAAACATTTCATGCAAGGATGAGCACGATAAAGGACAGAAATGGTAAGGACCTAAGAGAAGCAGAAGAGATTAAGAAGAGGTGGCAAGGACACACAGAAGAACTGTACAAAAAAGGTCTTAATGACTCAGATAACCATGATGGTGTGGTCACTCATCTAGAGCCACACATCCTGGAGTGTGAAGTCAAGTGGGCCTTAGGAAACACTATGAACAAAGTTAGTGGAGATGATGGAATTCCAGCTGAGTTTTTCAAATCCTAAAAGATGATGCTGTTAAGGTGCTGCACTCTATATGACAGCAAATTTGGAAAACTCAGCAGTGACCACAGGACTGGAAAAGGTCGGTTTCTGTTTCAATCCCAAAAAGAACCAATACAAAAGAATGTTCAAACTACCATACAATTGCACTCATTTCACATGTTAGCAAGGTAATGCTCATAACTCTTCAAGTTAGGCTTCAGCAATACATGAACTGAGAATAAACTGGATTTAGAACTGAGAACAAGCTGAATTTAGCAATACATGAACTGAGATGTACAAACTGAATTTTAAAAAGACAGAGGAACCAGAGATCAAATTGCCAGCATTCACTGGATCATAGAGAAACAAAAGGAATTTCAGAAAAATATATACTTCTGTTTCATTGACTACACTAAAACCTTTGATTGTGTGAATCAAAACAAATAGTGGAAAATTCCTAAGGACATGGAAATACCAGACTACCTTATCTGTCTCCTGAGAAGCACATACATGTCAAGAGACAATAGAGCTGGACATGGAACAATGGACTGATTCCAAATTAGGAGAGGAATATGTAAAAATGTATATTGTCACCTTGTTTATTTAACTTACATGCAGAGTACATCATGCAAGATGCCAGGCTGGATGAATCACAAGGTGGAATCAAAATTGCTGGGGAGAATGTCAATAACCTCAGATATATGGATGATACCACTCTAACGGCAGAAAGTGAAAAACTAAAGAGCCTCTTGATTAAGGTGAAAGAAGAGAATGAAAAAGCCAGCTTAAAATTCAACATTCAAGAAACTAAAATCATGGCTTCTGGTCCTATCACTTCATGGCAAATAGAAGGGGAAAAAGTGGAAACAGTGACATACTTTATTTTCTTGGACTCCAAAATCAGTGCAGATGGTAACTGTAGCCATGAACTTAAAAGGTACTTGCTCCTTGGAAGAAAAGCTATGAAAAATCTAGACAGTATATTAAAAAGCAAAGACATAATTATGCCAAAAAATATGTGTATAGTCAAATCTATTTTCCAGTAGTAATTTTCAGATATGAGAATTGGACCATAAATAAGGCTGAACACCAAAGAACCAATGCTTTCAAATTGTGGTGCTGGAGAATACTGTTGAAGAGACTCCTTGGACTGCAAGATCAAACCAGTTAATCCTAATGGAAATCAACCCTGCATATCCATTGTCAGGACTGATGCTAAAGTTTCATTACTTTGGCCACCTTATGAGAAGAGCTGACTCATTGGAAAAGACCCTGATGCTGGGAAAGATTGAAGAAAGAAGGAGAAATGAGTTATAGAGGATGAGATGGCTATGTGGCATCACTGGCTCAATGGACATGAGTTTGAGCAAAGTCTAGGAGATAGTGAAAGACAGGGAAGCTTTGCAGGCTGCAGTCCATGGAATCTCAAAGAGTCAAACAGAGCTTAGTGACTGAACAACAGCAAAGTCATACCTATAATGTCTAGACAGAATAAAAAAATCAAAACATAAGATCCTTGTAAAATTCTTATATCATAAAGCAAATGTTCCAATAAAATATCATAGCTAGAGAGAGAGAGAATCAAGCTTGCTAGATATAAGAATATAAAACAAAAAATAGTATATCTATATATCAGTAATGACCAAATCTAATATATAATGAAAACAAATTCAAAGTGGTTACAAAAACTACTAACTGTCATCGAAATAAGTACACAAAAGACAGTTGTTGGGAAACTCTAAAATCATGACTGAACGTCATTGCCGATAGCCTATATATATGAAGAGATATGATATATCCATAGATTTAAAGGTTCAAAACCATTAAAATGTAAATTATTCTAAAATTTATAAACTCAATGTCATTCTAATAAAAATTACATAAATATTTTCATGAATTTTTACACAATCCTTTATTTTATAAAGGGGCCAAAGGGACAAAGAGAACCCAGACAGTTGTGAAGAAGAATGTGGTACCTGACTATAGCAGGACATACAATGAAATTAAGACACTGAAATACTGATGTAAGGTCAGATGTAGACTCAATGTGAGAACAGAAAACTCATACCCAAAATCATGCAGACATTCTATGTGACAAGTCAGTGCAGAATGCATAGGTCATTCAATACATGAAACGGAGTTGATTAGTTCTTTAAATATTTAAGAAGAAAACATAGGGAGATTCTTTTCTGACATTGTAGGGAAGTGTTCCTTAAAAAGTTTCCAAAGGAACAATCCATTAAATTGAAGATTTATCAAGAAGACTGATCATTATGGGGACAGAGCAAATTAGCCAAGATGGTGTGTTCAGGCTCTCTCATCCCACCTTTTGTAAATAATGACTAAGTAACAGCTGAGATCATTTATAGCACTGTACAGTCGCGTCACAAGGAACTTGCTTCATCATGGGCTGTTTTGTGCTATACAGATATATGAGCTCTACCTAGAAAGCAGTCATTACTGCTGTGTCATGGCTGTGTCCATTGGGTCAGCCATGAGTGGAAAGAGGTTGTGCTGTTTTAAGTTATGTTATGGCTGCTGCATTAGCCAGGAAAGAGGCTGTGTTATGGCTGCCGTGCCAGCCAGGAGAGAATAAATGCGTCTGCAGTTCCTACGGCTCCTCAAGTTTCCTTCCAGTCTCTTAACTCGCACCTTGCCTACACTGGGTTCAATGCAGACAGTATGATCAGTGAGACATTTGTCATCAGGAATAGGATGACTAGTGATACAACTGACATAGCTGGCAGGATACCCAGCAGGTAGGGGAGCCTGAGGCTCCACAGAAGAGTTGGCAGGATACTCAGTGGGTAGGGGAGCCTGAGGCTCCACTGTATGGAGGAAGTCAGTGGCCACCATATAGCATGTGGTACCGTGTGGCCGTGAGCCTGAAAGGTTGTTACTAAATCACGAAAGACACTGGGATTCTTGGCCTCCAGAGGAGAGGAATTCAATCTGGGGTCAGTGACGAGGCTTGATCGCTCACAGCTTTTGTGTGATAAAGTTTTATTAAAGTATAAAAGAGATAGAGAAAGCTTCTGACATAGACATCAGAAGGGGGAAGAAAGTGTGTCCCCCAGATAGTCTTTAGCCAGATGTTATATAGCTATTAGCAGTATGCTAATTAAAGAAAGGAAATGACTCAAAACAGAGAATGACACCAGGCTCCTCACCCAAAACATGCATTGAGATAACATTGGCACCAGGTGAGTCATCCTGGGCCATAAAACGATTGACATGAATCTTAAAGACAGGCAGATTTCCAAGCTAATATATAGTTTCATTAACATACATCAGGAGAACAATACTGGTTTGTTAAGTTGGTCCTGAGCCTTTAGGCAGAACTGACTCAAAAACAGAGTCTAGGGTAAATACATAGCACATAAATATCAGTCAGTTCAGTTCAGTCACTCAGTCGTGTCTGACTCTTTGTGACCCCATGAATCACAGCACGCCATGCCTCCCTGTCCATCACCAACTCCCAGAGTCCACCAAACCCATGTCCATCGAGTCGGTGATGCCATCCAACCATCTCATTCTCTGCCGTCCCCTTCTCCTCCTGCCCTCAATCTTTCCCAGCATCAGGGTCTTTTCCAATGAGTCAGTTCTTCTCATCAGGTGGCCAAAGTATTGGAGTTTAAGCTTCAGCATCAGTCCTTCCAATGAACACCCAGGACTGATCTCCTTCAGGATGGACTTGTTGGATCTCCTTGCAGTCCAAGGGACTCTCAAGAGTCTTCTCCAACACCACAGTTCAAAAGCATCAATTCTTCGGAGCTCAGCTTTCTTTATAGTCCAACTCTCACATCTATACATGACCACGGGAAAAACCATAGCCTTGACTAGATGGACCTTTGTTGGAAAAGTAATGTCTCTGCTTTTTAATATGCTGTCTAGGTTGGTCATAACTTTCCTTCCAAGGAGTGAGTGTCTTTTAAATTCATGACTGCAATTACCATCTGCAGTGATTTTGGAGCCCCAAAAAATAAAGTCTGACACTGTTTCCACTGTTTCCCTATCTATTTGCCATGAAGTGATGGGATTGGATATGACAATCTTAGTTTTCTGAATGTTGAGCTTTAAGCCAATTTTTTCACTCTCCTCTTTCTCAAATCTTGAGCTAATCAATGCATTTTTCTTATGGAAATGTTTGTCTTAAACATAGCTTAGGACAAACATTTCCATAAGAAAAATGCATTGGTTAGCTCAAGATTTGAGAAAAGTTCAGGTGGAACCAGGTGTCATTATGGCAACACAAAATTTTAAGAGAAACCTCTTTTTATATTTGTATAGAGAAGGGGAAAAAAATCTAACACTAGTTTGTTTCCTCCTGCTGCTTAAGAGAGAGATAACAAATGTGATACTTGCAGTCTATTTCCTCGTTTGGAGACCCCTGGCCTTCCTGCCTGTTACCCTCTCAATCCTCTTGGCATGGGCTCTGGTGGAAAATTGGAAGGCAGTGGAGGATTCACTGGATAGCACTGAAAAGGCATTATGGGTGGTGGGTTTCCAAACAAGGCAGCATGAACAGCCACTGGCACCGTGGGGTGGATTTTCCTGACTGCCCTGAAGGCAAAGATCGATAGTTCTCTCTGCGATGCCACATCAGTGCACAATGTGCAGAAACTCTGGGAAGGACTAGAGCAACGTACATGGAATTAAAGAAGAATCCTGTGGCCCTGAGGAAACCAGCATCTCTGGCAGAGAGGCAGTGACTGCGATGATGAACACTATGAGACTGCAGGTCCCCGGTCGGCAGTGAGACCTGTTGTGCTGCAGAAAGTGAGGCATGAGCAGCCTGTGGCCCAGGGCGGACATCCTCAAGGGGCTCCCAGCGGGACTGAGTTCACAACGTATCAACCATATATACTCAGGCAGAGTTGGTCAACTTGGGCAAGCATTTTCAGCAAATGCAAGAGGAAACCTTGGCAGCTTGGCCTTTGTGACTCTGGGACACAAGGGTGGGCCCCGTACCTGTAGAGTGTGTGTGGGTCCTTACTGAGAGAAGTAGAGGAATAGCATGTGAGATGCCATGAAAGTGTGAAGACCCTGAAGAGGGCCCAAGATGGCAGGAGTCCTATCCAGGTTACACAGGGGCAAACGTGGGCTGATTCATGTGGAGTAAAGTGTAAGGGCTTTTTCCTCTGATGAGGGCACTGTAAGAATTAAAACAGTGTAGATATGTCAATTTATAACTGTGTACTGTAGAGGCTATGTCCTCAGATTTACAAGAGTGTAACCATGTGGGTGGGTGGTGAACACCACAAAAACCTCCTCCTTGAAGGGGTGGGCCCAGCGCCTGTGGGGGGGGGGGGTTGTGGGTCTTTAATAAAAGCCCCATGAGGTGAAGTTGCCCCTGTGGAGGCTTTCCTGAAATTTCACAAGAACAAACAGTGGACTGGACTTGGCCATGGAAGATAAATGCACCCCACATATGGTGATTGGCTCTTCTAGCCCCATGAGGGCAAGGACTACAACATGAGTTCCAGGTGATACCTGGCACTGGGTTTTATGTATTTAGGATGTAACTGTTTGTTGTTGTAGTTACTGCAGTTGCAAGATGTAAACCCAAGGGTCAGTGTTACTCACCAAGGGAACATCACAGAAGATGGACTACACATAGAGTGTGAGGCGAGAGACCCTGAAGTTGGGTGGAGCGTGGGGAGAGAGCAAATTAGCCAAGATGGCATGTTCAGGCTCTCTAACCCCATGCATTATAAATAATGACTGTGTAACAGCTGAGATCGTTTATAGCATGGCACATGCACGTTACAAGGTAATTCCTTGGTCATAGGATGTTTTGTGCTTTACAGATATACGACCTACACCTAGAAAGAGGGGACATTATTGCTGCATCACAGCTGAGTCTGTTGGGTCAGGCACAAGAGGAAAGAGATCGTGCTGCGTTAGGTTGTGTTGTGTCTGCTGCTAGGGCTGCTGCGTCGGAGCCAGGAGAGAATAAATATATCTGTAGTTCTACAGCTCCTCAAGTCTCCTTCCAGCCTTTTAGCTCACACCTTGCCTGCTCTGGGTTCAGTGAACCATATGGATGGTGTGAACAACGAGACAACTGGTGTCATGAACAGGATGAATAGTGACACAATCATTTTTGACATGTTAAAATAAAAACTTATACAAAAGACATAATAAACAATGTGAAATGACAAGATAGACAAGGAGAAGATAAGTGGTCCATGTAACTGTAAAGGAATTCATGTCAAATATAAATGCCCAATAAATCAAAAGGGAAAAAGCAAACAATTCACTCAACAGATGAACAAAAGATATGAATAGAAAATTTGAATGGGCAATAAATATGGCAAAATGTTCAGCCTGTACCACTAATCCATGAAGGGCAAATTAAACCACAATGAGGTACAATTTCTTACCCAACAGATTGGTTAAAAAAAATCTGGAGGAAGAGTATTAAAACTGACAAAACCACTTTGAAAATGAATCTGGAGCTATCTGGCAAAGTGAAAGGTCCACATACCATGTGATCAGCAAATCATTCTAATGTAGTTAACTAGCATCTTGGTTTCCAAATGCTTCTTACCTGGTTCCATGTAGAAACCCCATTTATTACATTTTGGGTCAACATAAGAAACATATAGGTGTGTATGATATATATAATATATATAATATAATATATATAATATATATTATATATATATAAAATCTGATTATGTGTATATCTGTGAGTGTGCCTCCATGAAAAATACATATCCTTCTCCCATATGATGTACTGTTATTTTTCTTTTTATTCCATCATGCCACCTTCTTTGAAATGCTGGCCTTAACCCACTACTTGATTTTATGATTCACTAATAGGCCAAGACTTGCTATTTGAAAGACTTTCTATCCCCAAAGCTCTTTTCACACATACTAGGAGACATGTACAAAAATTTTTACCATAATTCTTTTTGTAATAAACATTTGGAAACATCTTACAAGTCTTCAACAGAATAGATATCAGGTTATTACTGTACATACATATCTGCAGTGTAAAAAAAAAAAAATTAACATTTAGTAAAGATTTGAAAACATGTTTGGGAATGCAGAAACAGCCAAAGTTGGATTTCTGGTGGCCAGGGAGGGAAAAGGCACTCATAAGAGCTTTAAATGTATATCTACAAAGTTAGGGCTTATAGAGAATACACAGAAAATATGCCAATCATTAGCAAAGTATATTTTTCTGTACATTTTCTATTTTTATAATTTTAATAGAAGCAAGAATACTCATGAGCTTAGTTGCAAATGTGGAAGAGAGGCTTGGGGTAGTTGGAATAGGACAAATACCACAAAACTTTTTTTTTACTGTTCTGCTTTGTTCTTGTCTGGAAGGCCTGACCCTTGCCCCCCAACCCATGTGCTAGTCATTTCCCATTTATTCTATCTATTTAAGTTCTTACAGTGATCATGACTGATGAGGATTATCACTCCCATCTCACAGATGAGGAAACTGAAGCTCAAAAAGTTGAGTATAGTAACTTGCCTCTGGGCTTGGAACTCACAGTGGCGGAGCTAGTGTGCAAGCTCAGGGCCCTAGAATGGCTTTCTCACTACATATCACTTTCCCTAGATGTCAGAGAGAAGACTGGAATTCAGTGTAGGTCTCAGCATTGAGGTCACACTGTAGTGTACCAGCATTGCTCCTATTCCTAAAACACAGAGGCGTCATCTTCAGCTCAGAGGAAAATTCAAGTTTTCCCAAGTTGATACTTGGTATCAAAAGATGCAGGGAAACCCCAGGCCTCTTGCCTTAGGGCCCAGGTGTTCCTAGTGGAGAGTCTCCCTGGAGTGGGACCCAGAAAGTCAGCCTGACCATCAAATCCAGCGGCTAAGAGGAGGACCTATGACAGGAGGGACTTGAGTCTGGGTCAGTAACCCAAGGATCTAGGGATCCACTGGCCTCCTGAGACTTGTTTTCTCCTGTGTAAGAAGGGAGTGATGCTGTGGGTGCTGTCTCCCAAGGAGACTTGATTTGATGAGGCAACAGGTATAAAAACACTCTGTGAACTGTGATACATAATATATTTGTAAGATTGTTATCTTTCACTATGTTTTGCAGAATTGCTTAGTAAGAAAAACAACTAAAAAATGTGAATCTGTGCCCTCTGAGAACCACAATTACTTGGCCCATTGCCGCAGTAACAAAGAGCTTAGTCCCACCAAGCTCCACCCAAGACAGATCTAGCCCATACCAGCCTCCCTCACACAGAGCAGCTCTCTGAATGAACTCTAGTTCCCCCATTGCGCTATACTTCAGAGCACTGGACCATCACTGGTTCCACTTATTTTGGCCCCAGTCATAAGCCATGTTAAAAGTCTCAGGCAAGAGTAGCTCAGGCTTCCTCCTTCAGGCCCACTACTCAGAAAAAACATGCCTGTCATCTCTGTATATCCCTCTTCCCACTATGTGACTACGGGCCAACAAGAAACGGAATGTCTAAAAGAGATGAATGTGAATTTACAAACAGCAGACCCCAGTAGCTGGGTCCAAACCTGAAGTGCCAAGGCCATACTCAACAGTGAGAATGGTGTGAAATATGCCAGTAGTATTTACTTATATTTTCCAACAAGGTCAAGCTTCCTCTTGTCCTTTGGAGCCCAAACCATTTTCCTCAAATAACAGGACGCTTATCAGATACTGACACATGAGCACATCTCCTAAAAAATGCTATACTTTTTTCATAGCCTTTCTGCTGAAGGGATCTGCTATTACATGATGCATTCATCTGCAAGGATGGGCCATAACAAAAACTACAGACTGGGGAGCTTAAATGGATATTGGTTTTTGCGTGGTTCTGGAGGCTGGTTCTGCAAAGCTTGGCTGGAGGAAGCACAAGCTGGAATCAAGATTGCCAGGAGAAATATCAATAACCTCAGATACACAGATGACACCACCCTTATGGCAGAAAGTGAAGAAGAACTAAATAGCCTCTTGATGAAAGTGAAAGAGGAGAGTGAAAAAGTTGGCTTAAAGTTCAACATTCAGAAAACTAAGATCATGGCATCTGGTCTCATCACTTCATGGCAGATAGATGGGGAAACAGTGGAAACAGTGGCTGACTTTATTTTTCTGGTCTCCAAAATCACTGCAGATGGTGATTGCAGCCATGAATTTAAAAGTCACTTACTCCTTGGAAGGAAAGTTATGACCAACCTAGACAGCATATTAAAAAGCAGAGACATTACTTTTCCAACAAAGGTCTGTTTAGTCAAGGCTATGGTTTTTCCCGTGGTCATGTATGAATGTGAGAGTTGAACTATAAAGAAAGTTGAGCCCTGAAGAATCGATACTTTTGAACTGTGGTGTTGAGGAAGACCCTTGAGAGTCTCTTGGACTGCAAGGAGATCCAACCAGTCCATCCTAAAGGAGATCAGTCCTGGGTGTTCATTGGAAGGACTGATGTTGAAGCTGAAACTCCAATACTTTGGCCACCTGATGAGAAGAACTGACTCATTGGAAAAGACCCTGATGCTGGGAAAGATTGAGGGCAGGAGGAGAAGGGGACAACAGAGGATGAGATGGTTGGATGGCATCATCAACTCGATGGACACGGGTTTAGGTGGACTCGGGGAGTTGGTGATGGACAGGGAGGCCTGGCGTGCTGTGGTTATTAGGGTCACAAAGAGTCAGACACGACTGAGTGACTGAACTGAACTGAATTTGAGGCTGGAAGTCTAAGACCAAGCTGTCAGGACACATGGTTTCTTCTGAGGTCTCTGTCTTGGCTAATAGATGGTTAACTTCTCCCTGTGTTTTCACATGGTCTTCATTCTGTGTGTCTGTGTCCTGATCTCTTTTTCTTATAAGGACTCCCGTTATATTGGATTTAGGCCCACACCAATAACCTTATTCTAACTTAATTACTTCTTTAGAGGTTTTAAGTCCAAGTACGGTCATATTTTCATGTATTAGGGTTGGGACTTCAATATACAAATTCTATAGGAGATATAATTTAGCCCATGACAGTACAACTCTACCTGTTGTACTGGGCTAGCTTCCCCCAACCCCCTGACTTTTGCCTCCTAACACCCTTTTGCCTTCCCATAAGGTACCACTTGGAATGTTCTGAAGGCACTCTTGCTTTGTCTGCATCCAGCGCTCCAACCCCCTCCCCGCCCCAGAACACCAACCACTTGTCAGCAAGTTGCTCTCCTCTTGTTTCTCATAAAAGACTGGAACAGCCAGTGTGGTGGTCAGTGTGGAAGGCACTGTTGTATCTGACTGCAGTGTCAACCCTCTCTTCTCACCACCCAGGCAACAAGTGCTGCTTGCTGTCATTGAAATATTAAAGCATGTTTGATCCTTAACGTCCTGTTCCTAAAATTCCACACCATATTCTCATTGGGAAGACCCAAGAGAAGCCTGTAGATTTTGACATATCTACCTTTTCATCTCTCTAAGCTCAAATAAAAGTCAGAGAGACTATTTCCTGCTACCTGCTTTTCAAGATCTTTTGTACTTGTCACATTCCCTGAGTCCCTGGATCTCTGACTGATGTCAACTAGGATCAGCTCAAATACCATCTTCCCTGGGATTTTTTCCCAAGCCAAGAATTCTTCCAGCATGCATCCAATATTTGTTAATGAGATAGCTAACTCTCAGGAATCTGCAAGCCTCTTGAGGGCAGAAAAACTCCCAGATTTATCTCAGTATGACCAGAAGATGGCATAATTCTCAATTTAGTTCAGTTGCTCAGTTATGTCCAACTCTTTGCAACCCCATGGACTGCAGAATGCCAGGATTCCCTGTGCAGCAACAATTCCCAGAGCTTACTCAAACTCATTTCAATCGAGTCGGTGATGCCATCCAACCATCTCATCCTTTGTCGTCCACTTATCCTCCTGTCTTCAATCTTTCCCAGCATCAGGGTCTTTTCCAATGAGTCAGTTCTTCACATTAGGTGGCCAAAGTATTAGAGCTTCAGCTTCAGCATCAGTCCTTCCAATGAATATTCAGGACTGATTTCTTTCAGGATTGACTGATTCGATCTCCTTGCAGTCCAAGGGACTCTCAAGAGTCTTCTCCAACACCACAATTCAAAATCAACAATTCTTCAGTGCTCAGCTTTATTTTTGGCCCAAACCCTACATCCATACATGACTACTGGAAAAACCATAGCTTTGACTAGATGAATTTTCATCGGCAAAGTAATGTCTCTGCTTTTTAATATGCTGTCTAGTTTGATCATAGCTTTTCTTCCAAGGAGCAAGAGTCTTTTAATTTCCTGACTGAAGTCACCATCTGCAGTGGTTTTTGAGTCCAAGAAAATAAAATCTCTCACTATTTCCATTGTTTCCCCATCTATTTGCCATGAAGTGATGGGGCCAAATGCCATCATCTTAGTTTTTTGAATGTTGAGCTTTAAGCCAGCTTTTTCACTCTCTTCTTTCACGTTCATCAAGACGCTCTTTAGTTACTCTTTTCTTTCTGCCATAAGTGTGGTATCATCTGTATATCTGAGGTTACTGATATTTCTCCTGGCAATCTTATTCCAACTTGTGTTTCTTCCAACCTGGCATTTTGCATGATGTATTCTGCATATATGTTAAATAAGCAGGGTGACAATATATAGCCTTGACATACTCCTTTCCCAGTTTGGAACCAGTCCATTTTTCCATGTCTGATTCTAACTGTTCTTGACCTGCATATAGATTTCTCAGGAAGCAGGTTAGGTAGTCTGGTATTCCCATTTCTTGAAGAATTTTCCACTCTTTGCTGTGATCCACATAGTCAAAGGTCTTAGCATAGTCAATGGAGCAAAAGTAGATGTTATTCTGGACTTCTCTTGCTTGTTCTGTGATCCAATTTCGATGTTGGCCATTTGATTCTGGTTCCCCCACCCTTTCTAAATCCAGCTGAACATCTGAAAGTTCTTGGTTCACGTACTACTGAAACCTTGCCTGGAGACTTTTGAGCATAAGTTTGCTAGCATGTGAGATGATGCAATGATGCAATGGTTTGAACATTCTTTGTCATTGCTTTCCTTTGGGATTGGAACGAAAACTGACCTTTTTCAGTGGCCACTGCTAAGTTTTACAAATTTGCTGGCATACTGAGTGCAGCACTTTAATTCCCTCACCTCCACTAGCTTTGCTCGTAGTGATGCTTCCTAAGGCCCACTTCACTTCACACTCCAGGATGTCTGGCTCCAGGTGAGTGATAATACCAACATGGTTATCTGGGTCATTAAGATCTTCTTTGTATAGTTCTTCTGTGTATTCTTGCCATATCTTCTTAATATCTTGTGCTTCTGTTAGGTCCATACCACTTTGGTCCTTTATTCTGCCCATCTTTGCATGAAATGTTTCTTTGGTATCTCCATTTTTTTTTAAGAGATCTATAGTCTTTCCCATTGTATTGTTTTTCTCTGGAGATACTCAAAAATTGATTGAATTCCAGCTAAGTGATTTAAATCCTAAAAGATGATGCTGTTTAACTGCTGAATTCAGTATGCCAGCAAATTTGGAAAACTCAGCAGTGGACACAGGACTGGGAAAGGTAAATTTTCATTCCAATCCCAAAGAAAGGCAAAGCCAAAGAATGTCAAACTACTGCAGAGTTGTGCTCATTTCACATGCTACCAAGGTAATTCTTAAAGTCCTTCAAGCTAAGCTTCAATAGTACATGAACTGAGAACTTCCAGATGTACAAGCTAGATATAGAAAAGGCAAATGAACCGGAGAGCAAGTTGCTAACATCCACTGGATCATAGAAAAAGCAAGGGAATTCCAGAAAGTTATCGACTTCTGCTTCATTGACTATGCTAAATGTTTTGACTGTGTGAATCACAATAAAGATAAAAATTCTTAAAGAGATGGGAATACCAGATCACCTTACCTGCCTTCTGCCAAACCAGTATGCAGATGAAGAAGCAAGAGAACCAGAGATGGAAAAACAGATTTGTTCCGAATTGGGAAAGGAGTATGTCAAGGCTGTATACTGTCTCCCTGATTATTTAACTTCTATGCAGAGTACCTCATGTGAAATGCCAGGCCAGATGAATCAAAAGATGGAATCACAATTGCTGGGAGAAATATCAACCAACTCATATAGGCAGATGATACCATTCTAATGGCAGAAAGTGAAGAGAAACAAAAGAGCCTCTTGATAAAGGTGAAAGAAGAGAGTGAAAACCTGGTCTAAAACTCAACATTCAAAAAGCTAAGATCATGGCATCTGGTCTCATCACTGCATGACAAATAGATAGGGAAAAAATGGAAACAGTGAGAGACTATTTTCTTGGGCTCCAAAATCACTACAGATGGTGACTTCAGCCAGGAAATTAAAAGATGCTTGCTCCTTGAAAGAAAATCTATGACCAACCTAGACAGCATATTAAAAAGCAGAGACATCACTTTGTCAGCAAAGGTCCGTCTAGTCAAAACTTTTTTTTTCCCCAGTAGTCATGTACTGATGTGACTTTTGGACCTTAAATAAGGTTGAGCACTGAAGAATTGATGCTTTGAGTGTGGTGCTGGAGAAGACTTGAGAGTCCCTTGGACAACAACAAGATCAAACCTAAATCCTAAAGGAAATCAACTCTGAGTTTTCATTGGAAAGACTGTTACAGAAGCTGAAGCTCCAATGCTTTGGCCACCTAATGCAAAGATTCAACTCATTGGAAAAGACCTTGAGCTGAGAAAGATTGAGGGCAGGAGAAGTGTGGACAGAGAAGAGATGGTTGGATGACATCAAGGACTAGAGGAACAAGAGTTTGAGCAAACTTTGGGAGTTTCTGAAAGACAGGAAAGCCTGGTGTGCTGCAGTTCATGGGGTCACAAAGAGTGAGACATGACTTAGTGACTGAACAATGAACTACAACAAACGTTGTTTTAGTAGTGAAAGGATAAGTGAGTTTATATATGAAAGAAAAAGCTGGAGCTAAATTTGTCTTCTCTTCTAAGCATGTTCTGTATCTTTCTACCTTATAACTTTATTATCTCCATCTGTCTGCCATGAACTCACCGAGCAACTGAACTGAACTGAACTGAATGAATAAACAGTTACAAAAATGCTAAAACATATTCAAATGTTTTTCTTGATCTAAAACACTGTCTGGTACACATGAGTTTCAGCAGATTGGTAATGAATTGCCTTGTTGTGAAGTAAAATGCTTCCTTAAATCACTGCAGACTTGTCATCTTATCATTACTCCTCCCTCTCAGTTACAGTGGGACATAAAAACATGTATTCATTTGCTTATTTATTCATTCATCCAAAACAGTGCCCTCCTTTAATCCTGGGCTACAAGAGATGCAGAAGCTGGTGTCTTTTTCTTCAAGTCGCTTCCAGGGATTTGAAGATTGTATTGTGTTAATGAACAAAACTGCACCCACAAAAATCCACAGGTGCTCTGGGATCAGTGTCTAAAGAACCAGGAAATACATGGTAAGATTTTCCATGTATTTCAAGAGATTTTCCATGTATTTCAAGATTTTCCATGTAAGAGTCAAGAGGATGGTGGATAACACATCCAGGCCAAAGTCAACCATAAGCTCAACTTTAAAAAACAGTCTGAGAGGGGTAAGTGATGACTACAAAGGCAGGAGGTGTGCCCTCCAGGCATGTCTGAGGGCTCCCGGAATTCAGGATGGCAGGAATATTGAGGGTTAAGGAAAGGTGGCAGCAACAAAGGTAGAAAGCAAGCTGTGGTCAGATCATGAGGGGGTTGTGTGTCCTGCCTATGATCCTGCAATTCTGGTCAATGCTGCCTTCATCCAGCTGCTTCAAATCACAAACGCACTTATCAATTAGGTCACAGAGGCACTAAAGAGTTCCACTGGGGAGGCTCCCCTGCCCCCCCACAAAAAAGGCCGGCAGAAGAGCAAGCAGAGAGTCATGTTGAAGGTGAGCTGGATCCAAGAAAAGCTAGACTAGGGCAGAAACGGTCAGAAGGCCATAGCAGGAATCCAGAGGGCAAAGGACAGATGTGAGGGAGGGCAGAGTGCCGGGTGTGGGAGTATGTGTCCAAGACTCTATGGGAAGGGTGAAGTTTCACAAAGCTTTCTGTCATTTTTCCAAGTGTTTATTCTACTCACAGTACTTATTTGACACTTCCATGTTAATATTTATAAACTCCTCCCTGTGAGTGGTAAATATTTGGAGGGTAGGTACTGTGTTTTATTCATCTATAATTATCAGCACTCCAGGGATCCCAGTAAAAACATGTTGAATACATGTGTAAATGAGTCAGTGAATAAATAGTATCAAGTTAGAGCTTATTTTCATTCAGTCTCTTCCTAATCTAAGCACCAAGAAGCTCTTGAATTCTACACAGACTCCCAAATAACAGGGCAATTGATACAAACAAGGCCAGAGAAGATTCCCAGCAAGTAGGAGAAAGATTTGAAAGTGAAGCCAAGACAAACAATATTAAACTTTCATTGTGAGCACATAGAGGGCCAAGGTCAGACCTCACTGAGTTGTCTGCCATTTAGCACATTCACTTTTACATAAAAGGAAATTAATACTTGTCTATTGCATGAATGACAAATGCATGAGTCAATGAAAATGATATGTTATAAATAAAGAAAGTGTGACAGATAAGCAGATTTTAGTAACTGTCAAAGTTTTGTGGATATATTATTAATACATGGTCATCTAAACACAACAGAAGAACATGACTTTCAAAGATTAAACCTATATTTTTCTGGTATATAATTTATCTTAATGTATTTAAAGTCCTGAGTTCTTGAACACTGGTTCTTGTCTCAGTTACTATCTACTGTGCTATAATTAGTCCCTTGCTAATGGCTTCCCATGCATTACTCCTGGTTCAAGGAATGGAGCATTGTGATTGAATAGTGATGGCAAACATTGGCACATGCAGGAATGGAGGGACACAGGACATAAGATTTTGCCAAAACTGTACTAAGCCTTCTGAGGTGCTAAGAGCTGGGGAATCATTTACTGTGTCAACTGTTGGCCCAGTCGCTTAATCTAAAGACACAATCTATTCATTATGCCATCGGGGAGCAATGAGAAAATGTATATTAGGCTTGAATTCCAACTTTGTTACTCACATGCTGGATAATCATGCATAAGTTTAAAGGCTCTGGGTCTTGTTTCCTTTCTCTGAGCAGTGAGAATCCTTATCAATCTGTGAAAGCAGTGAATCTCTGGCACCTAGCAAAGTGTCCATGAACAAGTATACTCAACAAACGCGTCCACGCCTTCAACTCTCATTCCATTGATCTGCTCTGGATCCATACACAACTCCCATAAGAGTGGGTGCTGAAAGGCAGTGACTTCAGGTTACTTCCTTCTGAACAGCCCCACACCATCATTCTGTGTGCTGGTCAGAAGGCAAAAGGGTCCCGAGGTATCCTACTTACTCAATCAACACTGATGTAGGTGCTGCTGTGGAGGGATTTTACAGTGAAAGTAAGTTTCCAAGTTGGTTGAGCTTAAGACAAAAATTAGCTTTGGTGGGTCTGATCTGATCAGATGAGTCCTTCAAAGATACTGGGCTCTTCCTTGAAAAAGAGGTCCATGCTGTGAGAGGAAGTCACCCTGAGGGATATCTTACCTTATTGACTTTGAAGATGTGGGTGGCCTCCAGGACTGAGAGAAGCCCCTGATGACTACTAGCAAGAAAATAGCCACAGGACTGAATTTTCACAACCATATGAGCTTAGACGATCCCAAGCTCTAGATGAGACCATAACACTGCCAACACTTTGATTTCATCTTCACAAGATCGAGTATGGAGTTCAGTCATGCTGTGCCCAGACTTTCAATCAACAGAATTGTGAGTTGTATTCTCTTAAGGCACTGTTTGTGGCCATTTGTTATGCGTCAACAAAAAAAAATGAACCCTCCCTAGTCCTTTTGCCAGTTTTACTTTCTTAAACTTTAATAGCATTCTCATTTCAAAACTGCCATAAAATTAGGGTTCTAGCAATGTGACACATCAGAACACAACAATCCTTTAATGCTCTACAAAGAATAGCTGTAGTGAGGCTCAAGACAACCCACCAAGTGAGCTGTGTCCTTCCACCATCTCGTGATGGTCAGCATATTACTTTACTTTTGTGATAGTGCTTATGCTCAGTTTTCTGAGAATTAAAATGACGAATAGTTAGAGAAAAGTTTGAAGACACAGAGAAGCAAAAATAAGAAAACATAAATCATCACCAAGTTCACTCTCAGAAGCAATCCTTGTTAAACGTGTTGAGAACAATCTTACAATCTTTATACAGTTAAAACTAACAAACATAGGTGAGGATATGGAGAAAGTCAACTATATATATGTATATATATTTTGAACGCTAAAAACATAATATATACTTTTTCTCAGATTCATTTGATTGACTACAACCCAATAACATTTTTTATTATATGAATTATTCCAGAAAAGTTTCACAAAGCAATGCATTTCCTTGGTGGTGATGGTTTAGTAACTAAGGCATGTGACTCTTTGTGACCACTATGGACTCTAGCCCACCAAGCTTCTCTGTCCATGGGATTTTCTAGGTAAGAATACTGGAGTGGGTTGCCATTTCCTTCTCCAGGGGTTCTTTCCAACCCAGGGATTGAACCTGGGTCCCCTGCATTGCAGTCATATGATTCTTTACCAAGAGAGCCACCAGGAAAGCCCACACATTTCCTTGCTACCTGCAATAAATTCTGATAGTTTCTGATCATTCATTAAAAATATGTCTATTCTTTGAATTCTACTAAAATGATTGCAATACCCATTAATGTGTTGTTTACCTGTATTTTGAAAAACATTGCTATATGCAATTTTGTATCCTGATTTTCTACTTCTCATCAGTTTGCAAAAATTCCAAATACCACTACAATTATTTAAGCATATTTTCAAACACTTTATGATCTTAAATCTTACTGAGGTATCACTTATTTTATATTTCTGTTCTACTACACTTGAATATTGTTTCCTCAAAATTTAAATGAACATTTTTATTGACTATTCCTTAACATTAATAGCAAGACGTGAACTCACTAGAAAGTATGCATCTCCCTTCTAAGTAATGTGGATGGAACCAGGCAAGGAAACATAAATCACACAATTAAGTCATTTCATGCCCTTTCTCCTTGCACCCACCCCTCCCCTGCACTTATCCAGTTTGCCAGGAAAAATAGAGTCTAGAGAACACTGTAGTTCTCGGACATCACTGGCCTGAAGGCTAGATGCCTTGGAGGGCACACTATGCTGGCTGTCTGTTCTAAGGAAGCGAGACAAGAGGGGCCTCCACCACGGGCACCTGAGCAGTACCACAGTCACAGCTCACAGCTGCCAGATTGCTCTCATTGCTCATTAGCTGTTAGCACTGTTAGTTCTAATAAACTGTGATTTTCATTGCTGCTAAAGCAGGCTGGCATCCTCTCCTCCCCAACAGACTGCTGCCCAAGCAACTGACATCCAAAGTAAGTACCCCTGCAGGAGCCAATATGCTTGTTCTACGCTCTCATCTGCCTCTCCAAACCTGCCTCCTGCCCTTCAGAGCTTACAGGCGGTGGAAGACCTCACCACTCTCCTCTCTCCCTCCCTATCTCTCTCTCCCCCATCTCCACCCATCCCCCAATTAATCCAACAGTTAACGCAGAAAACTTACTTCTCTCTGTGCTATCTCAGTATGAGCGTAAATCTCCTGAAATAAGCAGCTGCTGGCTTGTTTCTGGGGGAGCGCCTGCCCCTGTGTTTGTCACATGGTGACACCAGCTGGAAGCAGAGCTCATCTTACACAATAAAGGCCTCCGCAGAAGCCCTACACATTTTCACCCAAGGCTGCAAAGGTGAGGCTCTGACGTTAGGGTGCAGGGAGGATGCAGGGAGGGGGGTTAGGCATGCGTGTGTGAGTCCAAGTCAGCACATCTGTCCACTCACAGGAATGTTAAGGGATTACATTGCTTCACCTCTCAGTGCTTGTAACTTTGTGCCATTCTTTCCTTCCTACTTCAGGCTAATTTCTATTTAGGCTATAAGGCTCAGTCCAGTCGTCTCCCCTGGAAGATTTCCTCAAACTTCTGTCTTCTGGGCTTCAACAGCACCCTTATGCACAACTCACAAGGGAATGCTGTCACTCCTTAGTTGTTCTCAAGATAGCATCTTAATTTACTTTTGTATCTGAAACATACATACTTGTGTATCCCCATCATGGGACATTCCTGGTGGTTCAGAAAGTAAAGTATCTGCCTGCAATGCCAGAGACCTGGGTTCAATCCCTGGGCCAGGAAAGATCTCCTGGAGAAGGGAATGGCCACCCACTCCAGTATCCTTGCCTGGAGAATTCCATGGACAGAGGAGCCTGGCGGGCTACAGTTCATGGGGTCACAAAAAGTCAGACACCAGACTGAGCGACGAACACTTTCACTTTCATCCACAGCATAGTTCCTGTCACATAGGATGTGCTCAGTAGATGTTTACTGCAGTGAATTGAAAAGGTACAGAATTATCTGTTCACAACCTTGAGGTTCCAATAGGAAAATGGACACTGTTGGTATTTCTCCCTTAATTTTGACTTTTAGGTGTTAAAGGTGTCATTTGTCATAGTAAGACACGGCAAGATTTGCTCTAAGAACCACTGGGCTTGAAACAATAAAGACTGGAAGCTGAGTTTTTACCCATTTCCTCTGCATGACAAGGAAAGACTTGAAAATGGTTAAAGAATACGAAACGAGATTCACAGGTTCCCTCTAAATACCAGTTCCTGTGTAGTGACTCCTGACTCTGTGACATCAGATGGGGTATTTGCTATTTAAAATAATCTGCAATTTCAACAATATTTTCTTGGCCTGAAGACAATCAGGAGAAAGACTCTTGAAAAAAAAGAAAATCTCAGAAGAAAAAATTGAAAAGTGGAAAAGAAGTATGTCTAAAAACCAAGTCAGAAGAATCTTTTGCATCAGATGAGCCAAAAAGCATCCAGTTAAGATGTCCTTCCTGAACATGCAGAATTACTTTAATCACCTGCTTTGGGAAAGCCACCAGATCCAAAACCAGAAAGTGTACAAAATAACATATTAACTCAGTCTGGTTAAATAAGATACCAGAAAACCAGAATCTACCTTGGAAACATTAGTCAACCATGACATGAATATAGGTGGTTTTCACACATTTTTTGAGAATCTAAATTCTATGACTATTACTTTAACAACTTCAAGTTCAGAGGGTATTCAGAAGCCTTTGGAAACTGAAGAAATGCTTGAAACAACTACCAATTATCTTGCTAACCCACAATTACAAATGATTCTGTGGAAATTAAGTCAGCACAGGAAAATGTATTCATATTCAGCACAATTACTCCAACAGTGAAGAATTAAACAAATAAAGAATCTGTTTTTGCCATTTTTGTACCTACAGAAAATTGCAAACCTACAATTAATTCTTTTATACCTGCCCAAGAAACAGTGGAAATGGACATTAAAGACCTAGACATTGAAGACTCAAATAATGATATAGACTTTGAGACAGATGTTTTACAGATTGAGCATTTTTACTGCTGCTGCTGCTGCTGCTGCTAAGTCGCTTCAGTCGTGTCCGACTCTGTGCAACCCCATGGATGGAAACCCACCAGGCTCCCCTGTCCCTGGGATTCTCCAGGCAAGAACACTGGAGTGGGTTGCCATTTCCTTCTCCAATGCATGAAAGTGAAAAGGGAAAGGGAAGTCGCTCAGTTGTGTCCGACTCAGCGACCCCATGGACTACAGCCTACCAGGCTCCTCAATCCATGGGATTTTCCAGGCAAGAGTACTGGAGTGGGGTGCCATTGCCTTCTCCATTTTTACTGCAGACAAATGTAAATAAGGAACATCCTTGGCAGAAAGTCTAAACTACATTCAAAGATAACTCCTTGAGTTACAAGAACAGCAAATTCTAGGGAAACTGAAGTCTTTGGAAGCTCTTATTAGGCAGCTAAAACAGGAAAACTGGCTATCTGAAGAAAATTATAGAAAACCATTTCACAACATGTGATTAAAGAGGTTTTAAAGTTTGTGACTTTTACATAAGGTTTTTGTTGGCCAAACCAAATTATATGTGAAGTGAACTTATTCTTGTGTAAAATTCTTACCTTAATGAAGCTAAGAAAGTTCTCCAATGTTATGAACTTCATCCTGTTTTTGTTATGCTCATTTTTTAGAAAAACTAGAGAGTTGTTGGGTAGAAGACATTTCATCACTTCTTAACTTTCCAAATTTAAAGTAAAAATGTAGTGAATAAATAATATGATTAAGTCATAAACTAAAAGAACACAGATATGGTAAACAAGATCCCAGAATAGAAGTCAAGTTCAGGAATCAGTCCTGGTTCTACCATTAAGATGTGTCTTGGACAAGTTACTTATTGAGTCTCAGTCTCTAATTTGTAGAAGGAGGGCACATAACTAAATCTCTAACATAGGCTGTTTCTTTATAGTTTCTTCCTTTTCTAGAAGATTCTTTTAATAGAACAAGTTTTCTGTATGATAGTCTTATACTTACACAAAAGTAAGTGCTGGCTAGAATTTTATATTATTAACTCATATTCTCAATATTTATTAAATTCTGTGTTGCTTGGTGTATCGCTGATCATCCTGCTTGTGATGCCAATTGTCTTGCTGTGTCTCGCTGTGCACACTGCTGATTGAACCCAGGGTAGGCAAGGTGTGAGCTAAGAGGCTGGAAGGAGACTCGAGCCAGGAGCCCCACAGCTGGAAGGAGACTCCTCCCCGAGGAGGAACTGAAGACACGTTTACACTCTCCTGGCTGGCAGAGCAGCCATAACAGCCTCTCTTCGCTGGTGCAGCAGCATACCACAGTTCTCTCCTCTTGTGGCTGACCCAATGGACACAGCCCTGAGGCAGCAGAAACTCCCCCTGCTTTATGGGTGGAACTCACCATGTGCACACCACACACAGCCCATGCCCAAGCGAGTACCTCGTGACATGCATGCACAGTGATACAAATGATCTCAGCTGTTACCCAGCCACTATTCAGGAAACATGGGGTGAGAGGGACTGAACACGCCATCTTGGCTAATTTGCTCTCTCCCCACATTTGATCTTTGGGCTATAATTTTTTGTATCATACAGGTTTCCTGGTGGGTCAAATGGTAAAGATCCACCTGCAATGCTTGAGACCCAGATTTGATCCCTGGGTTAGAAGATCCCTTGGAGAAGGGCATGGCAGCCCACTTGAGTATTCTTGCCTGGAGAGTCCAATGGACACAGGAACCTTGCAGGCTCAGAGCCCCTACACAGAACCCCGACAGTCCGTGGGGTCGCAAAGAGTCGGACACAACTGAGCGACTGATACTCTGTCATAGTAAAGAGTACTGAAAAGTTCTGCTTTGTCTTATACATTTTCTTCTTTGGTTTAAACAATAGAAATTTACTGTCTCACAGTTCCAGAGGTTCCAAGTATGAAATCAGGGTGTGGGCTCAGTGGGTTTCTTCTGAAGCCTGTGAAGGAAAAATCAGTTCCAGACCTCTGTCCTTGACTTGCAGGTGGCTGTGTCCTCCTCTACATCTTCACAGTGTCTTCCCTCTATGTGTATCCATCTCTGTCAGAAATCCCCCTTTAAATTAGGACCCCGGCCATATTTTATTAGGAATGTGTCTAATGACCTTGGACTCAGTTTCAAGAACCTGAGCAATAACACAATGTTCCTAATTACACAACTTTATTGCACACGTTTAATAACCACATTTGCAATGATCTTATTATGAAATAAAGCCACATTTCAAGGTCCTGGAGTTAGGACTTAAACACAGATTTTTAGGTGGAAAAACATATTCCAAATCATGACAAAGCAAAATTATTCTACTGGTCCTCAACTCTAAATCCAGTCCAGTCAAGTGCTTACTGCATAGACAGTAGATTAATAGCAGTACAATAGAAGGAACACTCATTTCTCTGCTTTTGAGGATCCGCAGGTGGAATAACAGAATAATAGCTCCTGGCACACAGGGGCATCCTATAAATACTTAAAGAATGTTGGTCTTGCTATGGGAGTCAAGAGCCCTAGATTTTAGACTACTCGTTTCGCCACTTGTTTGCTGTATAGCATTGGGAATCCACTTCCAGCCTCTGGGGACCTGTCTTGTAATATAGATCAAACAAGAAAAATATGATTACAGTAGGATACACTGCAACTGAAACAACCCCATGGGGATTCCCTGGTGGTCCAGTGGTTAAGACTCTGAGCTCCCAAAGAAGGGAGTATGGGTTCGATCCCTCGTTGGGGAACTAAGATCCCACATGCTGTGTGTCTAATAAACAAAATAAAAACAATTTAAAAATGAAAAGAAAAAAAAAAACATGCCTAAGGAAAGAGAACTCTTTCCTGTGACATTATTCAGTGTGTGGGTCATGTTTGCTTAACAGATTCTAATTTCCTTCTGCCAAATCAAGTGAGAATTACTGTTTTTCATCACCATTTTTAGGAAGCAACATTTCTATGATTTCCCTTAAGCTATGTTCTTGGTTACAGTCATCTTTATATTGTTTAGCCTGAAGAATAATGTGTCAAATAATGTCCAAGGACCAAAAGTCCATGGAGCTCATTCAGTACATGGAGAAACTGAGGCCACTGTTCTCACAGGTGATGTCATGATTTGACCTTCCAGTGGTACTGGAAGCCCACTCATCAATATGACTTACCAACACTTTTCTTGTTTTGTCTCCCCTATCGTCCCTGCCACATACAACTAAGCCATCAGGCAAAAGCACTTCCAAACAGGGATTTCACTTGTGGTGGAAAGGAAAGAGAAGATCACTCCAAAAGTAACTAAGAAAGACTTTCAACTCTGGTTAGCATGTACACATTCACATCATATTAATCTTCCCATCATAACAACTAAAAGACAATAAATTAAAACACTGTGTTAGAGAGGCATTGCTGTAAAGAAGCCTAAAAGTACTATACTCTAAAGAGGGATAAGTTCTTCCTGGGGAGTAGAGGCTAGTAGCCACTTAGTTGTGATGGCATCTCTTGAGTGAGTGCATGGATAAGCAGAGGATTTGTCTTGGTTCAGGAAAAACAGTGGATTGATTGGAATCTGTAAGAGCCCAGGATGAGAATGATTTCCCCCATAACACAATTGCTGAGTATAGTGTATAAGTTCCATGATGGAAGGCTGGATACTGAGCAGATAAAGGAGAGAAAAGTATTGAAATCTTTAAGGTACTCAAAGCTTCTACAGGGAGGCGTCTATAATACACACAGACCAGATCTCACTGTCAAGAAATTTAAGCAGGATAACCTAAAATTAACTAAATATGTATTCCAGACCTGAAACAGCTCACTCCTGATTGACCAATATGATCAGCTTCCTGACAAAGGAAGATGCATTTTATTCTGGAGGAAAATAATGCTTATTCTTATATCCAAAGATCTTTTTAACAATTCAAATGGGATATCTTTGACATACAAAAATTATATGTATTTAAGGTATACAACTTGGTTTTTGCTATATGTATACATTATGAAAGGATCACCACAGTCAAGCTAAATAAGTTACCATTACTTCTACATACTTACCATTGTGTGTGAGTGTGTGTGTGTACTAAGAAGATTTAATTAAAGATTTATGTTCTTAGAAACTTTCAAGTACACAATACAGTATTGTTCATTATGTCTCCATGCTATACATTAGTTCCCCAAAACTTATTGATCTTGCCTACATGAAACTTCAGGCCCTTTGACTGGATCTCCTCAGTTCCCCCTGGACCTGACAACCACCGTTCTACCCTGTGTTTTAAGAATTTGACTGTTTTAAACTCATCATATTCATGAGATCTTGCACTATTGCCTTTCTGTGTCAGGCTTATTTCACTTAGAATCATATCCTTCAGGTAGATCCATACTGTTAAAGGCCGGAATTCCTTCCTTTTAAAATTCTGGCTAATATTCCATTGTATATACATATAAACCACATTGTCTTTATCCATTCAGCCAACTTTTTGCTTCTTCATACTGCTCATGAGGTTCTCAAGGCAAGAATATTAAAGTGGTTTGCCATTCCCTTCTCCACGGGACCATGACATTAACCCTTTATTCATTATGTGATTTGCAAATATTTTCTCTTGTTCCATACATTCACTGTGTTCACAGTTTCTGCCGTGAACAAACTTTTTAACTTGGTGCAGTTTCACCTACCCATTTTCCCTTTGTTGTCTGTGCTTTTGGTCTTATGACCAAAAAATGTTGTGAAGAAAAATGTCAGAAACATTTTCTCTATTTCCTTCTAGTAGTTTTACAGTTTCAGGTCTTACATTTAAGTCTTTAATCCATATTGAGTTGGGTTTTGTATATGGTGTGAAATAAGGGCCCAGTTTCATTCTTCCTGATGTGAATATCAAGTTATCCCTGGGCCATTTAACAAAGAGACTATTCTTTTCACATACTATGTGCTTGGCACCCTTGTTGAAGATCAGTTCAGTTCAGTTGCTTAGTTGTGTCTGACCCTTTGCAACCCCATGGACTGCAGCACTCCCGGCTTTCCTGTCCATCACCAACTTCCAGAGCTTGATCAAACTCATGTCCATCGAGTTGGTGGTGCCATCCAACCACCTTATCTCTGTCATCCCCTTCTCCTCCTGCCCCCAATCCCTCCCAGCATCAAGGTCTTTCTAAGGAGTTAGTTCTTCACATCAGTTGGCCAAAGTATTGGAGTTTCAGCCTCAGCATCAGTCCTTCCAATGGACTCAGCCTTACATATACATGTATTCACTCTCCCCTAAAATCCCCTCCCATCCAGGCTGCCATATAATTTTGAGAAGAACTCCATGTGCTATATAGTAGGTCTTTGTTGGTTGTCCATTTTAAATATAGCAGTGTGTACAGGCAACCATAAATTTGTTCTCTAAGTCCGTGAGTTCCTTTCTATTTTGTAATTAAGTTCAGTTGTATCACTTGTTTTTAGATTCCACATATAAGGGAGGTCATACTATGTTTCTCCCTCTCTGTCTGACTTATTTCACTCAGTACGACAATCTATAGGTCCATCACGGTTGCTGCAAATAGGATTATATCATTCTTTTTAATGGCCGAGTAATCCTCCATTGTATAAATGCACCACATCTCCTTTATTCATTTCTCTGTTGATGGATATTTAGGTTGCTTTCATGTCTTGGCTATTGTAAATAGTGCTTCAGTGAGCATCAGGGTGCATGTATCCTTTTGGATCATGTTTTTTCTCCAGATATATGCTCTGGATTGGGATTGAGGGCCATATGGTAGCTCTAGTTTTAGTTTATTCAGGAATCTCTATACTGTTCTCCATAGCAGTTTGTACAATTCCCACCAACAGTGTAGGAGGGTTCTCTTCTCTCCAAACCCTCTCCAGCATTTATTGTTTGTGGTTTTTTTGATGACAGCCAGTCTGGCTGGTGTGAGGTGATATCTCACTGTAGTGTTGATTTGCATTTCTCAAATAATTAGTGATGTTGAACATCTTTTCATGTGCCTCTTGGCCACCTGTATGTCTTCTTTGCAGAAATGTCTATTTAGATCTTCTGCCCATTTTTTGAGTGGGTTGTCTGTTTTGGTGCTGTTAATCATCATGAACTGTTTATAAATTCTGGAAACTACTCTCTCATTGGTCATGTCATCTGCAAAAATTTTCTCCCAATCTGTGGGTTGTCTTTTTATTTTGTTTACTGCTTCCTTTGCTGTGCAAAAACTTTTGAGTTTAAATATATCCCATTTGTTTATTTTGTTTTTATTTCCATTATTCTGGGAGATAGATGGAAAAAGATATTGCTGCAATTTACGTCATAGAGTTTTTTGCCTATGTTTTCCTCTAGGAGTTTTATAGTGTCTAGTCTCACATTTAGGTATTTAATCCACTTAGAGCTTATTTTTTTGTATGGTTTTAAAAAAATTATATAATTTTATTTTTAACATGTAGCTGTTCAGTTTTCTGAAAACATTTGTTGAAGAGACTGTCTTTCAGTGTTGTGTGGTCTTGCCTCCTTTGTCATACCTTAATTGGCCATAGGTACATAGGTTTATTCATGGATTTCCTATCCTGTTCCATTAATCTATATTTCTACTTTTGTGCCAGTACCATACTGTTTTGATGACTGTCACTCTATAGTCTACTCTGAAATCAGGGAGCTTGATTACTTTAGTTCTATTTTTCCTTTTTAATACTGCTTTGACTACTCAGGGTCCTTTGTGTCTGCATACGTATTTTGAGATTTTTTTGTTCTAGTTCTGTGAAAAATGCCATTGGTAATTTGATAAGGATTGTATTGAATCTGTAGTTGCCTTGGTTAGTATAGTCATTTTGACAATATTGACTACTCCAATCCACAAGCATAGTATATCTTTCCATTTTATTGTATTTTTTTTTACTTCTTTAATAAATATCTTATAGTTTTTGGAGTACAAGTCTTTTGTCTCCTTAGGTAGGTTTCTCCTTAGGTATTTTATTCTTTTTGATGCAGTGGTAAATGGAATTGTTTCCTGAATTTCTCTTTCTGGTCTTTCATTGTTAGTGTATAGAAATGTAACAGATTTCTGTGTATTAACTTTGTAATCTGCAGCTTTATCATTTTCATTGATGAGTTCTAATAGATTTATAGTAGCATCTTTAAGTTCTTCTATGTATAGTATTATGTCATCTGCAAACAGTGACAGATTAAGTTCTTCTTTTCCAATTTGGATTCCGTTTACTTCTTTTCCTTCTTTGATTGCTGTAGCTAGGACTTCAAAAACTATGCTGAATAAAAGTGGCAAGAGTGGATATCCTTGTCTTGTTCCTCATCTTAGAGGAAAGCTTTCAGCTTTTCACTATTGAATATGATGTTAAATGTAGGTTTGTAATATGTGGAGGTATATTCCCTAAATGCTCACTTTCTGGAAACTTTTATCATAAATGGGTGCTGAATTTTGTCAAAAATGTTTCTACATCTATTGAGATGATCTTAAATTGTTTTTATTCTTCAGTTTGTTGATGAGGTGTATCACATTGTTTGATTTGTGGATATTGAAAAATACTTGAATCCCTGGGATGAATTCCACTCAATCATGATGAGTGATCTTTTTAATCTATTGTTGGATTCAGATTAGTAGTATTTATTCTGTTGAGGAATTTTACAACTATATTCATCACTGATATTAGCCTGTAACACTCTTTTTTGTGGTACCTTCATCTGGTTTTGGTAACACAGTGACCATGGCCTAGTAAAATGAGTTTGGAAGTTTTCCTTTCTCTTGAATTTTTTGAAACAGTTTCAGGATAGTTGTTAACTCTTCTCTAAATGTTTGACAGAATTTGCCTATGAAGCCATCAGGTCCTAGACTCTTGTTTGTTGGAAGTTTTTAAATCAACGTTTCTATTTCAGTGCTTGTGATTGGTCTGCTTATATTTTCTATTTTTTACTGGTTCAGTCTTAGGAGACTACATGTTTCTAAGAATTTGTCCATTTCTCCCAAGTTATCCATTTTATCAGCATATTGTTCATAGTAGTCTCTTATGGACTCTTCCATGGAGTCAATGGAAACTTCTCCTATTTTATTTCTAATTTTATTGATTTTAGTCTTCTCTCTTTTTTTTCTTGATGAGTCTGGCTTATGGTTTGCCAATTTTGTTTATCTTCTCAAAGAACCAGCTTTTAGTTTTACTGATCCTTGATGTTGATTTTTTTGGTTCTTTTTAGTTTATTTCTGCTCTGATCTTTATGATTTACCTCCTTCTACTAATGTTAGGCCTTGTTTGTTCTTCTTTCTCTAGTTGTTTTAGGTGTAAGGTTAGGTGGTTTGTTTTAGATTTTTCTTGTTTCTTGAGGTAAGATTGAATTGCTATAAACTTTCCTCTAAGAACTGCTTTTTCTGCATCTCAAAGGTTTCATACCATTATGTTTCAACTTTAATTTGTTTCAAAGTATTTTTTATTTCATCTTTGATTTCTTCAGTATCCATTAGTTGTTTAGTAGCATACTATTTAGCTTCCACATGTTTCTGGTTTTTTTTATAAATTTTTAAAAATTTTTTTGTAATTTCCTTCTAATGTCATAATGTGATAAGAGAAGATGCTTGGTGTGATGTCAATTTTCTTAAATTTTCCAAGGCTCATCTTGTCACCCAGTGTGTGGTAAATCCTGAAGAATGTTCCCTGTGAACATGAGAAGAACGTGTACTCAGATGTTTTTGAATGGAATGCTCTATAGATGTCAGTTAAGTCCACATGGTCTAAAGGGTCTTTAAAGACTATGTTTGCAAATTTTCAGTCTGGTTAATCTTTCTATTGATGAAAATAACATGATAAAGACTATTATTGTGCCACTGTCAATTTCCCCCATTATAGTTGGTGGTATCTGCCTTACCTGTTGAAGTGCTTCTATGTTGAACTGACAAACTGGAATCAAGATTGCTAGGAGAAATATCAATAACCTCAGATATGCAGATGATATTCACCCTCTTGGGAGAAAATGAAGAGGAACTAAAGAGCACCTTGATGAAGGTGAAAGAGGAGAGGGAAAAAGCTGGCTTAAAACTCAGCATTCAAAAAACTAAGATCATGTCATCTAGTCCCATCACTTTATGGCAAATAGAAGGGGGAAAAGTGGAAACAGTGACAGATTTTATTTTCTTGGACTCCAAAGTCACTGGATGGTGACTACAGCCACGAAATTAAAAGATGCTTGCTTCTTGAAAGAAAAGCAGTGAAAAACCTAATGGTATATTAAACAGAAGAGACATTACTTTGTTGACAAAAGTCCATATATCCAAAACTATGGTTTTTCTAGCAGTCAGGTATGGATGTGAGAGTTGGACCATAAAGAAGGCTGAGGACTGAAGAATTGATACTTTTGAACTGTGGTTTTGAAGAAGACTCTTGAGAATCATTTGGATTGCAAGGAGATCAAACCAGTCAATCCTAAAGGAAATCAACCCTGAATATTCATCGGAAGGACTGATGCTGAAACTGAAGCTCCAGCACTTTGGCCACCTGACAGGAAGAGCTGACCCATTGGAAAAGACCCTGATGCTGGGAAAGATTGAAGGCAGGGGAAAAAGGGGCCAACAGAGGATGGGATGGTTGGATGGCATCACCAACTCTGTGGAGATAAGTTTAAGTAGGCTCTGGGAGTTGGTGATGAACAGGGAAACCTTGCATGCTGAAGTCCATGGGGTCTGAAAGAGTCAGACATGACTGAGTAACTGAACAGCAATAACAATCAATATGTATGATCCTATTATCATTTCATTAATTGTTTTTGGTTTGCTTTTTGTAGATCTTTCCCTTCTTTTATGAGTTCTGCCTAGAGTAATAGCTTTAGCATTTGTTGTTAAGCTGATTTGGTAGTCCTGAAGTCTCTTAACTTTTGCTTATCTGTAAAACTTTTGATTACTCTATCAAATCTGAATGAGAATCTTGATGGTACAGTATTCTTGGTTATAGTCTTCATTTCATCACTTTAAATATATTGTGTCATTCTCTTCTGACTTGTGTTTCTGTTGAGATATCAGTTGATATTGCTATGAGAATTCTCTTGTATGTTATTTGTCATTTTCCCCTTGTTGCTTTTAATATTTTTCTTTAATTTTGTCACTTTGATTACCATGTGTCTTGGAGTGTTCCTCCTTGTGTTTATCCTGTCTAGAACGCTTGTGCTTCCTGGACTTGGCTAACTATTTGCATACCCAATGTTACAAAAGTTATCAGCTATTATTTCTATAAATATTTTTTCAGGTTCTTTCTCTCTTTTCTCCTTGTGGAGCCCCTATAATGTGAATGTTGGTGAATATAATGTTGTCCCAGAGGTCTCAGGCTGTCTTTATTTACTATGTGTGTATGCTGTTGTTGTTTTTTTTTTAATTCTTTTTTCTAAATTATGTTTTGTGGCAGTGGTTTCCAACATTTTGTCGTCCAGGTCACTTATTCATTCTTCTGCCTCAGTGATTCTGCTATTGGATCCTTCTAGAGCATTGTTCATCTCTGTTTATTCTTTAGCCTTTCTATGTCTTTGGTAAACATTTCTTGCATATTCTCCATTGTTTTTCTGAGATTTTGGATCATCTTCACCATCATCTTTCTGAATCCTTTTTCTGGAAAGTTGCCTATCTCCATTTCATTTAGTTATTTTTCTGGGGTTTTATCTTGTCCCTTCATCTGGGACATAATCCTCTGCTTTTTCATTTTTATTAACTTACAGATATGGTGGTTTTCATTCTGGAGGTTCCAGGATTATACTTTTTGCTTCCTCTGTCTGCCCTCTGGTGGACAAGGCTAAGTGGCTTGTACGAGCTTCCTGATGGGAGAGACTGATGATGGGAAAAACTGGGTTTTGCTCTGTTGGGAAGGGCCTTTCTCACTAAAAGTTTAATCTGATTGTCTGCTGATGAGTAGGGATGCTGTTTTTTGGCCTAAGGTGACCCATCCCTGGAGTCTACGAGCTCTATGGTAGGGTTAATTGAGACAGCCAAAAAGGCTCATGCCAAGGGGCATGTCCCTGACTGTCTCTGCCAGTGCCAATGTCTCCAGAGTGAGCCACTACCAACTCACACCTTCATAGGAGATCCTCCAACACTAACAAGTAGGCCTGGTTTAATCTCCCACTGGGTCAGTGCAACTTTTCTCTTGGTCCTGGTGTGTACAAGGTTGTTTTTTGAGCCTCCAAGAGTTGAGTCTGTGCTTCCCCCAGACCTCTGGAAGTCCTTCAATCAAATTCTGATGGTCTCCAAAGTCAGATTCCCTGGGGTTTCCTAGTCTGTTTGATGAGTTTCCAGGCTGGGAAGCCTGATGTGGGGCTGAGATTCTTCAGAACAGTGGAGAACTTATTTGGTATTATTATTCTCCAGTTTGTGGATTGCCCACCTGGCTGGTATAGGATTTGATTTTATTGTGGTTGTGCCCCTATTACTATCTTGTTGCTACTTCTCCTTTGTCCCTGGGTATGGGGTGTCTTTTTTTGATGGGTTCCAGCATCCTCCTGTCAATGGTTGTTCAACATCTGGTGGCAACTTTGGTGCAGTCACAGCAGGGGATGAGCACATGTCCTTCTACTCCACCATCTTGCGTGTGTGTTTATATATGTCATGGCAAAGATAGAGCTCTTTTTCTTCCTTTCTGACTTGCGTGCCTCATTTCTTCTTCCTTTTTAACTGCTCCAGCAAGGAGCAGTTTTTATTCTAGTATTACATTGAATAGGAATGGTCAAAGTGGGTATCTTTGTCTCATGTCATATTAAAGAAAAGAATCCTTAAATTTTTCCCATTGACTATGATGTTAGCTGTGGTGTTTCTATATGCTCTTTATTTTGCTGAAGATGATTTTTTCTATACCTATTTTGCTGAGAGTTTGTTGTTGTTGTTTGTTTGTTTGTTTACCATGAATGGGTGCAGAATTTTTTTTTTTAATTTTGTACCTATTGAATTAACCATATAGATTTTGTCTTTCTTTCTCTTCATGTAGTGTATTGTATCATACTGATCAACTTGTGTAAGTTAAAACATCTTTGTATTCCAAGGATAAATCTCATTTAATCAGAGTGTACAATCCCTTGAATTTGCTGCAGAATTTGATTTGCTAGTGTTGTACTAAAGATTTTGCATCTATGGTCATTAGTGATATTGGCATGTATTTTTCTTTCCTTGTGACATCCTTGCCTAGCTTTGGTATTAAGGTGATGCTGGTCTCATAAAATGAGTTTGAAAGTGTTCCCTCTTCATTTTTCCCAATAGTTTAAGAAATATTGGTACTAAATATCCTTTGGATGTTTAGTAAAATTTATCCATGAAACTATCTGATCCTCAGTTTTTCTGTGCAGGGAGGATTTTGATTGTTAGGGTCCTTTAGTGGACCAGAACCTGGTGGTCCAGAGTCAATGATGAGAAAGTGAAAGAAGGAAAGAGGCTAATATTCCCTGGGTTATGTAGCCGGCTTTCACGCTCCAGGGAATCAGCCAGAAATAGAGAGAGAGAGAGAGACACAGGGATCCAAGCTCTGATGGAACAAGGGTGCTTTATTGAATTCTGTAAGAGTATATATACCAATAGCTTCTTTAGATAAAGATCAAGAGACCATACTTTACAAGTTTACCAAGGAAGCAAGGAGCAATAGGGGCCATAAGGCCAAAAGGGGATCATATCAAAACAGGGTCGTAAATAGTTACTTTTCACGGTATGGAAAAACTAACGAAGGAAATGCATGCATTCCTCAGTCCCGGGAAAGGCTTGCCTCTCCTCTTAATTCCTGAATATTCAGGAATTAATAAGGAAGAGAGGATTCATGACAGATCCAAAACAGCACACAGGACGCCTCCTGTTAAATGCTTCCTGACATTTGATTACTGCTTTTTCTGCTTTCATCTCCTTTTCTGTTTTTTGTCTGTTCAGAGTTTTGTTTATTTTTATTTAGTTTTTGTAAGTTTTACATATCTAGAAAGTTATCCATTAATTCTAAGGTATCCAATTTGTATATAATTTTTCATAATAGTCTGTTATGATCATTTTTTATTTCTGAAGCATTCATTATTTGGTTTTAATTGGGCTTTTTGAATATGGATCTCTATTTCTTTAATCAGATTTGAGAAGTTTTCAGCCATTATTTCTTGCAATAAACTTTTTGCTTCTTTACACCTTTCTTTGGTTATTTCTGGGTCTCCTGTAATATATATATTGCTTTGCTTGGTGAAGCTCCATAAGTCCTATAAGTTATCTTCACTCTTTTTCTCTCTTCTTTTTTCTCCTCTGATTGGATGCTTTCCAAAGATCTGTCTTTGAATATGCTGTTTCTTCTTTCTTATTGATTGAGTCTGTTGCTGAATCTCTCTATTAAATTTTAAGTCTAATTATTGTGTTCAGTTCAGTTCAGTCGTTCAGTCATGTCCGACTCTTTGAGACCCCATGAACCGCAGCACACCAGGCCTCCCTGTCCATCACCAACTCCCGGAGTTCACCCAAACCCATGTCCATTGAGTCAGTGATGCCATCCAACTATCTCATCTTCTGTCATCCCCTTCTCCTCCTGCCCTCAATCTTTCCCAGCATCAGGGTCTTTTCCAGTGAGTCAGCTCTTCGCATCAGGTGGCCAAAGTATTGGAGTTTCAGCTTCAACATCAGTCCTTCCAATGAACACCCAGGACTGATTTCCTTTAGGATGAACTGGTTGGATCTTCTTGCAGTTCAAGGAACTCTAAAGAGTCTTCTCTATCCCCACAGTTCAAAAGCTCTGTTACTTTTTTAAACATTTTATTTTTTAGTGAAGTGAAGTGAAGTGAAAATCTCTCAGTTATGTCCATCTCTTTGAGACCCCATGGACTATACAGTCGATGGAATTCTCCAGTCCAGAATACTGGAGTCGGTAGCCTTCCCCTTCTCCAGGGGATCTTCCCCACCCAGGGATCGAACCCATGTCTCCTGCATTGCAGGTGGATTCTTTACCAGCTGAACCCCAAGAGTTGGGCTATAGCCAGTTAACAATGTTGTGATAGTTTCAGGTAAACAGCAAAGGGATTCAGCCATACATGTACATTATCCATTCCCCCCCAAACTCCTCTCCCATCCAGGCTGCCTCATAACATTGTTAGCTCTATTGTTTTTATTTGGTACATTTTTATATTTTCTGCCTGTTGAAATTCTAAATTTACTCATGTACTTTCCTGACCTTTGTGAATATCTTTATAATCATTATTTTGAATCCTCTGTCCAGTAAATTATATTACTTCCATTTCATTCATGTTGACTTCTGGAGATTTTTCTTATTCTTTTATTGGGAACATAGCTTTCTATTTCTCTACTTGCCTTGACTTTCTGTATTGGTTTTTACACATTAAATAAAACAGCTACTTCTCCCTGTCTTTACATACTGGCCTTTTATAGATTGATCTCACCAATCAACCTGACCAGAGTCTGACTGCCTCATAAATTTTTGTGCCCAGCCAAACCATTGTCTTTGTTCTTAGTGGCTTCCAGAGTACTATAGTATACCAAGTACTGTCAGTACCCTGAGATGGGAAAGATAGAAGCAAGTCCCCCATGCAACAGCCAGTAAACTTGGAACACTAGATCCAATTTCTTCTCTCCTCAGGGAGAAGATGGGCACTGGAGTTTATCACTCACTCACTCACTCTGCACTGACCCAGGAATAGGAACTGCAGCACACATCGTTTCAAAACATACTGTCTTTCAGATTGTTGTTTTGCTCCCTGTCATTCTGAGTGGCCTAACAAAAGCTGGAACTCGTCAAGACTCAGATACAGGCCCTTGGGCAACAATTGGGAAAGTCGGAGTACCAGGTGTATAGTATGACTTCAAAGTGGAAGCTGGAGTCTTGGTTTTATCATTGGAGCAAGCTGGTGGGGGCAGCTCTGGGAAGTGCCCATACACCTGTTTAAGTTCCTGAAGGACCCTGTCAACTTCCAGATGCCAGGTAGTTAGAAGTCAAGCCTATGGGCACCAGCTGGAGAAATCAAGGTACTAGATGTGAAATCAACCCCCTTCCAGGAAGCAACTGAGAGCTAGGCTTCATTTCCTGCTCTATCTGTGCTGATCCAGTGGGAGAACCATAAGAAGTACCCACAGCATGCCCATTTAACATTGCTGTTCGTCCTCTATGGCCCCAGAGGCTAACAAATGCCATGCCCTGTGAGCTCACAGAGGTAGAGAAATTAGGAGCTGGCCCCTCAGGTGGCAGTCATAAAAGTTGTGGTGCTTGGGGATAAACTATGTTTTAAACAAAAAGTTTTGTTTTATCACTGGTGTGAGCAGGGGAGAAATGCCTCAGGAAATACTGACACACTCATTCAAGTTCTCAAAGGACTGTGTTAGCTGGCAGGTTCAGTCTAGTTAGAAGCCAGAACCTTTGACAACAATAAGACAGGTCCTAAGAGTTGGACTTGAGATTTGTTGTCTAATTCCTTCCAAGGAGAAGCTGGGAGTTGGGTTTCACTCACTCATTCTGCAAATGCACTTCCTTGTGCATTTCTTGGAGTTGACAGAACCTAGTGAAAGGTTGCTGCTGCGAACCCCGTTCTATGTTGGAAGGGGATAAGAGCCAGAAGGAAGAGCCATGGGAAGCCATTTAATATCACTTCTTTGTTCCCTGGAGTCTCAGGGGACCAGTGAATGCTGGTGAGAGGGTAACAGGTAGGAAGGCCAGAGGTCCCCAAGTGGCAGGAGGAAATAAACTGCAGTGACAGACTTTTTTTCCTTCTCTACACAAAATTAAGAGAGACTTTTTTAAATTCTGTGTTGATGATACTTGGTTCTGCCTTGAACTAACCAACATTTTCTTATGGAAATGTTTTTCTTAAGCTATGTTGATGAAACTATGTATTTGCTTTGGAATACGTTTTCTTCAAGATGGTTCCACCTAAAATTAACTTTTTTTTTTTTTTTTTCTCAAGCCTTGGGCTGATAATGGCTCAAATCGAACCTGGGTCTCCCACATTGCAGGCAGACACTTTAACCTCTGAGCCGCCAGGAAAGCCCTGATAATGGCTCAACAAACCAGTATTAATGTCAATTATTTTATGACCTGGGATGACATACTTTGTGTCATCCTATCTCAAAAATGCATACAGTGGGAGAGGGGCCTGGTGAAACTCCCTCAGCCTCGAGGGGTCTCTCTTATCTGATTAGCAGTTTGCTAAGAGACATAAAACATCTTGCTAAAATCTAGCAAGGGGGCACTCTTTCTGCACACTTCTGTTGTCTATGTCAGAAGCTTTGTTTATCTCTCTTATACTTTAATAAAATTTGGTTACACAAAAAGCTCCAGGGGTCAAACCTGATTTCTGGCTCCAGATCAAAATCCTCTCCTCTGGAGGTCATGAATCCCAACATAGAACAGGCTTCGCAGCAGCAACCTTTCACTAGGTTCTGTCAACTCCAAGAAATGCACAAGTTAGTATCCAGTTCCTCAGGGAGCAGCAGATTAAAAGTAAAATTATACATATGCCAGGCAGTCTGGAAGATTGTGTACATACACACGGCTGGACTCTCTTAGGAGTAATTAGAAAGGAGAAATACAGCTTGTTTAATCACTGCTGAACATGAACCAAAAATATAAACTCTAGGAACTGTGCCAGCAGTCTTCAAATCATGCATATATCCAATGATAAAAAGATAAATATCTATCTGCTAAGGGCACTTGAGTACAACCGTTGATCAAATTGATTTAAAGCCGACTGAGGCAGCTGTTGGGTAACTAGGCTAAAAGACATGGAAAACAAAAGTAATAAATCTGAGCAGACATATAAGAAACTACACTCACTAGGATAGACCATATGGTGGGTCATAAAGCAAGTCTTAATAAGCACAAAAGGTTTATAATCATACAAAGTACATTCTCCAACCACAAAACCATACAGTTAGAAACTAGAAAAAGAAACGTATGAAATTCACAAAGATGTGAAAATTAGTAAAAGCACTTCTCAAACAGGGGTTCTGTAACAATCTAGAAGGGTGGGATGGGGAGGGAGATAGGAAGGAGGTTCGGGAGGGAGGGCATGTGGGTGTACCTGTGGCTAATTCTTGTCTATGTTTGACAGAAAATAACAAAATTCTGTAAAGCAATAAGCTTCTATTAAAAATTAAACACATTTTAAAAAATAATTGATGAGTTAAAGACAATTCCCAATGGAAATTAAAACATGATGTACTAACACTTCTGGGATGCAGCCAAAGCACTGCCAAGATGCAAATTAATAGCTGTAAATACCTATATTAAAATGGAAGAAAAATATCAAATCAATGATTTAAGAAACTAGAGAAAACAGCAATATAAGCCCAAACCAACCAGATCAAATAATAAAGATGAAAAAAAAAAAAAAAACAACCCAAAGCTGGGTTTTTTATGGCTCAACAACACTAACAAACATGTGGCTATATGATTAAGAAAAAAAAGATAGGAAAGTAAACTACCAAAATCAGGAATAAAAATATATAACTACTGACCTTATGGAAATAGAATATTGTGACTACACTAACATCCTTGATAATTTAAATGAATAGACAAATTCATAGAGAGACACAAGATATTAAATTGATTTAAGAATAAATGAAAATTTTGAATATACCTATAACCAACAAGATATTTAAATAGTAGTTTTTTGTTTTTTTTTTTTTGCTACCTGGTCAGTGTGGAATCAGATCCCATGAATGAAAGCTCTGTGCATGCTATACTAATTAACTGATAAATCCATGCCACCACTAGAATTGTTTTGCAATGGCAACTACAGGCCATGGGTCTACTTCCCACCAATAATTTGTTTTTGTTTTTGTTTTTATTTTTTTTGTTTGTTTGTTTTTAATTTATTTATTTATTTTTTCAGTAGGTTTTGTCATACATTGACATGAATCAGCAATAGATTTACACGTATTCCCCATCCCGATCCCCCCTCCCACCTCCCTCTCCACCCAATTCCTCTGGGTCTTCCCAGTGCACCAGGTTGGAGCACTTGTCTCATGCATCCCACCTGGGCTGGTGACCTGTTTCACCATAGATAATATATATGCTGTTCTTTCGCAACATCCCACCCTCACCTTCTCCCACAGAGTTCAAAAGACTGTTCTGTACTTCTGTGTCTCTTTTTCTGTTTTGCATATAGGGTTGTCGTTACCATCTTTCTAAATTCCATATATATGTGTTAGTATGCTGTAATGTTCTTTATCTTTCTGGCTTACTTCACTCTGTATAATGGGCTTCAGTTTCATCCATCTCATTAGAACTGGTTCAAATGAATTCTTTTTAACAGCTGAGTAATATTCCATGGTGTATATGTACCACAGCTTCTTTATCCATTCGTCTGCTGATGGGCATCTAGGTTGCTTCCATGTCCTGGCTATTATAAACAGTGCTGCGATGAACATTGGGGTGCACGTGTCTCTTTCAGATCTGGTTTCCTCAGTGTGTATGCCCAGAAGTGGTATTGCTGGGTCATATGGCAGTTCTATTTCCAGTTTTTTAAGGAATCTCCACACTGTTTTCCATAGCGGCTGTACTAGTTTGCATTCCCACCAACAGTGTAAGAGGGTTCCCTTTTCTCCACACCCTCTCCGGCATTTGTTGCTTGTAGACTTTTGGATAAGCAGCCATCCTGACTGGCGTGTAATGGTACCTCATTGTGGTTTTGATTTGCATTTCTCTGATAATGAGTTATGTTGAGCATCTTTTCATGTGTTTGTTAGCCATCTGTAAGTCTTCTTTGGAGAAATGTCTGTTTAGTTCTTTGGCCCATTTTTTGATTGGGTCATTTATTTTTCTGGAATTGAGCTTCAAGAGTTGCTTGTATATTTTTGAGATTAATCCTTTGTCTGTTTCTTCATTTGCTATTATTTTCTCCCAATCTGAGGGCTGTCTTTTCACCTCACTTATAGTTTCCTTTGTAGTGCAAAAGCTTTTAAATTTCATTAGGTCCCATTTGTTTAGTTTTGCTTTTATTTCCAATATTCTGGGAGGTGGGTCATAGAGGATCTTGCTGTGATTTATGTCAGAGAGTGTTTTGCCTATGTTCTCCTCTAGGAGTTTTATAGTTTCTGTTCTTACATTTAGATCTTTAATCCATTTTGAGTTTATTTTTGTGTATGGTGTTAGAAAGTGTTCTAGTTTCATTCTTTTACAAGTGGTTGACCAGCTTTCCCAGCACCACTTGTTAAAGAGGTTGTCTTCTTTCCATTGTGTATCCTTGCCTCCTTTGTCAAAGATAAGGTGTCCATAGGTTCGTGGATTTATCTCTGGGCTTTCTATTCTGTTCCATTGATCTATATTTCTGTCTTTGTGCCAGTACCATACTGTCTTGATGACTTTGGCTTTGTAGTAGAGTCTGAAGTCAGGCAGGTTGTTTCCTCCAGTTCCATTCTTCTTTCTCAAGATTACTTTGGCTATTCGAGGTTTTTTGTATTTCCATACAAATTGTGAAATTCTTTGGTCTAGTTCTGTGAAAAATACCGTTGGTAGCTTGTTAGGGATTGCATTGAATCTATAGATTGCTTTGGGTAATATAGCCATTTTGACAATATTGATTCTTCCAATCCATGAGCATGGTATGTTTCTCCATCTGTTTGTGTCCTCTTTGATTTCTTTCATCAGTGTTTTATAGTTTTCTATGTATAGGTCTTTTGTTTCTTTAGGTAGATATATTCCTAAGTATTTTATTCTTTTTGTTGCAATGGGGAATGGTATTGTTTCCTTAATTTCTCTTTCTGTTTTTTCATTGTTAGTATATAGGAATGCAAGGGATTTCTGTGTGTTAATTTTATATCCTGCAACTTTACTATATTCATTGATTAGCTCTAGTAGTTTTCTGGTAGAGTCTTTAGGGTTTTCTATGTAGAGGATCATGTCGTCTGCAAACAGTGAGAGTTTCACTTCTTCTTTTCCTATCTGGATTCCTTTTACTTCTTTTTCTGCTCTGATTGCTGTGGCCAAAACTTCCAACACTATGTTGAATAGTAGTGGTGAGAGTGGGCACCCTTGTCTTGTTCCTGATTTCAGGGGAAATGCTTTCAATTTTTCACCATTGAGGGTAATACTTGCTGTGGGTTTGTCATATATAGCTTTTATTATGTTGAGGTATGTTCCTTCTATTCCTGCTTTTTGGAGAGTTTTAATCATGAATGGGTGTTGAATTTTGTCAAAGGCTTTCTCTGCATCTATTGAGATAATCATATGGTTTTTATCTTTCAATTTGTTAATGTGGTGTATTACATTGATTGATTTGTGGATATTAAAGAATCCTTGCATTCCTGGGATAAAGCCCACTTGGTCGTGGTGTATGATTTTTTTAATATGTTGTTGGATTCTGTTTGCTAGAATTTTGTTTAGGATTTTTGCATCTATGTTCATCAGTGATATTGGCCTGTAGTTTTCTTTTTTTGTGGCATCTTTGTCTGGTTTTGGAATTAGGGTGATGGTGGCCTCATAGAATGAGTTTGGAAGTTTACCTTCCTCTGCAATTTTCTGGAAGAGTTTGAGTAAGGTAGGTGTTAGCTCTTCTCTAAATTTTTGGTAGAATTCAGCTGTGAAGCCATCTGGTCCTGGGCTTTTGTTTGCTGGTAGATTTTTGATTACAGTTTTGATTTCCTTGCCTGTGATGGGTCTGTTAAGATCTTCTATTTCTTCCTGGTTCAGTTTTGGAAGGTTATACTTTTCTAAGAATTTGTCCATTTCATCCAAGTTGTCCATTTTATTGGCATAGAGCTGCTGGTAGTAGTCTCTTATGATCCTTTGTATTTCAGTGTTGTCTGTTGTGATCTCTCCATTTTCATTTCTAATTTTGTTAATTTGGTTCTTCTCTCTTTGCTTCTTAATGAGTCTTGCTAATGGTTTGTCAATTTTGTTTATTTTTTCAAAAAACCAGCTTTTAGCTTTGTTGATTTTTGCTATGGTCTCTTTTGTTTCTTTTGCATTTATTTCTGCCCTAATTTTTAGGATTTCTTTCCTTCTGCTAACCCTGGGGTTCTTCATTTCTTCCTTCTCTAATTGCTTTAGGTGTAGAGTTAGGTTATTTATTTGGCTTTTTTTCTTGTTTCTTGATGTGAGCCTGTAATGCTATGAACCTTCCCCTTAGCACTGCTTTTACAGTATCCCATAGGTTTTGGGTTGTTGTGTTTTCATTTTCATTCATTTCTATACATATTTTGATTTCTTTTTTGATTTCTTCTATGATTTGTTGGTTATTCAGAAGCGTGTTATTTAGCCTCCATATATTTGCATTTTTAACAATTTTTTTCCCTGTAATTTAGATGTAATCTTACTGCACTGTGGTCAGAAAAGATGACTGGAATGATTTCAATTTTTTTGAATTTTCCAAGACCAGATGTATGGCCCAGGATGTGGTCTATTCTGGAGAAGGTTCCGTGTGCACTTGAGAAAAAAGGTGAAGTTGATTGTTTTGGGGCGAAATGTCCTATAGAAATCAATTAGGTCTAGCTGGTCCATTGTGTCATTCAAGGTTTGTGTTTCCTTGTTAATTTTCTGTTTAGTTGATCTATCCATAGTTGTGAGTGGGGTATTAAAGTCTCCCACTATTATTGTGTTACTATTAATTTCCTCTTTCATACTTGTTAGCTTTTGCCGCACATATTGTGGTGCTCCTATGTTGGGTGCATATATATTTATAATTGTTATATCTTCTTCTTGGATTGATCCTTTTTTTTTTTTTTTTTCTTTTTTTTTTTTTTTTTTAATTTTTTTTATTTTTTTTTTTCCAGTGGGTTTTGTCATACATTGATATGAATCAGCCATGGATTTACACTTATTCCCCATCCCGATCCCCCCTCCCATCTCCCTCTCCACCCGATTCCTCTGGGTCTTCCCAGTGCACCAGGCCGGAGCACTTGTCTCATGCATCCCACCTGGGCTGGTGATCTGTTTCACCATAGATAGTATACATGCTGTTCTTTAGAAACATCCCACCCTCACCTTCTCCCACAGAGTTCAAAAGTCTGTTCTGTATTTCTGTGTCTCTTTTTCTGCTTTGCATATAGGGTTATCGTTACCATCTTTCTAAATTCCATATATATGTGTTAGTATGCTGTAATGTTCTTTATCTTTCTGGCTTACTTCACTCTGTATAAGGGGCTCCAGTTTCATCCATCTCATTAGGACTGGTTCAAATGAATTCTTTTTGACGGCTGAGTAAAATTCCATGGTGTATATGTACCACAGCTTCCTTATCCATTCATCTGCTGATGGGCATCTAGGTTGCTTCCATGTCCTGGCTATTATAAACAGTGCTGCGATGAACATTGGGGTGCATGTGTCTCTTTCAGATCTGGTTTCCTCAGTGTGTATGCCCAGAAGTGGTATTGCTGGGTCATATGGCAGTTCTATTTCCAGTTTTTTAAGGAATCTCCACACTGTTTTCCATAGCGGCTGTACTAGTTTGCATTCCCACCAACAGTGTAAGAGGGTTCCCTTTTCTCCACAGCCTCTCCAGCATTTATTACTTGTAGACTTTTGGATAGCAGCCATCCTGACTGGTGTGTAATGGTACCTCATTGTGGTTTTGATTTGCATTTCTCTAATAATGAGTGATGTTGAGCACCTTTTCATGTGTTTGTTAGCCATCTGTATGTCTTCTTTGGAGAAATGTCTGTTTAGTTCTCTGGCCCATTTTTGGATTGGGTCATTTATTTTTCTGGAATTGAGCTGCAGGAGTTGCTTGTATATTTTTGAGATTAATCCTTTGTCTGTTTCTTCATTTGCTATTATTTTCTCCCAATCTGACGGCTGTCTTTTCACCTTACTTATAGTTTCTTTTGTAGTGCAAAAGCTTTTAAGTTTCATTAGATCCCATTTGTTTACTTTTGCTTTTATTTCCAATATTCTGGGAGGTGGGTCATAGAGGATCTTGCTGTGATTTATGTCGGAGAGTGTTTTGCCTATGTTCTCCTCTAGGAGTTTTATAGTTTCTGGTCTTACATTTAGATCTTTAATCCATTTTGAGTTTATTTTTGTGTATGGTGTTAGAAAGTGTTCTAGTTTCATTCTTTTGCAAGTGGTTGACCAGTTTTCCCAGCACTACTTGTTAAAGAGGTTGTCTTTTTTCCATTGTATATCCTTGCCTCCTTTGTCAAAGATAAGGTGTCCATAGGTTCGTGGATTTATCTCTGGGCTTTCTATTCTGTTCCATTGGTCTATATTTCTGTCTTTGTGCCAGTACCACACTGTCTTGATGACTGTGGCTTTGTAGTAGAGTCTGAAGTCAGGCAGGTTGATTCCTCCAGTTCCATTCTTCTTTCTCAAGATTACTTTGGCTATTCGAGGTTTTTTGTATTTCCATACAAATTGTGAAATTCTTTGGTCTAGTTCTGTGAAAAATACCGTTGGTAGCTTGTTAGGGATTGCATTGAATCTATAGATTGCTTTGGGTAGAATAGCCATTTTGACAATATTGATTCTTCCAATCCATGAGCATGGTATGTTTCTCCATCTGTTTGTGTCCTCTTTGATTTCTTTCATCAGTGTTTTATAGTTTTCTATGTATAGGTCTTTTGTTTCTTTAGGTAGATATACTCCTAAGTATTTTATTCTTTTTGTTGCAATGGTGAATGGTATTGTTTCCTTAATTTCTCTTTCTGTTTTTTCATTGTTAGTATATAGGAATGCAAGGGATTTCTGTGTGTTAATTTTATATCCTGCAACTTTACTATATTCATTGATTAGTTCTAGTAATTTTCTGGTAGAGTCTTTAGGGTTTTCTATATAGAGGATCATGTCATCTGCAAACAGTGAGAGTTTCACTTCTTCTTTTCCTATCTGGATTCCTTTTACTTCTTTTTCTGCTCTGATTGCTGTGGCCAAAACTTCCAACACTATGTTGAACAGTAGTGGTGAGAGTGGGCACCCTTGTCTTGTTCCTGATTTCAGGGGAAATGCTTTCAATTTTTCACCATTGAGGGTGATACTTGCTGTGGGTTTGTCATATATAGCTTTTATTATGTTGAGGTATGTTCCTTCTATTCCTGCTTTTTGGAGAGTTTTAATCATGAATGGGTGTTGAATTTTGTCAAAGGCTTTCTCTGCATCTATTGAGATAATCATATGGTTTTTATCTTTCAATTTGTTAATGTGGTGTATTACATTGATTGATTTGCAGATATTGAAGAATCCTTGCATTCCTGGGATAAAGCCCACTTGGTCGTGGTGTATGATTTTTTTAATATGTTGTTGGATTCTGTTTGCTAGAATTTTGTTAAGGATTTTTGCATCTATGTTCATCAGTGATATTGGCCTGTAGTTTTCTTTTTTTGTGGCATCTTTGTCAGGTTTTGGAATTAGGGTGATGGTGGCCTCATAGAATGAGTTTGGAAGTTTACCTTCCTCTGCAATTTTCTGGAAGAGTTTGAGTAAGGTAGGTGTTAGCTCTTCTCTAAATTTTTGGTAGAATTCAGCTGTGAAGCCATCTGGTCCTGGGCCTTTGTTTGCTGGAAGATTTTTGATTACAGTTTCGATTTCCTTGCCTGTGATGGGTCTGTTAAGATCTTCTATTTCTTCCTGGTTCAGTTTTGGAAAGTTATACTTTTCTAAGAATTTGTCCATTTCATCCAAGTTGTCCATTTTATTGGCATAGAGCTGCTGGTAGTAGTCTCTTATGATCCTTTGTATTTCAGTGTTGTCTGTTGTGATCTCTCCATTTTCATTTCTAATTTTGTTAATTTGGTTCTTCTCTCTTTGTTTCTTAATGAGTCTTGCTAATGGTTTGTCAATTTTGTTTATTTTTTCAAAAAACCAGCTTTTAGCTTTGTTGATTTTTGCTATGGTCTCTTTAGTTTCTATTGCATTTATTTCCGCCTTAATTTTTAAGATTTCTTTCCTTCTGCTAACCCTGGGGTTCTTCATTTCTTCCTTCTCTAATTGCTTTAGGTGTAGAGTTAGGTTATTTATTTGGCTTTTTTCTTGTTTCTTGATGTAAGCCTGTAATGCTATGAACCTTCCCCTTAGCACTGCTTTTACAGTGTCCCATAGGTTTTGGGTTGTTGTGTTTTCATTTTCATTCATTTCTATACATATTTTGATTTCTTTTTTGATTTCTTCTATGATTTGTTGGTTATTCAGAAGCGTGTTATTTAGCCTCCAGGTGTTTGAATTTTTAACAATTTTTTTCCTGTAATTGAGATCTAATCTTACTGCACTGTGGTCAGAAAAGATGACTGGAATGATTTCAATTTTTTTGAATTTTCCAAGACTAGATTTATGGCCCAGGATGTGATCTATTCTGGAGAAGGTTCCGTGTGCACTTGAGAAAAAGGTGAAGTTGCTTGTTTTGGGGTGAAATGTCCTATAGATATCAATTAGGCCTAGCTGGTCCATTGTGTCATTTAAAGTTTGTGTTTCCTTGTTAATTTTCTGTTTAGTTGATCTATCCATAGTTGTGAGTGGGGTATTAAAGTCTCCCACTATTATTGTGTTACTATTAATTTCCTCTTTCATACTCGTTAGTGTTTGCCGTACATATTGCGGTGCTCCTATGTTGGGTGCATATATATTTATAATTGTTATATCTTCTTCTTGGATTGATCCTTTGATCATTATGTAGTGTCCTTCTTTGTCTCTTTTCACAGCTTTTATTTGAAAGTCTATTTTATCTGATATGAGTATTGCGACTCCTGCTTTCTTTTGGTCTCCATTTGCATGAAATATTTTTTTCCAGCCCTTCACTTTTAGTCTGTATGTGTCTCTTGTTTTGAGGTGGGTCTCTTGTAGACAGCATATATGGGGGTCTTGTTTTTGTATCCATTCAGCCAATCTTTGTCTTTTGGTTGGGGCATTCAACCCATTTACATTTAAGGTAATTATTGATAGGTGTGGTCCCGTTGCCATTTACTTTGTTGTTTTGGGTTCACGTTTATACAACCTTTCTGCATTTCCTGTCTAGAGAAGATCCTTTAGTATTTGTTGAAGAGCTGGTTTGGTGGTGCTGAATTCTCTCAGCTTTTGCTTATCTGTAAAGCTTTTGAGTTCTCCTTCATATCTGAATGAGATCCTTGCTGGATACAGTAATCTAGGTTGTAGGTTATTCTCTTGCATTACTTTCAGGACGTCCTGCCATTCCCTTCTGGCCTGGAGGGTTTCTATTGATAGGTCAGCTGTTATCCTTATGGGAATCCCTTTGTGTGTTATTTGTTGTTTTTCCCTTGCTGCTTTTAATATTTGTTCTTTGTGTTTGATCTTTGTTAGTTTGATTAATATGTGTCTTGGGGTGTTTCGCCTTGGGTTTATCCTGTTTGGGACTCTCTGGGTTTCTTGGACTTGAGTGGCTATTTCCTTCCCCATTTTAGGGAAGTTTTCAGCTATTATCTCCTCGAGTATTTTCTCATGGCCTTTCTTTTTGTCTTCTTCTTCTGGGACTCCTATGATTCGAATGTTGGGGCGTTTCACAGTGTCCCAGAGGTCCCTGAGGTTGTCCTCATTTCTTTTGATCCTTTTTTCTTTTTTCCTCTCTGCTTCATTTATTTCCACCATTTTATCTTCTACCTCACTTATCCTATCTTCTGCCTCCGTTATTCTACTCTTGGTTCCCTCCAAAGTGTTTTTGATCTCATTCATTGCATTGTTCATTTTTAATTGACTCTTTTTTATTTCTTCTAGGTCTTTATTAAACAATTCTTGTATCTTTTCAATCTTTGTCTCCAGGCTATTTATCTGTAACTCCATTTTGTTTTCAAGATTTTGGATCATTGTTATTATCATTATTCTAAATTCTTTTTCAGGTAGATTCCCTATCTCCTCCTCTTTTGTTTGACTTGGTGGGCATTTTTCATGTTCCTTTACCTGTTGGGTATTTCTTTGCCTTTTCATCTTGTTTAGCTTGCTGTGTCTGGAGTGGACTTTCTGTATTCTGGAGGTCTGTGGTTCCTTTTTATTGTGGAGGATTTACCCAGTGGGTGGGGTTAGACGATTGGCTTGTCAAGGTTTCCCGGTTAGGGAAGCTTGCGTCAGTGTTCTGGTGCGTGGAACTTGATTTCTTCTTTTTGGAGAGCAATGGAGTGCCCAGTAATGAGTTTTGAGATGGGTCTATGTGTTAGGTGTCACCTTGGGCAGCCTGTATGTTGACATTCGGGGCTATGTTCCTGTGTTGCTGGAGAATTTGTGTGGTATGTCTTGCTCTAAAACTTACTGGCTCTTGGGTGGTGGTTGGTTTCAGTGTAGGTATGGAGGCTTTTGGACGGTCACTTATTGCTTAAAGTTCCATGTAGTCAGGAGTTTTCTGGTGTTCTCAGGTTTTGGGCTTAAGTTTCCTGCCTCTGGATTTCAGTTTTATTCTTCCTGTGGTCTCAGGACTTCTCCAACTGATAATAAAACTTCTAGTTTAATGGCGAAAAGATTCTCCCCTGTTAGGGACACCCAGAGAGGTTCACAGAGTTACATGAACAGGAGAAAAGGGAGGAGGGAGATAGAGATGAGCAGGAGGAGAAAAAGGGGGACTCAAGAGGAGAGAGACAGATCTACGCAGCTGTCTGTTCCCAGAGTGTTCTCCGTATCTCAGACACCTACAAGGATTCACAGAATTGGATTGGGAAGAGAAGGGGAAAGGAGGAAATAGAGGTGTTCTGAGGTAGAAAACAGAGAGTCAAGATTGGGAGAGAATAATCTTCGGTTTAAAGATAGGGCTTCTTTTTTTTTTTTTTTGGTAAGGTTATAGTGTAGTGAAAATGAAAATGAAGAGTAGTAGAGGAGTACTAGAGGACTTTAAAAGAAATAAGAGAAAAAGAAAAATAGAAAATAAAAGAGAAAATGGAAAGAAAAAAAAGAAGAAAAAAGAAAAAAAAGGAAAAAGAAAAAAAAGAAAGAAAGAAAAAAAAAATTTTTTTTTCCCCTAATTAAAAAAATCGTAAAAATCTATGTAAATGAAAGTTAAGGAGTAATGGGGGAGTAATAGGGAATTTTAAAGGAAAATAAAAGAGAAAAAATAAAAAAGAAAAAATATAAAAAGAAAAAAAAAATTTTTTTTTTTTTTTCCTTACTTAGAAAAAAAAAAAGTAAAAATATATCTAGGAGTTTCTCTGGAGCTGCTGCGGTCAGTGTGGGTTCGGCTCAGTTTCAGATAGCTCCTCGTTCCAGCTTACACTTCTCGATATCTACAGGGCCCTTCCGGTGAAGTCGGTGTTTTCTATAGGGATTTTAATCTGTTGCACCAGTCCCTTCTGAAGCGGTTCCCTTTGTTTATTTGGCTTCTGTTTGCCGGTCTCTTCAGAGCCTCATTTCCGCCCTGACACAGGCGGGCGGAGGTGGACTCTTATTCAGGTAGCTAGTTCCGTTGCGCTGCGGGGCGGGGCTGACGCTGCGGGGAGGGGCTGGCGCTGCGGGGCGGGGCTGACGCTGCAGGGAGGGGCTGGCCCTGCGGGGGCGGGCTGGCGCTGCCGGGAGGGGCTGACGCTGCTTTCTCCGTCTGCGCTGCTCAGGCTCCCGGCTGTTCTATATGGAGCGCGCCCCGCGCTGCGCTAGGTTCCAGCCCTCGGGTGTTACACAAAAGCGCGGAAGGAAAAGCTGCTCCTGCTTTCTGTGCCTTCCCCGTCAGAGCGGTCCAGGCAGCGAGGGGCTTGATGGGCGCACTATCCCCAGGAGTGGCACACTCACTCCCTTCCGCGGACCCAGTCTCAGTTTCCGCTGACGCCAGTCGGGTGCGCGCGCCTTCCGCCCTCCGCGTCCCCAGCCCCAGTCCCCGCCCGCGCCGGTCGGGTGCCTGCGCCCTGTGTCTCGCCGCGACCTTCCCCTCCCCCCTGCCTCCTGCCTCCGGCGGGGCTGGGCGGGTCCGCAGCCTGCGACCTCTTCTTGGGACTTTCTCCGTCCCTTTGTTCTGCGAACGGCCGGCAGTGTGTTCCGGCCGGTTAATTTTCTCTCTTTTGGTCTCCCACAGTTCAAGTTGGCACCTCACAGAAGCTCCCTCCGATTGTCCTCAGGGCCCTCAGGCCCGGACCCTAGCCCAAGCAAGGCCGCCTAAGACTCCCTTCCCGGGACGGGTCTCCGTCCTTAGCTCTTTTGTCTCACTTTTTATCTTTTATATTTTGTCCTACCTCCTTTCGAAGACAATGGGCTGCTTTTCTGGGCGCCTGATGACCTCAGCTAGCGATCCGAAGTTGTTTTGCGAAGTTTGCTCTGCGTTCAGTTATTCTTTTGATGAATTTGTAGGAGAGAAAGTGGTCTCCCCGTCCTACTCCTCCGCCATCTTGGCTCCTTCTGCCCTGGATTGATCCTTTGATCATTATGTAGTGTCCTTCTTTGTCTCTTTTCACATCCTTTATTTGAAAGTCTATTTTATCTGATATGAGTATTGCGACTCCTGCTTTCTTTTGGTCTCTGTTTGCATGAAATATTTTTTTCCAGCCCTTCACTTTTAGTCTGTATGTGTCTCTTGCTTTGAGGTGGGTCTCTGGTAGACAGCATATATAGGGGTCTTGTTTTTGTATCCATTCAGCCAATCTTTGTCTTTTGGTTGGGGCATTCAACCCATTTACATTTAAGGTAATTATTGATAGGTGTGGTCCCGTTGCCATTTACTTTGTTGTTTTGGGTTCACGTTTATACAACCTTTCTGCAATTCCTATCTAGAGAAGATCCTTTAGCATTTGTTGAAGAGCTGGTTTGGTGGTGCTGAATTCTCTCAGCTTTTGCTTATCTGTAAAGCTTTTGAATTCTCCTTCATATCTGAATGAGATCCTTGCTGGGTACAGTAATCTAGGTTGTAGGTTATTCTCTTTCATTACTTTCAGTATGTCTTGCCATTCCCTTCAGGCCTGGAGGGTTTCTATTGATAGGTCAGCTGTTATCCTTATGGGAATCCCTTTGTGTGTTATTTGTTGTTTCTCCCTTGCTGCTTTTAATATTTGTTCTTTGTGTTTGATCATTGTTAATTTGATTAATATGTGTCTTGGGGTGTTTCGCCTTGGGTTTATCCTGTTTGGGACTCTCTGGGTTTCTTGGACTTGGGTGGCTATTTCCTTCCCCATTTTAGGGAAGTTTTCAACTATTATCTCCTCGAGTATTTTCTCATGGCCTTTCTTTTTGTCTTCTTCTTCTGGGATTCCTATGATTCGAATGTTGGGGCGTTTCACATTGTCCCAGAGGTCCCTGAGGTTGTCCTCATTTCTTTTGATTCTTTTTTTCTTTTTTCCTCTCTGCTTCATTTATTTCCACCATTTTATTATCTACCTCACTTATCCTATCTTCTGTCTCCGTTATTCTACTCTTGGTTCCCTCCAGAGTGTTTTTGATCTCATTCATTGCATTATTCATTTTTAATTGACTCTTTTTTATTTCTTCTAGGTCTTTATTAAACATTTCTTGCATCTTTTCAATCTTTGTCTCCAGGCTATTTATCTGTAACTCCATTTTGTTTTCAAGATTTTGGATCATTTTTATTATCATTATTCTAAATTCTTTTTCAGGTAGATTCCCTATCTCCTCCTCTTTTGGTGGGCATTTTTCATGTTCCTTTACCTGTTGGGTATTTCTTTGCCTTTTCATCTTGTTTATATTGCTGTGTCTGGAGTGGGCTTTCTGTATTCTGGAGGTCTGTGGTTCCTTTTTATTGTGGAGGATTTACCCAGTGGGTGGGGTTAGACGATTGGCTTGTCAAGGTTTCCTGGTTAGGAAAGTTTGCGTTGGTGTTCTGGTGCATGGAACTTGATTTCTTCTCTCTGGAGAGCAATGGAGTGCTCAGTAATGAGTTTTGAGATGGGTCTATGTGTTAGGTGTCACCTTGGGCAGCCTGTATGTTGACGTTTAGGGCTATGTTCCTGCGTTGCTGGAGAATTTGCTTGGTATGTCTTGCTCTAAAACTTATTGGCTCTTGGGTGGTGGTTGGTTTCAGTGTAGGTATGGAGGCTTTTGGACGGTCACTTATTACTTAAAGTTCCATGTAGTCAGGAGTTTTCTGGTGTTCTCAGGTTTTGGGCTTAAGTCTCCCGCCTCTGGATTTCAGTTTTATTCTTCCTGTAGTCTCAGGACTTCTCCAACTACACAGCACTGATAATAAAACTTCTAGGTTAATGGCGAAAAGATTCTCCCCCGTTAGTGACACCCAGAGAGGTTCACAGAGTTACATGAAGAAGAGGAGAGGGAGGAGGGAGATAGTGTAGAGCAGGAGGAGAAAGGGGGGGACTCAAGAGGAGAGAGACAGATCTACGCAGTTGTCTGTTCCCAGAATGTTCTCCGTAGCCCAGACACCCACCAGGATTCACAGAATTAGATTGGGAAGAAAAGGAGAAAGGAGGAAATAGAGGTGTTTTGAGGTAGAAAACAGAGAGTCAAGATTGAGAGAGAAAAATCAACACACTCCTGAATAAAAATGGGAACTGAATATTGGATTCTTAAATGTTCACAATTTATATCATATATTGAAAAACAAAAATTAAAAATCTAGAGTAGAGATTAGACTCTTAAAAATACTATATTAAAAACAAAAACCAAAACACACACAAAAAATTTCTTTAAAATATATATGAAGTTCAGTTTAAAAAATAGGGCTTCTCTTTTTTTTTTTTTTTTGGTAAGGTTATAGTGTATTGAAAATGAAAATTAAGGAGTAGTAGAGGAGTACTAGAGGACTTTAAAAGAGATAAGAGAAAAAGAAAAATAGAAAATAGAAGAGAAAAAGGAGAAAAAAAAGCAAGAAAGAAAAAAAAAAGAATTTTCCCTAATTAAAAAAATCGTAAAAATCTATGAAAATGAAAGTTAAGGAATGATGGGGGAGTAATAGGGAATTTTAAAGGAAAATGAAAGAGAAAAAATAAAAAAGAAAAAATTAAAAAATATATATATATTTTTTTCTTATTAAAAAAAAAAAAAGTAAAAATATATCTAGGAATTTCTCTGGAGCTGTTGCGGTCAGTGTCGGTTCGGCTCAGTTTCAGATATCTCCTCGTTCCAGCTTACAGATCTCGATATCTACAGGCCTCTTCCGGTGTAATCGGTGTTTTCTACAGGGATTTTAATCTGTTGCACCGCTCTCTCCTGAAGCGGTTCCCTTTGTTTATTTGGCTTCTGTTTGCTGGTTTCTTCAGAGCCTCATTTCCGCCCTGACACAGGCGGGCGGAGGTGGACTCATTCAGGTAGCTAGCTCTGTCGCGCTGCTGGGAGGGGCTGACGCTGCGGGGATGGGCTGGCGCTGCCGGGAGAGGCTGGCGCTGGTTTCTCGGTCTGCGCTGCTCAGAATCCTGGCCGCTCCTCATGGAGCGCGCCGCGCGCAGCTCCAGCCCTCAGGTGATCCACAAAAGCGCGGAACAAGAGGCTGAGTCCGCTCTTGTGCCTTCCCCGTCAGAGCGGTCCAGGCAGCCAGGAGCTTGACCGGCGCACTCTCTCCGGGTGCGGCGCACCCTCTCCCACGGTCCCAATCTCGGTTTCTGCCGCGCCAGTCGGGTGTGTGCGCCTTCTGCCCTCTGCCCCCAGCCCGTCCCCGCCCGCGTCGGTCGGGTGCCTGCGCGCTGTGTCTCGCAGCGACCTGCTCCAGCCTCAGGCAGGTCCGGGCGGGCCCGCAGTCTGCGAGCCCCTCTCCGGACTCTCTCGGTCCCCCCCGTTCCGCGAACGGCCGGCAGCGAGTTCCGGCCGGTCAATTTTCTCTCTCTTCCCTGCTCTCCCACAGTTCAAGCAGGCAACTCACAAAAGCTCCCTCCGATTGTCCTCAGGGCACTCAGGCCCGGACCCTGCCCCAAACAATGCCGCCTGCTCCTCTCTGTGCCGCCCCCCACTTGCTGGTGGCGGATGTGGGTGTCTGGGGCACTTTTCTGCTGAGAGTTGCTTTTAGGCACATAATCTGTGGGTTTTATTTATTGTTTCCCTCCCAGTCAGGTTGCCCTCCTAGATTCAAACACTTCCCCCAGGCCCGCCAGTGCGAGGGTTTCCTGATGTCTGGAAACGTCCTCTAAAGACTTGCTTCCCGGGACGGATCTCCGTCCTTAGCTCTTTTGTCTCACTTTTTATCTTTTATATTTTTTCCTACCTCCTTTCGAAGACAATGGGCTGCTTTTCTGGGTGCCTGATGACCTCAGCTAGCGATCAGAAGTTGTTTCGTGAAGTTTGCTCTGCGTTCAGATATTCTTTTGATGAATTTGTAGGAGAGAAAGTGGTCTCCCCTTCCTACTCCTCCACCATCTTGGCTCCCTAAATAGTAGGTTTTTTTAAACTTACAAAGTAAAACCAAGTCCCAGATGGTTTCAGTGGTGATATTTACTTAACATTTAAAGAAGCATTAAAACTAATTGTTCAAAAGCTCTCCTAAAAAAAGAAATTGAGGGTATATCTCCCAACTCATTCTACAGAGCCTCTCTTACTACCAAAACAAAAGAAATCACAAGAAAAAGAAACCACAGATCAATATTTTTTTATGAATACAGACACAAAAATACTCTTGAAATACTAGCAAATGAAATTCTGCAACACATGTAAAGGATTATATGCCATGACATGTAGGATTACCATGTGAAAATCAGTTAAAAGTATAAAAAATATAATGTATATGATCATTTCAATAGACACAGAAAAAAACATTTGCCAAAATCCACCAGCCAATTGAAAAAGCAAACAAACACTCAACAACTAAGAATAGACAGGAACTTCTTTAACTTGATAAAGGGCATCTACAAATAGCCCACAGCTAACACCGTACTTAGCAATCAAAGAGTAAATGAGAGAGTAAAACCTGTAAGATTAGGGAAAAAAAATAAATAAAACCAAGAATGTCTAGTCTCAAAACATCTATTCACTATTGCACTAGATGTTCTAGTTCTGGCAATTAAGTAGGAAAAAGAAGCAAGTGTAATTTTCAAGATCTTGTTTATAGAAAAGTCTTAAGGAGTCCATTCAAAAACTAATTGAACTAATAATTGAGTTTAGCAACGTTGCAGCATACAAGGTTAATATACAAAACACAGCTGTATTTCTACACATTAGCAATTAATTATTCTAAAATAAAATTATATTTAAAAAATTCCATTTGCAATAGCATAAAAGAGGAAATGAAAAGTGAAGTTGCTCAGTCATGTCCCACTCTTTGCGACCCCGTGGACTGTAGCCTACCAGGCTCCTCAATCCATGAAATTTTCCAGGCAAGAGTACTGGAGTGGGTTGCCATTTCCTTCTCCAGGGGATCTTCCCAACCCAGGGACTGAACCCCGGTCTCCCACATTGCAGGCAGATGCTTTATTGTCTGAGCCACCAGGGAAGCCCTCAGTTCAGTTCAGTTCATTCACTCAGTCGTGTCTGACTCTTTGCGACCCCATGAATTGCAGCACGCCAGGCCTCCCTGTCCATCACCAACTCCTGAAGTTCACCCAAACTCATGTTCATCGAGTCGGTGATGCCATCCAGCCATCTCATCCTCTGTCGTCCCCTTCTCCTCCTGCCTGCAATCTTTTCCAGCATCAGGGTCTTTTCCAAGGAGTCAGATCTTCAGGTGGCCAAAGTATTGGAGTTTCAGCTTCAGCATCAGTCCCTCCAATGAACATCCAGGACTTATCTCCTTTAGGATGGACTGGTTGGATCTCCTTGCAGTCCAAGGGGTTCTCAAGAGTCTTCTCCAACACCACAGTTCAAAAGCATCAATTCTTTGGTGCTCAGCTTTCTATAAAGAAAGCTGAAAACTTTCTATAAATAAAGTTATAGTCCAACTGTCACATCCATACATGACCACAGAAAAAACCATAGCCTTGACTAGTGGACCTTTGTTGACAAAGTAATGTCTCTGCTTTTTAATATGCTGTCTAGGTTGGTCATAATTACCCTTTCAAGGAGTAAGCGTCTTTTAATTTCATGGCTGCAGTCACCACCTGCAGTGATTTTGGAGCACAGAAAAATAAAGTCAGCCACTGTTTCCCCATCTATTTGCTATGAATGGTGTCATAAAAGAGGAAATACTTAAGAATAAATTTTACAGAATAAATGTACGATGTATAACGAAAACTACAAAGCTTTTTGAAACAAAGTAAAGAAAATCTAAATAAGTGGAAAGACAACCCACATTCATGAATCAAAGTGAAATTCCTATCAGAATCCAACCTTGCTTTTTTTTTTTTTTTTGCTTATACTGGCAAACTTTTCCTAAAATTCATATGGAAAGACAAAGGGCCAAAAATAACTAAAAATATTGAATAGGATGGACAAAGTTGGAAGATTCATACTTCTCGATTTCAAGCTTACTGCAAAGGTCTAGTAACCAGCACTGTGTGGTACTAGCATAAGGATAGAGATATAGATAAATGGAATAGAATTCTGAGTCCAGAAATAAATTCATATCTCTGTGATCAATTGAGTTTTGGCAGAGGGTACAAGTCAATGAGGGAAAAAAGTTTTTATCAAATGGTGCTGGGACAACTGAATTTCCACTTGCAAAATATTAAATGTAAACACATTATGTGCACCATACAGAAAAAGTAATTTAAAATAGATGACAGGGTTAAAAGTATAAGCTAAAAATTATAAAACAATGAGAAGAAAATATACAAGTAAATCTTCCTCATCTTGGTTTAGCAAATTATTTTTAGATATGAGATCACAAGCACAGTCAACAAAAGAAAATATGTGCGAATTTGAGGACATTGGACTTCCCTATTGGTCAAGAGGTTAAGAATCACCCGCCAATGCAGAGGACATGGATTCAACCCTGGTCCAGGAAGATTCCACATGCTGTGGGGCAGCTAATCCCATGTACCACAACTACTGAGCCTGTGCTCTAGAGCCCGAGAGCCAGGACTACTGAGCCTGTACGCCGTAACTACTGAAGTCCGTGCACCCTAGAGCCCCACAGCCGCGACTACTGAGCCTGTACGCAGTAACTACTGAGCCTGTATGCTGTAACTACTGAGCCTGTACGCCGTAACTACTGAAGTCCATGCACCCTAGAGCCGGAGAGCCTCGACTACTGAGCCTGTACGCCGTAACTACTGAGCCTGTACGCCGTAACTACTGAAGTCCATGCACCCTAGAGCCGGAGAGCCTCGACTACTGAGCCTGTACGCCGTAACTACTGAAGTCTGTGCACCCTAGAGCCTGAGAGCCGCGACTGCTGAGCCTGTACGCCGTAACTACTGAGCCTGTATGCTGTAACTACTGAGCCTGTACGCCGTAACTACTGAAGTCCATGCACCCTAGAGCCGGAGAGCCTCGACTACTGAGCCTGTACGCCGTAACTACTGAGCCTGTACGCCGTAACTACTGAAGTCCATGCACCCTAGAGCCGGAGAGCCTCGACTACTGAGCCTGTACGCCGTAACTACTGAAGTCCATGCACCCTAGAGCCGGAGAGCCTCGACTACTGAGCCTGTACGCCGTAACTACTGAAGTCTGTGCACCCTAGAGCCTGAGAGCCGCGACTGCTGAGCCTGTACGCCGTAACTACTGAGCCTGTATGCCGTAACTACTGAGCCTGTACGCCGTAACTACTGAGCCTGTATGCCGTAACTACTGAGCCTGTACGCCGTAACTACTGAGCCTGTATGCCGTAACTACTGAAGTTCGTGCACCCTAGAGCCTGTGCTCTGCAACAAGGGAGCCCACTACAACTAGAGAGTAGTGCCCACTGTCTGCAGCCAGAGAAAGCCTGCACACAGCAACAGAGACCCAGAGCAGCCAAAAATAAGTAATTTTTTGAAGATATTAAAATTTATAACTTTTCTACTGAAATAATAACACCAAGAAAGTGAAGAAAAATAACCCACAGAATGGGAAAATGGGTTTACAGATTCTATATCTGATAAAGGAATTTGTCCACGTACCTTTTAACTTAATAAGTAAAATGCAATAGCCCAATTTTTCAAATGACGGTGCAACTCAATAGACATTCCTCCAAATAACGCATGAAAATAGTAAACATGTTAACAATGTTACCATATTACCCAGCAAACCTGTACCTTGGTATATATTCAAGATAAATGAAAGTTTATGCCCAAAAATACTTACACACAAATGTTCACAATAGAATTATTCATAATAGCCACAAAATGAAAATAACAGATGGCCATCAAATTGTAAATGAGTAAAAAATATGATATATCCTCACATGATGAATTATTATTCAGCAATTGGAAGAAGTACTGACAAGTTTTAAGACACAAATGGAATTTGAAAACATTAAGCTAAATGAAAGAATTCATCATAAATGAACACATATTGTATAATTTCAGTTACATGAATCTTCAAAATCAACTTATCAATGGAGACTGAAATTTTATTACTGATTGTCTAGGTTTGGGGCAAGAGGAAAGGGAACTGACTGCTGACAGAAGAGGTTTCTCTTCAGGATGGTGAAAATTTTACTTAGGTTATGGCAGTGGTTGAACAACTCTGTGAATATACTGAAAACCAATGGATTATATACTTTTAAAAGATTAATTTTATGTTATATAAATTATAATCTCAATTTGTTTTAAACAAATTAATGATAATTTGATAATTATTTTGTCAATCCTCTAAATAAAAGACAAGTTAAAAAAAAAACAACAAACACATTTAACCAAAACTGTCATAAGAAGAAATAGAAAATCTGAATTAAAAATATGAAAATACAAATGACTGTTTAAGAAATTAAATTTCTAACTAAAATTTTTCTATGAAGAGAACTCCAGGCACAACAGTTTCACTGGCAAATTCAAATAAAAAAGAAATAAAAGCAATACTCCACAAACTATTTTAAAGAAAAGAGAAAGTGGGAACAATTCCTGATTTATTTTTATGATTCCTGCAGACCCTGTTACAAAGATCTTTCCAAGATTCTTTTAAAAAGAAATTGTGTGTGTTAATCGCTCAGTCATGTCCAATTCTTTGTGATCCCGTGAACTGTAGCCCGCCAGGCTCCTCTGTCCATGGAATTCTTCAAGTAAGAATATTGGAGTGGGTGACCATTTCCTTCTCTAGCAGATCTTCCCAACCCAGGAATAGAACCTGAGTCTCCCACACTGCAGTCAGAGTCTTCACCATCTGAGTCAGAAATTAGAGATCAGTGTTATTCATGAAAACAGAATAAAAACCCTGATAAAAATATCAGCAAACTTGCTTGAACAATATTTTTAAAAGTGTTGTATTTTAAAGTATAATGATAATAAAAGTTTTTAAATGTAAAAAGAAACCTTACTATCAAAATAAAGAAGATAAAATATAATTATATCAAGATATTTGAGAAAAACACTTGCTAAAATTCAATGCCCCTTCATCTTTAAATGAATAAGAAAGCTTTTAGCAATTTAGGAAATTTCCCAATCTGTGTACCTAAAATAAAAAGATAAATAAATGATATATATATAGAGATAATAACCAAATACACATCTGCCACAGAATGCTCTCACAATTTTTCTATGACCTGGTATAGCTGTGTCTAGCACTTAATCTCGGAGGGTTTGTTAGTCCACTGGTTACTGAGTCATATCTCCAAAGTTTCTGATGTACTGTATCTAAGGCAGGACTTGAGAATTTGCATTTCTGCTGGCCTAAGGATCGCACTTTGAAAATAGCTATGATTTTGTGAAGAACAACACTGGAATTGTATGTGATATAAAGATCAGGTAAACTGCTGTAAAATATCTCTTTATATAGTGTGGAGAAAAGGGAACTCTCTTATACTGCAGATAGAAATGTAAATTGGTGCAGTCACTGTGGAGAACAGTATGGAATTTCCTTAAAAAACTAAAAATAGAACTACCATACACTCCTCCTGGGCATATGTCTGGACAAAACTATAATTCAAAAAGCTACATGTACCCCTATGTTCACTGCAGTGGTATTTATTATAGCCAGGACATGGAAGCTCTAAATGTAAATTGACAGATGAATGGATAAAGAAGATATGGTATATATATATATATATATATATATATATATATATATATAGAATACTACTCAGCCATAAAAAGGATGAATTAATGTCATTTGCGGTAGCATGGATGGACCTAGAGATATTCATACTAAATGAAGTAAGTCAGACAAGACAAATATCATATGATACCACTTATATGTAGAATCTAAAAATTTAATAAAAATGAACTTATTTATGAAACAGAAATAGACTCTCAGATACAGAGGGAAAAAACTTATGCTTACTGAAGGGGAAAGGGGGAAGGTATAAATTAAGAGTTTGGGATTAATAGATACAAACTACTAGATATAAAATAAACAGCAAGGACCCACTGTATACCACAGGGACCTATAGTCAATACCTTGTAATAATCTATAATGGAAAAGAATCTGTAAAAGAGATATGTATATGTATAATTAAATCACTTTGCTGTACATGTGAGATGTAAATCAACTATACTTCAATAAAAATAAATGAAATATCTCCTCATATAGTCCCTCCTCATATAGTTTAATGATATCTTGCTAGTTATCTTTCCAATATCCTGATTAATAACTTCTCTTTTTCAAAATTTCTATTTCTTTTGAAATTTTGATGTTCTATATTTTCTAGAAAATTATCCATTTTCTCTTTTTTGTCAGTTATGCAAAATAGTCTTATAATTTTGTTTTTCTATATTTGTGATTTTATTTTTTTTCTTAATCTTAATTTTTTCCTGAACTGATCTTGTGAGAATTGTCTATTCTGTTGTTCTTTAAGGACAAGCAAGAACAGACTTCATTCTTACCACTGTTTTTAAAGTTTCATTTCAACTGATTTATTTCAAAATTAATTCCTTGCTTTTTCTCTATTTTACTTTAATTTTTAATGTGGGTTCATAGTTCCTTTATTAACAGTCTTTCTTTAATAATGAACTCAAGTATAAGTTTATATCCGAGCATAGTATTATCAATATCTGTGGCTCCTGGTATACATTTCCTTTATTTACTGATTTCTAGATATTTGGTCTTTTCTGTTTTATTTGTTCTTTGAATCCTTGAGCCTTCACAAATGTCTTTCTTCTAGCTAGATAGGAGAATAGTGCCAGAATTGGTTGGAGGGTTTCTGGATTTTGATCTATTTTCTTCAGTGATCTCTAAGATCTTTTTCCTGAACTGATCTTATGAGATCAGTTTCTTTAACTGATCTTGTGAGATCACTGTCTTTAAGCATACACTATTGTAGATGAGAAAAAAATTCATTTTCCTCTGCTAATAAATTGCTTTTGCAGTCTGAATGAATGTGAATTTTCTTTTGTCCTTGGACTTCAGAAATTTGTTGGGAAAGATATTTATCTTTCCTAGAATGCAGGTTTTTAAATCAGTAAAAAGTTTTTCTGTAGATCAATGAAATTACTCTCTACTAGTTATTTAGCCATTGCCCTGTTTCCATCTGTTCTTTCTTCTCCTCTTGGATCTCTTAGTATCAATATTCTAGGCCTCCTAGATTTGTCCTCTGCTCTTTTGGTTTCACATGAGTCAAGTGCTCGGGGCTGGTGCGCTAGGAAGACCCAGAGGGATGGGGTGGGGAGGGAGGTGGGAGGGAGGATAGGGATGGGGAATACATGTAAATCCATGGCTGATTCATGTCAATGTATGGCAAAAACAACTACAATATTGTAAAGTAATTAGCCTCCAATTAATAAAAATAAATGGAAAAAAATAAATAAAAAAAATAAAATTACCACAAAATCAATTATTTCCAACATGAAAAAAAAAGAAAGAAAGAAAAGACCCTGATGCTGAGAAAAATTGAAGGCAGGAGGAGAAGGGGACCACAGAGGATGAGAACGTTGGATGGCATCACTGACTCGATGGACATGAGTTTGAGTAAACTCTGGGAGTTGGTGATGGACAGGGAGCCCTGGTATGCTTTGGTTCATGGGGTCACAAAGAGTTGGACATGACTGAGTGGCTGAACTGAACTGAACTGAACTGAACTTTTGATTTCTTCCTCATAATTTCCATGCCTTTATATTTTTCCTCTGACACTAGAAACACTCCTTATCCCTGGTCTGCCAGGTCACTGATTTGGTTTTCTTCACTTTGTACTGGTGAACATGATCCCAGAAATGAAATGGCGAACAATACAGGTACCCCAGCAGGCCTCCAGAGCCAGGAACCACTAACAGTTCTTCTAAATATGCAATCATGCATTCACGCACTCACATATGAAACACACCAAACTCATACACTCAGATGCACATACTTTTCACCCTTTACAAGCACAGTCTGGGTCTCTGAAAGGTCAGTTCTATCTCTGGTACCCTAGTCCCCATCCCAGACTTTGTTACTAGTACCGAAGCTATTCTCAGGGGCACAATCCTCACAATGTTCTCCCCATGTGGATGCTGCAAGAACCCTTAGCCCAGAGTACACGTTCTCAGTCTGGCTGGCACAGATAGCCATGTGTCCAAGAAAGGGGGACAAAAGACCCCCTCTCACTGAAGCTTAATCTTTTGCAAGCTCAAGTGGCCTCTGCAATCACAACCAGTTGTACAGCAAGCCATGGTGGGCCTGCTGGTAATACTCTGACCTCCACTAACAAAGTACTAGTGTTAGGGGCTTCCCTGATGACTCAGATGGTAAAGAATCCACCTATAATGCAGGAGACCCAGGTTCTATCTCTGGGTTGAGAAGATCCCCTGGAGAAGGGAATGGCTACCGATTTCAGTATTCTTGCCTGGAGTGTTCCATGGATAGAGGCACCTGGTGGGCTACAGTCCATATTCTGACCTCCATTAACCAGATACTGACAGCCAATTTCCCAGGAAGTCACTCTGGGGACAGAGAGACAGAGTCAAAAAAATATTAATTCCCCACAGAGACACTTCAATTGGCCCTTTTAGCTGAAGGGAGAATGCAAAATTGGGCAGTGAGAAAATGCAGCTGAAGTTAAAAAGATGTGCCCTTGGCCGTCTGAACCAAAGAGGTCATGATTCCTCTGCTTACAGCCCACAACTACACCACATCTATCCCATGCCTATTACTTGGGCACTTCGTACATCTTATCTCACTTGGTCTTTTACAGGATTAAACTACTATTGCTTCCACTTTGTAGGTGAGTCCGGAGGAGGCAACATAATCTCCAAAGACCAACTGACTCAACCTGCTTCCTGTAGACAATGCTGAAATAGAACTGGACACAAGAAAGCTAGGACATAGTTTATGGACACAGCAGATGCTCAGGAGCCCAGATATGTGGCAAGCAGGGTAGGCATTTGTTAATGGCTCTTTCATTCCCAATGCTTTTCTCTAAGGTGCATGATATTCATTAGCCTTTGGAGTTACACTTTTCCCAACCTCCTTAAGTTTCCACATGCTAATTTGCCTCAGTCATGTCTAACTCTCTGTGACCTTATGGACCATTGCCTGGGATTCTCCAGGCAAGAATGCTGGAGTGGGTTGCCATGCCATTCTCCAGGGGATCTTCCTGAACCACAGATCCAACCCATATTTTTTCACCTCCTGCATTGGCAAGTGAGTTCTTTAGCACTAGCTCTAATAGTTATCATTTCCTCAGGTCTTCTGCAACATCTCTGACCCAAGAAGATAACGTATTGCCCATTTAATTTGTCCATAGGAGGACTATGAAGAGAGAGAGTAAGAGTATTTATGCACACTCTAACAGTTAGGGGACAACATCCCTGAGGCAGGAGCTACAAGTGCCCAGCCACAGCCACAACCTTACGTCCTCTAGTTTACACCCATTGGCACAGGGCCAGCAAGTGTTGAGGGCACCTCCTGGGCCATGTCAGCCCACCTGACATTCAAAACCAATGTTTTTCATGCTTCTAAGGGTTTCTCTCTTTAATTCTCAGATCATCAACTGATCTTTAGACTTCTTGGAATATTCATCACACGCCCTCCAAATACTTGCTCTGAAGATAAGAAGCCTAACCTGGCTGGTATTAGATCACCAAGCACATAATCTCAAGGTAAGACATCAAGAGGTGTGCCCAGATTCAAAGAACTTCCAGTCCAACCTTCATTATGGCATCTACTAATTTTATCTCTTTCTTTCAAAGATAACCAAGCAGGCAAAGGTGAAATTTGGCTACTTCTGTTTGATATTTCAGTTACAAATCAGTGAAAATGAGATAGTCAGAAAAACAAATAGGGATCTCCTAATGAACCATTGTCCATCAAAGATTGAAATTACATTAATGTCTTTTAACATATGAATATAGTCACTGGGGTGAACCTCCCTCCCCCCAGTGAAATGACGTGGGAGCCTTTCTGTATCTCTTATAGCAAGACAAATATGGCTTATATACTGCAAATATGATAAATATGTATGGTTTATAGATGCTAACAGCTGTCTGAGCTATGATAGTGTCTTGTTAGAAATAATACTATATATAGATATAGATAGACACACACAGCATATACATAAATGCACATACACCATAAAATCAACTCTCAACTAGCAGGCCTCCAACTCTGTGCTTACTGCATACATATTATTTATCCAGTATTTAAGGTTTCTGAGTGGCAGTTAATACAGATGGGCGCATCTCTAAGATGTATTCCCCTTATGGGAGGATACAGCAAGATCATTTATTAGGGAGATATTAACATAAAGGAAATGAAGAAATATGCATGTTTTGCTAATTGATATGAGAGATGCACCAAAAAATGAATTATGAGTTTCTTTTTCCATAGGCGCCTTGGAGCCTCAGTTTTGCACACAGTCTCTGGCTTTTCCTTGAAAACATGTGCTGATGATGCACGGCAGGGCTTTGGATTCAATTATCAACACTAGGAAGTAAATTGGCTTTTTAACAAAGGCAATAAATAATCTCTACATGGCTTAATATAAAGCAACGAGTATCTCACTCTTAGCCAAAAAATGTGTCCCTTCATGAAAACACTTATACAAACACACCAGAACAGTCTCTATGGCAGGTTATTTTTGAGAATTTTTATATTTTATCTAAAGAGATTGGAGGAGAAACCACTTAAGGAAGGCACAGTGCAGTGGGTGCCCTGGTGGTGAATCACACCTCTAATGAAGGCACTAGGCTAACAGACCATCTGTGAAACAGTGTTAAGATTCAGATGAAAATGGTTTCCCTGGCACTTTGTGCAAATGTGCTTGTTTCTCCTGCTTGGGGCCAACTACCCTGCTGTGTTTGCTTTTTTTGGAGCAGCTAACATGTATGATTGCAAACTCCTTGAACACAAAGCCATTTTTAGAATCACATGAATTAAAGCTGTTTATATCCTACATTAAAGAAAATCATGTATCCAGTTCTTTCTCTTAATGAAGGCACTAATGATGTTGACAGATGATATAAGCTGGACCAGTTACATGAGGATTGATTTGCCCATGGTCCCTTCTTTGACTGTGGCCAAGATCTAACAAGGACAGTCAAATCTCCAGGGCAAGGGAGATAGGAGCATTGGTAATTGCAATTACATGGGAAGGCATCCTCTTATTGATAAAAGAAATGACTGGGAAAGCCCCAAGCTGGGGAACGCTGAGTGGGGATCACCTGTTCCTACGCTCCACTGTAGATTAAGGTGCCTTGCACGGCTGCATTGGAGAGAATGTGGCTCCCATTCCTGGCAGCTATCCTGGCGTGCTCTTCCTTCTGGTTATAAGTCCCAATCCCATGATCACAGCAGTGGCCTAGTGGCCCAGTTCGTGACACATTATAACACTCACTTTCTTGGACACAGTGATAGGTCCAGGTACATATAGGCAACTTAGGCAGAGAAATAATTTTTGACAGAATTGGTAAATATTGGGGAAAATAAATCTGAGGAAACAAGCAGCTATCTTCTCCCACTACCCAAAAGAGTTCATCAGCAGAGTGAGAAGGAAAAGAGCACAGAAACAGAAGAACAAGGAAGTAGAGAAATACAGGGTGAAAAAGAGACTTGACGGCAGATAGCATTATGTGGGGTTCCTGGATGGAGCTGTGCCTGAAGCTAAACCTTTCTGTGGACTTCTTCGTAACATAGTATCACTGCTTTGTTCATGCATGTTTTTTACATGTTTTTTTTTTAACTTTTTATTTTGCATTGGAGTATAGCCAATTAACAATTTCAGATGTGACAATTTCAGGTGGACAGCAAAGAGACTCAGTCATATATAAACATGTATACATTCTACGCCACATTCCCCTCTCATCCAGGCAGCTACATAGCAATGAGCAGAGTTCTCTGTGCTATACTGTAGGTCTTTGTTGGTTATCCATCCTAAATATAGCAATATTTATATGCCAATACCAAACTTCCAAATTTTCCTTTCCCCCTGATAACCATAAGTTCACTCTCTAAGACTGTGAATCTGTTTCCCTTTTGTAAGTAAGTTCATTTGCTTCATTTCTTTTTAGATTCTGAATACAAGGGATACCATTTGATATTTCTCTTTTTATGTCTGACTTACTTCACACAGTATGACAGTCTCTAGGCCCATCCATACTGATGCAAATGACATTATCTCATTCTTTTTAATGGATGAGTAATATTCCATTGTGCAGTTTGGTGTTGGGTTTTCTTCAAGAATGCACCTGCCAATAAGGAGACACAGGAGATTCAGGTTCAATCCCTGGGTCAGGAAAATCCTCTGGGGAAAGAAATGACACCCCTCACCAGAATTCTTGCCTAGAAAATTCCATGGGCAGAGGAGCCTGGCAGGCAACAGTTCATGGGACCAACAAAAAGTCAGAGATGACTGAGCGACTATAAACACACACATGTATGAAAAGAGCTCTAACTAATCAAATTATAGCTTTTGAATGCAGAGAGCAGGAAGGAGGACCTCTCGGGGCCTCTCTTTTAGACAGTACACACTGCAACACTTATCCAGGCTTTTAAACAAAAGTTGGCACAAGCCCCTAACTGATCAAAACAAATTCACCACTCCCAGCCCTCCACCCCTAAGTCTATTCTACAAAATTAAAAGTGGAACACAAGAAAGAAAGCAATAAGACCAACCCATAAGCTTCAGAATTAGGTTATAAACCCAGTTCCCCAAAACTTTACTTATCATTTGGCTTCATTATGTTGTGAAGAGGAGCAGTTTCCCAGGACTACAGCTACTGACCAAGAACTGGAGAAGAATAGGAGGGCAGACAGGAGGCAGAAGCCAGGATAACAAATCAGGTTTATGATCAAGGAAGGTAGTCTGGATAAGTCTCCAAAGATCAAAGACTAAGAGAGAGAAATCAAAGCCAGAAATTCACAGAAAGGAACTAGAGTGAAAAGCACATCAAGAAAAAAACACAGCTGGCCTTGGATGATTGACTAAATGGTGCTCCCTGCACTTAGGCTTTGCAAACCTTCAGCTGATGGTACTACACTTATGGGGTGAGAAGAGAAGGCAGGGTAAAATGGGCACAGGCCAGTAGAGTCTTGAAACAAAGACATTAAGCAATGCCCTTGGTAGATCAGATGAAGCACAGTAACCCCTAAAGAGCACAGATGTCTTGAAATAGACTTTGGTGATTTAAGAAGGAGCACGATGCAGAGAAATCACTGGTCCATATCCCAGGTTCTTCTGAGATGCCTGCACCAAGAACAACAATCAATTCTCATGAGGGCAACAAACTTGATCTGATGGACATGTACCCTGCAGTGTTAAAGACAGTTTCATGGTACAATTGTGATTATACTGAGCATAAAGCTCAATGCAGCATGATGAAGCTCTGGCCAGGAATACATGGCCTCAGACAGCCAGCAGATCCTCCTTCCTCTGCAATCAATAGAGAAGAAGGCTACAGGGAATACAGGGAATTTCAGACAGTAGAATCTATAATCCACCATGTCACACCTGGAGAGTGATCATAGGATGGGCATCTGTGTCCCTTGTAGGACAGTAGACAACATCCCAGAAGAAAGGACTGCATGACTGTTCTATGCCAGAAAAGAAGGGCAGAATGGAAATAAGTTTCCGAGGGCAAGCTCTTCATGGCTGTGGGCTCATGCCTCCCCTGGGCAAGCTGCTCAACAGCACCAGAAAAGGAAGGACATCACAAGCCACCTAAGCACTTCCTGGACAACAGACAGAGTGATAATCAAGAGTGATATGCATGACTTTGTGAACAGCTTTCCTAGCCATGGAGGAATTTTTGGAAAGTATAAAGTAGTGCATAGGTGAGTAATCAAACAGGATAATCAAACAGTTAGGTAGGGTTGCTGGGGGTTCAGGGTGGAAGAAGAGCAGTAAGTATAGCCCTGAGCACTCCTATGTTTGCTCAGCAAGTCACCAGCCTCTCTGAGCCCTCCTTTCCTTAACTGGAATCTAGATGGAGAACGACTGTCTCACACTCAGTGAGGACCTGTGTCTCTTCTTATTCAGCTGGCTCTTACCATCAGAACACTAAGTCTCTGTGGTGAAGGGCCACACCTGCCTGCTCTGGTCTGTCTTGCATTGAGGCACGATGCTCTCACAAACTGGGTGTGCACACACTGCCCTGCTCAGAACCTGCAGAGGGAAGTAGACTAAGCAATTGCAAGATCTAAGGATTCTGACAGTTCTGGAGAGTTTCCTGCTGACCCTCAAAATACTTCTGTCCTTTGCTGATGCCAGAAATTCCGTCATCAAGCCATAGACATGAAATCAGGTTGGCCCGGGTTTCCAAGAGGCTGTATCACTATCAGCTCTGGTCACTTGGACAAGTACTCTTTATAAACCTCAGATTGCATTTCTGAAAATGGGTAATAATATCCAAAGGAGTCCTGAATATGGAAGTTTTGTAAACCATAAAGCATAAAACAAATGCCATCACTAAAGTTACTGTTCAAAGACAATAAAATAAAGACCTAACAGGATGAACATTGCTGAGGCAGGAGCAATATAAGCTTATCAATTATTTATTCACAAAATTACAAAATATTAGATCCAGACATAACCTGTGAAGTGTTTCCAGTTCAACTCTTTAACTTCATAAAAAATGAAACTAAAGCCCAAAAGAGGTCAAATGACCAAGATTACAGGTCAAACAATAACCACTTAACCCCTGAAGTCCCAGAGCATGGTCTCCACATAGGCTTTTTGCTAACTGGGAAGCAGCTCCCTTAGATTGTTGAATGTGAGAGAATCGTAAGTGAGAGAGAAGAGTCGTTCAACCAAGCCAGAGATGGCAGATCTCATTGTTCCGTGAGTAGACTGGGAATGCTCACTGGGAGGCACCATCACAGCGCTGAGGCCAGGCTTCCAGTCATAGTGGGCCAGGCTTCAGACCATAGACTCTCTCATCACAGGTTTATGTATTTGATGCTGGCAGTCGTGATGGTTTAATGGAGTTGTGCTTAGTCACTCAGTTGTATCCGACTCTTTGTGACCTCATGGACTGTAGCCCACCAGGCTCCTCTGTCCATGGGGATTCTCCAGGCAAGGATACTGGAGTGGGTTGCCATGCCCTCCTCCTGGGGATCTTCCGAACCCAGGGATCGAACCCAGATCTTCCACACTGCAGGTGGATTCTTTATCCCCTGAGCCACCAGGGAAGCCAGATGGGGTTGTGGTGAGGGTTAAATTAAATGAGGAGGTTGACCATGGAGTTTAGGTGATTTTGTATTCTAATTACAGGAGCCCTCTGGAGACTACCAGGGCAGTTGTTCAGCGGAGGGCTAGAGGCTGACAGTCACACACAACTGGGTCAGGAGTGACTCTTAGGCCACTGCTCCCAACCCCTCCTGGACACCCAGGCCCCACTGGACTTTATACTCACCCATGCCAGCAGATACCAGATATAAGAAAATCAGGCACTTACATAGACAATGCTGAGAAGCAGTGGCAGCTGGGCTCCTATGAGGATAGAAGGGGATTCCAGGCTGTCTACATAACAGCTTCTGGGCCCAGATAAACCCCCAGAAGAATCTAGGAGAAGAGGCCTTCCCTTTTCAGGGAGGCAGAACAGTGTAACCTCACCAGGACCATCTCAAGGAAAGCTTCCAAAGCCTTGGAGAAAACTTGGCTATGTCTAGACCACTGACAGAGGCCCAGCGGCTGGGCCTACATGGGCCCCAAGACTGTCACTCCTGCCCCAGGGGGGCTCTCCTAGACTGACCCCAGCCAGTCCAAGCAGGCCTTAACAAGTGGAAATGACAAGAGGAATGCTATGCGGAAGAGGGAAAAAGAACATTATTAAATGAAGTGTTACCTCACCAAATTGCAGACAGCAGCAGCCAGGTTCAGTCTTTGGGGTCTCTGGGGACTGTGCCAGGGCTCTGTCTGTGCCTACAATCTGCAGAGGCCCTAAGCCAACCACTGCCAATTACTCATTTCAGAGCCACCCCATAACTGACGGTTCTAACATATATACACTGGCCAGGAGAGTGATTTGCTTACTTTCGAATGATGCTGCTGAAAACTACCCTCTCTCCAAAGACAGGGGACAGCAGGATCTATCAAAACGTGTTCCAGGAGACATCATTTCCTTGGGATGCTACAAGGATACTCCTAGTAGACTCAGGGAAACTTGGTGCTGGATGTGCCACGCGTGTGTGTGTTCATCGCTCAGTCGTGTCCAACTTTTTGCGGCCCCATGGACTATAGCCCACCAGGCCCCTCTGTCCGGGGGGTTCTCCAGGCAGGAATAGTGGAGTGGGTTGCCATTCCTTTCAGGGGATCTTCCCGACTCAGAGGTTGAACCCAGGTCTCCTGCGTTGCAGGCAGATTCTTTACCAACTGAGTCACCGGAGAAGACCTAGAATGTAAGAATACCACCAAGCTCCTGGTGACTGTGCTCTTTGTGAGGACTTACAAAGACGGGGGTTCACTCAGCTGTTGCATAAGCACTAAGGGTTACAAAAGGAAGTGGGTTGGGGTAAAAGCATCATCTCTCTAGTCAGGGTTTCATTCATATTTCAGCTCTGCCTGTCAGTAGCTCTGTGACCTTGTAAATGTATTTAATCTCTGATTCTCACTATGCTACTCTATAAAACGTGGATAAGAAAGCCTACCTATCAGGCCATCATGAGAATTAGAAAATTTATATAAAATACACATTTTACCTTTTGCTACATAAGGTTCAGTAAATGATATCTTCAATAGTAATCCTTCTCCTCCTCCCTTCCCCCTTTTTTATGATTCTCCTCTTCTTTCTCCCCCTCCTCTTCTTCCTCTTCTTCTTCCTTCTTCTCTTCCTCCTCTTTTACCTTCCCCTCCACTTCCTCCTTCTCCTGCTTGTGAAAAGCCAAATGTGGCCTGAAATGTTCTGTCCATTTCTCCCAGTTCTGCCTTCTAAGACCCCACAATAGCAGCAAAGGTCATGGGAAAAACAGCCGGCCAAACCTAGGTTTAAATTCTGGCAATTATGCCTACTTGCTAATTGTCTTAAAGGATAAAGGTAAGCAAACATATTCTCTTCTTAAAAAACAAGAAACAAAACTGACAAAAAAAAGGGGGGGGGGAACACTCCAATTTCATAGTCAAACAGAGCTCAAACAAGTATTGCTATAATTAGCAAAATAGCTCATATCTGGTTGAGAGGTAATATAAGAAATTTATTCAGTTCAAGACATATGTAAAAAAATTTTTAAGCAATTAGAAAGCCATCCAACTAATTACAGCTGACCCTTGGAAACAACGTGAGGATTAATCTGCTTGTAAGTTATAGCTGGTTCACATCCCCTGTTCTTAGCATTCATGGATTCAACCAACCATGGACCATGTGTAATAATACTGTAGTATTTACTAGTGAAAAATACCCACATGTCAGTGAACCTGTGCAGTTGGTTCACAAACCTAGTTGTTAAAGGTTGACTGTGTTGGTATCTCCTCTTGATTTGTATATTCTAATTTCAACACTAGAGTGTCACTGATAGATTTCTCCCATTTTTGAAAAAGCAAGTCATCTGGGGTTAGGAACTACAGTGACACCAGCTTTGAGTATCTGGACTGTGCCAAATAATTTATTCTTAGCAGGTGAGGAAAGGACATCACTTCAGTGGAAATCTTTCTCGGTGTTGAAGGCCCAGCTCAGATGATTCTAACACACCTTCATTAATTCCTTCCACAGGAATGGCCCACAGTAACCTGACCCTCCAAGCTTAGAGGGTCAAACTGTCTTAGAGTGGGGTCAAACTCTCTTAGAGTGGGGACAAACTCTCTACCCGAACTGGCTTGGAGAGAGCCCCTCACTTGATCATTCTGACTTGGGACCCAAATGAGAATTAATCCCCTGGAGGAGAATGAACAGTGACATCCACCTGTGAACTGCAGGCTGCCACATCCCCCATCATGTTCCAAGTGACTCAAAAAGCTGGGACACACTGAGAAATGAAGAAATGATAAGTAGGGTTCACAGGTACTGTTCATTTTCTTAAAAATTTAGCTATACCTCTATCAAACATCTATCTGTCTGGGCCTGTGCATTCATACACATATGTATTTGTACATGTGTATATACATACATATGTGCATTTGTGTGTACGTAATTACCCACATTAGCTAAGGATAGGCTAAACCTGCAGTTGCCAAACAATGACCTATAGCCCAAATCTGGCCCCTACCTCTTTTTGTACATAAAACTTTATTGGAACACAACCATGGCAGGCAATGAATAGCCATTCATATATTGTGAATGATATTTTTCAAGGTACAACGGAAGTGTGACAGAAAACATATGGACCACAAAGCCTGAAATATTTATCATATAGACCTTATCTATTCCTGGCCCAAACAGTCTCCATTATCTTAAACATCTTCTGAATATCCACATGTGCCCAACAGCATGTCAGGTGCTATAAAAATAACACACATAGTGTCACATATGCTTCTTTTGTTTAAGTTCTGCATTCACAAATGCCCAAACAATTTCCTTCAAGAATGGGGAATGTAGATAGTACTGAACTGTTTTTCTTTCCTTTTCTCCCCTACTTTTCTAACCAGCTAACACTTGCATATTTTCATAGAATACACAGCTCTCATGTTGCTGGTTTAATGCAATTCATTGTGGAGTCTGTGGACCCTTTGGCATTTTCCCTAGTGAGTTCCTTAACTCTGCGCAATTCTTAATTGAGAGAATGTGTACAATGACTCAGAGCGCAGCATCTGGCTGCAGGCTTGTGTTGAAACCCCGCCTCCCAGCATGACAATTTCCCTTAACCTGACTGGGCCTCAGTTTCTTCAACTACAAAAAGGGGTAACAACAGAAATGCTGTGATAGTTAATGCGAGTTAGTGCATGTAAAGTCTCTAGAATTGTGCCTGACCCACACAACATATTGAACTATGATTAGTTATTATTGCATTAGGAAGACTATGCTATCAAATGTCAACATAAATAATTTGGAAAACACAAATTTTGGGTGCTGTTCCAATGGCAAGATAAACTCTTCTCAAGGGATCATTTCATAAAGGAGATTTTAATAGGGTCTTGCTTTATCTGCAAGAGAGTTCCAGAAAAACATCTATTTCTGCTTTATTGACTATGCCAAAGCCTTCGATTGTGTGGATCACAATAAACTGTGTAAAATTCTGAAAGAGATGGGAATACCAGACCACCTGACTTGACTCTTGAGAAACCTGTATACAGGTCAGGAAGCAACAGTTAGAACTGGACATGGAACAACAGACTGGTTCCAAATAGGAAAAGGAGTACATCAAGGCTGTATATTGTCACCCTGCTTATTTAACTTATATGCAGAGTACATCATGAGAAATACTGGGCCAGAGGAAGCACAAGCTGTAATCAAGATTGCCAGGAGATATATCAATAACCTCAGATATGCAGATGACACCACCCTTATGGCAGAAAGTGAAGAAGAACTAAGGAGCCTCTTGATGAAAGTGAAAGAGGAGAGTGAAAAAGTTGGCTTAAAGTTCAACATTCAGAAAACTAAGATCATGGCATCCGGTCCCATCACTTGATGGGAAATAGATGGGGAAACAGTGGAAACAGTGGCTGACTTTATTTTTCTGGGCTCCCAAATCACTGCAGATGATGACTGCAGCCATGAAATTAAAAGACACCTACTCCTTGGAAGGAAAGTTATGACCAACCTAGACAGCATATTAAAAAGCAGAGACATTACTTTTCCAACAAAGGTTTGTCTAGTCAAGCCTATGGTTTTTCCCATGGTCATGTATGGATGTGAGAGTTGGACTGTGAATAAAGCTGAGCACTGAAAAATTGATGCTTTTGAAGTGTGGTGTTGGAGAAGACTCTTGTGAGTCCCTTGGACTGCAAGGCAATCCACCAGTCCATCCTAAAGGTGATCAGTCCCGGGTGTTCATTGGAAGGACTGATGGTGAAGCTGAAACCCCAATACTTTGGCCACCTGATATGAAGAGCTGACTCATTGGAAAAGACCCTGATGCTGGGAAAAATTGAGGGCAGGAGGAGAAGGGGACGACAAAGGATGAGATGGTTGGATGGCATCACTGACTTGATGGACATGGATTTGGGTGGACTCTGGAAGTTGGTGAAGGACAGGGAGGCCTGGCGTGCTGCGGTTCATGGGGTCACAAAGAGTCGGACACGACTGAGCAACTGAAATGAACTGAACTGAACTGCTTTATCTGAGAAATTGTGAGCCCATGTTCTTTTCCAGCTATATCCTTGGGTGAATGGGGTCACCCCCAGCAGAAGGAACAATGTAGCAGTGATTGAACAGTTGCTTGCATCACCAGGCTTCTCCCACAAGCCACCAAGTCAGAACTCTGCTACTTCCTGGGCCAGTTTGCCCTCCTGACAGCTACACCAACTGGGGCCATCAGGAACCCACAAACACCAGTCTCGTTATAAGGCTTGGCCACATCAGCAGGAGAAATAAAGGTTTCCCAAGTAGGCACAAATTCCAGATCCTACAAACTCAGTAAAATTCCTCTTAGCTAAATAGCATCTTTCCTCTGGTCCTCATGATTTCATCCTTTACATAACACAAAACCAACAACCTCTGCACCTCCCAGTTCCTCACAAACTTGCTTCAAACCACCTTCTACTGACCCAATCCACCTTCTATTCCTGCTGTTACAGTTATCCTTCCACATCTCTACCAAATAGAGTCATTATTATATCTAGGACTCCAATGACCTCTTTATCACCAAAGTATGTCTCAAGGTCCTCATGGTAGAGTATCACCCAATGGCTTTGATCCCTTAGGGCCCCTTCCACCTTCAGATAGATACTCCTTTCCTGGCTCCACAACTCCCCTGATTTCTGCTCACCTTACTGGATGCTTTCTGAGTCTCCTTTCCTGGCTTCTTCTCCACCTGAATGCTAATTTGGAGAGTTGTCCTGGGACCTGTGATCTATCTGTACTCCCTTCCTTGGTGACCTCACTTTATTCTGTGGCTATATTGTTGTCTCACGTACTTACATATAATGCTTCCTTTTCCGACGATGTCCAGCTCAAATAAATCACCTGACTTCACGGTCAGAGACATCTTAAACATATTGCATTCATCAAGACATACTTGATCCAGCTCTACTGCCCACACACACCAGCCTGTTTCTCCCCCAGTAATTGCAGTCATCTCCCTGAGTGACACACTCCTTCCCTCCACACACTCTACATCCTCCTTCACAACCACACACATAATTAAAGTTTACCACTGGTTTCTTCTGTGTTCCTCATGCACACCCATCCAAGCCATTAAAATTCCTGTTTCTCTTTTCAAGGCACATCACTTCATCCAGCAACCTCCTTTTCTTCTTCAATCCTAATAGCATAACCATCACCACATCTTTCTGGGACTACGTTCATAGCCCCACTGACCCCACTCATTTCCCATACAATTCATTCTCCAAAGAGCAGCCAGAAAGTTTTTAAATCAAAATCAGATCATATCACTCTGCTTAAAACCCATTAATATTTCCTCTTGCATTTGGAGGAAAAGTCAGTCTATCTATGATGACCCCATGTGAATTTGCTCCCTTCGATTTTCCAGCCCTATTGCCCTGGCCATGACTTTAACTTCCACCAACTTTTACTTCTCTCAGAATGTTATTCTCATTGTTCAGGAGTCATCTCAATTCAAATATCCTCTTCTCAGATAAATCTTCCCTGAAGATATCACCTATGTAAGTCCTCTCTTCTATCTGGCATTTTTATGTAGCTATTGTCCTGTTTTATAAATTTCCTTTCTTTTCTTTCTTGTCCTTGATTCTTGCCCTTTTTACATTGATTTGGCTATTCTCCCTCCTCTTTTCTTTCATTTTTACAGCTTATTAGTTATACACTATCATTTCATATGCTGCCCACAAAATTTAAATACATGTAAACTTACCCTAACAGAAGGTAGAGAATCTGCCTGCAATGCAGGAGACACAGATTCACCCCCTGGATTGGGAAGACACCCTGGAAGAGGAAATGGCAACCCATTCCATATTCTGTTTTGACATTTTGAAGGTATTGCTATACTGTATAAGGGTTTCCATTATTTCATTACTCTCTATTTAATCACGTTCCTTTGAAGGTACCATGTCTTTTTTCTGCCTGATTTTAGGACTTCTTTCTCTTTTGGAATTCTGCTGCTGCTTTACTACCTACTACTGTATATGCTAATTCAGGTTCATTGAGTTTTCTAAAATAAGTTGATAGAGTCTTTCATAAATTCTAGAAAATTCTACTCATTATCATTTCTGTGCTATTGTCTTTTCTTTCTGTTTTCTCCTCCCAAGTCTCTGATCAATATATTTGAAACCTCTTATTCACATCTCTTGTGCTTTCACATTTTCCATTACTTTGCCCTCTGAAGTTCATTCCAGGGCATGTATTTAAATATATGTTCCAGTTAACAATTTTCTCTTTGGCATTACATAATCTTATGTTTAACACATTCTTGAGACACTGTTATTTTTAATAAGCTTTTTTTTTATTTTGGAATAAGTTTACATTTGTAGAAAAAACACAAAAATAGTGCAGAGTCCCCATATACTCCTCACTCAGTTCTCTTATCATTAGCATCTTATATTACCATGGCACATTTATCAACATTTAAAAACTGCCAACAATAAAATATTAAATACTAAACTACAGACATTATTTGAATTTCACCAGTTTTTTCTATGGACATCTTCTTTCTGCCCCAAGATCCAGTCTAGGGTATGCCATTGTAACTACTTGTTATGCTTCCTTATTCTCTTCTAAAAGTTTCTCAGCTTTTCCTAATTTTAATATTTTACAGTCTTGAGTCATTCTATGCAAGTAAATTGTAGAATGTCCTCCAGCTTCATTTTGGCTGATGTTTCATTTTCGGTTTTGTTTGTTTTTACGACTAGACTAAGCCGAATTTATAGGTGAAGTGCATGCCATTCTTATCACATCCTACCGTATCTCGTCTACATCCACAAGCCATCTCTGGATATATTCATCTTCATCACTTGTCTAAGGTGGTGTCTGCCACCTTACCTTTGATTCTGCAGTGTTTGGTTTCTGCTGACCTTCATGTATGGAGGCCAGTTTCCTCTTATGTATAAGAAATTTTACAGTTATGAACTTAAGTTGCTTAGAACTTTACTTTTGAGAACTCCTTGAGGCTGATGTTTAAAATGATTGCTACAAAGATAATTCTAGTTTGATTTTGAAAATATCTGTGGGTACTACCAACTTTGGTCTTTTTAAATATTAAATTTTATATTTAATTTTAATATAAAATAAAATTTTACACCCCATCATCTCTGGCCCTAAGAAATCACTAATCTACTTTCTGTCTGTGTACATTTGTCTATTCTGGACATTTTATGTAAATGATATCACACAAATGATATATTTTATTACTGGCATCTTTCATTTAGCATAATGTTTTCAAGTTTCATCTATGTTGTAGCATGTGTCAGTACTTTGTTTCTTTTTTTTAAATTAATTAATTTCTTTTAATTGGAGGCAATTACTTACAATATTGTATTGGTTTTGCCATACATTGACATGGATCAGCCATGGGTGTACATGTGTTCCCCATCCTGAACCCGCTCCCACCTCCCTCCCCATCCCATCTCTCAGGATTGTACCAGTGCACCGGCCCTGAGCACCCTGTGATTGCCAACTAATATCCCAATGTAATGATAGACCACATTTCATCCATTCATCAAGTCATGGACACTGGGATTATTTCCATTTTTTGGCTATTATAAGTGTTACTATGGACATTTGATACAGTTTGTGTGTGTATACATAGTTTTTCATTTGGGAGGTATATATCTATAATATCTAATGTATCTAAGAGTCATATTGCTGGACTCTATGGCAACTCTGTGTTTAGTCCTTTGAGGAACCACAAGGCTGTTTTCCAAAGCAGCTGAAACATTTTACACTCCCACCAGCAGTGTATGAAAGTTTCGGTTTCTCCACACATTCACCAACACTTGTTATTGTTCTATCCTTTTGACTAGAGCATCCTAGTGGCTTTGAAGTGGTATCTCATCAAGCCTTGACTTGTATTCCCCTAATGGCGAATAATGTCAACCATCTTTTCACATAGTTATCGGAAATTTGTTTATCTTCTTTTCAGAACTCTCCAGATTATTTGCCCCTTTTTAAAAACTGGGTTTTTGTCTTCTTATTGTTGAATAGTTATTTATATACTCTAGTAAAAGTCTCCTCAGATATAAAACTTGAAAATGTTTTCTACCACTCTGTGACTTATCTTTTTCTTGACACCGTCTGCTTGAGCACACAGGTTCTTATTTTGATGGTGTCCAGCTTACCTATTTTTTGCTATTGTTACTTGCACTTTTGTTGTTTTATCTAAGAAACCACTGCCTGGTCCACTGTTATGAAGATCTACACCCATGTTTTCTTTTGAGTTTTATAGTTAATAATGAATATGCATTTAAGTCTATAATGCATTTTGAGTTAATTTCTATATATGGTGTGGGGCGGAGATCCTACATTATTCTTTTCCATGAAAATTATATTCTTTTCATTTAACCTGTTTGAACTTTACTGAGGTTCTTGAATTTAAAAGTTTATGTTTTTTGCCAAATTTGGGAAGATTTCAGTTGTTATATCATCATTTTTTAGCACTGCCCTCTTTCTCATCTCTCTTATAAATTCCAGTGCCACAAACATTTGACATCTTCATTTTAATGATCCTTGAGGCTCTGTTCATTTTATTTTCAATTTTTTCACTTTCTGTCCTTAAGATTAGACCATTTCTATCCTTCTATATTCACATGCAAGTTCATTTTTTAAACTGAGTCAACAATAATTTTGTAAATCAGAAATTGCCTTTTATAGTTCTAAAATTTATATTTGGTTCTATTTTTATAATCTAAGTTTCTTCACTGAGAATTCCCATATTTTCATGTGCATGGAGCTGGATCTCATCTCTCTGAAGGGAAGCGCCAGGTCCAGTAGCATGTGTTGGGGTCTCTATGGGCTTGGTATGGCTTTGGGCAGCCTGTCTGCTAACGGGCAGGGTTGTGTTCCTGTTTTGCTGAAGGTTTGGTGTAAGGTGGCCAGCACTGGAGCTTGCCTGCCTTGGGGTGGGGCCTGGTCTTGGTGTTGAGATGGAGGCCTTTGGGAGAGCCCAGCCTGGGACTCTGCGATGACCTAGAGGGGTGGGGTGGGGGATGGGAGGGAGGCTCAGGGGGGAAGGGATATATGTATAATTATGGCTGATTTGTGTTGCAGCATAGCAGGAACCAACACAAAATTGTGAAGCAATTTTCCTCCAGTTAAAAAATACATTTAAAAAATGTTCACCTTTATTGTTACATGAGCGGCTTCCAAGTCTATCTCACAGTTCCAACACCTGAGTGATCTTGGGGCTTGCTGCCTTTGACTGTACTTTCCCCTCGACAATTACATTGTCTAAAAATGTTAAATATTATGTCATGCACCTCTGGGCCATGTTAAAATTCTCTGAAGAATGTTGGTTTTCGGTTGGTTTTACAAGCAGCCAACCCAATTAGGTTTTGATTGCAGGTTCTTTCTTACCTCTGGGCATGGTGTTTCCAGCGTTGGTTCAGTTTTCATGGCCCTGGCTATGGGATTTAATCTATCCCTCACCTGTTCCACGCAGATTTGGTCCAGGACTAGGGCTCTGGTTTCCATGGTTCTTCAGGCCTCAAAACCTTTGCCAGGTTTATCTGGGTGTGTTCTGTACATGTTCAGCCTAGAGATGATTCATACATAGATTCATCTTCTTCCCCAACTCTTTCAGATCCCTCCCTGTGCCCCCATTCTGTCTACCTCACAGGGGCTTCTTTTCCTGTTTCTCTGACCAGAGAGACAGAGTTCTCTCAGAGTTTTCACAACCTGTACTGTTCTACATGAGAGTGTCAACCTTTGAGACAATGTGGTGAGGAAAAATAGAGGAAAATAATACATCTGGAAAACTCCGCACACTCTTTGTGAAACACTCTTTTCCCACTGCCTGTTTCTAATAGCGTGATTCCCTCTTGCCTGCTCTATGGTGGTGCATAGTGTGACTGGTGCTGTTCTTGGAGAAGAATAGGAGAGGAAAAAATAGAAAAAAAAAAAAAAGAAAAAAGAATAATTATGAGTATTCTCTTCATGCTCCTTCGCCCACGGGGGCTTTCTTTCCTGTTTTCTGTCCTGAGAAATAGAACTTTCTTGGGTATTTTGCCAACAGCACTTGCTATATAGTTTCCCATTTTGATTTGTTCTTGGATAAAAACCGAGAATTTAAGAAAGAAAAGAAAAAAAAAAAAACAGGAAACTCACAGCTACTTTCTTGTTAATTTTTCATATTGTGAGTTTTGACTCTACTTCCAAGTCTGTCTGCTCTTGTTGTTTTTTAGAGTCTTCAGAATTTTGTCCAGTGCATTTATTTGGTTGTAATCACTGTAAAAAAAAAATAAGCTGCAGTGGGCTTACTTCATGATGACCTAAAATAGACAACTTTAAAGCACTTTTAATGATACATTTCTTTCTTAATTCCTTGTTTGTTTATTGACTGATTCCCCTCCATGACTTGAAGGAATACTTCTGTGCAAGAGGTTTTGGTTCTTAATCTGCTGCTATATTCCCAGCACTTAAAATATATATATATATATATCTGGTACATAGTAACTCTCAATAAATATTTATTGAATAAATGGAATCTTTATGCCTTAGTGCTCTTTTCAGCACTTTAGATTTTACTTAAAACAATTTCCTAAAAGTTAAATTACAGTCCCAAAGGTATAATTATCTTTTAGCTTGTTATCATGTTGTCAAATTCTTTGTAAGAATGTTCTACTCTACACTAATAAGTGGAAGTCCCTGTGTCATTGCACTAGAGTGAACTTTTTTTATTTTCAACATTTTCTAACTTACAGGTGAAGGTGTTATCTCAATGTTATTTTATCTATACCAAGTACTTTTAACCCAAGCATCCCTGATTTCCAAAGCAATCTTCATTACCAGGACAGGACCATTCAACCAGAGTGCTCTGTATGCTCTACCTTTGAAAATTCCCCTAAAGGGGGCTCTTCTATAGATCCTCTTGCTGGAAAAAGGAAAAGAGGGAGGTTTTTAAAAGTGTGAACCGAATCATGAATATCCCTTTGCTAAAAACACCCCTAGAGGCCACTAACTTCTTAATTGTGCCCTGCATTCAAAAAGGTGTTGTCAATTCTCTTCTGAAATAATTAGAGTGATGTTTTTCAACTCAATAATCTCATAAGGATCATCCCACGTGCTTCTAGTTTCTACTACCAGGTTGAGGTCACTGCAACCAATCATTAAAAGTAATGAAAATGCTGAACAATATTCTTCACATGGAAAACATTTAAATGTAAGAGATGAGAGAAATTCCCAGATAGTTTTAAGAAATTAAATGTGAAGTTTTAAATTTAAAAATTAAAGCCTTTCACCAAGAATGTAAGTCAAGTGCTGGGGTTTCAGCATTCTGTGGGAATTTACCAATACCAAACACCTGAGCTGGGATTCAGTGGCTTTTGTTGACAGACCTTATGGCCCAGGGCCAACTCAGGGTGAAAATCTCTTAGGTGACATTATAAGCCTACTAACTTTACCTTCGTGGTAATTTCTAATCAAATCTGGTTCATGTGCCATTCCCTCTAATTCTAGGAAAGTACAGAGACAACTGTCTTGGGAGGAGTGAGCAGGAAAAGTAAAAGAAAATTTGGGAGGGGAAAAAGTCCCCAAGAAGTTCTGGTCTTTGTACATTTTTTCCCTCTGGGAGAGTATAACTGTCATGGGACCTCAGGTGAGGTTGTCCCCACCTGTGACCCACACAGATTTGGAAATAGCATATATAATACTCCTTTGAAAGAGTATCCACCTTTGTCTTCAAGAAACTCCTACTAATCTCTCCAAGACAAGTTACCATCAGGTGCTCAGAGGTGCCTCCCACTTTAATAGGAGGAGAACTGAAGCAGTTCTGACACAGGGGAGAGTCTTCAGTGTTTCTGATGAGGGGGCCAGAGAACAGATGGCCTGACCCTCTCTCCCCACCTCTAGTCTCATCCTTGGCTTTCTCATTGGACCAACCAAACCAGGAGCCGGACACTGTTTATTCCGTCCATTTAGGTCAACATCCCAGGGCACCAAGCAGGATGGAAAGCAGAGAAGAGCACACATGAATGTGCTCAGTGCATACAGGATGCTAAACGAGCACTGAGACACTTCCACCACAGGAATTTCTATGTCCTGTTCCCAAGTACCACCCAGGTTATGGAACTGTGTCAGCCAAACTCTTGATCTGTATGTGCATGTCCTATCTAGCAAGTAACTTAGCATTGCCACAAGTGTTCATTTCCTACATCCTACCATAAGTTAAAACACATCTGTCCCTGGAGTTGATTGCACAGTTAGTCACTAGCAATCCAAAAAGGGGAGGAAAAGGTATCAACCCTCTCTTCATTCCCCCTTACTCTTCTTCAGTGAAGGAAAACTCAACCTAATGAGTCATACTCTTTCAGTACTACATGTGCTAGTTAATAAGAGCCTTGTGTTTTATAAGCCATGTAAGTGGGTGTGACCTTCTCCAGGGTCTCTGTCACCACAGACGCCACACACAGTGGAGGGTCCCCTAATTAGGTACAAGGAACTCACTCTCACTTTACTTCATTCTGGAATATTAAGAGCTTTTACAAATTCTGACAAATTCCCTTTTCATCTTTATTCTGTTACTAATATTTTCTAATTTTCCTTGCTGTGGCTTCTTAGATATACCAATTATTTAAAAGTGGATATTTAACTTCCAAATACATAGAGTTCTTAAAGTAATTTTGATATTGATTTCTCATTTTGATATTAATTTCTCATTTAAATTTTTTTTTCTCTGAAATCACCCTCTGTGTTTTTTTAGTCTTCTTCTAACTTTTTTGAGGCTTTCAATGGCTAAGTCAAAGATCTTTCTTGGTAAATGTCATGTTGCACTTCAAAATATGAGGGTTATTTCCAAATATCTTTTGATATTGATTTTCAGTATAATCCCACAGTGATAAGAGAACATACTCTCTATGATTTCAATACCTTTAGACCTTGAAATTCTCACACCTTGTTTTGTGTCCCTGGGTATGTTTCAGTGTCTCCTAGCTTATAGTCTATGGGAAATTTAAGAATTTGTATCCTACTGTTGTGTGAAAAGTGTATAAATCAATTATGTTGAATTGGTTTATGGTGCTTTTCAGACCTACTATATCCTTGTACTTTTCTGATTATTAATTACATTATTTTTTAGAGTTTTATATTGAAATTCCAACTAAAAATATTGATTTATCTACTTAAAATAATTTTAATATATAGTAGAAATATATGTAACTTTATTCTGTATTTTCAAAGTCTCCTGTAAATGTATTATTAAACTTTCATAATTTAAAAACTAAAAAAGAAAGACAAAAAATGAATATGTAAAAATTATTTCTGGCACTAGAGTTGGTTGGTTGGTACATTGAACATGGTGGGCCTAGCCATAAGTTATGTGCTTCAGTCTAGCTAACATCTATTAGAGGTACTCATCAAGTTTACGACAGCACCATCATATTCTGAGTGTGTGTGTGTATATACATATAATTTGATGAAGAGAAAGGGTATTCAAAGCTAACTTTCTAGGGACCTTTGGTCAAGCACAATTAATAGTTACAGAATCACACCTCTATTTACATGAGACTAAATGTATGCAGAGTACATGATGAGAAATGCTGGGCTGGATGAAGCACAAGCTGGAATCAAGATTGCTGGGAAAAATATCAATAACCTCAGATATGCAGATGACACCACACTTATACCAGAAAGTGAAGAAGAACTAAGGAGCCTCTTGATGAAAATGAAAGAGGAAGAGAGTGAAAAAGTTTACTTAAAACTCAACATTCAGAAAACTAAGATCTTGGCATCCAGTCCAATCACTTCATGGGAAATAGGTAGGGAAACAATGGAAACAGTGGCTGACTTTATTTTTTTGGGCTCCAAAGTCACTGAAGATGGTGACTGCAGCCATGAAATTAAAAGATGCTTGTTCCTTGGAAGGAAAGTCATGACCAACCTAGATAGCATATTAAAAAGCAGAGACATTACTTTGCCAACAAAGGTCCATCTCATCAAAGCTATGGTTTTTCCAGTAGCCATGTATGGATGTAAGAGTTGGGCTATAAAGAAAGCTGAGGGCTGAAGAATTGATGCTTTTGAACTGTGGTGTTGGAGAAGACTCTTGGAAGTCCCTTGGACTGCAAGGAGATCAAACCAGTCAATCCTAAAGGAGATCAGTCCTGGGTGTTCATTGGAAGGACTGATGCTGAAGCTGAAACTCCAATACTTTGGCCACCTGATGCGAAGAACTGACTCATTAGAAAAGATCCTGATGCTGGGAAAGATTGAAGGTGGGAGAAGAAGGGGTCAACAGAGGATCTGATGATTGGATGGCATCACCGACTCAATGGACATGAGTTTGAGTAAACTCCAAGAATTGGTGATGGAAGCGAGGCCTGGTATGCTGCAATCCATGGGGTCACAAAGAGTCGGACACGACTGAGCGACTGAACTGAACTGAGCGTGATAGGCATGGTAATTAGAAGCTTGGTAACACAGCAGTGAACAAAGCAGTCAAAAAATTACAGCTTACATGAAAATTACATTCTAATTGGAGAGACAGTTAATATATATGAATAAAATACATATATGAATAAAATAGAAGAATTGATACTAAGAGAAAGCAACAGAAATAGCAGAGTACATTGTCACCAGCTATTCTGGCTTCTAAAAGCCAATTGTTTATAATTGCAGGAAATTTGCAAGGCTGTTGTTGTCACTTTGGCTGCTTAAAACTAGCCTCAGCAGAGACTGCCCTGGTGGTCTAGTGATCAAGATTCCACACTTCCACTGCAGGAGGCACAGGTTCGATTCCTGGACAGGCCAGAAAGCAAAACAAAACAGAATTAGCCTTGATAAAAGTATTTACCTCACAGAAATCAGCAACATTACAGATTGGTGCACCACATGCCCCAAGCCATGAGTCAGCTGTTGCCCATTTGCCAGAACAGCCTGCACTATGGGCCTGTAGAGGCGGAGGGCTCCCTTGTTAGCAAAACTGGTGAAGGAGGACTCCAGGATGAAGGGAGCATCTGAGCAAAGGCTGCCCTGAGGTGAGGGGGGCCAGGCCACATGGCTACAGAGGGAAGGGCATTCCTGGCAGGAGCAGAGCAAGCACAAATGGCACCAAGCTGGGTGGAGTGACAAGGGGAGAAGAGTGGGTCATGAGGCCAGAGAAGCCAAAGGGCCAGGTCATATTGCCTTGCAGGTCGCCATAAAGACTGGCTTTTACTCTGACACGAGGTTATCAGAGGTTTTTCAGCAGTGTGGTAACATGATTCAGTTTATGTTTAACAGATTCATTTTGGCAGATTTGTTGGGAATCAGCTGAAGTTGGCGAGGATAGAAGGGGCCCAGGGGGAAGTTACTGCCAGACCCAGGTAACCTGGGTGACAGGGAGCAGAGGGTGGGGCAGTGTCTAAATGGAGTGATGAGAAATGGTTGGTTCTTGAATATGTTTTTATAGTGGAACTGACAAAATTTGCTGAAAGATCAGAGACCCCAAATCTTCTTGACCACCTGAAAAGACGAAATGCTATTTACCAAAATGGAGAAGACAGTGAGAGGGACAGGTTTGGGGTGAAGTGAGGGGTGCAAGGTAGAGCAGTAGCTCCAGGTCAGACATGCTACACTTGACACGTGTATGAGATGTTCAGTTAGCGGATGTCTTCTCTCCAGCCTCATACAGATTGCCTTTCCTTCCAGGTCTCTGCAAACGCCCTACCTGGAATAGTTGCCTGCAAACTAGTAACTCCTGTGTATTTGGAGCAACAAAGTGACAGGTCTCATTTCATTAATGTGACCAGAAACTCCAGTCACCTGTCCATTTCTGTCTCTGAAACCCTTCCCTCGGACTTGAGTGACTGAACTCAAGTCACACAGTGGCACAGAACTACAGATTTAGTGGGCTGATCTGGTGAAAAGCATCTTTCAGTTGCCCATTTTTGATTTGTCCCAGGGCCCTGGGGAAATATGGGAGGATAGACACATAGACACAGATTCTGACTGATGACTCTGCAGTGACCCTCAGTCCTGGGATGTCTTCCCAGAGTCAAGGGATAATGTACTCAGAAGTCTCTCTCCAAATGACGGCTGGCAGAAAACAGAAAGGACAAAGGACATCTATGAAGAAGATAAGGTAGGTGTAGAAGATTCTTGTTCACATTGAAAAAGTGTGAAAAGACAGACATCTTGTCTAAATCACCCAAGAGCTGCATTTGCATGTGTGAATGTGTGTCCTCTAGCATCACCCATCTCTCTTTCACCCAGTTTCTAACCTTGGGTCAGCCCAGGGATAAAGGGAGGGAGATATTAACATGTGACTGAAGTTTGCATTTTATACCTTTGTGCTGTGTCTCAATTAATCAAAGATTTGCCATAAAACTTCACTGGCGGTGCTCTACACCAAGACATTTCATAAAATATGAGCTGATTAACTTCCTTCTAATTGTATGATAATTAACATTCTAAGTTTTTAATTCTGTTAATTGTCCTCACACAAAGAAACTGACTGGGCTTTCCCAATGCCCTTTGTGACAGTCCTCTTCCCAAAGGGTGGCCTCATTGTCTTTCTGATACAGGGTTTCCCTGTCATTCATCAAGACCTAGAGGTAAGTGTGCAGTTATCTCTCCAGCCATTCTGTCAGGAGCCAAGCCTGTGCCCATAAATCAAACACGGAAAGTCATTTGGTATTTTATCAGGATGTCAGGCTGGTTCTGTGAACATCCCTTCCTCTTAACGAACAATTAAGTTGCTGAAAACAATAAGGTCCCAAATGCATCTGAGCCACATGGGCCGTGGTTGAGCACATCCTGGTGCATAGGTGGCTTTCACATCAGCACACTGAGGAAGTTCAAGAGCAAATCTGCTGTGTTGATGACAGGCTTCTTAAGGGCAAAGATTCAGACCTGCCTCAGCACAGGAAGGGAAAGAAGAAAGTGATTATCAGGGCTTTTCACACCAGAATTGCATAGTAACTTCACAAATTACATATTCCATGAAGGAGATTTTATTATACTTGCTTTGCATTTGAGGAAACTGAGGCACGGTAAAATTAAATGAAACACAAAAGTCATATAGGCCATATGTGGCAGGATTTTGGATTCAATTATATATGACCTCTAAGGTTTTAATCTAGTGGATATTGTACCTATGAATAAAAGAAATCAATAATTCATTAAGCATCTATATACTAGGTACAATTATGAGATCTTTACATAAATTATTTGTAATATTTACCATAGTCCTCAGACCTGGTTGAAGTATATGTTCTGCTGAGGAAAAGGAGCTTCCTCATGGTCATGTAATCTGTTCAGGCTACCCAGCTCAAAAGCAGAGGTGGGCTTCTGAGAGGGTTCAGCCAAACTTACTCTTGGCCAGATCTATCTGGGTGCCTGACTGATCATCAGCACACATACCCTCGCCTACCTGAAGTCATCACATGTGTTCAGTCCAAAAGGATTTTGGGCAAGAGGGCCATGAGTTAGGTTGAAGATGGGCAAGGTCAGGGCTGACAAGGAAGAGCAGAGAGATGCTGGAAGAGACAAAATGATGGACATTGACCCAGCATTTCCTTTTTACACCAGGTCAATATCTTCCCTCTCTTTCTAATCCAAACATTGCTCAAATAGATTTCTCTGATCATATTACGGTTTCCCAAATCTGGCTTCTTTTGCCAACAGTTCAATGACACTCTTTTAATTTAGGTTGCCAATTAATTCTTAACATTGAAATACAAAATGTATTTTTGAGGAGCCATGTTTCTGCCTGTCATCACTAGTAATTGTCTTTTCCTTGAAACTACATTTTCTATTTGGTTTGTGTAACTCCATATCTTCTGCTTCTCCAGCTATCTCTTTGATTATTTCTTCAGTGTCTCCTTGGCCTCTTCATTTTTTCCTACCATTAATGGCCAAGAAACTCATTGTCCTCTCATACTTCCCTAGTGACCTCAACAGGGTACCTCTACTGTGAAAAGAAGGAGTAAGTGTGGTAAGTATGAGAATTGTTCTGCTAGCAGTAATTTCTCTCTTGTTATTGAGGTCCTATCATATCCTTTAGTCATCCAAAAAGTAACATGAGAAATACTCTAGATTTCTCAATCTCCTTCATCACACCATACCAAACTATCATTTAACCATGCAAATTTTAGCCTTAAAATAAAATTTAAGTCCAGGACATGTTCAATAAATCGCAGTTCTATAGAATGTTAAAATGAGACAATATTTAACTCCACATAAAAACTAAAATGAATTCAACAAAGTTACAAGATACAAAATAAACATGCAAATATCAGTTACATTTATGTACACTAATAAGAAATTATCCAAAAATGAAATTAAAAAACAATTGCATCTACAGTAGGACAAAAAGGAGTATAATACTTAGAAATAAAACTAAACAATGAAATGAAATTTTGGTACAGTACTGAAATTAAAGATAAACATAAATGGGATGCTTTTAACCCATGTTTAAGGATTGGAAGAATTAATATTGTTAAAATGTTCATACTATCCACAATGATTTATGTGTGCATTCTAAGCCACTTTGGTTCTGTTTGACTCTTTATGATCCTATGGACCATAGCCTGCCAGGCTCCCCTGGGATTTTCCAGGCAAGAAAACTGGAGTGGACTGTCGTGCCCTTTTCCAGGGGAATTTCCTGACCCAGGGATTGAGCCCAAGTCTCTTATGCCTCCTGCATTGGCAGCTGGATTCTTTACCACTAGCACCACCTAGGAATCCCAAAGTGATTTATAGATTCAACATAACCCATTTCAAAATTCTAAGTCATCACCTAGGAATCCCAAAGTGGTTTATAGATTCAATGTAACCCATTTCAAAATTCTAAGTCATCTTTTCATCTTTTTCTACAGAAATAGAAAAATCCTAAAATTCATTTACAACCACAAAAGACCACAAAGAGCCAAAGCAATTTTGAGCAAGAACAAAGTTAGAAGCATCACACTTCCTGATTTCAAAGTATATCACACAGCTATAGAATAAAACAGATACATAAATCAATGGAACAGAAAGAATAGAGAGTCCAGCAATGAGCTCACACATATATAGTCAACTGATACTTGACAAGAGTGTCAGGAATAGACAATGGAGAAAGAACAGTCTCTTCAATAAATGGTGCTGGGGGAGAATGGATATCTACATACAAATGAGTGAAACTGGACCCTTATGTCATACATTACACAAAGTATTAACTCAAAAATGGAATACAGACCTAAATGTGAGATATGAAATAGTAAAGAACCTAGAAGACTACACATGGAAAAAATTTCTTGATGTTTACCTTGGCAAAAATTTCTTAGATATGATACCAAAAATACAGGTAACAAAAGCAAAAATTGACTGCATGATACCACTTAAGTGATGAACCTCAAATAGCCAAACTCATAGAAACACAATGTAAAATAGTGATAGATAGGATCTGGGTGGAGGGAATATGGCAAGGTATTAGTCAAAAGACACAAAATTTCAACTATACGAGATAAATAAGATCTAGAGATTCAAAATACTATAACTATAATGTTTATAGTTAACAATATTATAACATAAAGATTTTCTGAAAAAGTAGATCCCATGTTAAAGTTCTTACAATAATAGTAATAGTAAGTAATATAATAATAGTCATAATAATAATAAATGAGGAGGAGAAAGAAAGGTTTTGGAAATGATGGATAGACTTATGGCATAGATTGTAGTGATGGTTTTATAAGTGTATAATTATCTCCACTGTCATCAAATTGTATATGTATGTTAATTATGTACAGATTTTTGTATACCAAAAAAAGTTTTAATCAATTAATAAGAAAAAATCAAAGTGAAGAAGTTTACTTTACTACAGGATTTATTAGAGCCTTTATCTTGCTGTTGGGTTCTATGGAGCAAAATTGTGAGACAGCACATAGACAGTGATGGGTTCCTGCCCAAACTCAGACATATGTTTCCCCACACTGAGTGTCTTCTACACATTAAGCAATAAGCTAAGTGCTCAACTATTATTAACACACTTAGTTGACTCAACAATTTGAGCAAGCTCCGGGAGTTGGTGCTGGACAGGGAAGTCTGGTTTCCTGCAGTTCATGGGGCTGCAAAGAGTCAGACATGACTGAGTAACTGAACTGAACTGATGAGGTTGGAACTCCCATGATGGAAATACTATACTTACAAGGAGAGAGAGAGATATCTCTTTCTGTCTGCCATGTGAGGACACAGTGCAAAGGAGACTGCAAACCAGGAAGAGCCTTCGCAGGGGAACTGAAAGGATGACACCTTGATTATCTCAATAGCTGCAGAAAAAAATCTGGTGACAAAATTCAACATTCATTTGTGATTTAAAACAAAAAAAAAAAAAAACAAAAAAACTTTCCACAAAGTGAATGTGGAGGAAATATACCTCAGCATAATAAAGGCTGTATATGACAAACCCATAACCATCATACTCTGGTGAAAACCTGAAAACATTTCCTCTAAGGTGAGGAACAAAGACAAAGATATCCACTCTTGTCACTTTTATTCAACATAGTATTGGAAGACTGGGCCTCCCTGATAGCTCAGTTGGTAAAAAATCCACCTGCAATGTGCGAGACCCGGGTTCAATGCCTGTGTTGGGAAGATCCCTTGGAGAAGGGAAAGGCTACCCACTCCAGTATTCTGGCCTAGAGAATTCCATGGACTGTATAGTCCATGGGGTTGCAAAGAATCAAACATGACTGAGTGACTTTCACTTTCATATTGGAAGACCAATGCACAGCAATCAGACAAGAAAAATAAAAATAAAAAGAAGCCAAATCAGAAAAGAAGTAAAACTTATATATATATATATATATATATATATATATATATATATATATAATCATGTCACTCTTTGTAGATATATAAGAAATTCTAAAAACACCAACCAAAAAACTATTAGAACTTATCACTGAATTTAGGAACATTAAAGATACAAAATTAATATACACAAATTTCTTACATTTCTATACACTAACAATGAACAATCAGAAAGAGAAATTAAGAAAATAATTTCATTTACATTGCATCAAAAAGAACAAAATACCTGTGAATTAATCTAACCAAGAAGGTGAAAGACATGCTCTTGAAAAACTATAAGACACTGATGAAAGAAAATGAAGATAACACAAACAGATGAAAAGATATGCCATGTTTATGAATTGGAAGAATTAATGTTATTAAAATGAGTATGCTCCCCAATGCATCAGAGATTCAATATAGAACTAGAACAAATAATTCTAAAATTTGTATGGATGCACAAAAGACTCCAAATAGTCAAAACAATCTTGAGAAAAAGAACAAACCTGGAGATACCACACTTCCTGATTTCAAACTTCAATGCTAGAATAATCAAAGCAGAATGGTAGAAGTATAAAAACAAACACTTAGACCAATGGAACAAAATATAGATCCCAGAAGTAACTCCTACCACTATGGGATCATAGTTAAGCTATGACAAAGGAAGCAAAAATATACAATGAGAAAAAGACGGCCTCTTCAATTAATAGTGTTGGTAAAACTGGACAACCACCTGAAAAAGAGTCAAGGTGGATTCTATCACCATATTCTCACATCATACTCAAAAATAAACTCAAAATTGATTAAAGTCTTAAATGTAAGAAATGAAATCATAAAGCTCCTAGAAGGAAATAGGCAGTATGTTCTTTTACACAGCTCTTAGCAATATTTGGGGAGAGGGTGGCAAATATATCACCTCAAGCAAGGTAAACAAAGCAAGAATCAACAAATGGGACTATATCAAACTAAAAAACTTTTGCATGATGAAGGGAACTATCCACAAAACAAAAATTGCACCTACTGAATGGGAGAAGATATTTGCAAGCAATATATCTGAAGGGGGTAAATATCCAAAATATACAAAGAACTTGTACAACTCAAAATTAAAAAAACAAAGAATCAAATTGAAAAATGGTCTGAAGATCTAAATAGATGTTTTTCCCAGGAAGATATATATATGTGTCAACAGACACATGAAAAAAAAAAAATGCTCAGCATCATTAATCACTAGGAAAATGCAAATGAAAACCACAATGACATATCACCTCACTCTTGTCTGAATAGCTATTATCAGGACACCTGGGAAGAATTATCAGGACAGGAAATAACATATATTGGTAAGGATGAGTAAAAAAGGGTAGAAAAGGGTAATCCTAATGCACTGTTCATTGGAATGTAAATTCATGTAAGCACTATGGAAAACAGTATGAAGTTTCCCCAAAATTTAAAATAGAACTACCACAAGATTCAACAATTTCACTTCTGAGTACATTTCCAAAGGAAAAAAACAAAAACAAAAAACTATGTGACCAACAGTAGATGAACAGATAAAGAAGATGTAGCATATATATTATGAGTGGGTGAGTGAAAGTCAGTCATGTCCGACTCTTTGCAACTCCATGGACTATACATATACAGTCCATGGAATTCTCCAGACCAGATTATGGTTGACTAATTTTCCATTAATATAGACTATCTATCTATCTGCTGCTGCTGTTAAGTCGCTTCAGTCGTGTCCCACTCTGTGTGACCCCATAGACGGCAGCCCACCAGGCTCCCCCGTCCCTGGGATTCTCCAGGCAAGGACACTGGAGTGGGTTGCCATTTCCTTCTCCAATGCATGAAAGTGAAAAGTGAAAATGAAGACGCTCAGTCATGTCCAACTCTTAGCGACCCCATGAATCGCAGCACACCAGGCCTCCCAGTCCACCACCAACTCCTAGAGTTTACTCAAACTCATGTCCATCGAGGTGGTGATGCCATCCAGCCATCTCATCCTCTGTCATCGCCTTCTCCTTCTGCCCCCAATCCCTCCCAGCATCAGGGTCTTTTCCAATGAGGCAACTCTTCGCACCAGGTGGCCAAAGGATTGGAGTTTCAGCTTCAGCATCAGTCCTTCCAATGAACACCCAGGACTGATCTCCTTTAGGATAGACTGGTTGGATCTCCTTGCAGTCCAAGAGATTCTCAAAAGTCTTCTCCAACACCACAGTTCAAAAGCATCAATTTTTCGGGACTCAGCTTTCATCACAGTCCAATTCTCACACCTATACATGACCACTGGAAAAAACATAGCCTTGACTAGACGGACCTTTGTTGGAAAAGTAATGTCTCTGCATTTTACTATGCTTTCTAGGTTGGTCATAACTTTCCTTCCAAGGAGTAAGCATCTTTTAATTTCATGACTGCAATTACCATCTGCAGTGATTTTGGAGCCCAAAAAAATAGTCTGATTCTGTTTCCACTGTTTCCCCATCTATTTCCCATGGGGTGATGGAACCAGATGCCATGATCTTAGTTTTCTGAATGTTGAGCTTTAAGCCAACTTTTTCACTCTCCTCTTTCACTTTCATCAAGAGGATTTTTAGTTCCTCTTCATTCTCTGCCATAAGGGTGGTGTCATCTACATATCTGAGGTTATTGATATTTCTCCCAGCTTGTGCTTCTGATTCCAGCTTGTGCTTCATCCAGCCCAGCGTTTCTCATGATGTACTCTGCATATAAGTTAAATAAGCAGCGTGACAATATACAGCCTTGACGTACTCATTTTTCTATTTGGAACCAGTCTGTTGTTCCATGTCCAGTTCTAACTGTTGCTTCCTGACCTGCATACAGGTTTCTCAAGAGGCAGCTCAGGTGGTCTGGTATGCCCATCTCAGAATTTTCCACAGTTTATTGTGATCCACACAGTCAAAGGGCTTTGGCATGGTCAATAATGCAGAAATAGATATTTTTCTGGAACCCTCTTGCTTTTTTGATGATCCAGAGAATATTGGCAATTTGATCTCTGGTTCCTCTGCCTTTTCTAAAACCAGCTTGAACATCTGGAAGTTCACAGTTCTTGTATCGCTGAAGCCTGGCTTGGAGAATTTTGAGCATTACTTTACTAGCGTGTGAGATATTATCTATCTATCTAGTCAACCATAAATAGTGAAATCTTGTTATTTGCTACAACATGAATGAACCTAAAGGGTATTATCTTAAATTAAACAAGTCTGAAAGAGAAAGACAAATACCACATGATTATATTTATGGAATGGAATCTAAATTCCTTTCCAAAGCTAAATTTGTGGAATCTAAAAAACAAATGATCACACATAACAAAATGGAAACAGACTCATAATACAGAAAACAAGCAAGGTGGTTGCCAGAGGGGAGGTGATAGGGAGAAAAAAGTTATAGCTGAGAGAGATTAAGAGGTACAAACTTCCAGTTAGAAAATAAGTGAGTTACAGGGATGAGATACATAGCATGAGGAACAGTCAACAATAATGCAATATCTTTGTATGGTGACAGATGGAAGCTAGACTTACCTTGGTAATTATTTTGCGATGTATGAAAATATTGAATTTCTATGTTGTACATCACAACTAACACGGTGTTGTCGACCAATTAAACTTCAAAACAAATTCATAGAGAAGGAACTCAGATCTGTGGTTACCAGAAGTGGGAAAGAAGCGAGGGAGAGCTGGATGAAGGTGAACAAAAGATCCAAGCTTCAAGTTTTAAGATAAATAAGTACTACAGATGGAAGTACATGATAAATATAATTATATAGGTACACTATAAATATAATTAACACTGTTTTATGCTATATATGAACATTGTTAGGAGGGTAAACCTAAGTTCTCATCCCAAGGGAAAACATTTTTTTTTTAATTATGTATCTATACAAGATAATCATATTGTCTAAAATTAATGTGGTAATCATTTCATGATTTATGCAAATCAAATAACTTTATTTTAAATCTTAAGCATGAACAGTGCTGAATGTCGACTATATCTCAATAAAACTAGAAGAAAAAATTTATATTTTATTTATTGCCATGAAACATCTACTGGCTTTTAATTAGGAAGATAGCAAATTATACCCTTTAATTAAAGGAAATATGTATAAGTATTTATTTTAAACACTGTGCATAGTTAGGATTCAGTACACAGTGTAAATATTCTAGAAATGTTGATGATGTTTTAGTGTATTCCAGCTTAAGGCTCGGCACAAGTTCTGGCCAAATCAATACTTGCCAAGCATTCATTTTTGGTCCCCTCTACCCTGTGCCAGAGGCCCATGACAGATGCAGTGGGCAACATTGTAGAAGATGCTAGCCACATCAACAACATAAAAATCAAACAGGATGGGTGGTCAATAGAAGGTTTCTGGGAGAAAGTGAGTCTTCAAAGATGAGTCAGATTTTACTATAAGTGATGGAGGAAATGGGACACTGAAATACTTACAAGCATTCTGACCCAGCATGGGGGGAAATGACCTTAGTTTCTGGCTCCCAAGAGAAGAAAACAGCTGAGTCTGAAGACTGATGAGGGGCCATCCCCCATAGCTGATAACTCCAGGGGTAACCTTTTTCAGCCTTGGCTGCCACTAGAATTACCTGGGGAGACTTTAAAAATTCAGATGCCCAGACTATGTTGTTGTTGTTGTTCAGACGCTCAGCCATGTCTGACTCTTTGTGACCCCATGGACTGCAGCATTCCAGGCTTCCCTGTCCTCCACCATCTTCCAGAGCTTGCTCAAACTCATGTCCATTGAATCACTAACACCATCTAACCATCTCATCCTCTGTCATCCTGCCTTCAATCTTTCCCAGCATCAGGGTCTTTTCTAATGAGTTGGTTCATCGCATTGCATGGCTGAAGTATTGGAGCTTCCATTTCAGCATCAGCCCTTCCAATTCCAATTCAGTCCTTCCAATTCAGGGTTGATTAGACCGTATCACAGACTAATTGAATCAGAATTTCTGGACATGGGACCATATGCCTAGGGAATGGCAACTTTCCTTTCTACAAAGTGCCTGTAGGCCATGGTTGACTTGAGCCTCCAACTTCAGAAAAGCCTGGAAGGATCCTGCATGCAGCTGTGCGCATCACTCATGATGACCCACAGCTGCTCCACGAAGCAGGGCTGGCCCTGCCCTCGGGGTACTAACTGCCATCTCCAGTAGCCAGAACTTCTTGGCCCTGTAGATGCTGTCACCCCTTCATCCCCAGGTGCCGCCCATCAGGCAAGACATAGGTATGCTCTGTGTTAGGTTTCTCCTATATATTTCTACACCTTTAAAAGTCCAACTCCCTCCCTCCAGTATAGAAGAGGTAACCTAATAAGTATCCTATCAAGTCTGGTTAAGGTCCACAGAACCCAACATCTGAAATGTAAGACCACTTTGAAGTTATCTCACATGTTATCAAAGCTGGCACCCATTTGGGGAAAAATTAGTGGTCATAACAGTGCCCACCAATGCCCAGCAGCTCTGCTTCAACCTTTGATTTCCTGACAAGGGTTAGTCCTCTTACTCCTCCCCTTTCTGATTTTGAGGGTATGTTTTCTCAGTGTCCTTATGGCCTTGCCCCCTCTGCAGTCTGCCCAGGAACATACAGAGAGCCTGCATTTGGAACTAACTGGTTCAAAAAGTTTTCCCCCACTGTGCAAGGAAGAGCAAGCATGCCCCAGCTCCTGCTACTCCCTACCATTAGCCACACTTTGGCATCATCCACCTGGATGAAGGGATGTGGCTGCTTCCCCATACAGAGGCCTGCCAAGCATAAGACCAAGGCCAAGGCTTTGCTGATCTGGCCAGTAAAGGGACAATAGAACCCCTTTAGATTCTACTTTTTAATAACTTAGACAGCACAGGCAGAGTGGCTATCAACTCCTGTGTCCTTCTCCCTAGCAATGAAAAAGTAGGGGCTGGACAATGGAGATTATATGGGGAAACCTTGGTCCTGAGGAGCCCAAGTTAAGCAGTTCACTGTCTGCAGCTACATCTTGGAAGGTGGAACAGAAAGCTCCATGTCTCTTCAGAACCTGGGAAGCCATAGAAACTGACAGCCTCCCATAGGTCATGAAGGTAAGCAAGAGATGGCCTTAGAACAACTCTTCACAAGGCTTCTTACAAGACTCAAACAAGCCACAGTTCAAACTTTTGGCTGGGGGCCGATATAGAAAGTGTGAGGTCACTGGGGCACCAAGGCAGACCCATCCCTCCAAGGCCCACACAACCTCAGGCAGCATCCCACCTGTTCTTCAGGAGCAGTTCTCACCTTCCACTAGGTAGGCATCCTTGGCTGCCTGCCCTGTAAGGTGCAGAGATATGCAACAGAAAGGAAGGGGCTCTGAAGATTTAGAGGACCAAGTTGATGGTGGTCCTAGCCCCAGCATGGAGAAGAAAATAGAAGAGGCAAGTACACATTGAAAGCTGTCCAGAAAGAGTTGAAGGTTGCCTGAACCAGAGAAGCAGCAGGATGGAGAGGCAGGCAAACACTCTGGAGATGAGGGGAGGCAAGATGAGGATGTGCCTCTTGGTCTTGACAGCATGTGGAGGAAGCAGAAGTCAAGGATCCAGATTCTTGCCCAGGCCATCAGCATTGGGCACTGCCACCATCAGGTGAGGGAATATTTTGGGGACAAGTTCCAGAGGAATGTGGATCATCTGCACAGGATGTCAGGGGCCCCAGCAGCAGGTGGGAGGGGTATGTGAGCGAGTGCATGAAGATTTTGTCATCCAAAAGCTCAGAAGATACCATTCAATAAGGATGCTCAGACACTCATAGTGCATAAAGGTGAAGTGGTAGAAGAAACAAAATAGACAAGGAACCATGATTAAGATAAAGGAGCACAGGGTCAGTAGCATAAACAGCAGGGTAACAGAGCTAGGAGGAAGCACCACCTGCAAGCTGAGCTTTGAAGGATAAATCAACTCTATTCCATCAGTAGAATCAGGTGACTGGAAGGCATTCAAGGGACAGAGCCACTAGTGAGACCCCTGGAGGCAGGTGTAATACCAGGTTGTGCTCAGGAACTCATGAGAAAGTGGAGGAGGAGCAGAGCCATGCATACTGAGAGGACACACAGAATGAGAGGCTTGAGGCTGTAACTGCATGGCTGCCTCATGGCAGGACCCATCATTTGGGGAGATATTACCTGCTCTTTCCCAACACAGCATCTTGCAAACCCAGTGCTCAGGCGGTAGGAAGTCCTTTAGGATAGAAGTGATGGTTTCGTGATGGTATTGAATAGACATTTGCATGCTCTGGTCACCCAGCCTTTGAACTATTAGTGCTATACCTCACAGGGAAACTATTTCCGATCATGGATCTGAATAACAGAGAAGGGAAAGGAAGTGAATTCAGTGCCAGCTAAGCACTGACAAGTGACTTTTTTCTCCATCTACTAAAGTGAATCAGAATTCTTAGGCATAGTCAAACTTAAAACACACAAAAGAAAAAAGATTCCATCTCTTTCAGTGGCTCTGAATATAGTGAATCTAGACAAAGTCTTCCCCTGCCTCTTTTGCTGCTTTAAATCACATTGTAGGTATCTTACAGGTCAGTGTTCAGACATCCAGGAGAGTTTCCTCTGGACGTAGTTTTGTCCAGCATGGCCACCACCATCCTGCAGGCTGTCATCTCCCTTTTTCATGAGCACTCAGTCACTCCAGTCATATGTGATTCTTTGCAACCCCATGGACTATAGCACACCAGGCTCCTCTGTCCATGGGATACTCCAGGCAAGAATGCTAGAGTGGGTTGCCATACCCTCCTCCAGGGTATCTTCCCAGGCCAGGAATCAAACCCACATCTCCTGTGTCTCCGGCATTGTAAGCAGATTATTTACCCACTGAGCCACCTGGGAAGCTTCCTAAAGAGTTGCCACAGTTTCCACTGCTGAGTCTGGTTCCAAAATTGTCCTAAGATAATGGGCTATCAAGGGCACCTTATACTCTTTTACTTATTTTTTTTATTTTTTTGGGTACACCACACAGCATGTGGAATCCTAGTTTCCTGACCAAGTGTCAAACCCCAGCCCCCTGCATTGGAAGTGCAGTCTTTCTTAACTACTGGACCACCAGAGAAGTCCCATGAACACCTTACATTCTTTGTACTTGCAGGTTCACAAGAAGCCCTGGCATGAATGTGAAATACCTCCTTGCTTGCTAGGTTCTGACTCCATGTTCTCAACAGTGTGATTGTAAACTCACATTATTTTGTTACAAATAGTATGTGTGCTAAGAGATTTTGCTTTGTCCTCCATACAGTAATTATGCTCTTCTTTTCTTTCCAATTATAAAACAAATGATATTTATTAGTTTTACTTTGGGAAATATAGAAAAGTATGAAGAAAAATGGAATTATACTCAAATATAATGTTAAAAGGAGCTTCCTTGGTGGCTCAGATGGTAAAGAATCAGCCTGCAATGCAGGAGACCTGGGTTTGCTCCCTGGGTTGGGAAGATGCCCTGGAGAAGGGAAGGGCAACCCACTCCAGTATTCTTACCTGGAAAATCCCATGGACAGAGGAACCTGGCTGGCTACAGTCCATGGGGTTGCAAAGAGTCAGACATGACTGAGTGACTAAGCACAACGATAATGTTAAAAAGAAATCCAGGAACTTCCCTAGTGGTCCAGCGATTAAGAATCTGCCTTGCAATTCAGGCGACACGGGTTCAATCCTTGGTCAGGAAACAGATCCCACATGCCACTGAGCAATTAAGCCTGCACGCTACAACTACTGAGCTCAAGTGCCATAACTAGAGAGTCTGTGCACCGTAGTGAAGGATCCTGAACGATGCAACAAGATCCCACAAGCTGCAACTAAGGCCCAACACAGCCAATAAATAAATAAATATTTTCTAAAACTAGGAAAACCCATTGCCTTTCAGTTCCATTGCCCAAGTTCAGGACCATGTCTCCTGTGTCCCAGTATGGCCCCCATGCAGCCCAGAGCCTCTCTCACAGCCCAGCACCCTCTTCGACATCTTCCAAACATTCTGGACAAAACTCTCCCCTATTGCCTTAGCAGTTCCCAAAGCCAAGGGCCTTTCTAGCTCATCTGTCCTTAATTTTTCCTGAAGGCAGAGTACATAAGGTTCCTGAGGGGTTACTACACTGGAGACTGCTCCCAAGAACACCCATGCTTTGGTGTATGTACATCAGGGCAAGTATATGCCACTACAAGGCTCCAGGTAGTTGATGGGAAATTCTGTAGAGCCCTACCATCCAGCAAGGCCTGTAGAGGAAACACAGACTGCCAGGGCCTCCTCTGACAGGGAGCATGCTGGGGAAGTCCAAGTCATGTCATTTGTCACATGGAGAACCAAAACAAAGGGCCAGGGGGAGGTGGCTTTGTATTCTCTTTTCCTCTGACTCTCACTAAACTTTATCAACTACTATTTACATCTAGAGTAAAATAGAGTGGAAAGTGAGGTCATTATCCCATTGATCTGCAGTAGAAAAAAATAAGTCATGGCTAAGGAGATCCAACTAGCCCATCCTAAAGTAGATCAGTCCTGGGTGTTCATTGGAAGGACTGATACTGAAGCTGAAACTCCAATACTTTGGCCACCTCATGCGAAGAGCTGCCTCATTGGAAAAGACCCTGATGCTGGGAGGAATTGGGGGCAGGAGGAGAAGAGGACGACAGAGGATGGGATGGCTGGATGGCATCACCGATTCGACGGACATGAGTTAGAGTGGACTCCGGGAGTTGGTGATGGACAGGGAGGCCTGGCATGCTGCGATTCATGGGGTCGCAAAGAGTCAGACACGACTGAGCAACTGAACTGAACTGATGACTGATAAAATACAGAAATGCCTGTATGTTCTCTGCTAACCAAATCCAACAGATACACTGAAACCAAGTCCCTCTAAAATTGAGTTTGTCTGCCAGGTTTATGGTTAACCTCACTACTCAAAACTCTTACTATTCATGAAGATTTTTACTCAAGATTGAGTATCAAAAAAAAGAGAAAATTGCAACCTTATACAAACCCCTGTGTCTCTGACCTTTGAAGTTAAAGGGTTTAGTCTCCCAGGCCTCTGTTGGGTCTCAAAAGGCTGACTCAAGAGCTTACAGTTAGGAAATATGAAAATGTAGAAATCAAGAATAGCTGTTGGGCTGGAACACTGGTAACAACTTACACTATAAATATACCACATAGAATCACTGAACCCACAGTTCCCTGAAAGATGTAGATAAAGGCCTGACACACATTCTTGAGTTATTTTTATGTGAAGCAAACTCCCACCAGATGAAAATTGCTGACCACAAGCACAGAGACCCTAGACTGGTTGAAACCAGAAAGTTGATTATGCTTGAAACTTCACCTTGAACCAACCAAATCGAGAACTAGAAATAAGCTGAGCTCACACACTGCAGCCTCCTCCCTCACACCATCCTGAAAACCCTTTCCCTGCAAGCCATCACGGAGGTTGGGTCTTTGGAGCATGAGCTGCCTGTTCTCCTTGCTTGCCCACCAGCAATCAATGCTGTTCTTTTCTTCACCACAACCCAGTATTAATAGATTGGTTAATGTATACTGAGAATGGACTCAAGTTTGGCTCAGTAACAACACTACCATTTTAAAAATGGTATAATGTGGTTTAATGGAAAAACTACAGGTGTTAGCCCTGGGAATATCTGGCCCAAAGCATGTTCCACAATGTATTGGTTGTGAAATCAAAGGAAAATGTATTCATTTCACTATGCCTCAACATTTGCATTACAAATTGAATATTAGAACATTTAATCTAGAAGATTAAGTGAAAAAAAAGTAGTAACATCACTGCCATGTAGCAGGGGTTTAATAAATTATTCTCTGTCACTCTTTGCACATATGCACCCTAGCTGTATGTTTGTTGCTCAGTCATGTCTGACGCTTTGCAACCCCATGGACTATACATCGTCAGATTCCTCAGTCCATGGGATTCTCCAGGCAAGAATACTGGAGTGAATTGTCAGTTCCTTCTTCAGGAGATTTTCCCAACCCAGGGATCCAACCTGGGTCTTCCACATTGCAGGCAGATTCTTTACTACCTAAGCCACCAGGGAAGCCCACTCTGGTTAGCCTATAGAACCAACCTTATACACTTCTGAACTCATCATCAACACACTGTGTCCACCCTGAGGTTCTCTGCTCATCGTCAGGACTGTGGAGTCTGCTCTGGGGTTCTATGCTCACCTACAAGACTGCAGTGTTCATAGTGGGGTTGTGTGCTCGGCAACAGCACTATGGTGTCCACACTGGACATGCTTATTCATCCATTCATACATTTATTAAGATAATGAGCTCCAGTGTTCCTACTTGGGTATAGGTCTTGTTTTAGGAACTGGCAAGGTAAAGATTAATAAAGTACAGTTCCTGCCTCAAAAACAAGCTCCATGTTAAGGAGCATAAATGATTCTGCCAAGGTGGGCAGTGCTGGGCTTCATGCTACTCCACCTGTTTCCTGTGGGTGGGCCTTATAAGTGTGAGCTCTGGACACAGCTGTGCCTTTCTATCTAAACTCCCCTTATTTCAAGGAATCTAGAAATCACCGAAAACTAAATATTAACAGTGACCTGAGAGCTTGTTTGAAGGTTCTAACAAAAGAGCACAGCTACTTTTACACCCTTGACAGAAGAATGCGTGCTTGCGTGCATGCTCAGTCACTTCAGTCGTGTCCAACTCTTTGTGACCCCATGGACTGTAGCCTGCCAGGCTCCTCTGTCCATGGACTTCTCCAGGCAATAATACTGGAGTGGGTAGCCATTCCCTTCTCCGGGGTATCTTCTCAACCCAGGGATCAAACCCACGTCTCCTGCCTTGCAGGTAGATTCTTTACCATCTGAGCCACCAGGGAAGCCGGATACAAATAAACTTATTTATAAAACAGAAACAGACTCACAAACTTAGAGAATGAATTTATGGTTATCAGAGGGAAGGGTTGGGGGAATAGATAGTTAGGAAATTTGAGATTTGCCTGTACACACTGCTATATTTAAAATAGATAACAAACAAGTATAGCACAGAGAACTCCGCTCAGTATTCTGTAATAACTTAAATGGGAAAAGAATTTGAAAAATAATAGCTACTCGTATATGTATAACTGAATCACCTTTCTGTATTCCTGAAACTAACACAACATTGTTAATAATCTATACTCCAATATAAATTAAAAATTAAAAGAAATATCCATATATAAAAATAGGCCAACTCTGGGAATTGTCTAGTGGTTCAGGGATTAGGGCCTGGTGCTTTCACTGCCAGGGCCCTGGGTCCAGTCACTGGTCAGGGAACTAAGATCACATAAGCTACATGGTATAGCCAAAAATAAAAGTATGCCAATTAGAAAAAAAAAAAAAAACAATTAACTAGGCATCAACTTACCCTAGATACTAGGACGGACCAGAGGAAGGAAGATAAGCCAAAACTAAAAAATATTACAGAAATGTAACCTTGAATTGAGAAAGTTGCATCAGTTCACTCTTCTTAAAAAAAGGAAAAGTTTAGTAGCAGTGCCTCTATCTCAGCTTTGCTCAAATCCAGCTTTAAGCAAGAGCAACACTGGTCTAACTCTTCAACTGTAATCATTCCAGCTGTTGTTGAAAATTAATTAATGCTTTTTTAAAATAAGCTGCAAATATACAACCTTGCTATTTAGCAGCCACGGCCTCAAAAATGCTTTCCCAATTCTTAATTATGCATCAAAAAGATTGTGTCACTAAAAGTCAAATAAATAGAAGAATTCATTCTACACTCAGATGCCCATGTACGTGTGTGTAAGTACAGATTTGAAAAGACCTCCATCTTCTACTTGTTCCTCCAGTTTCATGTTTCTTCTTAATTATCTGGCTCAAGAATCATTTGTGTTATCTCTAACCAATACCAGAAGTTGTACCTTGAGTTAGATGCTTTTATTTTAATAATAATTAATATTATGGAATATTTCCTATATATAAAAGCATATAACAACTTTAAGTTATAAAAATGAAATTATTTTATTAATTTCCATCTGGCTCCTTTGTTGTCTACATTTCTATACCTTTCTTAAAGTATATCATCCCCTTCCCTAAATAAGTACTGTTAAATATGTATCCCTTAGGAATTTGTTATACATGGCAATGTGTATATCTGTTTCTCCATGACTTGCCTTTCTCACCCACCAGTGAGTGTGTGAGATTCATTCATGCTGATGTGTATGACTGCAGTGCCTTCATCTTCTCTGCTCTGTAGTTGTCTATTAAATGAACATACCATTTATGGATGGACATTTGCATCGTTTCCAGATTTTTTCCTATCACAAACCCGTCTGCTAAAACCTTTCATGCTGTCTCCTGTGCAAGCATTCAAGATTTTCTACAGGAGGAAAATTTTTCTAGTAGGGTAGAATTGCTTGATAATAATATACATATATCTTCAACTTTCCAAGAAAATGCCAATTCCAAATACGTGTCAACTTCCACCAGTAGTAGATGAGTGACTTTAGCTCCATATTTTCACCAAAACTTAGTGCTGTCCTGTCTTATATTTGCCAATTTAATAAGTGCCAAATACTACTTAATTTTTTAATTTTTATTTCCTTGATAACTAGTAAGGTTGAGTATTTTTCAAATATAAAATATATTTAAAATATATAGTATTTTATAAATATATATTTATATATTTTATATTTAAATATTTCATGTTTATCCCATAAAATGCTTTATCACGTCTTTTTGTTCATTGTGTCCATTGAATTTTTAGGATTTTCTAAAATTTACTTCTTAATATATTCTAGATTGTGTCTGTTTGTTTTATTCTTTGCACATGTTTTCTCTCAGTTTATGGTTTGTCTTTTTCATTTTTTTAGTACATAGAAATTTGTACTTTTGCTTTTGTTTCAGTTTGCTTTTGTTTCATTTTTAATTTGTTTAAACGTATCAGTCTTTTTTACAGTTTGTATTTTTAAATATCTTATGAAGAAAACATTCACCCTCAAATCTATAAACACTTTTTCCAGATTTTCATGTAGATTTTTTAAAGCTTTGATTTCTAATGGAGTTCTTTAGACCAACCATAATTTAATCAATGTAGGATTATTCAGCTGATAGTTATTCTATTAGAATAGAATCTGGGTAACTGCCAATTGAATAATCCATCCTTTTCTCTTCATCTGAAAGATAGCTATGTCATATTATGTCTGCATGCACCATGCACGGGTGGATCTGTTTATGTCAAAACACTATTCCTGAGCTGGTTTCAGTCTCTCTTAATTACTATAGCTTCTTTAAAAGCCTTGTTGTCAAAAAATAAATAAATAAAAAAAATAAAAGCCTTGTTGTCTAATACATCTAATTTTGCTAGCCCATTCTTCTTTGAGAGTATCTTTGATATTTTAGGACTCTTGTTCTTTCCGATATATTTTAGAGTCAGCTCACCCTGTTACTCAAGAAGTGAGTATAAATTTGCCACCTGATTCTGTCTATCCATGAACATGTTATCTCTACCCATTTACAGTAGTCTACTTTGATGTATGAAAAGTTCTAATTTCCTATATAACAAGATTATACAGCTCTTGTGAGATTAGTTTTAGTTTATCATTTTTATCACTGAGTGATATTCCATTGCTTGAATATACCACAATACATTTACACCTTCACCTACTGCTGGACATTGAATATTTCACTGCAAGTAACTGTGGACCTGTGCCTCCATTTATCTTGAGAGAATCCTAAAAGGTAAATGAATGGCTGAATCATATGATAGGTACGTGTTTACATTTTTAAGAAACTTCCAAATGGTTTTCCAAAATGGTTAGATATTTTATATTACCACCAGCAGTCTATGAGAATTAAAGTTCATTCACATTCCCTCCAACATTTACATTTGCTTACATTTTAGCTGCTTTAATAGGTGTCTACTGGTATATCATCATTCATTTTTGTAATTTTTATTGATGTATAAATGACATAATAAACTGCATATATTTAAAGGCTATAATTTTATAAGTGCCACGATATGTATACAACCATGATCACAATCACAGTCAGTGTAATGAACATAACTGCTATTCTCAAAAGTTTCCAAGTTCTCATTTGCAGTTCCGCCCTCTTAACCTGTCTCCCTTTACCCATATTTAAGGACTTAATGATACACTTTATGTCACTATACATTAGTTTTCATTTTCAGGGGTATCATATGAATTGAATCACAGTGTGAATTTGTTTTTATTTGATCTGGTTTCTTTTACTTACTATATATTCTTTGAGCTACACTATGCCTCAACATCTATCCATAACTAATTCCTTCTTACAGCTGAGTAGTGTTTCACTGCATGGGTATACCATCATTTATCCAATCATCTCTTGATAGAGATTTGGGTTGTTTCTAATTTGAGGCTGTTGTAAGTAAAGAGTCTACAAGAATTTGTACCCAATCTTTGTATTGACATATACATTAAATTTCATTTGGAAAATACCCAGGAGTAGAATGGATCATATTGTATGCAAATGTTTGGCTTTTAGTCAAACTACCAAACACTTACCAAAGAGAAAGTACAAATTTATATCCCTAGCACCAGAATATGAGAGTTCTAATTTCTGGTTGTCTCCAATTTTTTATCATGTTAAAATTGCATATCATGAGATTTACCATTTAAATATAGAGCTCAGTGGCATTTAGTACATCCATATTGTTGTGGAACCATTACAGCTATCCATCTCCAAAACTTTCTCATAATGCAACTGAAGCTCTGTACCATTTAATTTCTGAATTCTAATTCCCCCTCCCAGCAGCTCTTGGTAACCAGTGTCCTGCTTTTTGTCTCTATGGATGTAACTAATCTAGGTAGATCTTTAAGTGGAATCCTACAATACTTGTTCCTTTGTGTTTGGTGTATTACACTGAGCACAATGTCTTCATGGTTCATTGTGTTGTAGCATGTACTAGATATTTGTTCCTAAACATGGTTCACTGGAGAAGAAATGGTAAACCACTTCAGCATTCTTGCTTTGAGAACCCCATGAACAGCATGAAAAGGCAAAAAGATATGACACTGCAAGATTAACCCCCCAGGCCAGTAGGTGCCCAATATGCTACTGGAGAAGAGTGGAGAAATAGCTCCAGAAAGAATGAAGAAGCTGAGTCAAAGTGGAAACAAAGCCTAGTTGTGGATGTGCCTGGTGATGAAAGAAAAAACCAATGCTCTGAAGAACAATATTACATAGGAACCTGGATTCTTAGCTCCATGAATCAAGGTAAATTGAAAGTGTTCAAACAGGAGATGGCAAGAATGACCATCGACATTTTAGGAAACAGTGAAATAAAATTGATGGGAATGGGTGAATTTAATTCAGATGACCACTATATCTACTACTGTGGGCAGGAATCCCTTAGAACAAATGGAGTGGCCCTCATAGTCAACAAAAGAGTCCAAAATGTAGTACTTGTGTGCCATCTTTAAAATGACAGAATGATCTTGGTTCTTTCCAAGGCAAACCATTCAATATCACAGTAATCCAAGTCTATGCCCCAACTGCTAATGCCAAAGAAGCTGAAGTTCAATGGCTCTATGAGGACCTACAAGACAGTCTAGAACTAACACCCAAAAAAAGATGTCTTTTTTGTCATAGGGGACTGGAATACAAAAATAGGAAGTCAGGAGATACCTAGAAAAACAGGCAAGTTTGGCCTTGGAGTGCAAAATGAAGGAGGGAAAAGGGTAACAGAGTTCTGCCAAGAGAACACACTGGTCATAGCAAACACCCTCTTCCAACAACACAAGAGACAACTCTATACAAGAATATCAACAGATGGTCAATACTGAAATCGGACTGATTATATTATTTGCAATCAAAGATGGAGAACCTCTATACAGTCAGAAAAAACAAGACCAGAAGCTGACTGTGGCTCAGATCATAAATTCTTATTGCAGAATTCAGACTTAAAGAAACTAGGAAAAGCCACTAGGCCATTCAGGTATGACCTAAATCAAATCACTTACAATTATACAGGGGACCTAATAAGTATATTCAAGGGATTATCTGATAGACAGAGTACCTGAAGAACTATGGATGGAGGTTCATAACATTGTACAGGAAGCGGTGATCAAAATCATTCCCAAGAAAAAGAAATGCAAAAAAGGCAAAATGGTTGTCTGAGGAGGCCTCACAAATACCTGAGAAAAGAAGATACATGAAAGGTAAAGGGAAAAGGTAAAGATATACCCATCTGAATGTAGAGTTCCAGAGAATAGCAAGTAGAGATAAGAAAGCCTTCCTAAGTGAACGATGCAAAGAAATAGACAAAAACAATAGAATGAGAAAGACTAGAGATCTCTTTAAGAAAATTAAGATAACAAGGGAACGTTTCATACATAGATAGGTACAATAAAGGACAGAAATGGTATGGACCTAACAGAAGCAGAAGATATTAACAAGAGGCAGCAGGAATACACAGAAGAACTACACAAGAAAGATCTTAAAGATCCAAATAACCATGATGGTGTGATCACTCACCTAGAGTCAGACATCCTGGAGTGCAAAGTCAAGTAGGCCTTAGAAAGCATCACTATGAACAAAGCTAATGGAAGTGATGGAGTTCCAGCTAAGCTATTTCAAATTCTACAAGATGCTGCTGCTAAAGTGTTGCACTCAATATGCCAGCAACTTTGGAAAGCTCAGCAAGTGCAAAACTCAGGACTGCAAAAATTCTCTTTTCATTTCAATCACAAAGGACAATGTCAAAGAATGTTCAAACTACCGCACAGTTGTGCTCATTTCACATGCTAGCAAGGTTATACTCAAAATCCTCAAAGCTAGGCTTCAACAGTATGTGAGCAAAGAGCTTCCAGATGTACAAGCTGGATTTCAACAAGGCAGATGAACCAGAGATCAAATTGCCAACATCCACTGGATCATAGAAAAAGCAAGAGAATTCCAGAAAAATGTCTACTTCTGCTTCATTGGTTACACTAAAGTCTTTGACTTTCCACAGCTAACTTTGGAAAATTCTGAAAGAGATAGGAGTAACAGACCACCTTACCTGTCCTGAGAAACCTGTATGAAGGTCAAGAAGCAACAGGTAGAACCAGACATGGAACAACAGACTGGTTCCAAATTGGGAAAGGACTATATCAAGGCTGTACTGTCACCCCATTTATTTAACTTCTATGCAGAGTACATCATGCAAAATACTGGGCTGGATGAATCACAAGCTGAAATCCAGACTGCTGAGAGAAATATTAATAACCTGAGATATGCAGATGACACCACCTTTATGGCAGAAAATGAAGAGGAAATAAAGAGCCTCTTGATGAAAGTGAAAGAGGAGAGTGAAAAAGCTGGCTTAAAACTTGCATTCAGAAAACTAAGATCATGGCATCTGGTCCCATCACTTCACAGCAAATAGATGGGGAAACAATTCAAACAGTGACAGGCTTGAGTTTTAAGGCTCCAAAATTCACTGCAGATGGTGACTGCAGCCATAAAATTAAAAGACACTTGCTCCTTGGATCTATGGTTTTTCCACTAGTCATCTATGGATGTGAGAGTTGGACTATAAAGAAAGCTGAGCACGGAAGAATTGATGCTTTGAACTGTGGTGTTGAAAAAGACTCTTTAGAGTCCCTTGGACAGCAAGGAGATCCAACCAGTCCATCCCAAAGGAAATCAGTCCTGAATATTTATTGGAAACACTGATGCTGAAGCTGAAACTCCAATACTTTGGCCACCTGATGTGAAGAACTGACTATGGTGTTTGAGAAGATTCTTGAGAGTCTCTTGGACAGCAAGGAGATCAAACCAGATAGTACTAAAAGAAATCAACCCTGGATATTCACTGGGAGGACTGATGCTGAACCTGAAGCCCCAGTACTTTGGCTCCCTGATGCAAAAGAATCAACTCATAGGAATAGACCTTGATGCTTGGAAAGATTGAAGACAGGAGAAGAGGATGACAGAGGATGAGATAGTTGGATGGCATCACCGACTCAATGAACATGAGCTTGAGCAAACTCTGGGAGATGGTGAAAGACAGTGAGACGTGCTGTAGTCTATGGGGTCACAAAGAGTCAGACACAACTGAATAACTGAACAACAACATGTTGAATAGTATTCTATCATATGTATATATCATATTTTTATCCATTGTTTGATCTGTGGCCTATCATATGATCTATGCTGGAGAATGTCACTTGTGCACTTGAGAAAATTGTATATTCTGCTATTTTGGGGTTGAGTATTCTGTATATGTCTTATAGATCTAGCTGTTTTATCTTTACTTTCTTATCTTCTGTCTAGCTGTTCTATTATTGACAGTTCGGTATTAAAGTCTACAACTATTATTATATATTTATCTGTTTCTCCGTTAAGTTCTGTCCATTTACTTCATATAGCTTGGTGGCATTTTATTGAGTGTATACACTTTTATAATTGTTATATATTCTTACTATATTGAAACCTTTGTTAATATATAATGTCCTTCTTGTGTCTCTTAATTTCTATTGATTTAAAGTCTATATTGTCTGATATTAGCATAGTCACATTCCTCTCTTTTTGGTTATTATTTTCACAGAATATATTTTTACATCCTTTTATTGTCAATATAGTTATATCTTTGAATCTAAACTGAGTCTCTTGTACATAGTATATAGTTAGATCATGTTTTCTTATTCATTTTGCCAATTTCTGTCTTTTGTTCAGAGAGTTTAATCCATTTAAATTTAGAGTAATTTTTGATCTAGAGGGTCTTACTCCTGCCATGTTGCTATTTGTATTCCACATATTATCTAATAGCTATTTGGGGCCCTTATTTCCTATATTACTATCTCTCATGTTTAGTTGATTTTTTGTAATGAAATTTTTTATTTCCTTTCTCATTTTCTTTTTTGTGTAATAGATTACACAAAATCTTTTTTTGTGTAATAGATATTTTATTTATGGTTCCCATGGAGATAGATAGCATTTGGGATAGCATCCTAAAGTTATAATGTTCTCATTTGACTAAGTACCACCTTAATTTCAATAGTATACAAAAATTCTGCTCCTATTCAGCCCCTTCACCATCTCTTTTAGTATTGAGGTCATTAAATTACATCTTTATGCATTGTGTATGAAAAAAATCAAGTACTTTTAATGCATTAGTGTCTTATTTCATGGGGAAAACAAAAAGTGGAATTACAAACCAAAGTTTTAATAATACTAGCTCTTATAATTTCTCATGTGTTTACCTTAACCAGTATCTTTACCATTGTTTCATATAGTTTTTAGTTACTGTCTCATGTTGTTTCATTGCAACATATAACAGTATCTTTAGCATTCCTTCAGGCTAGGTGCAGTGATAACTCCTTCATCTGTCTTAATCAATCCCTCACTTTTGAAGAACAATTTTGCAAGATATAGGATTATGAGTCAATAAAACTTTTTCTGCTGCACTTTAAATATATCAACCTGCTGCCCTCTGACCTCCCTAGGGTTTCTGATGAAAAATCAAATGATAATCATATTAAGAATGCCTTTTGTGTCATTTTTTTAAAAATGTCTATTCAATTCTTCTGTCCATTCTTTAATCAGGTTGTTTGCTTGCTGGTTTAATTTTTGATGTTGAATTGTATACATTTGGCTACTCACTTTGGAAATTATCCATATCAATCATATCATTTGCAAATGTTTCCTTCCACTTAGTAGGGTTCTTTTCATTTTATCAATGGTTTTCTTTGCTGTATAAAAACTTTTAAGTTTTTAGTTCCCACTTATTCATTCTTGCTTTTATTTTCCTATGCTTTAGGAGACAGATCCAAAAAAGTTATTGTTATGATTTATGTCAAAGAGTGTTCGGCCTAGGTTTTCCTCTAGCTACTTTATGATTTCCAGTCTTACCTTTAGGTCTGTAATCCATGTTGAGTATATCTTTGAGTATGGTGTTAGAGAATTTTCTAGTTTCATTCTTTTGCATGTAGCCGTCCAGTTTTCCCAGCACCACTTACTGAAGAGGCTGTCTTTCTCCATTGTATATTCTCACCTCCTTTATCATAGATTAATTGATCATAAGTGACTGGGTTTATTTCTGGACTCTCTATTCTGCTGCAATGATCTATGTGTCTATTTGGGGAGGATATTATACTAAGCAAAATAAGTCAGACAGAGAAAGACAAACACTGAAGGTTATCACTAATATGAGGAATCTTTGTTTAAAAATACAGCAACTTGTGACTATAACAAAAAGGAAGCAGATGGAAAAAAACTAGTGGTTACCAGTGGGTAGAAGAATGAGGGAGGGGCATAAGAGATATAAACAGGGGGAGGTGAATCAGAAATAGTAACAAAACTGTTTGTTGTTGTTCCGTCTAAGTCACGTTCAACTCTTTACAATTGCATGGACAGAGGCAATCCAGGCCTTCCTGTCCTTCACTATCTCTCGGAGCTTGCTCAAACTCATGCCCATTGAGTGGATGATGCCATCCCACCATCTCATCCTCTAGCTCCCCTTTCTCTGCCTGCTCTCAGTTTTTCCTATCATCAGAGTCTTTTCCAGTGGGTCGTCTCTTTGCATCAGGAGGCCAAAGTATTAGAGCTTCAGCTTCAGTATCAGTCCTTCCAATGAATATTCAGGGTTGATTTCCTTTAGGATTGACTGGTTTGATCTTCCTTACTGTCCAAGGAGGTCTCAAGAGTCTTCTCCAGCACCACAATTTGAAAGCATAAATTCTTTGGGGCTTAGCCTTACTTATGATCAAACTTTCACATCCATACATGACTATTGGAAAAAACACAGCTTTGAGTATATGGATTTTTGTTGGCAAAGTCATGTGTCTGCTTTTTAATATGCTGTCTAGGTTTGTCATGGCTTTTCTACCAAAGAGCAAACACCTTTTAATTTCATGGCTGCAGTCATTGTCCACAGTGATTTTGGAGCCCAAGAAAATAAAAGTCTTTCACTGTTTCCATTGTTTCCTCATCTCTTTGCCATGAACTGATGGATCCAGATGCCATGATCTTAGTTTTTTGAACGTCGAGTTTTAAGTCAGCTTTTTCACTCTCTTCATTCATCCTCATCCAGAAGCTCTTTAGTTTCTCTTCACTTCCTGCCATTCACATGATATCATCTGTATATCTGAAGTTGTTGATATTTCTCCCAGCAATTTGTATTCTAAGTTGTAATTCATCCAACCCACATTTCAAGTGATGTACTCTGTTATTATAAGCAGGGTGACAACATACAGCCTTGACATACTCCTTTCTCAATTTTGAACCAGTCTGTTGTTCCATGTCTGAGTCTATCTGTTACTTTTTGACCTGCATACTGGTTTCTCAGGAGACAGGTAAGGTGGTCTGGTATCCCATCTCTCTAAGAATTTTCCACAGTTTATTGTGATCCACACAGTAAAAGGTTTAGTGTAGTCAATTAAGCAGAAGTAGACATTTTCCTGGGATTCCCTTGCTCTTTCTGTGATGCAATGGATGTTGGCAATTTGATGTCTGGTTCCTCTCTCCACCTTTTCTAAAACGGCTTGTACAAGTCATCTGGAAGTTTTCTGTTCACATACTTTTTAATCCCAGCTCAAAGGATTTTGAGCATTATCTTGCTAGTATGTGAAATGAGAGCAATTTTACAGTAGTGTGAAAATTCTTTGGCTTTCCCTTTCTTTGGGATTGGATTGAAAGCTGACCTTTTCCAGTTCTGTGGCCACTGCTGAGTTTTCTAAATTTTTCTGGCATATTGAATGTATCACTTTAACAGCATCATCTTTTAGAATTTGAAACAGCTCAGCTGGAATTCCATCACCTCCATTAGCTTTGTTTACAGTGATGCTTCCTAAGGCCCACTTGACTTCACACTCCACAATGTCTGGCTCTAGGTGAATGACCACACCATCATGGTTATACGGATAGTTAAGACATTTTTTGTATAATTCTTCTGTGTATTCTTGCCACCTCTTTTTAATATCTTCTGCTTCTGTTAGGTCCTTGTCTTTTCTGCCCTTTATTGTGCCCATCTGCATAAAGTGTTCCTTTGGTATCTCCAATTTTCCTGAGGAGATCTCTAGTGTTTCTCATTCTATTGTTTTCCTCTATTTCCTTGCATTGTTCATTTAAGAAGGCTTTCTTATCTCTCCTTGCTGTTCTCTGGAACTCCTCATTCAGTAGGGTTTATCTTTCCCTTTCTCCTTTGTCTTTCACTTTTCTTCTTTCCTCAGCTATTTGTAAGGCCTCCTTAGACAGCTAACCACTTTGCCTTCTTGCATTTCTTTTTCTTTGGGGTGGTTTTTGTCATTACTTCCTGTACAATGTTATGAACCTCTGTCCATAGTTTTTCAGGCACTCTGTCTACCAGATCTAATCCCTTGAATCTATTCATCACCTCCTCTGTATAATGGTAAGGAACTTTATTTAGGTCATACCTGAATGACCTAGTGGTTTTCCCTATTTTCTTCAATTTAAGGCTGAATTTTGCAATAAGGATCCCTTGATATGAGTCACAGTCAGCTCCAGGTCCTGTTTTTGTTTTTGTTTTTTTGACTGAATAGAGCTTCTCCAACTTTAGCTGCAGAGAATATAATCAATCTGATTTTGGTATTGACCATCTGATGTTCTTGTGTAGAGTCGTCTCTTGTGTTGTTGGAAGAAAGTGTTTGCTATGGTCAGTGTGTTCTCTTGGCAAAACTCTATTAGTCTTTGCCCTGCTTCATTTTGTATTCCAAGGCAAACTTGCCTGTTACTCCAGGCTATCTTGACTTCCTTCTTTTACATTCTAATTCCCTATGATGAATAGGACATCTTTTTTTTTTTTTTTTTTTGGTGTTAGTTCATGAAGCTCTTGTAGATCTTTATAGAACCATTCAACTTCAGCTTCTTCAGCATTTGATTAGGTGTAAAATAAAATAAACAGCAAGGGTATATTGTACTACACAGAGAAATTAGCCAAGATTTTGTAATAACTAGAAATGGATTACAACCTTTAAAAATTGTCAATCACTATACTCTACACCTGTAACATATAATATTGTACATCAACTATACTTTAATTAAAAATTAAATAAGAATATCTTATAAATGATTAGTTGATTATCTCTTGCTGCTTTCAAGAATCTTTTTCTCTGTCTTTTGACAGTTTAACTCTATTGTATCTCAGTGTGGGTCTCTGATTTATTCTACTGAGAATCTGTTGAGTTTTTTGGAAGCTTATATTCATGTCTTTGATCAAATTCAGTATGTTTTTAAGCTATAATTTCTTCAGATACTCTTTCTGCTCCCTTCTTTCTCTCTTCTTCCTTTTGAATTCTCACATTGATCATGTTGGCCAACTTACCAGTGTCCCACAGGTCCTTGGATTCTACTCACTTTTCTTCATTTTTTTTTTTTCTGTTTCACAGAGTTGATAATTTTAATTATTTTACCTTCAAGCTTACTAATATTTTCTTCTGCCTGTTAAAACATGTTTTTACATGCCCCTGATGAATTTTTAATTTCAATGCTTATACTTTTCAGCTCCAGAATTTCATTTGGTTCCTTTCTGTGTTTTATTTTTATTTATATTTCCATTGTCTGTAAATTGTTCCTTTGACTCTCTCCACATCTTCTGTTAGCTGAGCATCTTTAAGACAGATGTTTTTAAAGTTTGCCTAGTAAATTCACCATCTGTTTTCTCTCAAATATTTCTTTATTGACTTTCTTTCTTTTTTATTTTTAAATGGACCATGATCTCCTGTTTATTTGTATGACCTGTGATTTTATTTTTTGGTTGAAAATTAGATATTGGAATATTATAATATGTAGCTCTTGAAATCAGATTCTCTCTTTTCTCCAGGACTTGCTTGGTGCTGGTTTGTTTGTTTATTTTTGTTTTGACTAGCATAGTGTGACTCTGTGTCAAAGATAAGCTTAAAGTCTCTAAGTCATTTCTGAGTATGTGACTTTCCCTGGGCATCCACAGTGACTTTTTAAAGTCCACCACATATACAGTAGGTTTTGAATATCCTAGTTTTTAAATGCCTGGCTCCCCAAGAAAAAGAAGAGTGAATGAAAATAAAGAGAAGGCTCTACCCCTTTAAATCCCTAGGCAGAGGGGTCTGCTACACTAATGATGTGGGGTGCAGCAAGTGACAGCCAGTCACCTTATCTACATCTCCACATTCATAAGTGACAATCAGTGATTAGTACACAAATCCTCTATATTTGACAGACAAGATCTTCATTGCCCACTGTGGCTCCAGCAGTTCATATGCAAGCAGCTGTAAGAATAATGGCACAATTGTCTGCTTTGAGGCTGTGGGTTAAAGAATGGGTAACAATTACCACACCAAAGGTGAAGTGAACTGAAATTACCTGTGATTTACCATCCATGCCTTCCAATGGAAGCTAGAAGCCTTTGGGCAGGTGCTAGTATTGAGGGCATAAGCGTTAATCATTGTCATTTCTGACTCTGTGACCAGGTAGATTGTAGACCACCAGGCTCCTCTATCCAAGGAATTCTCCAGGCAAAAATACTGGAGTGGGTAGCCATTCCCTTCTCCAGGGGATCTTCCTGACCTAGGGAACAAAAAGGGTCTCCTGCATTGCAAGAGACCTTTATCATCTAAGCCACCAGGGAAGACCATTCAGGGAGGGCAGAAGTTAATATCAAATGTGGTTTTACTTGGCATTTCCCTAATGACTGTTTACCTTTTTTGTATCTGTTTGCCATTCACTTACAATCTTTGTTAAAATGTCTGTTCAAATCTTCAGCCAATATTTTAAGTTGGGCTGTTCATTTTCTCATTGTTGAGTTGTAGATCTGTATAAAAATTGGTTATCAGATATAAGATTCCTAAATTTTTCTACAGTCTATGTCTTCATTTTTTTTTTTTTGTTCCCTTAATGGTATCTTTAGATAAAGCAAAATTTTTTCATTTTGATGAAATCCTTTTTATCAATTTGTTCTTTTATAGACAGTGCTTTAAAAGTCATATCTAAGTAACTGTTTTCTAACACAAGGTGACAAAGATTTTTCTCCCTATATTTTCTTCCAAAAGTTTATAGCAGTTTACAATTTGGGTTTTACATTTAAGGTTATGATTGAGTTGATTTTTGTATATGGCACACAGTATGAATTAAAGTTTTTTGCCTATAGATATTGAATTATCTTTATAGTATTTGTCAGGAAAAAAAAATGTTTTCTCCACTGGATTGCCTTTGCACTTTGCTGAAACTCAGTTGTCTATATAAGTACAGGTCTATTTCTGGACTCTATTCTGATCATGTGACTTATGTGTCTGTCTTTATGACAATATTACAGTCATGATTACTATACCTTTATAGCAAATCTTAAATCTAAATGTATTCTTCATGTTCAATGTCAGATTTTTCAAGGCCTTTTGTATTTCCAAGTGAATATTAGAACTAATTAATCATTCTTACAAAAACACACACTGATTTTTTTATTAAGTCTGCATCTGAATTTATAGAACAATATGAAGAGAACTGATGTTTTCTTAATACTGAGTCCTCTAACCCAAGAGGATAATGTATCTCCCAAATTCTATGAATCTTTTAAAAATGTTGTTTGACAATGTTTTGCAGTTTCAACACATTAACCTTTCAGGCATTTTTAAGTCAAATTTACCCCCCAACTATTTAATAGTTTAAGATGCTGTAAGTTTATTTTTTAATTCAGTTTTGCATTTTTTATTGCCAGTTTACAAAAATACAATTTCTTAGTTCTGTAACTTTTTGGTTGTTTTTCTTATCTTTCATCAGATTTTTTACATAAACAATCATGTTGTCTACAAACTAAGGCAGCCTTAATTTTGTCTTAGATGCCTCATTTCTTTTCCTTGCCTTGTTGCACTGTCTAGAATCTCAAGTAAGTTATTGAAAAGAAATGATGAAAATGAACATTCTTGACTTCTTCTTGGTCTAAAGAGAAACATTCAGTTTTTCACCATTAAGTATGACATTGTCAGTAGATTTTTTTCTTAATGTCTCTTATCAATTCAAAGAATACCCTCTATTCTCTGAGTGCTGAGAGTTTATTTACTAGGAATGCTAATTTAATTTGATGAATTGTTCAAGTGATTTTTTTTTTCTTTTTCTGTTTGTTGATATGGTGGATTACATTAAAAATCTTTGAATATTAAAATGGCTTGACACTTCTAAAACAAATAATATTTGCTCATGATGAATATCTTTTATATATTATGGAGTTTGATTTGCTAAAGTCACTAAAGTTGTTGTGTCTTATAGTTCTTGAATATTTTCTTCTACAGTGTTAAGCACATCAGTGTATTTTTTTTGTACAAAATTTATACAAGTTTATAAAAATATATTTTAGTCTGTACTTAACATACTCTATTTTCCCCATGATGTCTCTCATTTGTGTTATTTGAAAGTCTCTTTCTATTGATTAATATTTTTTCCTCATATGTGTCATATTCTTGGCCCTATACAAACTGCAATTATTATTTCCCTGATTCTTTTGGGTGATTCTTTCCTTTCCTCAGGAAATTTCCTCATATATATGTCCCAGACTTTCAGTCCCATCAGAGTTCACCCGGGTTCCTTCTCACTGCTCGGCAATCTCTGAATACTCTTTCCAGGCAAAAAGATGGAGTAATCTAGGATTCACTTCTTGTCTCTCAGAGATGAATACTCTTTAATACCTGTTGTCCAATGTCTAAAAATCATTATTTCATATGTTTTCTCTGATTTTCTTAGTTTCTTGAAGTAGATGAGTAAATTCAATCTCTGTTACTTCATCTTAATTCATAGCATAATTCTTCTTATGTGTAAATATTAACCTCCCTTTTCACCACCCTAGAAACCTCTTTCTAATTTTAACACATGTATATAGTTTGTATTTTTCATATCATCTGAAAATAACAACAATCTATTTTTTTATACTTGTATCCTTATTTCTTAGTATATTATTACTTTTCATTTGTACTCCTTAGGAATCCCATGTGATGTTATAAAGAAATTCTGAAGTGATCACTCTTGACATCTTACATTACTACTGCTTCACCATTAAGTCTGTTATTTATAGTAGGTTCTTATGTCTGACATTTTTTATGCTTTTTATGACAAATATGATTAAATGATTTTCAGTACCTCTTTTGCATTCAATGAGATGATCATCTTATTTTTCCCCTTCAATCTGTAAATGTGGTAAATTGTATTAATAGGTTTTTCTATTTGAACATGAGTGCTGACTTTTTAATTAAATTGTCTAATTATTTTAACAATATTTTATTTAGCTTCTTTGGTAATATTTTTAATATTGGTCTGTAAATGTCTTTTCTCAATTTGTCTTTGTCATATTTTAGTATCAGAGTTTTAGCCTTGTAAATTGAATAGAAAGTGTTTTCTCTTTATCTAATCTCTAGAAGAGTTTTTAATTGAAATTATCTATTCCTTGGCAATTTGAATATTTTCTTGAATATTTTGGCCAACTTAATACAACTATTAAGGCCAAATCTTTTCATAAGAGGAAGGTATATAACTACTCATTCAAGTTATTTAATCATTTTATTAGCATTCAGGCTTCCTATTTCTCCTGAAATGAGCTTTGCTAAATTATTTCTAAGATTTTTGTCTAAGTTCTCAAATTCATTCACATATTGTTGTTCATCGCATTATGTTTTTTAAAAACACTTCTGCTCTATTTGTATTCATCCCTCCTATTATGCTTGTGATTCCCTGGTGACTCAGGCAGTAGAGTCCGCCTGCAGTGCAAGAGATAGAAGTTCAATCCCTGGGTCAGAAAGATACCCTGGAGAAGGGAATGGCTACCCGCTCCAGTATTCTTGCCAGGAAAATACCATGGACAAAGGAGCCTACTGGGCTACAGTCTGTGTGGTCTTGAGGAGTCGACATGACTGAAAAACTGTCACTTTTACTTTCTCCTATTTATATTGATCACTCTGTCAGAAATTATTTAATTAACCTTTGAGAAGACCTAGCTTTTAACATTGATTCCTTCTATTTAAGAAATGTTTGATCTTACTTTTATCATTATCTTTCACTTTAATTTTATTCTTTCCTTTACTAACTTAGTAAGTTGAATGTTTAATTCATTGTCATTATTTTTTAGAATTTCCTTTTTTCTAATAGACATGTTTTACGATATTTATTTCCCTTTAGGTTTTCTATGGCTGTACCCCATGAGATGTATAATAGTATTTTCAATATTCAGGTCAAAGCATTTTAATTTTCATTATGATTCCTTCTTAACATTTTGAATTATTTAGAAGTATGTGATTTATGTTCTAAATAAATGAGAGTGATAGTTTTTACTGATTTATAAATTACTTAGGAAAAAGGATTTTTAATTATTTTAGTTCATTGAAATTTGTTGTATCTTGCTTTGTGACTTAATGTTTGATCATTTTTATAATGTTCTTTATTGTGAGGATATTTTATAGCTATAATATTCAATATAAGATTCTATGTCTATCAAGCTTGTTTATTGTGTTGTTTAAAACTCCTAATTCCTACTAACTGTTGTATTCCCTATCCTTCAATTGCTGAGAGAGCACTGAAAACCCTCACTGTTTCATCAATTTTTTTATATGGTTTTGTCAATTTTTGTTCTCTATAGGTGTATACAAGTTTAGAATTAATGTGTCACCTAGAAAATTGAATTTGTCATCATTATAGTAATGGTCTTCTTTATTCCTCATATGTTATTTGTCTTGGTAAATTTAGATGTATCTTTTATACACTCTATATAGCTGGGTTTTCTTTCTGTGCTCAATATGGAAATCTCTATATTTGAGTGGACATTGTAATGCCTCTACATTTTTTTTACATTTTTATTTCTATCATCTAATTTTGGGTTTTCTGTTTTTACTGCTTTTTCTATGCTGTTTTGTTCGTATTCTTTGCATTAATTGAAGGGTCTGTGGGTGTCTTTCTTACTGTTTATGAGACAGGACTATATTATCCTTTAGATTCTAGATACTATGTTTCAATCCTTTTAGTATTATACAAGAATTTCTAGCATATAGACTATAGTAGGCATAAAACTAGCACTCCCACTCCCAAAATGTTCACATCCTGATCCTTGAAACCTATAAATATATTATCAGGCAAAAATAATTTGCAAATGTGATTACAAGTCAAAGTCCTTGAGGTGGAAAATTTATCTTGGATTATTCAGATGGCAAAATCTAGTTAATGTATTCCTTAAAAGTAAATAATCTTTTAAGGCTAAGAATGGAAAGAGATGTGACAATAGACAAATGACTAACAAGATGCAATAGTGTTGGCTTTGAACATAGAAGAAGGTGGCCATGAGCCAGGAATATGCATGTCATCATTAAAAAAGAGTCAAGGAAATGAATTCTTTCCTAGAGATTCCAGACAGAAATGAAACCCTGATAACATATGGATTTTAGCCCAGTGAGGCCTTTGTGGGACTTCTTATCACTAAATTTGCAGTAAATTTTTGCAACATCAATAGAAAACTGTTTAGTATACACACTTAATCAAACTTATTTAGTATCACACGACATCAGCAAGATGCCAGGTGATGAAGCTCCAAGCCTCTGTTGTCTCATATAAACACCCAATAATCAATAGCATATGGACCAAAATAGCTTTGTGAAAGCTTTAGAAGCAGCAGCAACCAAGAATATGCCAAGCCAAGAAAAAGCCATATTCAAATCAATAGGAAAATTTATGTTTTTCCTCACTCTTGTCCCACCACCTCCCTGTAACCCACTCAGCACAGTAGCAGGTGATTGGGAGAAGGAAGTACAATCATCTCATGATAGAAAAGAAAAAAAATAATTGACTGGCAATGAGGACTGTTTTTATGTCTTACTTGACTATGAGAGCTGACAGGAATGATGTAAGAACTGGGTTATAAGACTGGATGGTTCAAATGAAAACTGCTTCTGGTGCCACAGTTTGTTAGACCTTCAGAAGGTCTGCAGACACATGAACACCTGCAGATTACAGGCCACTCCCACCACCTGCCTCAGCCCCTTGTCACTGAATATAGAGACAATGCTGAGGACTGAAAACCCCCTTGAAGCACCACAAACACCCTTCAACTTTCACCATGAAGGATCATGCAATTGTTGATATAGAGACTAGATGCCTCAGCGGATGACACACCACACCCCTTTGGACACAGTGCTGTCATGTAGCCTCATATTTGTTGCCCTTTTTCACCAGGACTGGGGCTATACAATGCTCCAGTGCCCACCCCGACCCTGACTCCCTTGCAAGTGAAGAGCCTTCTTTAAGGAAGTCAATATATAAAGCCTGGAAGACGTGATTGAATGTGCTTGAGGTGATTAATGCTAATTGAATGTGCATAAATCTATGCAAGGCTACAGGGAATGTGAAGAGTCAAGAGAACATGAACCAGCAAAGAAACATAATAAACCCAGTAACTGACTCCAAAGAAATGAGAGCTACAAACTGCCAGACAAACAATTTAAAGTAATTGCTCTAAAGAAACTCAGAGACCACAAGTGAAAACACAGACAAATGATTTAACAAAATCAGGAAAACAATACGAGAACAAAATGAGAATTTCAACAAGGAGACATAAACCATAAAGTGTGCAATAGAAAGTTTCAACATCAGACTCAAACAAGCATAAGAAAATATCAGTGAACTAAATGTAGGTCATTTAAATTATCAAGTCAGAGGAGAGAAAAGAATAAAAAATGAAGATATACTATGGGACGATATCAAACAATATTTGCATTATGAGAGTCTCAAAGGAGACAAGATATATAAAGGGAAAGAGACCTATTAAAAGAAATAATGGATAAAAAACTTCCCAAATCTGGGAATGATATGGACAACCAGGTACATGAAACTCAAATGTCCCAAATAAAGTTCAACCCGAAGAAGACTTCACCAAGACACATTATAATATAACTGTCAAAGATCAAAGAAAGAATCTTCAAAACAACAAAAGAAAAGTTTGTCACATACAAGGGAATTCCCATAAGGCTATCAGTGGATTTATTAGCAATAACCTTGCAGGCCAGGAGAGAGTGACATGACATACCCAAAGTACTAGGGAAAAAACCCACTGACCAAGAATTACATTACCTGGAAAATTTGGTGATAGTAGAACTTGTGTTCTCAAGGTGCATGTGTGCAGACGCACACACACACAACTACAGGAGGCTATAGAGATATTTGATTATGGTAATCATTTTGCAATGTATGCATATATCAAAATATCACATTATACACCTTCAGTTATGTCGCTCAGTTGTGTCTGACTCTGCGACCCCATGAATAGCAGCACACCAGGCCTCCCTGTCCATCGTCAACACCCAGAGTTTACTCAAACCCATGTCCATCGGGTTGGTGATGCCATCCAACCATCTCATCCTCTGTCGTTCCCTTCTCCCCCTGCCCCCAATCTCTCCCAGCATCAGGGTTTTTCCAATGAGTCAACTCTTTTCATGAGGTGGCCAAAGTATTGGAGTTTCAGCTTCAGCATCAGTCCTTCCAATGAACACCCAGGACTGATCTCCTTTAGGAGGGACTGGTTGGACCTCTTTGCAGTCCAAGGGACTCTCAAGAGTCTTCTCCAACACCATAGTTAAAAAGCATCAATTTTTCAGTGCTCAGCTTTCTTCACAGTCCAACTCTCACATCCATACATGACCGCTGGAAAAACCATAGCCTTGACCAGATGGACCTTTCTTGGCACCTTAAGTATACACAATTTTTTTTTTCATTTATTTTTATTAGTTGGAGGCTAATTACTTTACAATGTTGTAGTGTTTTTTTGCATACATTGACATGAATCAGCCAGGGATTTACATGTGTTCCCCGTCTTTAAACCCCCACCCACCTCCCTCCCCATCCCATCCCTCTGGGTCATCCCAGGGTACCAGCCCTGAGACTTGTCTCATGCATCCAACCTGGACTGGTGATCTTTTTCACACTTGATAATATGTATGTTTCAATGATATTCTCTCAGATCATCCCACCCTCGCCTTCTCCCATAGAGTCCAAAAGTCTGTTCGATATATCTGTGTGTCTTTTTCTGTCTTGCATGTAGGGTTATTGTTACCATCTTTCTAAATTCCATATATATGTGTGTTAGTATACTGTATTGGTGTTTATCTTTCTGGCTTACTTCACTCTGTATAATGGGCTCCAGTTTCATCCATCTTATTAGAACTGATTCAAATGTATTCTTTTTAATGGCTGAGTAATATTCCATTGTATATATGTACCACAGCTTTCTTATCCATTCATCTGCTGATGGGCATCTAGGTTGCTTCCACGTCCTGGCTATTATAAACAGTGCTGTGATGAACACTGGGGCACACGTGTCTCTTTCAATTCTGGTTTCCTCGGTGTGTATGCCCAGAAATGGGATTGCTGGGTCATATGGCAGTTCTATTTCCAGTTTTTAAAGGAATCTCCACACTGTTCTCCATAGTGGCTGTACTAGTTTGCATTCCCACCAACAGTGTAAGAGGGTTCCCTTTTCTCCACACCCTCTCCAGCATTTATTGCTTGTAGACTTTTGGATAGCAGCCATCCTGACTGGCGTGTAATGGTACCTCGTTGTGGTTTTGATTTGCATTTCTCTAATAATGAGTGATGTTGAGCATCTTTTCATGTGTTTGTTAGCCATCTGTATGTCTTCTTTGGAGAAATGTCTGTTTAGATCTTTGGCCCATTTTTTGATTGGGTCAATTATTTTTTCTGGAATTGAGCTGCAGGAGTTGCTTGTATATTTTTGAGATTAATCCTTTGTCTGCTACTTCATTTGCTATTATTTTCTCCCAATCTGAGGGCTGTCTTTTCACCTTGCTTTTAGTTTCCTTTGTTGTGCAAAAGCTTTTAGGTTTCATTAGGTCCCATTTGTTTATTTTTGCTTTTATTTCCAGTATTCTGGGAGGTGGGTCATAGAGGATCCTACTGTGATTTATGTCAGAGAGTGTGTTGCCTATGTTCTCCTCTAGGAGTTTTATAGTTTCTGGTCTTACATTTAGATCTTTAATCCATTTTGAGTTTATTTTTGTGTATGGTGTTAGAAAATGTTCTAGTTTTATTCTTTTACAAGTGGTTGACCAGTTTTCCCAGCACCACTTGTTAAAGAGGTTGTCTTTTTTCCATTGTATATCCTTGCCTCCTTTGTCGAAGATAAGGTGTCCATAGGTTCATGGATCTATCTCTGGACTTTTCTATTCTGTTCCATTGATCTTGCCAGTACCATACTGTCTTGATGACTGTGGCTTTGTGTTAGAGTCTGAAGTCAGGCAGGTTGATTCCTCCAGTTCCATTCTTCTTTCTCAAGATTGTTTTGGCTATTTGAGGTTTTCTGGATTTCCATACAAATTGTGAAATTATTTGTTCTAGTTCTGTGAAAAATACCGTTGGTAGCTTGATAGGGATTGCATTGAATCTATAGATTGTTTTGGGTAATATAGCCATTTTCACAATATTGATTCTTCCAATTCATGAACACGGTATATTTCTCCATCTATTTGTGTCCTCCTTGATTTCTTTCATCAGTGTTTTATAGTTTTCTATATATAGGTCTTTCATTTCTTTAGGTAGATATACTCCTAAGTATTTTATTCTTTTTGTTGCAATGGTGAATGTTATTGTTTCCTTAATTTCTCTTTCTGTTTTCTCATTGTTGGCATATAGGAATGTGAGGGATTTCTGTGTGTTAATTTTATATCCTGCAACATTACTGTATTCACTGATTAGCTGTAGTAATTTTCTAGTAGAGTCTTTAGGGTTTTCTATGTAGAGGATCATGTCGTCTGCAAACAGTTAGAGTTTTACTTTTTCTTTTCCTATCTGGAATCTTTTTATTTCTTTTTCTGCTCTGATTGCTGTGGCCAACACTTCCAACACTATGTTGAATAGTAGTGGTGAGAGTGGGCACCCTTGTCTTGTTCCTGATTTCAGGGGAAATGCTTTCAATTTTTCGCCATTGAGGATAATGTTTGCTGTGGGTTTGTCATATATAGCTTTTATTATGTTGAGGTATGTTCCTTCTATGCATGCTTTCTGGAGAGTTTTTATCATAAATCGATGTTGAATTTTGTCCAAGGCTTTTTCTGCATCTATTGAGATAATCATATGGCTTTTGTCTTTCAATTTGTTAATGTGGTGTATTGCATTGATTGATTTGCAGATATTAAAGAATCCTTGCATTTCTGAGATAAAGCCCACTTGGTCGTGATGTATGATCTTTTTAAATATGTTGTTAGATTCTGTTTGCTAGAACTTTGTTAAGGATTTCTGCATCTATGTTCATCAGTGATATTGGCCTGTAGTTTTCTTTTTTTGTGGCATCTTTGTCTGGTTTTGGTATTAGGGTGATGGTGGCCTCATAGAATGAGTTTGGAAGTTTGCCTTCTGCAATTTTTCTGGAAGAGTTTGAGTAAGATAGGTGTTAGCTCTTCTCTAAATTTTTGGTAGAATTCAGCTGTGAAGCCATCTGGTCCTGGGCTTTTGTTTCCTGGAAGATTTCTGATTACAGTTTCGATTTCTGTGCTTGTGATGGGTCTGGAAAGATCTTCTATTTCTTCCTGGTTCAGTTTTGGAAAGTTATACTTTTCTAAGAATTTGTCCATTTCTTCCAAGTTGTCCATTTTGTTGGCATAGAGCTGCTGATAATAGTCTCTTATGATCCTTTGTATTTCAGTGTTGTCTGTTGTGATCTCTCCATTTTCATTTCTAATTTTGTTGATTTGGTTCTTCTCCCTTTGTTTCTTGATGAGTCTGGCAAATGGTTTGTCAATTTTATTTACCTTCTCAAAAAAACAGCTTTTAGATTTGTTGATTTTTGCTATGGTCTCTTTTGTTTCTTTTGCATTTATTTCTGCCCTAATTTTTAAGATTTCTTTCTTTCTACTAACCCTGGGGTTCTTCATTTCTTCCTTCTCTAGTTGCTTTAGGTGTAGAGTTAGGTTATTTATTTGACTTTTTTCTTGTTTCTTGATATAAGCCTGTATTGTTATGAACCTTCCCCTTAGCACTGCTTTTACCGTGTCCCATAGGTTTTGGGTTGTTGTGTTTTCATTTTCATTCATTTCTATGCATATTTTGATTTCTTTTTTTATTTCTTCTATGATTTGTTGATTATTCAGAAGCATGTTATTTAGCCTCCATATGTTTGAATTTTTAACAGTTTTTTTTTTTTTTTTTTCCCCCTGTAATTGAGATCTAATCTTACTGCACTGTGGTCAGAAAGGATGACTGGAATGATTTCAATTTTTTTGAATTTACTTTCAAGGCTAGATTTTTGAATTTACTTTCAAGGCTAGATTTATGGCCCAGGATGTGATCTATTCTGGTGAAGGTTCCGTGTGCATTTGAGAAAAAGGTGAAATTAATTGTTTTGTGGTGAAATGTCCTATAGATATCAATTAGGTCTAGCTGGACCATTGTGTCATTTAAAGTTTGTGTTTCCTTGTTAATTTTCTGTTTAGTTGATATGTCCATAGGTGTGAGTGGGGTATTAAAGTCTCCCACTATTATTGTTGTATTGTTAATTTCCCCCTTCATTCTTGTTAGCATTTGCCTTACAAATTGCGGTGCTCCTATGTTGGGTGCATATATATTTATAATTGTTATATCTTCTTCTTGGGTTGATCCTTTGATCATTATGTAGTGTCCTTCTTTGTCTCTTTTCACAACCTTTATTTTGAAGTCTATTTTATCTGATATAAGTATTGCGCTTCTGCTTTCTTTTGGTCTCTGTTTGCGTGAAATATTTTTTTTTTCCAGCCCTTCACTTTCAGTCTGTATGTGTCCCTTGCTTTGAGGTGGGTCTCTTGTAGACAGCATATATAGGGGTCTTGCTTTTGTATCCATTCAGCCAGTCTTTGTCTTTTGTTTGGGGCATACAACCCATTTACATTTAAGGTAATTATTGATAAGAATGGTCCTGTTGCCATTTGGTTTGTTGCTTTGGGTTCACGTTCATACCTTTCTGTGTTTCCTGTCTAGAGAAGATCCTTTAGCATTTGTTGAAGAGCTGGTTTGGTGGTGCTGAATTCTCTCAGCTTTTGCTTGTCTGTGAAGCTTTTGAATTCTCCTTCATATCTGAATGAGATCCTTGCTGGGTACAGTAATCTGGATTGTAGGTTATTCTCTTTCATTACTTTAAGTATGTCCTGCCATTCCTTTCTGGCCTGAAGAGTTTCTATTGAAAGATCAGCTGTTATCCTTATGGGAATCCCCTTGTGTGTTATATGTTGTTTCTCCCTGGCTGCTTTTAATATTTGTTCTTTGTGTTTGATTTTTGTTAATTTGACTAATATGTGTCTTGGGGTGTTCCACCTTGGGTTTATCCTGTTTGGGACTCTCTGGGTTTCTTGGACTTGGGTGGCTATTTCCGTCCCCATTTGGGGGAAGTTTTCAGCTATTATCTCCTCGACTATTTTCTCATGGCCTTTCTTTTTGTCTTCTTCTTCTGGGACTCCTCTGATTCAAATGTTGGGGTGTTTCACATTGCCCCAGAGGTCTCTGAGGTTGTCCTCATTTCTTTTGATTCTTTTTTCTTTTTTCTTGTCTGCTTCATTTATTTCCACCTTTTTATCTTCTACCTCACTTATCCTATCTTCTGCCTCCATTATTCCACTGTTGGTTCCCTCCAGAGTGTTTTTGATCTCATTTATTGCATTATTCATTTTTAATTGAATCTTTTTTATTTCTTCTAGGTCCTTGTTACACATTTCTTGCATCTTCTCAATCCTTGTCTCCAGGCTATTTATCTGTAACTCCATTTTGTTTTCAAGATTTTGGATCATTTTTATTATCATTATTCTAAATTCTTTTTCAAGCAGATTCCCTATCTCCTCCTCTTCTGTTTGGCTTGGTGGGCATTTTTCATGTTCCTTTACCTGCTGGGTAATTCTCTGCCTTTTCATCTTATTTAGATTGCTGTGTTTGGGGTGGCCTTTCTGTATTCTGGTAGTCTGTGGTTCCTTTTTTATTGTGGAGGTTTCTCCCAGTGGGTGGGGCTGGATGTCTGGCTTGTCAAGGTTTGCTTGTTAGAGAAACTTGTGTCAGTGTTTTGGTGGGTGGAGTTGGATTTCTTCTCTCTGGTGTGCAATGGAGTGTCCAGTAGTGAGTTTTGAGATGGGTCTATGTGCTAGGTGTGACTTTGGGCAGCCTGTATGTTGATGCTCAGGGCTATGTTCCTGCATTGGTGGAGAATTTGCATGGTATGTCTTGCTCTGGAACTTATTCGCTCTTGGGTCGTGGTTGGTTTCAGTGTAGATATGGAGGCTTTTGGATGATGTCTTATTAATTAATATTCCCTGTAGTCAAGAGTTCTCTGATGTTCTCAGGTTTTGGGCTTAAGCCTCTTGCCTCTGGATTTCAGTCTTATTCTTTCAGTAGCCTCAAGACTTCTCCTTCCATACAGCACTGATAATAAAACTTCTAGGTTAATGGTGAAAGGATTCTCCACAGTGAGGGACACCCAGAGAGGTTCACAGAGTTACATGAAGAAGAGGAGAGGGAGGAAGGAGATAGAGGTGATCAGGAGGAGAAAAAGGGGGATTCAAGAGAGGAGAGACAGATCTAGGTTGTACTCTGTTCCCTAAGTGTTCTCCACAGCCCAGAACATCCACAGAGATTCACAGAATTGGATTGAGAAGATAAGGGGAGGGAGGAAATATAGGTGATCTGGGGGAGAAAAAGGAGCGTCAATAGAGGGAGAGAGTGATCAAACCAGTAATCACACTCCTGAGTAAAAATGGGTACTGAAGGCTGGATTATTAAATGTCCAAAATTGATATCAAATACTGAAAAACAAGATTAAAAATCTAGAGTAGAGGTTAGACTCTTAAAAATACAATATTAAAAAAAACACAAAAACACAAAAAATTTAAAAAATATATATGAAGTTCACTTTAAAAATAGGGTCTTTTGGGGGGGGCAGGTTATAATGGGTTATAAAAATGAAAATTAAGAGGTAATAGAGGAGTAATAGAGGACTTAAAAAAGAGAATAAAATAATTGAAATAATAGTACAAATATATCTAGGAATTTCTCTGGAGCTGTTGTGGGCAGTGTGGGTTCAGTTCAGTTTCAGATAGCTCCTTGTTCCAGCTTACACTTCTCCATATCTATAGGCCCCTTCCAGTGTAGTCGGTGTCAACTACAGGGATTTTAATCTGTTGCACCTGTCACTTCTAAAGTGCTTCCCTTTGTTTATTTGGGTTCTGTTTGCAGGTCTCTTCCGTGTCTAATTTCCACCCTGACACAAATGGGCATAGGTGGTCTCTTGTTTAGGTTCGCTGATTCAGTCATGCTGTGGGGAGGGAGGGGCACTGCAAACAAATGTCACTGGCGTGTGTAGGGAGTACTAGCAGTGTTCTGGCCACACTGGGTTTGTCCCCGCTCACAGCGTGTATGCTTTCCCTGTCTACACTGCTCAGGCTTCAGGTTGCTCTCCAGGGAGCGGGCCCTGAGTTGCGTACACTTTCCAGTCCTAAGCCACTCAGGTTCAGGTTCTCCGGTACTCCACAAAGGCGCAGACTCGGTTGGGCCTGCGTTTTGTGCCTTCCCCGTCCAAGCAGCTCAGGGAATCAGGAGCTTGAGAGCACTCTCCTCAGGTGCAGTGTGACTTCTCCCCTCCTCGTCCCAGCCTCAGTTTCCGGGTGCACCCGGTCCGGTGCACCTTGTGTCTCTTCTAGGGACCTGATCTCTGGCTGGGACCCTCCCAGTGGATGTCAACCATCAAGAATCTCTGGAAGTCTTTGGTTAGAAACTGGAAGCCTGTTTGCAGTTTGGTAGGAGATGCCGTCTCTGGGGCCAAGTTTGCCCCTTTCCGGTTCTGGCTGGCGCCCGCCTCCCCCCTGCCTCCTGCCTCTAGCGGAGGATGGGCTGGTCCACAGCCGGCCAGCTCTTCTCTGCCCTTTGTTCTGTGAATGGCTGTGCCTTAGGTTAGGGCTTTCCACAGGTTAATTCTCTCTCCCTCTTGCTATCCCACAGTTTAAGTTGTTATCTCATGTTAACTCCCTCCAATTGCCCTCAGGGCATTCAGGGCATTCAGGTCCGGTTCTTACCCTAAGCAATGCCACCTGCTCCTCTTATATATATATATAATATATATTATTTATATATTATATGTTATATATATTATTATTTGTTATATTTCATATAATGCATATATTATTATATGTTATATATAATATTATATATATTATATGTTTTATATATATATATGTATATATATATATAAAACTCATTTATATGGAATCTAGAAAAATGGTACTGATGAACCTATTTGCATGGCAGAAATGGAAATGCACACAAAGAGAAGGACCTAGGCAAGGGAGCCCTCTAAGTGCCTGAATGGGCAGAGCAACAAAGAAAGACTAGCCAAACAGGCCACTCTTGGGCTCATCAGCCACCAGAGGCTGAGAAAAAAGACTCTGACAGGGCCATAACTCCTTTGGCTGGGGCAGTCTGTGTCCCTGCACACTTGGTGCTGCCAGGGTCCCTATGACCCAAGCAGCTGCACCACCTTCACTCTCAACCCACACTGGAGCAGAACTGCCCCACCAAAAAAAAAAAAAACAAGTCTTGCATCTATGCACTTGGGGTCGCTTCGGTCATGTCCAACTCTTTGTGACTCTGTGCGCTGTGGCCTACCAGGCTTCTCTGTCAGGTGGGTTCTCCAGGCAAGAATACTGGAGAGTATTGGCCAATACTGCTTGCCATACTCTTCTAGAGCACTATATTTCCTGCTGCCATAGCCACCAACTCCTCTGAGTACCTGGTGCTGCCAGAACCTCTGTGACCCCTCCACACATGGCCCTCACTGGTGCAGATCCAACTCCTCCAGGGTACACTCAAGATAAAACCCCAATGGACAACCCACATGCAGAGGTGGGAATAAAACCACAATTGAAACTCAAAGTCAATAAAGCAGAATTAGATGTGTTTCTGGTATTCTCTTGCTTTTTTGATGTTTCAATGGATGTTGACAATTTGATCTCTGGTTCCTCTGCCTTTTCTAAATCCAGCTTGAACATCAGGAAGTTCATGGTTTGTGTACTGTTGAAGCCTGGCTTGTAGAATTTGAGCATTATTTTGCTAGCATGTGAGATGACTGCAATTGTGTGGTAGTTTGAGCATTCTTTGGCATTGCTTTTCCTTGAGATTGGAATGAAAGTTGACCTTCCCCAGTCCAAATTTGCTGTCATATTGAGTGTAACATTTTCACAGCATCATCTTTTAGGATTTGAAATGGTTCAACTGCAATTCCATCACCTCCACTAGATTGTTCATAGTGATTCTTCCTAAGGCTCATGTGACTTCACATTCCAGAATGTCTGGCTCTAGGTGAGTGATCATACATCATGATTATCTGGGTCATGAAGATCTTTTTTTGTAAAGCTTCTCTGTATATCATTGCCACCTCTTAATATCTTCTGCTTCTGTTAGGTCCATACTATTTCTGTCTTTTATTGTGCCTATCAATGCATAAAATATCCCCTTGGTATCTCTAATTTTCTTGAAGAGAACTCTAGTCTTTCCCATTCCATTGTTTTCCTCTGTTTCTTTGCATTGATCACTGAAGAAGCCTTTCTTATCTCTCCTTGCTATTCTTTGGAAGTCTGCATTCAAATAGGTACATCTTTCCTTTTCTTCTTTGCCTTTAGCTTCTCTTCTTTTCTGAGCTATTTATAAGGCCTCATTAGACAACCATTTTGCTTTTTGTATTTCTTTTTCTTGGCTATGATCTTGATCACTGCCTCCTATACAATGTCATGAACTTCCATCTATAGTTCTTCAGGCACTCTGTCTATCAGATCTAATACCTTGAATCTATTTGTCACTTCCACTTATAATCATAAGATATTTGATTTACATCATACCTGAAAGTAGTTTTCCCTACTTTCTCCAATTTAAATCTGTATTTTGCAATAAGGAGTTCATGATGAAATGAAAAGGACCAAACTTAGGAGGGCTGAAACCAAAAGGAAGACAAAAACCAGAATTACTGAACTTAAAAACAAGCTTTAGAAGGAATCAATAGAATATTTGAAGCAGAAGAATGGATCAGTAAGCTAGAAGATAAAGTGGTAGAAATAACTGCTAAAGAGCAAAAGAAAATTTAAAAAGAAAACTGAAAAGAACTGAGGATAGTTTCAGAGACTGCTGTGAAAATATTAAACATGCCGATATTTGAATTATAGGGGTCCCAGAACAGGAAGAGGAAAAGAAGCAGTGTGAGAAAGCTTTTGAAGAGATTATAGTTGAAAATTTCCACCACATGCAAAAGGAAATAGTCAGTCAGTCCAGGTTGTGCAAAGAGTCCAAAACAGGAAAAACCCAGTGAGAAACACGCCAAGACACAAACTAATCAAACTAGCAAACTTTAAACACAAAGAAAGAATATTAAAAATAGCAAGGGAAAAGCTATTGTGCTGTAGCTACAGCACAATTGCACTCATCTCACACGACAGCAAAGTAATGCTCAAAATTCTCCAAGCCAGGCTTCAACAGTACATGAACTGTGAACTTCCAGATATTAAAGCTGGATTTAGAAAAGGCAGATGAACCAGAGATTAAATTACCAACATCCTTTGGATCATTGAAAAAGCAAGAGAGTTCCATAAAAACTTCTACTAATGCTTTAATGACAATGCCAAAGCCTTTGACTGTGAGAACCATAGCGAAATCTGAAGAATTCTTAAAGAAATAGGAATGAATACCTGACCACTTGACCTGCCTCTTGAGAAACATATATGCAGGTTGGGAAGCAACAGTTAAAACTGGACATGGAAAAACAGACTGGTTCCAAATCAAGAAAGGAGTACGTCAAGGCTGTATATTGTCACCCTACTTATTTAACTCATATACAGAGTACATCATGAGAAACGCTGGGCTGGAGGAAGCACAAGCTGGAATCAAGATTGTTGGGAGAAATATCAATAACCTCAGATATGCAGATGACACCACCCTTATGGAAGAAAGCAAAAAGAACTAAAGAGCCTCTTGATGGAAGTGAAAGAGGAGAGTGAAAAAGTTGGCTTAAAACTCTCAACATTCAGAAAACTAAGATCATGGCATCTGGTCCCATCACTTCATGGCAAATAGATGGAGAAACAGGGAAGACAGTGACACACTTAATTTTGGGGGACTCCAAAATCACTGCAGATGGTGATTGCTGCCATGAAAATAAAAGATGCTTGTTCCTTGGAAGAAAAGTTATGACCAACCTAGATAGCATATTAAAAAGCAGAGACATTACTTTGCCAGCAAAGGTCCTTCTAGTCAAAGCTATGGTTTTTCTGGTAGTCATGTATAGATGTGCGAGATGGACTATACAGAAAGCTGAGTGTGAAGAACTGATGCTTTTGACCTGTGGTGTTGGAGAAGACTCTTGAGAGTCCCTTGGACTGCAAGGAGATCCAACCAGTCCATCCTAAAGGAAATCCATCCTTAATATTCATTGGAAGGACTGATGCTGAAGCTGAAACTCCAATACTTTGGTCACCTTATGCGAAGAGCTGACTCATTAGAAAAGACCCTTATGCTGGGAAAGATTGAAGGCTGGAGGAGAAGGGGATGAAAGAGGATGACATGGTTGGATGGCATCACCGACTCAATGGACATAAATTTGAGTAAATTCCAGGAGTTGGTGATGGACACGAGCCCTGGTGAGATGAAGTCCATGGGGTCACAAAGAGTCCGACATGACTGAGTGACTGCACTTACTGAACTGAAGGGAAAAGCAACAACTAACATACAAGGGAAACCCCATATGTTTAACAAATGATCTTTCTGAGGTATTCTGCAGGTCAGAAGGGAACGGCAGGATATATTTAAAGTACTGAAAGAGAAAAATCTACACCCAAGATTACTCTACCCAGCAAGGATCTCATTCACAGTTTCTGGAGAAATCAAAAGTTTTACAAACAAGCAAATGTTCAGAGAATTCAGTACCACCAAACCAGCTTTACAACAAAATTTAAAGGGACTTATATAGTCAAGAAATACAAGAGAGGAAAAGATCTACAAAATCAAACCCAAAACAATCAACAAAATGTCAAAAGGAACATATATATAAATAATTAGTTTAAATGTGAACAGATTAAATGCTGCGTCCAAAAGACACAGACTGGCTGAATGGCTACAGAAATAAGACCCATATACATGCTGTCTACAAGAAATCCACTTCAGACCTAGAGATACATATAGACTGAAAGTGAGAGGATGGAAAAATATATTCCATGCAAATGGAAAACAATAGAAAGCTGGAGTAGCAATCCTCATATCAGACAAAATAGACATTAAAATAAAGATGATTACAAGTGATCAGGAAGCACACTACATAATAATCAAGGGATCAATCCAAGAGGAAGACATTACAATTGTAAATATCTAGGAACCCAACATAGGAGGACCTCAATACATAACACAAACACTAACAGACATAAAAGGAGAAATTGACATTAACACAACAGTAGGAGACTTTAACACTTTACTCATACCAATGGACAGATCATCAAAAGAAAATTAATAAGGAAACGCAAGTATTAAATGATACATTAGATGAGATGGATCTCATTGATATCTTGAGGACATTCCATCCAAATGCAGAAGAATATATCTTCTTCTTAAGTACACATGGAACATTCTCCAGGATAGACCACATCTTGGGTAACATATCAAACTTCAGTAAATTTAAGAAAATTGAAATCATATAAGCATCTTTTCTGACCACAGTGCTATGAGACTAGCTATCAATTGTAAGAAAAAAATTGTAAAAAACCCAAACAAATGGAGATTAAACAATACATTTCTAAATAATGAACAGGTTACTGAAAAAATAAAGGAAATAAAAAATTCCTAGAAACAAACGACAATGAACCCACAACAACTCAAAACCCATGGGATGCAGCAAAAGTAGTTCTAAGAGGGAAGTTTATAGCAGTACAATCCTACCTCAAGAAACAAGAAAAAACATTGAATAGACAACCTAACTTTACACCTAAAACAACTGGAAAAAGAAAAACAAAGAAACCCCAAATCAGCAGAAGGAAAGAAATCATAAAGGTCAGAGCAGAAATAAATGAAAAAGAAATGAAATAAACCATAGTAAAGATTAATAAAACTATAGGCTGGTTCTTTGAGATGATAAACATAATTGACAAATCTTTAGCCAGACTCATCAAGAAAAAAGTGAGAAGAATCCAATCAACAAAATTAAAAATGATAAAGAAGAGTTTACAACAGATAATGCAGAAATACAATGGATTATAAGAGACTATTATGAACAGCTATATGGCAACAAAGTGGATAACCTGGAAGAAATGGACAGATTATTTGAAAAGTTCAATCTTCCTGAACTAAGAAGAAACAGAAATTATGAGCAACCCAATTTAAAACAATGAAAGCAAATCTGTGATCAGAAAATCTCCCAAAAAACAAAAGCCCAGGACCAGGTGGCTTTACAGGAGAATTCTGTCAAACATTTACAGAAGAGCTCATGCCTATCCTTCTAAAACTCATTCAAAAAATTGCAGAGGAGGGAATCCTTCCAAACTCATTCTATGTGTCCACCATCACCCTGATACCAAAACCAGAGAAAGAAAACACAAAAAAGAAAACTACAGGCCAATAACACTGGTGAAAATAGATGTAAAAATCCTCAACAAAATTTTAGCAAACAGAATTCAACAACACATTAAAAAGCTCACACACCATGATCAAGTTGGTTTTATTTCAGGGATGCAAGGATTCTTCAATATATGCAAATCAATCAATGTGATAGACCATATTAACAAATTGAAGGATAAAAACCATATGATCATCTCAGTAGATGCATAAAAAGCCTTTGACAAAATTCAGCACCCATTTATGAGTAAAACTCTTTTTAAAAAATCAGCATAGGAGGAACCTACCTCAACATAGTAAAGACCATATATGATAAGCCTACAGCAAACATGATTCTCAATGTTGAAAAACTGAAAGCTTTTCCCCTAAGAACAGGAACAAGACAAAGGTTCCACTTTCACCACTATTAGTCAACTTCATTACTGTAGAAAGTCCTACAGCAATCAGAGAAGAAAAAGAAATAAAAGGAATCCATATTGGGATAGAAGTAAAGCTCTCACTGTTTGCAGATGACATGATACTGTCCATAGAAAACCCTAAACGTACTATCAGGAAATTATTAGAGCTAATCAGTAAATTTAGCAAAGTCCCAGGATACAAAATCAATACACAGAAATCACTTGCATTCCTATATGCTAGCAGTGAAAAATCAGAAAGAAAAATTAAGGAATAAATTCCATTCACCATTGTAACAAAAAGAATTAAATATCTAGGAATAAACTTACCTAAGGAGATAGAAGACCTGTATATGGAAATTATAAGACACTGATGAAAGAAATCAAAGATGACATAAACAGATGGAGAAATATTCCATGCTCCTGGGTAGGAAGGATAAATATTGTGAAAGTGACTATACTACCAAATGCAGTCTACAGATTCAATGTGATCCCTATCAAATTACCAATGCATTTTTCACAGAACTATGACAAAAAAATTCACAATTTACCTGGAAACACAAAAGACCATGAATAGCCAAAGCAGTCTTGAAAAAGAAGAATGGGGCTGGAGGTGAAAAACCTTGCTGACTTCAGATTATACTACAAAGCTACAATCATCAGGACAGTATAGTACTGGCACTAAAACAGAAATATATACCAATGGAATAAGATACAAAGCCCAGAAATAAACCCATGCACCTATAGGTACCTTATTTTTGACAAAAGAGACAAGACTATACAATGGGGCAAAGACAGCCTCTTCAATAAGTGGTGCTGGGAAAACTGGACAGCTACATGTAAAATAATAAAATTAGAACACTTTCTAACACCATACACAAAGATAAACTCAAAATAGGTTAAAGACCTAAGTGTAAAACCAGACACTATAAAAATCTTAAAGGAAAACATAGGCAGAACACTTGATGACATAAATCAAAGCAAGAGCCTCTATGACCCACCTCCTAGAATAATGGACATAAAAACAAAAGTAAACAAATGTGACCTGATTAAACCTAAAAGCTTTTGCACAGCAAAGGAAACTATAAGTAAGGTGAAATGGCAACTCTCAGAATGGGAGAAAACAATAACAAATTGAATAACTGACAAAGAATTAATTTCAAAAAGAGGCAAGCAGCTCATACAACTCAACACAAGAAAAACAAATAACCCAATCAAAAAGTGGGAAAAATACCTAAGTAGGTATTTCTCCAAAGAAGACATACAGATAGCTAACAAATGCATGAAAAGATGCTCAACATCTCTCATTACTAGAGAAATGCAAACCAGAACTACAATGAGATATCACCTCATACCTGTCAGAATGGCCATCATCAAAAAGTCTACAAACAGTAAATGATGGAGAAGGTGTGGAGAAAAGGGAACCCTCTTGCACTGTTGGTGGGAATCTAAATGGATACAGCCACTTTGGAAGATGGTCTGGAGGTTCCTTAAAAAACTAGAAACAAAAACACCATGTGACCCAGCAATCCCACTGGCATATACCCTGAGCAAATAAAAATTGGGAAAAAAAAAAAAAAACCCACATATCCCATTGTTCATTGCATCACTACTTACAATAGCTAGAATATAGAAACAATCTAGATGTCCATTGATAAATGAATGGATAAAGCTGTGGCACATATACACAATGGAATATTACTCAGCCATAAAAAGGAACACATTTAGGTCACTTCTAATGAAGTGGATGGACCTAGAGCCTATTATACAGAGTGAAGTAAGTCAGAAAGAGAAAGATAAATATATATACTAATGCATGTATATGGAATCTAGAAATCTTTTACTGAAGAATTTATTTGAAGGGTAGCAATGGAGTAACAGACATAGAAAACAGACTTATGGGCACGAGGAGAGGGGAGGAGAGGGTGAGATGTAAAGAGAGAGTAACATGGAAACTTACATTACCATATGTAAAATAGATAACCAACGGGAATTTACTGCATCAGGAAACTCAAACAGGGGCTCTGTATCAACCTAGAGGGGTGGGATGAGGAGGGAGATGGGAGGGAGGTTCAAGGAGGGAAGGAATATATGTATACACATGGCTGATTCATGATGAGGTTTGACAGAAAACAACAAAATTCTGTAAAGCAATTAAATTAAATTAAATTAAAAAATAAACAAATTTTAAAAAATAATGTGAAAGAGTCATAAGGGAAAAGCATTTTGTATATGACTGAGGTTGTTATCAGTATAAAATAGGCTGTTGTAACTTTAGGATTTTTTATAGAGAGGATAAGAAAACCACAACCTACTTTAAGATCTATGCTCTGTTAAGGTATGCCAATTGTAAGAGTACCACTTCCCACGTGGCACTAGTGGTAAAGAATCTGCCTGCAGTGCAGGAGACATAGGATCCATCTCTGGGTCTGGAAGATCCTCTGGAGGAGAAAATGTCTACCCACTGCAGTATTCTTTCCTGGAAGATTCCATTGAGGGAGGGTTCTAGATGGCTATAGTCCACGGGGTCACAAATTGTCAGACACAACTGAGCTATGGAGGATCCACAAAAGAATTTTGAGAGTAAATATTCAGTAGGATGTGGGTTTGAATGTGCCCAGTATGTCAAGGACCCACTTGAGTGAGTGACTCAGACACCTGTTTGAATGAGAGACCTCGTAGTACTGCACACACGGAGCTCATCCTGACAGACATGGGAGTCATAGGTGAGTGTGGGGCATATTTGAATACAGAAGGATAAGACACACTCATATCATTCCTCCACCACTGGTGCCAACCAACCCTAGTGGAGTTCAGTTCAGTTCAGTCGCTTAGTCGTGTCCGACTCCTGCGACCCAACCCACTGGACTGCAGCACACCAGGCCTCCTTATCCATCGCCAACTCTTGGAGTTTACTCAAACTCATGTTCATTGAGTTGGTGACGCCATTCAACCATCTCATCCTCTGCCGTCGCTTTCTCCTCCTGCCCTCAATCTTTCTGAGCATCAGGGTCTTTTCTAATGAGTCAGCTCTTCACAAGTGGCCAAAGTATTGGAGTTTAGCTTCAACATCAGTCCTTCTAATGATTATTCAGGATGGATTTCCTTTAAGATGGACTGGTTGAATCTCCTTGCAGTCCAAGGGACTCTCAAGGGTCTTCTCCAACACCACAGTTCAAAAGCATCAAGTCTTCTGTGCTCAGCTTTCTTTATACTCCAACTCTCACATCTATACATGACTACTGGAAAAATCATAGCTTTGATTAGAAGGACCTTTGCTGGCAAAGTAATGTCTCTGCTTTTTAATATGCTGTCTAGTTTGGTCATAAATTTTCTTCCAAGGAGCAAGTGTCTTTTAATTTAATGACTGCAGTCACCATCTGCAGTGATTTTGCAACCCAAAAAAATAAAGTCTGTCACTGTTTCCCCATCTATTTGCCATGAAGTGATGGGACCGGATGCCATGATCTTTGTTTTCTGAACGTTGAACTTTAAGCCAACATTTTCACTCTCCTCTTTCACTTTCATCAAGAGGCTCTTTAGTTATTCCTCGCTTTCTGCCATAGGGTAGTGTCATCTGTATATCTGAGATTATTGATATTTCTCCCAGCAATCTTGATTCCAGCTTGTGCTTCATCCAGCCCAACATTTCTCATGATGTAATCTGCATATAAGTTAAATAAGCAGGGTGACAGTATACAGCCTTGACGTACTCCTTTCCTGATTTGGAACCAGTCTGTTGTTCCATGTCCAGTTCTAACTGTTGCTGACCTGCATACAGACTTCTCAAGAGGCAGAGCGGGTGGCCAGGTATTCCCATCTCTTTAAGAATTTTCCAGAGTTTGTTGTGGTCCACACAGTCAAAGGCTTTGGTGTAGTCAATAAAGCAGAAGTAGATGTTTTTCTGGAACTCTGTTGCTTTTTCAATGAGCCAAAGGATTTCTTACCACCTGTTCTTAATATCTTCTGCTTCTGTTAGGTCAGTAATTTGTTAAAAAGCTGCTTTGTGTCTTGTTGGGGGGAAGGGGCACTCTCTCCACATCTTTAAGGTGCCTAAGGAGACAAAGGAAAGACTTTTAGAAGAGACTCTGGTGGATGGAGCAGAGAGGCCCCACTAAATCCTATGAGATGTGTAGGAGCTAGAATCTGGGCAGGCAGATGCATTGCCCTCCTGACCTTCCGTGACTTCCTGAACTGACATCTGGTCATGCTGCCCCCATCCCTAAGACGTTCCAGTTGCTCTTTGGAAAAGATCCAAAACTTTTGCTTTGGTTTCCATGCCCTGGCCCATTTCAATAAATCAAGTTACCATGTCACTCTCTTACAGCACTGGCTTTTTCCTCTAAGACCTTTCCTCATTTGTGATCATTTTGTGTAAATTCTCTATTAACTTCTTATCCTAATCCAACCAGCTGACCAACCAAATCAGTGGAGAGGCTCTTATTCCCAGAACATGTCCAGTGTCTGGCTCAGAACAGGCAGATTCATGTTTCCTTATGAAGATAGGATGAAACACTGGAGGAGCCTGAAGACATTCCAATTTAGTTCAAGGGATAAGGGCCTGAAAATGAAAGAATAGTCATGGGTCATCTCATGCTTCTTTGCTCACATGCTGTGACTGCCATGACCCCCTCCCATCCCCAAACCTGGGCTCATGTAATCACTGATTTGTTTGATATAGTTATTGTGGTTGTGTAAGGAGGAAATATAATTACTGATTTAAGTAATAAAAATAATGTTGATCACTTTTATTCACTGTTTACAGTGTAAGGTTTATTTTTGTCCATCCTCCAAACAACCCTGCAAAGAAATTATTTTTAACTGCTTTATTCAGCTGAGGAATCTGGTTATCTACAGCTGTGTAACAAATTACCTCAAAACTAAAATCTGGTTATCTACAGCTGTGTAACAGATTACCTCAAAGCTTAGTGAATTGGCGCATGATTTGAGGGTCAGGATTTCAGGCGGGACCTAGCTGGTGATTGTCCACCGTAACCAGGCAACCATGGAGGTCACTGGCGGTATTCAGCTGGTGGGTGTGCTGGTCTGGAGGGTCCAAGACAGTTTCATTCCCCATGTGTCTTGAACTTTGAGGGGATGGCTGTGGGCTAGATGCACTCAGATGAGACTAAGGCCAGACAGCTGACATTCAGCCTCCCCAGATGATGGTCTCAGGGTATTTGGTCTCCTTAGGCAGTCACTCAGGCTCACAAACACTATTCAAAAGCCCCAGGAGGAAGCTGCAGAGCTTCAGAAGACACATCACTGACAATCACAAAACCTCACTTCTCCTGCAATCTCTGCATCATGCAAAACATTTGAACCCAGCTCAGATTCAAGGGAAGACATCGTCCCTCATGGGGAGAAGCAGCACAGATGCTGCAGTCATCTTTGATCTACCGCAGAGGTCAGTGGCTCATCTGTGTCAGTGCAGCCCTAGGAGGCAAATCTCAGGTGAACCAGAGGCTACAGGTTGTCTGCTACTTCTCTGTACTCTTTTGATAGCCAGAAACTTAATTTCTAAAAGTGGACCCATTTTCTTCTCTAGAAAGAAAGATATTTAAGATTAAATAACTTTGGTTTTCTCTCATGGAAATGAGGAAAGAGAAGAAAGATTTCAAAGATGCCAGGAGTAATCCATTAATTCCCTGGTCTGGGATTCTCTACTGGATGCACCTGGAGCTCTGGTAGCAGTTCCAGGCAGGTGTGGGTGATGGGCTAAAGAAGCTACTGGAAAGAGAAGATCATGATTACAACTGACATATCCCTAGGAGCATAATTAAAACTAACATACCCTTAGGGCCTGAAAAGAAACCAGTCTGAAAAAGTGAAATCAACTTAACTCTGTTTTGTTGTGGGCAATAAGCTTCTTTGCTGCCCTAGTGCAAATGATAACTGGAAAACTTTCTGAATTGACCTTACATGGGACACAGAAGTGTTTCCTTGTAAGAACAGCCTCCACAGACTGATGAAACATTCCCAACCCCCCACTTCACTCCTGGTCATGTGAGTCCACAGCTTCAACTCTCTACTGAATACTTTGAAATCTCTAACAAACTTTAAATCTGGGGGGATGAGGGAAGAAGGGAGGGATGGGAGAAGGAGAGGTCAATCCTTTCAAAACTCATTTCAGTGTGCTCTTGCATCTTGACTATCCAACAGGAAGGAGCTAGAGTCGCTCTACTCTGCCAGGAAGAGTTCCCAGGAAGGAGGATTCAGTCAACTACCCTCTTCATATACCTACCCCTCTTAGTTTTATAACCTTTTACTTTCTATCTCTATTGATATCTGATTCCAAACATGAACTTGTGATACAAGCAAACTCCAGAAAATTCTTGATTTGGGTGGAACCCCAATTCTGTTTGGCAATGACCTTTGAGCATGTGAGTTATCCTTTCCTCATGGTCCACAGCCCTCCTCTGTATGTCATACTGTATTTTTCTTGAAAGGGTGGAGCAAATTCCTCTAGATTAAATGGTGATGACCTTAAACATCTCAGAAATTCAGAAATCATATGACAGCCAGAATCTTGGATGTGTACAATGATAGAAAGTCAAGGAAACTGAAGGATCACGTGGTACTGGAATGTCCCATTTTTGCTCAAAGGAGTCTTGGGATTACATGGTGCTAACTTGGGGAGCCCCTACAGGATCAAGGGGAGACCAAGCATTGGGTCTGGGCCACCCAGCATAGCAGCTCCATTTCCAGCAATCTGATTTAGAGGGGTCTCTGCAATACTGTTTTTGAAGACCAGATTCTTTGGCCAGAAAAAGCAAACTGCTAATTTAGTCCAACCCAGTGATTGCTATTCTTTCCACTAATGTTGAAGCATTCAAGCAACCACATCCTCAGGTTGGTCATAGAAATGACGGGTGGAGGGAAGTGAATAGGGCCAGGCTCAGAGGATGCAAGGGCTCATAAAGTTCTATGCAATCACTCAACACTAGCCCAGAGGGTCCAGAGGCTAGGGCTCACAGCTTGATGGGGGGACCAAGGACGTTAGACCCTGTCACAAATAAAGAGTTGAGGTGTGCTTCCTGGGGACTGAGAAAGTACTTCCAAGCAGATACAGCCTTTTTCTGATCTCTTGAGGGCATAGGACAGATGCTCCTGTGGCGGATGAGCTGGAAGCGGTTGCTTTAGGCAGAGGAATCAGCCAGGCCAAGGGCCTGGCATGGCAATCCCTAAAAAGGAATGATTACATAGCTGAGTTCATCTTCTGGAAGAGGTTTGAACTGGGGTGCCAGAACATGGAGTGAGCTATAATTATGAGCAAGTTCTGCAGTTTTTCAGAGTCTCTGTCTTATCATCTATCAAATAAAGTAACCAGCAAAAGGGAAACATTGAGGAGTGGCTGAATTCAAGCACCAGCACAGTGCTGGACTGTGGACGGGCTTGAGAGGTCAGGGGGCTGTGGTCATGACTGCCCTGGGCATGAGGGTGGAGTCTAAGAACTCAATTAGCATTCATCAGCTGTTAATTGGAGTTTGTTGGAATGTTAGACACTGTTTTACATAAATACTAATAGTACAATTTGCTCATGTAGTATTTGCTCTTTGTTTGTTTTCAATTAGCACACACACAATTTAGCTCCTGGGAGCCTCAAAGAATAAAGTATTTCATGTAGATGCCACCCCAGGTTTATTTACATGGAGCTTGAGCAATGACCCTCTCAGAGATGGGAGGTTTACGGGTCCAGCAGTCAAACATTGCACCAGGAAATCCATAATGACCCCTGCAGCATTGGTAACTACAAATACTCATTAACTTAAAAAATGCAAGTTAGCCATTCACAGATTGTCCATTGGATTTATCACTTAATTAGCATTTTATGAGGATTGTTTGTTAAGGGTGAGAACTCAGATGACTAAAGTGGCCTTCTTTCCCTCTTCATTTCATGATGGGGTTAGAGCAAAGTGGGAAACATTTGATTAGCAAATCAGCATCTGACTTAAGATATTACAGTAAGTGTCTCCAAGGAATACATTAAAAGTGCTTCAAGTATTTCTGAAGGGCAGCATTTTACAGTACAGGCAAGTCTTCCAAAAGTAAAATACAAAGATATTTACACAAAATGCAAAGTTATCAATGCCTTACATCAATGCCCTGAATTCCCTAAATGAAAGAATTTGCACAAAGTTATTCATGAATCTAAGAAAATATAGGTCAGGAAAACAGGTCTCTCCTCTTCCAGTTAGCTCAATCTGTCCATCCATTCTACAAATATCACCAAGTTCCAACCATGCACCAGCACTGGAATAAGTGCTAGGGAACAATCAATAAATAAAACAGCAAGACAATGTCTTAGCTTTTGGTGCAGTGAGCAAGTCAGACTGTCATCAAGCAATTACACAGATAAGCAGTGACCAGTGTAAGAAAAAAAATCAGAGAGCCTGATCAGGTCTGAAGATCAGGTAAGAGGTCTCTGAGGTGTAACATTTGAGATAATATGAAAACCAGATTTACTTGGGAGAGAAGCAGAGGTTCCCAGGAGAAGGAAATGGCAAATATAAGGACCCTGAGTACAAGAAACTTAAATTCTATGATCCAACAGAAGGTTCACACCAGAGAAGTCTCCGGTGGCAGAAAAAGAAAGGGTGCTCAGAAGCAGGAGAATTTCGGGGGTGAAGCTATAGTGTTCTAGATATTTTATGACTTACCTACAAGCATATCCTTGAAGCAACTGGACGTTATCAGTTCAGCTGGGATTCTCTAGGAAGCAGGCACTAGATAAAGAAGAGCAAACAGTTTATTGGGTGTAATACCCATGGATGATAAAGAGGAGAGTGAACCAGACTAGTCAGGGAAGACCTCACACCTGGATGCAGCTCAATTGTCACTCAGTATAATTCCTTTGAGATTCATCCAGTTTGTTGCACATATCAAGAATATGTTCCTTTATATTTCTTAGTAGCATCCATGGTATATAAGTGCCACAGTTTAACTGTTTATTCATTTAAGGATATACAGATTGTTTCCAATTTTTAGCTCTTATGAAAACAGCTACTATGAACATTCATGAATGGGTTTTTATGCGAATATGAACTTTTATTTCTCTAGTATGAATGCCTAATAGTGCTATTCCTGGGTCATGAGGTAACTGCATGTTAAATATTACAGGAACTGCTAAACTATTTTCCAGGAAGGTTTACCATTTTTCATTTTCACCAGCAGTACATGAATGATCAAATTTTTTCACATCCTTACCAGTCAGTGTCTGTGCTGTTACATTTTTTATTTTAGCCATTCTAATGGGTATGTAGCAATATTGTATCATCACTTTTAATTTGCATTTTCTTAAAGGCTAACACTGTTGAGCATACCTTCATATGCTTATTTTTCATCTGCATGATTTCTTTGACAAAATGTGTGTTCATGTCCTTTGTCCATTTTTGAATCATATTATTTGTTTTTTAACCAATGAGCTTTAAAGGTTCTTTATCTTTTCTAGATAATTGTCCTTTGTCAAGCATGAAGTTTGAAGATATTTTCTCTCATGTTGTCCTTATCTTTCCATCTCCTTAACAGGGCCTTTCTCAGAACAAAGCTTTATATTTCAATGAGACCCAGTTTAACCATTTTTTTCTCTTAAGGACTATGCTCTTAATGTCAAATCTAAGAATTCTTGCCATGTCCTGGATTCCAAAGCTTTTCTCTTATATTCTCTTATAAAATTTTTATAGTTTTACATTAAAATATATGATCCTTTTTTTTTGGGGGGGGGGGGTTATGTCATGCAGCTTGTAGGATCTTAGTTCCTTAACCAGGGATTAGACTCAGGCCACTGCAGTGAAAGCATCAGGTCCTAACCACTGGACTACCTGGGAATTCCCTATGTGACCCATTTTGAGTTACTTTTGTATAAGGTATAAGCAAGTTTGAGTTTTATTTATGTACTGCCCTTTGGATGCCTTGCTTTTCAGCATCATTCTGTGCAAAGGCTGTCTTTCCTCCCTTGAATTGCTTTCAGACCTTTGTTGAGAACTAGTCATGAATGATGTCACAAAAATTTGTGGAGTAATGAACTCTAAAGTTCCATCTCTCCACTATGATTAAGCAAGCAAAGACTGCCAGAGTTGACTTTCTCAGAACTCTGGAATCTATAATAAAATTTACAACATCTAGATGAATGCTTAATGAAAAAAGAAGTTGCTAAATTTTGGTAAGAGAGCATTCTGGACTTTAAACTTATACTTCCACTCTTCCTCACTCCTCTTCCCCAGGGCTTGGAAAAGAGGGAAGGAAGAGCTGAGGTCAGGAGAGTAAGGGGCAGGAAAAAGATTGTTACTTTCACTGAGGTGGCAAAATGTTTGAAGGAGAGGCCCAGAGGTGAAAATAAGGGACTGTGAAATTAAAATTGTAAGTTCAGTGATTCGTAAAGACAAAGTCAGGGTATGAGCCGAGGAGTGTATTTGTACTTTTTCCCCAGTCTGTAATCATACTGGCTTCACTTCCTTCCCTATTTAATGGGGCCTCATGCATGGACAGTGCCCTCAGCTCCTTTGGAACCCTGTCCTAATGCACCTTCCCTACTAAATCATTTCCAGGGTTGATTTCACATTCCACTCACCTCCACCCATGCTGCCAGCCTACCATGAAAACTTAAACTCATGACTCAGGTCTCAGTTTGGCTCACCAATTCTTCCACATGCTCCCAGGCCACCCTACTCTCTTTATCCATGGCAGCTCCTCTGACCTTCTCCATCACCTATCTTGATCTTACCAGATGGATGGTCCAACCTTCTCACTCATGTGTGAGAATTCCTGCAATACACATCCTGCTCAAAAGACAGATATAGCTGATCTGGTCTTATTTTCTATCCAGTCTACTTCCCCAAAAATTATTCATTAGGACACAGTATCTTTATAACTAAAGTCATATATTTTCATTATAGGCATAGAGTTGTGGTGAAGTTGGGTCACCGGGGCAAGAAGTCATAAGATTGAGAGGCCCAGGAAATCCTGGTGGCCAGGCAGTAAGATGGTGAGTGAGCGGGTTCTGGGCATGGAGAGGGTGGTGGTCACAGGTAAGAGTGGGGAGAAAGTGAGGGTCATTAGAGAAAACTAGGCTTATAACCATAAGATTCACCTTGGGTGATTCAGGGCATGTGGGATTGAGAGCCCAGGGTTAGGGCCCCCATATGGATGTGAGAAGCCCCAGGAACTCTGACAGCTGATGGACAGAGTGACAGGAAGGAGATGAAAGGTTGTTGCTGAACCACAAAAGACGCTGGGATTCTTGGCCTCTGGAGGAGAAGAATTCAATCTGGGGCCAGAGATGAGGCTTGATTGCTCAGTGCTTTTTTGCAATAAAGTTTTATTAAAGTATAAAGAGATAGAGAAAGCTTCTGACATAGACATCAGAAGGGGGCAGAAAGAGTACCCCCTTTCTAGTGTTAGCAATGGAGTTATATACCTTTTAATTAGTTATTACGATGAATCAAAAGAATGTCTGGAGGTTGTAAAGACGTTACTAGACCAATTCCCATAATTTACATTTTAAAATTACAGGATTAGCCAGAAGATTTTTTTCCCAGAAACTATCCTCAAGTAGGATACATTTTTGTTATGTAATCCTAAAGAATGTAGAGGGGGAAAAAAGTTTGTCCTTTCCTCTTCCTTGAGAATTCCAGGTCCCTCTCTCCTTGGGGACCCCCGGACTTCTTATCAACCTGCCTAGGAATTGACTCTTTCATTCCCCCCTTTTCTTTTAGGAGAATTATGCTGCCAAGGGAAAGGGGCATCGTTTTCATTCCATAACTACTTCCTGCTGTTGAGGGGCATGGTCCCTAAATTGCTGAGGCAGCATATTCTCCTAACCTTCATACTGAGGGTCTCTGATCCAGGGGCCCCAAGTAATAGTTGGAGGAGGCTGTGGCACTCGTGGGAACTTGGACAACCATTTGTAATTTTAAAGCTTTCAGACAGTTAGAAACAAACCCTGTTTTACAGTTACAAATGTAAGGTTACAGATATAAGATGTAATAAATAGCCATTAAACCAAGTTAAAACCTAATCAAAATTAAAAGTCATGTTATGTCCATAGTTAAAGTACAAAGTATTGCACCAGTCCATTTTAGCGTTGTTAGATGTCATCAGTTTAAGAAGAGGCATCACATATAATTGTTGTTGAAGGTATTCGCAGACTTGTAGAAAGTCTTTTCCTTGAAGTGGAGATGTCCACCATGGGAAGCCTTCCACTGATGAAGAGGGGAGCTCTGTGCAGACACAGCAGGTGGACTGATTGTGGAATGCAGCGTAGGAATGAGCCCAGGACAGGAAGGCACTGTCTTGAGAGTCAGATGGAAGACTCAGGACCTTTGGCATCAGCAGAAGTAGGCTCACATAGATTATCAGGCCCATCTGAAAAGTACAAAGTCAGAGCATAGAAAGTAAAGGCATAAAATGATGTTACTTAGTTCTAGTCAGGGTGCCACCTCTTACCTCGAGTGTGATGCACCCACAAATCAGTTCCTGGCACTTTGACAGCTGTGAGAGAAGAAAGAATAATGTAGTAAGGGCCTTCCCAGAGGGGCTTGAGAGATTGGCCCCCAGTTCCCAATGTTTTTATCAGAACCTCGGTTCCTGGCTCAAATAGAGGCTTGCTTGAAACAGAGGCTGGGTCAGGAATCACCTCCTGGAGTTCCATTAATGTCTGTTGAAAAGCTGAGAGCTGAGTTATATAAGTAGTTAATTCCAAGGCTCTAGGAAAACTTTTCCATTGAGCAATGTCAGGAATTAGTAATCGTCCATCTGCGGACTTTATCAGTAATACTTTATCAGTCATCTTTGCTCCTCTTTTCTCATATCTTTCTAATTCTTCCTCAGTATATTGTGGTTTTTCCTCTTCCGCAGGACCTGTCCAGATCAAGGGCGTCTGCAGTAAAGAGATTTCATAAAGTGCTGCTTTTCTGGCTTAACAGTCAGCCAGCTGATTATCTTCAGTTACTTTACTCCCATCCCTGTTGTGCCCTTTACAATGCATAACAGCTACTACTTTAGGACAATATATAGCAGTTTAAAGTCTCTTGATCTCTCTGAAATACTTAGTAGGTTCTCCTGTTGCCATTTGATTTCTTTATACCCAAAATAGAAGTGTTGCATGGACTGTTACAGGGAATTAATAGCCCCTGCTCCTTTAAATTCTCAATGATGGGTTTTAACCCGTCCTTAACCTCAGGTTTCAGTGGCTACTGCTTCTAAATGTGGAAATAAATGTGGGTCTTTGAGCTTGTCAACTACAGAAATAGCATTTTGTACTTGACCCTCAGATTTTCCATCAGCCCACACTCTAGTATTTACATTTTGTTCAATGAAAGGGAGAGCTCCATATTCATGAAAACAGAGGCATGGACCTTGCTCAGTATATCCCTTCCCAAAAGGGGTGAGGGAGACTCTGGCATAATCAGAAACTCACGTGAAAAATAGCACAGAGTCCCAGTTACAGCTTAAAGAACAACCAAAGTAATACCTTTTGGCTCATCCAGACAGTCCCGCTATGGAAGCGGATTGGGAAGAAAGTGGGCCAGGGGCTTCAATAAGCACAGAGTAAGTTGCCCCAGTATCTAAAAGGAAATCGACAGATTGGCGCCCCACAGTTATTAATACCTGAGGTTCCTCAGGTGTAATTAGGATGGGAGTTTGTGTGGGGACCCTTGGGCACCTTCAGTCCTGATTGTCTTGAGAGTCTGACCCCTGAAACCTATGCCTCTGGGGGCAGTCTCTCTTCCAGTGTGGTCCCTTGCAGACCGGACATGGAGCCAGGGGCAGCTTAGATGCCTGAGGGCAATCCCGCTTGAGATGCCCTTTCTTTCCACAGTAATAGCAAGCCCATCCCTTTTCACCTGGGTCCCTCTGGGCATTTTTCTCAGGCTGTTTAAGAATGGTTCTGACAGCCATTAGAAGGGCTTCTGCCTGTTCTTTTGTCTTTATGCCTTTCTTTCTTTACCTCATGTTCCCTACCATAATAGACTGTATGAGCCAGTTGCAGCAGGTTATCTAAAGACTGATTTGGCCCATATGCCTGTTTTAATAGCTTATGGTAGATATCTGGATCTGACTGAGTGAGAAATCTATCTTTTAAGATCACCCTCCCCTCTTCACTTTCGGGATCAATCTTGGTGAATCTGCAAAGGGCTTCTCTCAGTCTATCTAGGAATTTACCATGAGCTTCCTTCTCCTCCTGTTCTATGATTGCCAATTTGGCATAGTTTAAAGTCTTAGCATGCACTTGCCTTGAGTCCTTCAAGAACACATCGACAAAATGACTCTGATCCCATCTTCCTTTAGCAGTGTTATAGTCCCAGTCTGGTTCTGTAATTGGGACTGCCTGATTCCCAGTGGGGAGGGTGGCTATCTCCTCCTCCCTCTTCCTTACTGATTCATTACCAAGTCATTCATCTCCATAAGCAACAGCTTTCCCCAAAACTTGACTTTTTGGGTTAGGAGTCAGCATTTGTCCCAAGATATACATCACATCCTGCCAAGTAAGGTCATAAAGCAGTTAGTCCCATAAGGGCTTCTATGTACTTTTTGGATCCTCTAAATAGTCTCAACAGCTATTGGTACTGTTTGAATTTCCACCAAAACTGAGGCAACCCCTATTGGAAGGGTGCCCTGATTCTCAGCCTGTTCAATTGGGAGCCCCTGATACAGGGGCAAAGTAGGAGGACAGGAGGGAGCTGAAGTTTTCACACCCAAATCTATACCCTTAGGACATAAGTCTGGCATATCTCAAAGAAAGGAAAAGGGCAACACATAGGCTACTTCTACCCATTTCCCTTGTTTTCTACAGAACCGGTCCAATTGTAAAACAGTATTATAATTAAAAGACCCTCCAACAACCACTGTTCGCCATTCTCCAGTGGATACCATGGCCATGCAGTGTCACATAGGAAGATCAGGTATGTCTTCTTTAAGCTCTGGGGATCAAATCTATCCCAGTGTTTCAGGATACAGTTCAAAGGAGTGAGGCTGGGATTTTTAGCTCCCATCCTAACAGAGAAAAAAAAAAAAGCGACAAGCGCCATCTTTCTACCGGAGGCGTCCCTCCCTGCTCTAGATGGGGGTGTAGACAGACTTTATACCGAAGCTTTCCTTCCCTGGGAGGACTTAGTCTGTCCCTTACCCATGCAGGTGCTATACTCATCTCCCTCCCGGTTCTACCACCGAGACGGCGTGGAAATGCACCACAGGTAAACCTGATGGAATCCCAGACTGATGTCCAGTTCCTCACCTTTAAAATCTTGCTTGCCTCTGATGCCACCCGGGGTGCAATCAAAGTAACCTTCCAGAATGCCTCCCAAGCTAAGACCGCTGGGAGGAAACATTCGTCACCTGAGTGCCTGTGCATGACCCTGAGTATATTCCTGACAACAATAAGACTGGTATGAACATAAAACTGAGATGTTCCTTCCAAGCATCACCACACCAGTATAAGAAATAGAAAAAGAAATGGTGAAGGGTTGTCCAGTGAGGAAAAAGTGATTTTTGTCCTTGAGTTACTAGGGCCAGTCCTTCCAGTTCATTTTCACAGATTCCACAGAAAGAATATCTAAGGAATTGGGACAAAAGCCACTGGAAAGCCTCCTCTGGTCCTCTAAGAGCTAGTGTTACCAAAGGAAGAAACTCACTGTACTTCCAATCTGAGTAATCTTTAACCTCAGACATCTCTGAGGTGCTCTTGGAGCTAGAGCTCTGTCTAGTTTCTGAACTTTCTACACCTAGCAAGGTTAGGCGCTTCCTGACTACCAATCCGAGTTCGGGATCTAAGTCACAGTACATAGCAACAGCATAGATCACAAGTCCCTTGAAAGTCTATGATCTGACAGATAGATTAGTAGTTCTAATTCCCATGAAGTTATGAAATGGTCAATGAGACCTGAAAGTTTGACCGAGAAAGGAGAGTTAGGTCCGCACGCTCTGCCCATTTCTGGTCGGTCCCTGAAGGAGACACTGGGTGCCTCTTGGCATTGGCAGGTCGGTATAAACCCCCAGCAGGCTTCTGCCATAAACCATATGAGGTCACCTCGGAACCACAGAGCACGGCTCCTCACTTGCTTCATGCAGGGCGTGTCATTCATTCACATAAGCACACTGTAGAGTTAGTAAAGTACAGCAGAAAACATGTTGGCTAGGAGAACAAAGAACTAGGGCTCCAAGCATCCTTACCTTGTCCTGAAGAATCCCAGATGAGCCCCCAAGATGAAAGGTTGTTGCTGAACCATGAAAGACACTGGGCTCTGGAGGAGAAGAATTCAATCTGGGGCCAGAGATGAGGCTTGATTGCTCAGTGCTTTTGTGTAATAAAGTTTTATTAAAGTATAAAGAGATAGAGAAAGCTTCTGACATAGACATCAGAAGGGGGCAAAAAGAGTGCCCCCTTGTTAGTGTTAGCAATGGAGTTATATGCCTTTTAACTAGTTATTATGATGAATCAAAACAATGTCTGGAGGTTGTAAAGACCTTGCTAGACCCATTCCCATAATTTACATTTTAAGATTACAGGATTAGCCAGAAGATTTTTTCCCAGAAACTGTCCTCAAGCAGGATACATTATTGTTATGCAATCCTAAAGAATGTAGAGGGGGGAAAGAGTTTTTCCTTTCCTCTTCCTTGAGAATTCCAGACCCTTCTCTCCTTGGGGACCCCCGGACTTCTTATCAACCTGCCTAAGAATTGACTCTCTCAGAGCCAAGTCATCAGGGATGGTTGGAAGCCAGGTGAGCTGAATGCAAGAAGGCTGATATGTCAGGAGAGCATGGGTTTCCTCACTGATGCCCAGGGAGGTGTGGAGTCAGGGCAGGACACTTCAGCTGGGCCTCATGGAGTCTCCATCGAGTCCAGGACAATGTCATTGTGTCCTGGATCTTTTATACCAAACTTATTTTCTGCCACTGCATTTGGGTCCTTTTCTCTTTCTCCACTTCTTTCCTTGTGTCATAGACGACCTGTCCCTTGAGTCACAGATCCTAAAGGTCCCCATCACTGACCAAAACCTTTGCAAATCCTCATGTCTGGTGGTGATCTTTCTCAGGTTTCATCCACACACATCCCACATGCCCAAGGTGGAGCTCATGGTCACAAGATTTCACTGATGACCCCCACTTTCTCTCACTTTTACCTGTGACCACCACCCCCTCCCTGCCCAGAACATGCTCACTCACCATCTTACTGTCTGGCCTCCAGGATGTCTTGGCTTATCCTTCAGTCCCAGCCCAGACTCACAACTTCCATGGGACTTAATTGTCCAGACTAGGGCCTCCTCCTCTCTCGACACTTCTAGCTACACGCTGGTGGGCATTGCACTGCATGTTTGCTTACAGTTGTCATCTCCCATCCCCAGAGCAGGGCTCCTGCAGGGTGCCACCAAGATGTGCAGAACATTTCCAGAAATGGCTGGCAGAAGGAGAGAGGAAATAAAGGAGGGAGGAAAGGGAAAGAAAAAGGAGGAGGGGATGAGAGTTAAGAGGTAGGATGTAAGGAAGAAGAAGGGAGGGAGAAGTAAAGGAGAAGAGGTGGGTAGGGGAAAAGCAGGGAGACAGGGACAGATGGAGGGAGTGGAATGGGAAGGAGAAGGAAATTTTCCCTCCAAATCGTGCTGGAATCTGGGTGCAAGGTGGACTGAGACCTGACTGTTCCTAGACCTCAGTCTCCTCTGCTCTGAGGTCTCAGGCCATGTCCTATCCTGGAGTCACATCTCTCTGTAACCCTCCATTTGACAGCATCAGGCTTTCCTTGCTGACTTCATACAAACCTGCACTCCCTTCAGAACAGGTTGCCATTGTTGCTGCAGTTCCTATGCTCCTGCCTATATTAGAGCATATATACTGCTAAGGGCCTAGGAGGATTTCTACCCATCTTCATGTTCCAGAACTTCTTTTGGTGCTAAGACCCCAGCCACGTGGCTGCGTGGCCCTGCATTGGAAGCCAGCAGGCAGTGGCAGTCCACACTGCAGCCTCACCCACAGCCAAGTCACCCTTGCCCCATCCCATCCTCACGTGCTCAACCACAGGAGCACACCAGCCTCAGATCCCAGCCCCACACAGCCCCTCAGCTTTGCTTTTTGAAGAACACGCTGACCCCATAACACCAGCCAAGTACAAGGAGGCCACACTTTGGTCATTGAGAGTCACTGGTACTACAATCATGGGGCACCAGGCATCCCCTAGGCATACAGGCTGCACATAGGCAAGCTAGGCATGGGGCACCAGCTTCAACTCATACACCACCTAGAACTCTTTCTTCTCCAGAGTGATGGGTAGAAGAGAAGTCATGGCTCTTAGAGCTGAGGCTATCAGCTGGAAGGGGCCCAACATCTTCTGAGGGCAGTGCTGCCAAATAGTTAGGGAGGAATATCCCTGGGAGTCATATCACCAGGGTTCAGACCCCAGATCCTGCCCTTCCTGAGTTACCTAAGCGTGTGGTTTTACCTGTCTGTGCCTCAATCCTACACCCACAAAGTGGATGACATTAGAACATACTCACCAAGTCATGCTGGAGGATGTGAACCTTCCAGAAGATCCATTTCTGGTGTAAACCCAACACATGTGGTCTGGACCCCTCTTTCAGCTCATCACCTCGAGGTAGACCAGGGTCCCTTGCAGCTGAGAGCTCCCAGACTAGAACAGTACTCCAGAGGAAGTTGGCCAGTTCTCTCAAGGAAGATATTGACAATATTATTTTACTAGAAGGGGACTTGCCCTAGGTAAGTGGGTAGGTACTAAATGGTCATCTGGAGGCTTAAAACAGCAATTCTGATTCTTCAGATCTGGAATGGAGCCTGGAAATCTGCATTTTAAAAGCCCACCAGATGATCTTGATGTTCAGCTAGGTTGAGGATTTAATGGCCAGATGACCTGTAAGAGGCTATGGTTCCATTCTTCAGGGCAGTCTCTCTCAGCACCAAGCACTGCTCTGACCCTGGAAAACACACATCATATCAGATCCCCACATTTCAGCAGTGTAATTGCCTCCTGGTTTGTAAGAGAAGGCAGAGCTAAGAGCTGCTGGTCTAGGTAGCTTCAGCAACATGAGCTCCTCCACAGGCCAGGCTCACTTCCTCAGCAGCACTGTGGAAACCATATTGGCCTCCTAGAGCTTTGATGGCCTGGAAGAGAAGTCTCCTCAAGAAAGAATAATTCACTCCTCAGTCACTGTTCAGTCAGGGAAGTGAAGGTGTCCCATTTCCACTAACAGCTCACACACTGGCCTTGCTGTCTCTGCCTGGCAAAAAGTTCTTGCTGATGAAGAGCCTCTAGCTAGCAGAAATCTGAGATAGTGACAAGAACTGATTCTGCCCTAGGACTGGTTTCCTGGGAAAGTAATTGGCAGTAAAATTCAGGATAATCATTTCCTTTCTTTCCATCTGACATTCTTCAGAATCCCAGGATAACGTACAGAAGGGAACCCCTCAGCTGCTACTTGTATTTCAAGAAAAATGGAAGGAAAAAATATTCTCATTGCAGATGCAAACTTCAATGCGCTTGTGCTGGTCAGATGACCATGCTTCAGAGGACAAGAAGTATAGTAGGAAGTACCTTTACCTGTAATAGATGAGGTCTGGGTTCCCATCCTATCTTGGTGTTGCTGATTGCCCTTGGACTGATTGTGTCCTTTCTAAGGATCTGGGGACTTCATAAGTAAAACAATAGTGTGGGAGGAGATGGTCTCCAGGCTTCCCAGACTCTAAAACTCATGGCTTGTGAACCGCTGAAAATTTTCTAAACAAAATAATGTGGCATGTGAAACCACGTTGTTGTAACTCATCCCATGTTGTAGGTAGCCAAGAGCTGTTCTGGCGAGATAAGGAAACAGGTTCAGCACATGTCTGGTGAGTAGCTTCATCAGGTGGATTACAATGCTGGAAGCAGGAGTGCAGGGGTAGGTGGACCATAACTATGAATCTGTATTATTTAGGATGTGTTTGCTAGCAAGAAACAGAAAATACTACTGAAAATGAATTAAACGCTGAAAGTAATTATTGTTTAAGAAGAGTCCTGGGTTAACTCAGCAACTCAATATAAAAAATTCAGGCTTTTTCAATTTTCTTATTCCTTGTCATCTGGGTTGGTTATATTTCCCCTCATGACTACTAAAGGCAACTGCCAGTGATCCAGGCATCACACTGCCACATCACGTGTCCTGAGAAGGAAACAGTGTAGGCTAAAGGTGGAGATTTAATATCAGTCACACCCAAAATGTGTCATCTTAATTTTCACTGGCATATACTACACAGGATTATTCATAGACTCATTTGTCCCTGCCTCTTCCTACTAATCATAAGTCATGGAAATGATGCATGACAATCAAAGCATTAACTCTGAAGGTGGAAGAGGAAGACAGGCTAGTTTGAAACCTTGGGGATGGAATAACAGTAGCAGGTTTTCTTACAACTTCCTACCCAAAGGATGAGGGCAACCCAGATCTATAGCCTAGCAAGAGAGGGCAGCCCAGATAGTTTCATTCCTCACCAGGGTCAAATAGAAGTCATGCCAACAATATAAGGTAAGTCAACTCTCTAGGAAGGGGGATCAGGTGGAACACCCATCAGAAGTAAAGGGCCACCAGATGCAGTTTTTTTCCCATTAGGCCCTTTCCACTCAGATACTGAGGTGGATAATTGGGCAGAGCCATCAAAACCCTACAGCAGATGGCCTGATCTAGGAAATCTCTTTGTCCCCTGGGACCCAAGACTCCTCCCACCACCCAGAGGCAAGGATCATAAAGGGCACTGGTAGGAGGATCCTACAATCCCACTCACTGACTGGGAGCCTAACCTGTAAAGATCACTTCATCCTTTAAGAAAAACCAACATGAAGTCATAGAAGATGCTGCAACAGCACATGAACCCATCAGTTCAGTTCAGTCACTCAGTCGTGTCTGACTCTTTGCAACCCCATGGACTGCAGCACGCCAGGCTTCCCTGTCCATCACCAGCTCCCAGAGCTTGTTCAAACTCATGTCCATCAAGTTGGTGATGCCATACAACCATCTAATCCTCTGTCATCCCCTTCACCCCCTGCCTTCAACATTTCGCAGCATCAGGGTCTCTTCCAGAGAGTCAGTTCTTTGCATCAGGTGGTCAAAGTAATGGAATTTCAGCTTCATCATCACTCCTTCCAATAAATATTCAGGACTGATTTCCTTTCAGATAGACTGGTTGGATCTCCTTGCAGTCCAAGGGACTCTCAAGAGTTTTCTCCAACACCACACTTCAAAAGCATCAATTCTTCAGTGCTCAGCTTCCTTTATGGTCCAAATCTCACATCCATACATGATTACTGATAAAACCAAAGCTTTGACCAAATGGACTTTTGTTGGCAAAATAATGTCCCTGCTTTTTAATATGCTGTCTAGCTTGGTCATAACTTTTCTTCCAAGGAGCAAACACCTTTTAATTTCATGGCTGCAGTCATCATCTGCAGTGATTTTGGAGCTCAAGAAAATAAAATCTGTCACTCTTTCCATTGTTTCCCCATCTACTTGCCATGAGGTGATGGGACTGGATGCCATGATCTTTTTTTTTTTTTTTAATATTGAGTTTTAAGCCAGCTTTTTCACTCTTCTCTTTCACTTTCATCAAGAAACTCTGTAGTTCCTCTTTGCTTTCTGCCATCAGGGGGGTGTCATCTGCATATCTGAAGTTATTGATATTTCTCCTGGCAATCTTGATTCCAGCCTGTGATTCATCCAGCCTGACATTTTGCATGATGCACTCTGCATGTAGTTAAATAAGCAGGGTGACAATATGTAGCCGTGATATACCCCTTTCCAAATTTTGAACCAGTCCATTTTTCCATGTCTGGTTCTAACTGTTGAACCCATCAGGCAAAAGTAATTCTGCAACAGCTCAGAAAATTGAACTGAAATTGAAATTACAACCTACATGCTAAGCCTGAGCAGTTGACTACTTGATAATAACATAAAATTTATATAATACCTGATACACTCCTGAAAATAGACAAGAGGTCCAAGATACTATTAAAAAAAAAAAATCACCTGTATACCAAAACCCAGGCTTTCACAGTGGCTCAGCGATAAGGAATCCACCTGCCATGCAGGAGATGCATTGCAGGTTTTGTCCTTGGGTTGGGAAGATCAGGAGGAGGTCATGGCAACCCACTCCAGTGTTCTTGTTGGGAAATGTACCAAGGAGCCTGGCTGGCTACAGTCCACGGGATCACAAAGAGTTGGGAGAAAACTGACCTGAAGCAACTGAGCACACATGCATGCACCAAAAGCCGGGGCAACCACAATGTGACTGAGAAAAATAACTCATACCGATACTAAAAATGTACCAAATGTGGGAATTACCTGCCAAGGATTTTAAAGCGATCATTATAAAAATGCCTCAGGCTTCAGTTATAAATTCTCTTGGAAAAATAAAAAATAGGAAAAATAGATGTTATTAAAAGGGACCAAAGGGAAATTATTGTACTGAAAAACTCAATAGCACAAATGAGTGGGTTCAATAATAGAATAGAGATGGTGGAGGTAAAGTCAGCAAACTTAGAGACAGTTCAATGGAATTCACCCAATCTGAAGAACTGTGAAAGCCTAGACTTTAAAAAAAAAGGAAGAAAAAGAGAGGGGGCCTCAGGGACTTTTGGAAAAACAACAAAATTCCCAATACTTTATTGTCAGAGTCCCAGAAGGAAAAGGGAGAAAGGTCTGAAAAAATATTTGAAGAAATAATGTAATGGGTAACAGCATGCCAAATGTGGTGAAATACACAAACCTAGAGATTCAGCAAACTGATTAAACCCCAAACAAGATATAAGCAAAGAAATCCTTGCCAAGACACATCATAATTTAACTGAAAGACAAAGGAAATATCTTGAAAGAAGGCAGAGAGAAATGGTGCATTACATATGGGAACAAACCAATTTGAATGAAAATATATTTCTCATCTGAAATTATGGAGGCTGTGAAGAGATTGCATACTGTTTTTCAAATGCTACAAGGAAAGAACTTTCAACTACAAATTCTATAGCTGGTGAAATTATCCTTCAGGATTGAAAGAGAAATAAAAATATTTTCAGATGAAAGAAGACAAAGAATTTGCCTCTAGTAGATGTGCCTTTTAAAAATAGCTAAAAGAAGTTTTTCAAACAGAAAGAAAATTATGAAAGAAGGGATTTTGGAACATCAACAAGGAAGAAACGTCAATGGAAAGAGCAGAAATAATATACTACATTTTTGCTTTTAAGTTTTATAACTCATATTTGATAATTGAAACAAAAATTATAACACCATCTGACACCACAGATATGATATTTAAGTGAAGAAGGAAAACAGATCTAAAGGAAAGTGAGGTTTCCAGACTTCCCTTGATGTAGTAAAGTGTTGATACCATAGTCTATTGTATGCCACATGTGTACATTGTGTGTGAGTGTGTGTGTATATGTGTGTTCAGTTGCTCAGTCACATTCGACTCTTTGTGATCTCATGGACTGAAAGTCACCAAGCTCCTCTGTCCATGGAATTTTCCAGGCAAGAATAGTGGAGTGAGTTGCCATTTCATACTTCAGAGCACCTTTCTGACTGAGGGATTGAACCTGCATCTATTGCATCACCTTCATTGGCAGGCAGATTCTTTACCATTGTACAACCTGGGAAGCTTGCATATTATAATACTCAACCATTAAGAAAATTGTGCAAAGATATATCTCAAGAACATTATAAATAAATCAAATGTAGCCCTAAAAATACTTTCAAGTAGCCAGCAGGAAGACATATACACAATGGTATATTACTCAGCCATTAAAAAGAATACATTTGAGTCAGTTCTAATGATGTGGATGAAACTGGAGCCTATTATACAGAGTGAAGTAAGCCAGAAAGAAAAACACCAATACAGTATACTAATGCATATATATGGAATTTAGAAAGATGGTAATGATAACCCTATATGCGAGACAGCAAAAGAGACACTGATGTATAGAACAGTCTTTGGACTCTGTGGGAGAGGGCGAGGGTGGGATGATTTGGGAGAATGGCATTGAAACATGTATATTATCAAGTGTGAAACGAATCCCCAGTCCAGGTTCGATGCATGAGACAGTGTGCTCGGGGCTAGTGCACTTGGATGACCCAGAGGGATGGGATGGGGAGTGAGGTGGGAGGGGGGTTCAGGATGGGGGAAATATGTACACCCATGGCAGACTCATGTCAATGTATGGCAAAACCACTACAATATTGTAAAGTAATTAGCCTCCAATTAAAATAAATAAATTTATATTAAAAAATTAATAAATAAAAATAATCCAAGATTTTAACATACTCAAAATCAATTTCTTTATATTCTAAAGGCATAAATCTGCCTGAATGTCTTGCACAATTCTGCCAGAACTGTTCATATAATGGGATCTGCCTACTGATACTTCATGCTTATTACATAACACATGAAACAAGAAATGAAGACCCAAGAACTTTTTTGTTACTGAGATTTTTCAAAGAATATATTAGAAAAAATTATGCTAAGACAGTGGAAAATAAAAAATTGTAAGGTTTTAATTTTTTTCTACAAAACAAGCAGAAAATAAATACAGTATTATGAGAAATATGTGGTCCCCATATAATATAAATTGTATATTTTTTCATACAGTCCTAAACCTGAAAATAAAGTCTCTAAGCATTAAAAAAGAAAGAAAGAAAAGAGAGAAAAAAAAGAGAGAAACAGTAGTGAGAATATAAGAAACAAATAAAAATACAAATAATAAAATTATAGGTGTAAGCATCTTAAAAATTAGTTTAAATGTAAATGACCTACTTAGGTGTATTCACACCAATCAAAATACAAAGATCCGTATAATGAATGATAAACATGACTCAACTATATGCCTCTTACAAGAGACTCACTTAAAATCAATGACATAGGTGGGTTGAAATTAAAAGAATAGGAAACAATATATGGAGTAAAAATTAATTAAAATAAAGCAGAACAAGAGTGGCTATATTAACCTGATAAAGCCAAATTCAAAACAAAAGAAAATTCACTAGGGACAAAATGAAACCTATATAATGGTTAAAGGGTCAGTCTACCAGAAACACACAACAATTCTAAATCTGAGAAAATTATAAAGCATAAAATATATTAGTGGATAGAAGTAAAAGGAGAAATAAGCAAATACATTGCTAGACTTTAGGGAATTCCCTAGTAGTCTGGTGGTTAGCACTCTGCAACTTCTCTGCCAAGAGACGTTCAGTCTCTGGTTTGGGAACTAAGATCCCACAAATCATGTACCATGGCCAATAATATTAAAATTTGACTTTAATTTTAAAAAATAGAGACTTTAATAATTTTCAACAACTGATAGAATTACTAGAGAGAAATCATCAAAGATATAGCAGATATGAATAACACAAAGAAAGGGATCCAACTGACATATACAGTACTACATTCCAGAAAAGCAGAATATACATTTCTCCAAGTGCTTACAGAACTTTCATCAAGAAAAAGACCGTGAATTGAGCCATAAAACAAATATCAACAAATTTAAAATAATATATAAAATGTCCTGACCTCATTGGGATTATACTAAAAAAAAATCAATAATAGCACTATCTACAATAGCCAAGACATGGCAACAATCTGATATCCATCAACAGATGAATGGATAAAGAAGGTGTGGTACACATATACAATGGAATATTACTCAGTCATAAGAAAGAATAAAACAATGCCACTTGAAGCAACATAAATGGACCCATAGATCATCATACTAAGTGAAATAAAAAATACCATATGATGTCACTTATATGCAGAATCTAAAATGTGATACAAATGAACTTATTTACAAAACAGAAACAGACTCACAGACATAAAAAACAAACTTCTGGTTACCAGAAGGGAAAAGGGGTGGGAGAGGGATAAATTAGGAATTTTGGATTAACAGATGCACACTACTATATATAAAGTAGCTAAAGACACTCTACTGTATAGCACAGGGAAATATGTTTAATATTCTGTAATAAACCATAATGGAAAAGAATACACACACACACGCATATCTATACACACACATATATATAATCACTTTGTTGTACACCAGAAACCAACTATACTTGGTGGGTTTGTAAATCAACTATACTTCAGTTAAAAAAAAATAAAGTAACAATAATAATAGGAAAAACTCTAAACATGTGGAAATTAAGCAACATACTTCTAAATGATACATGGGTCAATTAGGAAGCCTCAAAGGAAATAAAAATATGCATAGGCTGAATGAAAGCTAAAACATAACATATAACACTGAGGTGCAGCTAAAGCAATGATGACAAAAATTTATGACACTTACATACATGTAATGCTTATGTTACAAAGGAGTATAGGTCTCAGATGAATAACTCAAATTCCTATCTCAAGAAACTAGTACATTGGAAAAAAACAAATGAAAAATAAGCATAATGCAATTTTTTTTTTAAATGATAGCAGAAATAGTGAAAATACGAATAGGAAAATATGTTGAGAGGTTCCAAACCATCCCTGGTCTTAATGACTTACTGGAAATACTCAGAATAGTCTTGTACTCACAGCTAATATTTCTTAGAACAAAACAACAACCAAGGGGAAAAGTACAGTGGTGAAGTTCAGGGGAAGCCAGGCACAAGCTTCCAAGTGTCCTCTCCCAGTGGAATCATACAGATTGAACTTAATTCCCCCAACAGTGAGATGTGATAAAATGTGTGATATTTCATCAACTATAGAAGCTCATTAGAGACCTAATGCCCCAGGTTTTCAATGGGATCTTGACTACATAAGCACCTCCACACTCCCAAATTTCAGACTTCCAGAAGGAAAGCACACTTTCAACAAAACCACATTGTTTGTACAATTTGGGCATAGGAAGCAACTTGTATCATATCTGAAAGTAATGGGAGTCCTTCTGAAATCTAAGGACCAATTCTGTAACTTCTAAATAAGCCTTTCAAAGAAAAGCAATCTCAAGTCTCCTATGTTAACATTTCAAAAAAAAAAAAAGAAAAAAAAACACAATACAGTATCAATGAAACAAAATGCTGTTTCTTTTTTAAAAATTAATACATTTCATAAGCCTGTAGATAGACTGAAAATAGGAAAGATATCAAACAATAGGAAAGCTAGCCTATAGGTGGAATAAAATGCATTAACACTACAAACCATACAGTCAATAATGGGTAATAAAAAAGGAAATACTCAGTAATTTTATGCTTACAATTTTACAGCATAGAAGAAATGATCCACTTCCTTGAAAACCACAAATTAAAATTCAACCGGGGTGAAATAGATTTTCTAGATAGTCATGTAAACATTGATTTTGCAATTGAGTTTTTCATTAAAATCTCCAGAAAAGAGAAATCCCCAGGTCCAGATGGTTGTATTGAATTCTGCCTAATAATTAAAGTTAATATAATTTAATAGTTTCTTCTAAAAATTGAAGAGGAGGAAAGATTTCCTAACTGATTTTATGATAGCAACACCCTGATACTGAAACCAGGCAAAGACAGTACCAAGAAAAATTATACCATAGACCAATATCCCCCCAAAACTCAGACCCAGCATTCTGAATGCACTTTAGAAAACAGAATTCATCAATGCATTAGAATTATAAAGTATGACAAAGTGGCATTTATTTTAGGAATACTTCACTTGTTCAATATTCAAAAATTAATATATTTCACTTATCAACAAGCACAAGAAGAAAAATCATATATCAATTAAGACAGAAAAGGCATTTGACAAAATCCAACACCTATTCATTAAAAAAAAAAAAAAAAAAAAAACCTCTGAGTAACTTTGTAATAGAGGGAAATTACCTCAAGGGATAAAGAACATTCACAAATGATTCTATAAGTTACCTAGTAGTGAAAAGTTAAATGATTTTCCCTTTGATTTTTTACAAAGAAGGATGTTCTCTCATCAGGTTTGATAAACATAGTGCTAGAATTTCTAGCCAACATGAAATGAGAAAAAGCAACAAAAGACACACAGATTGGGAAGAAAGAAATAAAATTATCTCTATTTGCAGATGACATGATTATCTATTCTAAGAAATCCTTAAAAAGTGATCATCCAAAAAATATTTCAGAAAAGTTGCAAGATACAAATTAACACTCAAAAAGTCAGTCACATTTCTCCAGCAATGAGCAATTTTGAGCATCTTTTCATGTGTTTGTTGGCCATTTGTGTGTCTTCTTTGGATAAATATCTGTTTAGGTCTTCTGTCCATTCTTTGATTGGGTTGTTTGCTTTTCTGACATTGAGCTGCTTGCATATTTTGGTGATTAATCCTTCATCATTTCTTTGTTTGCAATTTTTTCTCCCATTCTGAGGATTGTCTTTTCATATTGTTTATACTTTCCTTTGCTGTGCAAAAGCTTTTAAATTTAATTAGATCCTATTTGTTTATTTTTGTTTTTATTTCTGTTACTCTACAAAGTGGGTCAAAGAGGCTCTTGCTGTGATTTATGTCAAAGAATATTCTGCCTATGATTTCCTCTAAGAGTTTATAGTTGCTCGTCTTACATTTAGATCTTTAATCCATTTTGAGTTTATTTTTGTGTATGGTGTTAGGAAGTGTTCTAATTTTATCCTTTTACATATGACTCTCCAGTCTTCCTAGTACCACTTATTGAAAAAGATGTCTTTTCTCCACTGTATCTTCTTGCCTCCTTTATTAAGGATAAGGCACCCATAGATGCATGGGTTTATTTCTGGGCTTTCTATCTCATTCCATTGGTCTATATTTCTGTTTTGGGGCCAGTATCATACTGTCTTGATTACTATAATTTTGTATTATAGTATGAAGTCAGGAAGGTTGATTCCTCCAGCTCTGTTTTTCTTTCTCAAGATACCACCTCATACTTGTCAGAATGGCCATCAACAAAAAATCGACAAACAATAAATGCTGGAGAGGATATGGAGAAAAAAAGAATCCTCTTGCATTTTTGGTGGGAATATAAATTGTGCAGCCACTATGGAAAACAGTATGGATATTCCTTTAAAAATTAGAAATAAATCTACCACATGACTCAGAAATCCTACTACTGGACATACAACCAGATAAAGGCATAATTCAAAAAGACACAAGTACCCCCGTATTTATAGCAGCATGATTTACAATAGCCAGGATATGAAAACAACCTAGATGTCCATTGATGAACCACCCTTGGTGTCCATGTCCTTCTATCCACTGTTAGATGAATGGATATAGAAGTTGTGGTACCTATATACAATGGAATATTACTCAGCCATAAAAAGGAATGAATGTGAGTCAGTTGTAGTGAGGTGCATGAACCTAGAGCCTGTTATACAGAGTGAAGTAGTCAGAAAGAGAAGAACAAACATTTTATATTAACATGTATATATGGAATCTAGAAAAATGTACTGATGTACCAATATGCAGGGCAGGAATGGAGACCCAGATGTACAGAATGGACTTGTGGGACACAGTGGGGGGAATGAGATGATAGGATGAGTTGAGAAAGTAGCATTGACATATATACACTACCTGAGCAAAATAGATAGCTAGTGAGAAGTTGTTATACAATATAGGGAGCATGGCCTCATGCTCCCTGAAGACCTAGAGGGGTGGGATGGGTGGTGGGGGTGAGACGGAGGCTCAAGAGAAAGGGGATATATAAACACTTATGGCTGATTTGCATTGTTGTATGGTAGAAACCAACACAATTTTGTGAAGCAATTATCCTGCAATTAAAAATAAAAATTAAAAAATAAAAGAGAAGTTCAAATGTTTTGAAAAAATCAATCACATTCTTGTATACTAACATAAGAATTCAAAAATAAAAATCTTAAGCGATATTATTTATAACAACTCCAAAGAAAATAAAGTACTTAAGAATATGTTTAACAAAAAATGTATAGGGTCTGAATGCTGAAAACTATGCAATGCTTATGAAAGAAATCGAAGAACCCTAAACAAATGAGGCAATATATAGCATTCATAGGTGGCAAGACTCAACACAGTGGAGGTATCAGTTCTCCACAAAATAATATGTAAGTTTAATGTAATTCCTATTAAAAATTACATCAAGGACTTTTGTACACATGGGTTGGCTTATTCTAAAATTTGTATGGAAAGGCTTAATCCATAAAAGAGTGCCTCATCACACCATTTTCTTGCTTTCAAATTTCCCATACCCATGTAATCAGGTTCCCATGATAAATCCCCTCCATTTGAAATACCTTGAGTGCTCTGTTTCTTCTTTCCTTCCTGGATTTTGACTGATATAGCATAGTAACAGCACATGCATATGGTAGAATATGCAGCCAGGATCACGGAGTCCAGCCCTCACCTTACAATCAAAGAAAAGGACAACCAGGGAGACCAAGCATGTAGCACAAAATAGGACAAGGCATTAGCAGCCTAGCCAAAAATAGAGCCCAAGTTTTCTGACCCTCAGCCAGGCTGTTTTCACTGCACTTAGCATCAGGGCTGTGGCGGCTATGACGGCGCATGAGCAGGGCCAAGAGGAGCTACTGCGCCCGAGGGCAGGGGCCACGGCCCACAGGAGCTACCCAGCGCCAGAGGTCAGCGAGGTGGCTGGGAGGAGCTACCCTGCGCCTGAGGGCAGAGGTGGTGGCCAAGAGGAGCTACCCCACATCTGAGGTAAGGAGCAGCGGCTGTGCTTTGCTGGAGCAGCTGTAAAGAGAGACCCCACGTCCAAGGTAAGAGAAAGCCAAGTAAGACAGTAGGCACTGAGAGAGGGGATCAGAGGGCAGACAGACTGAAACTACAATCACAGACAACCAGCCAATCTGATCACATGGACCACAGCCATGTCTAACTCAATGAAACTAAGCCATGCCGTGTGGGGCCACCCAAGACGGACGGGTCATGGTGGAGAGGTGTGACAGAATGTGGTCCACTGGAGAAGGGACTGGCAAACCACTTCAGAATTCTTGCCTTGAGAACCCCATGAACAGTATGAAAAGGCAAAAAGATAGGACACTGAAAGATGAACTCCCCAGGTCAGTAGGTGCCCAATATGCTACTGGAGATCAGTGGAGAAATAACTCCAGAAAGAATGAAGGATGGAGCCAAAGCAAAAACAACACCCAGTTGTGAATGGGACTGGTGATGGATGCAGGGTTTGATGTTGTAAAGAGCAATATTACATAGGAACCAGGAATGTTAGGTCCATGAATCAAGGCAAATTGAAAGTGGTCAAACAGGAAATGACAAGAGTGAACATCGACATTCTAGGAATCAGTGAACTAAGATGGACTGGAATGGGTGACTTTAACTGAGATGACCATTATATCTACTACTGGGGGCAGGAATCCCTTAGAAGAAATGGAGTAGACATCATAGTCAACAAAAACGTCTGAAATGCAGTACTTGTATGCAATCTCAAAAATGACAGAATGATCTCTGTTCATTTCCAAGGCAAACCATTCAATATCACAGTAATCCAAGTCTATGCCCTGACCAGTAACGCTGAAGAAGCTGAAATTGAATGGTTCTGTGAAGACCTACAAGACCTCTTAGAACTAACATCCAAAAAGGATGTCTTTTTCATTATAGGGGACTGGAATGCAAAAGTAGGAAGTCAAGAAACACCTGGAGTGACAGGTAAATTTGGCCTTGGAGTACAGAATGAAGTAGGGCAAAGTCGTCTGCAAAGGGCAAATAGAGTTCTGCCAAGAGAATGCACTGGTCATAACAAACACCCTCTTCCAACAACACAAGAGAAGACTCTACATATGGACATCACCAGATGGTCAACACCAAAATCAGATTGATTATATTCTTCGCAGCCAACGATGAAGCTCTACACTGTCAGCAAAAACAAGACCGGGAGGTGACTGTGGCTCCGATCATGAACTCCTTATTGCCAAATACAGACTGAAATTGAAGAAAGTGGAGAAAACCACTAGACCATTCAAGTATGACCTAAATGAAATTCCTTATGACTATACAGTGGAAGTGAGAAATAGATTTAAGGAACAAGATCTGATAGCTAGAGTGCCTGATGAACTATCATTAGAGGTTCGTGATATTGTACAGGAGACGGGAATCAAGAACATCCCCAGGAAAAAGAAACACAAAAAGACAAAATGGGTGTCTTACAAATAGCTGTGAAATGAAGGGAAGTGAAAAGCAAAGGAGAAAAGGAAAGATATAACCATTTGAATGCAGACTTCCAAAGAATAGCAAGGAGAGATAAGAAAGCCTTCCTCATCGACCAATGCAAAGAAATAGAGGAAAACAATAGAATGGGAAAGACTAGAGGTCTCTTCAAGAAAATTAGAGATACCAAGGCAACATTTCATGCAAAGATGGGCTCAATAAAGGACAGAAATGGTATGGACCTAACAGAAGCAGAAGATATTGAGAACAGGTGGCAAGAATACACAGAAGAACTATACAAAAAAAGACTTCACGACCCAGATAATCAAGATTGTGTGATCTCTCACCTAGAGCCAGACATCCTGGAATGTAAAGTCAAATGGGCCTTGGGAAACATCACTATGAACAAAGCTAGCAGAAGTGATAGAATTCCAGTTGAGCTATTTCAAATCCTGAAAGACGACACTGTGAAAATGCTGCACTCAGTATGCCAACACATTTGGAAAACTCAGCAGTGTCCACAGGACTGGAAAAGGTCAGTTTTCATTCCAATCCCAAAGAAAGGCAATGCCAAAGAATGCTCAAACTATTCCACAATTGCACTCATCTCACATGCTAGTAAAGTAATGCTTTAAAATTCTCCAAGGTTGGCTTCAGCAATACATGAACCGTGAACTTCCAGATGTTCAACCTGGTTTTAGAAAAGGCAGAGGAACCAGATATCAGATGGCCAACATCTGCTGGATCATCAAAAGAGCAAGACAAGTTCCATAAAAACATCTATTTCTGCTTTATTGACTATGCCAAAGCCTTTGACTGTGTGGATCACAATAAATTGTGGAAAATTCTGAAAGAGATGGGAATACCAGACCACCTGACCTGCCTCTTGAGAAATCTGTATACAGGTCAGGAAGCAACAGTTAGAACAGGGCATGGAACAACAGACTGGTTCTGAATAGGAAAAGGAGTATGTCAAGGCTGTATACTGTCACCCTGATTATTTAACTTATATGCAGAGTACATCATGAGAAACGCTGGACTGGATGAAGCACAAGCTGGAATCAAGATTGCCGGGAGAAATATCAGTAACCTCAGATATGCAGATGACACCACCTTTATGGCAGAAAGTGAAGAGGAACTAAAAAGCCTCCTGATGAAAGTGAAAGAGGAGAGTGAAAAAGTTGGCTTAAAGCTCAACATTCAGAAAACTAAGATCATGGCATCTGGTCCCATCACTTCATGGCAGATGGATGGGGAAACAGTGGAAACAGTGGCTGACTTTATTTTTCTGGGCTCCAAAATCACTGCAGATGGTGATTGCAGCCATGAAATTAAAAGACACTTACTCCTTGGAAGGAAAGTTATAACCAACCTGGATAGCATATTTAAAAGCAGAGACATTACTTTGTCAACAAAGGTCCGTCTAGTCAATGCTATGGTTTTTCCAGTAGTCGTGTATGGATGTAAGAGTTGGACTATTAAGAAAGCTGAGTGCTAAATAATTGATGCTTTTGAACTGTGGTGTTGGAGAAGACTCTTGAGAGTCCCTTGGACTGCAAGGAGATCCAAACAGTCCATCCCAAAGGAGATCAGTCCTGGGTGTTCATTGGAAGGACTGATGTTGAAGCTGAAACTCCAATACTTTGGCCACCTGATGAGAAGAGCTGACTCATTTGAAAAGACCCTGATTATGGGAAAGATTGAGGGCAGGAGGAGAAGGGGATCACAGAGGATGAGGTAGTTGGATGGCATCACCGACTCGATGGACATGGGTTTCGGTGGACTCCAGGATTTCGTGATGAACAGGGATGACTGGCGTGCTGCGGTTCATGGGGTGGCAAAGAGTCGGACACGACTGAGCGACTGGACTGAACTGAACTGTCTGAGCAGCAAGTCTAAATTTCCATAGCTATCCTCAGGAACACAATATGATCATGGTCTGGGTTTAGGAACAAAGGAACTCAGGGAATCCCTGCAAACCTTTCAGCACAGCAAAGTGGCCAGGGTTTTTCTGCATTTCTCTTCAGTAATTTGGCCTCCCACCTGGAAGGAATCCATGGTTTTCCAGTTAGACACTCACTCCTCATCATTTCCCATGCAATTCTTGGTGAGGAACAAAAGTTAAGAGAATAGATATGAAAATGTGAGCTGAAAATTCAGAAATTCCAAACTCTGAATTTTGACATTTTGTGTGGTCTCTTGGAAGCTATTTATTCTGTTTTTCCAGTAAAAGACACAAACATACCTTGGAAGATTTTAAGGACAGTGACTTGATTCTAATCAATGTGAGCTGAGGTATGAAGAGATTGGTCATTTGTCAAAGTTTACAAGGTCAGTTGGAGTCAGAAGTAGGACCAGGACTCAGGTCACCTTATTCTCAGACATAGTTGAGTAGAAATGTTAGGGCCCATAGTGAAGGTTTGACATCTGGAAGCAGAGAACTGAAATGGTAGACTGTCTTCCAGTGGAGTGTGGGATGCTGACGCATGTAGTGAGCTGAGAAATTGTGCCCAGCTACCCAGACCTGCTTCTGCTTGTGTCTGCTGAGATAAAACATCCCCATTAAGGACAAATCGACCTGTCTTGAGCAGGTGACTGACAGCTAGAGGGCCCTACCTATCACTCCTGTCTGGCTGACCATCCAGCTGGGTGACTGAGAATCCTCAGGCTTCTCCCCAGAGCTTTTGCTGTCTCCATCAGTCCTGGACTACCTTCCCCATATCCTCACTTGTCTTTATTAGGAATCATCTTCTACTTGAGGACTCCAGAGAAAGGACAGGAGTCCTCTCCCCAGGATTCCCCAAACCAGTCTCATTCTTGTATCTCTGTTTCTATCTAGCTGAACTCTGTGCCCCCTCCTTTGTGAATTATTACATGGCAACAATCATGCAGTCATATACTTTTGCACTTATAGGCTTGATCAGTATGTGCTTTATATGAGGAAATAAATATAGCACCAAGAGTTGAGTCCCAGTGTTTGTTTGTTCATGAGATTTAGTATGTACTGTGTGCTGAACTGAACTGAACTGAATGGGAAGGCTGGGCTTCCCTGGTAGCTCAGCTGGTAAAGAATCTATCACAATGCAGGAGACCCTGGCTCAATTCCTAGGGCAGAAAGATCCCCTGGAGAAAGGATAGGCTACCCACTCCAGTATTCATGGGCTTCCCTAGTGGCTCAGATGGTAAAGAGTATGCCTGCAATGCAGGAGACCTGGGTTCCATCATGAGTTGGGAAGAACCCCTGGAGGAGGGCATGGGAACCCACTCCTGTATTATTGCCTAGAGAATCCCCATGGAAACAGAGGTGCCTGGCAGGCTATAGCTAAAAGAGCAACATGACTGAGCAACACACAGCACAGCAAATTGGAAGGCTACAGTGCCTTTAAGGAACTCACTATAGCCAGAGGCACCACAGCCTGTCATGACAGCAAATATCATAAGACATCACTGCTATAGTTTGCAACGTGAAATGTGGAGAAGATTAACAGCAGCAGCAATGATAACATGAGGCTATACCTGCATGAGCTCTATGTGCAGGATCCCTGCTGTGTAGTTGGCAGTGGCTTTTATTCCTTCTAGAACTCTACAGGTAGTTGTGGTTCTTGGCTCTTTAATCAGAAGAAATCAAAGGCAAAGGAAGGTTCTTGCCCTGGCAAGACTCAAGGGCAGATGAGAGTCCTGATGGGAGCCCAGGTAGATGCCTCTAGAGCCTGCCTCTCTGTCACACAACAAAAGCCTAGAGTGAGGACACAGGGAAATGAACTAGCCACAGTGTACAAAACCTCTGAAAGCTGAGGAAACTCTTACCTCCTGCCATGTTTCATCACAATGGTTGCGAGAGCAATTAAGTTATGGAATCAGTTCAGTTCAGTCACTCAGTCGAGTCTGACTCTTTGCGACCCCATGAATCACATCATGCCAGGCCTCCCTTTCCAACACCAAATCCCAGAGTCCACACAAACCCATGTCCATTGTGTCGGTGATGCCATCCAACCATCTCATCCTCTGTTGTCCCCTTCTCCTCCTGCCCTCAATCTTTCCCAGCATCAGGGTCTTTTCGAATGAGTCAGCACTTTGCATGAGGTGGCCAAAGTATTGGAGTTTCAGCTTCAACATCAGTCCTTCCAATGAACACTCAGGACTGATCTCCTTTAGGATGGACTGTTTGGATCTCCTTGCAGTCCAAGGAACTCTCAAGAGTCTTCTCCAACACCATAGTTCAAAAGCATCAATTCTTCGGTGCTCAGCTTTCTTTATAGTCCAAAACTCACATCCATACATGACCACTGGAAAAACCACAACCTTGAATAGATGGACAAAGTAATGTCTCTGCTTTTAAATATGCTATCTAGGTTGGTCATAACTTTCCTTCCAAGGAGTAAGCGCCTTTTAATTTTATGGCTGCAATCACCATCTGCAGTGATTGTGGGGCCCAGAAAAATAATGTCAGCCACTGTTTCCATTATTTTCCCATCCATCTGCCATGAAGTGATGGGAGATGCCATGATCTTAGTTTTCTGAATGTTGAGCTTTAAGCCAACTTTTTCACTCTCCTCTTTCACTTTCATCAGGAGGCTTTTTAGTTCCTCTTCACTTTCTGCCATAAGGGTAGTACCATCTGCATATCTGAGGTTATTGATATTTCTCCCGGCAATCGTGATTCCAGCTTGTGCTTCATCCATCCCAGCATTTCTAATGATGTACTCTGCATATAAGTTAAATAAACAGGGTTACAATATACAGCCTTGATATACTCCTTTTACTGTTTGAAACCAGTCTGTTGTTCCATGTCCAGTTCTAACTGTTGCATCCTGACCTGCATACAGGTTTCTCAAGAGGCAGGTCAGGTGGTCTGATATTCCCGTCTCTTTCAGAATTTTCCACAGTTTATTGTGATCCACACAGTCAAAGGCTTTGGCATAGTCGATAAAGCAGACACCTCTTCTTAATATATTCTGCTTCTGTTAGGTCCATACCACTTCTGTCCTTTATTGAGCCTATCTTTGCATGAAATGTTCCCTTGGTATCTCTAATTTTCTTGAAGAGATCTCTAGTCTTTCCCATTCTATTGTTTTCCTCTATCTCTTTGCAATGATCACTGATGAAGGCTTTCTTATCTCTCCTTGCTATTCTTTGGAAGTCTGCATTAAAATGGTTATATTTTTCCTTTTCTCCTTTGCTTTTCTCTTCTCTTTTTTCACAGGTATTTGTAAGGCCTCCTCAGACAGCCATTTGCTTTTTTGCATTTCTTTTTCTTGGGGATGGTTTTGATTCCTGTCTCCTGTAAAATGGAATGCTGATTGATTAAACCACCACCCTCTCCCCATGATTGTTACTGATGTCATAGTTCAGCTCTCCCTGTAGAGAAAGCACTCATCAGCAAACACGGGTTTGAATCCTCCATGATGTGATTTTCTCAGTGGACCAGCATCAAGTTCATTTACTGAAATGCCTCCTGGCAATTTATCCTGAGCTGCTTGCTGTGGCCTTTTATGCACTCCCAGCCAGAACAATTCATCTTACATCACCAGTGGCTCTTTTCCTTCTTGGAACCCGTATATTCCTGGTTGTTGCTTTGCAAGAAAACATGAAATCATCATCATTGACAATGACAAATATGTCAACATGGAACCCTTGGCTGTTTCCACTCTTTCTATGCATACAATGAATTTCTGTTTCATTGCTGTATCATAATACTATCTTTTTGGATAGTAGAGGTGGCAAGAATACACAGAAGAATTGTACAAAAAGCATTTTCATGACCCAAATAATCACGATGGTGTGATCACTTACCTAGAGTCAGACATCCTGAAATGTGAAGTCAAGTGGGCCTTAGAAAGCATCATTACAAACAAAGCTAGTGGAGGTGATGGAATTCCCGTTGAGCTATTTCAAATCCTGAAAGATGATGCTGTGAAAGTGCTGCACTCAATATGCCAGCAAATTTGGAAAACTCAGCAGTGTCCACAGGACTGGAAAAGGTCAGTTTTCATTCCAATCCCAAAGAAAGGCAATGCCAAAGAATGCTCAAACTGCCGCACAATTGCACTCATCTCACATGCTAGTAAAGTAATGCTCAGAATTCTCCAAGCAAGGCTTCAGCAATTCGTGAACCATGAACTTCCAGATGTTCAAGCTGGTTTTAGAAAAGGCAGAGGAACCAGAGATCAAATTGCCAACATCTGCGGGATCATCAAGAAAGCAAGAGAGTTCCAGAAAACATCTATTTCTGCTTTATTGACTGTGCCAAAGCCTTTGACTGTGTGGATCACAGTCAATAAACTGTGGAAAATTCTGAAAGAGATGGAAATACCAGACCACCTGACCAGCCTCTTGAGAAACCTATATGCAGGTCAGGAAGCAACAGTTAGAACTGGACATGGAACAACAGACTGGTTTCAAATAGGAAAAGGAGTATGTCAAGGCTGTATATTGTCACCCTGATTATTTAACTTATATGCAGAGTACATCATGAGATAGGTTGGGCTGGAAGAAGCACAAGCTGGAATCAAGATTGCCAGGAGAAATATCAATAACCTCAGATATTCGGATGACACCACCCTTATGGCAGAAAGTGAAGAGGAACTAAAAAGCCTCCTGATGAAAGTGAAAGAGGAGAGTGAAAAAGTTGGCTTAAAGCTCAACATTCAGAAAACTAAGATCATGGCATCTGGTCCCATCACTTCATGGCAAATAGATGGGGAAACAGTGGAAACAGTGTCAGACTTTATTTTTTGGGCTCCAAAATCACTGCAGATGGTGATTGCAGCCATGAAATTGAAAGACACTTACTCCTTGGGAGGAAAGTTATGACCAACCTAGACAGCATATTCAAAAGCAGCGACATTACTTTGTCAACAAAGGTCCGTCTAGTCAAGGCTATGGTTTTTCCAGTGGTCATGTACGGACGTGAGAGTTGGAATGTGAAGAAAGCTGAGCACTGAAAAATTGATGCTTTTGAACTATGGTGTTGGAGAAGACTCTTGAGAGTCCCTTGGACTGAAAGGAGATCCAACCAGTCCATCCTAAAGGATGTCAGTCCTGGGTGTTTATTGGCAGGACTGATGCTGAAGCTGAAACTCCAATACTTTAGCCACCTGATACGAAGAGTTGGCTCATTGGAAAAAACCCTGAAGCTGGGAGGGATTGGGGGCAGGAAGAGAAGGGGACGACAGAGGATGAGTTGGCTGGATGGCATCAGCAACTTGATGGACATGGGTTTGAGTAGACTCTGGGATTTGGTGTTGGAAAGGGAGGCCTGGCGTGCTGCAATTCATGAGGTCACGAAGAGTCTGACACGACTGAGCGACTGAACTGAACTGAACTGAATACTATCTTTGGGAAGACAGTTTAAATGGTAACGAGTGTTTAGGTTACTCATATATGTATATATCCAACAATGCACATAATATATTTGAAGTGACATTAACTATGAATAAAGAGACTTTGCTAACAGTTTATCTACTTTGTTTATCTCCTCAAAGAACCAACTTTATTTTACTGATCTTTGCTATAGTCACCTTCATTTCTTATTTCAGCTCTGATTTTTATGATTTCTTTCCTCCTAATGTTGAGGTTTTTTTGTTCTTCTTTTCCTAGTCGCATCAGGTATAAAGTTAGGTTGTTTATTTGATGTTTCTCTGTTTCATGAGATATGAATAATGGGAGCTATTAATCAAAAATACAAGGCAGAGGAGAACAAGATGACAGAGAAGTAGGAGGATGTGGAGTTCATCTTCTCCACAGACACATCAGGAATACACCTTCAGACACAGAAGTGCTTGCAGAACACCAGCTGAGAGTGGACAGGAGTACCTGACCACCAGAAAAGAATATATAGAACCACACAAACTCAGTAGGATGAAGGAACTAGGGGGGAAAACAGGACTGGACCTGCCCTCAGCAGGTGAAGCAGGGTTCTAATCCCCACATCAGGACAAGTGTCCAGATCAGAGGAAAAACATTTAAGGCTGAGAGTGAAACAGCTGATCTGTGGTGGCCTAAATAGAAGGAGAATCAGACAGTCCTTGCTGCAGACATTCATACTCCAGACAAGGACACAGGTCCCCTAGGAGGCAGAGCAGCTGGGAGCTGGAGCATAGGGGTTGTGGAGCAATGCCAGGGTGAGGGCTGCTGTTGACTGAGGAGAGATGGATGGAGGGACTGTGAGCAAGGAGATTGTGGTGGGAAATGCCTGTGGAGGAAAGTCAGGCAGCCATGAAAGTAAGACGATACTGTGAGTCATGCATAGGGGGTGGAGCTATCACCATAGCCTCTCTCTCCCCACACGCCAGCATCGGCAGTTGAACAATAGAGAGGCCAGCCCATAAAATGCCTGACGCCCTGAACTACAGAGTAGGACCCCACCCAGGGCGCCCCTTTAAGTGCCTGATGTGCTGATCTACAGAGTAGGACCCCAGTCAGGATGCCCTCTTAAGTGACTGACGTGCTGATCTGCAGAGTAGGATCCAAGCCAGGGGGAACCCTCTGTGTGCCTGATGCACATGGAACAACAGAGAAAGACCCCAGGCAAGGGAGTCCTCTAAGTGCCTGAATGGACAGTGCAATGAAGAAAGACTAGCCAAAGAGGCCTTCTGATTGCCAGCTATCAGAGGCTCAAAAAAAAGACTCTGATAGAGCCATAACTCCGGTGGCTGAGGCAGTCTGTGTGCCTACACACTTGGAGCCACCAGGGTCCTCACAAGCCAAGCAGTTGTGCCACCTTCATGCTCAACCCTCACAAGAGCAGAGCTGCCACAGACACACACACACAAAAGTCTTGCATCTATGCAAGCAGGGTCACTCTCAGTCATGTCCAACCTCTGCAACCCTGTGCTCTGTGGCCTACTGGGCTTCTCTGTCAAGGAAGTTCTCCCAGGTAAGAAACACTGGAGGGTATTGGCCAATACTGGTTGCCATACCCTTCTAGAGCACTATATTTCCTGCTGCCCTAGCCACCAAATCCCCTGAGTACCTGCTGCTGACAGGACCCTTACAACCCAAGCAACTGCACCACCTCTGCACCTGACCCTCATGGGGGCAGACCCAAGTCGTCCAGGGCAGCCAGGAGCAGACCCCAGTGGACAACCCACATGCAGAGGTGGAAATCAAACCACAACTGAAACCCAGGGGTGGTGTGGCTAAGGAAGAAGACCCAAACCTTCCCACCAGTTGTACAAGCTGCAGATTAAATCCACTTACTCAACTAGGCAGACTTTGTGTGTACAGAATATATAAAAGGACGTTGAGAGCTCCTATTGATAGTTGTGGACATAGGAGGCAAGAACACACAGGAGTAGGACTAGATGAGAATCTGGGATGCCCCTACAGTAGGTCCAGAGACCAGTGTTGGAGGGCATGCTATGGAGGTAAGGTGGACTGTGACTCCCAGCGAGGGAAAGGGATTCAAGAAAAACATTTATTCTTCTTATGTTTTGACTTGTTCTATAGTTTCTTTTGGATTTTTTTCTTTCTTTTTCTTTTCTTTTATTTCTTTTTTTTGCGCCCCCCCCCCCCCCGTAGTTGTCCATTTTATTGGCACTATGAAATCTAATTAAGCTTTTGATATTTTTTTTCAGTCACACTTTTTATCATTGTTATAAACCTCTGCCTCTGCATGGGCTTTTGCAGTTCCATGGGGTTTTCCTTTTTTTTTTTTTTTTCCTGTTTCTTCTTTCTTTATTTTTAATATTCTTTTCTCTTTTTTTAATTTTTAATTTTATTTTTAAACCTATTATTATTTTTTCTACATGTATTCCTTTGTTTACCTTCACCACTGTTGTTTTGCCCTTGCAGCTAATCTTTAATGTATATAAATCTTCTTTATCTACCTCTATTTAACTTTGTATATCTATTCTTTCTTTCTTTTCTTTAGTTCCTTTCCTCTCAACATATTTGTTAATTTTCTTTTCATTGCTTTATTCTCCACTTGGCACCTTGCTTTAGTTTTGTTTTCCAGTTTGCGCTTTAGTTAGTTTTGTTCTTAACTTGTAGATATCATTTTTGGTTTCCTTTGTTTGCTGGGTTGATCTATTGTACTTTATTTTTGCTTGGCAGTTTTGGTTTTGCTTATGAAGATAAATATATATGTGTATATTCCATTATTTTAATTATTATTTACCTATTTGTAACTGCCATTTGCCTGGGGCTCATCTTTGATTTCTCATTTTTGGGTATGTGTTTTAATCTCACTTAATGCCATAACAAACCACTTGTGCAATCTATGTTCCTTACCAGAGATCAAATCCTGAGCCTTTGGAGTGGGAGCACTGACTCCAAGACTCTAGACTGCCAAAGAACCAACCCTAGGGAGTATGAAATAGAGAGAATTCACACAAAGGAAACCACCTGAATACAAGACCCGGCATCACCCATCCACCAGTAGCACTATGTGCAGGGCACCTCATCCAAAAAACAAAGAAGACAAAAACACAAACAGGATTACCACCTCACTCAGACTTGCCCATCAGAGGAAAAACAAACAAACAAAAAACTCAGCATAAATCTCACACTATACAAAGCTTACACAAACCACTGGATAAAGCTTGGGAGGGAAGAAACCAAAAGGAAGAAAGAATTCAGCCTTGATGCCTGGGAAACGGAGACCTCAAACATAGTGAGTTTTAAGAAAAATAATGAAAAGGCAGAGAAATACTGCACAAACGAAGGAACAAACTAGAAACACAGAAGTCCAAAAAAATGAAGAGGAAACAGGCAAGCTACCTGGGAAAGAATTCAGAATAATGAGAGTAAAGATGATCAAAAACCTTGAAAACAGAATGGGGAAAATGCAAGAATCAATTTAAAAAGACCTAGAAGAATTAGAGAATAAACATACAGAGACAGAAAACACAATTATTGAAATTAAAAATACTCTAGAAGGAATCAATAGCACAATAACTGAAGCTGAAGAATCAGAGCTGGAAGATAAAATGGTGGAACTAAATTCTGAGGAGCAGAATAAAGTAAAAAGAATGAAAAGAACTTAGGATAGTCTGAGACCTCTGCAACAATATCATATGCACCAATATTTGAATTATTGGTATCCCAGAAGAAGAAGAGAAGAAGAAAGAGCATGAGAAAATTTTTGAAGACATTTTAGTCCAAAATTGCCCCCATGTGGAAAATGAAATAATCAGTCAAGTCCAAGAGGTGCAAAGAGTCCCATACAGGATAAATCCAGTGAGAAACATGCCAAGACACATATTAATCAAACTAGCAAAGATTAAACGCACAAAAAATATAAAAAGCAGCAGGGAAAAGCAACAAGTAACATTCAAGGAAACCCCATATGTTTAACAGCTGATCTTTCAATAGAAACTCTGCAGGCCAGAATGGAATGGCAGGATATATTTAAACTACTGAAAGGGAAAAATCTACACCCAAGATTGCTCTACCCAGCAAGGATCTCATTCACAGTTTCTGGAAAAATCAAAAGCTTTTCAAGCAAGCAAATATTAAGAGAATTCAGTACCACCAGACCACCTTTACAACAAATGTTAAAGGGACTTATATAGCCAAGAAATACAAGAGAGGAATATTATCTACAAAATGAAACCAAACCAACAAAGCATCAGAAGGAACATATATATCAATAATTAAATATAAACAGATTAAATGTTCCATCCAAAAGACACAGACTGGTTGAATTGATAAAACAAGATGCATATACATGCTGTCTACAAGAAACCCACTTTAGACCTAGAGACACATATAGACTGAAAGTGAGAGGATGGAAAAATCCATGCAAATGGACAGCAAAAGAAAGCTGGAGTAGCAATCCTCATATTAGAGAAAATATACCTTAAATAAATAATATTACAAGAGATCAGGAAGCACACTACATAATATTCAAGGGATCAATCCAAGAGGAAGACATAACAATTGTAAATATCTATGCACCCAACATAGGAGCACCTCAATACATAAGACAAACACTAACAGACATAAAAGGAGAAACTGACATTAACACAACAATAGTAGGAGACTTTAACACTTCACTCACACCAGTGATCATCAAAACAGAAAATTAATAAGGAAATACAAGTATTAAATGATACATTAGATGAGAAGGATCTCATTGATATCTTCAGGACATTCCATCGAAATGCAGAAGAATACACCTTCTTCTCAAGTACGCATGGAACATTCTCCAGGATAGACCACATCTTAGGTCACAAATCAAGCCTCAGTAAATTTAAGAAGATTGGAATCATACTAAGCATCTTTTCTGACTACAACGCTATGAGACTAGCTATCAACTGCAAGGGAAAAACTGCAAAAAAAAGAAGCACACAGAGATTAAACAATACTTTTCTAAATAATGAACAGGTTACTGAAGAAATAAAGAGGGAAATTTTTAAAAATTCCTAGAAACAAATGACAATGAAAACACAACAACTCAAAACTATGGCATACAGCAAAAGTAGTTCTAAGAGGGAAGTTTATAGCAGTACAATTCTACCTCAAGAAACAAGAAAAAACATCAAATAGACAACCTAACTTTGTACCTAAAACAACTGGAAAAAGAAAAGCAAAACAAAACAAAACAAAACAAAAAACCCCCAAATCATCAGAAGGAAAGAAATCATAAGAATCAGAGCAGAAATAAATGAAAAAGAAATGAAATAAACCATAGTAAAGGTTAATAAAACTACAGGCTGGTTCTTTGAGACAGTAAACAAAATTGGCAAACCTTTAGCCAGACTCATCAAGAAAAAAAGTGAGAAGAATCAAATCAATAAAATTAGAAATGATAAAGGAGAGTTTACAACAGACAACACAAAAATACAAAGGATAACCTGGAATAAATGGACAGATTCTTAGAAAAGTTCAATCTTACAAGACTGAACCAGGAAGAAATGGAAATTATGAACAACCCAATTACAAGCCCTGAAATTGAAGCTGTGATCAAATACCTCCCAAAATCAAAAACCCAGGACCAGATGGCTTCACAGGAGAATTCTATCAAACATCTAGAGAAGAGTTAATGCCTATCCTTCTAAAACTCTATCCAAAAATTGCACAGGAAGGAACCCTTCCAAACTCATTCTATGAGGCCACCATCACCCTGATACCAAAACCAAAGACAACACAATAAAGGGAAAACTGCAGGCCAACATCACTGATGAAAATAGATGTAAAAATCCTCAACAAAATTTTAGCAAACAGAATCCAACAACACAATAAAAAGCTCATACATCGTGATCAAGTTGGGTTTATTACAGGGATGCAAGGATTCTTCAATATATGCAAATCAATTAATGTGATACATCATATTAACAAATTGAAGGATAAAAACTATATGAGCATCTCAATAGATGCAGAAAAAGCTTTTGACAAAATTCAGCACCCTTTTATGAGTAAAACTCTTCAAAAAATCAGCATAGGAGGAACCTACCTCAACATAGTAAAGGCCATATGTGATAAGCCTACAGCAAACAACATTCTCAACTGTGAAAATCTGAAAGCATTCCCCCTAAGATCAGGAACAAGACAAGGGTGTCCACTTTCACCACTATTATTCAACATAGTTCTGGAAGTCCTAGCTACAGCAATCAGAGAAAAAAAAAAGAAACAAAAGGAGACTATATCAGAAAAGAAGAAGTAAAGCTCTCACTGTTTGCAGATGACATGATACTATACATAGAAAACCCTAAAGATAGTATCAGGAAAACACTAGAGCTAATCAGTGAATTTAGCAAAGTCCCAGGATACAAAATCAATACACAGAAATCACTTTCATTTCTATATAGTAACAAGGAAAAATCAGAAAGAGCAATTAAGGAATCAATCCCATTCATCATTGCAACAAAAGAGATTAAATGTCTAGGAATAAACTTACCAAAGGAGGCAGAAGACCTGTATATGGAAAATTATAAGACACTGATGAAAAAAGTCAAAGATGACATAAACAGATGGAGAGATAATCCATGTTCCTGCTTAGGAAGAATCAATATTGTGAATATGACTATACTTCCAAATGCAATCTACAGATTCAATGTGATCCCTATCAAATTGCCCATGTCATTTTTCACAGAACTAGAACAAAAAATTTCACAATTCATATGGAGATACAAAAGACTCCAAATAGCCAAAGTAGTCTTGAGAAAGAAGTATGGAGCTGAAGGAATCAACCTTCCTGTCTTCAGATTATACTTACAAAACTACAGTCATCAAGAGAGTATGGTACTGGCACAGAAACAGAAATATAGACCAATGGAACAAAGTGGAAAGCCCAGAAATAAACCCATGCACCAATGGGTACCTTATTTTTAACAAAAGAGGTAAGAATATACAATGGGGCAAAGACAGCCTTGTCAATAAATGGTGCTGGAAAACGGGATAGCTACATATAAAAGAATGAAATTAAAACACTTCCTAACAGCATACGCAAAGATAAACTCTAAATGGATTAAAGACCTAAATGTAACACCAGAAACTGTAGAACTCTTAGAGAGAAGCATAGGCAGGACACTCAATGACATAAATCAAAGCAAGATCCTCTATGACCTACTTCCTAGAATAATGGAAATAAAAACAAAAGTAAGCAAGTGGGACCTGATTAAACTTAAAAGCTTTTCAATAGCAATTGAAACTATAAGCAAGGTGAAAAGACAACCCTCAGAATGGGAGAATATAATAGCAAATGAAACAACTGGCAAAGGATTAATTTCCAAAATATACAAGCAGCTCATACAACTCAATACCAGAAAAACAAACAACTCAATAAAAAAGTTGGAATAAGAACTAAACAGACATTTCTCCAAAGAAGACATACAGATGGCTAAGAAACACATGAAAAGATGCTCAACATCACTCATTACTAGAGAAATGCAAATCAAAACCACAGGGAGATATCACCTCACACTGGTCAGAATGGCCATCATCAAAAAGCCTGCAAACAATAAATGCTGACGAGGGTGTGTTGAAAAGGGAATGTTCTTGCACTGTTGGTGGGAATGTAAACTGATAGAGCCACTATGGCAGACAGTATGGAGATTCCTTTAAAAACTAGGAATAAAACCACCATATGACTCAGCAATCCCACTCCTAGGCATATACCCTGAGGAAACCAAAATTGAAAAAGACATATGTACCCCATTGTTCACTGCAGCACTATTTACAATAGCTAGAATATTGAAGCAACTTAGATGTCCATTGATAGATCAATGAACAAAGAATTGTGGTACATACACACAATAAAACTAAAAGCTGGTTGTTCGAGAAGATAAATAATATTGACAAACCTTTAGCTAGTCAAGAAAAATAAGAGGGAAGAATCAAATCAACAAAATTATAAATGAAAAAAGAGAGGTATTACTCAGCCATAAAAAAGAGTGCATTTGAGTCAGTTCTAATGAGGTGGATAAACACAGAGTGAAGTCAGTCAGAAAAAGAAAGATAAATATCACATACTAATGCATATATACGAAATCTAGAAAAATGGTTCAGTTCAGTCACTCAGTGGTGTCCAGCTCTTTGTGACCCCATGAACTGCCACACACCAGGCTTCCCTGTTCATAGAAAAATGGTACTGAAGAATTTATTTGCAAGGCAGCAATGGAGAAACAAACATAGAGAATAGACTTACGGACATGGGGAGAGGGGAGGGAGGGTAAGATGTATGAAGAGAGTAACATGGAAACTTACATTACCATATGTAAACTAGATAGTGAACGGGAATTTGCTGTATGGCTCAGGAAACTCAAGCATGGGATCTGTATCAACCTAGAGGGGTGGGATAGGGAGAGAGATGGGAGTGAGGGTCAAAAGGAAGGGGATATATGTATACCTATGGCTGATTCACGTTGAGGATTGACAGAAAACAATAAAATTCTATAAAGCAATTATCCTTCAATTAAAAAATAAATGTTAAAAAGATTCAAAAAAAAAAAAGTTATAGTGCAACTGACACAGCCAGAACTGTCCCCAGCAAAATGGAATGTGAGGTTACTGCAGTTATGACCAAGTTTGCATATGCAAGCAATGCCAACCCCACCAGAACTGTTATGTCTTGGACACTGTACAATGCATCACATCTAATTGCATAAATGCTAAAAGGTGGAGGGGGAAATGTACATCTAGGTTAATAAAGGATGATACACAACCTGTCAAAGTCTCTCTTTTCTTTTGGTGAGGGCTTCATACTGTTTACAGGGGTCTGCATTCTCTCCAAGCTCTTGTGTATCTCTCCCTTGGTTTGTAATGATCACTCTCCATCTCTGGAAGCCTTGTGTTTCCTGACATATTAATGCATTGCAGGATGCTGAGTCCAAGCCATGAAAAGAGCATAGCCATTAGTACATTGCATCCATACTGTTTAAATGATCTCACCCTCAGCTGTCAATATCAGAGCCAAACCAAGTCCAAGAGGCACCATTAAGAGTCCCTCAGCTCCATTCACTTCCAACCAAGAGGTAGAGTGATGCCTAGATCACAGAGCTTCATTTTCTGAGACAGGAGTGAGATGTGGCAACAGGAGGCAGAGGTTGCTACCTCTGTCTTTGACCACCTCATTCAACCAGAAGTTCCTTCTTTTCTTGCATGTGACCATTGTACAGCCTCAGTCCCAGAGGAGTGACTGTCCGTGTGTGACAGTTTCTTTGCTGCAGGCAAGCTCAGGGTTAGCTGCAAGTATTTGTTAGCAGCAAATGTTTAAGCTTCAAATCCTTGTTAAGGGTTTCCTCTCTACCTGTTCTTCCTTCTATCTCTGTGTTGCCCCTCCTCCTCCTCACCTAACTCTCTAGAGGGCAGCAGAACCTAGTGGTCCATGGAGTCCCCATCCCAGGTCGCCTCATGCCTTGGTCTTTCACCTATGAGCTGGGCATTGTTAGCAGCACTCACATCCTGGATTTTCTGAGGCTTGCAGAATTGATATAAGTCCCTGAAAATAGAGCTAAGGAAATGGTCAGTACAATGTAAGACTAACACTGTTATTAGCACATGTATTTGCTTAGTCAACACATATAAATGCATTAACTCTCAGTTCAAATGTCATTTTCCCAAGGAGACCCCCTGCTTCCCTGGACCAGATGAGCCCCTGAGATAAGTTCCAAGGTATGTACCTTGAAGTATTTATCACTGTTTGCAATCGAGTTTGCACTGTCTTAATTACTTAATCAATGCTTGTCTGCCCCCATGGAGCTACAGGTCCCTGAGATCAGTGTTCAAGGCAGTTTTTGTTCATCATCACATCTCCTGTGTCTTCTAGGACACAGTCTGGCATAGAGTGTGTTTACATTAAAGATTTGTTGCATAAGTGGATGAATGATTAATAGATGCCACATTTATATGTATTGTATTAAAATAAGTCTGTGTGTTTCACTGACTCAGGTAGGGGAAGGTGTGAGCCCTGAGATAAGTAAAGACTCCAATGCAATGGAAGAGAAGCCAACAGAGACCCCTGCACCCCTCGGTGCAGCCCACCCACCAGATTCTGTGGCTGCCGGCTCTTAATGAGCTGAAGACAGAGGCTGCAGCAGGTAAGGGGAAAGCCTGTGGGTGCTAAGGAAGCCCCTCATTTCTGAATGCCCTCTTCCTCTTAGCCCACAGGTAAACTTGACCATAAGGTGGAGAATGACAGCAGGATCACCTGCAAGGTCACCTGCAAGGTCACCCTGTTACAGTCTGGACCTATGCTATTTGCTTCCCTGATAGCCTAGCAGCTAAAGAATCCACCTGCAGTGTAGGAGACACAGGAGATGTGGGTTTGATCCCTGGGTTGGGAAGATTCCCTAGAGGAGGAAATAGAAACCTAGTCCATTATTCTTGCTTGGAGAATTCCATGGATAAAGGAGCCTGGTGGGCTACAGTCCATGGGGTCACAAACAGTCAGACATGAATGAGTGACTAAGCACTCACCCATGTCATTTGAAATTTCATACTTTGTCTTTATGCTTTCTTTTAAAAATATAAATGCAATTTCTGCTTATAAAAAAAATACAGATAATACACAATTGCATACAAATTCCTTTTTTTCTCCACAAATACTCCAGTTGGCTTCATGAACTTCCGGACCTTTCTAGCACATGCAAGCTTACAAAGCTGTATCTACATGTCTGTTAGGGTCATCATCCTCCTATGATGCAACCTCCTGCCCCTGCAGTGTCACATTGCTATCTCTTCATCCAGGCACAGAGATCTAGCTCATTCTTTGCAGTGTGGCTTCTTCATTCTTGCTCGTCCCCAGGGAACTCCCTGATTCCCCAATCCTAACTCTCTGCCTTTGCTCACACTGCTCTCCTGTCCAGAACAAACACATCGCCCACCATCCACCACAGCTCATACCCTGCATAGTTCCTGAACCTCAGTGCAGACTCAGTGAGCAGTCCATGGTGGAGGCCTCCCTGTGTTCCTGCATCACTGCCTCTTCCTGCCCAGCAGGGCCATGCACCACCTGTCCATATCCCCAGAATCTGGGCCTCGCAAGAGAAAAGAAAACCCCAGAGGAAGGAGGCGAAGCCAACATGGGCGTTGGAATATCCTCAACACAAGGGAAGGAGCACACAGATTATGACCCAAATGCTGGTAAACAGGGACACCTGTGGCACTGATCTGTTTAGCATCTCTCTGCTCCTCCTCCCAGGCATCTACTTGTCACCCACCACAGAGGAGTCCCCTGTGGTGAGTGCCTGCCCAGCTGTCCTGCACCCAGCATCACTGACTGGGCCCAGGGGAGCTGGAGGGACCAGGAGGGCTTCTGAGACGAGGTGTCCCACAGCGGTCGCAAAGGGTCAGTAGGATCTTCCAAGCAGAGAAGGAGTGGGCAGTCCCCTCCTAGCAAGAGGGGACACCAAGTTCCAGCTGAAAGATGGTTGGCACAGGAGATCTAATGTATAGCATGTGGCTGTAGTTCACAAGGCTGTACATACTCGAAATTTGCTGCCAGGGTAGAGTTTAAGTATTCTCACCACACCCAGAGAAAGAAGGAAATGGTAACTATGTGAGGTGACAGAGGTGTGAATTAGCTTCAGTGGTGATACTTTTATAGTGTACACCTATGTCCAAAGGGCTTCCCTGGTAGCTCACCTGGTGAAGAATCCTCCTGCAATGCAGGAGACTCTGGTTTGATTCCTGGGTCAGGAAGGTCCCCTGGAGAAAGGATAGGCCACCCATTCCAGTATTCATAGGCTTCCCTGGTGGCTAGAGGGTAAAGAATCTGCAATGTGGGAGACCTGGGTTCAATCCCTCGGTTAGAAAGATCCCCTAGAGAAGGGCGTGGCAACCTACTCCAGTATTCTTGCCTGGAGAGTCCCCATGGACAGAGAAGTCTGGTGGGCTACAGTCTGTAGGCCCACAAAGAGTTGGACACAACTGAATAACTAAACAAGCAGCATAGCACCTATATCAAAACATCAGTCGTCCACTTTAAGCATACACAATTTTTGTTTTCTGATTATACCTCAATAAACATGAAAAAAAATAGAGAAGAAAATAAAATGTTTTGAAACCCTAAAGAAAGTCAACTCTATCTGTAAATTCACATCTAGCTAATTAAACTGTGCAGACGTGACTGGTACATCCATGTAGCATTAAATCTCACAAACTCGCCATTTCATTTACGTCAGAGGACAATCACTGGCTTACTGACACCTGCAAGCAAATAATTACTATCATTCAAAAAAAAATTTTAAAGCCAGCACAGCACAGTGCGTTCTGCTCAGGGCACTTCAAGGGCAGGTGATGGCAAGAAGTGGGTCATCAAGGTCATGGGCAAGGAGTGTGGCTGCTTTGGGAAAGAACAGAATCACAGAAGTGATCAGACTTGCCTTCTTGAGAGGTGCAGTGGAGAAGGGCAGGTGCAAAACCAAGACACCTGCTTAGAGGTGCTTGTTCCACCTTCCTAAAGGGCAGAAGGGAACAGCACTTCGAGGAGTGTGGGGACTGGTGAGCCTTGGCAGGGCTGGCTCAGGGCGTTAGCGGGGCCACTCACCGCCCAGGTGAGCCCCAAAAGTAACCTGCTACGTGGCCAGTCTAAGGAAGCCCTTTCCAGATATCCAGCCAGCTTCCAGGAGAGCTGCTTCCTCTGGGTCCCTCCCATGACACAGACAGGTACCCACCCTCCACTTGCCTCCCCCAGGAAGCAGAGAACATTGTCCAGCAAGGCGCCTGTGTGACCGAGAGTGGGGAAGACAGGAGCTCTTTCCTATCTGGTGCCCTTTGTGATAGGAAAAGTGTGATTGTGCTTCTTATTACTTTATTTCTCCAGGCTGCTCCGGGGGTGGGTGGGTGGCCCTGCCTTTGAGGAAGGTGGTCTGCCCCTGGCTATGCCCATGTTGGAGACTGACTCAGGAGAAGAAAGAACAGGAGCCCTGCCCGCTCTTCACTAGGGCACAGAGGGCCCAGTGTGACATGTGGAAATACAAATAAGATGCTGTAATTTACTGGGAAACTGTGTCCCATAAACCTTACTGGTTTCCCCTAACTGCAGGATCTGTAATTATTGATGTGATTCCACAAATGTTCATCTTAAACAGCCAGTCCATTCTCCCCAGGAAGTCTACACTTAGAGGTGTCCAGACAGATGGGATTTTCTGTTCTAAACAAGCACCACAAACGCACTAAACAACCAAGCAACATAGGTGTGTGCATAGGTGGAGAGCTTAGGATTGGGGACTGGTGTTTGGAGAGCCACTGGCATGCATAGGTGTTCACCTGGACATTTCCACATAAGGCCTGCTTTCTTAAGGTCATCACAGCTCAGTAGCAACTCTGACAACGTTTCAGTGTGGACCCAGGACCCCTGGAGGCCTCAAGTGGGTCCTGACCCCCTATCTCTTACTCCCCACTCAGGGCAAGGGGCATGGCTATCCCAGGGCTCAGTGCAGAGCACTTGATAAGCAACGCTTGGGGCTGGGGGCTGAGTTCAAGTCTGATTTGTCCAGGCCCAAGCATCACACATCAACTGACTTGAGTTGAACACCTCTGTGAGGCTATGAGAGAAGCTTCCAAATCCTCCACCTCTGAGCTTTTCTCTGGCCCATCAGTCAAACAGGTAATATATTTCAAACTGCAAATCTAGGTTTCCACACCCAGGTCCACTTTCCTTAATGCTGTGACTGTAACACAAATGACAGATGGGTAAAGAGCTCTGGTAGAGACACTCTAACCCTACTGGTGATAAAGCCCTGGCCCCAAGTGTTTGCAGTTTGCGGTTTTCCATTTCTGCCCATGTTCTCCCACACCTGTCATCCATCATCTTGTGTGTCTTTGACCACATGTAGCATGTGTAAGGGTCCCCTTTCCTCTGGACCACTATGGCCTCAGGGCCTCTGTCGTCTGTGCCAGGCTCCCAGGCTGTCCTCCTAGGCCATGGAATCTTTCCATCTCTCTGGGATCAGATGGGCTGGGCTTGCAGGCTGCTTGCTGTTCCCTCTGCCAGCTTTGGCCAGGTGGCTCAGAATTTCTCCCCCTGGGGTCCTGCTGGAGAACCTGGAAGCTGAATGTTAGGCTCAGAGCCTAGAAACCAGGAGTCCTTTCAGAAAGCAGCTGGTTTCTCTTGTGTTAATGATTGTATTTCTCTCTTCGATTAGTGGAGATGAGGAATCAAGTGGGGACTCACCCCAGGGAGGGCATGTAGTGTAGAAATGACCCCCCATTAACCCACCCCACTTTCCCCACCAGGCTCATTTTATTTTTTAAATATCATTGAATTGTACCCATTGTGAAAACCATCTCAAATCCATGCTTTTTCTTTGCAGAGGTGGTTATAAATGATTATCGATAATGAAAATTTAGTATTATGGCAACAGAGAAAGAACTGGAGCACATATGACTGCTAGGCTAGACTCTTCCCTCTGACAAAGGCCTGAGGATGGCCCCAGAGAGGCTGGTGTCATTCTCGGTGATCAGGGCATTCTCTCCCTCCCGACTCATCCTCCTCTCCTGAGTGCCTGCCAAGTGGCAGACCCCAGCTCAGGGATTCAAACTCATGCAGGTCAACGCCCCTGCACTCAAGAACTCACTTGTTTATGTGTCAGACAGACACGTAAACAGACAGCATAAGCAATGAGGAAATTGAGTGAGTAGAAATTTGCCGGCCATTTGGGGAGTACAGGGAAAATTCCTGAGGGATGAAGGTCCCGGGGGTGGGAGAGGCTACCAGGGGAGCCCTGGACCAGTGCAAGGCTGTGGGTGTAGAGCCAAGGGTCACAAGAACTGTCTTAGAGATGCTGGCAGAGGGTGTTGGCTTTGGTACCTCTGTAGGGAGTGTCTGTGGGTCAGCAGGCAATACAGTGGGCGTCACCGACACTGGGACCCAGCTCCTTCTGAATGCCACACCTCTGACAGGCCCTGATGGACTCAAGAAGCCAGCGGACTCTCACACATAGCTCATGAGGGCAGGTAAGAATGCACAAATATACACTTACACTTGGGTATGTTTAAAATGCAATTCTATTTTCCAAAAATTAGCAAACCCCCAGGCATGCCAGTGTGCTAGAGTGTTGAGCAAATATCACTCACATAATTGCACTAAAAGGACATCTAGCACTGGGCATCATCTGCAACAACCTCGAGATCCCAGTTAAGACACAATGAAAAGTGGTCCCAACTGAGTGAATCAAGTAGAGAGAGACAGCACTAGTGCTGGGGGCCTTGGAGGGGCAGGTGCTGGCCAGCCCAGAGGGTGACAGTGGTGTGCTAGACAGGACGCTGGTGTCTAGGGAGGAGGGCCACGCCAAGGGCCAAGCACGTCATGTTACAGGGAAGAGCAAATCTGACTCCATGTTGGATCTGTTTCTTTTACTTTAACCTTTGCTTCTCATTGCTTTTGTTAACTAAAAGGATATTGTCTGTACACAATGGCCTGCCTCAGGGAACCCTGCCCTTCTGCCCTGCCCAGCTATTAAACCAAAGTACCTTTGTTCAGGAAAACATCCTGACCCTGCCCACCTATGAACAGCTAAAGGAAGGAAGAAATTAACACACCCCCTCTCCTGAGGTTGGCCAATCTAGGAGATATTTGAAAGAATTACAACCCTTTTATGTTACTTCCTCACCTCCTACTCCTCTATTCTGTAAAAGAACCTGTCATCCAGACCCCAACAAGATGGTTATTCTGAGACACTCGTCTGCCATCTTCTCAGTCTGCCAGCTTTCCAGATAAAATCAGTACTCCTTGCCTCAACACCTCATCTCCAATTTAGTGACCTGTCATATGGCAAGCAGAGCAAGAATATGTAACTCAGTATAGTTACACAGTTAGGTTCAGAATCCTGGTTGGGTCCTTTCCTTCATACGTTTTCTTTGAAAGTATTTCCACACAGTGGGACCTGTGACAGTGAAGGAGACGTGCTCTTGGGGAGCTTACACTCTGGAGATGGAAGAAAAGCGAGACACTGCCAAGGAAGGTAATAAATGCTAGAATGAACTCTGAGTGTGAGCGCTGCAAAGTCAGAGGGGGAAGCTGCCCACCTCCACTCCAGAAGGCTTCAAAGAGAAGCCACCTCTCAGCTTAGGTCTGAAGAGCAGCCATGTTAAGGGGCTGGAGTAAGGGAAGTTAGGGATGCTGGAGGCTCCCTGTGCTTTGAGGACGAGTGGCCGGTGAGGCTGGAGTGGGAAATCTGGGTGGGAGGCAGAAGTGGGTGCCATGAGGAGTGGGGACCTTCTTCTGAAGGGATAAAGTCCTTTGGGCATCAAGAAGGCAGCTGTTCATTCATTTGCCAAATGGGCAGTTAACAAAGATCCCACAGGCTTTTGGGTGGAGATCAGAGGGAGAAGACTGTAGCCAGATTCAGCACTGGGGGGAACCTGGACAAGAGTGGGTTGTCGATAAGGTCACAGTTTGTGAGTGGGGAGAGATGATGGCTTGAAGAGGCAGCAGTGGTAGGGGTGCTTAGTGATAGCCTGGAAGTGGGCAAAATTAGCAGGGATCCTGGCTCCAGGCTGAGGCCAGTGGGTGGACTGGGTGCCATGGGCTGGCAGAAAGGAGGCAGGGGGCAAGCAGCACTCCCAGCGAAGCACCTGTGAGTGGCCCCAGGGGACTTCCACCTCTACCACTGGGCTCCCTGTGATCTGACCCCGGGGTGATATATGTGGAAAGATACAGGCACAATGGGGACTCTCATGGACAGTCAGGAAGTGGAGGTTTGCACAGACACTGCTCCTTGGAGTCATCACCACCACCCCCAGGCAGTCAGCACCACTGAGATGCTATGTTCTTCTAAAGCCTTACATGAAAGCAGAGCCCAGCCTTACCTTGTACCCACCTCTGAGCCAGCAGCAGGAAACAGACCAAAACTGCTGAGAACCCACCAAAACTTCCTAAAAGAGTGCAGGGAAAGGAAGAGATAACACATAATAACTAAGATTCATAAAGTGCTCTACAATTTACTACAGAGCAGATGCTATCAGATTGCACTGGGAAGAGTTGACTTAGTCCCAGTTACAAATGGAAACAATGAAATCCAGAAAAAAAAAAAAGATTATCACTTCAGTCATTGAGAATAATTCTACCAGGTGGTTCCTCAAAATATTAAAAATAGTATGACCATATGCTCTAGCAACTCCACTTCTGTGTATACAACTAAAAGAATTAAATCAGAGTCTTAAAGAGGTACTTGTACACTCATGTTCCTGGCAGCTTTATTCACAACAGTCAAGGGCTTGGAAGCAACCCACGTGTCCGTGAATAGATGAATGGACAAACAAAATGCAGTGTATACATATGATGGAATACTGTTCAGCCTTTTAAAAAGAGGAAATTCAAGATGGCGGAGGAGTAGGACGGGGAGACCACTTTCTCTCCTACGAATTCATCAAAAGAATAACTGAATGCAGAGCAAACTTCACAAAACAACTTCTGATCACTAGCTGAGGTCATCAGGCGCCCAGAAAAGCAGACCATTGTCTTCGAAAGGAGGTAGGACAAAATATAAAAGATAAAAAGTGAGACAAAAGCGCTAAGGACGGAGACCCGTCCCAGGAAGGGAGTCTTAGGCGGCCTTGCTTGGGCTAGGGTCCGGGCCTGAGTGCCCTGAGGACAATCGGAGGGAGCTTCTGTGAGGTGCCAACTTGAACTGTGGGAGACCAAAAGAGAGAGAGAAAATTAACCGGCCGGAACACACTGCCGGCCGTTCGCAGAACAAAGGGACGGAGAAAGTCCCGAGAAGAGCTCGCAGGCTGCAGACCGGCCCAGCCCCGCCGGAGGCAGGAGGCAGGGGGGAGGGGAAGGTCGCGGTGAGACACAGGGCGCAGGCACCCGACCGGCGCGGGCGGGGACTGGGGCTGGGGACGCGGAGGGCGGAAGGCGCGCGCACCCGACTGGCGCCAGTGGAAACTGAGACTGGGTCCGCGGAAGGGAGTGAGTACGCCACACCTGGGGATAGCGCACCCATCAAGCCCCTCGCTGCCTGGACCGCTCTGACGGGGAAGGCACAGAGAGCAGGCGCAGCTTTTCCTTCCGTGCTTTTGTGGAACACCCGAGGGCTGCAACCTAGCGCAGCGCGGGGCGCGCTCCATATAGAACAGCCGGGAGCCTGAGCAGCGCAGACGGAGAAAGCAGCGTCAGCCCCTCCCGGCAGCGCCAGCCCATCCCCGCAGCGTCAGCCCCTCCCAGCAGCGAAACGGAACTAGCTACCTGAATAAGAGTCCACCTCCGCCCGCCTGTGTCAGGGCGGAAATGAGGCTCTGAAGAGACCGGCAAACAGAAGCCAAATAAACAAAGGGAACCGCTTCAGAAGGGACTGGTGCAACAGATTAAAATCCCTGTAGAAAACACCGACTTCACCGGAAGGGCCCTGTAGATATCGAGAAGTGTAAGCTGGAATGAGGAGCTATCTGAAACTGAGCCGAACCCACACTGACCGCAACAGCTCCAGAGAAATTCCTAGATATATTTTTACTTTTTTTTTTTCTAAGTAAGGAAAAAAAAAAATTTTTTTTCTTTTTATATTTTTTCTTTTTTATTTTTTCTCTTTTATTTTCCTTTAAAATTCCCTATTACTCCCCCATTACTCCTTAACTTTCATTTTCATAGATTTTTACGATTTTTTTAATTAGGGGAAAAAAAATTTTTTTCTTTCTTTTTTTTGTTTTTTTTTTCTTTTTTTTCTTTTTCTTTTTTTTTCTCTTTTCTTCTTTTTTTTTTTCTTTCCGTTTTCTCTTTTATTTTCTATTTTTCTTTTTCTCTTATTTCTTTTAAAGTCCTCTAGTACTCCTCTACTACTCTTCATTTTCATTTTCACTACACTATAACCTTACAAAAAAAAAAAAGAGAAGCCCTATCTTTAAACCGAAGATTATTCTCTCCCAATCTTGACTCTCTGTTTTCTACCTCAGAACACCTCTATTTCCTCCTTTCCCCTTCTCTTCCCAATCCAATTCTGTGAATCCTTGTAGGTGTCTGAGATACGGAGAACACTCTGGGAACAGACAGCTGCGTAGATCTGTCTCTCTCCTCTTGAGTCCCCCTTTTTCTCCTCCTGCTCATCTCTATCTCCCTCCTCCCTTTTCTCCTGTTCATGTAACTCTGTGAACCTCTCTGGGTGTCCCTAACGGGGGAGAATCTTTTCGCCATTAACCTAGAAGTTTTATTATCAGTGCTGTATAGTTGGAGAAGTCCTGAGACTACAGGAAGAATAAAGCTGAAATCCAGAGGCAGGAAACTTAAGCCCAAAACCTGAGAACACCAGAAAACTCCTGACTACATGGAACTTTAAGTAATAAGTGACCGTCCAAAAGCCTCCATACCTACACTGAAATAAAAAGAGGAAATTCTGACATGATCCTTGAGGACATTAAGTTGAGAGAAATGACAAGCACTGCATGATTCCACTTACAGATGAGGTACCTAGAGCAGTCAAATTCACAGAGAGAGAAAGTATAATGGTGGTGCCAGGGGCTGAGGGAGAAAAATGAGGAGTTAGTGCTCAGTGGATACAGAATATCAGTTTTGCAAGATGAAAGGAGTCTGGAGATGGTTGGTGGTGATGGTTGTACAACCAGTGGGAATGAGCTTCACATAACTGAACACTTAATATGATTAATATGCTCATCTTTATATTATGTATATTTTACCACAATTTTTAAAATGTTAGTAAAAAAAAAGAGTTATTTTAGTCGCTAGGTCATGTCCAACTCTTTTGTGACCCCCAGCACTGTAGCCCACCAAGCTCCTCTGTCCATGGGATTTCCCAAGCTAGAATGCTGGAGTGGGTTGCCATTTCCTTCTCCAGAGGATCTTCCCAACCCAGGTAGTGAATCCGTATCTTCTGCATTGGCAGGCAGATTCTTTACCACTGAGCCACCAAGGAAGCCCCCCCTCACCCCCAGGAAAAGACAGGAAATAATAATTACAGTAATAATGTTTTGCAGCCCCAGGTCCTCTCCCCCAACCCCCATGTGTGGCCTGGGGGAGATGGCTTCTCACTGTTGGGGTTCACTGGATGTCTTATCAAATCTTACTAACCCTTTCCACCAAACCCTGTAAATAGACCTTTCACTAAGTTATTTTCAGTTAAAAATAATAGCAATGCTGCCAGTAGAGTCATTTTGAACCACAAACCCAGTGGGAGTGTGTGCCCCATCTGGAGAGATGTCCTCAGCCCGATGACCAAAGCATTTAAGAGTGTCCAAACCATGCTCAGCCATAGCCCTGTCCCCTCTGCTATTTTCAGACATTTCAGGGAGTCCCCCAACTCCAGAAGCGTATCCTTGCACAGAGATGTTTGTGACACTTTGATTGATAATACTCCAGGCTCAGCAGAGGCACTAAATCCTGATGATGATGCGGCAGAGTATTGTACATTAGCCCTTCGATAACTGGGAACCTCCATAATATAATGGGATAAAAACACGACTTGGGACTTGGAAGAGTAGGGACTGTGCAGTCTTAGGGCAGAGATAATGATATGGGGTCCCAACGGAGATAGCAGATTTGGGCTCTGAGAAAAGGTGGCCACTGTGGCTGAGAGGCTTTTCCCAGGTGAGGCTCCCAGTTCTGCTAAGCCAGTCCTGAGAGTTAGCCCTCAAACCCATGGCCTAAGCCAACAGCATGGGAGGGCTGAGGTGGAAAGACACCTCCTTCTTCTCTGTTTCAGCAGTAACTCATAGCACTCTGATCCCACCATGCCAAACACCTAGCTTTACAGCTTTACAAGCACAGAGCAAGTCCGTAACCAAGTGCAGTGAGGAATCCTGGTGAGCAGCATGGACAGAGGTGCAGGTGTGACCAGGTGTGCAATGAGGGACCCTGGGAAGCAGCATGGACAGAGGTGCAGGTGTGACCAGCTGTGTAAGAAGGGCTTCTAATGGGCAGCATGCATAAGGCACAGGTGTGACCTGTTTCCACCCTATCCCTACTAGGAGAACAACTCATGGGAACTTCACGGGCCTTCACTTCCCCATTTGCAAAATGAAAGTAGTAATACTGACCTATGAGACACACAAAGAACACAGAGAAGGTAATTAATACATGTGCCCACCCCCACCCAGAAAAGGAAGTGTCAGGAGGCAGGGCATGAGCAAGGGTCCTGAGGGAGCTGAGGGCAAAGCTCCCCCACAGGCCGAGCTCCCATCTGCCCCCATCCCCTCCTTATCTCCTGCGGCAGACACCTTACTGTCTTCAAGTTTATTGCAGCCTAGATCTTGCTAAAACTGCCTCTGCCTAGGACCTTGGCTCTTGCCATTCCCACCTGCTGAAATACCCTCTACCAGGCATCACAATAGCTGCCTCCCTAACTTCCCCCTGGGTGCTACTAAATTCTACCTTATGAGAGGGTCCTTGGATGGGTTATATACACATGTTTGTATCCCATTTGCTCCACCTCAATTCTTTCTCACTCATAGTACTCACTGCTATTCTGTGCTGTGCTGTGCTCTGCTTAGTCACTGTTACGTCTGACTCATTGTGACCCCAAGGACTGTAGCCCACCAGGCTCCTCTGTCCACGGCGATTCTCTAGGCAAGAATACTGGAGTGGATTGCCATGCCCTCCTCCAGGGACCCGTTGCTATAGCGTCTGTATAATATATAAATATGAATGTGGGTGGATGTGCTACCAGTCTTGTCTACTGCTGTATGCCCCAGTAGCTAGAAGGGTTTCTGGCCTCTACAGGTGGGTATGAATAAAGAGAGAAAGAACCAGTGAGCACCAGTCCAACAGGCTCCTTCCCCTTCCTCCCTGATCAGACTCCCCCCTGCACCAATCCTGGCTTCTTCCTCTCTCTGGAGCCCCAGGCTGGTGTGTTCACTGCCCATCACACACCGTGTGTTCATTGCCTCTGATGAGGGCAACTGTCAGTCCAGGCAGTTAGGTTCACTGCTCTGAGTGCATCACAGCGAGATGGAAGTGTGTACACAGCCTCTCTACCCCCAGCCTCTCCCCAGGCTCCTACTCTTCACATTTGTTCACCCAGTTCTATTTCCCCAGGATGTCATCCCACCTGTGTCTTTCACAGGGGGCCTGCACCAGCACAAAGATAAAATAAATGATTATTAACATAATCATAAATAATTAAAGCTTGATTCTGCTGATCACTCAACAGAAATATCTTTCCTGGTGGAGCCTGAGGTCAATCCTGTCCTTTCCCCTCTTCTGCTCTGACAAATCCTGGAGCGCGGTCCCACTCTAGAGGCTAATTATCAGGCTCCCCCAAGGAAGATGGATTCTCACGCTCCTCCGCATAACATATGCAGTGTAATTGGAAAGCAAAAAAAGTTTAGCAAGGAGGGAAAACGGGAAGAGAGAGTGGTAAGAGCTGTGAAATTCACATCAAGCCCGCTTTAATCACGATGTGCACTTTAATCACCCCAGGTGGCATGAGAAATGTGGTGTTTAATGTGTTTCTTTAACAGCCTGCTTGCAGCCCTGGAGGCCTGGAGCACTTGACTAGACGTGGAGACATATGGGTCCTCTCTGCCAGGCCTCTGCCCCAGGGAGAACTCCAAGGATAGGAGGTCTCAACCTCAGTTTCCCCACTCTTTGACTGGTGCAGGCTATAGGAGAGAGCCAGAAGCCACACTGTAGCCAGTCCTTGAGTAAATACCCTCAGACAAACTCGTTGGTGCTTATTTTTTTCTTTTCAGGTTGACCATCTATTGAAGGTGAGGACCCAGCGGCTGGCTCAGAGGCAGAGAGCCCTGGAACACTGCAGGCCAACAATTCATCTAACTTCTCTGCTGTCTGGTGGAGCATGCTACCTCGAGGAAGGTGGGCCCCAAGACACCTCACACTCAGCAGGAGCCCTGAAGATGGGCTGCAAGCAGGTGTCCCCCATCCTTCCCCTAAGACTCTTCTTCCTCCCTCTCTACCGCCTCTCCTCCTCCCCACATCTTCCTGCTCCTCTGCTCAGCTGGGACCTCCCGTGCCTCCAGACACATCCATCAGTGCCTTCTTTTTAAAGTGTTTTTTTTTAAAGTATTGTTGATTTATAATGTTTCAGGTATACAGAAAACTGGTTCAGCTCTATGTCATAAGTTCTTTTTTCAGATTCTTTTCCATTATAGGTTATTATAAGATATTGAACACAGTTTCCCCATGCTATAAGTAGGTCCTTGTTTATCTATTTTACATGTAGCTTTTATGTTTATCTATTTTATATATAGTAGCATATGTTATGGGCTTCCCAGGTGGCATTAGCAGTAAAGAATCCACCTGACAATGCAAGAGACACAAGAGATGCAGGTTCAACCCCTGGTTCTGGAAGACCCTCTGGAGGAGGGCAAGGCAACCCACTCCAGTATTCTTGCCTAGAGAATCCCACAGACAGAGGAGCCTGGTGGTCTAAAGACCATGGGTTCGCAAAGAGTCGGACATGACTGAAGTAACTTAGCGAGGATGCATGCACAGTATATGTTATATAAACAGATAGCATATGTTTATATATAGTAGTATAGTATATAGGTTAATCCCAAATTCCAATGTATGCTTCTTCCCCTTTCCCCCTTGGTAACCATAAATTTGTTTTCTGTCTCTGAGTTTGTTTATATTATGTAAATAAGTTAATTTGTATCATTTTTTTAGATTTCATGTATATATGATGTCATATATACTTATCTTTGTCTGATTTACTTCACTTAGTATGATGATTTCTAGGTCCATCCATTTTGCTGCAATTGGCATTATTTCATTCTTTTTAACAGCTTAGTGATATTCCCTTGTATATATGTACCACATCTTCTTTATCTGTATCTTTGCTGGTGGACATTTAGGTTGCTTTCATGTCTTGGGTATCGCAAGCAGTGCTGCAATGAACCATGTTTTGTTCCCTGATGTATACCCAGGGGTGGAACTGCTGTGTCCTGTGGTAGTTTTATTTTTAGTTTTTAAAGGAACCTCTACACCATTCTGCTTTGTGGCTGCACCAATTTACATTTCTACCAACAGTGTAGAACTGTTCCGTTTTCTCCATAACATTGGCTCCTTCTAGATGTCTCTTCTGTATGTCTAGTAGATGCCTCATACACAGTATTGCCTAAACAGAACTCAAATATTCTCCTCCTCCTTATTATTCCTAATTGTATGATCTACTCACCAGTTTAAGCCAAACTCCTAGCTGTTTCTCTTGACTCTTCTTTCTCTCACCAGTAGACTCCAATCGATCAGCCAGTCCTGGAAACTCAGCCCCCAATATAGAGCCCACTGAGTCCTCTTTCCCCATCTCTCCCAAGAGCCTCCTTGAGGTTAGTACCATCTCCTCCTAACACCCCCAACAGCCTCCTGCTGGTGCAGCTTGCTGCCATCTCCAAAATGCAATTCACACACACTCCCTGAAGAAACCACCTAGGGCCTCCTGACATGATGGAACACTCTCATGCTCTGTAGTCCAGGCTACTGGCCCCTTTGAACTGGCCTGCCTCCCCTGCCCACCTCCTGACTCCACCCACAACCTCAGTAATTCATTTACAGAGAGGTCCTGATTTCATTGAGACTGAAGTATACACAATTTTGTAGCCCCTTTTTAAGATAAGCATTATCAAAGTCTTCTCCACCACTGCATTATTGATTATGTTTCTAACAGGAGATAACTTTTTTTCAAAATGAGTATCAGTGAGAAATGATCCTTTCAAGTCCACTCACTTGATCATAGGAAGAGTTGTCCACAGCCTATCCCCTGGCTCCCTACCAGTGTCTCTTCTCCATGACTCACATTTCTGGGGCTGGAGGCATAAGACATCATGCAGTGCCCTCACAGGAATCATGTGCCATGTGTTAGGCCCAAAAAATGGAGGGAATATTCCTAGAAGCTTCACTACAGCCAGAGGGCTAACAGTAGTAGCCATGTGGACTTGATAACAATCCCCACGCTGTGATTCCACTCAACCCAAACTGAGCATATGCCCAGTTTGGCTTCCCCTCTTCTGAATCCCAAAACAGTAACAACCCCAGATGTGAAAGGAATTGAAAGACATAGAAAATTGGAGCAGAGAGAGAGCCTTCAGTGATTGTAGCTGAAAATTTAGTGAAAATCAGCCATGTGACACATTGGGAGGGACCCCACCACCAGTACCTTGGAAGAGGCCCCAAAAAGTGGAGGTTGTGCACACAGTCACCTTCCAGCATACACACAACGCATGTGGGAAAGTCCGAAAGACTGCACAGGGCTGCCTCATGGAGGGCCTGGAGCAGATGTGGTATCCATTGGGCAGACAGATATGAATGTATGTGAGTGCACACTCAGAAACACGCAGTAGAGACCTCTGCCCAACCAGGACCAGGAGGGGTGGGTCACCTGCCCGTTTGCACTCACTCACTCACATCTATGTACCTGCATGCCCCAGTGTTCACTTTCTCACCAAAGCCCCAAAGGATTCTGTGAAGAGAGGGTTCTTTCTCTAGATCCTCTTTGGTAGTAGAATAAGTCATTCCAACAACTCAAAAACACATCAAAGGTGCCCAGACCTAGCAATGGCCTTACCAACTTAACTGTATGAGCATGAAGCATTTTTGAGGGCCCTGGACATTGGGAATGCAGCCCCCATCCTACCTGGCACCCCTCCACCATGGTACCATGCTGGCCATCCACCTGGGCCACGTTCTTCCTCACGTACCTGTGATTGGTGCTTTCTCTGGTGAAGCTGGAAGGATCTGGCCCATATCCCCAATGATCCAGACTTCTCACTGCCATCCAAGCAAGGGGCCCCAACCAGGGGAGGGTACCTGTCCAGGGGGGACAAGCAGGTGACTCTGCACAGCCACTAGATACAGCCAAGTGTGGGGGTGAGCCCAGAGCAAGAAGACAGAGCTTGTGTCTGCCACAAGCAGCACAATAGGGACCCTCGAGGGAAAGCAAGGTCTCTCACATTTCCAATGGGCCACAGGGAAAACCTGTTTGGACCTAGACTTTGGGTCCAACCATTGTGGCAAAGACCCTGATGCTGGGAAAGATTGAAGGCAGGAGGAGAAGGAGCTGACAGAGGATGAGATGGTTGGATGACATCACCACCTTGATGGATATGAGTTTGAGCAAGCTCCAGGAGCTGGTAATGGACAGGGGAGCCTGGCATGCTGCACTCCATGGGGTGTCAGAGTCAGACACGACTGAGCGACTGGATTGAACTGACTGGGAGGAACTCAGAGCAAGTTCCCTATGTCCCCAGAAGCCAGCTGCACCAGGCTTAGAGCTGCCCTCAGTGTACACATGCTAATGTGAGAATCAGCCTCCCAGAAGTGGTGTATAGGCTGATGCCAGCTTTGGTGTCATGAATGCAGCAAGCATTTCCTAATCTTGTATGTGTTCGTGCTGTGGCATTAAGGACAATAGAAACTGAAGCAGGATGTCTATATTTAAGTTGAAAGATGGGATACAAGTGCCTAAAAACTCCACAGAGAAGACTGAAGGCTGAACTAGGAGCAAATGGCTAACCGAACAGGTGCTGGCCTCCTAGGCAGGCAGCCTGGGTGAAGTCCTGGGGCAGGTATACCTTCATGACAGGGTGTAAGTGACCTGACCTTCTTAAGTCTCCATTTACTGGCTGATGAAGCAGGAATTGTTAAATCTCTGTCCCAGGATCTGAACAGGATGAGGTGCCATATCAGGCAGGACAGGCTGTGTAAACCATGGTGACAAGCCAATTGGTCATTGACAGGTCGTTGCCTTCCTCCAGGGTCCCAGGCAGACAGGGACCAACTGATGGTCCCTTCCAAACCACCGTCAGGAGGGACACAGCTGCAGAGATGGGGAAGAGGGCGGCCACAGGCAGTGAGCAGCGGCCCATTCCTACTCTCCGGGGCCGCAGCAAATACACAGCCCTGCTCTGACTCAGCAGCAGGGTGGGAATGCAGCTCCACAGGGGTCTGGAAGGAAGGAGAAAAACCAGTCTTTGTGACTAGCCCTGATCACACCACAGAGCCTGACTAGGCACTCAGAGGAACACTAGATCCCTCTCCCTCTATTAAGTGCAACAATGAGACTTATTGCCCTATTATGCTTGTGGAGTCTTGTTCTTTCTTAAAAATACTCTCTCTCCTGTCACCATTTCAGACTGTTCATGGAGTTCTTGAGGCAAAACCTGAAGGAGATCAAACCAGTCAATCCTAAAGGAAATCAGTCCTGAATATTCACTGAAAGGACTGAGGCTGAAGCTGAAGCCCCAATACTTTTGGTTACCTGATGCAAAGAACTGACTCACTAGAAAAGACCCTGATGCTGGAAAGCATTGAGGGCAGGAGGAGGAGGGGGCAACAGAGGATGAGATGGTTGGATGGCATCACCGACTCAATGGACATGAGTTTGAGCAAACTCCAGGAGATAGTGAAGGACAGAGAAGCCTGGTGTGCACATTGCATGGGGTTGCAAAAAGTCAGACATGACTTAGCAACTGAACAACAACTCCTGTCCCCAACCAGATCCAGTAGAACACACTGAAGAAAAGAGAGAGACCATGGTAGAGAGTATTTCAAAAAAACTCTGGAAGAGGCTGGTGGTCCAGTCTTAGATCAATAGCATATGCGTGCAGGCTCAGTCGTGTCCAACTCTTTGTGACCCTATGGACTGTAGCCTCCCAGGCTCCTCTGTCCATGGGGTTACCCAGGCTATGGGCGAGAGGGCTCTAAAAAGAAAAAAAAATTAAAATTAAGTAGGCAGCTAGCAATGAGAAGTTTTGAAACTCTGTTGAGTTTGTTAAATAATGCTAAAGTTCATCTATGAATACAGAATAAGAAAAAAGTAGTAATATTCAAATGAAACAAGTCCTGACAGATATTAAAACATAGCATGAAGCTAAAATAATTAAAACAATTTGATGTTGATGGAGGAAAACAGCCAAATCATTAGAACAGAATAGAAATTATAAAAATAATTCAAGTGGCTAATTAGTGCATATGGCTAATTAGTGCATGAGAATTGTACATTTTAAATAAAGGTGGAATCTATCATTTAGGAAATCAATCATTAGGTTAAATTTCACCCTGGTGCCAATCATTGAACAAATTATAGGGGAACTAAAGAATTAAATATAAAAGTAAAGCCTCAGAATTAGTTTCAGATACATAGGTGGCTGTTTGTATAATATTGGAGTAGGGGGTATGTTTTTAAACATGATGTCAAATATAAAACCATAAAGGAAAAGAATAATAGACTCAACTATATTGAAAGTAAACATTCCTAAGTAGTGAAAACACAAAATCATAAGCAAAGTCAAAAGATGAACATAATTTAGGGAAATACTATGTTCATCAAACTGTTAATATCTTTCAATGTGTAAAGCTTTTGCAAAGCAATATTAAAAAGCAGAAGTAAATGCTTAATTTATAAAAGAGCAAATTTTAATGTGCAAAGGAAAACAAAAGAAAAGCTTAAACTCTCTAATTGTCAAGGGAATACAAATTAAAGCAACAGTTCTTTGTTATTTTTCACCTCTAATTCGTTCATCATTGTTAAATCAGTGATTTGGGAGGTGTTTTTTATATTTTTTTATTGTCTATATGGTCTAACTTCCTGCCATATGAAAATAAGTTATTTTAAACAGTTGAAGAGGTGTATAGGATTCATCCTTGGGGAAGTGGGGATTCTGTCCTTTGGAGTCAGAATTTAACTTCCTTTTCATCCAGCAGCTTTTGCTATACACCTGCAATGTGGAAGGTGCACTGAGCAACCTAAGTGTGATATAAAGATGCTCGTTACTGAGACTGGGTGGCCATGCTCCCAGAGACTCTCACCTCTGCTCCAGTGGGCAGCACGACCCGTCAGAATCAGGTGCCTTACCATCTCACAGGTCATCTTGCCCACTGACAGCAAAGCCCTTCCTCTTGCTCCCTTCCTTATTATCTGGTACCTTTGCTCATTCAAGATGAGTCACTTGGACCTCCCTTCATCCAGGAAGTTTTCCTGGCCATTCCCGTGCCACAGACACCAGTGGGGACCCCACCCCTGTGTCTTCACAGCTCTCAGTTAGCAGGGATGAAAGTGGGGGTGTACTTTTTCCATTCTGTACTTTCAATATCTAACAGAGTAGGTGCTCACTTGCCAAAGAAGAAGTTGGAAGAAGAAACACAGGGTGGAGGGAATGAAAAATGTAGATGCCTGGAATCCAAAAGAAGTTCAGCCCAGACAGACCCTGGGAGCTCAGAGGAGTGAGAGTCCCAATGTATGAGAAGGCAGGGGCTGCCAGGAGGACATGAGACCCCAGGTGGATTTATAAAATGAGTGAATTCAGAGAGCAGAGGGGAGAGAGGTGGAGCATGCTTGGGTGTGGTGTGGCATGAGGGTGGGCAGCAGCCCTGATGCAGGAAGCAGAGAGGAGGCCAGGCACCCCAAGGACTGGTCCTGGGCTGTCTCTGCTCGGGCTGGGGAGAGGCACCCACATGGTGACACCTTGGCAGGTGCACGACATCCACGGCTGCCCAGATCAGGCAGACCCCACCCATCCCCTGCCAAACACTGGGCCAGGCCTTCTCCTGGGGCCTATGGGAAGCATCCCCTCCTCACTGTGCAGAATGCGGCTCCCTGAGCTCTGCAGGAAGCAGCTCTGTGTGGAGAGGTGCAGGGATGCCTGGGCAGCAGCCTGCAGAGGCGCGATCCCGATTGGCCTGATTGGGAGAGACCCTGAGCTTTTCCATGAATAGCCATGCCTTTGCTGACGCTCTCAGACCCTCCAGGGAGCCAGCCCACAGGTGCGCATGGCAAACACAGAGGCTCCCTGGGCAGGCCCCCAGCAGGAGCCAGAAGACGGGGCACAAGACCCACACTGAGGCCTCAAGGCTGAGGCCTCAGGCCAGGCCAGTTCCACCAGTCCTCAACTGCGCAGATGCAGGTTTTCCCAATATCAGCTGCAAGCCGTGTCTAGAATCGATTGGGGACCTCGCTGGTGGTGCGAGATGGCAAAGATCCTAACCGAGCTGGTGTGGGAAATGCTCAGATAGATGTTTGCCCTGACAAGAAAATGTTTAAGCAGATGGGGTGCAGGGAGATGGGGCATACCCAGTACCCAACTCAAATGTATAGGCAGTGCCAGAGCCTAGAAATGGACCTGCAAACCCAGGAGGAGGCCCCGGTCTGGGGGAGGCAGACTGCCGGAGGTTACTCTTCCAAGGTCACAGCAATGCCGACTCCTGGGCACATCCTGTGCGCTTGCAAATGCCCTCCTGTACCCAAGGAAGCAGTGCCCTGGGGCTTCTCCAAGGCAAGAATGCCCCTCACATGCTCTGACCTGAGCTGGAAAACAGTTCTTTGGTCAAGAGCATGACTAGGATGACACTTCTTACGAGGAGAAGAAAGGGAAGTTTTGAGAGCATTTTCCAGGAAGCCAGTTGTGCTGGGAGAAACTCACCCAAGTGCACACACAGTGGAGAGAAAACTGGGCTGGCCCTTTGTCTACTGCGTTCCATCCTCAGGCCTGGTCTGGGCATCAACCCACTCTCATCTCTAGTTTCTCCTTCTCCAGTGGCTCATCTTTCTGGGTTAGAACCATAACCCCAGCTCTATCTGAGCACCCAACAGGGCCAAGCATGGATGTCAAAGTAGATGAGGACAACCCGGATGCTCCAGGCTGAACGCTTAGAGCAAAACCACTGCTCATGAGTCTGGCAAGAGGTGCCATTGTAAGCTCTGCCCCAGGAGAAGAACCTAGTCCCCAACAGGAAAGGGCAAATGTCACCCACAATGTGAGAGGCATGGCACTCTCCAGCTGGAACACCCACCTCACTCAGAAACCTTCTGCACCAGATGCAGTCAATGGGGCTGGTCCCCCATCTCCAGGGTCTCATCGATCATAGATTCTGTAAGATGGTAGAAAATTATATATTTTGGTCTCTCCAACTAGTTCTTGGCATGGAACCCAAAACCCTTGTAATTTCCTAAATGTTGAGAATACTGGGAACACCTCTTGTTCTATTTGTCTGTGACCCCAGCCCTTACTCACGGCTCCTGAAACTCATGTAATTCCTCAGTAACAACAGCACTGGGAGCATCTCTTGTTCTAATGTGATGACTCTGGGTGGGCTACTGCGTGGGGGCTGCTCAGAAAAACCAAGCCATGATTAGAAAGATGGAACTTTCAGCCGCACCAGCCCCATCCTCCAGAGAAAAGGGAATGTCAGGAAATGGAGATGATAATGGGTATTGGAGGAAGCCTCCATAAAATTTTGTAATAAGGGGTTCAGAGTTTTCTGGACTAGTAAACACATGGAGGGCATGAAGCCCCTGCACCCGCACACAAACCTGGCACTGTGCATCTCTTCCTAATGGCCTTTATCATCATGCATGTGTGCTAAGTTCCTTAAGTTGTATCCAGCTCTTTGTGACCCTATGGACTGAAGCCCACCATATTCTGTCCATGGGACTCTCCAGGCAAGAATCCTGGATTGGGTTGCCATGCCCTCCTCCAGGGGATCTTGCTGACCCAGGGATAGAACCCTCCTTCTTGTATGTCTCATGCACTGGTTCAGTTCAGTTCAGTTCAGTCACTCAGTCATGTCCGACTCTGTGACCCCATGGACTGCGGCACGCTAGGCCTCCCTGTCCATCACCAACGCCCGGTGTTTACTCAAACTCATGTCCATTGAGTCGGTGATGCCAACCAACCATCTCACCCTCTGTTGTCCCCTTCTCCTCCCGCACTCAATTTTTCCCAGCATCAGGGTCTTTTCCAATGAGTCAGTTCTTCACATCAGGTGGCCAAAGTATTGGAGTTTCAGCTTCGACATCAATCCTTCCAAAGAATACTCAGGACTGATTTCCTTTAGGAGGGACTGGTTGAATCTCCTTGCAGTCCAAGGGATTCTTAAGAGTCTGCTCCAACACCACAGGCCAAAAGCATCAATTGTTCAGTGCTCACCTTCCTTTAGAGTCCAACTCTCATATCTATATATGACCACTGGAAAAACCATAGCCTCGAATAGATGGACATTTGTTGGCAAAGTAGTGTCTCTGCTTTTCAATATGCTGTCTAGGTTGGTCATAACTTTTCTTCCAAGGTGTATAAGCATCTTTTAATTTCATGGCTGCAGTCACCATCTGCAGGGACTTTGGAGCCCAAAAAATAAAGTCTGTCACTGTTTCTATTCTTTTGCCAATTATTTGCCATGAAGTGATGGAAGCAGATGCCATGACCTTAGTTTTCTGAATGTTGAACGTTAAGCCAACTTTTTCACTCTTCTCTTTCACTTTCATCAAGAGGCTCTTTAGTTATTCTTCACTTTCTGCCATAAAGGTGGTGTCATTTGCATATCTGAGGTTATTGATATTTCTCCTGGCAATCTTGATTCAAGCTTGTGCTTCATCCAGCCCAGCGTTTCTCATGATGTACTCTGCATATAAGTTAAATAAGCAGGGTGACCATATACAGCCTTGATGTACTCCTTTCCCTATTTGGAACCAGTCTGTTGTTCCATGCCCAGTTCTAACTGTTGCTTCCTGACCTGCATATTTCTCAGGAGGCAGGTCAGGTGGTCTGGTATTTCTACCAGTTGAAGAATTTTCCACAGTTTGTTGTGAGCCACACAGTCAAAGGCATTGGCATAGTCAATAAAGCAGAAATAGATATTTTTATGGAACTCTCTTGCTTTTTCGATGATCCAACGGACGTTGGCAAGTTGATCTCTGGTTCCTCTGCCTTTTCTAAAATCAGCTTGAACATCACAGTTCATGTATTGTTGAAGCCTCGCTTGGAGAATTTTGAGCATTACTTTACCAGCATGTGAGATGAGTACAATTGTGTGGTAGTTTGCGCATTCTTTCATATTGCCTTTCTTTAGGATTGGATTGAAAACTGACCTTTTCCAGTCCTGTAACCACTGCTGAGTTTTCCAAATTTGCTGGCATATTGAATGCAGCACTTTCACAGCATCATCTTTTAGGATTTGAAATAGCTCAACTGCAATTCCATCACCTCCATTAGCCTTGTTTATATTGATGCTTCCTAAGGCCCACTTGACTTCACATTCCAGGATGTCTGGCTCTAGAGGAGTGATCACACCATCATGATTATCTGGGTCATGAAGATTGTTTTTGTACAGTTCTTCTGTGTATTCTTGCCACCTCTTCTTAATATCTTCTGCTTCTGTTAGGTCCATACCATTTCTGTCCTTTACTGAGCCCATCTTTGCATGAAGACATTCCCTTGGTATCTCTAATTTTCTTGAAGAGATCTCTAGTCTTTCCCATTCTATTGTTTTTCTCTATTTCTTTGCATTGATCACTGAGGAAGGTTTTCTTATCTCTCCTTGCTATTCTTTGGAACTCTGCATTCAAATGGGTATATCTTGGCTTTTCCCCTTTGCCTTTCACTTCTCTTCTTTTCATAACTATTTGTAAGACCTCCTCAGACAACCTTTTTGCATTTCTTTCTCTTGAGGATGATCTTGATCCCTGCCTCCTGTACAATGTCACGAACCCCCATCCATATTTCTCCAGGCACTCTATCAGATCTAATCCTTTGAATCTATGCATTGGTAGGTGGGTTCTTTATCACTAGCACCACCTGGGACACACAATAAACTGGTCAGCGTAAGGAAATGTTGTTCTGAGCTCTGGGAGTCATTCTGGCAAGCTAATCAAACCTAAGGAGGAAGGTCAGAGGGATCTCAGGTCTATAGCCAGCTGGCTTGAAGCACAGGTGATAACCTGGGCTTTTTTTTTTTTTTTAATCTTTTATTTATTTATTTTTTCAGTGGGTTTTGTCATACATTGATATGAATCAGCCATAGATTTACACGTATTCCCCATCCCGATCCCCCCTCCCACCTCCCTCTCCACCCGATTCCTCTGGGTCTTCCCAGTGTACCAGGCCCGAGCACTTGTCTCATGCATCCCACCTGGGCTGGTGACCTGTTTCACCATAGATAATATACTTGCTGTTCTTTCGAAACATCCCACCCTCACCTTCTCCCACAGAGTTCAAAAGTCTGTTCTGTACTTCTGTGTCTCTTTTTCTGTTTTGCATATAGGGTTATTGTTACCATCTTTCTAAATTCCATAAATATCTGTTAGTATGCTGTAATGTTCTTTATCTTTCTGGCTTACTTCACTCTGTATAATGGGCTCCAGTTTCATCCATCTCATTAGAACTGGTTCAAATGAATTCTTTTTAACAGCTGAGTAATATTCCATGGTGTATATGTACCACAGCTTCCTTATCCATTCATCTGCTGATGGGCATCTAGGTTGCTTCCATGTCCTGGCTATTATAAACAGTGCTGCGATGAACATTGGGGTGCACGTGTCTCTTTCAGATCTGGTTTCCTCAGTGTGTATGCCCAGAAGTGGGATTGCTGGGTCATATGGCAGGTCTATTTCCAGTTTTTTAAGAAATCTCCACACTGTTTTCCATAGTGGCTGTACTAGTTTGCATTCCCACCAACAGTGTAAGACGGTTCCCTTTTCTCCACACCCTCTCCAGCATTTATTGCTTGTAGACTTTTGGATAGCAGCCATCCTGACTGGTGTGTAATGGTACCTCATTGTGGTTTTGATTTGCATTTCTCTGATAATGAGTGATGTCGAGCATCTTTTCATGTGTTTGTTAGCCATCTGTATGTCTTCTTTGGAGAAATGTCTGTTTAGTTCTTTGGCCCATTTTTTGATTGGGTCATTTATTTTTCTGGAATTGAGCTTCAAGAGTTGCTTGTATATTTTTGAGATTAATCCTTTGTCTGTTTCTTCATTTGCTATTATTTTCTCCCAATCTGAGGGCTGTCTTTTCACCTTACTTATAGTTTCCTTTGTTGTGCAAAAGCTTTTAAGTTTCATTAGGTCCCATTTGTTTAGTTTTGCTTTTATTTCCAATATTCTGGGAGGTGGGTCATAGAGGATCTTGCTGTGGTTTATGTCGGAGAGTGTTTTGCCTATGTTCTCCTCTAGGAGTTTTATAGTTTCTGATCAATGGAACAGAATAGAAAGCCCAGAGATAAATCCACGAACTTATGAACACCTTGTCTTTGACAAAGGAGGCAAGGATATACAATGGAAAAAAGACAACCTCTTTAACAAGTGGTGCTGGGAAAGCTGGTCAACCACTTGTAAAAGAATGAAACTAGAACACTTTCTAACACCATACACAAAAAATAAACTCAAAATGGATTAAAGATCTAAATGTAAGACCAGAAACTATAACCTGGGCTTTTGACTGGTGTCCAAAGTGAGGGAGGGTCCCATCTTAAAGGACTGACTTTATCCTGTGGGATCTGACACTTTCTCCAGGTAGATAGTGTCACAAATGAGTTAAACTGCAGGACATCCCACTTGCTGGTATCCTGGAGAATTGTTTGGTGCCAGAAGTGAAGTGTCGTGTGTGAGGCAAAAAGGAAACTCACAGGAGAAATGCAGTGGGGAAGAACTGGGGTTTCCCTACACAGGAGGAAAAAAGCTGAGTTTTCCACGTGTGGAGTCTCCACCAGGGGTACAGAGGGAGTGTGCCTTCCGGGCCCCTTAGAGGAAGGCAGCACAGGAGAGCCCCACTCCTTCCAGAGCACAGTGACCAGAGCTCTTGCGAGCAATGTCCCTGGGACACGGGGGACCCCGCTGCTTTCATCCAAAGGAAGCTCCAGCACGCTCTGGCCCAGACTCCACTCCAGAGTGTCCTGAGTGTAGGAGCCACACTCTTCAGGTCTGTCCCCTCAGTCCCTTTGGCAGGAGCACGGCAGGGTCCAGAACAAAGCACTCTATAGAAGCATCCCCGCAGGGCCCTTATCCCAGCCTGGCCCCCTCCCCACAGCTGCTGTTCCCAAGGCTTCTTCATTTCTCCCCACCCAGATGCTCCTTTCTCCCTACCCACCTTAGGGCTCTGATTTACAGGCCCAACACATTCCCTACATTTCTGCTGCAGTTTAAGATTAGGCAGCACCTCAATTCCCTCCACACTTTTCCTAAGAACTTTCAGGGATTCTGCCTGAGCAAGCTCTGGGGAGGGGTCCAGACCCTTCTTTCTGTGTGGAGTGGAGATAGGAGCCTGGTGGCCTTGTCCTTCCTTGACAGGACACATACAGGTGGTACGGGACCAGCAGGGCTTTCCCACACTGCAGGACCACCAGAGGCACGGCTGGGGGCAACAGAGATAAGGGTAGCCCAAGGACCCAAGTTTCCTTTCAGAGCCCTGACTAGCTCTGATTATAACCCCCACCCATCAGGTCTCCCCCAGTCCTTGCTCAACCAAAACATCCAAGGGAGTCCCTCCCACCCCCAGGGTGACTTCAAGCCTACTTACAGCTCCATCTGTTACAGGGACCAGGCTGAGACGCAAGGACAGCTCACAGACCTATTAGAGCAGAAGCCTGGAGGCACAGGTCCCAGGATGCACACAGCCCTCAGAGTTTTTCCACTACAAAGTGGCATTGCCTATTGCAGATGAAGCTGAACTAGCCAACAGCCATACTTCAGAAGAAACCTCGATAAATACTGACTCATAGATTTTAGGTAGGGTGACCATACTCTTCATTGTTCAAACTGGGCCACTGTTAGAAGAAATAAAGGTGCTGTTAATAATTTTGCTGGAACAACAGGTATAATAGAGGCAGGGAAATGGGGACAGTACTATTTGCCCAGGAGTTAGGAAGGGGAAGGATTATCTACCTGATCTGAAAGACTTTGAGTTTCATCATCAGAGATACAGAAATGCCCCATTCCTGATGCCCGTGACCTTTTGGTTTGTATTTTAGCATAAAGGTCATCCAGAGGCCATGGAAGCCTGACTGGGAAAGAACAGCCAATTCATTTAGAAGACAATTATTTCCATTCATTACAGAAACTATGCACATTAGAAAATATTACCACCATTTAAAGATTAGAAAATGGGTCTGAGAATAGTTTATTAATTCCCCTTAGGTCACAGCTGGCAAGTCCAGGCTTTCCCCTTCCTTCTGTGTGGCTGCATTCTATTTATTTGCTTAAAATCTGATGACAAAATTGTTTTACTGTTTCATAACCATAACAAGCTCAACATTTGCCTTCTTAATTCATCCATTTTCTCCTTAAGTCAGCAATTTCCTCTTAATCTCTTATCTCTGTCTGGGTACCCCTGCTCCATCCCATCACTGCAGGATTGAAGTGGGGAAATGGATTGAATAGAATTTGCTATGGCTTGATTGTAACATGGAGTAAAGACTAGGGGCAGTGGTAATGGAAAGTTGGCCAGGTCCAGAGGGTAGATGACCAGACTGCAGTGTGGGTCAGAGATAGTTGTGTAGGTCAGAGCCAAGCACCTGGGTAGGGACACCATGTACTCACCTGGGTAGGTGGGACCCAGGTCCAGGAACAGTCCAGGTCTTAAGGACTTGGGGTGCAGTAAGCAGAGGGTCAGCCAGGGGAGGCCATTATAGGATCAGAGGAGGCTAAGGATAGAGGACAAGCAGAGCCATGTCCTTCCCCAGTACGTAGATTTCCACTCTTTATTTCAGAGATTTAGAAAATCATAAAATCTAAAGGTAGAGGAGGAACACCACCCACAATCCCAATGAGAAGTCACTAGGACTATTGACCTTTAATAGATCTTCACTCTCTTAACATTCACAAATTTTAAGATTGTATTTTTACCTTATAATAATGTTCCTTAATTCTTCACATTCTATTTATTCTGCCATTTTCTGAATACATTACATAAGCATTTCCCCATCTTATCAGATAGCAAGTAGTAACTGTATGTTATGAAGGATTCCATCCCATGGGTGCACCCTCGCTTCCTTGCCTGTTCATCTATTAATGGGCCTCTGGTCTGCTCTCAATTTTCACTGTTACAAACAGCACCCCAAGATGTATTCTTAAAACTTTGTCCTCATTTCAGATTCAGTTCAGTTCAGTTCAGTCACTCAGTCATGTGTGACTCTTTGAGACCCCATGGACTGCAGCATGCCAGGCCTCCCTGTCCAACACCAAATCCTAAAGTTTACTCAAATTCATGCCCATTGAGTCAGTGATGCATTCCAACAATCTCATCCTCTGTCATCTCCTTCTCCTCCTGCCTTCAATCCTTGCCAGCATCAGGGTCTTTTCAAATGAGTCTGCTCTTCGTATCAGGTGGTCAAAGTATTGGAGTTTCAGCTTCAACATCAGTCCTTCCAATGAATGCCCAGGACTGATCTCTTTAGGATGGACTGGTTGGATCTCCTTGCAGTCCATGGGACTCTCAAGAGTCTTCTCCAACACCACAGTTCAAAAGCTTCAATTTGTTGGCCCTCAGCTTTCCTTATAGTCCAACTCTCACATCCATACATGACTACCGGAAAAGTCATAGCCTTGACCAGAAAGACCTTTGCTGGCAAGTGATGTCTCTACTTTTTAATAAGCTGTCTAGGTTGGTCATAACTTTTCTTCCAAGGTGTATAAGTGTCTTTTAATTTCATGGCTGCAGTCACCATCTGCAGTGATTTTGGAGCCCCAAAAGGTAAAGTCTGCCACTACACTATTTCTCCATCTATTTGCCATGAAGTGATGGGACCAGATGCCATGATCTTTGTTTTCTGAATGTTGAACTTTAAGCCAACTTTTTCACTCTCTTCTTTCACTTTCATCAACAGGCTCTTTAGTTCTTCTTCACTTTCTGCCATAAAGGTGGTGTCATCTACATATCTGAGGTTACTGATATTTCTCCCAGCAATCTTGATTACAGCTTGTGCTTCATCCAGCCCAGCGTTTCTCATGATGTCCTCTGCATATAAGTTAAATAAGCAGGGTGACCATATACAGCCTTGACGTACTCCTTTTCCTGTTTGGAACCAGTCTGTTGTTCCATGCCCAGTTCTAACTGTTGCTTCCTGACCTGCATACAGATTTCTCAGGAGGCAGGTCAGGTGTTCTGATATTTCCACCTCTTTAAGAATTTTCCACAGTTCGTTGTGAGCCACACAGTCAAAGGCATTGGCATAGTCAATAAAGCAGAAATAGATGTTTTTATGGAACTCTCTTGCTTTTTCGATGATCCAGCAGATGTTGGCAATTTGATCTCTGGTTCCTCTGCCTTTCCTAAAACCAGCTTGAACATCACAGTTCATGTATTGTTGAAGCCTCACTTGGAGAATTTTGAGCATTACTTTACCAGCATGTGAGATGAGTGCAACTGTGTGGTAGTTTGTGCACTCTTTGGTATTGCCTTTCTTTAGGATTGGATTGAAAACTGACCTTTTCCAGTCCTGTAACCATTGCTGAGTTTTCCAAATTTGCTGGCATATTGAATGCAGCACTTTCACAGCATCATCTTTTAGGATTTGAAATAGCTCAACTGCAATTCCATCACCTCCATTAGTTTTGTTTATAGTGATGCTTCCTAAGGCCCACTTGACTTCACATTCCAGGATGTCTGGCTCTAGGTGAGAGATCACACCATCATGATTATCTGGGTCATGAAGATCGTTTTTGTACAGTTCTTCTGTGTTCTTGCCACCTCTTCTTAATATCTTCTGCTTCTGTTAGGTCCATATCATTTCTGTCCTTTATTGAGCCCATCTTTACATGAAATGTTCCCTAGGTATCTCTAATTTTCTAGAAGAGATCTCTATTCTTTCCCATTCTATTGTTTTCCTCTATTTCTTTGCTGATCACTGAGGAAGGTTTTCTTATCTCTCTTTGTTATTCTTTGGAACTCTGCATTGAAATGGGTATATTTTTCCTTTTCTCCTTTGCTGTTTGCTTCTCTTCTTTTCACAGCTATTTCTAAGGCCTCCTAAGACAGCCATTTTGCTTTTTTCATTTCTTTTTCTTGGGGATGATCATGATCCCTGTCTCCTGTACAATGTCACGAGCCTTCGTCCATAGTTCATCAGGCACTCTGCCTATCAGATCTAGTCCCTTATATCTATTTTTAACTTCCATTTTTTAATCATTGGGGATTTGATTTAGGTCATACTTGAATGGTCTAGGGGTTTTACCTACTTTCTTCAGTTTAAGTCTGAATTTGACAATAAGGTGCTCATGATCTGAGCCACAGTCAGCTCCCAGTCTTGTTTTTTCTGACTGTATAGAACTTCTCCATCTTTGACTGCTAAGAATATAATCAATCTGATTTCAATGTTGACCATCTGGTGATACCCATGTGTAGAGTGTTCTCGTATGTTGTTGGAAGAGGGTGTTTGCTATGACCAGTGCGTTCTCTTGGCAAAACTCTATTAACCTTTGCCCTGCTTCATTCTGTACTCCATTTCAGATTAATTTCTCAGAACTGTAATGAATGGGAAGAAGCTTAATACATACTGGGTACATATTGCCAGACTGCTTTCTCTAATTCCTAGATTGCTAATTGACAGATATTTCAGCAGTACATAAAAAGGAACATCTCCCCTGACTCTTTCCTTGAGGCCTTTAATTCACTGATCAGAAATATTCTACAAACATTTTCCAAGCAATTTTACTGTATGCCTGACTCTTCATGGGAAACGTATCCTCCCTAGAAGCAACAGTTCTGGTGTTTGGTCTGCCTTCAGCTGAGCCCAGATGGGACTCACTCTGGACATGCTTTGGAGATCTTAGGGATGGGGACCCAGCCTCCTGTATCCCTCAACAATCACCCATAATTCCAGACCACAGCCATGGCTAAGGGATACAACCACTATATGCTGGGACACAGGCGAGCCAATTTGTTCCACAGGTAGAATGGTCAGGCCAGCAGCCTGGTAGGCTCCCTGTTAGGTAACTAATGCAGATTATCCTGAATCATATAAGGGACAAAGGTGAGTGTGAGAAAAGGAAATGTGTCAGACAGGACCGTATGATATTGACAATAATATGCCATTTTTTAATCTCCAAAAGTGGCAATTTCATGTGCTTCAATCCACCTGCTAATACAGGAGCCTCAGGATACACAGGTTCCATCCCTCAGTCAAGAAGATTATATGGAGAAAGGAATGGCTACCCACTCTAGTATTCTCACCTGGAGAATCCCATGGACAGAGGAGCCTGGTGGGCTACAGTCCATAGAGTCGCAAAGAGTCAGACAGGACTGAAGTGACATAGCAGCAGCAAGGTAATACAACTTATAAAAACATTCGTTGTACAGAATTTTGGGGAAATTGAAGGCTTTGGAGTTAGAATCCCTAAGTTAGATTTCTGACTTCCTAGTTAATGTGTTGAGCAACCTTGGCAAGTTGCTCACCCTCTCTGAGTCCATAAAATAAAAACAATTTGTTCCAGGGTTGCTGCAGGACTCAGCCATGACTGGCTTTAGGGCCTGCATACAGGCCAGTGCTCAGAAGGGTCTTCTGTGAGTCCCACTGTCTCAAGAAAGAAATTATTAATAATTTCTGAACAAGGAACTTTGTTGTCATTTTGCACTGGGCCTTGCAAGTTATGTGCCAGGTCCCGGATCAGACCACCAAGATTGAAATAGCAGCTGCATCATGATATGTCCTCGACAAGTGTCCCTTTCCACTCCCTTACCTTGGTGTGTCTAAAATGTAATTTGTACCCATCCTTCTAGGAATTTCCTTAACACAAATTCTGCAATGGAGACATGAAAACAAAGTTATGTTTGCCAGCTTACGTGTTTCTTGCCTAATATTATAGATGGCAAATATCCAACCCAAACAGCCCCCGTGGCCTGCTGTGCACAGCCCCTTCCAGCAAGGTGGTCACGACCCTGAGGGGTGGCTCCAAAGTGGGAAGACAGCTCGGGCACAAGTGAGGTGTGCTCAGCAGGTCCACAGGGAGATCTCTAGTGGGAGCCCCTTATCCTCTGGGAGCTGATTTCAGGGCAAGCTTCCAGGGTTAGTATTATAGGATGATCAGAGGTATCAAAAGCTAGGTGGGTGGAAACGTGTGCCGAGGGAGGATGGTGGAGGCAGAAAGGAAAGCACAGGTAAAGGTTTCATACACTTTGACTTGTGTCCTCATTGGCAGGCAAGGAAGTTTGGAGCTAGCTTTCATGAATTCTGTTGCAATAAAGCCTTCACCTTCCTGGCCTTCTCACTGTATACTGTCTCCCTGGGCAGACTCATCATCCTGCCTCCCTCTCTTTGGCTTCAAGTACCTGTTGGCAGATAAACCCCAGATCCTCAGCACGTATTCTCCAAGGGCTAGCTGGACATTTCTGCCTGAATGCCCTACTGAACTATATGTGTAGTGATAGCCATGTTGGTTCTCTGCTCATAGACTCCCTTGCATAGCACATTGCATTTGTGGCTTCCAAGCACCTTGTCAAGCCCTGTGCTCAGTCAGCTGTGAAATTCGCATGCCTCAGACAGCCTGGGCACGTCCTGCTCCCCTGTCTTAGCATGCTCTCCCCACTCTCTTCCAGCCGCATCTCAGGAACTCCTCCTTGACTTCTGGAGCTCAATACAGAGCTCCTGTAATTTTTCCCCTGCCCCAGACCCAGTATCCTGCCCACTGTCCCCTGGTGCAACCTCTGCTCTAACCCTGACCACACTGCAGCCTTGATGACCTTTCCCAGGCTTCCCTTATGATGCTTGCTGCAAACTATGAATCCTTATCTAATGTGGAATCTGACATCTGCTCAATAAATGAAGGAATCAAACGAATATAAGACCTGAAGATATTGCAAACTTTCTTTCTGTCAGACGGGTGTGTTCTTTGTCTGTTCCTTCAACTGTACCATTATTTCTCCTAGAATTCTCTCTGCTGCTGCTGCTGCCAAGTCACTTTAGTTGTGTCCGACTCTGTGCGACCCCATAGACAGCAGCCCACCAGGCTCCCCCATCCCTGGGATTCTCCAGGCAGAATTCTCTCTAGGTAGAGAATAATTATCATGTTGGATTGTTCAGCATGGCTCCCTATTCCCCCAAATTCTTGACTGTAGGTTTCTGGACTTTCGATTAAAGCTAAACAAAGCATCAATAAAGTATGTCATATTATTAATACTTATATAGGACACGATGGCTTCCAGGTTCCTTTTTATATTTCATATCTTCTAAGCTTTCCATAATTGTGCATGTGCTCAGTCACTCAGTCGTGTTCAAGTCTTTGCAACCCCATGGACTCTAGCCTATTGGATTCCTCTGTCCATAACTAACCTTCCATAAATACTTTCCACAATCCATACAGATGCATGGTTCCTTTTTCCAATTTCTCCTCCTCCAATTCCTCCTTCTCCTCTTATTCTTCCTCTCTGTCCTTCTTTTTCAGTCCAGCACTGCTCTATCCTACCATACCCTAGTACTTTTAATAGTAAACCGTAAAGTCCAGAGATCCCGTTAGGGCTTCTTTAAATGACTGCATTAAACCAAGTTCAGGGTTCAGACTCTCACAGGAAATTTCAGTTTGAATAGTTAAGACCTCTAAGTTTAGTCAGCCAATTATCTGACTCTTGGGGCAGAAAGAGATGGGAACCTGGCCTTTTTTAGCAGAAGTAGATGCTTAACTTCAGAGACTGGAACATTTCCCTAGAATAATATCTTGATACCTAACAATATGTATATAAAGTTGATATAGGATACTTCCAGAATTGCAGAAAAGGACCTCCAAAAAGGTCACTTCTTCATAAAAGCAATAGGAACATACCAAAACAAAGTCAAATTCAATTTCAGTTCAGTTCAGTCGCTCAGTCATGTCCGACTCTTTGCGACCCCATGAATTGCAGCACGCCAGGCCTCCCTGTCCATCACCAACTCCTGGAGTTTACTCAAACTCATATCCATCGAGGTGGGGATGCCATCCAGCCATCTCATCCTCTGTTGTCCCCTTCTCCTCCTGCCCCCAATCCCTCCCAGCATCAAGGTCTTTTCCAATGAGTCAACACTTTGCATCAGGTGGCCAAAGTATTGGAGTTTCAGCTTCAGCATCAGTCCTTCCAATGAACACCCAGGACTGATCTCCTTTAGGATGGACTGGTTGGATCTCCTTGCAGTCCAAGGGACTCTCAAGACTCTTCTCCAACACCACAGTTCAAAAGCATCAATTTTTCGGTGCTCAGCTTTCTTCACAGTCCAACTCTCACATCCATACATGACCACTGGAAAAACCATAGCCTTGACTAGATGGACCTTTGTCAGCAAAGTAGTGTCTCTGCTTTTTAATATGCTATCTAGGTTGGTCATAACTTGGAGTAAGCGTCTTTTAATTTCATGGCTGCAATCACCATCTGTAGTGATTTTGGAGCCCAGAAAAATAAAGTCAGCCACTATTTCCCCTGTTTCCCCATCTATCTGCCATGAACTGATGGAGCCAGATGTCATGATCTTAGTTTTCTCAATGTTGAGCTTTAAGCCAACTTTTTCACTCTCCTCTTTCACTTTCATCAAGAGGCTCTTTAGTTCTTCTTCACTTTCTGCCATAAGGGTGGTGTCATCTGCATATCTGAGTTTACTGATATTTTTCCTGGCAATCTTGATTCCAGCTTGTGCTTCTTCCAGCCCAGCGTTTCTCATGATGTACTCTGCATATAAGTTAAATAAGCACGGTGACAATATGCCGCCACCCCTGACCTCCTTTCTTTCTTTAGGTAGGTTTATTCCTAAGTATTTTCTTCTTTTCATTGCAATAATGAATGGAATTGTTTCCTTAATTTCTCTTTTTGTTTTCTCATTGTTAGTGTATAGGAATGCAAGGGATGTCTGTGTGTTAACTTTATATCCTGCAACTTTTTTTTTTTTACTATATTCATTGATTAGCTCTAATAATTTTCTGATGGAGTCGTTGGGATTTTCTATGCAGAGGATCATGTCATCTGCAAACAGTGAGAGTTTTACTTCTTCTTTTCCATTCTGGATTCCCTTTATTTCTTTTTCATCTCTGATTGCTGTGGCTAAAATATCCAAAACTATGTTGAATAGTAGTGGTGAGAGTGGGCATCCTTGTCTTGTTCCTACAAAGCAACAGTCATCAAGACAATATGGTACTGGCACAAAGACAGAAACATAGATCAATGGAACAAAATAGAAAGCCCAGAGATAAATCCATGAACCTATGGACACCTTATCTTTGACAAAGGAGGCAAGGCTATACAATGGAGAAAAGACAATCTCTTTAACAAGTGGTGCTGGGAAAACTGGTCAACCACTTGTAAAAGAATGAAACTAGAACACTTTCTAACATCATACACAAAAATAAATTCAAAGTGGATTAAAGATCTAAAGGTAAGACCAGAAACTATAAAACTCCTAGAGGGAAACTTAGGCAAAACACTCTCTGACATAAATCATAGCAGGATCCTCTATGATCCACCTCCCAGAGTAATGAAAATAAAAGCAAAAATAAACAAATGGGACCTAATTAAACTTAAAAGCTTTTGCACAACGAGGGAAACTATAAGCAAAGTGAAAAGGCAGCCTTCAGAATGGGAGAAAATAATTGCAAATGAAGCAATGGACAAAGAATTAATCTCAAAAATATACAAGCAACTCCTGCAGCTCAATTCCAGAAAAATTATGTCTAACAAGCACATGAAAAGATGCTCAACATCACTCATTATCAGAGAAACACAAATCAAAACCACAATGAGGTACCATCTCACACCAGTCAGAATGGCTGCTGTCCAACAGTCTACAAACAATAAATGCTGAAGAGGGTGTGGAGAAAAAGAAACCCTCCTTCACTGTTGGTGGGAATGACAACAAGTACAACCACTATGGAGAACAGTGTGGAAATTCCTTTAAAAACTGGAAATAGAACTACCATATGACCCAGCAATCCCACTTCTGGGCATACACACCGAGGAAACCAGAATTGAAAGAGACACGTGTACCCCAATGTTCATTGCAGCACTGTTTATAATAGCCAGGACATGGAAGCAACCTAGATGTCCATCAGCAGACGAATGGATAAGGAAGCTGTGGTACATATACACAATGGAATATTACTCAGCTATTAAAAAAGAATGCATTTGAATCAGTTTTAATGAGGTGGATGAAACTGGAGCCTATTATACAGTGAGGTAAGTCGGAAAGAAAAACCAATACAGTATATCAATGCATATATATGGAATTTAGAAAGATGGTAATGATGACCCTATATGTGAGACAGCAAAAGAGACACAGATGTAAAGAATAGACTTTTAGACTCTGTAGGAGAAGGTGAGGGTGGGAGGATTTGAGAGAATAGCATTGAAACATGTATACTGTCATATGTGAAATAGATTGCCAGTCCAGGTTCGATGCATGAGACAGGGTGCTCATGGCTGGTGCACTGGGATGAGCCTGAGGGATGGGATGGGGAGGGAGGTGGGAGGGGAGGATCAGGATGGGGAACACATGTACACCCATGTCTGATTCATGTCAATGTATGACAAAAACCACCACAATATTGTAAAGTAATTAGCCTCCAATTAAAAAAAAAATTTTTTTAAGAGAAAACTTGACCAACACTACTAACCAACTGGACCTAAATCGTTTATAAAACATTCTACTGAACATCATTGGAACACACATTCTTTTCAGTTACACATGGATTATTTTTTCCTCAGGATAGACCATATGTGAGACAATAGAACAAACTAAAACAAATTTAAAAGGATTGAAGTGGTACCAAATATGTTCTTCAACCACAATGGAATTAAATTAAAAGTTAATAATAAAACATTGATAAAACATTAGTAATTATATGGAAACTAATAACACTCTTAATAATCAATATGTCAAAAAGAAATCCCAGTGGAATTAGAAAATACTTTAAGATGAATGAAAATGGAAACACAATATAGCAGATTTTATGGGATGCAGAGAAAGCAGCACTCACAAGAAAATTTATGGCTATTTTTTTAAAATATTCACATATTAAAAAAATAAATAAATACCTCAGGTCAATAACTTAAGCATCTGCCTTAAGAAGCTAGATAAAGGAAAACAAACTAAAATTCAAGGTAAACAAGAAAAAAGAGCATAAAAATCAGAATGTAAATAAATGAAGTAGAGAATAGAAAAACAATAAAGAAAATCAATGAAACACAAAGGTGTTTCTTTAAAAAGTTCAACTTTATTGACAAACCTTTAGCTAGGCTGATCAAGTAAAAGAAGAGGGAAGGTTCAAATAACTAAAATCAAGACTTTACAGAAAAAAATTATAAGTTAACATTATAAACAACTGTATATCAAGAAATTATATAATTTCGATGAAACAGGCCACTTCCAAGAAAGACCCAATTCCAGAAAAACTGATTCAAGGGGAAGTAGGTAGTCTCACTATAGAAGCAGATCAAATTAACACATTTAAACATTTGCACAAATAAAATCTCAGGCACAAATGGCTTCACTGGCAAATGTAGCATATGTTTAAAAAAGGAGTAGCACCAGTATTTCATAAATTCTTTCAAAATATAGAGGGGAATCAGTTTCTAACTCATCCTATGAAGGTAGTATTATCATGGTACCTAAACCAGACAAAAATTTTACAAGAAAACTACAGATCAATGTCTCATAAATATCTGTGAAAATATCCTCAACAAAATATTAGCAAATCAATTACAGAAACAGGTATAAAAGATTATACACCCTGACCAAGTGGGATTTATCCCAGAGGTAAAAGGTTTGGTCTCTGTTCAGTTCAGTCGTTTAGTTGTGTCTGACTCTTTGCGACCCCATGGACTGCAGCACGCCAGGCCTCCCTGTCCATCACCAGCTCCTGGAGTTTACTCAAATTCATTGTCCATGTCAGTTATGCCATTCAACCATCTCATCCTCTGTCGTCTCCTTCTCCTCCTGCCTTCAGTCCTTCCCAGCATCTGGGTCTTTTCAAATGAGTCAGCTCTTCGCATCAGGTGGCCAAAGTATGGGAGTTTCAGCTTCAACATCAGTCCTTCCAATGATTATTCAGGACAGATTTCCTTTAGGATGAACTGGTTGGATCTCCTTGCAGTCCAAGGGACTCTCAAGAGTCTTCCCTAACATCACAGTTCAAAAGCATCAATTCTTTGGCACTCAGCTTTCTTTATGGTGCAACTCTCACATCCATACATGACTACTGGAAAAGCCATAGCTTTGACTAGAGGGACCTTTGTCAGCAAAGTAATGTCTCTGCTTTTGAATATGCTGTCTAGGTTGGTCATAACTTTTCTTCCAAGGAACAAGTGTCTTTTAACTGCATGGTTGCAGTCACCATCTGCAGTGATTTTGGAACACAAAAAAGTAAAGTCTGCCACTGTTTCCATTTTCCCCCCATCTATTTGCCATGAAGTAATGGGACTGGGTGCTACAATCTTAGTTTTCTAAATGTTGAGTTTTAAGTCAACTTTTTCACTCTCCTGTTTCACTTTCATCAAGAGGCTCTTCAGTTCCTCTTCACTTTCTTCAGTAAGTGTGGTGTCATCTGCATATCTTAGGTTATTGATATTTCTCCCAGCAGTCTTGATTCTAGCCTGTGCTTCATCCAGCCCAGCATTTCACATGATGTACCCTGCATATAAGTTAAATAAATAGGGTAACAATATACAGCCTTGACGTACTCCTTTCCCTATTTGGAACCAGTCCGCTGTTCCATGTCCAGTTCCTTTTTTTGTTTTTTCATGTCCAGTTCTAACTGTTGCTTCCTGACCTGAATATAGATTTCTCAGGAGGCAGGTCAGATTGTTTGGTATTCCCATCTCTTGAAAAATTTTCCACAGTTTGTTATGATCCACACAGTCAAAAAATTTGGCATAGTCAATAAAACAGAACTAGAGGTTTTTCTGGAACTCTATTGTTTTTTCTATGATCCAACAGAAATTTCAATTTGATCTATGGTTCCTCTTCATTTTCTAAATCCAAATTGAACATCTGCAAGTTCTCAGTTCACATACTATTGAAGCCTCACTTGAAGAATTTTGATCATTACTTTACTAGCATATAAGATGAGTGCAATTGTGTGGTAGTTTGAACATTCTTTGGCATTACCTTTCTTTGGGATTGGAATGAAAACTGAACTTTTCCAGTCCTGTGGCTACTGCTGAGTTTTCCAAATTTGCTGGCATATTAAATGCATCAATTTCACAGCTTCCTCTTTTAGGACTTGAAATAGCTCAGCTGGAATTCCATCACCTCCACTAGCTTTGTTGGTAATGGTGCTTCCTAAGGCCCACTTGACTTGCACTCCAGGATATCTGACTCTAAGTGAGTAATCACACCATCGTGGTTTTCTGGGTCATTATGATGTTTTTTGTATAGTTCTGTTTATTCTTCCCACCTTTTGTTAATATCTTCTACTTCTGTTAGGTCCATACCATTTCTATCCTTTATTGTGCCCATCCTTGCATGAAATGTTCCTTGGTATCTCAAATTTTCTTGAAGAGATCTCTAGTCTTTCCCATTCTATTGTTTTCCTGTATTTCCTTGCATTGATCACTGAGGAAGGCTTTCTAATCTCTCCTTGGTAATCTTTGGAACTCTGCATTCAGCAGGATATGTGTTTCCTTTTCTCCTTTGCCTTTCACTTATATTTCTCAGCTATTTGTAAGGCCTCCTCAGAAAACCATTTTTCCATTTTTGTATTTGTTTTTCTTGGGGATGGTCTTGATTACTGCCTCCTATACAACATGTAATAAATGATAAATGCAATGTACCACAATAATAGAATAAAGGACAAAACCAAATTATCAAAATCCAACAGTTTTTTTGATAAAACACTCCACAAACAAGGAATAAAAAGAAACTTCCTCAGCCTGATAAAAGTCATTATGAAAAAACTACAGCTAACATCACACTTCATGGTGAAACAGTGAATGCTTCTCCTCTAAAATCAGCAATAAGACAAAGATGACTTCTGTTGATTATACTCAGAATTGTACTAGAAGTCATAGTCATGGCAATTAGGCATGAAGAGAAAATAAAAGTATCCAGATTGGAAAAAAACAAGTAAAGCTATTTCTATTTGGATATGAAATGATGTTTTACGTAGAAAACCTAAGGAAATCATACATATAAAAAAAACTATGAGAACTAATAAATGAGTTAGTAATATGGCTGGTCACAGGATAAAAACATAACCATCAACTGCACTTCTGTACACTGCAATGAAGCATCTGAAAATGAAGTTGAAAAAACTAAAACTAGAGCTACCACACGACCCTGCAACCCTACTCCCAGACATATGCTGAGGAAAAAAAAAAAAATTTTTCAAAAGGATAAAGGCACCCTGATGTTCACTGCAGAAATGTTTACAGTAGCTAGAAGATGATGTGTGTGTGCTCCATCATGTCTAACTCTTAGAAACCCCATGAACTTTAGACTGTCAGGCTCCTCTGTCCATGGGTTTTCCCAGGCAAGAATACTCAAGTGGGTTTCCATTTCCTCCTCCAGGGGATCTTCCCAACCCAGGGATCCAATTTGCTTCTGCTGTGTCTCCTGCATTGGCAGGCAGATTCTTTACCACCAACAGGCAGAACATGGTAGCAATCTAAACTCCCATTAGCCAACGAATAGATAAAGAAGATATGGTGCACATACACTACTGAGTAATGGAATATTACTCAGCCATTAAAAAGAATGAAATAATGCCATTTGCAGCAACAAAGATGGACCTAGATATTGTCATACTGAGTGAAGTTAGACAGAGAAGGAGAAATATCATATGATATCCCTTATATGTGAAATCTAAAAAGAAATGATACAAATGAACTTACTTACAAAATAGAAAGAGACATATACTTAGAGAATGAATTTATAGTTGCTGGGGGAAAGGAGAAGGGAAAGGGATACTTGGGGAGTTCAAGATGCACATGTACATACTGCTGCATTTAAAATGGATAACCAAAAAAAGACCTATTGTATAGCACATGGAACTCTGCTCAATATTATTATGGCACTCTGGATAAGAGGCGAGCTTGAGGGAGAATGGATATATGTACATGTATGGCTGAGTCCCTTTGCTGTTCTCCAGAAACTATCATAACATTGTTAACTGGCTATACCCCAATGAAAAAATTAAAAGTTTCTTTAAATGAGAAAAAAGAGAAAATAATTGCATTTACAATAACATTAAAAAGAATAAAATATTTAAGAAAGTTAACAGAAGTGCTTTCTATGACACTTCTCTGTGACAGTGTTACTTCCCTATGACATGGCCCTGGTTGCTCAGATGGTAAAGAATCTTCTCACAATGCGGGAGACCTGGGTTCGATCCCTGGGTTGGGAAGATCCCCTGGATGAGGGCATGGCAACCCCCTCCAGTATTCTTGCCTGGAGAATCCCCATGGACAGAGGAGCCTGGTGGGCTGCAATCCATGGGGTCACAAAGAGTCAGACACGACTAAGCAACTAAGCACAACAACAGAAGTGCAAGACCTGTACCTTAAAACAACATACACAACATTGCTGAAAGGAATTAAAGAAAATCTAAATAAATGGAAAGGCATTTAATGTTCATGGATTAAAAGACTTAATATTGTTGAGGTGGCAACAGTCTTCCAACCTGTTTACAGATTCAATGCACTCCTCATCAAACTCCCATGCTGATTTTTTGCAAAACTTTACAATTTGATCCTAAACTTACATGAATTGGAAGAAACTCAGAATAACCAAGACAATCTTGATGAATAACTCATGTTTCCTAGTTTCAAACTGACTACAGATCTACAATATTCAGTATAGTATAATACTGGAATGAGAATGAATATACAGGTTAATGGAATCAAATTAGGAGTGCAGAAATAAACCCTCATATTTACAGTCAATTGATTTTGCCAAAGGATCATGGAATGGCAAAAGAATATTTTCTTCAATAAACAGTACTGGCACAACTGGATATCTTCACACCATACACAAAATTTGACTCAAAACTGTATCATGCTGCATATTTGCCTTTACCAATGAGACATAAACCCACAAGTTTACAGTTAATTAATCTACGGCAAAGGGGACAAGAATATACAATAGAGTAAATACAGCTCTTCAATAAGTTCTGGGAAAGTTGCACAGCTTCATACAAAACAATGAGGCTGGAATATTTCTTCACATCATATACAAAAATAAACTCAAAATGGATTAAAGACTTAAATGTAAGACCTTAAATCATAAAACTCCTAGACGTAAACATAGGCAGAACATTCCTTGACATAATTGTAGCAATATTTTGGGGGGTATCTCCTAAAGCAAAAATAAACAAAAGCAAACAAAAAATAAAATAAGCAAAAAAAGATAAACAAAAGCCAAAAAAAAGCAAAAATAAACAAATGGGACCTAATTAATTTAAAAGCTTTTGCACAGCAAAGGAAATCATTGACAAAATGAAAAACAACTTATTGAAAGGGAGAACATATTTGCAAATACTATTACCCACACAACTCCACATCAAAAAACAAAAAACCCAATTTTAAAATTAGATATAACAACTCAATTTTGAAAATGGGCCAAAGACTTGAATAGACATTTTTCCAAATAAGACATATAGACTGCCAGCAGACACATGAGAAGGTGCTCAACATCATTAATCATCAGAGAAATGCAAATCAAAACCACAGTGTAATATCACCTCACACCTGTCAAAATGGCCATCAAAAATGGGCAAATGTTGGTGAAGAAGTGAAGGAAAGCGAACCCTTGTACACTGCTAGTGGGAATGTAAATTGGTGCAACCACCATAGAAAACAGCATGGATGTTTCTCAAAAGACTAAAAAGAGAATTACCATATGATCCAATGATTCCACTCCTGAGTAGATAAAAAACACTAATTTGAAAAGACACATGCACCCCAATGTTTATAGTAGCACTGTCTACAATAGCCAAGTTGTGGAAACAACCCGAGTGCCCATCAATAGAGTAATGCATAAAGAAGATGTTGTACACATACAGTGGAACATTACTCAACCATATAAAATGAAATTTTGTCATTTGCAACAACATGGATGGACTTGGAGGGTGTTGTGTTCAGCGAAATGTCAGAGACAAAAAGATAAATATTGTACAACATCACTTCTATGTGGAATCTAAAAGAAAAAGAAACTAGTTAATATAACAAAATGGAACAGACTCATAGATATACAGAACAAGCTAGTGATTACCAGTGGGAAAACAGGAGGGGGGAGCAAGTAGAGGTGAGGATTAAAAGGTACATATATATTTATGTATAAAATAAATAGGGTACAAGAACATACAGTGCAGGAAATATAGTTAACGTTTGGTAAAATTATAATAAGCTTTAAAATTGTAAATCTATATGTTATACACATGAAACTTATACAGTACTGTAAATCAACTATACCTCACTAAAAATAAACTGAGTCATAGACCTAAAGGTAAGAACTAAAATTATACAACTTTTTAGAAGAAAATACAGGAGTAAATATTCCTCACCTTAGACTTGGCAATGGCTGTTTAGATGCAACACCAATACAACATCCGCACAAGCAAACAAGAAAACATAAATACATTGTACTTCACCAAAATTTTTTTAATTTTGAGCTTCAAAGGACAAGAAAGAAAAGGGCCACCCATAGAATGATAGAAAATATTAGCAAATCATATATCTGATAAGGAACTTATTAGCAGAATATATAGGACTTCCCTGATGGTCCAGTGATTAAGAACCTGTCTGCTAATGTAGGGAGCATGGGTTTGATCCCTGGTATAGGAAGAGTCCACACACTGTAGAGCAACTACACCTATGCTCCACAACTACTGAGCCCAAGCTCTAGAGTCTGTGAGTCACAACAGCTGAGCCTAACTCCCTAGAGCCTGTGCTCTGCTACAAGAGAAGCCACTGCAGTGAGAAGCCCATGTACTGCAATGAAGAGTAGCCCCTGCTCACCACGCCTAGAGAAAGCTTGCACATGGCAAGGAAGATCTAGAGCAGCCAAAAATTTAAAGTAATTAAAAAAAAAAAAGAATTCTTACAACTTAACAATGGAAAGGTAAATAATCCAATTAAAACAGGTAAAATATTTAAGTAAATATTTGCCAAAAGAAGATACACAAATGACTAAATTCATATAAAAATTCTCAAACATTATTATTTATTATGAATACACAAATCAAAATCATAGTGAGATATCACTTCATGCTCATTAGAGGCTAAAATAAAAAAGACTGACAATAGCAAGTGTTGGTGAGGATGCAAAGAAATTGGAACCTTCACATAGTACTAGTAGCACTGAATACTGGTGAAGTCACTTTGGAAAACAATCTGGCAATTCCTGAAATTGTCAAACACAGAGTTACCATATGACTCAGCAATTTTATTCCTAGACATATATTAAAGAGAAATGAAAATGTATGTCCATATAAAAACTTGTATCAAATGCTCATAAAAGCATTATTCATAGTAGCAAAGAGTAGAAGCACCCTAAATTTCCAACTGATGAATGGATAAAGAAAATGTGGTATACAATGGAATATTGTGCAGTAATAAGTGAAATATTGACATCTGCTACAACATGAAAGAATCATGAAAACATGCTAAGTGGGAGAAGCCAGGCACAAAGTGTCATATATTGCATGATTCCATGTGACTGAGTACATATATACTGAGTGGCTGCCATATGCCAAGCACTGTTCTTGGACCTGGGGATTAATGACCAAATACAATAGACTTGATCACTATCCTCTAGTGCAAAAGAATCTTGAGAAACATGATTGTGCACATAATTAATTAAATAGAATTACAATTGTGATATGTAGTAATAGGCATCAGTGGCTACAGGACTAGAAAAGGTCAGTTTTCATCCCAATTACAAAGAAGGGAAGCAATAAAGAAAATTCAAACCACCAGACAATTGCCCTCATCTCCCATGCTAATAAGATTATGCTGAAAATCCTTCCAGCTAGGCTTCAACAGTACATGAACCAAGAACTTCCAGATGTACAAGTTGGATTTAGAAAAGGTAGAGGAAAAAGAGACCAAATTGTCAACATTCATTGGATCATAGAGAAAGCAAAGGAATTCAAAAAAACACATCTACTTCACTGACTACATGAAAGCTTTTGACTGTGTGGATAACAACAAACTGTGGAAAACTCTTAGACAGATGGGAATACCAGACCTCCTAATCTATCTCCTGAGAAACCTCTATGCAGGTCAAAAAGCAACAGTTAGCACATTACATGGAACAAGAGACTGGTTCAAAATTAGGAAAGGAATATGACAAGGCTCTATATTGTCTCACCACCCTGATTATTTAACTTATACACAGAGTACCTCATGTGAAATGCTGGGCTAGATGAATCACAAGTCAAAATCAAGATTGCTGGGAGAAGAGTAATGGAAATAAAAACAAAAATAAACAAATGAAACCTAATTAAACTTAAAGACTTCCCTGGTGGCTCAGACGGTAAAGTGTCTGCCTACAATGCAGGAGACCTGGATTCAATCCCTGGGTCGGGAAGATCTCCTGGAGAAGGAAATGGCAACCCACTCCAGTATTCTTGCCTGGAAAATCCCATGGATGGAGGAGCCTGGTAGGCTACAGTCCATGGGGTTGCAAAGAGTCAGACATGACTGAATGACTTCACTTTCCTCCTCGAAGAAGGAAGGAGTAGCTTGGCTCCTGATTTAAACTTAAAAGCTTTTGCACAATGAAGTAAACTATAAGCAAGGTGAAAAGGCAGCCTTCAGAATGGGAGAAAATAATAGCAATGAAAACTGAAACACCTGGCAAAGAATTAATCTCTGAAATATGCAAGCAACTCATGCTACTCAATACCATAACAACAAATAACCCAACCAAGAAGTGAGCCAAAGAAGTAAACAGACATTTCTCCAAAGAAGACATACAGATGGCTAACAAATGCATGAAATGATGTTCAACATCACTCATTATCACAGAAACACAAATCAAAACCATAATGAGGTACCATCTCATGCTGGTCAGAATAGCTGCCATCGAAAAGTCTACAAACAATAAATGATGGAGAAGGTGTAGAGAAAAGGAAGCCTCTTACACTGTTGGTGGGAATGCAAACTAGTACAGCCACTGTGGAGAATGATGTGGAGATTCCTTAAAAAATTGAAAATAGAACCGCCATATGACTCAGCAATCCCACTGCTGGGCATACACACCAAGGCAACCAGAATTGAAAGAGATACATGTACCCCAATGTTCACTGCAGCACTGTTTACAATATCTAGGACATGGAAGCAACCTAGATGTCCACAGGCAGATGAATGGATAAGGAAGTTGTGGTACATACACACAATGGAATACTACTCAGCTATAAAAAAGAATGCATTTGAGTCAGTTCTAATGAGGTGGATGAAACTGGAGCCTATTATACAGACTGAAGTAAGTCAGAAAGAGGATCACCAATACAGTATATTAATGCATATATATATGGAATTTAGAAAGATGGTAATGATGATCCTATATGCAAGGCAGGAAAAGAGACACAGATGTAAAGAACAGACTTTTGAGCTATGTGGCAGAAAGCAAAGGTGGGACAATTTGAGAGAATAGCATTGAAACATGTATATTACCATATGTAAAACAGATGGTTAGTGCAAGTTCAATGCATGAAGCAGGGCACTCAAAGCTGGTGCTCTGGGACAACCCAGAGGGATGGGATGGGAAGGGAAGTGGGAGGGGAGTTTGGGGAAGGAGGTTGGGGGACACACATGCCCCTGGCTGATTCATGTTGAAGTATGGCAAAAACCATCACAATATTGTAAAGTAATTATACTCCAATTAAAATCTTTTTTTTTTTTTTCAGGAAAAGAACAGACACAATCCATCACTCTCATTTTGTTTGGAGGATAAAAAGATGACAGAGTCTGAGACCCCTGCCTATTATTGCATGAAATGGATGGAACTAATATTAATGCAAATAATCAATAAACAATCTGTAATAAAAAAAATTTAAGGTTGCTGGGAGAAATATAAACCACCTCTGATATGTAGATGATGCCACTCTAATGGCAGAAAGTGAAGAGGAACTAAAATGCCTCTTGATGAGGGTAAAAGAGGAGAGTGAAAAAGCTGGCTTAAAGCTCAACATTAAAAAAACAAAGATCATGGTATCTGGTCCCATCACTTCATGGCAAATAGATGGGGAACAAATGAAAACAGTGGCAGACTTATTTTCTTGGGCTCCAAAATCACTGTGGACAGTGAGTGCAGCAGAAACTAAAAAACACTTGCTCCTTGGAAGAAAAGCTATGAGCAACCCTAGACAGCATATTAAAAAGCAGAGACATCACGTTGCTGACAAAGATCCATATAGTCAAAGCTATGGTTTTTCCAGTAGTCATGTACAGTTGTGAGAGTTGGACCATAAAGAAGGCCGAGTGCTGAAGAATTGATGCCATTAAATTGTGGTGCTGGAGAAGACTCTTGAGAGTCCCTTGGACAGCAAGGAGATCAAACCAGTTAAACCTAAAGGAAATCAACCCTGAATATTCATCAGAAGGACTGATGCTGCAGCTGAAACTTCAATACTTTGGCTACTTGATGGGAAGAGCCAACTCTTTGGAAAATACCCTGATCCTGGGAAAGATTGAAGGCAAAATGAGAAGACAGTGACAGAGAATGAGATGGTTAGATAGCATCACTGAGTCAATGAACATGAATTTGAGCAAAGTCCAGGAGATAGTGAAGGACAGGGGAGCCTGGTATGCTGCAGTCCTTGGAGTTGCAAAGAGTCAGACACATCTGAGTGACTGAACAACAACAAGAAGGAATAGGCAGAAGTGTAGAGGACAGTTCATAGTCTGAGAGTTTAGGGAAGGCTTCACTGAAGCAGTGATCCAGTTGTGTTTCCTGTTCTTTTTTCACATCCCATTATATATAAGAATTTCTTCATAAATAAGGACTCTTTAGGACATGGAAGCAATCTAGATGCCCATCAGCAGATGAATGGATAAGAAAGCTATGGTACATATACACAATGGAATATTACTCAGCCATTAAAAAGAATATATTTGAATCAGTTCTAATGAGATGGATGAAACTGGAGCCCATTATACAGAGTGAAGTAAGCCAGAAAGATAAACACCAATACAGTATATTAACATATATATATGGAATTTAAAAATATGGTCATGATAACACTATATGCAGGACAGAAAAAGAGACACAGATGTATAGAACAGACTTTTGGACTCTGTGGGAGAAGGCGAGGGTGGGATGATCTGAGAGAATAGCATTGAAACATGTATATTATCAAGTGTGAAACAGATCGCCAGCCCAGGTTGGATGCATGAGACAAGTACTCAGGGCTGGTGCACTGGGAAGACCCAGAGGGATGGGATGGGGAGGGAGATGGGAGGGGGGATCAGGCTGGGGGACACATGTAAATCCATGGCTGATTCATATCAATGTATGGCAAAAACCACTACAATATTGTAAAGTAATTAGCCTCCAACTAATAAAAAAATAATAATAAAAAGAACTCCTTATACACATAGTTTCCATATCTTCATAATATGCCTCTTATGTTGTGTCTCACCATCCTCTGGATAATGGAAAGTTAATTTCTTTCCATTTTTTCCCATTATACATATTGCTTCAAGAAGTGTCTTTATGTGATATCTTTGTCTAGATTCCTAATTAGAGTTTAAGGATAAATTTCAGCTAAAGTAATTGCTGAGCCAAAAGATAGGAGCTTTTTAAAGTTCTCCACATGTATCATCAAAAGGTTTTTCAGGAAAACTGTAGCTTTCACATACTTCATTCTCACTGCACTGCACAGTGTAAATTGGAAAGTTCTCCTTTCTCTCTGCATTCAACACATGGAGCTGCTGAGCCTCCTGACAGTCATTCCATCCTGTAGCAGAGGTCCAAAATGAGTCTCCTCTTAAGTGTCATTAATGGGTCCAATTCTACCCCAGGGAGTGAGAAAAAATACATCTAATTGCCATTCCTCCTCCCAGCTCTCCACTGCAGAATAATTGGCACTCAATGCCAGATCTCGATATACCCATCCTTCTTCAGCATGATCCTTCTTGACCCTTTTTTCACCTCTTTTTTATGCTGTTGCTGTTGTTCATTTATTTTTCCTATTATAAATCATGCAGTGATTGTTACTGGTTTAAATACATAAAATTTGCTCAAGTTCTGTTAGAAGAGAGTTGAATCTAGACAGAAGAGGAAGATAGGTAATTTGGTTTCAGAACTGACAAAACTTCATTCTCCTAGGCTCAAAGACTGATCTCAGACAGACTGGCCTCAGATCTTCTCAATAGTGCAGATACCTTGGGCTCATCCATCTTAACCTCTCTGAGTTTCTGAAAATGTGGATAGTCCCTGTTGCAGTGGGGCAAGTGAAAATGAAATCAGAAAGCATATCCAAGGGCATTGACTAACATTCTAGTTCTCCTCTCCACATACTTCTTTCTGGGATCCTCCATCCATGGCATGGAGCACCCATGCATCCCCCACAGACAAGGCCTCTGGGGCTTGTACACAGATTCACACTGGCTGTCACAGAGTCAACTGTGAGCCTCAACTAAGCCCACTTGGCACAGTACCTTCTGAACCTTTGTGAGTATGCCTAATGAATGCTGGCCATAGCCCTTGAGAGGGGAACATTTTCTGGCCTAACTGGGCACACATGAAATCCCAAACAGCAAGTTCAGAAGGAGCCTTCAGATATTTAAGGGTGGGTTAGGATTAAGGCTGGGGTTGGGGTTAGGGTTAGGAAAACACTCAAGAAACCTGTGGGGTGAGGATGGAAGTGACCCAGCCTGAAGGATGGATTCGGTTTCTCCAGCAAGAGGAATGAAATTGTTCTTTTTCCATTTTTCTGAAAGATTTTCTCCTTGGGACTTAACATTTTGAAAAGCATAATACTTCCCACTAAGTTATCTTATTATCTGTCTCTCCCCAGTAGAAGAGAAGGCACAGATTTTTGTCTGTTTTTCTCTCTACTGTATACCCACAATATGTGGAACATGGGTGGAGTTTTGAATTTCAGTTAGTGTTTGTTGAGTGAGTGAATGAATGAATGAATGAGGCAGCTGAGTGAATGAGTAAGGAGTAGGAATGAAGGCATACATATATGCATTTTCAGAGAGAAGAGGAGGTGCTCCTGCACCACAGCACCTCAGCGAGCTGGCAGACCAGGGGCTTGCATGGAGCTACAATACCTCAGCTGTCCCAAGCCCCAATACAGGCATCAGTTCAGTTCAGTTCAGTGGCTTGGAGAATTTTGAGCATTACTTTACCAACGTGTGAGATGAGTGCAATTGTGCAGTAGTTTGAGCATTCTTTGAGATTGTCTTTCTTTGGGATTGGAATGAAAACTGACCTTTTCCAGTCCTGTGGCCACTGTTGAGTTTTCCAAATTTGCTGGCATATTGAGTGCAGCACTTTCACAACATCATCTTTCAGGATTTGAAATAGCTCAATGGGAATTCCATCACCTCCACTAGCTTTGTTCTTAGTGATGCTTTCTAATGCCCACTTGACTTCACATTCCAGGATGTCTGCCTCTAGGTGAGTGATCACACCGTCGTGATTATCTGGGCATACACACACGTAAATCACCACTTCCATCTCAGCCGCTCTTTTGTAGATAGCGCCTTCCTCCAGCCACAGGGTCTAAGCCAACTGCCCACTCGCAGAAAAGCAGTCAATCACAGCAACTGGGAAGAGGCTGTGCTTATGAACACCCGCACTCTTGTTTACAAGTAATGGAGAATTCTCTGGGGGGAAAGGAAGCATGGTCAAAGCTGTGGACACCTCACCAGCTGCCAGTGCACTGAAATGGAGGTGTGGGGTGTGTGCTGTGCCTAATTTAACTCCTCAGTGCCAGGTTCATTGTTCTGCCTTTGCCACAGTAAGAATGGAAATGCATGCAGCAATAGAAAATTTTAGGTTGCTGTGCTTCCTCTCCTTGGTGCTGGAGTACTATTGTCCTGAATTTGTGAAAAAGCATTAGAAAAGTCCCTTCGCTGGAGCGTTTCCCTTGGTTTATGTTATGCCTTTGCTGCACCTGCCTTAAGAAACCTGTGGCAAACAGGAGGAACTTTATCTTGGAATCCTTGCTAAAAGCTCCTATGGAGAAAAGATGTCTCACCTTCTAGGACTGATTGTGTTTGAAAAGTGACTGCCTTAGACATGGAAGGCCCCCAGGACCTGCAGTGTGCCCAGCTGTTGTTTAGTTACTAAGTTGTGTCCAAGGATACCATGGCAGACCATAGGCAAGTCCAGTGAGCAGAGGAGAGGGGGTTGCCTTATAGAGGAAAGGAGGGAACTGGACTGGGGTTGTCTTCATCAACTGCAGGTGGTGAGCAGCTCATTGTTGCTGGGTTGGGAGGAAATCTTCCTTCCTGCTGGGGTTAGTAAGATGCAGCTGATGCAAATATGAGATTTTTCCCCTTCAGGGCTTCCCAACTCCACTTTCAGTGAGGGTTCCTTTATCCATTTTCACGGACTCTTTCTCCATCTACCTGAATAGTTCAGCCCTGTCCCCTCCCCTGGGTGCCCTGCATACTTGGGAACAACCTACCTCATATTCTGCTCTCCAGGCTGTGTTAAGCATCTCCCTGATGAGACCCCCTGACAGCCACACCCCCAGAGAAGCTCTGCCTTGAGAATACTGGGGGTCTGCCTCACCCCAAAGCTTCCTGAGGCAGCATCCCCTTCCATCTGTTTATTTACAGAGAGAGTCTGCTGCCCTCATTCCAGCAGGGTGGTTTCATCTGGCACAAGGTGGAAGGAAGAACCCTATCCCAGGTCAAGGACACCAACTTGTAGGCTCACTCCCTTCATACTGGGTTGGCCCAGGCTTGAAATGCTGATTGGCAATGAAAGAGTGAGGAATTGGGTTGTGGAAGCAGGAGGGAGCTGTGGGGTAGCAAGAAAGAAAACCAGGCTCTCACATCTTTCCAGAGAGATTTCACTATGAGTTTTGAGGTCCTGGAGAAAGGGGTGCATATACTCTACAACAAGGCAGTTCCAGTGGCCCCCAACACAGCAGCTAGGCTGTCTGGGGAGGCTCAGAGGGACTGGCAAGCTGTTTAGGATTAATTCATGCAGAGACCTGAGAAGAATGCATTTCCCCCTCCTCCACCTAATGTCCCCCAGGCTCTGGACTAGGTTGATCTTGAGCATCCTGCCTGACCCCTTCAGCTGGTGTGTGCCTTCTAATTGGGACAGGTCTACTCCCAGAGAGAAGGTCTAGCCTCATCATGGAAGCAGTTTTCAGCCTCCTAAAGTACCAAGAGCCTCCCTGATGACAAGGGTTTGTCTCTTTCCTGGTCCATCTCCCTATCAGAGTGGGTCTTCCTTCGAGCCAGCAGTCCTGAGCATCAACCACAGGAAGCCTGGCCCTCAGCCAGTGAGGACCAGAGTGTTTCCTGAATGCATGACTGTGACCAAGAAGTTCTGAAGGGAAGGCTCAGGTCATGGATTCTCACCCTTCAAATGAAGAAACAAAGGCAAGAAAAATGAGGAGGCCTGACTATCCATCCTTGAAGTCATGTGGCACATATTCACTATTGTATTATTAAAGATGAGCTTATGCTGTAACTTAGCAATTCAGTTTCTGGGTATGTCCCATAAAAAGAAAAAAAATAGAAAAGTGACAACTTTCAAAGCTCAAAACCATCCATTACAGAGTTATTTTTGACAACAAAAAAAATGAAAACAGTCTAAATATCCAAAAATAGGAAAGCAGTCAGATAAATGACAAAGCAACCATCACAGCAGTCAGTATAATCCCTTTTGCAGTAGAAGGCTGTTGACATGGAGAGGTCCGCAGTCCAGTGCCAAGTGTAAAGGCCAGCTGCAAACACCATCACTGCAGTTACATGAGTGGCTACAGGAGTGACTGAGGAAAACACACAACATCAAATAGAAATGATGGGCATATGGTGATGTTTTGTGTTTTTCAAGAATGTTTGCTTTTAGTTTGAGTGTATTGACTATGTAATTAGAAAAATGATCTACTTTTTAAAAAACCCAGCCACAAGGGAGAGACAGCCAAGCTTTTTCCATAAGATCTCACATTTGGTTAGTGGAAGAGTAAGGATTGAAATTTAGGACATGATGTTTCTGTCCTATGCTTATCCTATTGGTCCTTGTGGGCCCAGTAAGAGACTCAAAGCTTCCTTCTACCTCAAGCTAAAATATTTATGTCCCTTGTCCCTCTTGCTAAACACCTTCTTAGCTGATAGACAAGGGATTAATAACACTTTGGCATGTATGATTACATGTCTCAAGTAGATGTTTACATTTTAATATGGCTAATTCATCAATCCCACTTGGAAAACAAATTTAGGTTTTGCCAACCAGAACCTCACTCTAGACTGCTGTAAGTAGTCATTTACGCATCTCTAGTTTTGTCACCGAATTCATGTAGTTCACATGCCAAACAAACCAAAATGTTGGATCCTAAAGCAGAGAAAGGTTTATTGAAGGCCCATGCAAGGAAATGGGTAGTCCATGCCACCCCAAAACCCCTAACTCCTAAAAAGTTTTTAACAAAGCACTGGTAAAGTCAAGGAGAGGGAGGTGAGTGGTTGGTTGTTGCAAATGTCTTGGTGAAGGAATCCTTTGTTCTTGCAGATGTCCACATAAGTCAGATCATGATGTAAATGTCCAAGACAAATGTTATTCTCTATTCTACAACTTTTTATCTCTAAATAAATGAACTTTAAAGGTCAGGGCTCTGAGAGTCAGCTATCCTGTATACTTCAGGCTAGAGGGAACATTGTTTTACAAAAGTTGCAGAGCCAGTATAACTAAGTACAGGTAACAGAGCAGAAGAGTAAAAGCTAAATTAATAGATCCAAAATGGAGTCAGGTTTGTTCTTTTCTACTACAGTTTGGTCATACAGGTTCTGCACACTTCTGGTTGACATCATTCCTGGGATCTACTTTTTCCCTGAACGGACACTGTTTCCCACTTTATTTCTTAACTGGTTTTGTTCAGTTCAGTTCAGTCACTCAGTTGTTTCCAACTTTTGTGACCACATGAACTGCAGCACACCAGGCCTGGCTGTCCATCACTAACTCCCGGAGTCCACCCAAACCCATGTCCATCGAGTCAGTGATGCCATCCAACCATCTCATCCTCTGTCATCCCCTTCTCCTCCTGCCCTCAATCTTTCCCAGCATCACGGTCTTTTCAAATGAGTCAGCTCTTTGCATCAGGTGCCCGAAGTATTGGAGTTTCAGCTTCAACATCAGTCCCTCCAATGAACATCCAGGGCTGATCTTTAGGATGGACTGGTTGGATCTCCTTGCAGTCCAAGGGACTCTCAAGAGTCTTCTCCAACACCACAGTTCAAAAGCATCAATTCTTCGGTGCTCAGCCTTCTTTATAGTCCAACTCTCGCATCCATACATGACCACTGGAAAAACAATAGCCTTGACTAGACTGATCTTTGTTGGCAAAGTGATGTCTCTGCTTTAATATGCTGTCTAGGTTGGTCATAACTTTCCTTCCAAGGAGTAAGCGTCTTTTAATTTCATGGCTGCAATCACCATCTGTAGTGATTTTGGAGCCCAGAAAAATAAAGTCAGCCTCTGTTTCCCCTGTTTCCCCATCTATTGGCCATCAAGTGATGGAACCAGGTGCCATGATCTTAGTTTTCTGAATGTTGAGCTTTAAGCCAACTTTTTCACTCTCCTATTTCACTTTCATCAAGAGGCTCTTTAGTTCTTCTTCACTTTCTGCCATAAGGGAGGTGTCATCTGCATATATGAGGGTATTGATATTTCTCCTGGCAATCTTGATTCCAGCTTGTGCCTCCTCCAGCCCAAAATTTCTCATGATGTCCTCTGCATATAAGTTAAATAAGCAGGGTGACAATATACAGCCTTGACATACTCTTTTTCCTATTTGGAACTAGTCTGTTGTTCCATGTCCAGTTCTAACTGTTGCTTCCTGACCTGCATACAGATTTCTCAAGAGGCAGGTCAGGTGGTCTGGTATTCCCATCTCTTTCAGAATTTTTCACAGTTTATTGTGATCCACACAGTCAAAGGCTGTTTTGTTAGTATATAATAAACTTTGGTTAGTGGATATTGACTGTGTAAGTGACCAATTTATGTGCCCCCTGTCTCTTGGCACCCAATCAGCTATAGTTTCCAAGTCTAGTTGCAATTCAGAATATCCTGGGAAGCTTGCCTGTACCTAACCCTTGGAAAATCTGATTCAGCAATTCTGAGGCAAAGCCCTAAGTATTTAGCAGGTGTGCTACATGATTCTGATGGATGCAAACGCTTCCTAGGCAGGCATTAGGAGCCACCTAAGAACATTTTAATATTACTACTGTGTCTTCTCTTTGTAGGTAATCTTTCCCCAGCTTGATCCAGATATGCACTACAATATATTTCTGTGTGGATCTCTTTCAATTGATTTTATTTGACCCTTGGTGATATCTTTTGATCCCAGGCTTGATGTCTTTGCTCAGCTCAGGGAAAATACTTCCTTAGTTCTCAGTTAATATAGTCCAAATATCCTGAGGGTACCCAATGGGACTCTATTCTGTCTCTTTATCTTCATCATCAACTTCCTCGCCTTTAGTTTTAGGAGAATTTTAGTAATTCACTGGTTTGGTTTCATTTCCCATATCTAATTCACTGTCTAAAATCTATTTTCAATTAAATTCATTGTATTTTTATCTGAAAATAGTTGCATTTTCATAGTGCAGCAGTCTCTCAACTTTACATTTCTGGCAAGATCTCTGACTTTTTGTTTGTTTGGAGGAGGGGGTAATGCCTTGGCATCTTAGGAGAATATTTTCTTTAACTCTTCAAATTGAAACATATTTTGAATAGTGGGTTTTTTTCCTATTATCAATAATTTTTTTTAAATTTATTCACTCTTAAAGGGTGTTGGAGGCTCTATGTTTATCAAGTATTGGGTATAGATTTGGGTCCTCTCAAAAAGCTCTAGGTCCTTTTCATATCATTTGGAGTCAGATGAAAAGAAAGAAATGTCAATACATGTTATGTTTCACTGATACTCTTGGGGAAAATTCTAATTTTCCAGTTGTATGACTTTGTTCATGTAGCCTAACGTTTTTTTCTTACATGTTGTTGTCTCTTTCAAGGGGTAGACCTATGTGAAAAAATGCCTGTTAACACATTACAGGAGAATAATTTCAAGATGGCAGAAGAATAAGATGGGGAGTTCAACTTTCTCCTGATAAATACATCAAAACCTCATCTGCATGAGGAACAACTTTTACAGAACACTTTCTGAATGCTAGGATCCCAGACTTCCATAAAGGCAAACCAATCTCCTCAGAATGAGTGTGTAAGTTTTTTGGGTGTTCTTGGCTTCTGAGTATTCTAATTCACTAATGGTGAATGCTTTCACCATTAGTATTGGGGTTTTGTTTTCTGTGCTATGTGGCTTATGAAGTCTTGATGCTACAGTAATAGGTCGGGCCTGAACCCCAAAGGTGGGAGACCTGAGTCCAGGACTTTGGACCCTCAGAGAACTCCCAAACTGATGGAACATTAAATTTTTTATGAGAGTTCTCCCAAAGGCCTCAATCTCAACACTAAGATCAAGTCCCCCCAAAGGCCAGAAAGCTCCATGCCAGATTCCTCACACCATTCTTTTAGTAAAACAGAAATACAATCCTGTTCATTAGCCAAAAGGCTGCCCAAAGCCATACCAAGCCCATAGACTCCCCCAGAACACACTACTGTACACAGCACTGCCCTTCAGAGAGACCTGATCCAGCCCCATCCACCAGAACACAGGCATAAGTCCCCCCAACCAGGAAACCTTCACAAGGTACTAGTCCAAAGCCACAGACTCCAGAATTAAAAGGAATTATGACTTTCCAGCCTGCAGACAGGAGACCCCAAATGCAGTAAATTAAATTAAATTAAATTAAATTAAATTAAAAGACAAAGAACTACACAGAAGATAAAGGAACATGGTAAAAAACAAAACCCACAAGACCAAAAAAATGAAGAGGAAATAAACAGTTTACTTAAAAAAGAATTCAAGGTAATGATAGTAAAGATGATTTAAAACATGGAAATAAAATGGAATTACAAATAAATAGACTGAAGGCAGAGGCTGAGAAGATACAAGGAGTGTTTAACAAGGACATACAAGAATTAAGAATAGATAATCATCAATGAACAAGATAATAAATGAGATTAAAAATTCACAAGGGGAACAAATAGCAGAATAACTGAGGCAGAAGAACAAATAAGTGAGCTGGAAGACAGAGTGGTGGAAATAACTGAAGCAGAGCAGAATAAAGAAAAAAGAATAAAAAGTAATGAGGACAGTCTCAAAGACTTCTGGGACAACCTTAAGCACACCAACATTCAAATAATAAGGATCCCTGAAGAAGAGGAAGAAAAAAAGAAATTGTATGAGAAAATATTTGAAGAGATTATAGTTGAAAACTTCCCTTACGTTGGAAAGGAAATAACCACCCAAACCCAGGAAGGCCAGAGAGTCTGATATAAGATAGACCCAAGGAGAACTATGCCAGTGAAAGTGAAAGTCGTTCAGTCATGTCCAACTCTTTGTGACCCCATGAACATGGAATTTTTCAGGCCAGAATACTGGAATGGGTAGCCTTTCCCTTCTCCAGGGGATCTTCCCAGGCCAGGGATCAAACCCAGGTCTCCCACATTGCAGTCAGATTCTTTACCAGCTGAGACACAAGAGAAACCCTGGAATACTAGAGTGGGTAGCCTATCCCTTCTCCAGCAAAAATTAAACACAAAGAACAAACTTTAAAAGCAGCAAGGGAAAAGCAAAAAATAACATACAAAGGGGTCTCCATAAGGCCAACAGCTGATCTTTCAATAGAAACTCTTCAGACTAGAAGAGAGTGGCAGGATATACTTAAAGTGGTGAAAGAAAAAAATCTACAACCAAAATCACTCTATCCAACAAGGATCTCATTCAACTTTGAAGGAGAAATCAAAAGCTTTACAGACAGGCAAAAGTTAAGAGAATTCAGCATCATCAAGCCAGCTTTATAACAAATGGTAATGGAACTTCTCTAGACAGGAAACACAGAAGAGAGAAAAGGCCTACAAAAGCAAACCCAAAGCAATAAACTAAATGGAAACAAGATCATACATTATCAGCAGTTACCTTAAATGTAACTGGACTAAATGCTCCAAGAAATATCTACAGTGAATTTCATCCAAAAACAGTAAACTTCACTTATTCTCAAGTGCACATGGAACATTCTCCAGAATAGATTACATCTTGGGTCACAAATCAAGTCTTGGTAAGTTTTAAAAATCTGAAATCATTTCAAGCATCTTTTCTGATCACAAAGTTATAAGATTAGATATCAACTAGAGGAAAAAACTAAAATCACAAATGCATGGAGGCTAGACAATATGTTTCTGAATAACCAAGTGGTCACTAAAGAAATTACAGAGGAAATAAAAAATACTTAGAAGCAAATGACAATGAAAACATGACAACTCAAAATCCATATGTGAAAGTTACTCTTTGCAACCCCATGGACAGTCCATGGAATTCTCCAGGCCAGAATACTGGAGTGGGTAACCTTTCCCTTCTCCAAGGGATCTTCCAACCCAGGGATTGAACCCGGGTCTCCCACATTGCAGGTGGCTTCTTTATCAGCTGAGCCACCAGGGAAGCCCATGTGGGATGAAGTAAAAGCAGTGCTAAAGAAAAGTTGATAGCAATACAAGTCTACCTCAAGAAACAACAAAACCATCAAATAAACAACCCAAGCTTACATCTAAAGCAGCTAGAAAAAGAAAAAATAAAACCCTTAAAGTTAGTAGAAGGAAAGAAATCATAAAGATCAGAGCAGAAATAAATGAAGGAGAAATGAAGGAAACATTAGAAAGACCAATAAAACTAAACCTGACTCTTTGAGAAGATAAAGTGGATAAACAATTAGCCAGAGGCATCAAGGAAAAAAGGGAGAAGACTCAGCAATAAAATTAGAAATGAAAAAGGAGAAGTTACAAGGAATAACACAGAAATACAAAGGATCATAAGAGACTACTACTGTTACTGAATTTGCAAGTCCATGTACCTTGCACAGTGAGGCCCATCAACACTAAAACATTAGAGTTTGGAACAGAGAAAGGTTTATTACAAATTCATACAAAGAGATGGATGGCTCATGCCCTAATAACCCCAAAGTTACTGAAAGTTTTCGGCAAGTCCCTTTAAAACCAAAAGGTGAGGGATGGGCATGGTTAGTTGTTGCAGAATTCTCAGTGTCCGATCCTTTGCTCCTGAGGTCAGATCATGGTCAGCTAATGGCAATCCTCTAAAACTTTACCAGATAAATGTTATTCTCTGTCTTGACAAGAAAGGAAATACCCCAAAGCAAAACTTTAACCCTCCAAGGTGCCAGTCCTGGCTAAGAGATGGCAGATCTCAGTTGACAGCTCCTTCGGGGTCAGGTCCCCACACCCTGACCAGCTGTCATCCCTGAAGGAGTCAGGCACCCCACCCAAATGTCCCTCAGTCTCCTCAGGCTGTCCAAATGAGGAGACCAAGTTTCACAGACTGCAACCCACACAGACAGCCACTGCTATTGGGTCACAGAGACAGGGATAGGGGAGAGGTTCACCTTTGCCTCAAGGCCTGGACCACATCCAGTGGAGGCCTTAGTGAGGGCTCTGGAGCCTTGTAGGAAATAGTCCCCAGTCTATTCCCTGGGCCTTCCAGCTCATGCACTGGCCCAAGGCTGGGTAAGCTAGAGGGGCTCCAGAAGGCCTGAATCTGCCTCTTACCTCACTCTCCAACTGATGACCACCACACCACCAACCCTTGACTGAGTCACTTCCCCAGTGGTTCCTCACTGACAGTTACCAGTAGGCAGGGCCCACTGCAGTGCTGACCAATTGCTGAGCAGGACAACTAAGGATTGCTCATTGGTAGTTAGCTGCTTGTGGGAGGTGCCCACTGAGGTACCAAGCAACAACTGAGCAAGACCTATTGCCCAGTATCAGGGTGCAGAGTAATGAGGCACAGCAATGGCTACCTGCTAAGGGTTGTGCTGATCTTGCTCTGTTAGACTATGAACAATTATACGCCAACAAAATGGACAGCCTGGAAGGAATGGATAAATTCTTAGAAAAGTATAACCTTTCAAAATTGAACCAGGAAGAAATAGAAAATATGAGCAGACCAATAACAAGCATGAAATTTGAAATTGTAATAAAAAAATCTTCCAACAAAAGCCCATGACCAGACAGATGGCTTCACACATGAATTCTACCAAAAGTTTAGAGAAGAGATAACACCAATCCTGCTCAAACTCTTCCAGGAAACTGCAGAGGAAGAAAACTCCCAAACTCATTCTACAAGACCACCATCATCCTGATACCAAAACCCAACAAAAATGCCAGAGAAAAAGAAAACTACAGGCCAATACCACTGAACATAGATGCAAAAATCCTCAACAAAATTCTAGGAAACAGAAATCAACAACACAGTAAAATGATCACACATCATGATCAAGTGGGCTTTATACCAGATGCAAGGATTCTTCAACATACACAAATCAATTAATGTGATACATGATATTAACAAATTGAAAGATAAAAGCCATATGATTATCGCAGTAGATGCAGAGAAAGCTTTTGACAAAATTCAACATATATTTAAGATAAAATCTCTCCAGAAAGTAGGCATAGAAGGAACACACTAATGCAAACCCACAGCAAACATGATTCTCAAAGTGAAAAGCTGAAAGCATTTCCTCTGAGATCAGGAACAAGACAAGGGTGCCCATTCCCACCACTTTTACTCAGCACAGTTTTGGAAGTCTTAGCCAAAGCAATTAGAGAAGAAAAAGAAATAAAAGAATCCAAATTGGAAAAGAAGTAAAACTCTCACTGTTTGCAGATGACATGATGTTATACACAGAAAATCCTAAACATGTCACCAGAAGATTACTAGAGCTAGTCAGTGAATATAGTAAAGTTGCAGAATATAAAATTAATACACAGAAATCCCTTGCATTCTTATAAACTAACAATGAAAAATGAGAATGAGAAATAAAGGAAGCAATCCCATTCACTACTGCAACAAAAAGAATAAAATACCCAGCAATAAATGTACCTAAAGAGACAAAAGATTTATATGCAGAAAACTATAAGACATTGATGAAAGAAATCAAAGATGACAGAAAAACATGGTATATGGAGAGATATATCATGTTCTTGGATTAGAAGAATTAATATTGTGAAAATGTCTATACCACTCAAAGTAATCTACAGATTCAATGCAATCCCTATCAAACTATTAATGGTATTCTTCACAAAACTAGAAAAAAAATTGAAAATTTTGTATAGAAACACAAAAGACCACAAATCACCAGTGCAATCTTGAGAAAGAAGATCAAAGCTGGAGGAACCAACCTTCATGACTTCAGATTATTCTACAAAGCTATATTCATCAAGACAGTATGGTACTAGCACAAAAACAGAAATATAGACCAATGGAACAAGATAGAAAGACCAGAGATATATCCATACATCTATGGGAACAATATATTTCACAAAGGAAGCAAAAATACACTATGAAGAAAATGCATCTTCTTCAATAAGTGATACTGGGAAAACTGGACAGCTATATGTAAAATAATGAAATCAGAACACATTCTAACACCATACACAAAGATAAACTCAAAATAGATTAAATACCTTAATGTAAGACCTGAAATTATAAAACTCTTAGAGGAAAGCATAGGCAGAATACATTTTGACATAAATAACAGCAACATCCTCTATGATCCACTTCCTATAGTAATGGAAATATTTTTTTAATGGGACATAATTAAACTTAAAAGCTTTTGAACACCAAAGGAAACGATAAACAAGGTGAAAAGACAACCCTCAGAATGGGATAAAATAATAGCAAATGAAATAACTGGCAAAGGATTAATCTCCAAAATATACAAGTAGCCCATGCAGTTCAATACCAGAAAAATTAACAACCCAACCAAAAAATGGGCAGAAGACCCAAACAGATATTTCTCCAAAGAAGACATACAGATGGCTAATAAGCAAATAAAAAGTTACTCAATATGACTCATTATTAGAGATATGCAAATCAAAACTACAGTGAGGTATCACCTTACACTGGTCACAATGACCATCAAAAAGTCTACAAACAATAAATGCTGGAGAAGGTGTGAGGTAAAGGGAACCATCTTGTATTGTTGGTGGGAATGTAAATTGATACAGCTACTATGGAGAACAGTATGGAGATTCCTTAAAAACTAGAAATAAAAATACCGTATGAGCCAACAGTTCCCCTACTGCACACATACCCTGAGGAAACCATAACTGAAAAAGACATTATGTCCCCCAGTGTTCATCTCAGCACTATTTACATAGGATATGGAAGCAACCGAGATGTCCATCAACAGATGAAAGGATAAAGAAGCTGTGGTAGGAGGAGGAGCTAAGATGGCAGAGGAATAGGACGGGGAGACCACTTTCTCCCCTACAAATTCATCAAAAGAACATTTGAATGCTGAGCAAACTTCCCAAAACAACCGATCGCTAGCAGAAGACATCAGGTGCCCAGAAAAGCGGCCCATTGTCTTCGAAAGGAGGTAGGACAAAATATAAAAGATAAAAGAGAGACAAAAGAGCTAGGGTTGGAGATCCGTCCAGGGAAGGGAGTCTTAATAGAGGAAGTTTCCAAACACCAGGAAACCCTCCCACTTGGCGGGTCTGGGGGAAGTTTTCAAATCTCGGATGGCAACCTAACTGGGAGGAAAAATAAATAAAACCCACAGATTACGTGCCTAAAAGCAACTCCCAGCAGAAAAGTACCCCAGAAGCCCGCATCCACCACCAGAAACTAGGGGTGGAACGGAGAGGAGCGGGTGGCATTGCTTAGGGTAAGGACCTGGCCTGAATGCCCTGAAGGCAATTGGAGGGAGCTAACGTGAGATAGCAACTTAAACTGTGGGATAGCAAGAGAGAGAGAGAGAATTAACCGGCCAGAACACACTGCGGGCCCATTCACAGAACAAAGGAAGAACTGAGAGATTCCAGAGAAGAGCCAGCCGGCTGCGGACCGGCCCATCCCCAGCCGGAGGCAGGAGGCAGTGGGGAGGGGAAAGGGGCAAACTCAGTCCCAGAGACAGCACCCCCTACCAAACTGCAAATAGGCTCCAGTTTCTAACCAAAGACTTCCTGAGATTCTGAATGGTTGACATCTGCCGGGAGGGTTGCGGCTAGAGGCCAGCTCCTGAGAACAGACACAAGGCGTACCCGACTGGCACGCGCGGAAACTGAGGCTGGGACCACGGAGGAGATAAGGCACACCGCACCCGGGGAGAGTGCGCCCGTCAAGCTGCTGGCTACCTGAGCCGCTAGGGCCGCGGAAGGCACAAAACGCAGGCCCAACTGAGTCTGCGCTTTTGTGGAGAATCCGAAAACTGGAACCGCACGCAATGCAGGGCCAGCTCCATATAGAGCAGCCGGGAGCCTGAGCAGTGTAGACAGGGAAAGCACACACCCGTGAGCGGGGCCAAACCCAGTGTGGCCGGAACACTGGGAATGCTACCCACACAGGCCGGCGATATTTGTCTGCAGCAGCCCCTCCCTCCCCACAGCAGGACTGAACAAGCGAACCTGAACAAGAGACCACCTCCGCCCATTTCAGGGTGGAAATTAGACACTGAAGAGACCTGCAAATGGAAGACCTGCAAATGGAACCGCTTCAGAAGTGACCAGTGCAAGAGATTAAAATACGTGTAGGTAACACTGACTACACCGGAAGGGACCTATAGATATAGAGAAGTGTAAGCTGGAACAAGGAGCTATCTGAAACTCAACCAAACCCACACTGACCGCAACAGCTCCAGAGAAATTCCTAGATATATTTTTACTTTTATTTTTTAATTAAAAAAATTTTTTTCTTTTCTTTTTTTTATTTTTCTCTTTTATTTTCTTTTAAAAATCCTTATTACTCCTCCATTACTCCGTAACTTTCATTTTCATATATTTTTACTATTTTTTTAATTAGAAAAAAATTTTTTTCTTCTTTTTTAATTTTTTTTCTATTATTATCCTTTAAATTCCTCTATTACTCCTCTATTACTCCTTAATTTTCATTTTCATTTCACTATAACCTTGCAATAAAAAAAAAAAGAAGAAGAGGCCTTATTTTTAAACCAAACTTCATATATATTTCTAAAATTTTTTGTGTTTTTGTTTTTGTTTTTAATATTGTATTTTTAAGAGTCTAACCTCTACTCTAGATTTTTAATCTTTGTTTCTCACTATTTGCTATCAATTTTGGACATTTAAGAATCCAATTTTCAGTACCCATTTTTACTCAGTAGTGTGTTGATTACTCTCTCCCACTTTTGACTCTCTGTTTTCTCCCTCAGATCACCTCTATTTCCTCCCTCCCCCTTGTCTTGCGAATCTAATTCTGTGAATCTCTGTGGGTATCTGGGCTTCGGAGAACACTTAGGAAACAGAGAACTGCATAGATCTGTCTCCCTCCTCTTAAGTCCCCCTTTTTCTCCTCCTGCTCATCTCTATCTACCTCCTCCCTCTCCTCTTCTTCATGTAACTCTGTGAACCTCTCTGGGTGTCGCTTACAGTGGAGAATCTTTTCACCATTAACCTAGATGTTCTATTATCAGTGCTGTATATTTGGAGAAATCTTGAGACTCCTGGAAGAATAAGACTGAAATCCAGAGGCAGGAGACTTAAGCCCAAAACCTGTGAACACCAGAAAACCCCTGACTACAGGGAACATTAAGTAATAAGAGATCATCCAAAAGCCTCCATACCTACACTGAAACCAACCACCACCCAAGAGCCAATAAGTTCCAGAGCAAGACGTACCATGCAAATTCTCCAGCAAAGCATGAAGATAGCCCTGAGGGGCAACATACAGGCTGCCCAAAGTCACACCAAACACATAGAACCATCTCAAAACTCACTACTGGACACTCCATTGCACTCCAGAGAGAATAAATCCAGTTCGATGCACCAGAACACCAACACAAGCTTCCCTAACCAGGAAACCTTGACAAGCCAATCTTCCAACCCCACCCACTGGGAGAAACCTCCACAATAAAAAGGAACCACAGACAACCAGAATACAGAAAGCCCACTCCAGACACAGCAATCTAAACAAGATGAAAAGGCAGAGAAATACCCAACAGGTAAAGTAACATGAAAAATGCCCACCAAGTCAAACAAAAGAGGATGAGATAGGGAATCTACCTGAAAAAGAATTTAGAATAATGATAATAAAAATGATCCAAAATCTTGAAAACAAAATGGAGTTACAGATAAATAGCCTGGAGGCAAAAATTGAGAAGATGCAAGAAATGTTTAACAAGGACTTAGAATAAATAAAAAAGAGTCAATTAAAAATGAATAATGGAATAAATGAGATCAAAAACACTCTGGAGGGAATCAACAGTAGAATAACGGAGAAAGAAGATAGGATAAATGAGGTAGAAGATTAAATGGTGGAAATAAATGAAGCAGAGAGGAAAAAAGAAAAAAGAATCAAAAGAAATGAGGACAACCTCAGAGACCTCTGAGACAATGTGAAACACCCCAACATTTGAATCATAGGAGTCCCAGAAGAAGAAGAAAAAAAAGAAAGGCCATGAGAAAATACTCGAGGAGATAAAAGCTGAAAACTTCCCTAAAATGGGGAAGGAAATAGTTACACAGGTCCAAGAAACCCAGAGAGTCCAAACAGGATAAACCCAAGGTGAAACACCCCAAGACACATATTAATCAAATTAACAAAGATCAAACACAAAGAACAAATATTAAAAGCAGCAAGGGAGAAACAACAAATAACACACAAAGGGATTCCCATAAGGATAACAGCTGATCTATCAATAGAAACCCTTCAGGCCAGAAGGGAATGGCAGGACATACTTAAGGTAATGAAAGAGAATAACCTAAAACCCAGGTTACTGTACCCAGCAAGGATCTCATTCAGATATGAAGGAGAATTCAAAAGCTTTACAGATAAGCAAAAGCTGAGAGAATTCAGCACCACCAAACCAGCACTTCAACAAATGCTAAAGGATCTTCTCTAGACAGGAAACACAGAAAGGTTGTATAAACGTGAACCCAAAACAACAAAGTAAATGACAACCCGACCACACCTATCAATAATTACCTTAAATGTAAATGGGTTGAATGCCCCAACCAAAAGACAAATATTGGCTGAATGGATACAAAAACAAGACCCCTATATATGCTGTCTACAAGAAACCCACCTGAAAACAAGGGACATATACGGACTAAAAGTGAAGGGCTGGAAAAAAATATTTCACGCAAACGGAGACCAAAAGAAAGCAGGAGTCGCAATACTCATATCAGATAAAATAGACTTTAAAATAGAGGCTGTGAAAAGAGACAAAGAAGGACACTACATAATGATCAAAGGATCAATCCAAGAAGAAGATATAACAATTATAAATATATATGCACCCAACATAGGAGCACCGCAATATGTAAGGCAAATGCTAATAAGAATGAAAGAGGAAATTAACAGTAACACAATAATAGTGGGAGACTTTAATACCCCAAACACAACTATGGATAGATCAACTAAACAGAAAATTAACAAGGAAACGCAAACTTTAAATGACACAATGGACCAGCTAGACCTAATTGACATCTATAGGACATTTCACCCCAAAACAATCAATTTCACCTTTTTCTCAAGTGCACACTGAACCTTCTCTAGAATAGATCACATCCTGGGCCATAAATCTAGCCTTGGTAAATTCAAAAAAATTGAAATCATTCCAGTCATCTTTTCTGACCACAGTGCAGTAAGATTACATCTCAATTACAGGAAAAAAATTATTGAAAACTCAAACATATGGAGGCTAAGTAACACGCTTCTGAATAACCAACAAATCATAGAAGAAATCAAAAAAGAAATCAAAATATGCATAGAAATGAATGAAAATGAAAACACAACAACCCAAAACCTATGGGACACTGTAAAAGCAGTGCTAAGGGGAAGGTTCATAGCATTACAGGCTTACCTCAAAAAAACAAGAAAAAAGTCAAATAAAGAACCTAACTCTACACCTAAAGCAGTTAGAGAAGGAAGAAATGAAGAACCCCAGGGTTAGTAGAAGGAAAGAAATCTTAAAAATTAGGGCATAAATAAATGCAAAAGAAACTAAAGAGACCACAGCAAAAATCAACAGAGCTAAAAGCTGGTTTTTTGAAATAATAAACAAAATTGACAAACCGTTAGCAAGACTCATCAATAAACGAAGGGAGAAGAACCAAATTAACAAAATTAGAAATGAAAATGGAGAGATCACAACAGACAACACTGAAATACAAAGGATCATAAGAGACTACTACCAGCAGCTCTATGCCAATAAAATGGATAACTTGGAAGAAATGGACAAATTCTTAGAAAAGTATAACTTTCCAAAACTGAACCAGAAAGAAATAGAAGATCTTGACAGACCCATCACAAGCAAGGAAATCAAAACTGTAATCAGAACTCTTCCAGGAAACAAAAGCACAGGACCAGATGGCTTCACAGCTGAATTCTACCAAAATTTAGAGAAGAGCTAACACCTATCTTACTCAAACTCTTCCAGAAAATTGCAGAGGAAGGTAAACTTCCAAACTCATTCTATGAGGCCAACATCACCCTAATTCCAAAACCAAAGACACCACAAAAAAAGAAAATTACAGGCCAATATCACTGATGAACATAAATGCAAAAATCCTTAACAAAATTCTAGCAAATAGAATCCAACAACATATTTTAAAAAATCATCCATCATGACCAAGTGGCCTTTATCCCAGGAATGCAATGATTCTTTAATATCCGCAAATGAATCAATGTAATACACCATATTAACAAATTGAAAGATAAAAACCATATGATTATCTCAATAGATGCAGAAAAAGCCTTTGACAAAATTCAACATCCATTTATGATGAAAACTCTCCAGAAAGCAGGAATAGAAGGAACATACCTCAACATAATAAAAGCTATATATGACAAACCCACAGCAACATTACCCTCAATGGTGATAAAATGAAAGCATTTCCCCTAAAATCAGGAACAAGACAAGGGTGCCCACTCTCACCACTACTATTCAACATAGTTTTGGAAGTTTTGGCCACAGCAATCAGAGCAGAAAAGAAGTAAAAGCAATCCAGATTGGAAAAGAGGAAGTGAAACTCTCACTGTTTGCAGATGACATGATCCTCTACATAGAAAACCCTAAAGACTCTACCAGAAAATTACTACAGCTAATCAATGAATATAGTAAAGTTGCAGGATATAAAATTAACACACAGAAATCCCTCGCATTCCTATACACTAACAATGAGAAAACAGAAAGAGAAATTAAGGAAACAATACCATTCACCATTGCAACAAAAAGAATAAAATACTTAGGAGTGTATCTACCTAAAGAAACAAAAGACCTATACACAGAAAACTATAAAACACTGATGAAAGAAATCAAAGAGGATACAAACAGATGGAGAAACATACCGTGTTCATGAATTGGAAGAATCAATATTGTCAAAATGACTATACTACCCAAAGCAATCTATAGATTCAACGCAATCCCTATTAAGCTACCAACGGTATTTTTCACAGAACTAAAACAAATAATTTCACAATTTGTATGGAAATATAAAAAACCTCGAATAGGCAAAGTAATCTTGAGAAAGAAGAATGGAACTGGAAGAATTAACCTGCTTGACTTCAGACTATACTACAAAGCCACAATCATCAAGACAGTATGGTACTGGCACAAAGACAGAAATATAGATCAATGGAACAGAATAGAAAGCCCAGAGATAAATCCACAAACCTATGGACACCTTATCTTTGACGAAGGAGGCAAGGATATACAATGGAAAAAAGACAACCTCTTTAACAAGTGGTGCTGGGAAAACTGGTCAACCACTTGTAAAAGAATGAAACTAGAACACTTTCTAACGCCATACACAAAAATAAACTCAAAATGGATTAAAGATCTAAATGTAAGAACAGAAACTATAAAACTCCTAGAGCAGAACATAGGCAACAAACTCTCCGACATAAATCACAGCAGGATCCTCTATGACCCACCTCCCAGAGTAATGGAAATAAAAGCAAAAATAAACAAATGGGACCTAATGAAACTTAAAAGCTTTGCACAACAAAGGACACTATAAGCAAGGTGAAAAGACAGCCCTCAGATTGGGAGAAAATAATAGCAAACGAAGCAACAAAGGATTAATCTCAAAAATATATAAGCAACTCCTGCAGCTCAATTCCAGAAAAATAAATGACCCAATCAAAAAATGGGCCAAAGAACTAAACAGACATTTCTCCAAAGAAGACATACAGATGGCTAACAAACATGAAAAGATGCTCAACATCACTCATTATCAGAGAAATGCAAATCTAAACCTCAATGAGGTACCATTACACACCAGTCAGGATGGCTGCTATCCAAAACTCTACAAGCAATAAATGCTGGAGAGGGTGTGGAGAAAAGGGAACCCTCTTACACTGTTGGTGGGAATGCAAGCTAGTACAGCCGCTATGGAGAACAGTGTGGAGATTTCTTTAAAAAACTGGAAATAGAACTGCCGTATGACCCAGCAATCCCACTTCTGGGCATACACACTGAGGAAACCAGATCTGAAAGAGACACATGCACCCCAATGTTCATCGCAGCACTGTTTATAATAGCCAAGACATGGAAGCAACCTAGATGCCCATCAGCAGATGAATGGATAAGGAAGCTGTGGTACATATACACCATGGAATATTACTCAGCCGTTAAAAAGAATTTATTTGAACCAGTTCTAATGAGATGGATGAAACTGGAGCTCATTATACAGAGTGAAGTAAGCCAGAAAGATAAAGACCAATATAGTACACTAACGCATATATATGGAATTTAGAAAGATGGTAACAATAACCCTATATGCAAAACCGAAAAAGAGACACAGATGTATAGAACAGACGTTTAGACTCTGCAGGAGAAGGCGAGGGTGGGCTGTTCAGAGAACAGCATTGAAACAAGTATACTATCAAGGGTGAAACAGATCGCCAGCCCAATTTGGATGCATGAGACGGGTGCTCAGGGCTGTTGCACTGGGAAGACCCAGAGGGATCGGGTCGAGAGGGAGGTGGGAGGGGGGATCGGGATGGGGAATACATGTAAATCCATGGCTGATTCATGTCAATGTATGACAAAAACCACTACAATATTGTAAAGTAATTAGCCTCCAACAAATAAAAATAAATGGAAAGAAAATTTTTTTAAAAATTTAAAAAAAGAAGCTGTGGTACATATATAAAATGTAATATTGCTCAGCCATAAAAATGAACACATTTGAGTCAGTTCTAATGAGGTGGGTGAACCTAGGGGCTATTATATAGAATGAAGTAAGCCAGAAAGAGAAAAACGAATATTCTATATTAACCCCTATATATGGAGTCTAGAAACATGGTACTTACTGATGAACCTATTTGCAGGGCAGCAGTGGAAATGCAGACATAGAGAAAGACTTGTGGACATAGTGAGGGAAGAAGAAGGTGGGACAAATTGAGAGAGCAGTATGGAAACATATACACTACCATATGTAAAATAGGTAGCCAATGGGAATTTGCTATATGATGCAGGGAGCTGAAACCCAGTGCTCTCTGAAAATTTAGATGGGTAGGTTTAGTGGGAAGTGAGAGGTAGGTTCAAGAGTGAGGTGATATATGTATACCTGTGGCTGATTCATGTTGATGTACGGAAGAAATGAATACAATACTGTAAAGCAATTATATTCAATTAAAAATAAATAAATAAATAAATAAACAAACACACATATAACATGGTTCCTAACTCCTGGGCGATAATTAATCATTGAGGTGAGTTATCATGTTGTCATTGTGGATATTGTTATTACTTGCTTCCTGTTTCAGTTAGGTATCTGATTATCTTGGGAGTTGCTCTGTGTACAAAAGTTCAGACCAGAGAAGGGGCCTGAATTCTGTCCTGGGAATTTCTGCATCATCCCATATTTCATAGATATGCATTTGGGAGAAGGCAGGGGCAGAGTGTTGGACTAGCCAGTAGCAACAGCCACTTGTTATTACTACTTCTAATGAATTTCTGCTTCTCTACTATAGTCATTTTTCTTAAATTAGCTGCTAGCATTGATGACAAAAAGCATATTCTTATAAACAGATGGTCCCTTTAACTATTCACTCACACAACTTTCATCAAGACAAAAGCTCTTTAGTTCTTCTTTGCTTTCTGCCATAAGGGTGATATCATCTGCATATCTGAGGTTATTGATATTTTCCCAGAAATCTTGGTTCCAGCTTGTGCTTCTTCCAGCCCAGCGTTTCTCATGATGTACTCTGCATATAAGTTAAATAAGCAGGGTGACAATATACAGCCTTGACATACTACTTTCCCATTTTGGAACCAGTCTAGTTCCATGTCCAGTTATAACTGTTGCTTCCTGACCTGCATACAGGTTTCTCAAGAGGCAGGATATGTGGTCTGGTATTCCCATCTCTTTCAGAATTTTCCAGTTTGTTGTGATCCACACAGTCAAAAGCTTTGGCATAGGCAATAAGGCAGAAGCAGATTTTTTTCCAGAACTCTCTTGCTTTTTCAATAATCCAGAGGATGTTGGCAATTTGATCTCTGATTCCTCTGCTTTTCCTAAATCCAGCTTGCCATCTGGAAGTTCACGGTTCACATACTGTTGAAGCCTGGCTTGGAGAATTTTGAGCATTACTTTGTTAGCATGTGAGATGAGTGCAATTGTGCAGTAGTTTGAGCATTCTTTGGCATTGCCTTTGTTTGGAATTGGAATGAAAACTGACCTTTGCCAGTCCTATGGCCACTGTTGAGTTTTCCAAATTTGCTGGCACATTGAATGCAGCACTTTTACAGCATCATCTTTTAGGATTTGAAATAGCTCAACTGGAATTCTGTCACCTCCTTTAGCTTTGTTCATAGTGATGCTTCTTAAGGGCCACCAGACTAGGATGTCTGGCTCTAAGTGAGTGATCACACCATTGTGATTATCTGGATCATGAAGATCTTTTTTGTATAGTTCTTCTGTGTATTCTTGCCACCTCTTCTTAATATCTTCTGCTTCTGTTAGGTCCATACCATTTCTGTCCTTTATTGTGCCCATCTTTGCATGAAATGTTCCCCTGATATCTCTAGTTTTCTTGAAGAGATATCTAGTCCTCCCTATTCTGTTGCTTTCCTGTATTTCTTTGCACTGTTCACTGTGGAAGGCTTACCTATCTCTCCTTGTTATTCTTTGGAATTCTGCATTTAGATGGGTATATCTTTCCTTTTCTCCTTTGCCTTTCACTTCTCTTCTTTTCTCAGCTATTTGTAAGGCCTCTTCAGACAACCATTTTGCCTTTTTGCATTTCTTTTTCTTGGGGATGGCCTTGATCCCTGCCTCCAGTACAATGTCATGAACCTCCATCCATAGCACACAGTCAAAGGCTTTTGTGCATCAATGAAGCAGATGTTTTTCTGAAATTCCCGTCCTTTTTCTATGATCAGACGAATGTTGGTAATTTGATCTCTTGTTTTTCTGCTTTTTCTAAATCAAGCTTGTATGTCTAGAAGTTCTCAGTTCTACTGCTGAGGCCTAGCTTGAAGACTTTTGAGCATTACCTTGCTAGCATGTTAAATGAGCCCAATTGTATGGTAGTTCAAATATTTTTCAGCATTACCCTTCCTTGGGATTAGAATGAAACCTGGCCTTTTATTTTCCTGTGGCCACTCCTGAGCATTTCAAATTTGCTGACATATTAAGTGTAACACTTTCAGAGCATTATCTTTTAGGATTTGGAATAGCGCAACTGTAATTCCATCACCTCCACTAGTTTTTCTTAATAGTAATGCTTCCTAAGGCCCACTTGACTTCATACTCCAGGATATCTAGATGTAGGTGAGTGACAACACCATCATGGTTATTTGTGTCATTAACACTTTTTTTTTGTATAATTTTTCTCTGCATTCTTGCCACCTCTTTTTAATCTCTTCTGCTTCTGTTAGGTCCTCACCATTTCTGTCCTTTATTGTGCCCATCCTTACATTAAATGTTCCCTTGATATCTTCAATTTTCTTGAAGAGATCTCTAGTCTTTCCCTTTTTATTGTTTTCTTCTATTTCTTTGCATTGTTCATTTAAGGAGTCTTTATTATCTCTGCTTGCTATTCCCTGGAACTCTGCATATCCTTCCCTTTCTTCCTTGCCTTTCATTTTTCTTCTTTCCTCAGCTATTTGTAAAGCCTCTCAGACAATCACTTGGCCATCTTGCATTTCATTTTCTTGGGGATAGTGTTTGTCACTGCCTTTTGTACAATGTTATGAACCTCTGTCCATAGCCTTCGGGCACTCTGCCTACCAGATCTAATTCCTTGAATCTATTTGTCACGTCCACTGTATAATCATAAGGGATTTGATTTAGGTCATATCTAATAACCTAGTGATTTTCTGTACTTTTTTCAATTTAAGTCTGAGTTTTATAATAAGAAGCTGATGATCTGAGCTGAAGTCAGCTCCAGGTCTTGTTTTTGCTCTGTATAGAACTTCTCCATCTTCAGCTACAAATAATCTGTTCAATCTGATTTGGGTATTGACCGTCTGGTTATGTCCATGTGTAGAGTCATCTCTTGTGTTTTTAGTAAAGCGTGTTTGTTATGACCAGTGTATTTTCTTGACAAAACTCTGTTAGATGGATTATCAGACCCCAAATAGAACACAAGCTTTTTTTAACTATTCACTCACACAACTTTCATCAAGACGAAAGTGAAAGAGGAGAGTGAAAAAGTTGGCTTAAAGCTCAACATTCAGAAAACTAAGATCATGGCATCTGGTCCCATCACTTTATGGCAAATAGATGGGGAAGCAGTGGAAACAGTGGCAGACTTTATTTTGGGGGGCTCCAAAATCACTGCAGATGGTAACTGCAGCCATGAAATTAAAAGATGCTTGCTCCTTGGAAGAAAAGTTATGACCAACCTAGATAGCATATTAAAAAGCAGAGACAAACTCTCCAGAAAGCAGGAATAGAAGGAACATACCTCAACATAATAAAAGCTATATACGACAAACCCACAGCAAGCATCACCCTCAATGGTGAAAAATTGAAAGCATTTCCCCTGAAATCAGGAACAAGACAAGGGTGCCCACTCTCACCACTACTATTCAACATAGTGTTGGAAGTTTTGGCCACAGCAATCAGAGCAGAAAAAGAAGTAAAAGGAATCCAGATAGGAAAAGAAGAAGTGAAACTCTCACTGTTTGCAGACAACATGATCCTCTACATAGAAAACCCTAAAGACTCTACCAGAAAATTACTACAGCTAATCAATGAATATAGTAAAGTTGCAGGATATAAAATTAACACACAGAAATCCCTTGCATTCCTATATACTAACAATGAAAAAACAGAAGGAGAAATTAAGGAAACAATACCATTCACCATTGCAACAAAAAGAATAAAATACTTAGGAGTATATCTACCTAAAGAAACAAAAGACCTATACACAGAAAACTATAAAACACTGATGAAAGAAATCAAAAAGGACACAAACAGATGGAGAAATATACTGTGTTCATGGATTGGAAGAATCAATATTGTCAAAATGGCTATTCTACCCAAAGCAATCTATAGATTCAATGCAATCCCTATCAAGCTACCAACGGTATTTTTCACAGAACTAGACCAAAGAATTTCACAATTTATATGGAAATACAAAAAACCTCAAATAGGCAAAGTAATCTTGAGAAAGAAGAATGGAACTGGAGGAATCAACCTGCCTGACTTCAGACTCTACTACAAAGCCACAGTCATCAAGACAGTATAGTACTGGCACAAAGACAGAAATATAGATCAATGGAACAGAATAGAAAGCTCAGAGATAAATCCACGAACCTATGGACACCTTATCTTTGACGAAGGAGGCAAGGATATACAATGGAAAAAAGACAACCTCTTTAACAAGTGGTGCTGGGAAAACTGGTCAACCACTTGTAAAAGAATGAAACTAGAACACTTTCTAACGCCATACACAAAAATAAACTCAAAATGGATTAAAGATCTAAATGTAAGACCAGAAACTATAAAACTCCTAGAGCAGAACATAGGCAACAAACTCTCCGACATAAATCACAGCAGGATCCTCTATGACCCACCTCCCAGAATATTGGAAAGAAAAGCAAAAATAAACAAATGGGACCTAATGAAACTTAAAAGCTTTTGCACTACAAAGGAAACTATAAGTAAGGTGAAAAGATAGCCCTCAGATTGGGAGAAAATAATAGCAAATGAAGAAACAGACAAAGGATTAATCTCAAAAATATACAAGCAACTCCTGCAGCTCAATTCCAGAAAAATAAATGACCCAATCAAAAAATGGGCCAAAGAACTAAACAGACATTTCTCCAAAGAAGACATACAGATGGCTAACAAACACATGAAAAGATGCTCAACATCACTCATTATTAGAGAAATGCAAATCAAAACCACAATGAGGTACCATTACACGCCAGTCAGGATGGCTGCTATCCAAAAGTCTACAAGCAATAAATGCTGGAGAGGGTGTGGAGAAAAGGGAACTGTCTTACACTGTTGGTGGGAATGCAAACTAGTACAGCCACTATGGAAAACAGTGTGGAGATTTCTAAAAAAACTGGAAATAGAACTGCTATATGACCCAGCAATACCACTTCTGGGCATACACACCAAGGAAACCAGATCTGAAAGAGACACGTGCACCCCAATGTTCATCGCAGCACTGTTTATAATAGCCAGGACATGGAAGCAACCTAGATGCCCATCAGCAGATGAATGGATAAGGAAGCTGTGGTACATATACACCATGGAATATTACTCAGCCGTTAAAAAGAATTCATTTGAATCAGTCCTAATGAGATGGATGAAACTGGAGCCCATTATACAGAGTGAAGTAAGCCAGAAAGATAAAGAACATTACAGCATACTAACACATATATATGGAATCTAGAAAGATGGTAATGATAACCCTATATGCAAAACAGAAAAAGAGACACAGAAGTACAGAACAGACTTTTGAACTCTGTGGGAGAAGGTGAGGGTGGGATGTTTCGAGAGAACAGCACGTATACTATCTATGGTGAAACAGATCACCAGCCCAGGTGGGATGCATGAGACAAGTGCTCAGGCCTGGTGCACTGGGAAGACCCAGAGGAATCAGGTGGAGAGGGAGGTGGGAGGGGGGATAGGGATGGGGAATACATGTAAATCTATGGCTGATTCATATCAATGTATGACAAAACCCACTGAAATGTTGTGAAGTAATTAGCCTCCAATAAATAAATAAATAAATAAAAAAGCAGAGACATCACTTTGCCAACAAAGATCCATCTAGTCAAGTAATGCTTTTTCCAGTAGTCATGTATGAATGTGAGTTCTATTCTAAAGAAGCTGAGCACAGAAGAATTGATGCTTTTGACCTGTGGTGTTGGAGAACACTCTTGAGAGTCCCTTGGACTGCAAAGAGATCCAAGCAGCCCATCCTAAGGAAATCAGTCCTGAATATTCATTGGAAGGACTGATTTTGAAACTGAAACTCCAATACTTTGGCCACCTGATGTGAAGAACTGACTCATTGGGAAAAAAAAAAAACAAAACAAAACTTGATTCTGGGAAATATTGAAGGCAGGAGGAGAAGGGGATGATAGAGGATGAGATGGTTGGATGGACATGACTGACTCAATGGACATGAGTTTGAGTCAACTCCAGGAGTTGGCGATGGATAGGGAAGCCTGGTGTGCTGCAGTCCATGGGGTCACAGAGTTGGACAGCTGAGTGACTGAACTGAACTGTGTGCATCACAGCAACCTTGGAAAATTCTTAGAGATGAGAATACCAGATCACCTTTCCTGTTTCTTGAGAAACATATATGTGGGTCAAGAAGCAACAGTTAGACCTTATTTGAAGCAAATGACTGCTTCAATATTGGAAAAGGAGTACAACAGGGTTAGATATTGTAACCCTGATTATTTAACTTATATTCAGAATTGTTGTTGCTGTTGTTCATTTGCCAAGTCGTGTTCGACTCTTTGTGACCCATGTATTGCAATACTCTAGACTTCCCTGTTCCTTGTTATCTCCCCGAGTTTGACCAAGTTCATGTCCATTGAATCAGTGTTGCCAACCATTTCATCCTCTGTTGCCCTCTTCTCCTTCTGCCTCCAATCTTTCCCAGTATCAGGGTCTTTCCCAATGAGCCTGTTCTTCGCATCAGGTGGCCAAAGTATTGGAGTTTCAGGTTCAGCATCAGTCCTTCCAAAGAGTATTCAGGGTTGATTTCCTTTAAGATTGACTGGTTTGATCTCCATGCTGTCTAAGGGACTCTCAAGAGTCTTCTCCAGCAACACAGTTTGAAAACATCAGTCCTTTGGCAGTCTGCCTTCTTACTGTCCAGCTCTCACATCCATACATGACTACTGGGAGGACCATAATGTTGACTATATGGACCTTTGTTAGCAAAGTGATGTTTTTGATTTTTAACACACTGTCTAGGTTTGACATAGCTTTCCTGCCAAAGAGCAATTGTCCTCTTATTTCATGGCTGCAGTCACAATCCGCAGTGATTTTAGAGCCCAAGAAGAGGAAATCTGTCACTATTTCCACCTTTTCCCCTTCTATTTGCCATGAAGTGATGGGACCAGAAGCCTTGATCTTAGTTTTGTTTGTTTGTTTGTTTGTTTGTTTAATATTGAGTTTTAAGCTGGCTTTTTCACTCTTCTCCTTTACCCTCATCAAGGGTCTCACTAGTTCCTCTTTGCTTTCTGTCATTAGATATCATCCGCAAGTCTGAGTTTGCTATTTCTCCCTGAAATCCTGATTCCAGCTTGTAACTCATCCAACTTGGCATGATGTGCTCTGCATATAAGTTAAATAAACAGGATGACTATAAGCAGATTTGTTGTACTCCTTTCTCAATCCCGAACCAGTCAGTTGCTCTATACAGGGTTCTAATTGCTGCTTCTTGACCCACATTCAGGTTTCTCAGGAGTCAGGTAAGATGGTCTGGTATCCCCATCACTTTAAGAGTTTTCGAAAGTTTGTTATGATCCACACAGTCAAATGGACATGATTGAATGACTAACACACACATAGTCAAAGGCTTTAGCATGGTCAGTGAAACAGAGGTAACATTTTTCTACAATTCATTTGCTTTCTCTATGATCCAGCAAATGTTGGCAATTTGATCTTTGGTTCCTCTGCCTATTCTAAGCCCAGCTTCAACATCTGGAAATTCTAGGTTCACATACTGCTGAAGCCTAGCTTGGAGGATTTTAAGTATAATCTTACTAACATGGGAGATGAATGTAATTGTCCAGTGGTTTGAACCAAGTATCTCTTGACTTCCTACTTTTGCATTCCAGTCCCCTATGATGAATAAGACATCTTTTTTGGTGCTAGTTCTAGAAGGTTTTATAGGTATTCATAGAGAAGGGCAGTAGTACTGCCCTTCTTGGAAATTGGGATGATGATTGACCTTTTCTAGTCCTGTAGCCACTGCTGGGTTTTCCAAATCTGCTGGAAAGATTGAGGGCAGGAGGAGAAGGGTACAACAGAGGATGAGATGGTTGGATGACATCATCAACTCGATGGACATGGGTTTGGGTGGACTCCGAGAGTTGGTGATGGACAGGGAGGCCTGGCGTGCTGCAATTCATGGGGTCGCAAAGAGTTGGACACAACTGACTGACTGAACTGAACTGAACTGAATTGAGTGCAGCACTTTAATAGCCTCATCTTTTAGGACTTTTAAATAGCTCTGCTGGAGTTCTATCACCTCCACTAGCTTTATTGGCAGAAGTGCTTCCTAAGGCCCACTTGACCTCACATTCCAGAACGTCTGGCCCTGAGTTAGAGACTACACCACTGTGGTTATCTGCATCATTAAGATCTATTTTTTATGTAGTTCTTCTCTGTATTCTTTCCATCTCTTCCTGATCTCTTCTGTTTCTATTAAATCTTTACTGTTTCTGTCCTTTATTTTGCCCATCTTTGGATGAAATATTCCTTTGATATTTCCAATTTTCTTGAGGAGGATTATAGTTTTACCCTTTCTGTAGTTTTCCTCTGTTTCTTTGCATTGTTCATTGAAGAATGCCTTCCTGTCTCCCCTTGCTATTCGCTGAAACTCTGTGATTAGTTGGGTTTACCCACTGCTCTCTCCCTTGCTTTTCACTTCCCCTCTTTCCTCAGCTATTTGTAAAGCCTCCCCAGACAATCACTTTGCCTTCTTGCTTTCCTCTTTTCCTTGGGATGACTTTGCTTGCTGGTTCCTATACAATATTATGCACCTCTGTCTATAGTTTTTCAGGCACTCTGTTTACTAGATCTAATCCCATGAATCCATTGGTCACCTTCATTGTATATTCATAGGTTTTATATGACTTTAATTCATTTGATTAAAGTCATATCTGACTGGTCTATTGATTTTCCCCACTTTCTTTATTTTAAGCCTGGATTTTGCTTTGAGGAGCTGATGATCTGGGCCACAGTCAGCTCCAGGTCTTGTTTTCGCTGACTGTATACAGCTTCTCCATCTTCATCTACAAAGAATGTAATCAATCTGTTTTCACTACTGACAATTTGGTGACGTCCATGTGTAAAGTCACCTCTTGTGTTGTTGAAAAAGGGTGTTTTCTATGATCTGTTTGTTCTCTTGGCAGAATTCTGTTAGCCTTTGCCCCGCTTCATTTTACACTTCAAGGCCAAACTTGCCTGTTATTCCATGTATCTCTGACTTCCTACTTTTGCATTCCCCTATGATGGATAGGACATCTGTTTTGGTGTTAGTTCTAGAATTTTTTATAGGTCTTCATAGAGCTAATGAACTTCAGCTTCTTTAGCATCAGTAGTTGGAGTGTAGACTTAGATTACTGTGATACTGAATAGTTTTCCTTGGAAAGGAATTGAGATCATTCTGTCATTTTTGAGGTTGCATTTCATACTCTTTTGTTGATTATGATGGCTCCATTTCTTGTATGGGATTCTTGCCCACAGTAGTAGATAAAATGTTCATTAGGATGAAATTCACCCATTCCCATCCATTTTAGTTCACTGATTCCTAAGATGACAATGCTTATTCTTGCCATCTCCTGCCTGACCACACACATTTTATTTTGATTCATGGAGCTAACATTTCAGGTTGTTATGCAATACACTTCTTTATAGCATTGGATTTTACTTTCATCACCAGACACATCCACAAATGAGTGTTGTTTCCACTTTGGCCAGCTGCTTCATTCTTTCTGGAGCTATTAGTAGATGCCCTCCTCTCTTTCCCAGCAGCACACTGACCACCTTCTGACCTGGGGGGGCTCATCTTCTGGTGTAATATCTTTTTGCCTTTTTATACAGTTCATGAGGATCTCACAGCTAGTTTACTGGAGTGGTTTGCCATTCCCTCCTCTAAGTGATCACATTTTGTCAGAACTCTCTACTATGACCCATCCATCTTGGGTGACCCTACACAGCATGGCTCATAGCTTCACTGGGTTGTGCAAGCCCCTTTGCCACAAGGCAGTAATCCATGAAGGGGATCATCATGCAAAATGCTGGGATGTGTGAATCACAAGCTAGAATCAAGATTGCTGGGACAATTATCAACAACCTCTGCTGTGTAGATGATACTTCTATAATGGCATAAAATGAAGAACTAAAGAGCCTCTTGATGAGGGTAAAAGAGGGGAGTGAAAAAGCTGGCTTAAAACTCAACATTCAAGAAACTAAGATCAGGGCATCTGTTCCCGTTACTTCATGGCAAGCAGAAGAGGAAAGAGTGGAAGCAGTGACAGAATTTATTTTCCTGGGCTCCAAAATCACTGTGGATGGTGACTGCAGCCTTGATATTAAAAGACACTATCTTCTTGGAGGGAAAACTAAGACAAGCCTAGACATCATATTAAAAAGCAGAGACATCACTTTGCTGACAAAGGTTTATATTCAAAGCTATGGTTTTTCTAATAGTCATATATAGGTGTGAGAGTTGGACCAAAATGAAGGCTGAGCACCAAAGAGCTGATGTTTTCAAATTGTGGTGCTGGAGAAGACTCTTGAGAGTCACTTGAGCTGCTAGAAGATCTAAACAGTCACTCTTAAAGGAACTCAACCTCGAAGGATTGATGCTGAAGCTGAAGCTCCAATACTTTGACCACCTGATGTGAAAATTGACTCTTCAGAAAAGACTCTGATGCTGGGAAAGATTAGAACAAAAAGAGAAGGGGGTGGCAGAGGATGAGATGGTTAGATAGCATCACCAACTCAATGGACATGAATTTGAGCAGACCAGGAGATAGTGAAGGACAGGAAAGCCTGGCATGCAGAAGTCCATGGGGATCACAAAGAGTCAGACACAATTTAGTGACTGAACAACAAAAAAGCTCTCTCTCCTCTGGCCCAGTCCTATAGCTGCTGCTGCTTCACAGTCTGTGCTGAATGAGGCTTGAGCCCAGCCTCCTCCTTTCAGTTATCTCTCATGTTGTATGTGTATTGCATTTTCATATGATCAAAAGTGACCTTAACATCTTTCCTCCTTGTGTGGAATTTAATTTCCTAACTGCAGTTTTATACAGTGCAAAATGAAGATGTTGTGTCTCTGATCTTGCAAGAAAAAACCAGTTCCTCACCTGTGTGGGGAGTATGGAATTGATTGATATGTTAATGTAGGAGGATGCAGTCCTGAAAGGATGTCAGGTACTTCTAAATATACACTGTGTGCGGCTCAGTTCTGCCTGCTGCAGGCTTTGATGTCAAATAAAATGGGATAAGGATGGGAGAGTGAAGCCATATCACAGATCTTCTTTCTTCTAACTAAAGGGCAAAGGTCAGCAAAATCCTCGTCAGCTGCTTCCAAGCAAGGCAGAGGGTACCTCTTTTGATAGCTTGAAAAAGGAAAGTCACATTAAAATTTAGAGTTAAAATGCTCGGCAAGGCACTCTGCCTCACAGCCAAAGGCCCCACTGGACAAAGAAGTTAAAATTTCAATAGTTCTCCTCATAGCCCCTACATATGATTATGGGGTAATTAGGTGAACATGGAAAACACAAAGATCAACCATAGCAAAGAGGAGGTGGTCCACCTGGTTCTATTTGGTTCTCAGAGAGAGAGGGAAGCACCCAAGTGTTCCCTGTCACTGAGAGCTCCCAACTGAATAGCTTAAAAATATTCTTCCATGGAAATTGGGTGAATAGTGCATAAAACACAATTAGCCCTGAAAACAAGACCCTTTGAAATGAGACTCAGCTCTGATAATTAATATCAGCAAAGGAAAAAGAGCTGTCAAGGAAAATTTGCCCCATGATATTAGAACAAATTGAATTAAGGGCAAGGCAGAGAGAAATGACACAGTAACTAACAGATGAACATGTTTCAGGGGAAATTAAGGAAAGAGAAGATAGCACATAGCATGCAAAAGACTAACGAAGAAAATAGGTTGAGCAAATATAAAACCTGAAGACAAAAAATGTTCCCATGAGTCCTTCACACCAGAGAAAGACGATATATAAATGTGAATGAGTAAAAGATGAAACTAAAATGCAGAGATTAGGCCTAAAAGAGAAGTTTTAAAATTTAATATCAAAGAACATCATTAACAGCACTAGTAAATTAACAGAAGTGGAAAGGGGAAAAGTAACCCATTGCTGACATAGAGAAAGACAGATTTGAGATGACAGCTATGAAAGCCCAAGAAAAGACCTAGAGATTAAAACAATCATGAAAAAAAAAAAAAAACAATAGAAATGAAGGACAGGACAGGGAGACTAACTGGGGTCCCTGAAGTGGAAATCTCCCAAAAGGGGAAGAAAATTTTCATGAGCAAAAGAACAAGGACTGAAAGATTTTACCAATCTAAAAGGTAAAAGCTACACTCTGGGAAACATTTAATACATAATGAGTGCCATTGAAATAGTTTCTGCTTAAGTTAATAAACACTAAGGATAAAGGCTTGCTTCAGGCATTTAGACATGGAGTGCAACAAAGAGAGCTGGCCAAGAAGAGGCCAGACCATGCAGACAAATCTTAGGCTGCCCCCTTAGCAGCATTCAGAATTTTAAAGACAAGGACATGGAGAGAAAATTCTGAGAGAAGTAACACATTAACCAAGAATGTTATACCCAGCCAAACTGGCTTCCAAGAATCATAGTTACAGATAAAAATACCAAAAATGGTCTCTTTTCATGAGACATTACAAGAAAAGTCAGCCCACTAACATGAACAGAGGAAGGACAGATAAACCTGGGCAACATTTAAAATCAGTGGACCAGTGGTTAAAACTGTACATTTTATATTGTGTATATTTTACCACATAATTTTAAAGTATCAGGGAAAAGGAAAAAAAAAAAAAAAAACAATGGAGTACATGGAATGAAAAGTTAGGCTAAAAAGTTCTGAGGGAAAGAAAACATTGTTTATCCACCCAAGTTTTCCTTTGATTACAAAGGCCACAGATGATTTTGGACTAGCAGGAATTTCAGAATCCAACATCTATGAGACCTTGAGACTCCCCAATGATAAAATCTAGCCCAACAAGCAAGTAAATCAAATAGAAACTCAGCCAGGAAAAGGAAAGCTATTAGAAGTAGGACCCCAAAGTATCAAATCTACTTGAATGTAGAAAAGGGCTAAACAACAGTGGGAATGATTGTTATAGGATAGAATGCAACTGCTATTAACCTTGCAGATATCACCAATAAAAATCATGAGAAATAGTGAAAGTAGACAAATGTTTATTTATTTATCTTTTATAATAGAACATAATTAAAATTTTCTGGAATTGAAACAGGGGGTCAAAAACATAAAAGAGCCAACCTTTCAATGTTTTTCACATTCTTGTTCTTGATCTTAGAGGGCTCTTTTACAAAATAATATCTTTTTTGCCAGGGCAACAATTATTTGAAGATCTGCAGTTCCTTTCATTCAAATATCACCCCATTTTCTTCTCTTAAAGTAAAATTTAATAAAATACTTTTATATTGAAAATAGTAGGTGTCACTAATCCCATTTTTATTGACAGGTCTTTTTTTGTTTATCTGTACTTTCCCCTTTTATAGTTGATATAGGTACAGAGATGTCTAAGGTGAGGGCCACATGAGGCTGATATGTCTGCTGCAAAGCAGCTGGATCAGGTCATTTTAAAACTTTCTCCTCCTGCATTTTTTACCATTCTTTATAATGAACAGCCTTCATTTCTACCACATCAAAACGACTTGAGAAAATGAATAAATTAGGGGAAATCAAATGTTTGAAAATTAAGATTGCTTTCAGATTTTACTTGGAAAAAGTTTAAAACCATCCTAGTGGATAAGGGAAGCATTTATTTCTCCTGTGTCTGGAGTAGCTGGGTGAGAAATGGCTAGGTGGCTCAGCTCCACGTGCAGGGTCCAAGACTACCTACCAGACAGTTTTGGATGGCCTGGTTGGGGTGACCATAGACAGTCTGCTCCATGAATCCCTTGTCCTTCACATGCCCCATCCCAGGCATGTTGTCAGGGCAGAGGCAGCAGTACCAGGATAGGAAAGCCAATTACACAAGTGCTTTTTCATGCGTCTACTTGCAACAAACCTGGTAAGAGTCAAATAAGTCAACCAGTTAAATTCAGAGTCAGATGGTAGAGAAATAAACTCTGTTTAACATTGGGAAAAATTGCAAAGGTCATATAGTACAATTCATGTATACAGGGAGGAGTGAGGAGTTGGTTTCATTATAATATGGTCAGGTAAGCTGTTTCTGCATATTTGTGCACTGAAATTAACAAGCCAGTCAGTTTTGTCCCAACATCTCTCTCCCAGTAAGACTGAAAGGGAATCCTAATGGCTCCCTAATCCATTTACTTAAGAGTGGAAAAAAACAGACACTTTTGTTTCAGAATGTTCAGCTAGAAGCTCTCAGGTTTTGGGTTTTGTTTTTGTTTTTGTTTTTTTAGTTCAGGAAAACAGATTAGAGATCCATTGCTAGATGCTTGGGCAAAGAAGAGCAAGCAAAAGATTCCAGGAAGAAGATCTTGGCTTCAAATAATGAAATCCAGGGCAAACCCCATTATGGGTAAGGAGATAAGGTCCTTGGATGGCTGGTTGTGAAGGCAGCATGCAGCTGAGAACTTGGGGGAGGCAAGGACAGGTTTCCAGCTGAGACTGCTATTTTCAGAGAACAACACAGAACTTTCTGTTCCTGAACAACTTGATGGCTGCCTTGGATCTGGGCATGAGCAAACTGATAGGGGGGAGACACAAGAGTGAGTTTTACTAACCTGTGGGATGTTAGACAATGGTTAACTTCTTCGGGATGCACATAATGGGGACAGATTCTCTGAAGAGGTCTGACATTTCTTAGAGTTACACTTAAACTAGGTCCTGCAAAATGGAGAGGATTTCACACACAGGAGAATATTTCAGCATATTCCCACCACGCACATACACTCATAGCTTTAGATTGAGTTTTATTCCTGATTTTGCTGTTTATCTGTCACAGGATCTTGGACTAGTCACCTAACTTTTCTAAACTTCAGTTTCATCATCTGTAAAATGAGCATAACACAATAACCAAGGCTCAGGGTTATTCCAAAATTCAAAGGAGATGCTGTTTCTAAACTGGCATATGGTTAGCCCTCAACTGATGGTAGATACCATGATTACTAATAAGTAGATGTCAGGGATGAGATGAAGGACATGGCAAAGATGGGAAGGGCAATGCATGCTGATACATCCTCATTTGAGATTCATTATTTGGAACTGTACTTAATTTTTTCAATGCCTTTATGGGCTGGTTCTCAGGGAAGTAGAGGGAATCTGTCCCTGCCTTCTTCAACCTCTCCTATATTCTGAAGCATTTAAAGGACAATTAAACTGTGACAACTCACTGATGAATAACTGTGCTCTCTGCTAATCTTGTCACATTGGGCCCTGACTGGAGACACAATTAATACAACATGGTTGAACAGCTTACACATTAATTATGTGCCCCAGTAAAGGTGACAGGGCTGGGAAGCCTGCAGCATCTTAATTCCCCACCCTCGGGGACTTGCTCAGTGAAAGTGAGATTCCAGTGTTGGCACAAATCAACTTTGTCACACCAGAGCTCCAAGCTACACCAAGGGAGACTTCCTCCCCTGTACCCCACACCTTCTGTCTGCAGACCCAGGACCATAGCAGCTGGGTAAAAGTGATTTACAGTGAGCCCTCCAAGGTGATGTATTAGCACTCAAGGTCAGTGAATTGAAGAGTGTGGCTTAATAATATGAAGCACTATGAGCTTCAACCTCAACCTCAAAAAGAATTTGTCTTTTGCAAAAATAAGGGGCTCTGTGATTGGTGCTTCATGGAGGCTCACTCTGTCAAGCCTCAGAGCAGCCTGAGGGCTTCAAACAGCACACTAATCAGGAACCTGCCTCTTTTCCCCAGCCTCTGGGCTCCTCACTGTCAGCCAGGCGGGATGCAACTTCAGACCGTTTTCTATGCAAACACATACCTATCTGTAAGAGCATTTATCATTTTCAATGTCATTTAAACATTTTTAAATAGAACTATTTATACATAGTTTTCATTTTCTCAATATTTCTTTTCTTGTCAGTCCACATCATTCTGATTAATGACTGCATCATACTCCAGAATAGATGTTGGTTGACTGAAAGAAAAACACACAACATGGGAGTTGTGAGTGAAGTTTTATTCAGATTCTTACTGAGGACGGTGACCCAAGAGAGTGCCTCTAAGATATCTCTGAGAAACTGCTTCAGAGAGGTCCTGGGGAGGCTAATTTACACATGATTTTTGTTGTGGAATACATATGGTCAGTAAACATCTTGGTAAAAGATTACTGATGGTCACAGAGAACAGACATCTCAAATTAATGTTTATAGTAATTTTCTGTGTATGGGAAGATGCAAGAAACGAAGTTCATTAAAATCCTTCCTGAAATGCGTCCAACTATCCAAGGACCTGTTTGTGCACAGGGCATGTGTGCACACAGAGCCAGTCCGGACAACACATTATACTCTTCCTCAGGGTTTATTTTCCATAAACCTTCTACAACTTTTTTAACTTCAGGTTTTGTCCTATGTTTTCCCTTTTTCTTTCTCTCTTAACCTCTCTTTAGGACAAAATTATTTTCCCTTAACAGACTGCATTTCTATTCCTTATATTCTTTAAAATTTCCCTTGCCTACAAAGACACTTTCCTTATTAATTTTAGTAGTTTTATTTACATAATCCAAATTCTCAACCCTTAAAAACACCAGACTCTAGTGAAAACCAAGGAGAAAGAAATCATAAACCGTCATGCCAGCATTTCCTGATTGGCAGACTTACTCCATAAGATCTTTGTTGTTATTCTGTCACTAAGTTGTGTCCGACTTCTTGGGATCCCATGGTCTGCAGCATGCCAGACTCCTCTGACCTCCACTATCTCCTGGAGTTTGCTCAAATTCATGTTCATTGGTTTGGTGATGCTATCAAATCATCTCATCCTCTGCCACCCCTTATCCTTTTGTCTTCAATCTTTCCAGGCAGCAGGGTCTTTCCAATGTGTCAGATCTTTGCATCAGGTGGACAAAGTATTGCAGCTTCAGTATCAGTCCTTCCAATAAGTATTCCGGGATTATTTCCCTTAGGATTGACTGGTTTGATTTCCTTGCAGTCCAAGGAACTCTCAAGAATCTTCACCAGTACCACAACTCAAAGCATCAATTCTTTGGTTCTCAGCCTTCTTTATGATCCGACCCTCACATTGGTACAGGATTACTGGAAAAACCATAGCTTTGACTAAATGAACCTTTGTTGGAAAAGTGCTGTCTCTGCTTTTTTATTTATATTTTGATAGTTTTTTTTACTGAAGCATTGTTGATGTACAACATTTCAAGTGTATAGTAATTCAGTTATATACACACACACACATATATATTTTTTCTCAGATTATTTTGCATTATTTTGCATTATAGGTTATTATATAGGTTATTACAGGATATTAAAGGTAGTTCCTCATGCTATACAATAGGTCCTTGTTCTTTATTTATTTAATTTATTTATTTTTAATTGGAGATGATTGCTTCATAATATTGTGTTGGTTTCTGCCATACATCAGCATGAATCAGCCACAGGTATACATATGTCCTCTCCCTCTTGACCCTCCCTTCCACCCAACCCACCCTTCTAAGTTGTCACAGAGCACCAGGTTTAAACTCCTGCATCATATAGAAAATTCCTACTCGCTATCTATTTTACATGTGGGAATGTGTATGTTTCTATTCTACTCTCTCAATTCGTCCCACTCTCTCCTCCCCCCACTGTGTCCTCAAGTCTGTTCTTTATATCCCCATCTCCACTGCTGCCCTGCAAATAGGTTCATCAGTACCATCTTTCTAGATTCTGTATATATGTGTTAAAATATGATACTTGTTTTTCTCTTTCTGACTTACTTCACTTTGTATAATACATTTTACATGCATGACCTCATTAGAACTGACATGAATGCATTCCTTTTCATGGTTGAATAATATGCCATTGTATATGTGTACCACAGTTTATTTATCCATTTATCTGTCAATGGGCATCTAGGTTGCTTCCATGTCCTAGCTATTGTGAATAGTGCTACAATGAACATTGAGGTACATATATCTTTTTCAATTATGGTTTCCTCATGGTATATGCACAGTAGTGGGACTGTTGGGTTATGTGGTGGTTTTATTCCTAATTTTTTAAGGAATCTCCATACTGTTCTCCATACTGTTTTAAGGAATCTCCACAGTAGCTGTATCAATTTACATTCCCACCAACAAGGGAAGAGGGTTCCCTTTTCTCCACACCTTCTCCAACTTTTATTGTCTGCAGATTTTTTGATGATGTCTCTGCTTTTGAATACACCGTCTAGGTTTGTCATAGCTTTTCTTTCAAGGAGCAAGCATTTTTTAATTTCATGGCTGCGGTCACCCTCCACAGTGATTTTTGGAGCCCAGGAAAATAAAATCTCTCACTGCTTCCACATTTTCCCTTCCTATTCACCATGAAGTGATGAGACCAGATGACATGAGCTTAGATTTTTAATGCTGAGTTTCAAGCCAGTTTTTTCACTCTCCTCTTTCACCCTCATCAAGAGGTTCTTTAGATCTTCTTCACTTTCTGCCACTAGAGTGGCATCATCTGTATATCTGAGATTTTTTCTATTTCTCCCAGCAAACTTGATTCCAGCTTGTGATTCATCCAGCCTGGTATTTTGCAAGATGCACTCTGCATCTAAGTTAAATAATCAGGATAACAATATCCAGCCTTGCTGTACTCCTTTCCCAGTTCTGAATTGGTCAGTTATTCCATGTCCGGTTCTAATAGATGCTTCTTGACCCACACACGGGCTTCTCAGAAGACAAGTAAGGAGATCTGGCACTCCCATTTCTTTAAGAATTTTCCACAATTTGTTGTGATCCACACAGTCAAAGGCTTTATCATAGTCAATGAAGCAGAAGTAAATGTTTTCTGTAACTCCGTTGATTTCTCCATGATTCAACAAATGTTGGTAATTTGATCTCTGGTTCCTCTGCCTCTTCAAAACCCAGTTTGTACACCTGGGAGTTCTTGGTTCACTAAAGTTTGTGTTTACTGGACACATGTCTTGTACCACTTTGAGGAAAGAAATTGTGTTGTGATAAAATGTATACCCATAACCTCAACAAGACACATTTTATCACAACATGATTTCTTCCCTCAAAGTGGTACAAGACATGTGTTCAATAAACACAAACATCTTTAATTTTTCTCTAATAGGAAGACAAAAGTAGGTAAACTAAGATTTTTTAAAATAATTAATATTTCTTACTTGGAAATAATATGGATATACAGTAAATCTCCATCATTTAATTTAGCAAATCTCCAAAGTTTTATATTATAGTTCCAAAGAGATTTGGAGAAATGATTTTTAAGTAGATATGCCATAGAACATAATTTTTAAAGAATTCACCTAAAAATTATGACCCAGCAATCCCACTTCTGGGCATACACACTGAGGAAACCAGATCTGAAAGAGACACGTGCACCCCAATGTTCATCACAGCACTCTTTATAATAGCCAGGACATGGAAGCAACCTAGATGCCCATCAGCAGACGAATGGATAAGGAAGCTGTGGTATATATACACCATGGAATATTACTCAGCCATTAAAAAGAATTCATTTGAATCAGTTCTAATGAGATGGATGAAACTGGAGCCCATTATACAGAGTGAAGTAAGCCAGAAAGATAAAGACCATTACAGTATACTAACACATATATATGGAATTTAGAAAGATGGTAATGATAACCCTGTATATACAAAACAGAAAAAGAGACACAGATGTACAGAGTAGACTTTTGGACTCTGTGGGAGAAGGCAAGGGTGGGATGTTTCAAGAGAATAGCTTTGAAACATGTATATTATCTAGGGTGAAACAGATCACCATCCCAGGTTGGATGCATGAGACAAGTGCTCGGGCCTGGTGCACTGGGAAGACCCAGAGGGATCGGGTAGAGAGGGAGGTGGGAGGGGGGATCGGAATGGGGAATACATGTAAATCCATGGCTAATTCATGTCAGTGTATGACAAAAACCACTACAATATTGTAAAGTAATTAGCCTCCAACCAATAAAAATAAATGAAAAAAAAAATTATTGTCCCATTTGCATTTTACTTCACTTACAAAAGTATCAAATTATATCAAGTTATTTTTCTTGCTGAATTTTGTAACAGACAACATGATCTTATTTGACTTTCAGTAAACCTAGGTACAATGAAAGTTCTATATTTAATGTCATTAACTCTAAAAGGCAGTTTGGTTTATTTAATTAAACCAAAATACTTAAACTTGTCTTTATTCACTAAAGCTTTATCCTATGTAATATCTTAAAAGATATTTAAGCTAGTTTCTATTATACTTGAATTTATATAAGTGCTTAATTTTCTTTAAGACAATTAGAAATACTTTACAAGTTAATTTTTATAGTACCATCTGAAGGTAGAAACATATCATATCTATAATGTATACACAAACAGACAGACATGATCAGAGATCTCAAACCTTCATTCTGAGGCTTAGTCATTCAAGTATTACAATACAAAACTCACTAGTCTACAATAGAAGCTGGAATAAATTAAGATTACTCACTTGAGTTTTTAAAAAATCCTATTTTAACTTTCTTTCTTCCTCAGTCTCAGGAAATTGAAGATGGTCTAGATAAGAGTTTCCTGACAGGACCTAATAAGACATCTATATCTCAAAGGAACAGGGCAGTAAGCTCGTAGACGGACTTTAGTTTCCTTAGGGTCAGAAATTTGAAAAGATGTTTTATCAAGATGGTTTTCTCTCTTTATACGAAAATCAGTTTTAGAATGTCAGAAGAGCCCCATCTTGGCCATTTTCAAGATGAGGTTTTCTTTAGATCCCAATTGAGTACTTGCAAGTATGAGCTTCATATGTATATAAACACAGCTGATGTCTCTGTATTCTGATTTGAAGGCTTTGTTTTCCATTTCAGGATTGGTTGATTGGTCAGGATAAAATTACTATTGAAAATTGTGTTATGCACCTGTGTGCTTTTTGTGTGCTTAACTCCCCTGGGTGTTATCCTAGAGTCAGTTCAGCTCTTTTTCATGTCTCAGTTTCTCCCTCCTGCAGTCTAAAACCGCCGTGGACAGTCAGAGCATTGGATGGCCAACCCTTGTATGTGTGTATTCCAGAACAAGTGAGTTTTTAAATTAAGAGTGGACTTCCCTGTGGGACCACTGGGAGGTATGAGAATTCAACTCTACAAATCTTGCAAACTTCCCAGTTCCCTGAGAAAGACCTGGCCTAGAGGAGCTGTGTCTCTTATCTTTGGAGCTGAAAGCTCTCATATAGAATCTTTATTCTGACAAACTACTTGTGAAAGTAGTGAGTTCAAGGAAAGATGCCAAGCTAGCCCCACACCTAGTCACCCAGGCCAAAACCTCTCAGTGTCTTTCAAATTAGCAAAGTCATCCCAGTGTCTTTCAACTGAGGAACACAAGTACTTCTTCTTGAACCTAAATTCAAGGAAAACATATTCCTCATAGCAAAGAGCTCATAGCAAAGACAAACCATTCAATAGAACTCAGGAGTGCCAACCAAGAGGAGATATCTGAGACAAGGGAAGACTCACCTAGTCATTGAGGAGATGGTCTGGAACAACTGGCCCTTAGTAATACTGAGGCTCCAGACCTTCTGGCAAAGGAAAGAAATCTGCTCTTCAGTTCAGTCTCTCAGTCCTGTCTGACTCTTTGTGACACCATGGACTGCAGCACGCAAGGCCTCCCTGTCAATCATCAACTCCCAGAGTTTACTCAAACTCATGCCCATTGAGCCGGTGATGCCATCCAACCATCTCATCCTCTGTCATCCCCTTCTCCTCCTGCCCTGAATCTTTCCCAGCATCAGGGTCTTTTCAAATGAGTCAGTTCTTCACATCAGGTGGCCAAAGTATTGGAGTTTCAGCTTCAACATCAGTCTTTCCAATGAATATTCAGGACTGATTTCCTTTGGGATGGACTAGTTGGATCTCCTTGCAGTCCAAGGGACTCTCAAGAGTCTTCTCCAACACCACAGTTCAAAAGCATCAATTCAGTGCTTAGCTTTCTTTATAGTCCAACTCTCACATCTATACTTGACTACTAGAAAAACCATAGCTTTAACTAGATGGACATTTGTAGGCAAAGTAATGTCTCTGCTTTTGAATATGCTGTCTACGTTGGTCATAACTTTTCTTCCAAGGAGCAGGTATCTTTTAATTTCATGGCTGCAGTCACCATCTGCAGTGATTTTGGAGCTCAGAAAAATAAAGTCTGTCACTGTTTCTATTGTTTCCCCATTTTTGCCATGAAGTGATGGGACCAGATGCCATGATCTAAGTTTTCTGAATGTTGAGTTTTAAACCAACTTTTCCACTCTCCTCTTTCACTTTCATCAAGAGGCTCTTTAGTTCCTCTTCACTTTCTGCCATAAGTGTGGTGTCCTCTGCATATCTCAGGTTATTGATATTTCTCTCGGCAATCCTGATTCCAGCTTGTGCTTCATCCAGCCCAGTGTTTCTCATGATGTACTCTGCATATAAGTTAAATAAGCAGGGTGACAATATACAGCCTTGACATACTCCTTTCCTGATTTGGAACCAGTCTGTTGTTCCATGTCCAGTTCTAACTGTTGCTTCTTGACCTGCATACGGATTTCTCAAGAGGCAGATTGTGAGGCAAGCAGAAGTAACGCAACTTAGATTAGGAGTAGGCCTTCCTACTATCAGGTAGCTTTCGCTTAACAATGACCACTGTTAGCCAATTAGGACCAATTAGCTTTCACAGATGTTTGCCAATTAGGAAATTAGGAATGTGGCGGAAACCCCCAGGAAAGTCCCGCATGCGCGAAAGTATTGACCAATGAAATTGCTTTGCAAACGTGTAACCAATCCGCTTCTCACCCTATAAATTTGTGTAACAGCTTGGGCTCGGGGCTCTCTGACTTGCACCACTGCGTTGGTTGTGGGCGGAGAGTCCTGGCTCGAGTCAGTAATAAACTTCCCTTCCTGCGAGTTGCATTGTCTTGGAGGCCTTCTCTCTTCCCGCTCGGGGATTCGGACATCAGGCATAAGACAGATCAGGTGGTCTGGTATTCCCATCTCTTTCAGAATTTTCCACAGTTTGTTGTGATCCACACAGTCAAAGGTTTTGGCATAGTCAATAAAGCAGAAGTAGATGTTTTTCTGGAACTCTCCTGCTTTTTCAATGATCCAAAGGAAGTTGGCAATTTGATCTCTGGTTCCTCTGCCTTTTCTAAATCTAGTTTGAACATCTGGAAGTTCATGGTTCATGTACTGTTGAAGCCTGGCTTGGAGAATTTTGACCATTACTTTGCTAGTGTGTAACATGAGTGTAATTGTGCTGTAGGTTGAACATTCTTTGGTATTGCCTTTCTTTGGGGTTGGAATGAAAACTGACCTTTTCCAGTCCCTTTGTGATCACCAAAATTGCCAACTGAAAGAAAAACGCACAACCTGAGAATTGTGAGTTAAATTTTTTTCAGGGTCTTACTGAGAAAGATAGCCTAGAAAAGAGCCTCTCAGACAGCTCTGAGAAACTGCTCCAAAGTAGTAGGGTGGAGGCTAGTTTAGATGTATTTTTTGTTATGAAGTGCATGCAGTCACACTTACATCTTGGTAAAAGATTACTGCAGTCACAAAGAACAGATATATTGAGTTTAGTGATTATAGTGTTTTCCTGTGTATAGGAAGAGGCAAGAAGTATAATTCATTAAAATTCTTCCTGAAATGCATACAACCTTCCAAGGGCCTGTTTATCCAAAGCACAGGGCATCCTGTCAGTCTCCAGTCTTTTCTGTCTGAAGCATAGGATGATTCATCCTATTTCCTTCATCTCTCTGTCTGAAGTACAAAGTACACTGTTGGTCAGCGACTGCATGGGTTATAGTTCACGGGGGCTTCAAAGAGCTGGACAAAACTGAGCGACTGAGCGCTCACACAGTGGGTTAATCTTTGTGGACTTGGATAGTGAGCAAAATGTTCTTTGCTCTTCTTTTGTTTGCATGCTGTTATATTGTTTCAAATTTTCTCTTTATAAAAAGTTCTAGAATAAGCATCCTTTTGTCTATATTTTTATGTGCATGTAAAGGCTTTTTTTAAGACTTAAGTCCTAGAAGTGAAATTTCCTCATCAAAGTGTATATACGTTTTACATTTGAACACACTGGCAGCTTCACTCCCAGGAAACGTCACCAACCTGCTCTTTCACCTACTTGATACAAAAAGGCTTGGTTCTACACATTCTTGCCATCAGTAGGTATTATTAGTCTTTTCAGTTTTTTCAAACCTGAGAAACAAAACAAAATATAGTGCTATGGCTTAAATTTATATACCCCTTTAAGTTGAACATCTTTTCGTATGTTGTTCTTAATATGTGAACTCCCTGTTAATAAACTTTGTCCATTTTTCTTTTCACTTATTTGGACTTTCTTATTGATTTTTAGAAGCTCTTCATATATTTATGAATAGTAATCCCTATAACTTCATAAATATTGCTTTCCAGAAGTTTGTAATTTGTTGTTTAATTTACTAATGACTTTTCTGTTCTAGAAGTTACTTTTATCTATGCTTTTGTTAAATTCTCTGTATATGTTTTAGAAAAGGTATCTGGGTTATATGTGCTTCCCCAATTTTTTCAATACATTTTCTTAAATTTTTTCTTAAAGATTACATCTTTAAAAAAAAAAAAAAAAGCTCTTAAATGCAGCTACTTTATTTTATGGCATGAGCTTTGTGTGTGTCATTTTGTTTTACCAAATGCATAGTCAATTATTCCAGAAGTGTTGTTAAAATGATTCCATGTTTCCCCCATTGATCTGAGATACTACTTTAATCACAGATACAGGTAATAGTACTACAAATCCTGAATCTATTATTAAAACTTACCATTCTGTTCAGTTACTCTGTTGAGCCTGTGCATGTAACATAAGGTTTCAACAGTGATCCTTATGGTCTTCTCACTGTTGCAGTGGTAAAGAATCCACCTGCCAATGCAGGAGACTCAGGAGACACGGTTTGATCCCTGGGTTGGGAAGATCCTTGGAGTAGGAAATGACACCCACTCCAGTATTCTTGCCTGGAAAATTCCATGGACAAAAGTGACTGGTGGGATACAGTCAACAGAGTCACAAAGAGTCAGATGGGACTGAGCAGCTGAGCTCGTACATGTGAACATTATAGTATTTATTAATCATCTATGTCAAATGTTCCCTGGTTATTCTTACATATTTTCTCTTCCATTTGAATGTCCGTGAAAACTCTGGCAGAAATTTTGTTTTATTCTACAAGTTGGTAGGAAGAAAGATAACATCATTAAATATTGAATTTTCCTTCTAGACACAACAGTTCAGTTCAGTCACTCAGTCATGTCCAACTCTTTGCAACCCCGGGACTGCAGCATGCCAGGCTTCCCTGTCCACCACCAACTCCCGGAGTTTACTCAAACTCATGCCCATTGAGTCAGTGATGCCATCCAACCATCTCATCCTCTGTCGTCCCCTCTCCTCCTGCCTTCAATCTTTCCCTGCATCAGGGTCTTTTACAATGAGTCAGCTCGCATCAGGCGGCCAAAGTATTGCAATTTCAGCTTCAACATCAGTCCCTCCAATGAACACCCAGGACTGATTTCCATTAGGATGGACTGGTTGGATCTCCTTGCAGTCCAAGGGACTCTCAAGAGTCTTCTCCAACACCACAGTTCAAAAGCATCAATTCTTCAGTGCTCAGCTTTCTTTATAGTCCAACTCTCACATATAGATACATAATGTCTGTTTATTACATCTCCCTTAATGACATAACTTTTTGTTTCATAATTTTAGTTTTCTTTCTATACATCTTGTATATGTCTTTTAAGGTTTATACCTAATGTTCTATGTTTTGTGTTGCTGAATGCAGGGGATATTTTTTTATTTCAAATTTCATTTCTAATTCTAATTTTCTAATTTCAGTTTCATTTCTAATCAGTTACTGTTAACATGTATAAGAAAGCACTTCATTCTTATACATTTATTTATATTTTGCTGATTTATCAAAATTTTTTAATTTCTTTCTTTGGATATCCAGTATGTAGATAGATGCAAATGCTCTCTCCTCTTTCCAATACTATAATTCATTAAAAAATTTTATTTGTTCTTTAGCCACTTTCAGAATAATGATAATAGTGGTATTCTTGTCACATTCCTGTCCTTAATAATAATTCAATAACATTAAATGTAATACTTATTCTATGTTTCTTATAAATGTTCTTTACTGAAATTTTTGCTCCTGTTCAAGCCTATTGAATTATGTTTTTAAAATCAGAAATGATAACTCAATTGGATCCAATATTTAGGCAAATAGAGAGATGGTCAAATGATTTATTTTTCTAATAGTGGTTAAAATGGTCAACTATCTACAAATTAACCCTGATAGAGAACTGTTCATTCATAATTAGGATGCTAATATTTGGCTTTAATTTATCACTTATTATGTACCAGGGACTACTATAAATACCACATATGTATCATCTTATTTGTTTCCCAGTTACTACATACTATATTTTTAATGCAGTGCTGGATCTAGTTTGTTAACACATTATTGAGGACTTTTGCCTCTATGCTCTTAAGTAGTCGGATATTTTGTTGAGGTTGATTTTTTGTTTTGGGGGGAGGGTTTGGTTTGTTTTTTGTTTTTATCGCTTCTGTTTTTTTCCATTTTTTTTTCCATTTATTTTTATTGGTTGGAGGCTAATGACTTTACAATATTGTAGTGGTTTTTGCCATACATTGACATGAATCAGCCATGGATTTACATGTGTTCCCCATCCCGATCCCCCCTCCCGCCTCCCTCTCCATCCCATCCCTCTGGGTCTTCCCAGTGCACCAGCCCTGAGCACTTGTCTCATGCATCCAACCTGGGCTGGTGATCTGTTTCACCCTTGATAGTATACTTGTTTCAATGCTGTTCTCTCAGAACATCCCACCCTCACCTTCTCCCACAGAGTCCAAAAGTCTGTTCTGTACATCTGTGTCTCTTTTTCTGTTTTGTATATAGGGTCATTGTTACCATCTTTTTAAATTCCATATATATGTGTTAGTATACTGTAATGGTCTTTATCTTTCTGGCTTACTTCACTCTGTATAATGGGCTCCAGTTTCATCCATCTCATTAGAACTGATTCAAATGAATTCTTTTTAATGGCTGAGTAATATTCCATGGTGTATATGTACCACATCTTCCTTATCCATTCGTCTGCTGATGGGCATTTGGGTTGCTTCCATGTCCTGGCTATTATAAACAGTGCTGCGATGAACATTGGGGTGCATGTGTCTCTTTGAGATCTGGTTTCCTTGGTATGTATGCCCAGAAGTGGGATTGCTGGGTCATATGGCAGTTCTATTTCCAGTTTTATAAGGAATCTCCACACTGTTCTCCACAGCGGCTGTACTAGTTTGCATTCCCACCAATAGTGTAAGAGGGCTCCCTTTTCTCCACACCCTCTCCAGCATTTATTGCTTGTAGACTTTTGGATAGCAGCCATTCTGACTGGTGTGTAATGGTACCTCATTGAGGTTTTGATTTGCATTTCTCTGATAATGAGTGATGTTGAGCATCTTTTCATGTGTTTATCACTTCTTATCTGGGGAGTTTTCCAGCCTCATAGAATGGTGAGTCTTTTTAATCATTTTCTACGCTCTGTGCTCTGGAATTTTTAATTAATATACAGTGTGTCTTTTTAGTCACAAGCCAGAATCAAGATAGGCAGGAGCAACATCAAAAACCTCAGATATGTGGATGATACCACTCTAATGGCATAAAGCAAAGAGGAACTAAAGAGCCTCTTGATGAGGATAAAGGAGGAGAGTGAAAGAGTCAGCTTAAGACTAAATACTAAAAAAAAAAAAAAAAAAAAGATCATGGCATCCAGCCCCATTACTTCATTGTAAATGGAAGGGGAAAAGGTGGACATAGTGACAGATTTCCTCTTCTTGAGCTCCAAAATCACTGTGGACAGTGACTGCAGCCATGAAATCAGAAATAGTCTTTTAAAATTAAATTTTTTCTTGGCAGGAAAGCGATGACAAACCTAGACAGTGTATTGAAAAGCAGAGACATCACTCTGCCAACAAAGGTCCATATAGTCAAGGCTATGGTTTTTCCAGTAATCATGTATGAATATGAGAGTTGGACTATAAAGAAAGCTAAGCACCGAAGAATTGATGCTTTTGAACTGTGGTGTTGGAGAAGACTCTTGAGAGTCCCTTGGACAGCAAGGAGATCAAGTCAGTCAATCTTAAGGGAGATCAACCCTGAATATTCACTGAAAGGAATGATGCTGCAGCTGAAGATCCAAGATTTTGGTCATCTGATGTGAATAGACAACTCATTGGAAAAGTCCCTAATGCTAAGAAAGAAGGAGAAGAGGGCATCAGAGGATGAGATGGCTGGACAGCATCAATGATGCAATGATTATTAACTTGGGCAAACTTTGGGAGATGGTGAGGTACAACAAGGCCTGGCGTGCTACAGTCCATGGGGTCACAAAGAGTCGGACACAACTAGGTGACTGAATAACAACAACAATGTCTTTTTAATGAAGATTTGGTTTTTAAATTTCCTAAAAACCTGTCTAGATAAGTTGACTTTTTACAGGTACATGTTTACCACTTTAAAAATTTTATCCATTGGTTTTCTATTGTTTCTAAATTCAGCTGTGGACACTACATGCTTTTTGTAAATCATTTATTTTCTCTATATTTAAAGTGTACAATATGAAGATTTGATATACATACAGATTGTCAAATGATCACCACAGTCAAGCCAGTTAACACATTCATCACCTCACAGAGCTAGCATTTTAGAGAAAGAGATGAGAACACAAGTTTTACTCCCAACCAATTTCAAGTACACAACACAGTATTAACTATAGCCACACTCTAGCCCTGGGCTAACTCTGATTCTATGAGTTTTTAACTTTTTTGTATACCACATATAAGAAAGATCTTACAGTGTTAGTCTTTCTGTGTTTGACTCATTTCACTTCATGTAATTCATGTAACATAATGCCCTCATATTTCATTCATGTTGTTGCAAATAGCAGGACTTTATTTTTAAGGGTGAACAATATATATAATATATTATGCCACTATGTCATTATATATTTATTTATCAATAGACACTTAGATTTTTTTTCCCATATCTTGACCATTGTGAATAATTCTGCAATGAATTGGGAGTGCAGACATCTCTTCAATATCCTGTTTTCATTTCCTTTGGATATATGCTCAGAAGTAGGATTGTTGGATCATATGGTAGTTCTATTTTTAAACTTTTGAGGAATCACCATATTGTTTTCCACAGTGGCTGTACAAATTTACATTCCCACCAACTGTTGACAAGTGTTCTCCGTTTTAAAATTTGATATATGATTGACACGTAACATTGTATTAGTTTTAGGTGTACAACATAGTGATGCGATATATGTATATATTGCAAAACGGTCACCACAAAAAGTCTAGTTAGTGATCATAAGCATGTATAGTTAGACTTTTTTTTTTCTTGTGATGAGAACTTTTAAGATACACTCTCTTAATAACTTTCATATATACAGTACATCATTATGAACTATAGTCACCATGCTGTACATTTTACCCCCATGCCCTAATTATTTATAACTGAAAGTTTGTACTTTTGACCCCCTTCACCCATTTCTCCCAGCCCTCAACACCCCACCTCTGGCATCCATCAATCTATTCTCTGTATCACTGAGTTTGGCTCTGTTTTAGATTCAACATGTACTTGAGATCATACAGCATTTGTATTTTACTGTCTACTTATTTCAGTAATTATAATGTCCTCAAGATCCATCCATGTTGTCACAGATGGTAAGATTCACTTATTTTAGTGGCTGAATAATATCCCATTTTCTTTATATTTATCTTTATATATCCCATTTCTCTATGTTTATCTTTATATATCCCATTTAAATTATAAAATAATTGTCTTTATCCATTCATCCATCAACGGACATTTAGGATGCTTCCTTGGCTATTGTAAATAATATAGTAATTAGTTATTGTAAATAGTACTACAGTGAACTAGGGGTGCAGATATCTTCTAAAGTTAGTGTTTTCATTTCCTTCAGATAATCTTCCAGAAGTATCAATAACACTTCTGCTTATTCTATGAAATACACTGTCATGCACCATAACTGTGGATTTATAGTTTGTATTTCTACCTGGTTTTGCTTTGTCTTAAAAGCATTATGCTTTTGTGGTATAAATTGCTGACTCATTTCTTCTTAATAGAATCACAGGTTTCAACCTGGAGTGACCTGAGTAGAGATTGGCATGTAGTCTCTTGATTGCTTCTGTAGCTGCTCTCTTAGCAGTTGTGGCAGCTGTAGCCTGGCTGACTGTCCCTACACCAGCTCTACCCTAGAGACAGCAGGGAGAGTTACTTAGGCTTAGGAATTTGAATCCTTTTTATCTGATATTAACATCATCACACTACCTTTACTTTTGTTAGTATTTCCCCACTATAATTTTTTGAATTTATTATTTACAATCTTTGTTTTGTCATTTCAGTTTAGGTATGTTTCTCATGAAATTCAATTTCTATTCACAAGAAATGCTCAAATACAACAGTCTTGACAGTTCTTATATTTTGATAGGAAATTTACCTTATTCCCATTAATAATGGTAGTCCATATGTTTAGATATATTCTTGTCATCTTATGCTTTTTTTAACAAGTTTTTCTTATTTATTTTTTCTTTCTCACCTTTATTGGGTGGATCCCATTCTCTTTATCAATTTTTTTTCTTTTTCTTCCAAATTTATTCACCATTTTCCTGTGGTCACACTTAAATTTTTAACAGTATTCTAAAGAAAATCAACTTCTTTTAAATTCTATATGTGAAACTATTTGACAAACAGTTTTTTATACCCAGCTCAAGTTTTAATAGTTTCTTTATTTACCACTTTTTTCTTGTTAGATCTTTTCCTAGGATACTGAAACTATTGTTTTCTTTATTCTCCTCACAATGCTTGTGATATCAAGTGTGGGTTTTCACACCAAGCAATTCTACATTTCTCAGCAGACACCAATTCGTTATCCCTCAAATTAACTCCATTCTGATACTGCCATGCTAAGTCGTGTCAGTCAGGCTCAACTCTGCACGACCCTATGGGGTGTAGCCTGCCAGGCTCCCAGGTCCTTGGGATTCTCCAGGCAAGAATACTGGAGTAGGTTGCCATTCCCTTCTCTGGGGGCTCTTCCCAACCCAGAGATCAAACCCACATCTCTTAAGTCTCCTGCATTAGCAGGCGGGTTCTTTATCACTAGTGCCATCCAGGAAGCCCAATTCTGATACTATGGCTCAGACGGTAAAACGTCTGCCTACAGTGCTGGAGACCTAGGTTCAATCGCTGGGTCGGGAAGATCTCCTGGAGAAGGAAATGGCAACCCACTCCAGTATTCTTACCTGGAAAATCCCATGGATGAAGGAGGTTACTGTCCTTGGGTCGTAAAGAGTCGGACATGACTACGCAACTTCACTTTCACTTTTTACAGGTTAAGGGCTCAGTTTCACAAGAACCACCCCCCCGTCCCAGGCCACTTCAGATGCCAATCACAAGTAAAAGTTTTACCTGGGCTTCTGACCAATAAGTTATAAATCATTGTTTTAGTAATTTGTTGGAATGGCCCACAGATCCCAGGAAGACAGTAAGTAAACAATATTTACTTACCATCACTGTTTTATCATAAAAGTATACAGCTGAGGGACAGTTGAATGGAATTGATGCATAGGACAAGACATGGGGAATGGAAATACACCGTGCCTTCTCTGGATGTGTCAGCATCTCAAGACGTGGATATGATTACCAAATTGGAAACTCTTCAAATCTCTTTGGTTAGGATTTTTTAGAGGCTTCAGTGTGTAGGCAGGATTGAATGAATAAATTCACTAGTAATTAGCTCAACCTCCAACCTCTCTTCCCTCCCTGCAGGGGACAAACGGGAGTGCAGATGGGATTGGACAGGCAGTTGTGCTGAAAGCTACAACCCTACAATTCTATGGTTGCTTCCTCTTGCAACAAGCCCCCTCTTTAGGGGCTTTCCAAAAAGTCGCCTTATTAATCCTATTAATTTAAAATCAGGTGTCGTTGAAAGAGGCATCTTGTGATAACAAAAGACCTTTAACCTTTCTCATTCCAGAGGTTTGTCAGGAACTGGGGACAAAAATAAAACATAACAAAAGATGTTCCTATCATTTTTAGGATAGGAAATTATAAGGGTTTTAGGAGCTCTGGGCAGGATTTAACAAAGACCAAGATAAATATTTATAATATTACAATATCACAGATGTACTTCATGTTTTTCTAGAGAATATAATCTGGCAATTCTTAGATAACAGGCTGCAACATAGCAAATTTCTGAGTAATTGAATGTCAAAGTGTTTTTCTTTAATTCTTTCATATGAATCCTTTAAATAGTTTGTCCAAGGGTAAAACACTCAGCTCAGAATGCTTCTTCAAAAATCTGAAGATATTTTTTCCATAATTTTCTTGAATCTAGTACTACCCTGGACTAGTTGAATATCCCAAACCATCTCTTGATCTTTTAGATGTTAAGTTTCCTAAGTATTTTTTAAAATTTATTTTTAGTCTTCATATTCTGAAATTCCTCATGGATGTCCCCAAGTGTAGGGGACATTACTTGTGGACTGTAGGCCACCAGTTCCAACATTGAAACTATGTTAATGAAGAAAATTACAGACTGAAATGGTCAAATACAATGGTCTTGGCAACTCCCCAATGTTGCCAAGACCATTGTATAAATGATTTTTTTTTTTTTTTTTTCCATATTTACCTGTTCTGGTCTCATGGAAGCAATAGTCTCAGTTATTTCACTAAGGATATCAACTGTGCCTCTTTATAGTTTTACTTCGTGTGCTCTATTAGTTCTTTTTCCTCTACTTTTAGCTCTTCACTTTGCTGAATATATTCACGAAAATTTGTTGAAGGATGAGGATGGAGTCAGGGGTGGGATATTACAAGTGGAATGTGCTAGTACTTCTCTCCTGAGTTAAGAACTCATCACCCACACTGGATGTCACCAGCTCTCTAGGGAAGTGCCTGTCGCTTAAAAATAAGCCACCACATTCATTTCACCACCCAGGTAAAATGACTGTCACCACTAGGAAAAAATGAGTGGAAAACTGGATTATCTCCCAAATGCTTTGCTCATGCTTTCCGCAACCATTCACTGTAGTGCTTTTCCCTCCTGCTTCTTGTGTCTATTATGTTTGAAATTAGAAGATTTCTAACAGTTCTTCCACTGTCACTGTATAATTGTAAGGGATTAGATTTAGGTCATACCTGAATGGTCTAGTGGTTTTCACTACTTTCTTCAGTTTAAGTGTGAATTTGGCAATAAGCAGTTCATGATCTAAACAGTGGAAGTGAGAAATAGAGTCAAGGGATTAGATCTGATAGAGAGCCTGAAGAACTATGGACGGAGGTTTGTGACACTGTACAGGAGGCAGTAATCAAGATCATTCCCATGAAAAGGTAATGCAAAAAGGCAAATGGCTGTCTGAGGAGGCCTTACAAATAGCTGTGAAAAGAAGAGAAGTGAAAGGCAAAGAAGAAAAGGAAAGATATACCCATTTGAATGCAGAATTCCAAAGAATAGCAAGGAGAGATAAAAACAAAAAAAGCCTTCCTCAGAGATCAATGCAAAGAAATAGAGGAAAACAATAGAATGGGAAAGACTAGAGATCTCTTCAAGAAAATTAGAGATACCAAGGGAACATTTCATGCAAAGATGGGCTGAATAAAGCACAGAAATGGTAGGGAGCTAACAGAAGCAGAAGATATTAAGAAGAGGTGGCAAGAATACAGAGAAAAACTGTACAAAAAAGATCTTCATGATCCAGATAATCACGATGGTGTGATCACTCACCTAGAGCCAGACATCCTGGAATGTGAAGTCAAGTGGGCCTTAGGAAGCATCACTACGAACAAAGCTCGTGGAGGTGATGGAATTCCAGTTGAGCTATTTCAAATCCTGAAAGATGATGCTGTGAAAGTGCTGCACTCAATATGCCAACAAATTTGGAAAACTCATTACTGGCCACAGGACTGGAAAAGATCAGTTTTCACGGAGGGAGCTAAGATGGCGAAGGAATAGGATGGGGAGACCACTTTCTCCCCTACAAATCCACCGAAAGATCATTTGAACGCTGAGCAGACTCCACAAAACAACTTCTGATTGCTAGCAGAGGACATCAGACACCCAGGAAAGCAGCCCATTGTCTTTGAAAGGAGGTAGAACAAAATATAAAAGATAAAAAGAGAGACAAGAGAGTTAGGGACGCAGATCCATCCTGGGAAGGGAGTCTTAATAGAGGAAGTTTCCAAACACCAGGAAACCCTCTCACCACCGGGTCTGGGGGAAGTTTTCAAATCTCAGAGGGCAACCTAACTGGAAGGAAAAATAAACAAAACCCACAGATTACATGCCTAAAAACAACTCCCAGCAGAAAAGTACCCCAGACGCTCACATCTGCCACCAGCAAGTAGGGGCTGAACGGAGAGGAGCAGGCAGTATTTCTTAGGGTAACGACCGGGCCTAGAAAGCTCTGAGGGCAATCTGAGGGAATTGAGAGATAGCAACTTAAACTATAGAAAAAAGATCTTCATGACACAGATAACCAGAATGGTGTGATCACTCACCTAAAGCCAGACATCCTGGAATGTGAAGTCAAATGAGCCTTAGGAAGCAGCACTTTAAACAAAGCTAGTGGAAGTGATGGAATTCCAGTTGAGCTATTTCAAATCCTAAAAGATGATGCTGTGAAAATGCTGCACTCAATATGCCAGCAAATTTGGAAAACTCACCAGCGGCCACAGGACTGGAAAAGGTCAGTTTTCATTCCAATCCCTAAGAAAGGCAATGCCAAAGAATGCTCAAACTACCACACAATTGCACTCATCTCACATGCTAACAAAGTAATGCTCAAAATTCTCCAAGCCAGACTTCAACAGTACATGAACCATGAACTTCCAGACATTCAAGCTTGATTTAGAAAAGGCAGAGGAACCAGAGATCAAATTGCCAAAATCCACTGGATCATAGAAAAAGCAAGAGAGTTCCAGAAAAACCTCTACTTCTGCTTTATTGACTATGCCAAAGCTTTTAACCGTGTAGATCAAAACAAACTGTGGAAAATTCTGAAAGAGATGGGAATTCCAGACCACCTGATCTGCCTCTTGAGAAATCTGTATGCAGGTCAGGAAGCAACAGTTAGAACTGGACATGGAAAAAGAGGCTGGTTCAAAATGGGAAAATGAGTACGTCAAGGCTGTATACTGTCACCCTGCTTATTCAACTTAAATGCAGAGTACATCACAAGAAACGCTGGGCTGGAAGAAGCACAAGCTGGAGTCAAGATTGCTGGGGGAAATATCAATAACCTCAGATATGCAGATGACACCACCCTTATGGCAGAAAGTGAAGAGGAACTAAAGAGCCTCTTGATGAAAGTGAAAGAAGAGAGTGAAAAAGTTGGCTTAAAGCTTAACATTCAGAAAACTAAGATCATGGCATCTGGTCCCATCACTTCATGCAAGTAGATGGGGAAGCAGTGGAAACAATCACAGACTTTATTTGGGGGAAAAAATCACTGCAGATGGTGACTGCAGCCATGAAATTAAAAGATGCTTGTTCCTTGGAAGAAAAGATATGACCAACCTAGATAGCATATTAAAAAGCAGAGACATTACTTTGCCAACAAAGATCCATCTAGTCAAGGCTATGGTTTTTCCAGGAGTCATGTATGGATGTGAGATTTGGACTATTAAGAAAACTGAGTGCTGAAGAATTGATGCCTTAGAACTGTCGTGTTGGAGAAGACTCTTGAGAGTCCCATGGACTGCAAGGAGATCCAACCAGTCCATCCTAAAGAGATCAGTCCTGGGTGTTCATTGGAAGGACTGATGTTGAAGCTGAAACTCCAATACTTTGGCCACCTGATACGAAGAACTCACTCATTTGAAAAGACCCGATGCTGGGAAAGATTGAAGGTGGGAGAAGAAGGGGACAGCAGAGGATGAGATGGTTGGATGGCATCACTGACTCATTGGACATGAGTTTGAGTAAACTCCGGGAGTTGGTGATAGACGGGAGGCCTGGCGTGCTGCAGTCCATAGGGTGGCAAAGAGTCAGACACAACTGTGCAACTGAACTGAATAGTTCTTTTATCTTTTCTCTCTACCTGTGTGTGCACAGTCATTCTATCATGTCCAGTTCTTTGCAGCCTCATGGACCACAGTCCACCAGACTCCTCTGCCCATGGAATTTTCCAGGCAAGAATACTGGAGTTGGTGCCATTTCCTACTCCAGGGCATCTTCCTGATGCAGGGATTGAACTTGCATCTCTTGCATCTCCTGCATTGGCAGATGTATTCTTTACCACTAGTGCCATCTGGAAAACCTCTTTCTCTCCTTATGTCATAAATATGGACTTCAGCCTGTAGTCTTCTTCTTTAAGGTAGTTCCAACTATCTTATGTGGTGATGGTTTAGTCTCCAAGTCTTGTTTGACTCTTTGCGGCCCCATGAACTGTAGCTCATGAGACTCCTCATTTCATGGGATTTCCCAGGCAAGAAAATTGGTGTAGGTTGCCATTTCCTTCTCCAGGGGATTTTCCCAACCCAGGGATCAAAACTGCCTCTCCTGCATTGCAGTCTCCTATATTGCAGGTAGATCCTTTGCCACTAGGCACCAGGGATTCCCAATAATGATAATCATGGTAAAACTTTTTCTTAAGGATTTTTTATACGGGCCATCTTTTTAAAGTCTTTTTTTTTTTTTTTTTTTTTATTAGTTGGAGGCTAATTACTTCACAACATTTCAGTGGGTTTTGTCATACATTGATATGAATCAGCCATAGATTTACACGTATTCCCCATCCCGATCCCCCCTCCCACCTCCCTCTCCACCTGATTCCTCTGGGTCTTCCCAGTGTACCAGGCCCGAGCACTTGTCTCATGCATCCCACCTGGGCTGGTGATCTGTTTCACCATAGATAGTATACATGCTGTTCTTTTGAAATATCCCACCCTCACCTTCTCCCACAGAGTTCAAAAGTCTGTTCTGTACATCTGTGTCTCTTTTTCTGTTTTGCATATAGGGTTATTGTTACCATCTTTCTAAATTCCATATATATGTGTTAGTATGCTGTAATGTTCTTTATCTTTCTGGCTTACTTCACTCTGTATAAGGGGCTCCAGTTTCATCCATCTCATTAGGACTGATTCAAATGAATTCTTTTTAACAGCTGAGTAATATTCCATGGTGTATATGTACCACAGCTTCCTTATCCATTCATCTGCTGATGGGCATCTAGGTTGCTTCCATGTCCTGGCTATTATAAACAGTGCTGCGATGAACATTGGGGTGCACGTGTCTCTTTCAGATCTGGTTTCCTCAGTGTGTATGCCCAAAAGTGGGATTGCTGGGTCATATGGCAGTTCTATTTCCAGTTTTTTAAGAAATCTTTTTTAAAGTCTTTTATTGAATTTGTTATAATATTGCTTCTGTTTTGGCTTTTTGGCTGCAAGGAACATAGGATCTTAGCTGTCCAACCAGGGATCAAACCAATACTCCTTGCATTGGAAGAAGTTCTAACTACTGGACCACCAGGGAACTATCTTCTATGTCTTAGCAATTCCTCAAAATGTTTGCATCACTGATGATATTCTGTATTCTAACAATGATAGGTACTTAATCTTTGTAAAATGTATCCATTCTATAATTTCTTGAGATTGGGAGTATGAAAGGAGGTTGGCCAATGCCCTTAGCCACCTTCAGCTAAACTATCTGCTACACAAAGAAGCCAACAAAGAAGAAGAAGCTGTATGCTTTGCTAAGGATCTCAGCACCCGTTGACGACAGTGGCACTTGAACCTGCTCACCTGTGATTTCAAAGTATGTGTATTCCCCACTGCACTACATTCAGGCTATGTGACTGGGACTGGAGAGCATTCCCAAGTGCATAAAAATGTGAGTGGCATCTCTGTGGTGATTAGCTTTGGGAGGCACAGTTGGTGATTAATAGCTAGTAGTTGTAGAGCTCACTTTTGAGAAACTTCTCTTGGAACAGTGGAATAGGCACACAGACGATGGGCAAATTGAAGGAGTCAGTTATGGGACTGGAGGCAATCTGGTGATTGAGGGTCAGGGAGGAGTCCCAAACGACAAGAGAGAGGTGGTTATGCACATATACATACATACATATCTTCAGTAAGCTGCTATGGGACAAACCAATATTAAACCATCAGTACCACTAAGCCCTTGCAAATCTCTTTCTCAAGGTCAGAACCACTCAGCCTATCTGGACGAACCAGGTGTCAGCCTGGCTTGCCCATGGAAGCACTGCTACAGATGTGTCTTCCTGTTTGCAGTTCTTCCCTGTCATACCTCCCCTGCCTCTGGCAAACCTGCTCCCTCAATGTGTTCTCTCTATGTATAAACTCACAGCTGAGACCTTTTAATTGACAGCCAGATTTGCAATGGTCTTTGGCCCAATATATCCCAGGAAGTGCTACATTATAGTTCAGATGGTAAAGAATCTGTCTGCAAGGGAGGAGACCCGGGTTCAATCCGTGGGTCAGGAAGACCCCCTGGAGAAGAAAATGGCAACCCACTCCAGTTTTCTTGCCTGGATAATTCCATGGACAGAGGAGCCTGGTGGGCTACAGTCCATGGGGTCACAAAGAGTCAGACACAACTAAGTGACTAACACACACACACACATCCCAGGAAGTGTTTGTCTGTGAGCTAAATTGCAGCTGACTTTCAGACTCCAAAAAGCATGCTTTGATACGCATTAAGAACACAGTCCTGGCAGATTCAAGTCAATGTATGGCAAAACCAATACAATATTGTAAAGTAAAATAAATAAATAAATTAAAAAAAAAAAAAAATAAAGCACAGTCCTGAAAAGAACAGGAGCAGGTAATGCTGTTAATTCCCAAAATGCTATTCAGGTCAGTTCATGACATCACAGAAATCTAGACCAGTTCCTTTCCCAGCCTCTTCAATGCAGTCACTATGCAGGAAGAAATGAGATGTCCTGCCTGCCCGCATACCCATATCCACCAAATCTTTGCCCTCCTGTTTGTACATGATTTTCTGTTAGTTTGAGATGTGTGATCTTAAGAAATCTGTATGCAGGTCAGAAAGCAAAAGTTAGAACTAGACATGGAACAATAGACTGGTTCAAAATAGGAAAATGAGTATGTCAAGGCTGTATATTGTCACCCTGCTTATTTAACTTATATGCAGAGTACATCATGAGAAATGCTGGGCTGGAGGAAGCACAAGCTAGAGTCAAGATTGCCAGGAGAAATATCAATAACCTCAGATATGCAGATGACACCACACTTATGGCAGAGAGTGAAGAGGAACTAAAAAGCCTCTTGATGGAAGTGAAAGAGGAGAGTGAAAAAGTTGGCTTAAAGCTTAACATTCAGAAAACATTAAGATCATGGCATCTGGTTCCATCGCTTCATGGCAAGTAGATAGGGAAGCAGTGGAAACAATGACAGACTTTATTTTTCTGGGCTCCAAAATCACTGCAGATGGTGACTGCAGCCATGAAATTAAAAGATGCTTGCTCCTTGGAAGAAAAGCTATGACCAACCTAGATAACATATTAAAAAGCAGAGACATTACTTTGCCAACAAAGGTCCATCTAGTCAAGACTATGGTTTTTCCAGGAGTCATGTATGGATGTGAGATTTGGACTATTAAGAAAGCTGAGTGCTAAAGAATTGATGCTTTTGAACTGTGGTGTTGGAGAAGACTCTTGAGAGTCCCTTGGACTGCAAGGAGATCCAGCCAGTCCATCCTAAAGGAGATCAGTCCTGAGTGTTCATTGGAAGGACTGCTGTTGAAGCTGAAACTCCAATACTTTGGCCACCTGATGCGAAGAACTGACTCATTTGAAAAGACCCTGATGCTGGGAAAGATTGAAGTCGGGAGAAAGGGACAACAGAGGATGAGATGGTTGGATGGCATCACCGACTCAATGGGCATGAGTTTGAGTAAACTCCGGGAGTTGGTGATGGACAGGGAGGCCTGGCGTGCTGCAGTCCATGGGGTCACAAGGAGTCAGACACGATCGAGCAACTGAACTAAACTGAACTGAACTGAGATGTGTGAAGAAGATTCATTCCTGTACCACAAAGTTTCTAGACAATTTCAGCTGACATACATCTAGAGAAAAAAATGACCCCCTTTAGAATAATCTCTTCTATAAGTACCTCTGATCCATTACCACAAGCCCTTTAAAACCAGACCCATTAGAGGTAACACAAGGCAGATCAAGGCAGCTTTCCTTACGGTTGATTGTGTGGGGAAATTTTCAATTTCCTAGTGGGTTACTAGCTTTTTGCTTAAGCTTTTAGCTAATCTCACCTACATTGTTAATAAGGCTGCTTTCCTAACTTCAAATCCTCTGACTTCCGGGGTCAGCCTCAGATATTTCATCTCAGAATCCCTCGATCCCTCCACCAAGCCATGCAGAATCTCCCCAGGCTTTTACTAGTCAGCTCAATGTCATACTCTCCATGAAGTCTGCTGGGACCACACAGCACACACTCACTCGCCTGAATTCCTGAAATAGTCACATAATAAAAACACCTACCATATGTTCATTTGCTATAAATCTCTGCCATTAAAGGCTGAACTCCTTGAAAGAAAGGACCCTGTTAGCCACCAATGTTTCTGTATATCCAGCACTAAGCATGGCTCCTGGTGAAGAGTGAGCTTCAGAGAATGTTATCTGGGGCTCTCGGTGCCCTGATGCTGAGCACACATGAAGAGCTGTGCAATCATGGGGAAGGTGGGGCTGGTATCAAGGTCAACTGCCAAACTTGAATCAATGCTGAAATCAAATCTAGGAGCTACAGGTGCTCAGAGACAAGTGAGTCTGGCAGACAAGGGCACAGCAGTCCAGGAAAATCCCTAAGTGTTCCCTCATCTCACCACCTCTTAAGTTCTCTAACATTCTTAAAGAACCCACAAAAAGTGCCTTGAAACCACTTGCTGGCTTGTGCTGCCACTGCCAAAGCTCCCATGCCTATTTGATTCACCCCTGTGTATGTACTCATTACATGAGCAAATACTGTCGACATGACCCCTATCACAGTTCATACTAGCTTAACAGATGCATAAAACTGGCCTGTTCTCTTGGTTCCTGCAACTCCATCCCCAAAGCCGGTCAGATTCTCAAGGAAACACTACCACAGCACACTGCACTTCCTACTCCCAAGTGCTATTGACATTTCTCATTTCCCTTCAGTTTGTGAGCAACGCGAGACATTGACTGTCTTGTTCATCTTTGCACCTCAAGAGCCTGGCATGACAGTGTTAAGCCTAATGCTTAGGAAAGTGTCTGGCACACATATTTTTTTTTCCCTAAGGTTGCTACCAGTATATTATTTTTAAAACCTTTTTTTATTTTATATTGAAATATATCCAATTAACAGTGTTATGATAGTTTCAGGTGGACAGGAAAAGGACTCAGTTCAGTTCAGTCATTCAGTCGTGTCCAACTTATTGCTACCCCATGGACTGCAGCACGCCAGGCCTCCCTGTCCATCACCAACTCCTGGAGTTTACTCAAACTCATGTCCATTGAGTCAGTGATGCCATCCAACCATTTTATCCTCTGTCATCCCATTCTCTTCCTGCCTTCAATCTTTCCCAGCATCAGGGTCTTTTCAAATGAGTCAGTTCTTCGCATTAGGTGGCCAAAGTATTGGAATTTCAGCTTCAACATCAGTCCTTCCAATAAACACCCAGGACTGATCTACTTTAGGATGGACTGGTTGGATCTCCTTGCTCTCCTTGCTCAAGGGAATCTCAAGGGTCTTCTCCAACACCACAGTTCAAAAGCATCAATTTTGAACTCAGCTTTCTATATAGTCCAACTCTCATATCCGTACACGATTACTGGAAAAACCATAGCTTTGACTAGATGGACCTTTGTTGGCAAGGTGATGTCTCTGCTTTATAATATGCTGTCTAGGTTGGTCATAACTTTCCTCCCAAGGAACAAACATCTTTTAATTTCATGGCTGCAGTCACCATCTGCAGTGATTTTGGAGCCCCCCAAAATAAAGTCTCTCATTGTTTCCAATGCTTCCCCATATATTTGCGATGAACTGATGGGACCAGATGCCATGATCTAAGTTTTCTGAATGTTGAGTTTTAAGCCAACTTTTTCACTCTCCTCTTTCACTTCCATCAAGAGGCTCTTTAGTTCTTTTTTGCTTTCTTCAATAAGTGTGGTGTCATCTGCATATCTGAGATTATTGATATTTCTCCCAACAATCTTGACTCTAGCTTGTGTTTCATCCAGCCCAGAGTTTCTCATGATGTACTCTGAATATAGGTTAAATAAGTGGGGTGACACTATACAGCCTTGACATACTCCTTTTCCTATTTTGAACCAGTCTGTTGTTCCATGTCCAGTTCTAACTGTTGCTTCCTGACCTGCATACAGATTTCTCAGGAGGCAGGTCAGGTGATCTGGTATTCCCATCTCTTTCAGAATTTTCCACAGTTTATTTTGATCCACAGTCAAAAGCTTTGGCATAGTAAATAAAGCAGAAATAGATGTTTTTCTGGAACTCTCTTGCTTTTTCGATGGGCCTTGCCATATATATACATTTATCCATTCTCCCCCAAGCCTGTTGGATGGAAAGATACAATCTAGTACAACTGTTACCTTTGAAGTAAAATTTGAATCTCCTACTTCATTTTCATGTCCAGAACTGTTTTCAATAATGCCTTTACCTGGACCCATCCCTCAATGTTCAGGGCTCACCAACTTGTTCCTTTCAGGCCTTCTTGCCCAAACTGGAGATGAATTCATGGGGAGAACATCTCTCCAGAGACATCTAGGGGAATAGCATCAGGGACAGAGCTAGCAAGGGAGTGACCAGAGGAGCCAGAGACCAGAGAACATGGGATTCTGGTGTGCAAGCAGGAGCAGACTGCCTGGAAGACAGGTGAGCATCAACCAGTGTAAGAGGGACAATGGATTGGGAATAGGAGACTCACTGACATCCTTTGAACAACAGTTTTGGTAGAAACTGAAGCCAAGCCCTGTATGCAAAGGAATGAGTTGTGACTTGCCTGTGAAAAAGTAGAGCATGGGATGAGATTTTCAAGAGCTGAGATAAAGATAAGGTGAGAATTATGGTTCCATCCTTAAGAGGAAACAGGATATGTAATGGAGTGACATGGCAACTCTACCCTTAATGCTACTGGTGGACATTGACCTGAAATGCTGTCCGATACTGATGTGATTGCTACATGTCATATGGAAGAGATGGGCTTCCCAAAAGGAGACAAGATCCATTGGGAGGATCCAGGAATCACTTTATTAGAAGTAAAAGCAGATTGCTTGAGTGAGGGCCAATCAGCTGAATGGTGCCCAAAGAGATGTTTAGCTGACACAGTAATTTCTAAAATATGAATATCTTTTAGGTAAAAATAAGAACAGTTTGTGGGGGAAGAGGTCTCACTACTATCTATTTTATCAAATTGCACATTTTATATCCCTATGTTATTTACTTGACGATCTTAAAGGCTGAGATGGTTGGATAGCATCACCAATTCAATGGACAAGAACTTGGGCAAACTCTGAGATGATGAGGGATATGGAGGTCTGGTGTGCTACAGTCCATGGGGTCACAAAAAGTCAGATACAACTTAGCAACTGAACAACAGCAACAACTCAGAAGCTCAGACGGCATCTGAGCTTCTGGCACCTACCTTATAGTGTCCAGGAAACTGAAATGGAAGTATTGATTAGGTGCCTGAAGGTATCCAATACCTGCAGGCTTAGGCTAGGGGAGGAAGACAAAACATATGGAAGACATATTCATTCTCAGAGAACTAAGAGGAAATGTTTGATCCTGGGAAGAAGTGGAAGAGTCTTCTCTCTGGTCCTGTTCTGGGGAGCAGAGTTCACAAAGTCACTGGTCTTTTAGCTGCATGCCTTTCAGCCATCCTTAGGGCATGGGAAGCTCTAAAGAAGGGGTTCCCAAGTTTGCCTGAAGGACAGAGATTACTTCCAGTATTACAACATTTGTGTCCATATGAAAAAAGGGAGCATCACTGGGGTTTATACGGTGCTGGGGTTTTACATGCTTTTCAACTACAGACTTTCTTTCCAGAAACTCAAACATGAGCAGCTGGCTACACAAGTACCACTGAAGGGGTTAAATTGGAGGGCACTGACAGTGACCTTCTTTGCCCAATACCTCTGAATCTTTTCATATCCTAATTGGGAACACCCAGTAAACAATCAGTTCTAATGAGATGGATGAAACTGGAGCCCGTTATACAGAGTGAAGTAAGCCAGAAAGATAAAGACCAATACAGTATACTAACGCATATATATGGAATTTAGAAAGATGGTAATGATAACCCTTTATGTAAAACAGAAAAAGAGACACAGATGTACAGAACAGACTTTTGGACTCTGTGGGAGAAGGCCAGGGTGGGATGTTTAGAGAGAACAGCATCGAAACGTGTATTATCAAGGGTGAAACAGATCACCAGCCCAAGTTGGATGCATGAGACAAGTGCTCGAGACTGGTGCACTGGGAAGACCCAGAGGGATTGGGTGGAGAGGGAGGTGGGAGGGGGGATCGGGATGGGGAATACATGTAAATCCATGGCTGATTCATGTCAATGTATGGCAAAAACCACTACAATATTGTAAAGTAATTAGCCTCCAACGAATAAAAATAAATGGAAAAAAAAAAATTTAAGGCCCTCTCAGTTATTGATGTTTAGAAGGTTGATGCAGTCATCAGGAGTGATTAGCACTACTAAAGCTTCTAGGAGCCTTTCCATTTTCAGACTCCAGTGAATAGCAGAGCTATGGTCAACCAGGCCACTAAAAATATCTGGTCTGCCACCCAGCAAACTTGAGCCTAGAGTAGCATAAGTCAGGAGTTTCTGGCAAGTCTCAGGGTTAGAAGTTTTTTTGTTGTTGTTATTCAGTCTCTAATTTGTATCCAACTATTTTTGACTCCATGGACTGCAGCACTCCAGGCTTCCCTGTCCTTCACTATCTCCCAGAGTTTGCTCAAACTCATGTCCTTTAAGTCAATGATGCCATCCAACTACCTCATCCTCTATCACCCCATCCTCTTCCTGCCCTCAATCTTTCCCAGCAACAAGATCTTTCCCAATGAGTCAGCTCTTTGCATCAGGTGGCCAAAGTATTGGAAGTTCAGCTTCAGCATCAGTCCTTCCAATGAATATTCAGGACTGATTTCCTTTAGAATTGACTGGTTTGACCTCCTTGAAGTTCAAGGGACTCTCAAGAGTCTTCTCCAGCACCATAGTTTGAATGCATCAGTTCTTCAGTGCTAAGCCTGGTGGCTTAGCAGTAAAGAATCCGCCCACAATGAGGGAGCCACAGTAGACATGCATTCAATCCCTGGGTCAGGAAGATCCCCAGGAGAAGGGCACAGCACCATGTGCCCTGGAGAATCCCATGGACAGAGGAACCTGACAGACTACAATCCATAGGGTTGCAAAGAGTCAGATATGACTGGTGACTTGGAAGATTTAGAAGGCACAGCAAGCCTTCTTTGTTGTCCAACTCTCACATCAGTACATGACTACTGGAAAAACCATAGCTTTGACTAGACAGACTTTTGTCAGCAGGGTGATGGCTTTACTTTTTAATAAACTATCTAGGTTATTTCGTGGCTGCAGTCACCATCCACAGTGATTTTGGAGCCAAATAAATAAATAAATAAATAAAGTCTGTTACTGTTTCCATTTTTTCTCCATCTATTTGCCATGATGTGATGGGACTGGATGCCATGATTTTGTTTTTTTTTAATGTTGAGTTTTTAGCCAGCTTTTTCACTCTCTTCTTTCACTGTCACCAAGAGGGTTAGAAGTGGTTGAACTTAAAGTCACAGAAGTTAAGAGCCTGATGCAGAGCAGAAGAAGAGTCCATCTTCTTGGGGCACTGGGTTCTGCTGCAACAATGTTCAGACAGTGCTTTCAAAGGGACTTTCCATTCATGTCACTTTTGCTCTTCAAAGATGCCCAAGTCTTCCACCTACCTCTCTGGTGAGGAACTTATGGGTTTTATGGTTTTGCTGACTAGAGAGTGCTGACATGGTATGGTCCAATAGATGGAACAAATGAGGGGCTAGGCAGCATCTGACATACAACAGGCAAGATACTAGAAAGGGCAATTCTGGTTCTGACTTTTTCTAGAGGCAGAATGTCAACATGCACATAACAGGCATGCACACCAAAACCACCCAAGAAATGAACCCAAACATTAGAGTGTTTAGAAATCAAAATGTACTGGGAAATAGATTCGAGATAATTGACTCTGAGGTCGGTAGAGGAATGTGCAGCCTGTTCTGTGTAGATGAGCTGGCACTCAGAAGGTGGTGTGTGATTCCCACACTTTACTACTCTACAGGACTAAGCATCTTTAAGTTCTGGGTTCATGGGTCACAAAATACAGAATGTGCCAATTGATGTTGAAGGGTCCATCTAAAAGTCAGGAACATGGGGAGGAAACAAATGTCTACTGAACAACTATTTGTGAGACCCAGAGCCAGGCATTTTATCTTCATATCTATTATATTTTATTTAATTACTTTCCTCATTTAGCAGATGAGGAAACTGAGGCTCAAAATACTGAAGATCACCTTGTCTTCACCAGCTATGAAGAGTCAGAGGCAGGAACAGCAGAGGGCTTGGATGCTCTGTGCATCCACATAGGAGTGCCCTTGCTTTGAGGGTGGCATGAGCAGAGAGGCAGACATCCAACTGTTCACATTCTTCAGAGTAATAGGGACACTAAGGATTGTGTGGGCTTGGAAAGATTTCAGTTGCAAATCAAGTTCTGAGTTAATGGAAAACTTATTAGAGAAATCTTGACTTTCAATAATGAAATTAAAAGTTCATGCAAGTAGTGCAATTGATTGTCCTCAGAATGAATCACAACCTACATTTAATTACAAAAGCAGAGCTCAGGTTGGGAGCCAATTAAGTTACCTGTTTTTCGTCTGCTATATTTTAGGATTTTGCAGCTGCACAGGATTGGTTTTTGAAAAATGTACATCAGCATGGTGCATTTAAACAGCATCCAGTATCTGTTTTTAGTCAATGATTAAACACCTACTGTATGTGGAAGATGGGATTCCAAAGGAATCTAACAGAAGCACAAGAAGCCCTTGACTCCCTCCTTCCAGAACTCCACCACTTTTCTGCAGAGAAATCACAATGATAGTTATAACTGTTACTACATCCTGGGTACCTGGCACTGATAAATGAATAGTTAGGAATGGAGGTCTCAACCCAGGCTGGCATTTTCAGAGAGGATCCATGGAAGACTTAGGACTTGAGATTAACAGGGTGATTTATTTAAAATCTAAATCCAAGTATGATCCTGCCCCTAGTTCAAATCTCTCCAACAATTCCATTCCTCCTAGGTTTGGGCATGACTTTCTCAGCACTGGGCTCAAAGCTCTCTATGTACTGTGCACTCTATCTGGACCCATATTTCATCTCTGTTCACTATCAGGCATCATGTCCCAGCAATACCAAACTATTTCAATTTCTTGTCCACACAAAGCTTTCCTCATTCTGTCCCTCTCTATGTCCCTCCCCTTTGCTCCTGACTCCAGCCTGGCCGTCCTTCAGCCCTCAGGGACGGGTATCAGCACATGACCGCTGGCATGCTGCTCTGCCCAGTGCTGCGTCCCATACCTCATCCATGCCTCCTCTCACTCCCCAGAAACACCTTCAACAGAAGGATGTGGCTAAGACATGTCTCTTTAACACCCGCTTTGGATCTAGGCTTTCACAGAGTCCTACAAGCCTGCCCGTACACTGAGACTTGGTCTCCCAGGGAAGCTCTGCGTGGTCCTGTGAAGGTTAGTGTGTGGGGGCCACTTCTGAAAGAGGTGCACATGCCTCAGCTCAGCACGGCAGTCAGTAACCAGCCCTGCTCATGCAAAGCCCGCACCCAGTGCCTGCGGGTCTGCTGCCTGGGACACTGCCTAGACAACTAGAAAGAAGTTGGCCATAGAGACACCCGGGGTTGGATGCTGTTTCTACTAGTTACTGGCTGACTGACCTGGGCCACACCACTTGGTCAATCTCAGTCTGCCTTTCTATAAAATGGAACCAGGAGAATTAACCACCTTAACTCAAAGACATAAGCTAAGCCCCAGGTCTCAGACTACACTTAGAAAAATGACAGCTCTTATTCTGTCAGGTCAAAGCACCCCAGGTGAACACTGCTGGCTGGCCAGAGTCTGTAACCACAGCTATGACCAGGGCCATCACCGATGCTGACCCTGTCAGGCCTCAGTTCAGTTCACTCAGTCGTGTCCATCTCTTTGTGACCCCATGGACTGCATGAACTGCAACACGTCAAGCTTCCCTATCCATCACCAGCTCCTGGAGCTTGCTCAAACTTATGTGCATCGCCAGGCCTGGGTAGTAGCAAGCCCATTTCCCTGGTACCATCTTGAAGCAGAGACAGGAACTGCAGGCCCATTTCCAGAGCTTGCTAGCTCTCTGGTGCAGGACCATGAGGAGGATGCAGGGAGGGCACTTCTGGAGCTGCCACCAGACACATGGTTTTGGACTTTAATTGGGGTGAAACTTGGTCATAGGCTTCTAAGATTACAAAGACCTATGGCCCCAGTGTAGGCTTTGCCACATAAGGGCATGTTTCTAAGTCAGTCCATGGCTGTGGGCTCGGGGAATTCCTGAGAACCCAGTTGCCAGGCAGAGGGTACTGCTAGTGTTCCAGGCTCTGTCTACACTTTGGCTTAAAATCCAGAAGGGACAAGCAGTCTCCACCATGGCTTTCCTCCCATCTGTCCAAACCAGGCACTCTAAGGGTAAATTACATCCTTTCTTTGCTAGTGCATTGTTCCAAGGTCTACAGTGCCCATAGAATGGCTTTGCCAACTCACACGTGATCTGAGCCAACAAGCCATGCCCTCAGGACAGAGAGACTGTCAAGACGGAGATGCAGAGAGATGGCAAGTGGGGAGACAGAGCCCAAAGCTGAATCCCTGGCTCGCTGCGTCTCTTGAAATCTAGGCTCCCAGATCCAACCTCTGATGGCATCTCAACCTGTGTGACCGGAAGCTGATGCGTCCAGCTGACCTTGCCAGTGTCACAGACCTAAGATCCTCCAGGACACCCAGTTCAGCTCATGGCTCACCTCGGACATGTAGCCTGAGCCAGCCCTGGGATCCCAGGAGCTGAGCCTGCACACTTGACACACAGATTTGCACCAGGCTTTTCCTTAATTTCAGAAGTGTCAGCTGGTTCGGAGTGACAATGTGTCCAATAAAGATTTTTGTTTCACCGGATGCTGTTTACACACAAGTTCTGGGAAAGTTCTCCTCCTAGTATCAAAGGAAAAGCTAGACTGGAAGGAGCCTACTCTTTTCCACCTGGCTTCCTGTCTAACAAGCCCAAGGCCTGAAAATTTAGGGTCATTTGGTACCCCCTACCCCAGGAAAAAGGAGTACAACAAGGCTGTATATTGTCACCCTATTTATTTAACTTATATACAGAGGGCATCATGTGAAATGCCAGATTACATAAATCATAAACTGAAAAATCAAGATTGCCAGGAGAAATATCAACAACCTCAGAAATGTAGATATCACTCTAATGGCAGAAGTGAAGAGGAACTAAAGAGCCTCTTGATGAAGGTGAGAGAGGAGAGTGAAAAAGCTGGCTTAAAACTCAACATTCAACAAACTAAGATCATGGCATCTGGGCCTATAACTTCATTGCAAATGGAAGGGGAAAAAGTGGAAACAGTGACAGATTTTATTTTCTTGGACTCCAAAATCACTGTGGATGGTGACTGCAGCCAGGAAATTAAAAGATGCTTGCTCCTTGGAAGGAAAGCTATGACAAACCTAGACAGCATATTAAAAAGCAAAGACATCACTTTGCTGACAAACTTCCATATAGTCAAGGCTATGGTTTTCCCAATAGTCATGTATAGATATAAGAGTTGGATCTTAAAGAAGACTGAGTGCCCAAGAATTGATGCTTTTGAATTGTGGTGCTGGAGAAGACTTGAAAATCCCTTGGACTGCAAGGAGATCAAATCAGTCAATCCTAAAGGAAATAAACCCTGAATATGCCAAAGTCTTTGACTCTATGGGTCACAATAAACTGTGGAAATTGTTAAAGAGATTGGAACACCAGACCATCTGACCTGCCTTTTGAGAAATCTGTATGCAGATCAGGAAGCAACAGTTAGAACCGGACATGGAACAACAGACTGGTTTCAAACAGGAAAAGGAGTATGTCAAGACTGTATATTGTCACCCTGCTTATTTAATTTATATGCAGAGTATATCATGAGAAACACTGGGCTGGATGAAGCACAAGCTGGAATCAAGATTGCCAGGAGAAATATCAATAACCTGAGATATGCAGAGGACACCACCCTTATGGCAGAAAGTGAAGAAGAACTAAAGAGCTTCTTGATGAAAGTGAAAGAGGAGAGCGAAAAAGTTGGCTTAAAGCTCAACATTCAGAAAACTAAGATCATGGCATCTGGTCCCATCACTTCATAACAAATAGATGGGGAAACAGTGGAAACAGTGATTGACTTTATTTTGGGGGGCTCCAAAATCATCAGATGGTGACTGCAGTCATGAAATTAATAGACACTTACTCCTTGGAAGGAAAGTTATGACCAACCTAGATAGCATATTCAAAAGCAGAGACATTACTTTGTCAACAAAGGTCCATCTAGTCAAGGCTATTGTTTTTCCAGTGGTCATGTATGGATGTGAGAGTTGGACTATAAAGAAAGCTAAGCACTGAAGAATTGATGCTTTTGAACTGTGGTATTGGGGAAAACTCTTGAGAGTCCCTTGGACTGCAAGGAGATCCAACCAGTCCATCCTAAAGGAGATTAGTCCTGCGTGTTCATTGGAAGGACTGACACTAAAGCTGAAACTCCAATACTTTGGCCACCTGATGTGAAGAGCTGACTCATTGGAAAAGACCCTGATGCTGGGAAAGACTGAGGGCAGGAGGAGAAGGGGACGACAGAGGATGCAATGGTTGGATGGCATCACCGACTCAATGGACATGAGTTTGGGTAAACTTTGGGAGTTGATGATGAACAGGGAAGCCTGATGTGCTGCAGTTCATGGGGTCGCAAAGATTCGGGCACAACTGAGTGACTAAACTGAACTGAATTCATTGGAAGGATTGATGCTGAAGTTGAAGCTCCAATACTTTGACTACCTGATGTAAAGAGCTGACTCATTGGAAAACACCCTGATGCTGGGAAAGATTGAAGGCAGGAGGAGAAGGGGGAGACAGAGGATGAGATCATTGGATGGCATCACCAACTCAATGAACATGAGTTTGAGCAAACTCCAGGAAATAGTGAAGAACAGGGAAGCCTGACATGCTGTAGTCTATGGAGTCACAAAGAGTAGGAAGACATGACTTAGCAACTGAACACAACCCCAGGGGGCAGCCAGCAGGAAGTGCTGGCCTCTGTGTGGAGGGCCATGGAGCAGGAAGATATGAAAACCGCGTTCCCAGGTGGAGCCACCATCCCAGCCTGGCTCCCCGCCTGAAGGCCTCCCTACAATGAATGCACACCAGACTCCAATACTATACTGTGGGAGCAGAGTGCACTCCCAGTGATGGGGGGACCCTTCTCATCCTCCTTGTCCGCTCTCCATGTGGCTAATGCCAACCCTCCCCCATCCTCTTCTTTCATCTCACATACAGTGATCACAGTTTGGCCATCTCCTAACCACACTTGAGTCTTCCCCCAGCCCCTTGACACTAGGAATGTCTCACATACACTAGCAACATGAATAGTTGGCAGAGCTTGGATCTGGGTCCAGAGGGTCCCAGACTAGGGCCACTGTATTCTTCTCACTCCTTTGCAGGTTTCCACCTTTCCAGCAAGCCAGGTGCCATGTGGGAGAAGAAATGAGCAAGGGACAAAGAGGAGAGCACTAACTGTCCTTGGGTATCCATCCTTCCCCTGATTCTTTCAGGAACAGAACCATCCAATAGCCGCCAGTCACAAACCACAGTCCCACCTGTATTTTCAGCAATGTGTGCCCACATGACCCATGTGGCACCATGGAGTGTAAGCAGGGTGCACGTGTGCAACTTCCAGAGCAGTCCCTTGAAAGGAAGTTGCTTGACCTCTATTCCTCTTCCCCTTCTCTTTAGGGCAGGAATGGAAAGGGGACAGAGCTTAGGTCCTGATGATGAAGATGGGCTGCAAGGGAACAGAAGCAACAGGAGAGCAAGGACCTGGGTGACTTCTCAGAATGGCAACATCCACCCACCTGATCACCTACCAGTGTCCACTTTTACAGAAGAGAAACACAGCCTCTCTTTCTCACTTAAGCCACCAGTGTTTGGCCTCTGTTAAAGCTTCTGACAAGAAGTTTTGAATCTACTTGGAGAAATAGGATTTACAGACAAGGATTCATTCATTGTGCTGAGTTTCCTCCATTTTCCCCTCCCAAGCAGCTCTCCATCATTTTCCCCTGGGATCTGGGCCCTGGGGTCTGGAGGGTGACCTGGACAGCTGCACCAACTGGCTTCCAGTTTGGCTCATGGATGGTGGGGTGGGAGCTGGTGGGGAGAAGGAGTGCAGCAGAAGATCAGAAGGCAGAGGGCCCTCTCTGCCTGCAGGCCACTTTATTTACCAAAGTTTACAGCTCTTAGGGGAGGCTCTCTGCAGGTCCAGCTGCCAGTGAGGAGCAAGCTCCTTGCTCAACACAAAGGTATAACTGATTAGCCATTACTGTATGTGATACATCTCAGAGTATTTTGCATTTCATAATAAAATGGGTAGAAATTACTGCCTTAGCCACATGCAACTATATTCAGTGTTTTACCTGAGAGCCTTTATAGATGCTGACCCCTTAGCTGGATTCATACTTTTCTTTTAAATGTTGAAAGCATAATATTATATGCTATGAACTGATTGTATACTCCCAAAATTCACATGTTGAAGCTTTAACCCTCAGTGTGATTGTATGTGGAGACAGGGCCCTTAGGAGGTAATTAAGACTAAATGAGGTCATAAACTGTAAGGGTCTGGTAGGGTAAGATTAGCGTATTCATGAAAAGAGAAGCCCAGTACTGCATCCCCCGCACCATGTCTCTCTCCAGGGGTGCACAACTCATTGAGCACACAACAAGATAAAAGGTGGCCCCCTGCATGGCAAGAGAAGAAGCCTCAGAATCAAATCTCTTTGTGCAGACTTGATCTTGGATAACGTCTTTCATAAGCACCTTGATCCATCCTTGAACCATGAGAAATAAATTTCTGCTGTTTAAGCCAAAAAAAAAAAATGCATAGAGATTAAATACTTAATGAAATGTAAAACTAATGGTACAGCTCCAGGCACTGAGATACTTAAATGAGATACTGATAGTGTGGCAGGAGGGGGAAGTGTTGTCACTTGTCACCATAGCCTAATAGCACATAAAAGGGGACTGCAGGAGTCACTGCAGGCAGAGCCCCTAAAGCAGCACTCCCCACCAAAGAGTGGCCGTGTGTTCTGAAGGCAAAAAGGAGTCTGTTGTACAAGCAGATTGGGGACACCTGGTGTGCTCTTCCTCTTGGGAGACTGTTGATGTGTATAATTTTTTAAATGTATTATAGAGTGATCTCTTGACCCCTCTCCCCACCTCTGCCCTCACTCCTGGAGATTTGGCCACAATGGCCTCCTCACTGTCCCCAGGCACAGCTGCACATTCCCACCAGGACTTGCACCAGCTGCCCCTCTGCCTTTCATGATCACCCCAAGACCTCCCTAGGACTCCCTCTCTCATTTCTTTCTCATCTCTGATCATAAAGAGAGCTCCTCCCTGTCACATTCCTGCCCCTTATCCTGCCTCCTCCTTCATCATTGCAATAACACCAGTCAGTTCAGTACAGTTCAGTCACTCAGTCGTGTCCGTCTCTTTGTGATCCTGTGAACCCCAGCACACCAGGCCTCCCTGTCCATCACCCACTCCCGGAGTCCACTCTAACCCATGTCCATTGAGTCAGTGATGCCATCCTCTGTCGTCACCTTCTGCTCCTGCCCTCAATCTTTCCCAGCAACAGGCTCTTTTCAAATGAGTCACCTCTTCGCATCAGGTGGCCAAAGTATTGGAGTTTCATTTTCAACATCAGTCCTTCCGATGAACACTCAGGACAGATCTCTTTAGGATAGACTGGCTGGATCTCCTTGCAGTCCAAGGGACTCTCAAGAGTCTTCTCCAACACCAAAGTTCAAAAGTATCAATTCTTCAGTGCTCAGCTTTCTTCACATTCCAACTCTCACATCCATGCATGACCACTGGAAAAACAATAGCCTTGACTAGACTGATCTTTGTTGGCAAAGTGATGTCTCTGCTTTTTAATATGCTGTCTAGGTTGGTCATAACTTTCCTTCCAAGCAGTAAACGTCTATTAATTTCATGGCTGCAATCACCATTTGCAGTGATTTTGGAGCCCCCAAAAATAAAGTCAGCCACTGTTTCCACTGTTTCCCCATCTATTTGCCATGAAGTGATGGGACCAGATGCCATGATCTTAGTTTTCTGAATGTTGAGCTTTAAGCCAACATTTTTACTCTCCTTTTTCACTTTCCTCAAGAAGCTCTTTAGTTCTTCTTCACTTTCTGCCATAAGGGTGGTGTCCTCTGCATATCTCAGGTTATTGATATTTCTCCTGGCAATCTTGATTCCAGCTTGTGCTTCATCCAGCCCAGCGTTTCTCATGATGCACTCTGCATAGAAGTTAAATAAGCAGGGTGACAATATACAGCCTTGACATACTCCTCTTCCTGCTTGGAACCAGTCTGTTGTTCCATGTCTGGTTCTAACAGTTGCTTCCTGACCATGTTGTATACAGGATACCATGGAGACAGTGCATGTTGTGTTCCACACCAGCACAATAAAGTGAGTCATATGAATTTTTTGTTTTCTCAGTGCATATAAGTTATGTTTACACTATGAAAGTGAAATTAAAAGATGCTTGCTCCTTGGAAGAAAAGTTATGACTAACCTTGACAACCTGTTAAAAAGCAGAGACATTACTTTACCAACAAAGGTCCGTCTAGTTGCTATTGTTTTTCCAATAGTCATGTATGGATGTGAGAGTTGGATTATAAAGAAAGCTGAGCACTGAAGAATTGATACTTTTGAACTTTGGTGTTGGAGAAGACTCTTGAGAGTCCCTTGGACTGCAAGGAGATCCAACCAGTCCATCCTAAAGGAGATTAGTTCTGAGTGTTCATCAGAAGAACTGATGTTGAAGCTGAAACTCCAACACTTTGGCCACCTGATGCAAAGAACTGACTCATTGGAAAAGACCCTGATGCTGGGAAAAATTGAAAGTGGGAGAAGGGGACGACAAAGGATGAGATGGTTGGATGGCATCACCAGCTAAATGGACATGAGTTTGAGTAAACTCTGGGAGTTGGTGATGGACAGGGAGGCCTGGTGTGCTGCAATCTATAGAGTCACAAAGAGTCGGACATGACTGAGCAACTGAACTGAACTGACTGACTAAAGTGAAAGTGTTTACCTTTCAATCATGTCCACCTGTTTGTGACCGCATGGACTGTAGCCCACCAGGCTCCTCTGTCCATAGGTGAGAATACCAGAGTGGGTTGCCATTCCCTTCTCCAAGGGATCTTCCCAACCCAGGGATTGAACCCAAGTGTCCTACATTGAAAGCAGATTCTTTACTGTCTGAGCCACCAGTGAAGCCCCTTGGTTACACTATACTACAGTCTATTATGTAATAGCATTATGTGTTAAAACACAATGTACACATCTTAATTTTAAAAGACTATTTCAGGATTGGAGGGAAGATGGCAGAGTAGGACTACCCTGAGTTCACTTCTTCCCACAGGCACACCAAAATTATAACTACTTACAGAGCAACTAATGATGAGAAAGACCAGAGTCTAGCAGAAAATATCTTCTGCAACTGAAGGTATAAAGAAGAATCCACAACAAGATGGGTAAGAGGGGTAGAGATGCAGTATAGTCAGAACCATACCCCAAGGTGGGTGACTCACATATGGGAGGATAATTAAAATTGCAGAGATTCTCCCCAAGGAGCAATGGGTCTGAGATCCATCTCAGACTTCCCAGCCTGGGATCCTACACCTAGAAGATGAGCCCCCAGAACATTTGGCTTTGAAGGCTAGAAGAATTTATCAGGAGACTCAGAGGGTTAGGGGAAATAGAGATCCCACTCTTAAAGGGTGCACACAAAATCTCACACAATCGTGGACAGAAGCAGTGATTAGAAAGGAGCCCGGGTCAGACCTGCCTGCTGATCTTGAAGGTCTCCTGGAGGCAGGAGGCAACTGCAGCTCAGGAGACAGACACTGGGGCAGCTGTCTTGGGAGCCTGTTCTACCATGTGGACACTGGCACGGGCAAGTGCAGTGTGGAATCCTCCCTCTAGCTTAGTTGCACCAGGACTTATCCCTGCCCACCAGCCTGCTGACAGCAGCACTAAGATACTCAGGCCAAGCCACTAGCTGGGCAGGGACACAGCCTCACCCACCAGCAGGCCTGCTGCCTTAGAGCTCCCAGAGCACATAAACTCCTAAGGACACAGTCCTGTCCACCAGACAGCTCAGGACACTGCCCCCAACACGTGCATAGACACTAGCCCTGGGGCCCCCAGGCCCTACAGCCAGAGATCCTGGGAGTTGACTCCACCCACCATCAGAACACCACCACCTTGGGCTCCCTGGACTCCTCAGCCAGCTGCCTGGGGATCCGGCTCCTCTCACCAACAGGCCAGCACCAGCTTTATAGGATACACTGGAAGCCACAACCAGCCATGTCAGCAACCAATCCCACTCACCAGCAGGCCAACACTAAATCTTGGAACCCTGGCCCTGTAACCAGTCAACCCACAGACCAGTTCTGTAAACCAGCGGGCAAGCACTAGATCCAGAACCACCTGGGGTTCCGCAGCCAGTTGTGACCTGGCCCCACCAACCATAGCTGGCAGCCTCCACACAAGGCAAGGACTGGCAACCAACTGGATAAGGAAAGCCATACCTGCCAGACCATCAGCAGCAGTCAATCTGCCACAACAGAAGGACCCACACAGCCCACTGAGGGGCTACTCCTAGAAAATAGGATGTCTCCTACAAAAGGCTACTTCTCTAACATCAGGAAACATAACCAAACTACTAGATACACAGAACTAAAAACAACAAATTAGGCAAAATGAAGTGATAGAGTAACATGTTTCAAATGCAGGAACTAGATAAAACTCCAGGAAAAGAACTAAGTGAAGTGGAGAGAGAGACAACCCAGGGGATCTTCCTGACCCAGGGATCAAATCCAGGTCTCCTCTATTACAGGTAGATTTTTTATTTTATTTTATTTTTTTTTTACCATCTGAGCCACTAGGGAAGTCCATAGATTAAATGATACAGAGAACCATAATCAACCATAGATTAAATGATACAAAGAAATGGATCAGTGAGTTGGAAGAAAGAGTAATGGAAATCACTGGAACTGAGCAGGTAAAAAATATGAGGACAGTTTAAGAGACTGCCAGGACAGCATCATGTTATGAGAGGGTAACAGGCAGGAAGTCCAAGGGTCTCCAAACAGAGGAAATCAGCTGCAAGTGCCAGACATTTTTATCTCTCTTAAGCGGCATGAGGAAACAAACTAGTGATATTTTTTTTCCTTCTCTATACAAATTTAAAAGGAGGGTTCTCTTAAAATACTGTGTTGCCTTGACACCTGGTTTCACCTGAAGCTAACTATTCTCAAACCTTGAGTTAACCAATACATTTTTCTTATGGAAATGTTTGTCTTAAGCTTATGTTAATGTACTATACATTTACCCCAGACTCTTCAAGTTGGTTCTGCCAAATGGCTCAGAACCTACTTGACAAACCAGTATGTTATACTCAGATATTGTTCCCCTAATCTATGTAAATGAAAATATTTGTATGGTAATCTGCCCTTCTCAATCATTTTATGGCCTGGGATGAATTATCTGGTGCCATGCTGAGTTTTAAGACATTCCTTTCTTTTCATTAACAGACTGCTAGTGACTACATAACATCCAGCTGAAGACTAGCAGCGGGGTACTCTTTCTGCCCCCTTCTGATGCCTGTGTCAGAAGCTTTCTCTATCTCCTTTATACTTTAATAAAACTTTATTACACAAAAGCTCTGAGCGATCCAGCCTCGTCTCTGGCCCTGGATTGAATTTGTCTCCTCCGGAGGCCAAGAATCCAGGTGTCTTATCGTTCAGCAACAACCTTTCAGTTATAGGGGTCGCAGAAGCAGAAGAGAGACAGAAAGGGGCAGTAAACATATTTAAAGGCATAATAGCTGAAAACTTTCCTAACTTGGGGAAGGAAACAAACATCCAGGTTCAAGAATCACACAGAGGTCCAAACAGGACGAACTCAAAGAGAAAACACCAAGATATACTGTAACTAGAATTGAAAAATTAAAGGTAAGGAGGGAATATTAAAAGCAGCAAAGGAAAAGCAACACATTACATATAAGGGAATGCCCATGAGACTATCAGGTGACTTTTCAGCAGAAATCTATTGGCATCTTCTGGAAACCTTCCACTGCTCAGATTTACAATGGCGGTTTGATGATCCTACTGATAATCAGTTGTGAGCCCTCATTTGTCTTGCTTTGAGCCTTATTTAGATTGAGTCTCCTTCCTATTAACCATGCTTTTTCCACTTTCCATTTTGTACATTTTGCTTTTTGAACAAAAACATGGCGGTAAAATAGGAATTGAGACATTTTGCTTTCTCTCTGTCACCTTCTAATATTATGCCATATGCCATCAACAGTTGGACTCTGTCAACAAAACTTTTAAAATCCTTTTTTAAAATATTCATAACATATTTTTCATTTATAAAAGTCTTCTGATCTTTCACCTTCTTTAGAATCTTATTCCGGATTTGTGCCATGCTTTGGCATTTATTATACTAATTCCTCTTTAGCATGGAGGGGAATCAAGTCTCAGAATAGCCTCCTTCTGCCGCTCCTTCTACATCTCCTTTCTTGGCTTTTCTTCCTCATCCAGACCCCTGAGCTAAGAGTGCCCCAAGGCTTAAACCTTGGACCTTTTTCTTTCTCTGCCTACATTGTCTCCCTGAAGTGTTTGCATCCACTATGACTTTTAATATCAGATATATTCTGACAACTCTACAATTTATTGATCTGCTCATGATCTCACTCTTCACCACAAAATCTATATCAAACGGCATACTTGCCCTCTCCATTTGTATTCTAACAAACATCCCAATTCCTTCCCACAATAGTACCTGACCTCCCTGTCTTCCTCTTTTAGTAAATGATACCCACAATCAACTGGGATTCCCTGATACCTCAACTGGTAAGGTATCAGTCTGCAGTACAGGAGACCCTGGTTCAATTCCTGGCTCAGGAAGATCCCCTGGAGAAGGGATAGGCTACCACTCCAGTATGCTTGGGCTTCTCTGGTGGCTCAGATAGTAAAGAATCCACCTGCAATGCGGGAGACCTGGGCTCAATTTCTGGTTTGGGAAAATCCCCTGGAGGAAGGCATGGCAATCTACTCCAGGATTCTTGCCTGGAGAATCCCCAAGGACAGAGGAGCCTGGAGGGTTAGAGTCCAATCGCAAGAGTCAGACATGACTGAGAGACTAAGCGCAGCACAGCACCCATAATCAACGAGTAGCTCAAGACAAAATCCTAGAGTCAGTCTTATGACCACTTTTCCCCTTGTGCTGTACTGAATTCACTACTAACCCTGGTACCTTCACCTTCAAAAAGGTATCCAAAAAAAAAAAAAAAGTCCAATATTTCTTCCATCTTATATCTTACCTTGACAAATGTGATGTACCCTACACAGCCTCCCTACTTCCACTTCTGCCATATTATCTGTTCTCTCCACAGGAAGAGTTTTTCCAGATTCTTTTTCAGATCCCAAATGGACCTTCCCAGTCGACACTCCATCTCAAGGAACTCTTCCAATCATAGCAGTCATAGTGGAGTGCTTTGCGCTCTGCCTGAAATATTCTTTCCAATATAGTTCATCTTCCCATTTCATTCAAATCTCAGCCCAAAAGTCAAGTCTTCAGAGACAGCTAAAATCACAACCTATCTATGTCCTTATTTCTTCATAGAGCTTATCATTACCTCATATATAATTACATTATATATCATTTGGTACCTGTTTATGTCTCTTTCCCACCACTAGAAAGTAAGCTACCTGGGGGCAGGGGCTCTGCTGTTTTCAGATCGTCATGTTGCAGAGTCCAGAGAAGTACCTACATGGAGTAGATCTTCCTTAAACATTTGTTGATTCAGCAGATGACTTCAACACACCTCCTAAATCTCTCCACTGCAGACTTTGCAGAAAGCTGGATATGCAAGGGGACAGGAAAGGAAAAGACTCTGGTCAGGATACTGGCCCACCTGCTGAGTGGATCCTGAGCATCTATGAGAGCTGAGTGTACCTGGGCCTTGAAAGTGATGGGGATGGAAAATAAAAACAGAACCATGAAATCAAACTCAGTGGGTGTTTGAGTGTGAACATGTCTAGCTGATTTCAAGGGATATCCAAGGCAATACTGCCCACCTAGGAATGTTGCCTGCTTAGAAAAATCCTAGATCTACAAATCATTAATACAGTCAGGTGTATCCCCTATAAGGAGAATATGGCTCCCTGTTCAGTGGTCCCCATATGAAGACATATTTGGTTTATCCCTTAATTGTGCCTCTTATGCATTTCCCATGTGGCTCAGTGGTAAAGATTCTGCCTGCCAATGCAGGAGACACTCTTTCGATCCCTGGGTTGGGAAGATCCCCTGGAGAGTGAAATGGTAACCCATTCCAGTATTCTTGCCTGGATAATCCCATGAACAGAGGAGCCTGGCAGGCTACAGTCCATGGAGTTGCAAAGAGTCAAATATGACTGAGCATATATGCACAGTGCTTCTTATGTGGGTCACATGAGAACTGACTAGAAAACCACTACCTCATAAACATGTTCAGAGACACCTGAGTGGCATCTTCCTTAGCAAACTTGCATATTCAACCTGAAAACTTATTAACAACCCTATGGTGACAGATCAAAGTGTCACATGGCTCTCAGAGCTTGGGAAATGCTTACTGATCGGGTCAGGCCATTTCTATTATAGGAATTACCTTTGACAACTCTCCAAAGCACAATGTGACTTCTGCTATATATAGGGCCAGACCCAGGGATGGAAACTCTGCTCTTTAAAAACCACTGCTTGTGGTATATGAGACTGATGGCAACTATGCAGGTGATGGATTGAAAAGAAAACCAAAATCAGTCTGTCAGCTCTGTTTTCCAAACATTCAAGAATCCTACATGATACTATGGAAGAAACACAGAACTTTAGATCGGTGGTAATTTTTTGGGAGTAACAGCAAGTATGGGAGACCTCTCTAATCAACATCCTCAGGGAAGATCAGTCACAACCTTTTGAAGTGTTAACTTCAAGATCGACTTCCAATGAAGAAAGTATGCAAGCTTTCCATAGATGAGCTATATATTAGTACCTGCCATACTTTCCCACACTGCTGAGAGATAAGACTTGGGGAGTCAGATGTCTTGGAGGGGACTGTCAACAACCCACAAGTTCTGGATGAAACCCTACTGTGAGTCCCCTTTTCCATCCCCACTCCTGTGCTGCCCAGCATGGTCCTCCCTACCCTCTCATACAGACGACTGCAGTGACCTCTGTTCTCTGATCCTTCTGCCTCTACTCACTAAGTACTAACCCACTGTTCAGCCTAGCACTCTTTGCTTTTTGTTCTTTAACTGAGTTTTAATTTTAGTCAAGATCATGCATACAGAAGGTTTAAAAACTACCACAACAGACCTCTTCACTCGCCTTATTTTCCTGATCTAGTAGGAAAAGAAAGCAAAACCCTAAGGTGAAAGCCCCTAAAATCAGGTGAATGTGGTTATTACAGGATTGGTAATTGACTTTCTGGCCTCCAAATCCCCAGCTGACTGGCTGCACAGAACAGGGTAGGATATTTCATTAACCTTTCAGCAATGCTACCCCTCCCACTTTACAGGACTGTTTTTTTTTCTGTAGACACAGCTTATTGTATATATGAATAACTGAATCACTGTGCTATATACCTGAGACTAACATATTATAAATCAACTATACTTCAATTTCCTCCCACCTTGGTGTTTCAGATGGTAAAGTGTCTGCCTGCAATGTGGGAGATCCGGGTTCGATCCCTGAGTCAGGAAGATCCCTGGAGAAGGAAACGGCAACCCACTCTAGTACTCTTGCCTTGAAAATTCCATGGACTGAGGAGCCTGGTAGGCTACAGTCCATTGGGTCGCAAAGAGTCAGACACGACTGAGTGACTTCACTTTCACTTTCCTCCCACCTGGACATCACCAGATGGTCAATACCAAAATTAGATTGATTATACTCTTTGCAGCCAAAGATGGAGAAGCTCTATAAAGTAAGCAAAAACAAGATAGGGAGCTGACTGTGGCTCAGACCATGAACTCCTTATTGACAAACTCAGAATTAAATTGAAGAAAATAGGGAAAACCACTAGATCATTCAGGTATGACCTAAATCAAATCATTATGATTATACAGTGGAAGTGAGAAATAGATTGAGGAATTAGATCTGATAGACAGAGTGCCTGAAGAACTATGGATGGAGGTTCATGACATTGTACAGGAGGCAGTAATCAAGACCATCCCCAATAAAAAGCAATGCAAAAAGCAAAATGGTTGTCTGAGGAGGCCTTACAAATAGCTGTGAAAAGAAGGGAAGCAAAAAGCAAAGGAGAAAAGGAAAGATATACCCATTTGAATGCAGAGTTTCAAAGAATAGCAAGGAGAGATAAGAAAGCCTTCCTCAGTGATCAGTACAATGAAAAAAAGAAAAACAATAGAATGGGAAAGAATAGAGTTCTCTTCAAGAAAACTGGAGATATCAAGGGAACATTTCGTGCAAAGATGGGCACAATAAAGAACAGAAAATGTATGGACCTAACAGAAGCAGAAGATATTCAGAAGAGGTCGCAAGAATACACAGAAGAACTGTATAAAAAAGATCGTCATGATCCAGATAACCACAATGTGTGATCACTCACCTAGAGCCAGACATCCTGCAATGTAAAGTCAAGTGGGCCTTTGGAAGCAGCACTATAAACAAAGCTAATGAAGGTGATGGAATTCCAGTTGAGCTATTTCAGATTCTAAAAGATGATGCTGTGAAAGTGCTGCACTCAATATGCCAGCAAATTTGGAAAACTCAGCAGTGGCCACAGGACTGGAAAAGGTCAGTTTTCATTCCAATCCCTAAGAAAAGCAATCCCAAAGAATGCTCAAACTACTGCAGAATTTCACTCATCTCACATGCTAGAAAAGTAATGCTCAAAATTCTCCAAGCCAGGTTTCAACAGTACATGAACCATGAACTTCCAGATGTTGAAGCTAGATTTAGAAAAGGCAGAGAAATGAAAGATCAAATTACCAACATCCATTGGATGATAGAAAAAGCAAGAGAGTTCCAGAAAAACCTCTACTTCTGCTTTATTGACTCTGCCAAAGCCTTTGACTGTGTGGATCACAATAAACTGTGGAAAATTCTGAAAGAGATGGGAAATACCAGACCACCTGACCTGCCTCCTGAGAAACCTGTATGCAGGTCAGGAAGCAACAGTTAGATGTGGACATAGAACAACAGACTGTTTCCAAATAGGAAAAGGAATACATCAAGGCTAAATATTGTCACCCTGCTTATTTAACTTATATGCAGAGTACACCTTGAGAAACACTGGGCTGGATGAAGCACAAGCTGGAATCAGATTTCTGGGAGAAATATCAATAACCTCACATACTCAGAGGACACCACCCTTATGGCAGAAAGTGAAGAACTAAAAAGTCACTTGATGAAAGTGAAAGAGGAGAGAGAAAAAGTTGGCTTAAAACTCAACATTCAGAAAACTTAAGATCATGGTGTCTGGTCCCATCACTTCATGGCAAATAGATGAGGAAGCAGTGGAAACAATGACAGACTTTATTTTGTGGGGCTCCAAAATCACTGCAGATGGTGACTGGAGCCATGAAATTAGAAGACTCTTGCTTCTTGGAAGAAAAGTTATGACCAACTTAGACAGCATATTAAAAAGCAGACATTACTTTGCCAACAAAGATCCGTCTAGTCAAGGCTATGGTTTTTCCAGTAGTCACATATGGATGTGAGAGTTGGACTACAAAGAAAGCTAAGCACTGAAGAATTGAAGCTTTGGAACTGGTGTTGGAGAAAACTCTTGAGAGTCCCTTGAAGTGCGAGGAGACCCAACCAGTCCATCCTAAAAGAAATCAGTCCTGAATATTCATTGGAAGCACTGATGCTGAAGCTGAAACTCCAATACTTTGGCCACCTGATGTGAAGAACCTACTCATTGGAAAAGACCCTGATGCTGGGAAAGATTGAAGGTAGGAGGAGAAGGGGACTACAGAGGATGAGATGGTTTGATGGCATCACCAACTCAATGGACATGAGTTTGAATAAGCTCCAGGATTTGGTGATGAACAGAGAGGCCTGGCATGATCCAGTCCATAGGGTTGCAAAGAGTCAGACACAACTGAGCAACTGAACTGAACTGATACTTCAATTAAAAAGAAAAAAAAAAAAAGAATCACCTGCACAATCTTATTAACTATGATTCAGGTCCCACCCCAGGTCAATTGAATTTGATTATATGATAGTGGGGCTCCAAGGCCCATGTTTTTAAAATCTCACCAGGTGATCACTTAAGCACAGGGAGTGTTAGGAATCATGGTCCTACCTCAGCACTTCAAGAGGTACATAGTGTTAGGGTGCCCCATCTCTAGTGGTGCTAAGTCTTAGTGGATTCAGGTGTTGTCACCCTGATCCTTCCATTATAAAAATGATGTTCATCATATGATCAATATCTATCATTTATTAGGTTTGACAAAGTGGTGATTTTCAAAGTCTATCATTCCAATTGCCTTGGAATTCTATAAAGAATTATTCCATTTTCATTATGAAATTACCCTAAATGCAGTTCATACAAATGCTGGCTTCTTTCCTCATCTGTTTTCAAAGTGATGGATTGAACACCATCAACACCAAACACCAAAGGTCACCATGAGTGTTTTTCTAAGGGTGATTATGAGCTCATAGATTTTAATCTATGTGATATGATTCAATACTCTGTTTTTTGTTTTGTTTTGTTTTGTTTTGTTTTTTTTTTTGGTAGTCTCACTGTCCTGGTTTTGACTAGGAGAAGCCTTTCAAGTTGCCTTCTGTGTCATTTTGATGTGACCACACATGAATCACATATGCTCCATGGAGTTCTAGGTCCTTTACGTGGAATATGGTATTCAGAAGCCACAATCTGGGCATCAAGTTTGCTCACTGCTACTGAGTTGTTAAGTCTTCTAGACCTACTCAGTGGACAAAGTAAGCAAACATTTTTCAGGAGGAGAAATCATGAGCCCAAACTGGTATTTCTGATTTTAATTTAGGACTACAGAATTTTGAGTCAAGTACTTTGATTTCATATTTCTCTTACATCTTGATTCTTATCTACACTAACATATTTACATATTTGTTTTTCATGTAATGCACTTATAATTGTTTTACAGTCTGTGTCCCCCTATATCTGTATGTTAAAGCCATAACCCCCAATGTGGCTGTATTTGGAGACAAAAGGGTGAAGTGTTAATCCAATCAGATTGCTATCCTTAAAGAGTGGGAAGAGACATCATGGAGAAGAGACCAGCCATGTGAAGTAGAGTGAGTCAGGAAGCCAGCTAGGAAGAGTTCCTCACCAGAATCAACCCTAATGGCGTCCTGATATTGGGTTTCCAGCTTCAAGAATTGTAAGAAAAGAAATTTGTTGTTTTAGCCACCCATCCAATGGTATTCTGTTACGACAGCCTGAGAAGACTAATACAATTAGTTTCAGAATAATCATACATTATTAAGAGTCTACTGAATTGCTGTTTAATATTTCTCTGTTGTTCGATTACCCTTAAAATATATGTCATTAAGGATGTGGAGTCAACATACTGTGATTTGAAATAAATTGAAGAAATTAGTTTTTTTCTGTGCTTGTGTCACAAACTTGAGGAAACAGATTCAGTAGGTTTTTCAGTTTCTGCTGGGACATGCGCCCATGTGGACTGGTTGTTGTCAACACCTGCTGTGCAGTTGTAATTCTGGGCTCTCTCTTAACCTTTATTCTGGGGATCCCTGTCTCCTGGATTACCATAATCTTTCTGGGTAAGGTTCTTCATTTTGGTAGTATACGACTTTCAGTAGCTTTCTGAGAGAGGATGCAAGGATATAATATTGTAATTTATCTTTCCTATCCTCATATTTGATTGAGGTTTAGCTAGGTGTAGAGTTTCAGGTTAGAAACCATTTTCCTTAGAATTTTGAAATCATGTTCCATTGACTTCTGGTTTCTAGTATGATGTGGAGATGCCTGATGCATTCTATATCTTGATTCTCTGCATGAAAACTGATTTTTCTTTCCTTTTTATAAGCTCTTATATCTTTGCCCCTAGAGTTTTGCTCTGTTATGAGTTTCTGCTTTTAGTTTTCATGCAGGTCTTTTCAATTTGGACACTCATGCCACTCAACTCATGCCAGAAAATTTTATTGCATTATTTCATTATTTCCTCCCCACTATTTTTTCTGTGCTTTCTGATAATTCTGTTCTTAACTTGTACTTCCCAGACTCATCCTCTAATTTGCTTATCCTTTTTCCAATAATGTCCAGGTTTCTTCTTTTCTCTGTACATTCCTTTTAAAAAATAGTCTCCTGTTCCTTCATGGATGCAATTCTTACCTCTTTAGTAATATTGATGTATTTTTTTCTATATATAAAGTCTGTTTCCTTCAAAGTGAGCTGTTTTATTTTGTTTTTTCTTTCACTTTGTTTATCTTGACTCTGCCTTTCACATTGTCTTTAAATATCTTGAGACCCTTAATAAATAGTGAAGTAGAGAAAATGGATGGATACTCTCTGTGTCAGAGTCCTGTTAACTGTCTTCCCTACAAAGCATCTTACTTAAACATACCCTACAGGAAACCTTATTATCAGCATCTTTAGGTTTTTATTTCTCTTTGGCTGGTCAGATTCTTCAGAGAATGCTGTTCTTCCTGGAGAGTGAAAGCCAGTTGTAGGAACCCAGGTACAAAGACATATAAACATTCTCTCGGTTCCCTGTTGTCCAGATCACACCTCTATCCAGCCCAGAGACCATCTCCAAAGACTAAACATCAGTGTCCTTCAAGGATTGGGGGAGAAGTTGCCCCATCACAGGGACTTGGGGCAGAGATCTGGGGCTCCATCTGCTTCTCAAATGGATTTACAATCATTTCTCCTGGTTTTGTAAATTTCCAGAAGTGTCTTATGCTGCAAATTCTTTGGTCTCTTGGGGATTCTACTATGTAAGCCAGGTTGCTTTTTGGTTTTTACTTATGCCAGTGAAAAATTCTATTTTCTCAGCTGAGCTACATCACTTACCACTCACCATCTGCTTCCCAGTTCCCCAAATTTTGTTACATCTATCCTTATGAGTCTATGCCTTTTTAAAATGTTTCTTATTGAAGTATAATATAAAAACAGAAAATTGCATATATCCTAAGAGTAGATCTCAGTGTTCAAAAACAGAGCACAATCACATGACCATACCCACAGAACATGACAAGAATCCCAGAGGACCCCTGTAGGCTCCCTTTCAGTCTTAGTCACCCTCCTCTCAATGATATCCACTTTCCTGACTTTTAACAGCACAGATGAGTGTTTCCTACTCTTTAACTTTGTGTAAATGGAATTACACAGTATGTATTCTGTTCTGTCTGGTTTCTTTCACTCAGCGTTTTGTTTGTGACATTAACCCATAATGTAACATGTCTATGGTTCATTCTTACTGCTGTATTTATGGTTTACTTTTCCACCATACCACAATTTATTTATCCACTTTGATGAACACTTAGTTTCCAATTTGGGAGCTATTCTTGATGTAAATATTCTTACAGTTTTTTGGTGTTTTTTTTGTTTGTTTGTTTGTTTGTTTTTTGGTAAACACGTGTGTGCATTTCTGTTAGGTCTATGCCTAGGAGTGGAAGTGTTATGTCACAGAATATGCATATATTCAGCTTTCTCAAATACCATCATATTGTTCGCCAAACTGTTTCTATTCATTTAGACTCCTATAAGCTGAATATGATAATTCTTTTTTTTTTTTTGAATATGATAATTCTGACTGTTCTGTTTCATTATCAACATCTTTTTTCACTGCAAACCTTATGGTGGGTATTTGTTCATTTATACTATTTAATAAGCATTTATTTATTTATTTGGCTGTGCTGATCTTGGTTGTGGCATGTGGGATCTAGTTCCCTGACCAGTAATTGAACCTAGGCCCCCTGTATTGGGAGCTCAGAGTCTTAACAATTGGACCACCAGAGAAGTACCTATTTGTGTATTAAAAAATTATTTTCCTGTTGCTTTCATGAGTATAGAAAAGGAAGTAGACTTTGATATTCTCTATTTGTGCTGCCATATTTATTAGGAAGCCACCCAAGGCTTTTGTTTTCCTAAAACACCGATTTGATCATGTCTCTCTTCTTCACTAAAATCTTTCAGTAGTTCTCAGGATAAATTTCAAATTTCTTTGCTTAGTTCTCAAGGCCCACCTTGAGCTGTCCCTGGATAGCTCTAGCATATCTTTTCCATCTATGTGGTTATAACCTGGTAGAATATCTTATAATTTACCAATATGCAGTGCTCTCTCTTAAGCACTATGCAATTGCACTAACCACTGCTTCTTCTTAAATTGATTTCTCCAACCTTCTCTACCTAAGTTACTCCTCTGTCACCATCAAGAACCAGTACTGAAGAACCCTTTCCTTGAGTACCCCCAAGATGCCCTCTTCTGCAGTCCTCTGTCACCCTTTGATTGCTTCCATCAGGTTTTATAATGGAATGATCACTTGTCTCTATTTCCCCAGTTTCTGGGGAACTCACTGAGAGGAAGAATTTTTTCTTGAGCATGCCTTGGACAGCAAGGAGATCAAACCACTCAATCCTAAAGGACATCAACCCTGAATATTCATTGGAAGGACTGATGCTGAAGCTGAAGCTCCAATACTTTGGCCACATGATGCAAAGTGCTAACTCATTGGAAAAGACCCTGATGCTGGAAAAGATTGTGGGCAAGAGCAGAAGGGGATGACAGAGGATGAGACGGTTGGATGGCATCAATGACTCAATGGACATGAGTTTGTGCAAACTCCAGTAGGTGGTGATGGACAGGGAAGCCTGGCATGCTGCAGTCCATAGGGTTGAAAAGAATTGGACATGACTGAGCAACTGAACAACAACAAAAACTCCGTGAGGGCATGATTTATTTCTATTTTCATGGTTCAACTCCCTTTTCCCAGATAATAGTGTCTGACAAATAGTAGGTGCTCAGTGTACTTGCTAAATGGGAGAATAAATCGCTAAATAAATGAGTTGCTAAATAATTGCTAAATAAATGTGTTCATTGTAGGAAAATTAGAAATTGGAAAAATTTTAAAAAGGAAAATGTAACATTCACTTACACAAGCCACAGTTGCACTCCTTGTGATTCACCCAAGAAAAACAAAAGCATGTCCACTAAACCACTTTTATGTGAATGGTCATAGCACTCATAGTAGGAAAAAACTGCAAGCACTCCAAATAGCCATCAATAGGAAAATGGTAAACAATGTGGTATATCCAACAATGAAACACCACCCAGCAAGAAAAAAGGAGGAAACTACTGAGTAAAGCACCCAGGGGCACTGGTTTGATTGCCTGAAAGAGACACTAGATCTTAGAATGCTGAGATGAGCTGTATCTTGCCTGTGGTTATGAATACGAGGTGTGCACATTTGTCAAAGTTACTGAACTATACTTTTAAAATGGAAACAAGACCTGAAGCTGACTGTGGCTCAGATCACAAGCTCCTTATTGCAAAAATCAGACTTAAAGTAAAGAAAGTAGGGAAAGCTACTAGGCCATTCATAAAAGACCTAAATCAAATCCTTCACAATTATACAGTGGAGGTGATGAATAGATTCAAGTATTAGATCTCATAGACAGAGTGCCTGAAGAACTATGGAGTCAGATGTGCTACCCTTGTGCCAAAAGATGACCTGAAGAACAATGGATGGAGGTTCGTAACATTGTACAGGAGATAGTGACCAAAACCATCTCGAAGAAAAAAGAAATGCAAGAAGGCAAAGTGATTGTCTGAGAGGCATTACAAATAGCTGATAAAAGAAGAGAAACAAAAGGCAAAGGAGAAAGGGAAACATATGCTCAATGGAATGCAGAGTTCCAAAGAATAGCAAGGAGAGATAAGAAAGGCTTCTTAGTAAACAGTGTAAAGAAATAGAGGAAAACAATAGAATGGGAAAGACTAAAGATATCTTCAAGAAAATTAGAGGTACCAAGGGAACATTGGCGGCTGCGACAGCACACGAACGTAGCCAACAGGAGCTACCCTGCGCCCAGGGGCAGCGGCGTTGGCCGAGAGGAGCTACCCCACATCCAGGGTAAGGAACAGCAGCTGCGCTTTGCTGGAGCAGCTGTGAAGACAGACACCATGTCTAAGGTAAAAGAAACCCAAGTAAGATGGTAGACACAGAGAGGGGATCAGAGGGCAGAAAGACTGAAACTACAATCACAGACAACTAGCCAATCTGATCACAGGACCACAGTCTTGTCTAACTCAATGAAACTAAACCATGCCATGTGGGGCCACCCAAGACGGCTGGGTCATGGTGGAGAGGTCTGACAGAATGTGGTCCACTGGAGAAGGGAATGGCAAACCACTTCAGTATTCTTGCCTTGAGAACCCCATGAACAGTATGAAAAGGCAAAAAGATAGGACACTGAAAGATGAATTCCCCAGGTCGGTAGGTGCCCAATATGCTACTGGAGATCAGTGGAGAGATAACTCCAGAAAGAATGAAAGGATGGAGCCAAAGCAAAAACAACACCCAGTTGTGAATGAGACTGGTGATAGAAGCGAGGTCCAATGGTGTAAAGAACAATATTGCATAGGAACCTGGAATGTTAAGTCTATGAATCAAGGCAACTTGGAAGTGGTCAAACAGAAGATGACAGGAGTGAACATAGACTGTCTAGGAATCAGTGAACTAAGATGGGCTGGAATGGGTGAATTTAACTGAGATGACCATTATATCTACTACTGGGGGCAGGAATCCCTTAGAAGAAATGGAGTAGCCATCATAGTGAACAAAAGAGTCTGAAATGCAGTACTTGTATACAATCTCAAAAATGACAAAATGATCTCTGTTTGTTTCCAAGGCAAACCATTTAATATCATGGTAATCCAAGTCTATGCCCCGAACAGTAACACTGAAGAAGTGGAAGTTGAATGGTTCTATGAAGACCTACAAGACCTTCTAGAACTAACATCCAAAAAAGATGCCCTTTTCATTATAGGGGGCTGGAATGCAAGAAGTAGGAAGTCAAGAAACACCTGGAATAATAACCAAATTTGGCCTTGGAGTACAGAATGAAGCAGGGCAAAGGCTAATAGAGTTTCACCAAGAGAACGCACTGGTCATAGCAAAACCCTCTTCCAACAACATAAGAGAAGACTCTACACAGGGACATCACCAGACGGTCAACACCAAAATCAGATTGATTATATTCTTTGCAGCCAAAGATGGAAAAGCTCTATACAGTCAGCAAAAACAAGACTGGGAGCTGACTGTGACTCAGATCATGAACCCCTTATTGCCAAATTCAGACTTAAACTGAAGAAAGTAGGGAAAACCACTAGACCATTCAGGTATGACCTAAATCAAATCCCCTATGACTATACAGTGGAAGTGAGAAATAGATTTAAGGGACTAGATCTGATAGACAGAGTGCCTGATGAACTATTGATGGAGGTTCACGACACTGTACAGGAGACAAGAATGAAGACCATCCCCAAGAAAAAGAAATGCAAAAAAGCAAAAAGGTTGTCTGAGGAGGCCTTACAAATAGATTTGCAAAGAAGGGAAGTGAAAAGCAAAGGAGAAAAGGAAAAACATACCCATTTGAATGCAGAGTTCCAAAGAATAGCAAGGAGAGATAAGAAAGGCTTCCTCAGAGATCAATGCAAAGAAATAGAGGAAAACAATAGAATGGGAAAGACTATAGATCTCTTCAAGAAAATTAGAGATACCAAGGGAACATTTCATGCAAAGATGGGCTCAATAAAGAACAGAAATGGTAGGGACCTAACAGAAGCAGAAGATATTAAGAAGAGGTGGCAAGAATACAAAGAAAAACTGTACAAAAAAGATCTTCATGATCCAGATAATCACGATGGTGTGATCACTCACCTAGAGCCAGACATCCTGGAATGTGAAGTCAAGTGGGCCTTAGGAAGCATCACTATGAACAAAGCTAGTGGAGGTGATGGAATTCCAGTTGAGCTATTTCAAATCCTGAAAGATGATGCTGTGAAAGTGTTACACTCAATATGCCAATAAATTTGGAAAACTCATTACTGGCCACAGGACTAGAAAAGGTCAGTTTTCACAGAGGGAGCTAAGATGGCGGAGGAATAGTATGGGAAGACCACTTTCTCCCCCACAAATTCATCAAAAGATCATTTGAAAGCTGAGCAGACTCCACAAAACAACTTCTGATTGCTAGCAGAGGACATCAGACACCCAGAAAAGCAGCCATTGTCTTCGAAAGGAGGTAGAACAAAATATAAAAGATAAAAAGAGAGACAATAGAGTTAGGGACACAGATTCATCCCGGGAAGGGAGTCTTAATAGAAGAAGTTTCCAAACACCAGGAAACCCTCTCACCGGCGTGTCTGGGGGAAGTTTTCAAATCTCGGAGGGCAACCTAACTGGAAGGAAAAATAGATAAAACCCACAGATTACATGCCTAAAAACAACTCCCAGCAGAAAAGTACCCCAGATGCTCGCATCTGACACCAGCAAGTAGGGTCTGAACGAGAGGAGCAGGCGATATTGCTTAGGGTAAGGACAGGGCCTAGAAAGCCCAGAGGGCAATCTGAGGGAGCTAATAAGAGAAAGCAACTTAAACTGTGGGATAGCAAGAGAGAGAGAATTAACCTGGGAAAAGCCCTAAATTTAGGCACTACCCGCCTGTTCCTAGAACAAAGGACTGAGCGAACACCAGAGAAGAGCTAGCCCGCTGTGGACCGAGCCATCCCCCATGGAAGCAGGAGACGGGGGAGGGGGGAGGGGCAAAGTCAGCCCCAGAGACCTCATCCCCTACCAAACTGCAAACAGGCTTCCAGTCTCTAATCAAAGACTTCCTGAGATTCTAGATGGTTGACATCTGCCGGGAGGGTCGCAGCCAGAAATCAGTTTCCCAGAAGAGACACAAGGCGCACCCAACCTGCACGCCTAGAAACTGAGGCTGGGACCTTGGAGGGCATAAGGCACACTGCATCGAGGGAGAATGCGCTTGTCAAGCTCCTGGTTGCCTGAGCTGCTCCGACCTGGGAAGGCACAAAATGCAGGCCCAACTGAGTCTGCGTCGTTGTGGAGTACCTGAAAACCTAAACCTGAGTGGCTTAGGCCTGGGAAGTGCATGAAACTCAGGGCCCACTCCCTCTAGAGCAACCTGGAACCTGAGCAGTGTAGACGGGGAAAGCACACACGCAGTGAGTGGGGGAAAACCCAGTGTCGCTGGAACACTGCGAGTGCTCCCCACACACGCCAGTGATATTTGTCTGCAGCGCCCCTCCCTCCCCACAGCACGACTGAAGAAGCGAACCTAAACAAGAGACCACCTCCACCCACTTGTGTCAGGGCAGAAATTAGACACGGAAGAGACCTGCAAACAGAACCCAAATAAACAAAGGGAACCGCTTCAGAAGTGACAGGTGCAACAGATTAAAATCCCTGTAGTTAACACCGACTACACTGGAAGGGGCCTATAGATATCGAGAAGTGTAAGCTGGAACAAGGAGCTATCTGAAACTGAACTTAACCCACACTGCCCGCAACAACTCCAGAGAAATCCCTAGATATATTTTTATTATTATTATCATTTTTTAATTAAATTTTTTTTCTTTTTTTTAAAAGTCCTCTATTACTCCTCTATTACTCCTTAATTATCATTTTTATAATCCACTATAACCTGGCCAAAAAAAAAAGGACCCTATTTTTAAAGCGAACTTCATACATACTTCTTAAATTTTTTGTGCTTTGTTGTTTTTCAACATTGTATTTTTAAGAGTCTAACCTCTACTCTAGATTTTTAATCTGTTTTTTGGTATTTGATATCAAGTTTGGACATTTAAGAATCCAACATTCAGTACCCATTTTTACTCAGGAGTGTGATCACAGGTTTGATCACTCTCTCCCCCTTTTGACTCTCCTTTTTCTCCCCCAGATCACCTCTATTTCCTCCCTCTCCCTTCTCTTCTCAATCCAGTTCTGTGAATCTCTGTGGGTGTTCTGGGCTGTGGAGAACACTTAGGGAACAGAGTACAACCTGTCTCTCCTCTCTTGAATCCCCCTTTTTCTCCTCCTGATCACCTCTATCTCCTTCCTCCCTCTCCTCTTCTTCATGTAACTCTGTGAACCTCTCTGGGTGTCCCTCACTGTGGAAAATCCTTTTACAATTAACCTAGAAGTTTTATTATTACTGCTGTATGGATGGAGAAGTCTTGAGGCTACTGGAAGAATAAGACTGAAATCCAGAGGCAAGAGGCTTAAGCCAAAAACCTCAGAACACCAGAGAACTCCTGACTATGGGGAACATTAATTACTAACAGATCATCCAAAAGCCTCCATACCTACACTGAAACGGACCACCACCCAAGAGAAAATAAGTTGCAGAGCAAGACATACCACGCAAATTCTCCAGCAACACAACACAGTCCTGAGCGTCAATATACAGGCTGCCCAAAGTCACACCAAACCCATAGAACCATCTCAAAACTCACTACTGGACCCTCCATTGCACTCCAGAGAAAAGAAACCCAGGTCCACCCACCAGAACACCGACGCAAGCTTCCCTAACCAGCAAACCTCGACAAGCCAAACATCCAGCCCCACCCACTGGGAGAAACCTCCACAATAAAAAGGAACCACAGACAACCAAAATACAGAAAGGCCACCCCAAACACAGCAATCTAAATGAGATGAAAAGGCAGAGAAATACCCAGCAGGTAAAGAAACACAAAAAATGCCCACCAAGCCAAACAAAAGAGGAGGAGAGAGGGAATCTACCTGAAAAAGAATTTAGAATAATGATAATAAAAATGATATAAAATCTTGAAAACAAAATGGAGTTACAGATAAATAGCCTGGAGACAAGGATTGAGAAGATGCAAGAAATGTTTAACAAGGACCTAGAAGAAATAGAAACGAGTCAATTAAAAATGAATAATGCAATAAATGAGATCAAAAACACTCTGGAGAGAACCAAGAGTAGAATAACAGAGACAGAAGATAGGATAAGTGAGGTAGAAAGTAAAATGGTGGAAATAAATGAAGCAGAGAGGAAAAAAGAAAAAAAGAATCAAAAGAAATGAGGACAACATCAGGGACTTCTGGGACAATGTGAAACACCCCAACATTCGAATCATAGGAGTCCCAGAAGAAGAAGACAAAAAGAAAGACCATGAGAAAAGAGTCGAGGAGATAATAGCTGAAAAATTCCCTAAAATGGGGACGGAAATAGCCAGCCAAGTCCAAGAAACCCAGAGAGTCCCAAACAGGATAAACCCAAGGCGAAACACCCCAAAACACATATTAATCAAATTAACAAAGATCAAACACAAAGCACAAATATTAAAAGCAGCAAGGGAGAAACAACAAATAACACACAACGGGATTCCCATAAGGATAACAGCTGATCTATCAATAGAAACCCTCCAGGCCAGAAGGGAATGGCAGGACATACTTAAGGTAATGAAAGAGAATAACCTACAACCTAGATTACTGTACCCAGCAAGGATCTCATTCAGATATGAAGGAGAATTCAAAAGCTTTACAGACAAGCAAAAGCTGAGAGAATTCAGCACCACCAAACCAGCACTTCAACAAATGCTAAAGGATCTTCTCTAGACAGGAAACACAGAAAGGTTGTATAAACGTGAACCCAAAACAACAAGCCAATGGCAACGGGACCATTCTTATCAATAATTACCTTAAATGTAAATGGGTTGAATGCCCCAACCAAAAGACAAAGATTGGCTGAATGGATACAAAAGCAAGACCCCAATATATGCTGTCTACAAGAGACCAACCTCAAAACAAGGGACACATAGAGACTGAAAGTGAAGGGCTGGAAAAAAATATTTCACGCAAACGGAGACCAAAAGAAAGTAGGAGTCACAATACTGATATCAGATAAAATAGACTTTAAAATAAAGGCTGTGAAAAGAGACAAAGAAGGACACTACATAATGATCAAAGGATCAATCCAAGAAGAAGATATAACAATTATAAATATATATGCACCCAAAATAGGAGCACCACAATATGTAAGGCAAATGCTAATAAGAATGAAAGGGGAAATTAACAATAACACAATAATTGTGGGAGGCTTTAATACCCCACTCACACCTATGAATAGATCAACTAAACAGAAAATTAACAAGGAAACACAAACTTTAAATGACACAATGGACCAGCTAGACCTAATTGATATCTATAGGACATTTCACCCCAAAACAGTCAATTTCACCTTTTAATCAAGTGCACACGGAACCTGGTCCAGAATAGATCACATCCTGGGCCATAAATCTAGCCTTGGTAAATTCAAAAAAAAATTGAAATCATTCTAGTCATCTTTTCTAGCCACAATGAAATAAGATTAGATCTCAATTACAGGAAAAAAAAACTATTAAAAATTCCAACATATGGTGGCTAAATAACACGCTTCTGAATAACCAACAAATCATAGAAGAAATCAAAAAAGAAATCAAAATATGCATAGAAATGAATGAAAATGAAAACACAACAACCCAAAACCTATGGGACACTGTAAAAGCAGTGCTAAGGGGAAGGTTCACAGCATTACAGGCTTACCTCAAGAAACAAGAAAAAAGTCAAATAAATAACCTAACTCTACACCTAAAGCAACTAGAGAAGAAAGAAATGAAGAACCCCAGGGTTAGCAGAAGGAAAGAAATCTTTAAAATTAGGGCAGAAATAAATGCAAAAGAAACTAAAGAGACCATAGCAAAAATGAACAAAGCTAAAAGCTGGTTTTTTGAAAAGGTAAATAAAATTGACAAACCATTAGCCAGACTCATCAAGAAACAAAGGGAGAAGAACCAAATCAACAAAATTAGAAATGAAAATGGAGAGATCACAACAGACAACACTGAAATACAAAGGATCATAAGAGACTACTACCAGCAGCTCTATGCCAATAAAATGGACAACTTGGATGAAATGGACAAATTCTTAGAAAAGTATAACTTTCCAAAACTGAACCAGGAAGAAATAGAAGATCTTGACAGACCCATCACAAGCAAGGAAATCAAAACTGTAACCAGAAATCTTCCAGCAAACAAAAGCCCAGGACCAGATGGCTTCACAGCTGAATTCTACCAAAAATTTAGAGAAGAGCGAACACCTATCTTACTCAAACTCTTCCAGAAAATTGCAGAAGGTAAACTTAAAAACTCATTCTATGAGGCCACCATCACCCTAATACCAAAACCAGACAAAGATGCCACAAAAAAAGAAAACTACAGGCCAATATCACTGATGAACATAGACTCAAAAAACCTTAACAAAATTCTAGCAAACAGAATCCAACAACATTTTAAAAAGATCAAACATAATGACCAAGTGGGCTTTATCCCAAGAAAGCAAGGATTCTTCAATATCCACAAATCAAAGCATGTAATACACCACATTAACAAATTGAAAGATAAAAACCATATGATTATCTCAAGAGATGCAGAAAAAGCCTTTGACAAAATTCAACATCCATTTATGATGAAAACTCTCCAGAAAGCAGGAATAGAAGGAACATACCTCAACATAATAAAAGCTATATATGACAAACACACAGCAAACATTATCCTCAATGGTGAAAAATTGAAAGCATTTCCCTTAAAGTCAGGAACAAGACAAGGGTGCCGACTCTCACCACTACTATTCAATATAATTTTGAAAGCTTTGGCCACAACAATCAGAGCAGAAAAAGAAATAAAAGGAATCCAGATAGGAAAAGGAGAAGTGAAACTCTCATTGTTTGCAGACAACATGATCCTCTACATAGAAAACCCTACAGACTCTACCAGAAAATTACTAGAAGCTAATCAATGAATATAGTAAAGTTGCAAGATATAAAATTAACACACAGAAATCCCTTGCATCCCTATATACTAACAATGAGAAAACAGAAAGAGAAATTAAGGAAACAATACCATTCACCATTGCAACAAAAAGAATAAAATATTTAGGAGTACATCTACCTAGAGAAACAAAAGATCTATACATAGAAAACTATAAAACATTGCTGAAAGAAATCAAAGAGGACACAAATAGATGGAGAAATATACCTTGTTCATAGATTGGAAGAATCAATATTATGAAAATGACTATACTACCCAAAGCAATCTAGATTCAATGCAATCCCTATCAAGCTCCAACTGTATTCTTCACAGAGCTAGAACAAATAATTTCACAATTTGTATGGAAATACAAAAAACCTTGAATAGCCAAAGCAATCTTGAAAAAGAAGAATGGAACTGGAGGAATCAACCTGCCTGACTTCAGACTCTACTACAAAGCCACAGTCATCAAGAGTATGGTACTGGCACAAAGACAGAAATATAGATCAATGGAACAGAATAGAAAGCCCAGAGATAAATCCACGTACCTATAGACACCTTATCTTCGACAAAGGAAGCAAGACTATGCAATGGAAAAAAGACAACCTCTTTAACAAGTGGTGTTGGGAAAACTGGTCAACCACTTGCAAAAGAATGAAACTAGGACACTTTCTAACACCATACACAAAAATAAACTCAAAATGGATTAAAGATCTAAATATAAGGCTAAAAACTATAAAACTCCTAAAGAACATAGGCAAAACACTCTCTGACATAAATCACAGCAGGATCCTCTATGACCCACCTCCCAGGATATTGGAAATAAAAGCAAAAATAAACAAATGGGACCTAATTAAACTTAAAAGCTTTTGCACAGCAAAGGAAACTATAAGCAAGGTGAAAAGACAACCCTCAGAATGGGAGAAAATAATAGCAAATGAAGCAACAGACAAAGGATTAATCTCAAAAATATACAAGCAACTCCTGAAGCTCAATTCCAGAAAAATAAATGACCCAATCGAAAAATGGGCCAAATATCTAAACAGACAGTTCTCCAAAGACATACAGATGACTAGCAAACACATGAAAAGATGCTCAACATCACTCATTATCAGAGAAATGCAAATCAAAACCTCAATCAGGTACCACTACACGCCAGTCAGAATGGCTGCTATCCAAAAGTCTACAAGCAATAAATGCTGGAGAGGGTGTGGAGAAAAGGGAACCCTCTTACACTGTTGGTGGGAATGCAAACTAGTACAACAACCACTATGGAGAACAGTGTGGAGATTCCTTATAAAACTGGAAATAGAACTGCCATATGACCCAGCAATACCACTCCTGGGCATACACACCGAGGAAACCGGAACTGAAAGAGGCATGTGTACCCCAATGTTCATCGCAGCACTGTTTCTAATAGCCAGGAGATGGAAGCAACCTAGATGCCCATCAGCAGATGAATGGATAAGGAAGCTGTGGTACATATACACCATGGAATATTACTCAGCCATTAAAAAGAATTCATTTGAATCAGTTCTAATGAGATGGATGAAACTGGAGCCCCTTATACAGAGTGAAGTAAGCAAGAAAGATAAAGACCAATACAGTATACTAACGCATATATATGAAATTTTAAAAGATGGTAACGATAACCCTATATGCAAAACAGAAAAAGAGACACACATGTACAGAACAGACTTTTGGACTCTGTGGGAGAAGGCGAGGGTGGGATGTTCTGAGAGAATAGCATTGAAACATGTATACTATCAAGCGTGAAACAGATCACCAGCCCAGGTTGGAAACATGAGACAAGTGCTCAAGGATGGTGCACTGAGAAGACCTAGAGGGATTGGATGGGGAGGGAGATAGGAAGGGGGATCGGGATGGGGAACATGTGTAAATCCATGGCTGATTCATGTCAATGTATAGCAAAAACCCCTACAATATTTTAAAGTAATTAGCTTCCAACTAATAAAAATAAATGAAAAAACAAAATTTAAAAAAACTTTTCACATCAAAAAAAAGAGAAAAGGTCAGTTTTCATTCCAGTCCCAAAGAAAGGCAATGCAAAGAATGCTCAAACTACCACAAAATTGCACTCATCTCACAAGCTAGTAAAGTAATGCTTAAAATTCTGCAAGCCAGGCTTCAGCAATATGTGAACTGTGAACTTCCAGATGTTCAAGCTGGTTTTAGAAAAGGCAGAGGAACCAGACATCAAATTGCCAACATCTGCTGGGTCATCAAAAAAGCAAGAGAGTTCCAGAAAAGCTTATATTTCTGCTTTATTGACTATGCCAAAGCCTTTGACTGTGTGGATCACAATAAACTGTGGAAAATTCTTAAAGAGATGGGAATACCAGCCATCTGACCTGTCTTTTGAGAAACCTGTATACAGGTCAGGAAGCAACAGTTAGAATTGGACATGGAACCACAGACAGGTTCCAAATAGGGAAAGGACTATGTCAAGGAGGCATATTGTCACCCTGCTTATTTAACTTATATGCAGAGTACATCATGAGAAACGTTGGGCTGGAAGAATCACAAGCTGGAATCAAGATTGCCGGGAGAAATATCAATAACCTCAGATATGCAGATGACACAACCCTTATGGCACACAGTGAAGAAGAACTAAAGAGCCTCTTGATGAAAATGAAAGAGGAGAGTGAAAATGTTAGCTTAAAGTTAAACATTCAGAAAACTAAGATCATGGCATCTGGTTCCATCACTTCATGGCAAATAGATGGGGAAACAGTGGCTGACTTTATTTTTCTGAGTTCCAAAATCACTACAGATGGTGATTGCAGCCATGAAATTAAAAGATGCTTACTTCTTGGAAGGAAAGTTATGACCAACCTAGACAGCACATTAAAAAGTATAGACATTACTTTGCCAACAAAGGTCCGTCTAGTCAAGGCTATGGTTTTCCAGTAGTCATGTATGGATTGGAGAGTTGGACTATAAAGAAAGCTAAGTCTGAAGAATTGATGCTTTTGAACTGTGGTGTTTGAGAAGACTCTTGAGAGTCCCTGGACTGCAAGGAGATCCAACCAGTCCATCCTAAAGGAGATCAGTCCTGAGTGTTCATTGGAAGGACTGATGTTGTAGCTGAAACTTCAATACTTTGGCCACCCGATGCAAAGAGCTGACTCATTTGAAAAGACCCTGATGCTGGGAAAGATTGAGGGCAGGAGGAGAAGGGGAAGACAGAGGATGAGATGGTTGGATGGTATCACTGACTCGATGGACATGGTTGGGTGGACTTTGAGAGTTGGTGATGGACAGGGAGGCCTGGCGTGCTGCGATTCATGGGGTCGCAAAGAGTCAAACACGACTGAGCGACTGTACTGAACTGAACTGAAGGGAATATTTCATGCAAAGTTGGGCACAATAAAGGACAGAAAAGGTACGAACCTAACAGAAGCAGAAGATATTAAGAAGAGGTGGCAAGAACACACAGAAAAACTATACAAAAAAGTGTTTCATGACCCAGATAATCTAGGTGATGATTCATCTTGAGCCAGACATCCTAGAATGTGAAGTCAAGTGGCCTTAGGAAGTATCACTATAAACAAAGCTAGTGGAGGTGATAGAATTGCAGCTGAGCTATTTCAAATCCTAAAAGATGATGCTGCTAAAGCTCTGCACTCAATAATAAAATATTTGGAAAGTTCAACAGAGGCCATAGGATTGGAAAAGGTCAGTTTTCATTGCTGTCTCCAAGAAAGGCAATGCACTCATTTCACATGCTAGCAAGGTACACTCAAAATCCTTCAAGCTATGCTTCAATAAATCGAGAATTTCCAGATGTAAAAGCTGGATTAAGAAAACACAGAGGAACCAGAGATCAAATTTCCAACATTCCGTGGATTACAGAGAAAGCAACAGAAATCTAGAAAAATGTCTATTTCTGCTTCATTGACTATGATTAATTAATTAAAAAGCACTTGCTCCTTGGAAGAAAAGCTATGACAAACCTAGACAGCATATTAGAAAGCAGGGACATAACTTTGCCAATAAAGGTGCATATTGTCAAAGCTATAGTTTTTCCAGCAGTCGTGTACAGATGTGAGAGTTGGCCTTAAAGAAGGCCATGAGCATGTCAATGTATGAAAAAACCACTACAATATTGTAACATAATTAACCTCCAATTAAAATAAATAAATTTTAAAAAAATAAAGAAGGCTGAGCACCGAAAAATTTATGCTTTCAAACTGTAGTGCTGCAGAAGACTCTTTTAAATCCCTTGGACAGCAAGGGAATCAAACAAGTCAACCCTAAGGGAAATCAGCCCTCAATATTCATTGGAAGGACTGGTGCTAAAACTGAAGCTCCAATACTTTGGCCACATGATGAGAAGAGCTACTCACTGGAAAAGACCCTGATGCTGGGAAAGATCGAAGGCAGGAGGAGAAGGGGACAACGGAGGATGAGATGGTTGGATGGCATCACCGACTCAATGGACATAAGTTTGAGCAAACTCCAGGAGATAGTGAAGGACAGGGAAGCCTGGCACGCTGCAGTCCATGGGGTCGCAAAGAGTCAAAGACACAACTTAGTGACTGAACAACACGTTTTAGTAATGTAAAAGTTACCTTAAAAATTAATTTAAAATTATTTTGAAAGGAAAATTTGAGAATGAGAGCACTGCTCACCTCCACTGTCACGTCTAGCCTTACCTAAGACTACAGCCTTGACTAGCCCCTATTGTCCTGAGAAGCCATTCCATACCACACACAGGCCTGTGTTACTGTCTTCCCCACATGCAGCAGGAGTCGGATTTTCACTGTCAGATTCACCATCAGGTTCCTGCCTTACCAGGACCTCCCCAGGTCCAAACTATCAATGGATTAAAGTCCAGTCCTCAGTAGAGCACACCTAAGCCTCACAGCTGACTCTGCCACCTTCCCAGGGCCAACAATGACCATCCTTTGTAGCTCTGCCCTGTAAGCTGCCCTGTGAGCCTGGCAGGTGATCTAAAGCCTGACTCCTCAGAGTGTAATCCCCAGACCTGCAACATCTGCACTGGTCAGAGATGGGAAGTCCAGCCCTAGCACAGAACTTCTGACTCAGAATCTGCCTTGTGACATGACCCTGGGTCACCTGGATGGACACGAAGTTTTGAGAGACACTGAACGAACCTTTCTGAGCTTCAGATTTCTCTGTTAATAGTAACAACCATGCCTGCCTTTCCAGTTTCCAGGGGGACGGAGTGAATCACACCACAAGGCCGCCTGCTCAATGGCTGTCACTTAGTAAGGTTATTCATGAACATCCCTCTCCTGACTCCTGGCCCTGCTCCCCAGTCATTCCTGACAAGCCTCAGGCATGGTCAGTAAAAAGTTTTGCCAGCAAATCTGAACAGCCATCCTGGCCGGCTGGATGACTGACTTCACAGAGTTGGAAATGTCACTGGAACCTCCAGAGCATGCAACATGGCCAGGAGAGAAGGCTGAGCTTGCCGTCTGTCAGCATCCCAAGACCCACTCCTTGCCCTCTCCCCCTATCCTTGTGTTAATAATGGCAAATATAATGAATTCTGTGATGACCTAGAGGGGTGGGATGCAGGGCTGGGAGGGAAGTTTAAGAGGGAAGGTACATATATTTACAGTTAAGACTGATGCGTTGTCATCCAACAGAAACCAACACAACATTTTAAAGCAATTAAAATAATAATGACAAATACATTCCCACATTCATCTGAATATGGCATTTCCAGCTGGGTCATCATCCCCAGTGTGTCACCTTGTTCTGAGGATAAAATTTAGATCTTTGTCTCTGAAACTTACCATTAATTCATCTGTCTGCCAGCACTAAAAGAGATGGGACACAGAGAGGCCTTCTATAAAGAACACATTTGCACTTCCTCCTCTCCCTGTCTTCCCAAATTTTTCTTTCCCTTCTCCTGTCACCCTTTTTACCTTCCTCTGGGGAGATGATTTCCCCTCCAGGCAGTTGCCATTAGCTCCCAGGCAGTTGTGAGGATCAGCCGACTACTGGTCTGTGAACTGGCTGATCCACAGTAGAACCAGGGCTTCCTCCTAGCTCCCATAGGCCTCCCAAGCCTCCTCTCTAGGAGCCTCCTCTCCTTCAGTTGCCACTGAAGTCCAGGGGAAGCTTTGTGTGCTGACGGACAACAGTAGTAATTCCCCAAATGCCTGCCACAGCCCACCCCCACTACACACACAGGCACCACTTCCTTTGTGCCAGCTAATCCACTAGACACTGCGCAGTCTCCATTTAATCCTCTAAACCACTCTAGGGCCAGGAGAAAAGATCCCACCCGACCCCCCTCCACAGGTGAGACCCCAAGGAAGAGACTTGGTCTTCCAGGGAAGGGAGAGTAAGGACACTGGTCCTGAGAGCTGGGGCTTCGGCAAGGATGCTCATGCCTCCAGTATCTCCCTCCCCTCACAAGGACCCTGGGATCTGCCTGGGATGTCAAATCGATGACTAGCGTGACCGGGGCTCTCCAGACTTCCAACGAGCCCTCCCCTGGCCTCCGTCAAGGAGAGAGCGCTGCCTCTTGTGTAAGAGGGAGTGAGGGTTAACAAAAGACAATGGCAGCTCTCCCCAAGAAGATGGAGCCAGATGGAACCCCTAAAAGCAAGTTACTGCTTAAAAATCCAGTATCAAATGACAGTGTAGCCAGCACTCTGAGCAGTAATTGGCATTAAGAGAGGCTTGGAACTGCAAACCAGTGATTTTCAGTTGATATAAAAAAGGTAATTGACATTAAGTGCTGTTTGGAGCGGCAAACTAGTGATTTGCAAATGACATTCAGTAAGAAATCATTTACGTCTATTGACATTAAACAGGCGTGAGCTCACAGCGCTTGGGCAAAGGAGCAGGGGCTAGAAGGAGCTGGGAGACCATTAGGATCACAGAGGCTTCACCCTTAGTGCCCCTTCCTGCGTAGTTGCTCTTTTCCAGGAAGGGTCGATCAGGGACCAGACGATGCTCCCCACCTTACAACCCCTTCTCTCCTGACCCATCTCTTCTCAGATGAATTCTATCACTTCCCCCAGGAGAAAATGCCTTCCCCACCAGGCGCCAGCCCCAACGCCACCGCTGCTCCCTCGGCTCGGAGGCTCCCGCATGTCACTTGGCGCCGCTCTCCCCCAAGAAGCCTCAGGCTTCAGGACCTCGCGCGCGCTCCACCACATCTCCCCCTCCAGCTGCCTGGCGACCCTCCAAACGGAGACACGAGGCCAGCGCACACTGCAGTGTGATGAGCCAGCGCGTCTGTTGTTCCGGTTGAGGGAGTTCATAAAAGAAAGGGAACAAACGCGCTGCAAATGATCTGGGAACGGAAGGACTTGCCCAGTGACAGCAGGCTACCGGCCTCCCTCCCACCCCCAACCCGACCCCGACCCCGACCCCAACTCTGACCCCTGAGGGCTGATGCTTGTGCTGACCTTCTGCACAGACAGAGCAGGAGGCCCCACAGCTGTGATTGCTGGCTGCGGCTGAAGCTGCAGGAAGGAAGCCCCCCTGCCGCCCCACCCCCAGCACTGCCTGGGGAAGGCTGCCTTGCTGGTGAGGCTGTTCTTGATCTGTTCTGTAATAGATGAAAGTGAGCCTCATAGCTCCCAGAGCTCGATTCTTAGGATATCTGCCAGTGCTGGAGCGTACATGACTTTTGCAGTGCCTGCAAGTACACCCTGGATGCATATTAATAGTCACATTATAGATGGAGACGTACATGGCTGGATGGAGTACACTTTAAGTGAAAGAAGCACGAAGAAATGAAGCCTGGCTCCCTCTGTACCTGCAAACCATCACACTTTATACTTCAGAACAGCCCCTGTTAAACTTGAGACCCTGGACCGTCCTGTAAACTAAGTTCTCAGCCCCTTCCTGGGAACTTCTGGAGCCTCTCCCACCAGGCACCTGCCTGAGCAGGTTTTGGAAGGAAGGGGCGAGGAGATAGACAGCTTTTTCTGACTGCAACACTAAGAAGAGAGAGGGGACAGCGATGAGCTGGATCTTGTCTCCAGAATCAGTGTGTAAATAAAACCTGACCCCTTTTCAAGAAAAAGAAACATGTCACCAGGGAATGCACCCCTTCTTCTTGGGAACGTGAGTTTCCTAAACAGTGCTTTTTTGGAATCTGTTGAAATTGCAGGAAAAGAAAATCAAAATCCCCATGGTCCAGGGCAAAAATGGAAAAGAAACCTACGTGGAGTAAACTATAACCCTTATGGCCCTTTCTTTCCTCCTAGGGGCACATGTCACCTGGGCCCAGGGCACCAGGGGCCCATCACTGGCTCAGGTCCTGCTTCCAGGCTAGAGACCTAGAAACAAGAAGGAGGCCCTGGCGGTGACCAACACAGAGGTAAAGGGCCAGGACCATAGGAGGGCCAAGGGTGCAGAAGGACCTGCTTCAGGTGCATCATAGAGGTCAGAGCTGGAAATGAAATAAGGGAGAAAGATGAAAAATTAAGAAAAAAGCGGAAAGAATGAAAAGGAAAACAGTCATCTTCCTCAAGAAAAATATGAGTTAAGGTCAGGAACAGCAGACTATTAAAACCTCTTCTGAAAGTACCAAGTAATTCAACTGGAATAGTAATAAAGTGAGAAGCACAGTCTTGGAGTGAAAAGAAGCAGAATGATCACTGCTGGAAAATGATATGCTTTTATGCATGGAAGCTCAAAGAGAATTGATGGGAAACCACAGACTCAGCAAAAGATTTGAACTAAGTGGCTGGTTAAACGATAAATATACACAATTGCTTATAAACTGAGTATTCTTTTAAACAGCAGTAAAATTAGAAATGGAGTAAAACATATGAAACACAGAAGCCATGCACAGCAGCAAACCAACCCATATCATGTCTAGAGATACCTTAAAAATGTGTCGGCCTGTCTGAAGAATGCCACGCATGCATGCGTGCTGCCACTTCAGTGGTATCCAGCTATTCACAACCTTATGGACCATAACCCACCAGGCTCCTCTGTCCATGGGATTCTCCAGGCAAGAATACTGGAATATGTTGCTATGCCCTCCTCCCAGGAATCTTCCCAACCCAGATATCAAACCTGAGTCTCTTACATGTCTCCTGAATTGGCAAGTGGGTTCTTTATGACTAGTGCCACCTGGAAAGCCACTAAGAATGCCCTAACACCCTGCTAAGGACAGAAATGGTTTGAGTAGGTGTCCAAACCCACCTTGATCCAGGACTGTAAAACTGAATACTATAAACATGTCAATTTTCCTTAAATTAGCAAGTTAAAGCCAAATTAAAACTTTTATGGGTTTCTTAAAAATGATTTTCTTGAGCTAGACAAAGTAATTCACTTGGATAATTAACATTAAAGAAAATATGAAGAATAAAGAAGGACTTGCTTAATTAAAACATTTTATAAAATTAAAGTAATGATATAATTTTTATTATTTTAGGAGAAAAATTATATTATTTTTGAGAAGAATAATATAATATATATTATCAGGTTGAAGAAGAATTTTATAAACTTATCACTATAACAAAATAAACAAAACAAAAATATAGGAGAATTTATTAAATAATGGCTTTATCAGTTCACATGAGGAGCTAAAGACAGACCATTTAATACACGATGTTGCAAGTGAAGTACAAGTGAAAGTCACTCAGTCGTGTCCTACTCTTTGCGAACTCATGGACTATACAGTCCATGGAATTCTCCAAGCCAGAATACTGGAGTGGGTAGCCTTTCCCTTCTCCAGGGGATCTTCCCAACACAGGACTGAACCCAGGGTTCCCACACTGCAGGAGGATTCTTTACCAACTGAGCTATGTTAGGAGCACCAAAAACCATTTTTTAAAATATAAAGTTGGAACTTTCCTCCAGCTACTTGTTACAACAATACTAGTCACAGATTTACAATGAAAATAAAAACAGAGGGAGGCATGGTGAGGGAAGAGAAAAGGGGAATAAAGACACTAGATATACTAAACCTATATTGGCTTTAGTTTAAAATGTTGGAGTTGGGAAGGTCTTCTTTAAAATAACACCTAGGTATCACCTTGCACAGGTCCAAGTTCCAGAAGATACTTGATAGAGATTGGACTCAGCTCTAGCCTAGTACCCCTTGCTTCCCTGGGTGGGTCTCTGGAATGCCTCAATTTCAGATCAACAGGATGTCTAGAGATTTGGGCAGATTTGATAGGCCTCGAATGCCATTCTGGAGAGTCTTGCCTGCAGTGTGAGAGCCCAGGCCAGGGAGCTGGGACTTTGAAGGGGCATGGGCAGTCCAGATGTAGATTATTCTGATGGCCACAGTCTGGGAGGACTCCGTGTGCATGTGCGTGTGTGTGTGCGTGCACATGTGCACACACACACAAGGATGAAAGATATATAAATGAAGAGAGATTGACCGATTTCCCCAGGTTAGAGCTAGGGCAGAGAATGGCAGGTCCTGGAAATACTAAAATCTATGGATGTGATAGGCCTCTGTAGATAGTATCATATGATGCCCTAAAGCCCTCAACAAAAATTCCCTGTACTTTACATGGCCGGAAAGTAGAGAACCACCATATGCAGGGCACTCCTTAAGTGTGGTCAAAGGGCAAATCACTGGTAACCACATAGGTGGATGAGTGGGGAGTTTTCCTGACCATACTACATAACCTGGGAGTATAGAGCCCCAAGAAAGACTGAGGTTGAATTTCCTGCCTTCCTGGCAGAGACTGAGTAGATCTGAATTTGATTAGAGCAAATAAAGAAATGTGACATCTCTTTTTGCATCCCAGAGACTGGGAGTAAGATCTTTAGTGGCTATAGATGTATCACAATTTATTTGACCACTTTACCATTGATATCTTTAGCTGTCTCATTTCTCTCCATAGAAATAATTACTTTACAATTTTATTCATAAAGTTTTTCATTTCTGATTAATTATTTAATCCAAATTCCTAGAGGTATAATTACTAGATGAAAGGCATAAAGTTCTGAGGTCATAAGTGTGGGCCTCTGAAAGCTATAGAATTAATGTGCTTCTAGGAGGAGACAGGGATCCTTGTGATCCCTTGTGGATCAGCTGGTAAAGAATCTGCCTGCAGTGCAAGAGACCTGGGTTCGATCCTGGGTTGAGAATATTCCCTGGAGAAGGGAAAGGCTACACACTCCAGTATTCCCTGATAACTCAGTTGGTAAAGTATCTGCCTGCAATGCAAGAGACCCCGGTTTGATTCCTGGGTTGGGGAGACCCACTAGAAAAGGGAAAGGCTACCCATTCCAGTATTCTGGCCTGGAGACTTCCATGGACTTATATAGTCCATAGGGTTGCAAAGAGTCAGACACGACTGAGTGAGTTTCACTTTCACTTTCAAGAGGAGACAGAAGAAAGCTCATCCCTTCCCCCATCTCTACCTCCAACAAGGTCTCATCAAAAGGCCATGTGTGAACACAGTAAGAGGTGACCATCTGTAAAACTTACTACAAAGCTAATCAGACTCTGGTATTGGCCTAAGATTAGACATATAGATCAGTAAGAAAGAATCTAGAGTTCAGAAATAAGCCATTACATTTACTGTCAATTGAATTTTGACAAGGATGCCAAGACATTTCAATGGGGAACAAATAATCTTTTCAACAAATGATGCTAGATCTGCTAGATACCCATATGCAAAAGAATGAAGTTAGACTTCCTCCTCATAGCATACACAAAATCTAACTCTAATGCATCATTTAATTAAGGATAAGAGCTAAAACTATAAAACTCTTTATTTTTTATTTTTGTTTTTTATTAGTTGGAGGCTAATTACTTCACAACATTTCAGTGGGTTTTGTCATACATTGATATGAATCAGCCATAGATTTACACGTATTACCCATCCCGGTCCCCCCTCCCACCTCCCTCTCCACCCGATTCCTCTGGGTCTTCCCAGTGTACCAGGCCCAAGCACTTGTCTCATGCATCCCACCTGGGCTGGTGATCTGTTTCACCATAGATAATATACATGCTGTTCTTTTGAAACATCCTACCCTCACCTTCTCCCACAGAGTTCAAAAGTCTGTTCTGTACTTCTGTGTCTCTTTTTCTGTTTTGCATATAGGGTTGTCATTACCATCTTTCTAAATTCCATATATATGTGTTAGTATGCTGTAATGTTCTTTATCTTTCTGGCTTACTTCACTCTGTATAATGGGCTCCAGTTTCATCCATCTCATTAGGACTGGTTCAAATGAATTCTTTTTAACAGCTGAGTAATATTCCATGGTGTATATGTACCACAGCTTCCTTATCCATTCATCTGCTGATGGGCATCTAGGTTGCTTCCATGTCCTGGCTATTATAAACAGTGCTGCGATGAACATTGGGGTGCACGTGTCTCTTTCAGATCTGGTTTCCTTGGTGTGTATGCCCAGAAGTGGGATTGCTGGGTCTAATGAAACTTAAAAGCTTTTGCACTACAAAGGAAACTATAAGTAAGGTGAAAAGACAGCCCTCAGATTGGGAGAAAATAATAGCAAATGAAGAAAAAGACAAAGGATTAATCTCAAAAATATACAAGCAACTCCTGAAGCTCAATTCCAGAAAAATAAATAACCCAATCAAAAAATGGACCAAAGAACTAAACAGACATTTCTCCAAAGACGACATACAGATGGCTAACAAACACATGAAAAGATGCTCAACATCACTCATTACTAGAGAAATGCAAATCAAAACCACAATGAGGTACCATTACACGCCAGTCAGGATGGCTGCTATCCAAAAGTCTACAAGTAATAAACGCTGGAGAGGGTGTGGAGAAAAGGGAACCCTCTTACACTGTTGGTGGGAATGCAAACTAGTACAGCCACTATGGAAAACAGTGCGGAGATTCCTTATAAAACTGGAAATAGAACTGCCATATAAAACTCTTAAAAGAAAACATAGCAGCAAATCTTCATGACCTTGAGTTAAGCAAAGCATTCTTAGATGACACCAAAAGCACAAGTAACAAAAGAAGGAAAGTAGATAAGCTGAACTTCATCAAAATTTAAAACTTTTGTGATTTAAAAGATACTACCAAGAAAGTAAAAAGATAATTCCTCCATAGAATAAGAGGGACATTTTGCAAATAATTTATCTGATGAAGGACTTTTATCTAAAATATATAAAGAACACTTATTGTTGAATTATAGATGATAAGTGACCCAATTAAAATATGGAATAAGGACCATACTTTATAATATATAAAAGCACAATTCTCCAAAGATGTTCAAATGACCAATAGCACACAAAAACATGCTCCAAAGCACCAACTATCAGGGAAATGCAAATCAAAACTAAAATTTGATACCACTTTATTCACGCCAGGATGGCTATAATGATAGTGTTCTTAAAAGAAAAAATAACAACTGTTGAAAAGGATGTGGAGAAATTAGAATTCTCATGTATCACTAGTGAGAAGGTAAAATGTTTCAGCCACTATGGAAAACAGTGTGGCAGTTCCTAAAAATGCTGAACATAGAAATTCCACTCCTGGCTATATACCCAGATCCAAATAGGTCCACACAAAAACTTGCATACCAATGTCCATAACAGCATTACTCATAATTCCCAAAATGTGGAAACAACCCAAATGCCGAGTAAATGATGAATGGATAAAGAAAATCTGATATATCCATACAGTGGAATAGTATTTGATAATTTAAAAGGAGTGAAATATTGATACATGCTACAACATTCAGCTCAGCTCAGTTCAGTTGTTCAGTCAGGTCCGACTCTTTGCAGCCAGGCTTCCCTGTCCATCACCAACTCCCAGAGATTGCTCGAACTCATGTCCATCGAGTCGGTGATGCCATCTAATCATCTCATCTTCAGTCATCTCCTTCTCCTCCCCCTTCAATATTTCCCAGCATCAGGGTCTTTTCCAATGAGTCAATTCTTCACATCAGGTGGCCAAAGTATTGGAGCTTCAGCTTCAGTATAAGTCTTTCCAATGAATATTGAAAACTGATTTCATTTAGGATTGACTGGTTTGGTCGTTTTGTAGACCAAGGGACTCTCAAGAGTCTTCTCCAACACCACAGTTCAAAAGTATGAATTCTTTGGTGCTCAGCTTTCTTTTTAGTTCAACTTTCACATCCATACATGACTACTGAAAAAAACCATAGCTTTAACTAGATGGACCTTTGTTGGCAAAGTAATGTCTCTGCTTTTTAATATGCTGTCTAGGTTGGTCATAATTTTTCTTCCAAGGAGAAAGCATCTTTTAATTTCATGGCTGCAGTCACCATCTGCAGTGATTTTGAAACCCAAGAAAATAAAATCTGTCACTGTTTCCACTGTTTCCCCTTCTATTTGCTATGAAGTGATGGGACTGGATGCCACAATGTTTTTTGAATGTTGAGTTTTAAGCCAGATTTTTCACTCTCCTCTTTCACCTTCATCTTTAGTTCTTCTTCACTTTCTGTCATAAGGGTGATGTTATCTGCATATCTGAGGTTATTGCTATTTCTCCCAGCAATCTTGATTCCAGCTTGTGCTTCATCCAGCCTGGCATTTTGCATGATGTACTCTGCATATGGAGAAGGAAATGGCAACCAACTCAAGTATTCTTGCTTGGAGAATTCCATGGACAGAGGAGCCTGGTGAGCTATAGTCCATGGAGTTGCAAAGAGTCAGCCACGACTGAGCAACTGAACATGCACACTCTGTATATAAGTTGAATAAAGCAGGGTGACAGTATATAGCCTCAATACACTCCTTTCCCAGTTTGGAACCAGTCCATTGTTCCATGTCCGGTTCTAAGTGTTGCTTCTTCACCTGCATACAGATTTTTCAAGAGGCAGGTAATGTTGTCTGGTTTTCCCATCTCTGTAAGAATTTTCCACAGTTTGTTGTGGTACACACAAAGGCTTTAGTATAGTCAATGAAGCAGAAGTAGATGTTTTTCTGAAATTCTCTTGCTTTTTCTAGCATCCGATGGATGTCTGCAATTTGATATCTTGTTCCTCTGCTACAACACTGGTGAACCTTAAAATGAAAGAAACCAGGAACAAGCAACTAAGTATTATATAATTTTGTTTAGATAAAACATCCAAAAGAGATTAATCTATAGAGACAAAAAGTAGGTTGTTGATTGCCTGGGACTCAGGGTGGAAGGAAATGGAAAATAAATCCTAATGGGTATGAAATTTCTCTTTGAGCTGATAAAAATGTTTTAATATCTTTTTGATGATAGTTACTCAGCTGTGTGAATGTACCAAAACTATTGAATTGTACTTTTATGTGCACAAATTGTATGCTGTATGAATTATATATCAATAAGGCTGTTATTTTTTTAATGAGATAGGCATGCAGTGGCCAGCTATTCGATTCTTCACCCATGCACAAATAGGATTTTTTTTCCTACTGTGCAATATCTATTTACATTACGTCAGTGAACTAATTTGTCTTAATATGTTTGAAATTATTCAGATATAACATATATAAAGGCAACAATTAAGCTGTAAAAGCAAGGACTCTACAGTCTATATAATTTAAAACAAAATAAACAACAACAAAACTCACTGACTTCATTGTATTTCACCAGCACTGAGTAACTTTTTCATTGTTGTTGTCTAAACCACTGTCATTTTACTATTTAAAAAAAATAATAACTTGTTTTCTAAGTTTTTTCTGTTATTTGTTAGTAGTGAACTAAAACATTTCCTCCAAGTGTCTATTTATATGGTATTTAAATGTCTTTTTTTTAATTTGAAATGCTGCCACTGTAGATGTTTTCTCATTCCTTTGTATTAATAGCTTCACTCTTATCATATTTTTAATTTTGCTTCTTGTTTTTAAAATGTTAATAACTTATCATAAAGGCTATTTTTGTATATACCTTCAAGTAAACTTAATTTTAACAGCTACATGATAGCCTTTTAGTGGCTGTAAAGTGATTCACTGATTTCCTTGACACTGAAAATTTAGATTATTTCTTTGCTTTCTCATACATTCGCTCACATACATGCACTCACAAAGGCAATACCAATAAAACCATTAGTGTGAAGTCATGTCAAAATTTAGGTTATTTATGTGGAAAGATGTCTAGAAATAGAAATGCTGTTTGCTAAAATGTGAGCCATCTCTTGGTACTTGACAAAACTTTGAAAGTCTTTATGAAAGACTTATATTAATCTACATTCATTCCTCCATTTCTCCAGAACTTTGAGTGCTTTTGTGTTCAGTTTAGTTCAGTCCAGTTGCTCAGTTGTGTCTGACTGCAGCATGCCAGGCCTCCCTGTCCATCATAAACTTCCAGAGTCCGCCCAAACCCATGTCCATCGAGTCAGTGATGCCATCCAACCATCTCATCCTCTGTTGTCGCCTTCTCCTCCTGCCCTCAATCTTTCCCAGCATCAGAGTCTTTTCAAATGAGTCAGCTCTTCGCATCAGGTGGCCAAAGTATTGGAGTTTCAGCTTCAACATCAGTCCTTCCAATGAACACTCAGGATTGATCTCCTTTAGTATGGACTGGTTGGATCTCCTTGCAGTCCAAGGAACTCTGAAGAGTCTCCAACACCACAGTTCAAAAGTATCAATTCTTCAGTGCTCAGCTTTCTTTATAGTCCAACTCTCCAATCCATACATGACCACTGGAAAGACCATAGCTCTGATTAGAAGGACCGTTGTTGACAAAGTGATGTCTCTGCTTTTTAATGTGCTGTCTAGGTTGGTCATAACTTTCTTTCCAAGGAGTAAGTGTCTTTTAATTTCATGGCTGCAATCACCATCCGCAGTGATTTTGGAGTCCAGAAAAATAAAGTAAACCACTCTTTCCCCTGTTTCCCCATCTATTTGCCATGAAGTGATGGGCCCAGATGCCATGATCTTAGTTTTCTGAATGTTGAGCTTTAAGCCAACTTTTTCACTCTCCTCTTTCACTTTCATCAAGAGGCTCTTTAGGTCTTCTTCATTTTCTGCCATAAGGATGGTATCATCTGAATATCTGAGGTTATTGATGTTTCTCCCGGCAATCTTGATTCCAGCTTGTGTTTCCTCCAGCCCAATGTTTCTCATGATGTACTCTGCATATAAGTGCTTTTGTGTATTATCTTCTAAAAGGAAAAATCCATGCCTACTTTTAATACTCAAGAAAACTAGCTGCTCTGAAAGACTTTCTGCCAAAGAGGCTGCACCACTCTGCTCAGCATGACCACTGGACGGCTTGTGTTTTCACACCATGTCTTTGGTTGTTGTATGATCTGCACACGTGCTGTTCACACTGCATTGACCCCAAATTTAAAGCATGGTATCTGGAAACCACCAGTCCAAGGACACAGTGTGCTGCCTTGTGGGGTACTGTTTCTGGACACCCACAGCGGGTATTCTAAACAGGAGTATATATTCCCAATGGTACTTTGGACTGGATGCAAAATATGTCCTGGTATTGCCAGTTCCTGATCTGCATGTATTATACAAACTGAAAGTTAGAGATAAGGGATCTTCTTCCAGACTATCCTTAAATCTGTACTTGGTGTTTTCTGCCACATCCCCCACAGTGATCTTCACATATCAAGGAACAGGAAGAGAAAGAAAAATTCAACCACACATTTCACTGCAGAACACCCTTGTAGGGGCCCTGGAGACTGGGTCAAAGCAACGTCAATCAAAGGAAACAGCCTGTTTCCCAGAAAGTGTCCTGGGGGAGAGCTGTTCACCCTATTTTCTGCAAATTAGAGTGATGTTGCCTACAAATGTGCTAGAGAGAATCTTCAAATGAAAGAGCAGCACAGCTAAGCACCATGCACAGCTTAATTGAAAGAGTATTTTGGGAGGAGAGCACCATATGCTTTATATTTGCATCTAGACTATAAATATCCCAGTAACAAGTTGAGTCCATAAATACTATATTCAGAATGCTTGGCTGGAAACCTCTTTCACTACTCACAGTCATCTGTTTGCCAGAGTGATTGTTCATTGCCCTCCCCACTGTGCAGAGTTATCCTCAAGATCAGGGTCATGTTGGGAAACAAGTGGGCGCCCACAGACCCAGGAATGGCTGGGTGGCCTATCCTCTGCTCCCTGTGTTCTGAACCTGGCTCTCAGGCCACCTCAAGCCTGAAAGGGACAGATGGCACTTCTTTAGCTAAATCTTGGGAAGAAAGACATAGAATCTTTAACAAAACTTTTAAAAGACTGCAGTAAAAGAAGAGCTCTGTGCATTTGCAAAATTAACCTTTATCCAGCATGTTCTATGTGACAAGAACAGTAACAAGAACTTTTTTATGTCTCATTTTCTCATTTTCACCACAAATTTCTGTTGCTGGTATTACCTGTATTCCACCAATAGGAAAACCAAGGCTTGGCAAAGTTAAGAAGCTCACCGTGTGATTAGTCAGGGTTCTAACCTGAAGTTTACTAACACCAAGCCTTACTATAACTAGGGAAAAACAGACAGCCCCAAAGCACTACTGTCTCTATGTGCCAAAGGATTAAAAATGACCACTTCAGCTTTCTGAAAGCTGAGCAAACATATTTACAGAGTGAGTTAACATGCACACTCTTATTTTCTACTTAGCATTCTCCAAAAAATATTTAGAAAAAGTGTTACTGTCTCCATTTGCCAGACAAGAAAACTGAGTGATGCTCAGAGAGGGAAAGTGAGGGGATGGGGCAAACGAGTTGCATGACCTGAATTTTGCTTTCCCAATATCATACTGCCCTATCCTAGGACACAATGGGATAGCAGTGGGATAGCTCTCCCCTATAGCTGAGCATCTTAGGACCAGGCCCACTGTCCTCCACATTCTCTCCTGCCCTGCCTGACTACTCTCTAACAATCTCAGCGGGGACTTACTCTGATAGAGAGTGTCTCTCTTCTCATGTCCCAATGCAACCACTTCTTAGAGTCCAAAATGTCCTAGGATCAGTTAAAATGGCAAATCTGGGAAGCTTACATCAGGAAGCTTGAAAGACGCTGATTGACATCAGCCAAAATCAAGGGGAAATGGATAGATATCCTCAGGAAATTTTAGGGTGCAAAAATGTTGGGATGGTTGATATGTGCCTGTTGAGAATGAAAGCCCACCATGGGCCTGGCAATCCTGCAGTCTTACCAAGAGTGCCTGGCTGTCTGGCAGGTCAGTCTGGATGATGAGAGATTTCTGAGGCACCTAAGCATGTCAAAGTAACCATGGAAAGACCTATCAAGAAACTACTGTTTGCTGCAACATCTGCTGTTTGCTCAGAAAGCCACGGGCTTTTGGCCAGGGTTCCTCAGCTGCAACACAAACTCACTATGTGTGTGGCATGGATCTGTGCCCATTACAGCCTCTGTGTGCTTCAGGACAAAGAACATAGCATAACTATACTTACACAATGGCTACTGCTATTATTGTAATAGTCTTTCATCTCTGGCCCAAGTGCCTTGTTTTTCTGTTAGTGTTCATGGAACTAACCTGTTAGCTTGTAAGTGAGATAGAACCTCAGACCTTCACAAGGAGCAACCCTCCCAACTACACTCTAACTGTGTCTTTTGAAAGAGCCCAGAGGGCATTCCTATCACCAAGGCTAATTGGAAAGGAGAGTATTAGAGTCCTCGGAAGGCTCTGTCTTGGTTCTTCTCTGCAGAACAGGAACAGGTAGGAGGGGGGGCCAAGGAGTAGGTCCCTGATTTAAATGGAGTTGCCAAGATGCAAGCATGGCAGGGCCACATGGGAGCACAGACATGTCAGAGGCAAGGAAAGCGTGAGACTGTAACAAGCAACAGGGTTTATCGGGGCATCAAGAAGGTCTGCCTCTAAGTTAATCAATCTTAGGGATTCAAGGATCCAAATAGATCCATTAGCCAGTAAGTTTCTATAAAACTTCTTTTTATAAGTTTTAATGCCCTCCAAGTTCATTTAAAAGGAGTCACAGTTGAGCCCCAAATCAAAGTTATAGCTCTTAACTCAAATCTCAGACCTGAGCCCACTTCTCACTCACTCTCAGGTGTGAGTTGGTAACCCATCCCTAGTCCTGAGTCTGCAGACTGACCTCTGCAGCCCTGAGTATGTCATCCAACTCCAGACCTGAGTCTGTCACCCACCCCTAGACCCAAGTCTGTTACCTACAAGCCAAAATCAGTTTACTGCCCATCCATGTCCCAGAACTGTCTGGGACATTTCTAAATGGACATTTAGAAAACAGTGTGGTTATTACCAGGAGGCAAGGTCAATATGAACTGTATGCAAGTCTCTTCTCTTATTTATCTTTATCTTTATAGTGTCACTGTGCTGGTACATGTCCATTCATTCATTCTGTCTCTATGTGCAGAACATTCTTGCAGTTTCCAGAAATACAAAGCCAAACAAATCATCCTTTTTCCTACAGGACTCATAATTCTAGTGGGAAATTAAAAACTGGAATTATCAGAATTATGGTAGGGATAATTACTCTTACCATAGGGCCTGTAGCCTGCTAAAGACTGCAGACTCTAGGACTGGGCTGCATCAGGCCAAATTACAGGGAAGAAGCACAGCCCCAGCCATCAGCAGAAAATTGGAATAAAATTTACTGAGCATTGAAGTGCCCACCAAAGCAAGACCCAGTTTTCCCACAGCCAGTATTTCCCGTCAGGGAGCTTGCAAAAGCCTCTTATGCTTATCCATTAGAGGGCAGACAGAATGAAAATCAAAATCACAGAAAACTAAACCAAATAATCACATGGATCATAGCCTTATATAATTCAATGAAACTAGGAGCCATGCTATGTAGGGCCACAAAAGACAGACGGGTCATGGTGGAAAGTTTTAACAAAATATGGTCCACTGGAGAAGAGAATGGCAAACCACTTCAGCATCTTTGCCTTGAGAGCCCCATGAGCACTATGAAAAGGCAAAAAGATATGACACTTAAAGATGCTACTGGGTAAGAGGACAGAAATAGCTTCAGAAGGAATGATGAGGTTGAACCAAAGTGGAAATGATGTCCAGTTGTGTATCTGTCTGGTGATGAAAGTAAAGTCTGATACTGTAAAGAACAATATTGCGGAGGAGCCAAGATGGCGGAGGAGTAGGACAGGGAGACCACTTTCTCTCCTACAAATTCATCAAAAGAATAACTGAATGCAGAGCAAACTTCACAAAACAACTTCTGATCGCTAGCTGAGGTCATCAGGCGCCCAGAAAAGCAGACCATTGTCTTCGAAAGGAGGTAGGACAAAATATAAAAGATAAAAAGTGACACAAAAGAGCTAAGGACGGAGACCCGTCCCGGGAAGGGAGTCTTAGGCGGCCTTGCTTGGGCTAGGGTCCAGGCCTGAGTGCCCTGAGGACAATCGGAGGGAGCTTCTGTGAGGTGCCAACTTGAACTGTGGGAGACCAAAAGAGAGAGAGAAAATTAACCGGCCGGAACACACTGCCGGCGGTTCGCAGAACAAAGGGACGGAGAAAGTCCCGAGAAGAGCTCGCAGGCTGCGGACCGGCCCAGCCCCGCCGAAGGCAGGAGGCAGGGGGGAGGGGAAGGTCGCGGTGAGACACAGGGCGCAGGCACCCGACCGGCGCGGGTGGGGACTGGGGCTAGGGACGCAGAGGGCGGAAGGCGCGCGCACCCGACTGGCGCCAGCGGAAACTGAGACTGGGTCCGCGGAAGGGAGTGAGTGCGCCACACCTGGGGATAGTGCGCCCATCAAGCCCCTCGCTGCCTGGACCGCTCTGACGGGGAAGGCACAGAGAGCAGGCGCAGCTTTTCCTTCCGCGCTTTTGTGTAACACCCGAGGGCTGGAACCTAGCGCAGCGCCGGGCGCGCTCCATATAGAACAGCCGGGAGCCTGAGCAGCGCAGACGGAGAAAGCAGCGTCAGCCCCTCCCGGCAGCGCCAGCCCGCCCCCACAGCGCCAGCCCATCCCCGCAGCGTCAGCCCCTCCCAGCAGCGCAACGGAACTAGCTACCTGAATAAGAGTCCACCTCCGCCCGCCTGTGTCAGGGCGGAAATGAGGCTCTGAAGAGACCGGCAAACAGAAGCCAAATAAACAAAGGGAACCGCTTCAGAAGGGACTGGTGCAACAGATTAAAATCCCTGTAGAAAACACCGACTTCACCGGAAGGGCCCTGTAGATATCGAGAAGTGTAAGCTGGAACGAGGAGCTATCTGAAACTGAGCCGAACCCACACTGACCGCAACAGCTCCAGAGAAATTCCTAGATATATTTTTACTTTTTTTTTTCTAAGTAAGGAAAAAAAAAAATTTTTTTTTCTTTTTATATTTTTTCTTTTTTATTTTTTCTCTTTTATTTTCCTTTAAAATTCCCTATTACTCCCCCATTACTCCTTAACTTTCATTTTCATAGATTTTTACAATTTTTTTAATTAGGGGGAAAAAAACATTTTTTTTTCTTTCTTTTTTTTTCTTTTTTTTCTTTTTCTTTTTTTTTTTTCTTTTTTCTTCTTTTTTTTTCTTTCCGTTTTCTCTTTTATTTTCTATTTTTCTTTTTCTCTTATTTCTTTTAAAGTCCTCTAGTACTCCTCTACCACTCTTCATTTTCATTTTCACTACACTATAACCTTACAAAAAAAAAAAAAAAGAAGAAGCCCTATCTTTAAACCAAAGATTATTCTCTCCCAATCTTGACTCTCTGTTTTCTACCTCAGAACACCTCTATTTCCTCCTTTCCCCTTCTCTTCCCAATCCAATTCTGTGAATCCTTGTAGGTGTCTGAGATACGGAGAACACTCTGGGAACAGAGAGCTGCGTAGATCTGTCTCTCTCCTCTTGAGTCCCCCTTTTTCTCCTCCTGCTCATCTCTATCTCCCTCCTCCCTTTTCTCCTGTTCATGTAACTCTGTGAACCTCGCTGGGTGTCCCTCACGGTGGAGAATCTTTTCGCCATTAACCTAGAAGTTTTATTATCAGTGCTGTATAGTTGGAGAAGTCCTGAGACTACAGGAAGAATAAAACTGAAATCCAGAGGCAGGAAACTTAAGCCCAAAACCTGAGAACACCAGAAAACTCCTGACTACATGGAACTTTAAGTAATAAGTGACCGTCCAAAAGCCTCCATACCTACACTGAAACCAACCACCACCCAAGAGCCAATAAGTTTTAAGAGCAAGACATACCACACAAATTCTCCAGCAAACAGGAACATAGCCCCGAATGTCAACATACAGGCTGCCCAAGGTCACACCTAACACATAGACCCATCTCAAAACTCATTACTGGGCACTCCATTGCTCTCCAAAGAGAAGAAATCAAGTTCCACGCACCAGAACACTGACGCAAGCTTCCCTAACCAGGAAACCTTGACAAACCAATCGTCTAACCCCACCCACTGGGTAAATCCTCCACAATAAAAAGGAACCACAGACCTCCAGAATACAGAAAGTCCACTCCAGACACAGCAATCTGAACAAGATGAAAAGGCAAAGAAATACCCAACAGGTAAAGGAACATGAAAAATGCCCACCAAGTCAAACAAAAGAGGAGGAGATAGGGAATCTACCTGAAAAAGAATTTAGAATAATGATAATAAAAATGATCCAAAATCTTGAAAACAAAATGGAGTTACAGATAAATAGCCTGGAGACAAAGATTGAAAAGATACAAGAATTGTTTAATAAAGACCTAGAAGAAATAAAAAAGAGTCAATTAAAAATGAACAATGCAATGAATGAGATCAAAAACACTTTGGAGGGAACCAAGAGTAGAATAACGGAGACAGAAGATAGGATAAGTGAGGTAGAAGATAAAATGGTGGAAATAAATGAAGCAGAGAGGAAAAAAGAAAAAAGGATCAAAAGAAATGAGGACAACCTCAGGGACCTCTGGGACAATGTGAAACGCCCCAACATTCGAATCATAGGAGTCCCAGAAGAAGAAGACAAAAAGAAAGGCCATGAGAAAATACTCGAGGAGATAATAGCTGAAAACTTCCCTAAAATGGGGAAGGAAATAGCCACCCAAGTCCAAGAAACCCAGAGAGTCCCAAACAGGATAAACCCAAGGCGAAACACCCCAAGACACATATTAATCAAACTAACAAAGATCAAACACAAAGAACAAATATTAAAAGCAGCAAGGGAAAAACAACAAATAACACACAAAGGGATTCCCATAAGGATAACAGCTGATCTATCAATAGAAACCCTTCAGGCCAGAAGGGAATGGCAGGACGTACTGAAAGTAATGAAAGAGAATAACCTACAACCTAGATTACTGTATCCAGCAAGGATCTCATTCAGATATGAAAGAGAACTCAAAAGCTTTACAGATAAGCAAAAGCTGAGAGAATTCAGCACCACCAAACCAGCTGTTCAACAAATGCTAAAGGATCTTCTCTAGACAGGAAATGCAGAAAGGTTGTATAAACGTGAACCCAAAACAACAAAGTAAATGGCAACGGGACCACACCTATCAATAATTACCTTAAATGTTAATGGGTTGAATGCCCCAACCAAAAGACAAAGACTGGCTGAATGGATACAAAAACAAGACCCCCATATATGCTGTCTACAAGAGACCCACCTCAAAACAAGAGACACATACAGACTAAAAGTGAAGGGCTGGAAAAAAATATTTCATGCAAATGGAGACCAAAAGAAAGCAGGAGTCGCAATACTCATATCAGATAAAATAGACTTTCAAATAAAAGCTGTGAAAAGAGAGAAAGAAGGACACTACATAATGATCAAAGGATCAATCCAAGAAGAAGATATAACAATTATAAATATATATGCACCCAACATAGGAGCACCGCAATATGTACGGCAAACAGTAACGAGTATGAAAGAGGAAATTAATAGTAACACAATAATAGTGGGAGACTTTAATACCCCACTCACAACTATGGATAGATCAACTAAACAGAAAATTAACAAGGAAACACAAACTTTAAATGACACAATGGACCAGCTAGACCTAATTGATATCTATAGGACATTTCACCCCAAAACAATCAACTTCACCTTTTTCTTAAGTGCACACGGAACCTTCTCCAGAATAGATCACATCCTGGGCCATAAATCTAGTCTTGGAAAATTCAAAAAAATTGAAATCATTCCAGTGATCTTTTCTGACCACAGTGCAGTAAGATTAGATCTCAATTACAGGAAAAAAATTGTTAAAAATTCAAACACCTGGAGGCTAAATAACACGCTTCTGAATAACCAACAAATCATAGAAGAAATCAAAAAAGAAATCAAAATATGTATAGAAATGAATGAAAATGAAAACACAACAAACCAAAACCTATGGGACACTGTAAAAGCAGTGCTAAGGGGAAGGTTCATAGCATTACAGGCTTACCTCAAAAAAACAAGAAAAAGGTCAAATAAAGAACCTAACTCTACACCTAAAGCAGTTAGAGAAGGAAGAAATGAAGAACCCCAGGGTTAGCAGAAGGAAAGAAATCTTAAAAATTAAGGCAGAAATAAATGCAATAGAAACTAAAGAGACCATAGCAAAAATCAACAAAGCTAAAAGCTGGTTTTTTGAAAAAATAAACAAAATTGACAAACCATTAGCAAGACTCATCAAGAAACAAAGCGAGAAGAACCAAATTAACAAAATTAGAAATGAAAATGGAGAGATCACAACAGACAACACTGAAATACAAAGGATCATAAGAGACTACTACCAGCAGCTCTATGCCAATAAAATGGACAACTTGGATGAAATGGACAAATTCTTAGAAAAGTATAACTTTCCAAAACTGAACCAGGAAGAAATAGAAGATCTTAACAGACCCATCACAGGCAAGGAAATCGAAACTGTAATCAAAAATCTTCCAGCAAACAAAAGCCCAGGACCAGATGGCTTCACAGCTGAATTCTACCAAAAATTTAGAGAAGAGCTAACACCTATCTTACTCAAACTCTTCCAGAAAATTGCAGAAGAAGGTAAACTTCCAAACTCATTCTATGAGGCCACCATCACCCTAATTCCAAAATCAGACAAAGATGCCACAAAAAAAGAAAACTACAGGCCAATATCACTGATGAACATAGATGCAAAAATCCTTAACAAAATTCTAGCAAACAGAATCCAACAACATATTAAAAAAATCATACACCACGACCAAGTGGGCTTTATCCCAGGAATGCAAGGATTCTTCAATATCCACAAATCAATCAATGTAATACACCACATTAACAAATTGAAAGATAAAAACCATATGATTATCTCAATAGATGCAGAGAAAGCTTTTGACAAAATTCAACACTCATTTATGATTAAAACTCTCCAAAAAGCAGGAATAGAAGGAACATACCTCAACATAATAAAAGCTATATATGACAAACCCACAGCAAGCATCACCCTCAATGGTGAAAATTGAAAGCATTTCCCCTGAAATCAGGAACAAGACAAGGGTGCCCACTCTCACCACTACTGTTCAACATAGTGTTGGAAGTTTTGGCCACAGCAATCAGAGCAGAAAAAGAAGTAAAAGGAATCCACATAGGACAAGAAGAAGTGAAACTCTCACTGTTTGCAGATGACATGATCCTCTACATAGAAAACCCTAAAGACTCTACCAGAAAATTACTAGAACTAATCAATGAATATAGTAAAGTTGCAGGATATAAAATTAACACACAGAAATCCCTTGCATTCCTATATACTAACAATGAAAAAACAGAAAGAGAAATTAAGGAAACAATACCATTCACCATTGCAACAAAAAGAATAAAATACGTAGGAGTATATCTACCTAAAGAAACAAAAGACCTATACATAGAAAACTATAAAACACTGATGAAAGAAATCAAAGAGGACACAAACAGATGGAGAAACATACCGTGTTCATGGATTGGAAGAATCAATATTGTCAAAATGGCTATTCTACCCAAAGCAATCTATAGATTCAATGCAATCCCTATCAAGCTACCAACGGTATTTTTCACAGAACTAGACCAAAGAATTTCACAATTTGTATGGAAATACAAAAAATCTCGAATAGGCAAAGTAATCTTGAGAAAGAAGAATGGAACTGGAGGAATCAACCTGCCTGACTTCAGACTCTACTACAAAGCCACAGTCATCAAGACAGTGTGGTACTGGCACAAAGACAGAAATATAGACCAATGGAACAGAATAGAAAGCCCAGAGATAAATCCACGAACCTATGGACACCTTATCTTCGACAAAGGAGGCAAGGCTATACAATGGAAAAAAGACAACCTCTTTAACAAGTGGTACTGGGAAAACTGGTCAACCACTTGCAAAAGAATGAAACTAGAACACTTTCTAACACCATACACAAAAATAAACTCAAAATGGATTAAAGATCTAAATGTAAGACCAGAAACTATAAAACTCCTAGAGGAGAACATAGGCAAAACACTCTCCGACATAAATCACAGCAAGATCCTCTATGACCCACCTCCCAGAATATTGGAAATAAAAGCAAAACTAAACAAATGGGATCTAATGAAACTTAAAAGCTTTTGCACTACAAAGGAAACTATAAGTAAGGTGAAAAGACAGCCCTCAGATTGGGAGAAAATAATAGCAAATGAAGAAAAAGACAAAGGATTAATCTCAAAAATATACAAGCAACTCCTGCAGATCAATCCCAGAAAAATAAATGACCCAATCAAAAAATGGGCCAGAGAACTAAACAGACATTTCTCCAAAGAAGACATGCAGATGGCTAACAAACACATGAAAAGGTGCTCAACATCACTCATTATTAGAGAAATGCAAATCAAAACCACAATGAGGTACCATTACACGCCAGTCAGGATGGCTGCTATCCAAAAGTCTACAAGCAATAAATGCTGGAGAGGGTGTGGAGAAAAGGGAACCCTCTTACACTGTTGGTGGGAATGCAAACTAGTACAGCCACTATGGAAAACAGTGTGGAGATTCCTTAAAAAACTGGAAATAGACCTGCCATATGACCCAGCAATCCCACTTCTGGGCATACACACCGAGGAAACCAGATCTGAAAGAGACACGTGCACCCCAATGTTCATCGCAGCACTGTTTATAATAGCCAGGACATGGAAGCAACCTAGATGCCCATCAGCAGATGAATGGATAAGGAAGTTGTGGTACATATACACCATGGAATATTACTCAGCTGTTAAAAAGAATTCATTTGAACCAGTACTAATGATATGGATGAAACTGGAGCCCCTTATACAGAGTGAAGTAAGCCAGAAAGATAAAGAACATTACAGCATACTAACACATATATATGGAATTTAGAAAGATGGTAACGATAACCCTATATGCAAAACAGAAACAGAGACACAGAAATACAGAACAGACTTTTGAACTCTGTGGGAGAAGGTGAGGGTTGGATGTTGCGAAAGAACAGCATGTATACTATCTATGGTGAAACAGATCACCAGCCCAGGTGGGATGCATGAGACAAGTGCTCGGGCCTGGTACACTGGGAAGACCCAGAGGAATCGGGTGGAGAGGGAGGTGGGAGGGGGGATCGGGATGGGTAATAAGTGTAAATCTATGGCTGATTCATATCAATGTATGACAAAACCCACTGAAATGTTGTGAAGTAATTAGCCTCCAACTAATAAAAAAATTTAAAAAAAAAAAAAGGAACAATATTGCATAGGAATCTAGAATGTTAGGTCCATGAATCAAGGTAAATTGGAAGTGGTCAACAGGAGATGGCAAGAGTGAACATTGACATTTTAGGAATCAGTGAACTAAATTGGATGGGGATGGGCAAATTCAATTCAAATGACAGCTATATCTACTACTGTGGGCAACCTGGAGTAACAGGAAAATTTGGCCTTGGAGTACAGAATGAAGCAGGGCAAAGGCCAACAGAGTTCTGCCAAGAGAACACACCCTCTTCAAGAGTAAACCCTCTTTCAACAACACAAGAAATGACTCTACACATGGACATCACCAGATGGTCAATACTGAAATCAGATTGATAACATTCTTTGTAGCTAAAGTTGAAGAAGCTCTATACAGTCAGCAAAAACAAGACCAGGAACTGGCTGTGGCTCAGATCATGAACTCTTTACTGCAAAATTCAGACTTAAATTGAAGAAAGTAGGGAAAACCATTAGGTCATTTAGGTATGACCTAAATCCCTTATGATTATACAGTGAAAGTGACAAATAGATTGAAGGGATTAGATCTGATAGAGTGCCTAAAGAACTAGGGACAGATGTTTGTAACATTGTACAGGAGACAATGATCAAAAGCACCCCCATGAAACAGGAATGCAACAAAGCAAAATGGTTGTCTGAAGAGGCCTTACAAATATCTGAGAAAGGAAGAGTGAAAGGCAAAGGAGAAAACGAAATATATACCCATCTGAATGCAGAGCTCCAAAGAACAGCAAGGAGAGACAAGAAAGCCTTCCTCAGTGATCAATGCAAAGAAATAGAGGAAAGCACTAGAATGGGAAAGACTAGAGATCTCTTCAAGAAAATTAAAGATACCAAGGGAATATTTCATGAAAAGATGGGCACAATAAAGGAGAGAAAGAGTATGGACTTAACAGAAGCAGAAGATATTAAGAAGAGGTTGCAAGAATACACAGAAGAACTGTACAAAAAAAAAAATCTTAATGACTTGGATAACCATGATGGTGTGATCACTCACCTAGAGCCAGACTTCCTGGAGTGAGGTCAAGTGGGTCTTAGGACGCCTGACTATAAACAAAGTTCATGGAGGTGATGAAATTCTGGTTGAGCTATTTCAAATTCTAAAATATGATGCTATTAAAGTGCCGCACACAACATGCCAGGAAATTTGGAAAACTCAGCAATAGCTATAAGACGGAAAAAGGTCAGTTTTTATTCCAATCCCAAAGAAAGACAATGCCAAAGAATGCCCAAACTACTGCTGAAATGGGTTCATTTCACATGCTAGCAAGGTAATGCTCAAAATCCTCCAAGCTCAGCCTCAAAATTCTGTGAACCAGATGTACAAGCTGGATTTAGAAAAGGCAGAGGACCCAGAGATCAAATTGCCAACATCCATTTCATCATAGAAAAAACAAGGGAATTCCAGAAGAATATGTTTCTTTGACTTCACTAGAACCTTTGACTGTGTGGATCACAAACCATGGAATATTCTTAATGAGATGGGAATACCAGACCACCTGCATTCTGAGAAATCTGTATGCAGGTCAAGAAGCAACAGTTAGAACCAGACATGAAACAATGGACTGGGTCAAAATTAGAAAAGGAGTACGTCAAGGCTGTATATTGTCACCCTGTTTATTTAACTTCTGTGCAGAGTACATCATGCAAAATGCCAGGCTAGATGAAGCACAAACTGGAATCAAGATTGCTCAGAGAAATATTAATAACCTCAGATATGTAGATGACACCACCCTTATGGCAGAAAGTGAAGAGGAACAAAAGAGCATCTTGATGAAGGTGAAAAAAGAGAGTGAAAATCTAGCTTAAAACTCAACATTCAAAAAACAAAGATCATGGCATCCAGTTCCATCACTTCATGGCAAATAGATGGGGAAACAATGGAAACAGTGACAGAATTTATTTTTCTTGGGCTCCAAAATCACAGCAGTTTGTGAGTGCAGCCTTGAAATTTAAAGACACTTGTTCCTTGGAAGAAAAGCTATGACAAGCCTAGAGAGCACATTAGAAACCAGAGACATTACTTTGCTGACAAAGGTCCATGTAGTCAAAGCTATGGTTTTTCCAGTAGTCATTTATGGATGTCAAAATTGGACCATAAAGAAGACTGAGCACTGAAGAAGTGATCATTTCAAACTGAGGTGCTGGAGAAGACTCTTGACAGTTCACTGGACACCTAGGAGATCAAATCAGTTAATCCTAAAGGAAATCAACCCTGAATATTCATTGGAAGGTTTGATGATGAAGCTGAAGCTGCAATACTTTGGCTACCTGATGTGAAGAGTTGACTTATTGAAAAAAACCTTGATGCTGGGAAAGATTGAGGGCAGGAGTAGAAGGGGGTGACAGAAGATGAGATGGTTGTATAGCATCATCAAGTCAATGGTCATTTGTTTGAGCAAACTCCAGGAGACAGTAAAGGACAGGGAAGCCTGGCATGCTGCTGTCCATGGAGACACAAAGAGTCAGGAATTGAACAGCAACAGAAAATCATAATTATTTGCCATGGGCTTTGCCTCAGTATTTCAGAATTTTGACAAAAGCTTCAAGTTGAGAGCAATGAGTGATAAGTATTCCTATATTCCAGTTATATGTTAGGTATTGCTAACCCTGGTCCTCTTGACTCATCACTCATCTCTAACTTGAAAAAGTCCATGTGGGCAGACTTCTTTGAAGATTACAGAAAGAGAGGATTTTGTGGTCTGCTTCCACCTCAAGCCAGGTCAAATGAGAGCCCCTATTTCAAAGAATTGTTTTAGTGTTTGGGGCTTCCCAGTACAGGAACATTGCATTCAGGATGAGGGCTGAGATCAAATCTTGTGCATCCCATACTGTCTTAGGAGAGAGCCCCCAATAGTCCTTGGGAGAGGGTGTCAGTTCTCCCCTGGACGGTGGAAGAGTGCACAGCTGGAATAAAGGAAGGAGGCAGGGACTGGGCACTTCTATTAGGGTCCAGTGGAAAAAGAATGCAAGAATTTTCTTGGCCTCATCCTTGGTGAGGTTGGTGAGGCTCTGAGTGGTCTGGGTTCCACCTATGTTAACCACCCCTTGCCAAGAGGGTTGTAGCCTAAGGTGAGAAGATTCCTGGATGGGGGTCTGCTTTAGGACATGGGAAGTGCAGAGAGCCCTGCCAGTAGTTTTGAAAGAAGCTATTTATTCATGAGCCCCAGAAAGGACCAAAGATGCTTCCTGAGACCAAGGGCTGTGACAAGAAAGAACTCCACAGAGAGCCAACCAAGTCAAAAGCCTTTCACTTCTTTACTTCTGATCCCTCTGAGCTGTCCCCAACCCTAAAGGAGCTATAAAGAGATGAGGGCAAGGAGAAGGTAAAGACAAAGAATTAGACAGATGGCATATTAGCTGTACCCCACTCCAGGTCAGCCTGGAGGAATGAGGAGTGAGGCTGTAAGTTTGCTGTGTGATCACAATTTCAACTTAAGCTCAACCAAATGGCTTCCTTCCTGAAAGTCATCAGAAATTTATAGAATGTGAAATGCCAATGAGTGGTAAGAAAGGGAGAAGTGATGTGTTTGAGGGCCAGTAGGAGAGAATGAAACTCTTTCTTAGCTGCCATCTAGCAAATGTAGTCCATTGAGTAAGCCAGTGTTGCAGAAAATATAATATAATGTAATATGAAATTATTGAGATGGCATAATGCCAGATAGTATCTAGTGCTTGGAACCAATCAAAAGCAGGATAAGGGAGACTGGAGCATAGAGGGGACGGGGAGGAGGGAGCGCCAGGCAGAGACTCTCTGCAGACCTGAATGAGGGAGCCTGTCATCAGGAAGACCAAGAGAAGAGATCTCCATGCTAAGCATTTTGGAATCCACTCTCTCTCCAGAACCACTCTCATTTAAGTCACCTTCATTGCCAACCTGGACAACAGGCAGGACTTCCCAACTGGCTTCCCTTACAATGGATCTTACAATCCATTCTCTACCCTGCTGTGATCCTTCAGAAACAGCCTGTGCATGCACACCTCTACTTAAACCCTTCAGAAGCCTCTATTCAACCTTAGAATAAAATCTCTAAATCACTGGTGAGGTGTCAGTGGTCCCCAAGTATTCTCACCTGGACTGACTTCCTCTTGACCTCCTTCTTACTTCTTCTCTGTGCCCTGATCTGGTCAAATATCTTTCAGCTTCTTGAAAAGACCAAGCTCTCTTTTACTTTCAAGACTTTGCTCATTCTACATTTATGTATAAGACAATTTTTCCACCATCTTCCAGAAGCCAACTCTTTCTCATCCTCCAGAACTTGTCTGAAGACATCAATACATCACAGAAGTCTTCCTGGGCCACTGGATGAAGGTATTTCTTCCTACGGCATCATGCAAAGCTTTTTCACTCTTTACTGCAATTGTGTCTCTAGGACCTGAGCCCCTGGCACCACTGGTTCCTCAGGCTAGGGGCAGTGTCTACCTGGTCACCTGCTCATCTTCTGGTGGCCAACATACAGCAACACTTAAAGAATATTTGTTGAACAAATGACTGAGTAAAGAGATGGATGTAAATCATCAGAGAGAGAGACATGCCCAGGTGAAGGCTCCAGGTAAGAAGGTTCACAGGCTAAGGAGAGAGTCTTTACTTTGTGGGCAGGAAAAGGGCCCCCACTTCCTTGTAGTTACCACAGTCAGTGGGGGTCAGGGCCTCTACCTCATGGCCTCTTTGAGCTCTGCTTCATCATGACAGGAAGGGTGAATGTCGGTCCCCACCTGTCCTCAGAAAAGTCCAGGACAGAGCCTTAGTGACAGAGACAGGCACCCTTGGAGCTCTGCCTGGGCCAAGATGAGGGGTGAGTAGCAGGAGAGCTGCTGAGGGGCTTGGATTTAAAGTAGAGGTACACAGATTGAGACTTTTCCTGGATTGGGCCTCTTTTGCCATTTTTGAACTTGTTTGAGTCTTAATTTTGAGAATTAAAGGACCTAGGTATCTTAAGTCAAGTAATCAATGTATAAGAAATTGAAGCCAGACTGTCAAGTATCAAAAGTAAACTCTTAACCTGGTGTAAAGATGAGCAGAACTAGTCACTGGTCTTATAGTTCTGACTCTCTGACTCCCAGCTGCAATTCCCAACTTCAGCCTCAGTTTTGCCAATGAAAAAGCACCATGTTCTACAAGACCCCAAGAAGTTCAGGAAGGATGAGTGACTTCTGGTTTTTGTTCCAACATGTAGAATCCGGAGATCATCACTCTTGTCCTTAAAACAAATGAAAGCTAGGCAAAGTGAAAATTAACAACTTTTTAGAATCATCACAGAGCCAAGACTGCAAGACTATCACTCCAAAATATGTGGGGACAGGTACACCCAGGAAGAAAGAACTGAGATCATTTTATCCAGATGGAGCAAAACCTACTGGAGTCATAAAGTGGTAGGAACACTAAAAGGGTAATTTTGATGAATTACTGGAGGCTGGATTTTGACTAGCATTCTGAAAGGGAGAAATTTCTAGGCACCACAGTCTTAAAGATGACCCTATTTACTTTTGGTCTTTATATTTGGAGACCCTACAATGTTCTCATGGTGAAGATCCTAGAAAAACTCTTCTCCTAACTTTGGCAGGGGGAAGCAAAGAGTAACTATAATGAAATATGCCCAGAGCCTTCTTTGTAACAAAGGTCTACTATCCAGGAGACCACATTAGATAAGGCCATATCCTTATCTCGTTGGGAAAAGGAAATTCCTACCACTTAACCTTCTCTGGCCTCTTGCATCATCTAAGGAAGGGTGAGGAACAGAGCCCACAGGACTAAGGGTTTCAAGAATATAAATTGTAAACACTGTATCCAATGAAAAGACAAGGGTGCAGGTGGGGAGAAAGGGGTAAATTGTTTTCCAAAGCAATATACTAATTACTTCAAAGACACAGGCTCAACAAAGAAAATAGATGACTTGAATAGCTATCAAAATTTGAATCAACTATTTAAAACTTTCCAAAAAAAAAAAAAAAAAGTAGAAAGTCCTGCTGTATTCACTGATGAATTCTGAAAATATTTAGGTGGAAATAATACTAATTCCTCACACTATCTTCCAGATAGAAAAGCAGAAGTAATACTGGGTCATCTATGAGACTCAGTACAGTTCAGTCACTCAGCCATGTCCAACCCTTTGTGACCCATGCACTGTAGCACGCCAGGCTTCCCTGTCCATCACCAACTCACGGAGCTTGCTCAAACTCATGTCCATCAAATCGGTAACACCATCCAACCATTTCACCCTTTCTAGTCCCCTTCTCAAGCTTTCAATCGTTCCCAGCATCAGGGTCTTTTCCAATGAGTCAGTTCTTCACATCAGGTGGTCAAATATTGGAGCTTCAGCTTCAGCATCAGTCCTACTGATTTCCTGTAGGATTGACTGGTTTAATCTCCTTGCCATCCAAGGGACTCTCAAGAGTCTTCTCCAACACCACAATTTAAAAGCATCAATACTTTGGTGCTCAGCTTTCTTTATGGCCCAACTCTCACATCCATACATGACTACTGGAGAAACCATAGCTTTGACTAGATGGATCTTTGTTGGCAAAGTAATGTCTCTACTTTTTAATACGCTAACTAGGTTTGTTATAGTTCTTCCAAGGAGCCAGTGTTTTTTAATTTCATGACTGCAGTCACCAACTGCAGTGATTTTGGATCCCAAGAAAATAAAGTCTCTCACTCTTCCTATTGTTTCCCCATCTATTTCCCATGGGGTAATGGGACTGAATGCCAAGATCTTCGTTTTTTGAATGTTGAGTTTTAAACCAGTTTTTCACTCTGACTTTTTAGTTCCTCTTCGGTTTCTGCCATAAGGGTTGTGTTATCTGCATATCCGAGGTTATTGATATCTCTCCCAGCAATATTGATTCCAGATTGTGCTTCATCCAGCCCAGCATTTCGCATGATGTATTCTGTATAGAAGTTAAATAAGCAAGATGACTGTATACAGCCTTGACATACTCATTTCCCAATCGTGAACCAGTCCATTGTTCCATGTCCGGTTCTAACTGTGGCTTCTTAACGTGCATACAGATTTCTCAGGAGGCAGATAAAGTGGTCTGGTATTCCCATCTCTTTAAGAATTTTCCACAGTTTGTTGTGATCCACACAAAGCTTTGGCATAATCAATAAAGCAGAAGTAGATGTTTTTCTGGAACTCTCTTGCTTTCTCTATGATCCAATAGAGCAATTTGATCTCTGGTTCCTCTCCCTTTTCTAAATCCAGCTTGAACATCTGGAAGTTCTCAGTTCATGTACTGTTGAAGCCTTGCCTGGACGATTTTGAGCATTACCTTGCTAGCGTGTGAAATGAGTGCAATTGTGCGGTAGTTTGAACATTCTTTGGCATTGCTTTTCTTTGGGATTGGAATAAAAACTGACATTTTCCAGTACTGTGGCCACTGCTGAGTTTCCCTAACTTGTTGGCATATTGAGTACAGCACTTTAACAGCATCATCTTTTAGGATTTTAAATAGCTGAACAAGAATTCCATGACTTCCACTAGTTTTATTCATACAGATGCTTCCTAAGACATCACATTCCAGGATGTCTGGCTCTAGGAGAGTGATCACACTATTGTGGTTATCTGGTTCATTAAGATCTTTTTTGTAGAGTTCTTCTATGTATTCTTGCCACCTCTTCTTAATAACTTCTGGTTCTGTTAGGTCCATAATATCTGTCCTTTATTATGCCCATTTTTCCATGAAATGTTCCTTTGGTATCTCTAATTCTCTTGAAGAGATTTCTACTCTTTCTCATTCTGCTGTTTCCCTCTATTTCTTTGCAATGATCATTGATGAAGGCTGTCTTATCTGTTCTTGCTATTCTTTGGAACTCTGCATTCAGATGAGTGTGTCTTTCCTTTTCTCCTTTGCCTTTTGCTTCTCTTCTTTTCTCAGCTATTTGTAAGGCCTCCTCAGATAACCATTTTTCCTTTTTGTATTTCTCTTTCTTGGGGATGGTCTATCTCCTATACAATGTCACAAACCTCCAACCATAGCTCTCCGGGCACTCTGTCTATCAGATCTAATCCTTTGGATCTATTTATCACTTCCATTAGATAATCATAAAGGACTTGATTTAGGTCACACCTGAAAGGTCTAGTGGTTTTCCCTACTTTCTTCAATTTAAGTCTGAATTTGGCAATAAGGAGTTCATGATCTGAGCCACAGTCAGCTCCCGGTCTTGTTTTGGCTGACTGTGTAGAGCTTCCCCATCTTCAGCTCAAAGTATATAATCAATCTGGTTTTGGTATTTACCATCTGATGATGTTCGTGTTTAGAGTCCTCCCTTGTGTTGTTGGAAGAGGGTGTTTGCTATGACCAGTGCAATCTCTTGGCAAAACGCTGTTAGCCTTTGCCCTTCCTCATTTTGTACTCCAAGGCCAAATTTGCCTGTTACTCCAGGTATCTCTTGACTTCCTACTTTTGCCTTTCTGTCCCCTATGATGAAAAGGACATCTTTCTTTGTTATTAGTTCTAGAAGGTCCTTTAGGTCATCATAGAACTGTTAAACTTGAACTTCTTTGGCATTAGTGGTTGGGGCATAGACTTGGATTACTGTGATTTTGAATGGTTTGCCTTGGAAACGAACAGAGATCATTCTGTCATTTTTGAGATTACACCCAAGTACTGAATTTTGGACTGTTTTATTGACCATGAGGGCTACTCCATTTCTTCTAAGGGGTTTTTGCCCACACTAGTAGATATAATGGTCATCTGAATTAAATTTGCCCATTCCCATCCATTCTGTCACCCTGCTTATTTAACTTATATTCACAGTGCATCATGAGAAACACTGGGCTGGAGGAAGCACAAGCTGGAATCAAGATTGCTGGGAGAAATATCAATAACCTCAGATGTGCAGATGACACCACCCATATGGCAGAGAGTGAAGAAGAACTAAAGGGCCTCTTGATGAAAGTGAAAGAGGAGAGTGAAAAAGTTGGCTTAAAGCTCAACATTCAGAAAACTAATATCATGGCATCCGGGCCCATCACTTCATGACAAATAGATGGGGAAACAATGGAAACAGTGGCTGACTTTATTTTTCTGAGCTCCAAAATCACTGCAGATGGTGACTGCAGCCATGAAATTAAAAGACGCTTACTCCTTGGAAGAAAAGTCATGACCAATCTAGACAGCATATTAAAAAGCAGAGACATCACTTTGCCAACAGAGGTCTGTCTAGTCAAGGGTATGGTTTTTCCAGTAGTCATGTGTGGATGTGAAAGTTGGACTATAAAGAAAGCTGAGCATTGAAGAATTGATGTTTTTGAACTGTGGTGTTGGAGAAGACTCTTGAGAGTCCCTTGGACTGCGAGGAGATCCAACCAGTCCATCCTAAAGGAAATCAATCTTGAGTGTTCACTGGAAGGACTGATGTTGAAGCTAAAACTCCAATACTTTGGCCACCTGATGTGAAGAACTGATTCACTGGAGAAGACCCTGATGCTGGGGAAAATTGACGGCAGGAGGAGAAGGGGAAGACAGAGGATGAGATGGTTGGATGGCATCACTGACTCAATGGACATGAGTTTGAGTAAACTCCAGGAGTTGGTGATGGACAGGGAGGCCTGGCGTGCTGCAGTTCATGGGGTTGCAAAGAGTTGGAAATGACTGAGCCACTGAACTGAACTGAACTGAATCTCTTTAAATTCACTGATTCCTAAAATGTCAGTGTTCACTCTTGTCATCTCCTGTTTGACCACCTCCATGTTAGATTCATGGACCTAACATTTCAGGTTCCTACATAATATTGTTCTTTACAGCATTGGATTTTACCTCCATCACCAGCACATCCACAACTGAGAGCTGTTTTCACTTTTGCTCCATCTCTTCATTCTCTCTGGAGTTGTTTCTCCACTCTTCTCCAGTAGCATATTGGGCACCTACCAACCTGGGGGATTCATCGTTCAGTGTCATATCTTTTTGCCTTTTCATACTATTTATAGGGTTCCAAAGGTAAGAGTACTGAAGTGGTTTGCCATTCCCTTCTCCAGTGGACCACGTTTTGTCAGAACTCCACTATGACCCATCCATCTTGGGTGGCCCTACATGGCCTGGCTCATAGTTTCATTGAGTTAGACAAGGCTGTGATCCATGTGATCAATTTGGTTAGTTCTCTGTGATTGTGGTTTTCATTCTGTCTGCCCTCTGGTGGATAAATATAAGAGGCTTATGGAAGGTTCCTGATGGGAGATACTGACTTGGGGGTATCTGGGTCTTGTTCTGATGGGCGGGGCCATGCTCATAAATCTTAAATCCAAGTGTCTGTTGATGGGTGAAAAACAGAAAATGATTTAACAAGAAAAGAAAATTAAAATCACATCTCTCACTTATTTGCAAATAAACTTAAACATCCTCCACAAAATATTAGCAAATAAAATGCAATCATGAATAAAGCTTGTAAACCATAACCAAGTGAGATTTATTTTAGCTTTGCAAGGCTGGTTCAATATTCAAAAGTTAGTTAATGTAATTTACCATATCTCTGTCTAAAGGAGAAAAGTAATATAATCTTTGAACGACAGCAACAGACAAAAGTCAATATGCATGATTTAAAAAATTAAAAAGAAAAAAAAAAAAAAACTCTGTGGAGAAAACCAAGATGGCAGAAGATTAGATGGACATGGAGTACATCTCTCTCCAAGGATGCATTAGAAATACATCTATAGATACATCAGCTCTCACAGAACACTGAATACTTGTAGGGATCCTTGACTCCAAATCAAGGGAAATTAGTTGGAACAGAAGAGAAGCATTTGAGGCTATTGGAGGAAGGTGAAGCAGATGATCTGTGACAGTCTGAATAGAGTGAGAAACACACAGACAGTGTGTATCATGACCGTATGTGCTCCAGACTGGGACACAGGTCCACTGATGTGCACGGGGCTGGGAGCTGGAGCATGGAGATTGGAGAGTAATCCTGGGATGAGGACTGTTGTTGACTGCAGGGAGATGGCCTGAGGGGAAGAAGGAAGGAAATCTGAAACAGACAATGCCTTTGGAGAGAAACCAGGTGGCAATGGAAGCAGGGTGCTACTTCTGAGTCATGCGCTGTGGGTGGAACCACCACTATAACCCCTTTCTCCCCTCATGCTGGCCCTGACAATTGTATAATAGAGAAGGACCAGCCAGGGCTGCCCTTTGAGTGCCTGCTGTGCCAAGCAATAGAGAAGGACCAGTCAGGGAGACCCTTTGAGTGCCAGCTGCCAAAGCCTTAAAAAAATATTTAATAGAGCCATATCTTCTGCACCCATGGATGCTGTCTTCCCTGCATACCTGGCACTGCTGGGGTCTCTGTGATACAAGCAGCCATGCCATCTCCATGCTCAGTCCTCACCAGGAATGTCCCAAGGCCTCCAGAGCAACCCCAGGAGTGGACTTCTGTGGGTAGTCCACACTCAGAGGTTGGAATAAAACCACCTTGAGCTCCAGAGGCAGAGCTACTAAAGAAGAGCAACCCAGAAACGTTTCCATGAGCTGCACAACCTGTAGATTAAATCGACACAATCAACTAGGTATACTCTATGTCTGTGGAATAAAAAAAAAAAAAAAAACAGTGAGTGTTTCCACAAAAGGAAATGCTGTAGCTATGATAGCTATGCACATTAGAGGCAAGCAAACATGCAAGCAGGGCCATATTAGAGTCTGAGCTGTCTCTACAGCAGGTTCAGACCAGCCTTCCTCAGTATTAGAGGGTCTCCTAGGGATTTAGAGGTGGGTTCACAGCTGTGTGAAGGATGTTAACAGCTGAGATGCTAGGAAAACATTTTTTATTATTTTTCTATCCTGTGTTGGTTTTGCTGTTGCTTTTTTTCTTTCTTTTTTATTTGTTATTTTAGTTGTTGTTTTTATTATTATTAAGCATTGGGATTTTTAAAATCATACTTTTAATTTCTTTTATATATTTCTACTTCTATCTTGACTTTATGCTGCTCTGTTTCTTTTTGTTGTTGTTGTTTTTGTTGTTGTTCTTTTCATTTATATATATACACATCTTTTTTCATGTTTCTATTCAAACTTAGATTTCTTTTTCATTTACTATTTTTGTCTGTCTTGTTTTCCATGCATTATTCCCCAGTTGGCACTCTGCTTGGTTTTGTTTTCTGTTTTGTGCTTTAGTTAGCTTTGTTTTTAATTGGTTGGTTTCATTTTTGGTTTCTTCTGTTCATCAGGTTATTCTCTTGTAATTTTTTTTTTTTCCAGTCTGTATTGGTTTCTCCTGGATGTGTGTATTCCTTTTTTTTTTTTTTTTTTTTTTGGTTTGTTTCCACTTATATGGTATTTCTTTTACCATCTGTCTGGGTTTGATTTTCTGCTTTTGTTTTGGGAGGGTTTTATTGTTATGGCAGTAAAGTCTAAGGTTAACAGCTGACCCTTCAGCAGAAACTCTGTAGGCTGGAAGGGAATGGCAGGATATACTTAAAGTAATGAAAAGGAAAAATCTACAATCAAGATTACTCTACCCAGCAAAGATCTCATTCAGAATCAATGGAGGGGATCAAAAGAGACATTTGATACAGGTAAAAAATCAAAACAAAGTTAAAGTTGTAAATCTCATATTAGACAAAATAGACTTTAAGGACTACTACAAGAGACAAGTTAGGAGACTATATAATGATCAAGAGATCAATCCAAGAAGACATATCAATCATAAATATTTATGCACCAGACATAGGTGCATCTCAATACATAAAGCTAATGCAACTAGACATAAAAGGGGAAACTAACAGTAACACAATAATAGCAGGGGACTTTAACACCCCCTTATACCAATGGATAGTTCATCCAGACAGAAAATTAACAGGGAAATGAAAGTCTTAAATGACAGATTGGAACAGATGGACCTAGTTGATATTTAAAGCCCATTTCATCCAAAAGCAACAGAATACACCTTCTCCTCAAGTACATGTAGAACATTCTTCAGGATAGATCACATCTTGGGTCACAAATCAAGCTTTGGTAAGTTTAGGAAAATTTAAACTGCAACAACACTGAGATTAGATAACATTTACAGGGGGAAGAAAACCTAAAAATCACAAAACATATGGAGGCTAAACAATACTGTTCTAAAAAACCAAATGATTACTCAAGAAATCAAAGAGGAAATTAAAAAATACCAAGACACAAATGATAATAATAACACAGCAGCCCAAAACCTATGTGATGCACTGAAAGTATTCTAAGATGGAATTTTATAGCAATGCAATCCTAGCTCAAGAAGTGAGAAAAACATCAAATATATAATTTGATCTTATAACTAAAGCAGCTAGAAAAAGAACAAAAACATCCAAGGTTAGTAAAAAGAAAGAAATCTTAAAAGTTAAAACAGAAATAAATGAAAAAGAAATGAAGGAAATTATAGCAAAGATCAGTAAAAGTAAAAGTTAGTTCTTTGAGAAGATTAACAAAATTGATAAACCATTAGTCATACTTATCATGGAAAAAAGGGAGAAGATGAAAACCAATAAAATTAGAAATGATAAAGGAAAAGTTACACCAGATAATGCAGAATAACATAGGATCATAAGAGACTATTATGAATAACTATATGTCAATTAAATGGACAACCTGGGGAAACGAACTAATTACTAAATCTTGTAAAAATACAACCTTCCAAGTCTGAAGCAGAAAGAAATAGAAAATATGAAGAAAATAATCACAAGCACTGAAATCAAAACTGTAAAAAATTTTACAAAAAATAAAACTACATGGCCAGATGGTTTCATAGGCAAATTCTATTCAATGTTTAGAGAAGAACTAATATCTCAAATTCTTTTAAGAGAATTCAGAGGAAGAGAGACTTCAAAATTCATCTTAGGAGGCCACCATCACCTTGATACCAAAACCAGACAAAGATACCACCAAAAAAAGAAAATATAGGCCAATATCACTGATGAACTTAGAGTCAAAAATCTTCAATAAAATACTAGCACACAGAATCCAACAACACATTAAAAGGATTATATATCATGATAAGTGGAATTTATCACAGGGATATAAAGATTCTTCAAGATACACAGATTGAAAAATATGTTACACCATAATAACAAACAGAAAGATAAAAGCCATATGATTATCTCAATAGATGCATAAAAACCTTTTGACAAAATTTACAATAAAAACTCTACAGAAACTGAACATAGAAGGAACCTACCTCAGCATAATAACAAATCCGCGACAAATCCATGGCAAACATTGTTCTCAATGATGAAAAACTGAAAGCTTTCCTCTAAGATCAAGAACAAGATAAGGGTGTCCATTCTAACCATTATTATTTAATGTAGTTCTGAAAGTCCTAGCCATGGATATTAGAGAAGAAAAAGAAATGAAAAAAATCAAGATTGGAAAAGAAGAAGTAAAATTCTCACTGTTTACAGATCATATACACAGAAAAACCTACAGATGCCAGCAGAAAATTACCAGAGCTAACCAATTAATTTAGTAAAGCCACAGGATACAAAATCAATACACAACAATACCTTTCATTCTTACACATTAACAATGAAAAACCAGAAAGAGAAATTAAAGAAATAATCCCATTCACCATCACAACAGAAAGAATAAAATACCTAGGAATAAACCTATCTAAGGAGACAAAAGATATATATGCAGAAAACTGTAAGACACTGATGAAAGAAATCAAAGACAACACCAACAGATGGAGAGATATATCATGTTCTTGCACTGGAAGAATCAGTATTGTGAAAATGACTATACTACCCAAAGAAATCTACAGATTCAATACCATCCCTATCAAATTATCAATGACCTTTATCACAGAACTAGAGCAAAGATATTTACAATTTGCATAGAAACAAAAAAAGACCTCAAATAGCCAAAGCAATCTTCAGAAAGAAAAACAGAGCTTTGGGAATCAGACTTCCTGACTTCAGATTATACTACAAAGCTACAGTTTCAAGACAATATGGTACTAGGACAAAAAAGACATAGGGATCAATGGAAAAAGGTAGAAAGCCCAGAGATAGACCCATGCATCTATGGGCACCTTATCTGTGACAAAGGAGGCAAGAATATACAATGGAGAAAAGACAGCATCTTTAATGAATGATGCTGGTAAACCTTGACAACCACATGTAAAAAAATGAAATTAGAACACTTCCTAACACCACACACAAAACTAAATTCAAAATGGATGAAAGACCTAAACCATAGGCCAGAAACTTTAAAACTCTTAAGGGAAAACATAGGCAGAACACTCTTTGGTATAAATCACAGCAAGATCCTCTTTGACCCACCTCCTGGAGCAATGGAAATAAAAATAAAAATAAATAATTGAAAGATAATTAAACTTAAAAACTTTTTACACAGCAAAGGAAACTAAACAAGGTAAAAAGACAACTTTCAGATTGGGAGAATATAACTGCAAATGAAGCAACTGACAAAAGACTAACCTCTAAAATACACAAGTAGTTCATCCAACTATTAAAATATCAGAAAAACAAACAAACCAATCAAAAAAAAAAAATGGACAGAAGATCTAAACAGACATTTCTCCAAAGACATACAGATGGCCAACAAATACATGAAAAGATACTTAACATCACTCATTATTAGAGAAATGCAAATCAAAACAATAATGAGGTGTCACCTCACACCAATCCAAATACCCATCATCAAAATATCTATAAGAAATAAATGCTGGAGAGGATGTGGAGAAAAGCGAACCCTCTTGGAGGACAAAGGTCTGTATAGTCAAAGCTGTGGTTTTCTGTTAGTCATGTACAGATGTGAGAGTTGGACCATAAAGAAGACTGAGCACCAAAGAACTGATGCTTTCGATTTGTGGTGTTGGAGAAGACTCTTGAGAGTCCCTTGGACAGCAAAGACATCAACCCAGTCAATCCTAAAGAAAATCAACTCTGAATATTCATTGGAAGGACTGATGTTGAAACTGAAGCTCCAATACTTTGGCCACCTGATGTGGAGAGCAGACTCATTGAAAAAGACCCTGATGCTGGGAAAGATTGAGGGCAAGAGGAGAAAGGGGCAGCCAAGGATGAGATGGTTAGATAGCATCACTGACTCAATGGACATGAATTTGAGCAAACTCCTGGAGATGGTGAAGGACAGGGAAAACTAGCGTGCTGCAGTCCATGGGGTTGTGAAGAGTCAGACACAACTTAGCGATTGAACAGTAATAACAACTTGCACTGTTGGTGGGAATATAAACTGATACAGCCACTACAGATAACAGCATGGAGATTCTGTGAAAAAAAAAAAAAAAACTAGGAGCAAATCTACCATATAACCCAGCAATTCCACTACTGCATATACCCTGAGAAAGTTTAGTTTAGTCACTCAGTCATGTCACACTGACCACAATTCAGAAAGACTTATGTACCCCATTCATTGCAGCACTACTTACAATACCAGGATACCGAGGCAACCTAAGTGTCCATTGGCAGATAAATGGACAAGGAAGTTGTGGTACATATATACAATGGAATATTACTCAGCCATTAAAAGGGAATGGATTTGTGCCAGTTGAAGTGAGGTGGATGAACTTAGAGCCTGTTATACAGAGTGAAGTAAGTCAGAAAGAGAAAAATAAAGATTGTATATTAACACATATATATGGAATCAAGAAAAAACTGTCCTTATGAACCTATTCACAGGGCAGGAATAGAAGTACAGACATAGAGAGCAGACTTGTGGTCATAGCAAGGGAATAAAAGGATGAGACAAATTAAGAGAGTAGTATTTTGCCATGTGTAAAAAAGATAGCTAACCGGAAGTAGCTCTATAGCACAGGGAACTCAGCTCAGTGCTCTGTGATGACCTAGAGGTATGGGATGGGGGGAGGGGAAGGGAGGTTCAATAAAGAGGGGATAATGTGTATATTCATAACTGATTCACATCATTGTATAGCAGAAACTAACAACATTGTAAAGCAATTTTCCTCCAACTAGAAATTAATTTTTAAAAATTAAAATTTTAAAAGCCATAAGAAAGCTAGTAATAGAAGGAAACTCATTGACATGATAAATAACATCCACCAAAAAAGAATTGTAGCCAACATTGTAGGTAACAGCACTCTAAGATTAAGAACAAATCTCACCAATCTTATTCAACATCACACAGAAAATCCTAGCTAGTGCAATAAGACTAAAGAAAAGAAGGAGGATGAAGAGGAGGAGAAGGAAATAATAAGAAAGAAGAAAAGGGAAGGAGGGGAAAAAGGAGGGAGGGAGGGAGAAGATGTATATTGATTAAAAAGGAAAAGATAGAAACATCTTTATTCACAAATGACATTACTATCAACATAGAAATTCCCAAAGAATCTACAAAAATATCACTGAAATAAGTAAGTCAGTATAGCAAGGTCACAAAACAAAGCCAATTGCTTTCCTTTGAATAATCAATGAATAATTGAAGTTTGAAAATTTTTTAATACCATTTAAAATAACACCTAAAAGAGAGATACTTAGATATAAATAGGCAAAGATTCAGGCTTCCCTGGGAGCTCAGCTGGTAAAGAATCCACCTGCAGTGAGAAGACTCCAGTTCGATTCCTAGATTGGGAAGATCCCCTGGAGAAGGGATAAATGACCCACTCCAGTATTCTTGTGCTTCCCTGGTGGCTCATACTGTAAAGAATCCACCTGCAATGCAGGAGACCCGGGTACCATCCCTGGTCCTGGGCTGGGAAGAAACCCTGGAGGAGGGCATGGCAACCCACTGCAGTATTCTTGCCTGGAGAATCCCCATGGATAGAGGAGCCTGGCAGGCTACAGTTCACAGGGTCACAAAGAGTCAGAGACAACTGCATGACTAAGCATAGCACTTGCACAGACTCTACAAGGGGAAACTAGAAACACTGATGAAAGAAGCATAAAATATATAAATAAATGGATATTTCATGTTCATGGATTTTAAGACTCAATGCTGACATCAGGTCTTCCCAACTAGGTATATAGATTCCATATACTCCCATTAGCTATTTGTAGATATCCACAAACTAATTCTAAAACTTATATAGAAATCCAAAAGACCTGGAATATACATCACAATATGAAGAAGATTAAATTGGAGAATTTATACTACCTGATTTCAAGATATCCAGTAAAGGTAAGGTAATCAAGACAATGTATTATTGGTGAAAGAAATACGTAGATCAATGGAATAGAATTAGGAGCCCAAAAAAGACCCATAAAAATGTAATCAACTGATTATTTACAAAGGCACAAAGGTCATTGAGAGAAAACAATCTTTTCAAAAATATTACTCAAAAATTTAGATGTCCATGTGCAAAAAAAAAAAAAAAAAAAAACTTGAAAAAGACCTTACACTTCCACAAAAAGTAACTAAAAATGGATCATAGGAATAAATATAAGTGAAAGCTTATAAAACACAAGAGAGAATCAAAATGACACTGGGTTTAGAGATAAGTTTTTGATATAACATCCTATGTGATCCATGAAAGAAAGAAAATGATAAGCTGGACTTCATTAAAATTAAAAACTACAAAAATTTTAAATTTCTGTTTTATGAATACACTTAAGAGGAGGAAAATACAAGTCACAGACTGGGAGAAATTTTTGCAAAGCACATATAATGAAGGACTTGTATTTACAATGTTCAATGAACTCTTTAAGCTTAACAATAGGAAAGCAAATACCTAATTAATAAATAGACAAAATACCTAAGCAGACATCTCATAAAGAAGGTGCACAGATGACAAATAAGTATGTAAAAAGGTGCTCAAAGTCATTTATCATAAGTAAAATCCACATCAAAACAACAATGAGGTATCATTACATGCCTACTAGGATGACCAAAGTCAAAACACTATTAATACCAATTGCTTGTGAAGATGTAGAGCAACAGGAACTCTCATTTCACTGCTGTTGAAAATGCAAAATGGCCCAGTTACTTTAGAAGACAATTTGTCACTCTCTTACAAACTGTACATAATCTTTCATATGGTCCAGCAATCTCACTTCTAGATATTTACCCTACTGATTTGAAAACTTATGTCCACACAAAAACCAACATGGGATATTACAAGAGCTTTTCATAATCTCAAAAAACTTGAAGAAACCAAAATATCCTTCAATAAAATGAGTGGGTAAAAAAGAGTGAGTACATTCATATACTGCAAAATTATTGAGCACTAAAAGAGCGTAAACTGTCAAGCCACATAAAGCCATGAGTGAATCTTAAATGAATATCACAAAGTAAAAACAGCCAAGCTGAAAATGGCACATTCTGTATGGTTCAATTTATATAACACTATGGAAAAGGTAAAACTGTATATACAAAATTATAAACAGATAAGTGTTTGCTAGGATTTCAACAGGGGTAGAGCAGAGGGTTGAATAGGTAAAGCACAACAGATTTTGGGGGTGGAAAAGCTATTCTGCTTGATGTGATGGTAGATACATGAGACTATGCATTCATTGAAATCCATGGAATTTTTCAATATGAACGGTAAACTTTAATGACTGCAAAATTTGAAAAAAATGTTTAGGTCAGTGGACACAAATTAATGCGTTCTGTGAGGAAAGAATCCAATTGTAGTTCAAATGTATGAGACCACCTCATGAAAGTTGTTTCCTCCTCATGAAGGTAAAAAAGGTGTTTATCTAAGTAACTTTGGAAATGAGAATGGTCTGTGAGATTAAAGGCAGAAAGAACTGTACAAAAGCACTGTACTTTAGATGATGAAGCTGTTTTCTTAAAAACTAAGTATCAATAAATGGATAGTGTATGGTGGGAACCAGGTTTCTCACTTTTTGAGCTGGAAGGTATGGAGTAGCAAGGGGAGAGGGCTAGAATGATTCATATAATAAAGTATTAAAGATAGAGACATTAATATGATCTCATATCTCTCTTATCATACAGATACATATTGAAAATTTATAGATGTGTATATATACAAACATGTGGTGTATATGAGAATGTGCTACATTATTTTTGTGACTTATCTGTAAATCTAAAACTATTATTAAAGTAAATAATTTAATGAGAGAAAAAAGAACTAAAATCCCCACCCCCAGAGCATTCCCTCTCAATTATTTTCCAGTATTAAATAAAGTTTCCTAGTATTAACACAGCAGCAGGACAGAACTGCTAATGCATATAAGTTCAGGAATGTTTATCTAGGAAATGAGATTTCCTGGAGCCAAGAACCTGGTGTCCAGACTCGCTCCATCTCCCAACCCTGCTCTTGCCCACCATAAAATGCTTACTTTTCCTTTGGCTTAAAGCTGAGTCTGCTATTACAGTGGTCCTAACACAAAAATCTCAAGCTGCTAGAAAAGATCACAGAAGACAGGGTAAGGCAGAAAGTTTCTTGGCTTGAGTGACTGTGATTCCATAGGATGGTTTGAAATCTTTGAGAAGCTGCCTCACTTCTTTGAGGGTGATTTGTTCATCTGAAAACCAATGAAAAAGAGACTTAAATTGCTGGGTAGTTGTGATGATGAAATGAGAGAACAAACATAAAAGTAACCAGCACAACATAGATACTGAACACTGTCGTTATCATGCAGAAACTTGTCATGACTCATGCTGGGGCCCAGGATGCACACTCGGGGCCACACGGTGGTGTAAGATGGAGGCTGTCATGCACGGTCTTCGTGCTCCATGGCCCATGTCACCATGAGGAAGGATCCTGCCTCCCTGCTGCCCTCTGTGCTTTGGGATCTAGTGCGTGGGGATTGGCTATGGAACCATATAAGAGGGGAGAAGTGACCTTGTAAAACAGGGCCTTAGGGCCAGTATCAGCCTATCCTAGTTTCCACCTTGCAGTACTCAGAGTCCTCAAAAGAGAGAGAGAGATTTTAAAGAGTTGACATATGGGATTGTGGAGGCTGGCAAGTCCAAAGTCTGCTCAGATAGGCAGGCAGGCTGGAGACCAGGAGAGCAGTTGATGTTGCAGTTTAATTCTAAAGGCAGTGAGCCAAAAGAACTCTTTCTTACTCAAGGAAGTTCTCACTATTTGCCTTTAAGGCCTTCAACCAACTGGACGAGGCCCACTACATTACAAAGAGTCATTCGCTTTGTTCAAAGTCCACCAATAGAAAGGCTAACATCATCTAAAAAACACCCTCACAGCAACATCTAGACACATTAGACCAAATGTTTGGCTGTCATGGGGCACCCCAGCAGACATAAAGTTAACTATGACACAGTGGCCAGGTTAGCTCCCCACTGAGTATCCAGAAGGAAAAGGGATGAGCCAGCAGGCCGGCAGCCATGTCCTTCTCTGGGGGGCTTAGTTTATTGTCTCAGAATGCATAAAAATAAGCTTAAAATAAGTTTGAATTATTATTAGAGATGTCACCTTTGAGCTCCAAAGAAAGTCACTAGGGATGGAAGGGAGAGGGTACCAGGCCCCTGGGAATCATGTCTCAGCCTGTGCAGAGCCTGGATCTGCAGATGCCTGCCCAGGGCAAACATTCTGCCTGCTGTAGTGGACAGATCTGAGCAGAAGTAAGCATCTTTGGGATTTCTCCTCTCAGACTTCAGGGTATATCTGTCTTAATAATATGAAAATGTTCTAGGCAAGCAGTAAAAAAATGCCAGATGACTAGAAGGAGAAACATGCAGAAAAGTGAACTAAAAAAGGAGCTTTGGGAATCCCAGTAAAATGGAGACTGAAGCTGAAATCCACTCTCCATGCTTCTATACCCATCACTTGTTTCAAACACATAGAAATGATAAACAAAAGTTGGCACACTTGGACAAGCTTAAACATGGCTCACAAATGGGTATGAAGTACAGCGTCAATGCTGAACCTGCATCAAAGTGACCTGCACAGAGGAATGCAAGGCCATCTCTTAGAGTGGGTTCTAACACCCTTGCAAGGTAGGAGGCATCATACCTGGCATAGAGCAGGGCCTGAGTTTCTCAGATGCATCTGGCCACAAGGAAAGGGAAGCAGGAGCTGGGGGCCCCAGGGTACATGTACATCATGAGGTCATTGGTGCCTTACCCTGTGACCTGTGGCGCTCCTCTCTGGGTCGGTGGGGGTGTAGGATTTACTCTAAGAATCAGAGACCACATTCTTACAATCTTCAACCTTCCAAAGCGAGTAAAAGAAGTTCTAGGCAGAAGGAGAGACATGGGGGTGGGATGGGGGAGTGGGGCAAAGGCCTGGAAGAGTTGGAGATACACAAGGTAGGAATATGCAAACAGAATCTACTCTCTCAGGAGGCAGCCTGGGCAGAACATAGACCCCAAAGTGTGTGAAGGGGATGCTATCAACACTCATGGTGGAGCTTGAATTTCTTCTGGAAATAAAAAAGGCTTTCTTATTGCTCATCATTTATTTTTAACATCCTCGGAGGCTAGAATGTTGCTGCCTGGAATATAGTAGGCATTCAGTATTTGTGAGATAGAAGGAAATAAGGAAGGGAGGAAGGAACAAACAAATGAACTAATGAATGAAGAGAGAGAGAAAATAAAAGGAAGGAAGGAAAGAGGGAGAGAGAGGAGGGAGGGGCTGATTTGAGTCCCCTCCTGGAAGCTTCCAGCACTCCTTCAGCTACTCCCACTTCACTCACCTCCTAAAGCTTGCTACTGAGCACATGCCACATGTGACTCTGAGGAAACCTGGACACAGTGGTTACAGACTCCAGCCCTGGTGTGCGGGCTCCCACAGCTGGCTGAATGGACAAGTCACTCCATCTCCCTGGACCTTAGTTTCTTCACCTAGAACTTGAGAAAATGACAGAGTTGCCAGAAAGTAAAATAGGATAATATGTGGCTTTTAAAAGGGCTTAAAAGTTAATGATTGTGAATCCCCTTCTTCCCTCCTCCATGAAATCATGAGCATCTTATGATGGGTGTCCAGGTTCTACCCAGACCTGAGAATCTAAGACCTGGCCCAGAGGAGAACATAGATGTAGCAGATGTTTGATGAATGAATATCTGAAGGTGCAGCTGACTAGAGGAGGGTCTCTACAGCTGATTAACTGACTCCTGCACACATGAGGAAACCCAGAGACCACCCACCCCCTTCCACAGGAGGCTCCAGAGATACAGTTTTATGTAGAGACAGTCAATAAATCAGCTCTATCCAAGAATCCCAGGCAGAACCAAGGAAGCCAGGCTGTTAGATACAGCCTCTTCCCTCCCTGCGGAGAGGTTGCTGCCCTGCATGTGGGCCACTGAGGCCTGGCATGTGCCTGGAGATGCTTGGTGTGGATCTGGGGCACACTAGGCTTAGCAACCTTAAACAGAATCTCTCAGAGACTTAACTAGCTGTGGGTGGCTAGTGTGGTCAGAGAACACTCCCTCCATCATGGTCAGCACCACTTTTTAATAAACACACTCAGGGACACAGTTCAGGAGGGAACAATCCCTGGAGGACTTTTTTACCCTAAGACCAAACAAAAGACCTAAAACAATGGAAGGATGAGTTGGGAGTGATAGTAGGCTTACTCTGGAACTGAAACAGGAGGGAAGCAAACAGGGCACAATCTTAAAAGAGTAACACAGCCATGAGGATATGATATAAACTAGTTAGAACCTATGAGGTCCAAGATGGCAGAAGTTGCAACTTCCAGTTGAACTTGAGTCTCCAAACTGTGGAAATTTCTTAAAGAGATGGGAATACCAGACCACCTGACCTGCCTCCTGAGAAACCTGTATGTGGGTCAAGAAGCAACAGTTAGAACTGGACATGGAACAACAGTGGTTCTGAATAGGAAAAGGAGTATGTCAAGGTTGTATATTGTCACCCTGCTTATTTAACTTATATGCAAAGTACATCATGAGAAATGCCAGGCTGGATGAAGCACAAGCTGGAATCAAGATTGCTGGGAGAAACATCAATAACCTCAGATATGCAGATGACACCACCCTTATGGCAGAAAGCGAAGAGGAACTACAGAGATTCTTGATGAAAGTGAAAGAGGAGAGTGAAAAAGTTGGCTTAAAACTCAACTTTCAGAAAACTAAGATCATGGCATCTGGTCCCATCACTTCATGGCAAATAGATGGGGAAACAATAGAAACAGTGACAGACTTTATCTTGGGGGGCTCCAAAATCACTGCAGATGGTGAGTGCAGCCATGGAATTAAAAGACGCTTGCTCCTTGGAAGAAAAGCTATGTTCAACATAGATAGCATATTAAAAAGCAGAGACATTACTTTGCTAACAAAGGTCCATCTAATCAAAGCTATGGTTTTTCCAGTAGTATGGATGTGAGAGTTGGACTATAAAGAAAGCTGAGTGCCGAAGAATTGGTATTTTTGAACTGTGATGTTGGAGAAGACTCTTGAGAGTCCCTTGGACTGTGAAGAGATCCAACCTGTCCATCCTAAAGGAAATCAGTCCTGAATATTCATTGGAAGGACTGATGCTGAAGCTGAAGCTCCAATAATTTGGCCACCTGACTGAAAGTACTAACTCATTTAAAAAGACGCTGATGCTGGGAAAGATTGAAGAAGGAGAAGAAGAGGATGACAGAGGATGAGATGGTTGGATGGCATCACGGACTCTATGGACATGAGTTTGAGTAAGCTCCAGGAGTTGGTGATGGACAGGGAAACCTGCCATACTCCAGCCCATGGGGTCACAAAGAGCCGGACACAACTGAGTGACTGAACTGAATTGAACTGATACGTTCCTTGTAATATATCAGTTAAATGACACACCCACAGGCACCAAGACCATTCTGAGGCCAACCAAAAAAAAAAGGCAAAATGTAGGGGGTGGCTCAGTTCCTCGAAATTTCCACCTCTTCCACAAAATAATTGGAATAACTTTCCCACTCATTAGCCTATGAACTTATCCAGTGCATAAAAGCTAACAACATCATACTTCCGCACACTCTTGTCTGAGGAGTGTGTTTCCCCCAAGGCCTCTGTCACCTTTTTAGATAGACTATATTCTGTCTATGGAATGTGTATCTTTCTAAATAAATCTACTCTTAACCATAATGTTTTGTCTCTCACTGAATCTTTCTGTGCTGAGCCGTAAAGAATCCTCTGAGCTTCAGTAACTCCTAAGACCAGGTGTGTGATATCAATTAAAAGACTGGATTCAAGTTCCAAACTGGGTTGTGTAGTTTCCGCATGAGTCCTATATTTGGTTCACATGCATTTACTCTCCTCATTAAGCACTGTGAGAGCCATCAGCCAGTGAGACCAAGGGGTCTGTCACTGTCTGTCACAGTCAGGATTTACCCCTTGTATGATCTGATTCCCATGGATCCCAGTTGTGCTCAGTCATGTCTGACTCTGTGCGACCCCATGGACTGTAGCCTGCCAAGCTCTTCTGTCCACGGAATTCTCCAGGCAAGAATACTGGAGTGGGCAACCATTCCCTTCTCCAGGGCATCTTCCAAACCCAGGGATGGAACCCAGGTCTCCTGCATTGCAGGCAGATTCTTTACCAAGTCAAGTTTAAGGAGTCCACAAAAGAGCCCAGTCATGAAGACACTAGCTTTCCACAGCGTCCAAAGAAACCACAGAGGGATGACAGATTCCCTTGATGTCTGATATCCCCAGAAAGCCCCCTGCCCTGTCCTGGCCTGACTCCATTCCAGTCACTGAACTCAAGAGACCCTGGGGCCATGGCAACAGCTTTGGGACAATAAATATCAGGGCCACAAGACTGTCAATCCCACCCAGTCCCCTTGAAGGAGCAGAGATGCCTGGGGGCCTGATAGAGATGGTTGTGGTGGGGAAGGGATAGACAGGGAGGCTTCTGCTCATGCAGAACAGCATCGGGCAGCTGTATTCAGTTCAAGGAAGCTGAGTACATGTCTGTGGGCAGTGGTTATGGCATTCTATTGCCATTTAATAGTAATTCTAACCACTACCACTTGCTTTAGTTTCTTTTCTTCTTCCTCCATTGTACTTAGACATTTTTTCTTTCTACAGTCACTAAACTTTTCTAATTATAGCAAAAGGGAAACAAACCACATCCCACAGTTGGAGATGCATTTTGTTCATAATTAATTAGAACTAATTGATTCGATACCTTTCCTAATGTGTGGTTTTATGGTCAGGTTGATATATAACCCCAATCCACCCTAGCACAACTCCCTGGGTCCAGAGGAGACACTGCTCACAGGGAACCATGAACGAGGGTGTCGGGCAGCCTTGCCACAGCAGCCAGGACTGCAGCGGTGACTTGCCTCGCCCGGTCTGACCCCTTCCTGCCTGCCCCACTCTGGCAAAGGGACCCAAGGCTGCAGCTCCCACTTCTATTCCTTCATTCAGCGAACCCTATCTGCCTCTGGCGTTGGCATTCTGAAGCAGACAACATGCCCTCGACAGGGTCAGGGTCTGATTAAGGAGATGACAAAGTCAGCAAATAAACATAAAGGTGTGCTGAGTGCAGGAGGGACTCCAGCCAAATCCCTGAACCTCCAGGGCCATCCCCTCCAGCACTGCCCAGACTTTTCCAGCCTCTCCTGTGGCTGATTCTGTTGTCCTCTCTTCATAACACATAGCTGGACAGGCATCTAACCATTCCCCTTAAGTTGCTTCTGCAGAAGAGAAATCAGCTGTCACCTGAGATAGGTTTGGCCTTTGGAGATGAAGCCAGAGGAAGCCCTTGACCTGTTTGCAGCACAGGGGACAGTCTGTACAGCTTTGGCTTTCAAACTCGGGATAGGTTGGATTGGTTTGTTTTTCACCAAAGGAGACTGCTCTTTCGTATCATATTTGTCTTTTTTTTTTTTTTTTTTTTTTTCAACTTCCTCTTAGAAATGAGGAAACAGAGGCAGACAGGATTTGGCCCTCACTAGTGGCCCCAGAACAAGCTGTGTCACCTCCTGGATCTACGTTTGCTGACCCCAGTCCACTGCTACCTCCAGTCCTTGTGGGACTGCCTTTCCCTATGGTCCCCTTCTAGAGGGCTGGAGAGGGTTCTGGAGAAGTCAGCCCCAGCCCCCACTCTTCCACATCCTCCTTGAAGTCACAAGGCCAGCAAAAGTTTCCTCTTTCTCTCTGTAAATGTCAATCTTGTACTCAAATACAGTAGAAGTGATTGTAGACCCAAAATAAATGAGTATTTATATCAGTTACAGTTGAGAAACTGGCTGAAACAATAAAGGATTCATAGTCTTTTGTAATGCAAAGGTCTATGGGAAGAGGAGGTTTCCATGCTGAACCAAATCCCCTCATCTCTGCTTCTCAGCTCTCTCCCTCACCTCCCCCAGTCCTCCTGTGCTGGCTGTGTGCCCAGGATGGCTTTCTTCCTGGTCATAAGAGAGTCACCAGCACACTGGGCCTAGAATAGCCTTCCCTCCACCACCAAACTCAAGTCCTGATCCTGACCGTGCCCGTTCAGACCGGTGGGCAAGGGCACACCTTGTGAGGATGACTTGGGCCTGGGACATGGCCAGGATGGAGGGGGGGTGGTTACAGGAAGAAAGCCACCACATCCACTACACCAGTACCTCGGCTGATTTTCTGTGATCTTATAAAGGCTTACTTATTTTCCTGATTATGCCTGCATGCATGCTAAGTCACTTTAGTCCTGCCTGACTCTGCAACCCTATGGACCATAGCCCACCAGGCTCCTCCTTGGAGAATCCATAGGATTCTCCAGCAGGTCCTCCTCCAGCAGATCCTCCCAACCCAGGGATCAAACCTGTGTCTCTTACATCTCCTGCATTGGCAGGCAGGTTCTTTACCACTAGTGCCACCTGGGCCAACCAACCCCCCACATCAAGAGGTTACTGCCATAAATACTTGTGTATTTTCTCCCTGTCTTTTTAGGTTGAAATTTGATCCCCAGGATTCCTTCTCCCTTTTCCAACAGTAGTCCCAGTTTTCAGCAGGAGGTGTCCCTCCTCCAGGCTTCCCTAGTGATTCGGTGGTAAAGAATCTGCTTGCCAATGCAGGAGACACAGGTTGGATCCCTGGGTTGGGAAGACCCCCTGGACTAGGAAATGGCAACCTACTCCAGGATTTTTGCCTGGAAAATTCCATGGACAGAGGAGCCTAGCAGGCTCCATTCATGGGCTTGCACAAAGTCGGACATGACTGAGCCACTGAGTACCAACACACATCCCTCCCTCACTGGGTCCATGTGTGGGTGGGGCTCCCCCAGGCTACAGGCAAAAGCCAAAGGCCCAGCTCAGGGGCAGGGGGACAGCCTTCTCAGGGGTGGTCAGGTGACCCCTGCCCCATCCAATCAGAGAGAGCTTCCAAGGTGCCTTTCCTTGCTGCAGGAAGTCAGGAAGATTTTCACTGTTTACGTCCCTCTGAACCCTGGGAACTACTTTCAACCAGAGTCCTACCTTGGATCCGAATCAAAACAGAAGTAACACTGAGGGATGTAAACATAGAAACAGATCCTGATCACTTTGTGGGGGCCCTGTACAAAGCTGTTCCTAAGCACAATGCACCCCCAAACGTGCAGGCCCAGAGTCTCCTTGCCTCTACTAATTGGACTGTATTTTCCACCAGGCGCATAAATTCTAGCATATCTTTTCGACATGTACATGTTGAATCATATATTATTAAGGTAAATCTGCCCTCACCCCTAATTATTTCCTTAGGCTATTTTCCCAGGCTTGAAACCCTTAAGTCATGCCCTTTTTTTCCAAGGCTTTTGTATACATATTGTCAAACTGCCCTCCAGAAGTTCTATTTATTCGTTCACAGTGTGGGAGTGATTTTTTCACTACTTAATCAGTAGATAATGATGATGTTTTGAAAGGCTTTTTACTTTGGTAAGTGAGCTAATTTTACATTCAAATATATGTGTCATGTCTACTTTACAGTCGTAGCCCCAGGGCATACAGCAAGGCTCAATCCTACCCAGCTGTCCAGTGGTGCTGTGGGCCTTGGAGCCACGCCCATCTGGCTCCTCCCTGTGCCAACTGCAGACCTGCCTGAAGTGGAAATGTGCCACCTGAGGATGCTCAGCAGCAGCTGAACCCCACTCATGAGACCTGCTGAGTGACTGAGTGCACTCCAGGTGCAGAACTGGAGATCAAAGGATCATTGATTTACCCCGAGCACTTATCCAGGGTGAGAGCAGTGACCACAGGCTCATGGGGGATCCAGAGTGCGCAGCAGCACTCAGCTCTGGAGAGAGTGGCATGCCTCATGGGGCCCAGGACCCGCATGGGCATGCCATGGCATACAGGTAAAGGGGCAGTGGCCACACCAGCAGAGAACCTGCTGCTCCACGGTAGGCCCTGCTGTGGTCCTGACGCCCAGCCTCCTTCATCCCAGCCCATGTGCCAGACCTGGCTCTCCAGTCCTCCTGGTGATTCTGTGAGTTCCCCAGATTTTTAAAATAAATCCCTCTCCTGATTAAATAACCAGCCTATTTCTCTTGCCTACGATCAAGAGCCCTGGCTGGTATGGTTACAGAATCTCTCAAAATGTAGGTTTTCAAATCTTGAAGTGGGCAATCCACAACCCATCTAAGGACAAGCCTGATGGCAGGTCCTGCTGAACAGACAGAGCCTGGGGAGGGAAAGAAAGAGGAAAAAAGGAAGGACTGACAGACTGTGAGAGGGTAGTGAAAGTCCCCTCCTTCCAGCTTCTGCATCAATTTCACTTCCTCATGGAAGGCTTCAGGACTTCAACTGATGCAAGCCCCAGTTTTTTCCCTTGATAACAAATTCAAAATTTGAATTTAACTAGAGGTTTCTCAATTATTCAGAAGTAGAATGTTCCTACGAAATCTTTCATAAGCTGAAATGGCAAAAAGCAAAGAAGCAATTACCTTAGGACACATCTTGCTAACAAAATAAATCGAGATAAACACAGATGCTCAGACACAGTTCTAGACTGTGGGTGCTTGATGCTGAGATGCTGAGTGTAGTTCCAGGGCAGGAGTTTGGTGGAGTCACTCTTGCTGCTCCTTGGGGAGTACTGCCTATATGACAGGTGCCTGCAAAACCAGTGCTGTTCTTCACTTTTGCCTTTTATTTTTGTAAAAGCAAACTTCCTCTTTAGACTTTGTTTTAGTTAACAAAAATAGGTACTGATGTGATGTGGCTTTTTCACAAAAGTAAAGTGGCATAAATTGATCTTTTGAAACATGAGGATACCTGTATTTACTTGTTAAAATATTTGTTCTATGTCTGGTCCCCACAAGGGTGACATGTCAGAGATGGTAATAATCAGGTTCACTCCTGATGATAACAGCGGATAATAACATCCGTTCACTCTTGTGTTGCAGTATCTGGAGTGGTGCTCAGTGAAAGTATGTTAATGAATGTTGTAATGCAGATTCCTGATTCCTTCAAAAAGAGTTTGTTGTCACTTTGAGTCTCTTTTGTCATCACCCACCTCTTGTTACTTGAGAAGTGAATTTTGTTCTATTCCCCCCATATGTCATTACCTTGAATTTCATTGTATGAAATGACCTTTCTCTTGATCTCGAGTGGCCTCAGCCTGCAGAGGCTTGAAGCAGGGTTTCAGTTCCCAGTCAGAGACTGAGGTCAGGTTATGGCAGTGAGAGTGCTGAATCCTAACTGCTAGACCAGCAGTCAGTGACATGGCCCTGGCCCATCAGCTTTGCAGGAAAGATAAAGACAGAAAGTAGTGAAGAAAGTAAAGTATTAATTAGGAGGCAAAATAGTACATTATGTGTGGATAAATACACAGGCAGACTAAGAGAGTCACACCATCTTAGTAGTTTGATTCACTTTTATGGAGCATTTGTTCCATATTTCCTTTGGCCTATCATTTTGATTTGCTTGGTTCTGAGTCCATATTTATTTTATCTCAAGGTCTTCCTCCTGTGTGCACATGCACCCCTCAGCCAAGATGGATTCCAGTGAAGAGGCCAGTGGGTAGCTTTGACATCACTCCCATTTGACCTCCAAGGAACATTCTAGTCAAGAAAATTTCCTTGACATCAAGAATGAGAAATACGTGGTCTCTTATCTTTTATTTGGGCAGGGCTCAGCCTCCTCTCTAGATTGTCCGGCTGTTGCTATGTAGGAGTTTCTGTTCACAGGGAATGAACTCCAATGCTCACCCTCGGAGGGGTGGCATCCATCTCCTGCTCACTCACTTTGAGCAATCTAGTTCTTCCATTGTCCCTCCCGTTCCTTTAATTACTTTGGTTAAATAATAGATCAAGCCCCAATGCTTTAGTGAAATAATTGATGTTCTTTCTGTTCACAGCTTGCAGGAGACTGACTGCCACTGCTTCATGTATGAAGCATGCTGGAGCTCCAGAACACATTCGCATAAGCTTGGGAATGCATCTGTTTCTTCGTAACAAAACACCCCAGAGACAATAATGACCTTTCACTTGGCCACAGGGACATTTGTCTCTGTTACCCCCTAGTATAAGCCATCAGTTGATGGGGACTCAGAGGCTGGGCTGGAGCCCCTGCTGTGTCCCATATGTGGTGGTCAGAGCAGCCCAAACGGGGCTGAAGCTGGAGCATGGAAAGTGGCCTCCCACGTGGCTCCTTAGCTTCCCCACAGTGTGGTGACTGGGTCCTTGGTGAGCTGCCCAAGGCGAAGACCGTCCTATGTCACCTCATAGGACCTAGCCAAGGAAATCCAATAGCATCACTGTGGCCACAGGCCCTCTAGGTCCAAGAGGAAGCACTTGTAGGGAGCACTTGTAGGGAGCACATGTGGGGGGAGGGGAAATACATCAAGGACCTATAGGATACACCTTCTACATGCCACACAGGTTGTCACCCGAGGATGGGAAGGGCAAGGAGACGGCAGTAGGTGCACAGGTAGAACTGGACAGACATGATTCTTGTCATAATAGATTACATTTGGCCACCTGACCTTAGATGTACTTTTCAGTTGCATTACATAAAAGTCTTAAGATCTCTGTTGGTGTCCAGAGACACCAATTCTCTGCGTGGAGAATTATATCAAAACTTAATGACTTGAAACAACATAGAGTTATTATCTCATGGCTCCCATGGGTGAATAATCTGGGCACAGCCCAGCTGGGTACCTCAGGGTCTGTCACAGCCTACAGCCAGGGGCTGCAGTCCCATCTCAAGTTTGGACGGGGAGGGCTGCTTCTAAAACCACTCACCTGACTTGGTCCTCACTGGCTATAGAGCCAAAGGCCTCACTCTCTTGCTGGCTGCTGGACAGAGGCCACCCTCAGCTCCTTCCATACAGACCTTGCCAGGAGGGCAACTTGTTTCATAAAGTGTAAAAGCCTAGAGGCATAGAGAGAATAGCACCCTGGTCAGAGATATGCCCTCTTTTCTCCATATGCTAAGGGTTAGAATTGAGTCTGGGTCCAGTCCACTCGCCAGGCAGAGTGGGGCTTTGTCAGACACTGCCCACCACAGGGTCCCAGGAAGCTTTTCCCATCCCTGACCAGGTATTCTCACCGCATACTTCAATTGACGATGAAATAGATGTGAATAAATTATAGGAACACTTCAAACACTCTTTGGATTGAATTATGATGATGGGCCAAGAGTCTGGATGAACGAATTATGTTAAATTTTACACAGTTTAGTTTGTGGAGCTCTTTAAAAACCTGATACACTGTTATTACCCTCATCTCAGTTGAATTTTAACCCTAATTTCTTCCAATTCAATATTTTAAAATTTACCAACCATATTAAGACATGCACAGAATAGAAATGTGAGTACCAAACATGTTCATGACTGCAAATCTTATTTTAAGACTTTAGAAATCTCTATTTACATATTGCATTAGATGTATTTCTTAGACATCACATCTTTCTACGAGATTATTTCTATTCCTTAGATATGCATCACCCCTTTCCTCCTTTGCTTGGTGATTCTGCAGACCTCTTTTGTGTAACGTTTGTTCTCCAAAGGCTAAAAACAGCATTCTAAGCATAGTTTCTGGTCCAGAGCTTTCTTGAATTGGACCTGACCTGCTCCTTGGTTCCGTTTCATAGGGGAGGGTTCAGGGGTGTGAATGGGGGTTTCTTCACACCATGGTAGTGTCAGGGCCTAGGGAACAGGAAGTGCTTTCAGGTTAGAGGACCAGCCCACTCTGGCCAGCAGCTCCCTGGAAGCATCCCAGCTGAAGCACCAGTTTCTCCTTGCTGCTCTGGCTTCCCTGCATTCTCCCTGTGGCCCTGTGTATTCTTACTCCCAGTGCAGGCCCAGGTTCTCCTTATCTCTGAAGCATGGGCCTTCTTCTGATCTCACCCTTCTCTCCTCCCCCTCCTCCACTGTTTTCCTGACTCACACTTATGCATGGTTGGACATCCTTAGGCCTATGTTTATATCATGCTTTCAAATTTTCAGAACACTTCCAATTTAAAAAAACAACAACTGATAATTGTGAGCTCCTTTGCCTCCAGATTTCTATAGCCTCAGCACTGTGTTGGAGAGAAATTCCTGTTGTCTTACTCAGTCCTTGTTTTCTTTTTTTTTCAACTTTTGATGTTTAAAAGAATCACAGATATTTGGAAGTTGCAAAACCAGAATGGAGAAGATTTTCAAGAGGGCAGGGGAGTAAGATGTGGATATCATCTTTATCCCCACAAATACATCAAAAATACATCTGCATGTGGAACAACTCCTACAGAACACTTACTTAATTCTGGCAGAAGACCTCAGACTTCCAAAAAGGCAAGCTAATCTCCACATAAAGGGAGATTAGAAATTAGATTAGGGGGAAAGAAATAAGAAAAAGAAAAAAGAGAAAGGAGTTGAGATGGGAGCTGTGAAGGAGTAAAAGTTTCTGCACATGTGGAAACCCCTTCACAGGCAGGGGCAGGGAGGAGCTTTGAAATTTCAAAAAGGTGTGGAGCAACAGGTGCACAGAAGGCAAAGCAGAGAGAATCCAGTACCATCAGTGCCATCCAGCACTTCCAGCCTGAGACACTCGTCTGCATGCCCACAGCAGAACCAGATACCTTTGCAGAAATATTGGAGGTCACCCTGAGAAGGCAAATTGGCTGGAGCTCCTTGAGTAGCAAGGATACTGAGAGTTCAGGTCACAGGAAAATATTCTTACAACCACTCTCCCTCTCTATATATATTTTTTGTCTTTTTTTTCTTTTTAATTTTGTTCTATGATTATTCTTTTCTATTAATAATTTCATTTTTTATACTTTTACTTCTTCCTTTTTCAATGCTTTTATTTTTAAATGTATGTCTTTTATTTTTTCTTATTTCTACAGTACTTTTTTATTGTCTTACATTTTCCCCATGTTTTTGGTTTCGTATTGTTGTTAGTCTACTTTTCAGTGTTTGTTTTCATTTATGGGCTTGTCTATTAGTTTTATTGCTCTCTTTTTTTGGTTCCTCTTTTATTTTTCATTTTTTCTCTTTTCTCTTCATTTTGTGAGTGTGAGTGTATGAGTTTCTTTGTCTGTTCTTGCCTCTTTAGTGTTGCTTTTACTATTTGCCTTGGGTTTTTATCTGTCCTTTTTTTGTTAGTATGCTAATATTTAATATATGTTTTATATTACTTTATTTTTCTCTTCTGTGTCTGTGGTTTGTGAAATCTGGTGTTCCAGCAAGGGGTGAGGCCTGAATATCTGAGGTAGAAGACCCAAATCCAGGACATTGGACCACTAGAGAACATGTGACTCTGTGGAATACTAATTGGCAAGACCTCTCCCAAAGGCGTCCATCTAAACACTAACACCCATGCAAAGGCCAGCAAGCTTGTGTTGGACACCTCAAGCCAACAACTAACAAACTTAGTCACTCAGTCATGTCCAACTCTATGTGAAACATGAACTATTGCCCACTAGGCTCCTCTGTCCATGGAATTGTGCAAGCAAGAATACTCGGGTGGGTAGCCATTCCATTCTTCAGAGCATCTCCCCAACCCAGGGACTGAATCTGGGTCTCCTGCATTGCAGGCAGATTCTTTACCATCTGAACTACCAGAGAAGCCCAACAACTAGCAAAACAGGAATACAATCATAGCCCTTAGCAGACAGCTTGCCCTGCCCAAAGATATACCAAGCTCACAGATAACCAACACACTGCTATACACGGCAGTGCCCTTCAGAGAGAAAGGATCCAACTTCACCCACCAGAACACAGGCCCCAGTCCCCCCGCCCCAGCAGGAAACTCAGAAGACAGTGGTCCAACCTCACCCACTGGAGACAGACTTCAAAAGTAAGAGCAACTATAATCTTTAAGCCTACAAAAAGGAGACCCCAAACACAGTAAATTAAACAAAATGAAAAGACAAAGAAACATGCAGATGAAAGAGCATGGTAAAAACCCACAAGACCAAATAAATGAAGAGAAAATGGGCAGTTTACTTGAAAAGAATTCAGAGTAATGATAGTAAGGATGATCTAAAATCTTGCAAATAAAGTGGAGCACAGATAAATAGACTGGAGGCATGGAACAAGAAGATACAAGCCTTGTTTAACAAGAACCTAGAAGAAATAAAAAATAGACAATCATCAATAAGCAACACAATAACTGAAATAAACAAAACAAAGAATTAATCTCCAAAATATACAGCAGCTCATGAAGCTCAATACCAGAAAAACAAACAACCCAATCAAAAACTGGGCCAAAGGACTAAACAGACATTTCTGCAAAGAAGACATACAGATGGCTAATAAACACATGAAAAGATGCTCAACATCACTCACTTTTAGAAAAATGCAAATCAAAACCACAATGAGGCATCATCTCACACCAGTCAGAATGGCTGCCATCAAAAAGTCTACAAATAGTAAATGCTGGAGAGGGTGTGGGAAAAGGGAACCCTCTTACACTGTTGGTGGGAATGCAAACTGGTACAGCCACTATGGAAAACACTATGGCAATTCCTTAAAAAACTGGAAATAGAGCTTCCATATGACCCAGCAATCTGCTGCTGGGCATGCACACCAAGGTAACAAGAACTGAAAGAGATACATGTACTCCAGTGTTCATTGCAGAACTGTTTTACAATAGCCAGGACATGGAAGCAACCTAGATGTCCATTGGCAGGTGAATAGATAGGAAGTTATGGTAAAGATACACAATGGAATGTTACTCAGCTGTAATAGGAATGCATTTGAGTCAGTTCTAATGAAGTAGATGAAACTGGAGCCTATTATACTAAGTCAGAAAGAGAAACACCAAATCTGTATATTAACATATATTTATGGAATTTAGAAAAATGGTAACAACAAGCCTATGTGCAAGACAGCAAAATAGAAACAGATGTAAAGAATAGACTTTTGGACTCTCTGGGAGAAGGTGAGGGTGGGACAGTTTGAGAGAGTAGCACTGAAACATGTATGTTACCATATGTAAAATAGATGACCAGGGCAAGATCGATGCATGAAGCAGGGAACTCAAAGTGGTGCTCTGAGACAACCCAGAGAGATGGGGTGAGGAGGGAGGTGGGGGGGAGGGTAGGGGGACACATGTGTACCCATGGCTGATTTATGTTGCTATATAGCAAAAACCATCACAATGTTGTAAAGTAATTATCCTCCAACTAAAATTAACTGATTAAAAAATGCACTAAAGGGAACCAAGTTTTCTGCATTCAACCAATGCAGAAAAACTGAGGCAGAAGAATGGAAAAATGGGCTGGAAGATAGAAAGGTAGAAATAACTGAAGCAGAGAAAAATAAAGAGAAAGAATGAAAAGAAATGAGGACAAACTCAGAGACCTCTGGGACAACATTAAATGCAACAACATTTGAATTATAGGGGTACCAGAAAAAAAAAAAAAGAATATGAGAAAATATTTGAGGAGATTATAGTTGAAAACTTCCCTAACATGAAAAAGGAAAAAGCCACCCAATTCTGAGAAACCCAGAGAGTCCCATATAGGATAACCCAAAGAGAAACATGCTAAGATATAGATTAATCAAACTAACAAAAAATAAACACAAGCAAAAAATATTAAAAGCATCAAGGGAAAAGCAACAAATATCATAAAAGGGAATCCCTGTAAGGCAAACAGCTGATTTTTCAACAGAAACTCTTCAAGCCAAAAGGGAATGGCAGGATATATTTAAAAAGATGAAAGGAGAAACCTACAACCAAGATTACTCTACCCAGCAAGGATCTCACTCATCTTCAACAGAGAAATCAAAAGCTTTGCATATAAGCAAAAGTTAAGCAAATTCAGCACCAACAAAGCAATTTTACAACAATTGCTAAAGGAACTTCTCTAGACAGGAAACACAGGAGAAAGAATAGACCTAAAAAAAAAAACACAAACATTAAAGTAAATGGTAATAGGATCATAAATATCAATAATTACCTTAAAGGTAAATGGATTAAATGCTCCAACTAAAAGACAAAGACCAGCTGAATGGATACAAAAACAAGACCAATATATGTGCTATCTACAAGAGACCCACCTCAGAACTAGGGACACATATAGACTGAAAGTGAGGGAATGGAAAAAGATATTCCATGCAAATGGAAATCAAAAGAAACTGGGAGTCATAATTCTCATAACTGATAAAATAGACTTTAAAATAAAGATCATTACAAGAGACAAGGAGGGACACTACATAATGATCAAGGGATCAATCCAAGAAGAAGGCATAACAAATATAAATACATTCACCCAACACAGGAGCATCTCAATACATAAGCAAATGCTAAAAGTATGAAAGGGGAAATCAAAAGTAACACAATAATAGCGGGGAACATTAACACCCTACTCACACAAATGGATAGATCATTCAGACAGAAAATTAATAAGAAAACACAATCATCAAATGACACATGGATCACAGATGGTCCATCACAGATGGACCTAAGTGATACCTACAGGACATTCCATCCAAAAACAGTAGACAACAGTTTTTTCTCAAAGACACATGGAACATTCTCCAGGATAGATCACATCTTGGGTCACAAATCAAGGCTTGGTAAATTTAAGAAAGTTAAAATTGTATCAAGCACTTTTTTTCTTACCATAACACTACAATATTAGATATTAGTTATAGGAAAAAACTGTAAAATCACAAACATATTCAGACTAAACAATACACTTCTAAATAATGAAGGAGTCACTGAAGAAATCAGAGGAAATTTTAAAAATACCTAGAAACAAATGATAATAACAATACAACCCTAAACTTATGGGATGTAGTAAAAGCAGTTCTAACAGGGAAATCTGTAGCAATAAAAGCCTTCCTGAAAAAATAAGAAAAACACCAAATAAACAACCTAAACTTACACCTAAAGCAACTAGAAAAAGAACAACAACAAAAAAAAAAAAAAATTCAAACTGAGCAGAAGGAAAGAAATCATAAAGATCAAAGCTGAAATAAAATGAAAGAGAAATGAAAGAAACAATAGCAAATATCAATAAAAACTAAAAGCTGCTTCTTTGAAAAGGTAAAAAAAAAAAGAAACTTACAAACCATTAGCCACACTCATAAAGAAAAAGAGGAAGAAGATCTGAATCAAAAAAATTACAAATGAAAAAAAAGATGAAGCAGATGACACAGAAAAGCAAAGGAATGTAAAAGACTAATTTAAATAGATACAAGCCAATAAAATGGACAGCCTGGAAGAAATAAACAAATTTTTAAAAAAGCACAATCTTCCAAGACTGAACAAGGAAGAAATAGAAAATATGAATGGATCAATCACAAGCACTAAAATTTAAACAGTATTTAAAAATCTTACAAAGCAAAAAAAGCACAGAGCAAGATGGCTTCACAAGTGAATTCTATCAAACATTTAGAGGACAGCTAAGACCTATCTTGCTCAACTCTTCCAAAAAACATGCAGAAGAGGGAAAACTCCCGAACTCATTCTAGGAGACCAGCAACACCTTAATACAAAAAAACAGAAGTTTAGTTAAGTTCAGTTGCTTAACTGTGTTCAACTCATTGCAACCACATGGACTGCACCATGTCAGTCTTCCCTGTCCATCACCAACCCCTGGAGCTTACTCAAAATCATGTCCATTGAGTCAGTGATGCCATCCAACCATCTCATCCTCTGTCACCCCCTTATCCTCCTGCCTTCAATCTTTCCAGCATCAGGGTCTTTTCCAGTGAGTCAGTTCTTCCAATCAGGTGGCCAAGTATTGGAGTTTCAGCTTCAGCATCAGTCTTTCCAATGAAGATTTAGGACTCATTTCCTTTAGGATCTGAAAGGTGGGATCTCCTTGCAGTCCAAGGGACTCTCAAAAGTCTTCTCTAACAGCACAGATCAAAAGCATCAATTCTTTGGCTCTCAACCTACTTTATAGTCCAACTCTCACATCTGTATATGACTACTGGAAAAACCATAGCTTTGACTAGATGAACCTTTCTTGGCAAAGTAACGTCTCTACTTTTTAATACGCTGTCTAGCCTGGTCATAGCTTTTCCTCCAAGGAGGAAGCAGCTTCTAGTTTCATGGCTGCAGTCAACATCTGCAGTGATTTTAGAGGCCAAAAAAATAAAATGTGTCACTCTTTCCATTTTTTCCCCATATATTTGCCATGAAGTGTTGGGACTGGATGCCATGATATTAGTTTTCTGAATGTTGAGTTTTAAGTCAACTGTTTCACTCTCCTCTTTCAATTTCATCAAGAGGCTCTTTAGTTCCACTTCACTTTCTGCCATAAGGGTGATGTCATCTGCATATCCGAGGTTATTGATATTTCTCCCGGCAATCTTGATTCCAGTTTGTGCTTAATCCTGCCCAGCATTTCTCATGATGTACTCTGCATATAAGTTAAATAATCAGGATGACAATATACAGGCTTCACGTACTACTTTCCTGATTTGGAGCCAGTCCGTTGTTCCATGTCTGGTTCTAACTGTTCCTTCTTGACTTGCATACAGATTTCTCAGGAGGTAGGTAAGGTGGTGTGGTGTTCCATTTTTTTAAGAATTTTCCACAGTTTGTTGTGATCTACACAGTCAAAGGCTTTGGAATAGTCAATAAAGCAGAAGTAGATGTTCCTCTGGAACTCTCTTGCTTTTTCAATGGTCCAACAGATGCTCGCAATTTGATCTCTGGTTCCTCTGCTTTTTCTAAATCCAGCTTGAACATCTGGAAGTTCAAAGTTCACATACTGTTGAAGCCTGGCTTGGAGAATTTTGAGCATTAATTTTTTAGTGTGTGAGATGAGTGCAATTGTGTGGTACGTTGAGCATTCTTTGGCATTGTCTTTCTTTGGGACTGAAATGAAAACTGACCTATTCCAGTCCTGTGGCCACTGCTGAGTTTTCCAAATTTGCTGGCATATTGAGCACAGCACTTTCAAAGCATCAATTTTAGGATTTAAAAAGCTCAACTGGAATTCCATCACCTCCACTAGTTTTGCTCATAGTGATGCTTCCTAAGGCCCACTTGACTTCACATTCCAGGTTGTGTGGCGCTCAGTGAGTGATCACACCATCGTGGTTATCTGGGTCATTCAGATCTTTTTTTTGTTTTTTTGTATAGTTCTTCTGTGTATTCTTACTACCTCTTCTTGATATCTTCTACTTCTGTTAGGTCCATACCAATTCTGTCCTTTATTGTGTCTATTTTTGCATGAAATGTTCCCTTGGTGTCTCTAATTTTCTTGAAGAGATCTCTATTCTTTCCCGTTCTATTGTTTTCCTCTATTTCTTTGCTTTGACCACTGAGGAAGGCTTTCTTATCTCTCCTTGCTATTCTTTGGAACTCTGCATTCAAAAGGGTATATATTTCCTTTTCTCCTTTGTCTTTAGCTTCTCTTCTTTTTTTCAGCTACTTGTAAGGGCTCCTCAGACAGCCGTTTTGCTTTTTCACATTTCTTTTCCATGGGGATGATCTTGATCCCTGTCTCCTGTACAATGTCAGGAACCTCTGTCCATAGTTCTTCAGGCACTCTGTCTATCAGATCTAATTCCTTGAATCTATTTCTCACGTCCACTGGATAATCATAAGGGATTTGATTTAGGTCATACCTGAATGATCTAGTGGCTTTCCCTATTTTCTTCCATTTAAATCTGAATTTGGCAATAAGGAGTTCATGGTCTGAGTCACAGTCAGTTCCCGGTCTTGTTTTTGCTGACTGTATAGAGCTTCTCCATCTTTGGCTGCAAAGAATATAATCAATCTGATTTTGGTGTCGACCATCTGGTGATGTCCATGTGTAGAGTTTTCTCTCGTGTTGTTGGAAGAGGGTGTTTGCTATGACCGGTGTGTTCTCTTGGTAAAACTCTATTAGCCTTTGCCCTGCTTCATTCTGTACTCTAAGGCCAAATTTGCCTGTTACTCCAGATATCTCTTGACTTCCTACTTTTGCATTCCAGTCCCCTATAATGAAAAGGACATCTTTTTTGGGTGTTAGTTCTATAAGGTCTTGTAAGTCTTCATAGAACCATTCAATTCCTGCTTCTTCAGCATTACTGTTCGGGGCATAGACTTGGATTACTGTGATACTGAATGGTTTGCCTTGGAAATGGGCAGAGATTATTCAGTTGTTTTGAGATTGCATCCATGTACTGCATTTTGGACTCTTGTTGACTATGATGGTTACTCCATTTCTTCTAAGGGATTCTTGTCCACAGTAGATATAATGGTCATCTGCGTTAAATTCACCCTTTCCAGTCCATTTTAGTTTGCTGGTTCCTAAAATGTTGATGTTCACTCTTGCCATCTCCTGTTTGACCACTTCCAATTTGCCTTGATGCATGAACCTACCATTCCAGGTTCCTATGCAGTATTCCTCATTACAGCATCAGACTTTACTTCCATCACCAGTCACATCCACAACTGGATGTTGTTTGTGCTTTGGCTCCATTTTTTCATTCTTTCTGGAGTTATTTTTCCACTGATCTCGAGTAGCATATTGGGCAACTACTGACCTGGGGGAAGTTCCCCTTTCAGTGTCCTATCTTTTCATACTGTTCATGGGGTTCTCAAGGCAAGAATACTGAAGTGGTTTGCCATTCCCTTCTCCAGTGGACTACATTTTGTCAGAAGTCTCCACCATGGGTCTGTCTTGGTTGGCCCTACATGGCTCATAGTTTCCTTGAGTTAGCTAAGGCTGTGGTCCATGTGATCAGATTGGTTAGTTTTCTGTGATTGTGGTTTTCAGTCTGTCTGCCCTATGATGGAGATGGATAGGAGGCTTTTTGAAGCTTCCTGATGGGAGAGACTGACTGAGGGGGAAACTGGGTCTTGTTCTGATGGGCAGGGCCATGCTCAGTAAATTTTTAATCCAAATTTCTGGTGATGGGCAGGAGTGTATTCCCTCCCTGTTATTTGATCTGAGGCCAAACTATGGTGGAGGTAATGAAGATAATGCTGACCTCTTTGAAAAGGTCCCATGCATGCACTGCTACACTCAGCACCCTCATCCCCGCAGCAGACCACCACCGAGCTACGTCTCTGCGGGAGACTCCTGGACACTTACAGGCAAGTCTGAGTCAGTCTCTTGTGGGGTCACTGCTCCTTTCTCCTGGGTCCTGGTGTGCAGAAGGTTTTGTTTGTACCCTCCAAGAGTCTGTTTACCCAGTCCTGTGTAAGTTCTGGTGGCTCTATTGTTGGGTTAACAGTGACATTCTCCAAGAGGACTTATGCCACACCCAGGTCTACTGCACCCAGAACCCCTGCCCCTGCCACAGTCTACTGCTGACCCGTACTCCACAGGAGACACTCAAACACAGTCCTGTCTCAGTCTCTGTGGGGTCTCTGAGTCCTCATGTGCACAAGGTACCTTTGAGCCCTCTGAGCATCTCTGGAGGGTATGGGGTTTGATTCTAAACATGATTTTGCCCCTCCTACTGTCTTGCTGGGACTTATCCTTTGCCCTTGGGTGTGGGGTGTCTCCTCATAGTCACTCCAGCGCCTCAGAGCCGCTGCTCCAGCACCACACAGCCACCACGGCACCCCTGCACAACCACCTCTGCAGCGTCACCAGCCGCCACGCCACCCCTGCACAGCGACCTCCGCGGCGTCACCAGCCGCCTCTCATCCCCGCACAGCCGCCTCCGCGGCGTCACCAGCCGCCTCTCACCCCTGCACAGGCACCACTCCAGCATCTACCATCTTGCAGGGGCTTCTCTGCCCTTGGATCTGGGGTATCTCCTCACAGTCGCTCCAGCATCACTGCAGGACTTCTCAGTCTCCATAACTGCAACTAATCATTCTCCCATAATAAATCTCTATCTGTCTATCTATCTATCTCTCCTATTGGTTCTATTTCATTGTAGAACCTCAATTAATACAAGGATAAACTCAAATAAACTCATGCCGAGATACATTATAATCAACTCTTGAAAACTAAAAATGAAGAAAAGAATATTTGAAACAGTAAGAAAGAAAGAACTCTTCATTTAAAGTAGGGGAAAAACAGAAAGATGGTAGATTTCTCATCAGAAACTATGTAGATCAGAAGGAATTGGTACATCTTTTACATGCAGAAAGAACTGCCAGCCCCACATCTTGTTACCAGTAAAAATCACTGATAGGAATGAAGGGGAAGTCAAGACATTCTCAGATGAGGAAAAGCAAAGAGATTCTGCCACCAGCAAACCTACCCTAAAAGAATGACTAAAGAGAGTTATCTAAACAGAAATAAAAAGATATAATACAAAACCTGGAACATTGGGAAAAAAGAAAGAACAACCAAAAGAGAAAAAATGTAAGTAAATAAAATAGACTTTTCAGATTTCAGATTCTAAATTTGATGATTGAAGTAAAACTAAAACATTCTCTGATATAATTCTCAAAGTATGTAGAGAAAATATGTAAGATAATTATAAATGGGAGACGATAAAAGGACTTAAGTGAGGGTAAAATTTTTATATTTCATCCAAACTGGTAAAATATTGACACCATTAAACTGTGACAAGTTATTTATGTATAATTTAATTCAACATGTAGTTATATATACAGTATTTAACAATTAAATGTAATTTAGTAATTAAGTGGGCAACCATAAAATATCTATCCAAATATAGACACTCATAGTACTTCACTGATATATCAAGATGGAATTTTAAAGAAAGCAAAAACAAAGAGGAGAAGCTAATATGGTGGAGGAATAGGACGGGGAGACCACTTTCTCCACCATAAATTCATCGAAAGATCATTTGAACACTGAGCAAACTCCACCAAACAACTTCTGATCACTAGCAGAGGACATCAGGAGCCAGAAAAACAGCTCATTGTCTTCAAAAGGAGGTAGGACAAAATATAAAAGATAAAAAGAGAGACAAAAGAGTTAGGGATGGAGATCTGTCCTGGGAAGGGAGTCCTAATAGAGGAAGTTTCCAAACACCAGGAAACCCTCTCACCGGTGAGTCTGGGGGAAGTTTTCAAATCTCGGAGGGCAACCTAATCGGGAGGAAAAATAAATAAAACCCACATTTTACATGCCTAAAAGCAACTCCCAACAGAAAAGTACCCCAGACGATCGCACCCGCCACCAGCAAGTGGGGGGCAGAACGGAGAGGAGCCCGCAGCATTGCTTAGGGTAAGGACCGGACCTGAATGCCCTGAGGGCAATCTGAGGGCACTAAGGAGAGACAGCAACTTAAACTGTGGGATAGCGAGAGATAGAGAGAGAATTAACCGGGGAAAAGCCCTAACCAAAGACACTGCCAGCCGGTTCACAGAACAAAGGAAGCAGAGCAATTCCACAGAAGAGCTAGCCAGCTGCAGACCGGCCCATCCCCTACCTGAGGCAGGAGGCAGGGGGGAGGGGAAAGGGGCAAATGTGGCCCCAGAGATGGCATCCCCTATCAAACTGCAAACAGGCTTCCAGTCTCTAACCAAAAACTTCCTGAGATTCTGGATGGTTGACATCTGCCGGGAGGGTCACAGACAGAGATAAGCTCCCCAGAAGAGACACAGGCACACCAGATCGGGCTCGCCCAGAAACTGAGGTTGGGACAGGGAGGGGAGAAGTCGCGCTGCACCTGGGGAGAGTGCGCATGTCAAGCTCCTGATTCCCTGAGCTGCTCCGACTGGGGAAGGCACAAAATGCAGGCCTAACTGATTCTGAGCCTTTGTGGAGTACCCGAAAACCTGAACCTGAGTGGCTTGGTCCTGGGAAGTATATGCAACTCAGGGCCCGCTCCCTGTAGAGCAGCCTGGAGCCTAAGCAGTGTAGACAGGGAAAGCACACACGCCGTGAGTGGGGGCAACCCAGTGTGGCCGGAACACTGCGAGTGCTCCCCACACAGGCAGTGACATCTGTCTGCAGCGCCCCTCCCTCCCCGCAGCACGACTGAACAAACGAACCTAAACAAGAGACCACCTCCACCCACTGTGTCAGGGCAGAAATTAGACACTGAAGAGACCGGCAAACAGAAGCCAAATAAACAAAGGGAACCGCTTTAGAAGTGACCGGTGCAACAGATTAAAAATCCCTTTAGTTAACACCAACTACACTGGAAGGGGCCTATAGATATTGAGAAGTGTAAGCTTGAGCAAGGAGCTTCTGAAACTGAACTGAACCCACACTGCCCACAACAACTTCACAGAAAATCCTAGATACATTTTTACAATTTTTTTTAATTAAATTTGCTTGCTTTTTTTTTTAAGTCGTCTATTATTCCTCTATTATTTCTTAATTTTCATTCTTATAACCCAGTATAACCTTGCAAAAAAAAGGGGGGTGACACTATTTTTAAAGCGAGTTTCATATATATTTCTTAAATATTTTTGTGTTTTTGTTTTTATTTTAATCTTGCATTTTAAGAGTCTAACCTCTAGTCTAGATTTTTAATCTTTGTTTTTCAGTATTTGATATCAATTTTGGACACTTAAGAATCCAACCTTCAGTACCCATTTTTACTCAGGAGTGTGATCACAGGTTTGATTACTCTCTCCCCCTTTTGACTCTCCTTTTTCTCCCCCAGATCACCTCTATTTCTTCCCTCCCCGCTCTCTTTTCAATCAAATTCTGTGAATCTCTGAGGGTGTTCTGGGCTGTGAAGAACACTTAGGGAAGAGAGTACTGCCTAGATCTGTCTCTCTTCTCTTGAATCCCCCCTTTTCTCCTCCTCACCTCTATCTCCTTCCTCCCTCTCCTCTTCTTCATGTAACTCTGTGAAACTCTCTGGGTGTCCCTCACTGTGGAGAATCTTTTCACCATTAACTTAGAAGTTTTATTATCAGTGCTGTATGGATGGAGAAGTCTTGAGGCAACTGGAAGAATAAAACTGAAATCCAGAAGCAAGAGGCTTAAGACCAAAACCTGAGAACACCAGAGAATTCCGGACTACAGGAAACATTAATTAATAAGAGATCATCCAAAAGCCTCCATACATACACTGAAACCAACCACCACTCAAGAGACAATAAGTTCCAGAGCAAGCCGTACCACACAAATTCCAGCAACACAGGAACATAACCCTAAGCGGCAACATACAGGCTGCCCAAAGTCACTCCAAACCCATAGACCCATCTCAAAACTCACTACTGGACATTCCATTGCACTCCAGAGAGAAGAAATCCAGCTCCATCCACCAAAACACTGATGCAAGCTTCCCTAACAAGGAAAACTTAACAAGCCAATCGTCCAACCACACCCACTGGGAGAAATCTCCACAATAAAAAGGAACCACAGACCACCAGAATACAGAAAGGCCACCCCAAACACAGCAATCTAAATAAGATGAAAAGGCAGAGAAATATCCAGCAGGTAAAGGAACATGAAAAATGCCCACCAAGTCAAACAAAAGAGGACAAGATAGGGAATCTACCTGAAAAAGAATTTAGAATAATGATAATAAGAATGATCCAAAATCTTGAAAACAAAATGGAGTTACAGATAAATAACCTGGAGACAAGGATTGAGAAGATGCAAGAAATGTTTAACAAGGACCTAGAAGTAATAAAAAAGAGTCAGTTAAAAATGAATAATGAATGCAATAAATGAGATCAAAAACACTCTGGAGGAACCAACAGCAGAATAATGGAGGCAGAAGATAGGACAAGTGCGGTAGAAGATAAAATGGTGGAAATAAATGATGCAGAGAGGAAAAAAGAAAAAAGAATCAAAAGAAATGAGGACAACCTCAGGGACCTCTGGGACAATGTGAAATGCCCCAACATTCGAACCATAGGAGTCCCAGAAGAAGAAGACAAAGAGAAAGGCCATAAGAAAATACTCGAGGAGATAATAGCTAAAAAATTTGCCAAAATGGGGAAGGAAATAGTCACACAAGTCCAAGAATCCCAGAGAGTCCAAAACAGGATAAACCCAAGGTGAAACACCCCAAAACACATATTAATCAAATTAACAAAGATCAAACACAAAGCGCAAATATTAAAAGCAGCAAGGGAGAAACAACAAATGACACACAAAGAGATTCCCATAAGGATAACAGCTGATCTATCAATAGAAACCCTTCAGGCCAGAAGGGAATGGCAGGACATACTTAAGGTAATGAAAGAGAATAACCTACAACCTAGATTACTGTACCCAGCAAGGATCTCATTCAGATATGAAGGAGAATTCAAAAGCTTTACAGACAAGCAAAAGCTGAGAGAATTCAGCACCACCAAACCAGCTCTTCAACAAATGCTAAAGGATCTTCTCTAGACAGGAAACACAGAAAGGTTGTATGAACAGAAACCCAAAACAACAAAGCAAATGGCAACGGGAACATACTTATCAATAACTACCTTAAATGTAAATGGGTTGAATGCCCAACCAAAAGACAAAGACTGGCTGAATGGATACAAAAGCAAGACCACTATATATGCTGTATACAAGAGACCCACCTCCATAGCGGCTGTACTAGTTTGCATTCCCACCAACAGTGTAAAAAGTTTCCATTTTCGCCACACCCTCTCCACCATTTATTGCTTGTAGACTTTTGGATAGCAGCCATCCTGACTGGCGTGTAATGGTACCTCATTGTGGTTTTGATTTGCATTTCTCTAATAATGAGTGATGTTGAGCATCTTTTCATGCATGAGACGTGCTCAGGCCTGGTGCACTGGGAAGACTCAGAGGAATCACGTGGACAGGGAGGTGGAAGGGGGGATCGGGACGGGGAATAGATGTAAATCCATGGCTGATTCATGTCAATGTATGACAAAACCATTACAATATTGTAAAGTAATTAGCCTCCAACTAATAAAAATAAATGGGAAAAAAGAAGAAAAAAAAAGAGAGAGACCCACCTCAAAACAAGGACACATACAGACTGAAAATGAAGGGCTGGAAAAAAATATTTCATGCAAACGGAGACCAAAAGAAAGCAGGAGTCACAATACTCATATCAGATAAAATAGACTTTAAAATAAAGGCTGTGAAAAGAGACAAAGAAGGACACTACATAATGATCAAAGGTTCCGTCCAAGAAGAAGATATAAAATTATAAATATATATGCACCCAACATAGGAGCACCACAATATGTAAGGCAATTGCTAACAAGTATGAAAGGGGAAATTAACAATAACACAATAATAGTGGGTGACTTTAATATGCCACTCACACCTATGGCTAGATCAACTAAACAGAAAATTAACAAGGAAACACAAACTTTGAATAACACAATGGACCAGCTGGTCCTAATTGATATCTATAGAATATTTCACCCCAAAACAATCAATTTCACCTTTTTATCAAGTGCACACAGAAACTTCTCCAGAATAGACCACATCATGGGCCATAAATATAGCCTTGGTAAATTTAAAAAAATTGAAATCATTCCAGTCATCTTTTCTGACCACAATGAAGTAAGATTAGATCTCAATTAGAGGGGGGAAAAAAAAAAAACTTTTAAAAACTCAAACATATGGAGCCTAAATAACACGCTTCTGAATAACCAACAAATCATAGAAGAAATCAAAAAAGAAATCAAAATATGCATAGAAACGAATGAAAATGAAAACACAACAACCCAAAACCTATGGGACACTGTAAAAGCAGTGCTAAGGGGAAGGTTCATAGCATTACAGGCTTACCTCAAGAAACAAGAAAAAAGTCAAACAAATAACCTCACTCTACACCTAAAGCAACTAGAGAAGGAAGAAATGAAGAAACCCAGGGTTAGTAGAAGGTAAGAAATTTTAAAAATTAGGGCAGAAATAAATGCAAAAGAAACACAAGAGACCATAGCAAAAATCGACAAAGCTAAAAGCTGTTTTTTTGAAAAGGTGTACAGGAATAAAATAAAATTGACAAACCATTAGACAGACTAATCAAGAAACAAAGGGAGAAGAAACAAATCAACAAAATTAGAAATGAAAATGCACAGATCACAACAGACAACATTGAAATACAAAGGATCATAAGAGATTACTACCAGCAGCTCTATGCCAATAAAATGGACAACTTGGATGAAATGCACAAATTCTTAGAAAAGTATAACTTTCCAAAACTGAACCAGGAAGAAATAGAAGATCTTCACAGACATATCACAAGCACAGAAATCAAAACTGTAATGAGAAATCTGCTAGCAAACAAATGCCCAGGACCAGAGGGCTTCATAGCTGAATTCTACCAAAAATTTAGAGGAGAGCTAACACCTATCTTACTCAAACTCTTCCAGAAAATTGCAGGAGAAGGTAAACTTCCAAACTCATTCTATGAGGCCACCATCACCCTAATACCAAAACCAGACAAAGATGCCACAAAAAAAGAAAACTAAGGCCAATATCACTGATGAACATAGACTCAAACATCCTTAACAAACTTCTAGCAAACAGAATCCAACAACATATTAAAAAGATCAAACATCATGACCAAGTGGGCTTTATCCCAGGAAAGCAAGGATTCTTCAATATCCGCAAATCAAAGCATGTAATACACCACATTAACAAATTGAAAGATAAAGCCCATATGATTATCTCAAGAGATGCAGAAAAAGCCTTTGACAAAATTCAACATCCATTTATGATGAAAACTCTCCAGAAAGCAGGAATAGAAGGAACATACCTCAACATAATAAAAGCTATATATGACAAACCCACAGCAAACATTATCCTCAATAGAGAAAAAATTGAAAGCATTTCCCCTAAACTCAGGGTCAAGAAAAGGGTGCCCACTACTACTATTCAGCTACAATTCACCACTACTATTCAACATAGTTTTGGAATTGTTGGCCACAGCAATCAGAACAGACAAAGAAATAAAAGGATTCCAGAATAAATAAAAGGAAAAGCAGAAGTAAAATTCTCACTGTTTGCAGATGACATGATCCTCTACATAGAAAACCCTAAAGACTCTACCAGAAAATTACTAGAGCTAATCAATGAATATAGTAAAGTTGCAAGATATAAAATTAACACATAGAAATCCCTTGCATTCCTGTACACTAGCAATGAGAAAACAGAAAGAGAAATTAAAGAAACAATACCATCCACCATTACAACAAAAAGAATGAAATATTTAGTCATATATCTACCTAAAGAAACAAAAGACCTATACATAGAAAACTATAAAACACTGATGAAAGAAATCAAAGAGGACACAAAGAGATGGAGAAATGTATCGTGTTCATGGATTGGAAGAATCAATATTGTGAAATGACTATACTACCCAAAGCAATCTATAGATTCAATGCAATCCCTATCAAGCTACCAACGGTATTTTTCACAGAACTAGAACAAATAATTTCACAATTTCTATGGAAATACCAAAAACCTTGAATAGCCAAAGCAATCTCAAGAAAGATGAATGGAACTGGAGGAATCGACCTGCCTGACTTCAGGCTCTACTACAAAGCCACAGTCATCAAGACAGTATGGTACTGGCACAAAGACAGAAATATAAATCAATGGAACAGAATAGAAAGCCCAGAGATAAATCCACGAACCTATGGACACCTTATCTTTGACAAAGGAGGCAAGGCTATACAATGGAAAAACGACAACCTCTTTAACAAGTGGTGCTGGGAAAACTGGTCAACCACTTGTAAAAGAATGAAACTAGAACACTTTCTAACACCATACACAAAAATAAACTCAAAATGAAAGAAAGATCTAAATGTAAGACCAGAAACTATAAAACTCCTAGAGGAGAACATAGGCAAAACACTCTCCAACATAAATCACAGCAAGATCCTCTATGACCTGCCTCCCAGAATATTGGAAATAAAAGCAAAAATAAACAAATGGGACCTAATTAAACTTAAAAGCTTTTGCACAATGAAGGAAACTATAAGCAAGGTAAAAAGATAGTCTTCAGAATGGGAGAAACTAATAGCAAATGAAGCAACAGACAAAGGATTAATCTCAAAAATATACAAGCAACTGCTGCAGCTCAATTCCAGAAAAATAAATGACCCAATCAAAAAATGGGCCAAAGAACTAAACAGACATTTCTCCAAAGAAGACATACAGATGGCTAACAAACACATGAAAAGATGCTCAACATCACTCATTATCAGAGAAATGCAAATCAAAACCACAATGAGGTACCACTACACGCCAGTCAGAATGGCTGCTATCCAAAAATCTACAAGCAATAAATGCTGGAGAAGGTGTGGAGAAAAGGGAACCCTCTTACACTGTTGGTGGGAATGCAAACTAATACAGCCACTATGGAGAACAGTGTGGCGATTCCTTAAAAAACTGGAAATAGAACTGCCATATGACCCAACAATCCCACTTCTGGGCATACACACCAAGGAAACTGGAACTAAAAGAGACACGTGTACCCCAATGTTCATCATAGCACTGTTTATAATAGCCAGGACATGGAAGCAACCTAGATGTCCATCAGCAGACGAATGGATAAGAATGCTGTGGTACATATACACAATGGAATATTACTCCACCATTAAAAAGAATATATTTGAATCAGTTCTAATGAGATGGATGAAACTGGAGCCCATTTTACAGGGTGAAGTAAGCCAGAAAGATAAACACCAATGCAGTATACTAACACATATATATGGAATTTAAAAAGATGGTAATGATAACCCTATATGCATACAGAGAAAGAGACACAGATGTATAGAACAGACTTTTGGACTCTTGGGAGAAGGCAAGGGTGGGATGACCTGAGAGACTAGCATTGAAACATGTATATTATCAAGGGTGAAACAGATTGCCAGCCCAGGTTGGATGCATGAGACAGGTGCTCAGGGCTGGTGCACTGGGAAGGCCCAGAGGGATGGGATGGGAAGAGAGGTGGGAGGAGGGATCAGAATGGGGAACACATGTAAATCCATGGCTGATTCATGTCAATGTATGGCAAATACCCCTACAATATTGTAAAGTAATTAGCTTCCAACTAATAACAATAAATAAGAAAAAAAAAAAAGAAAGAAAGAAAGCACAAACATCATGCAAGAAAGTAGGATAAAGGAAATAAATTAAGAAGGAAAGAAATAGAAAACAAAAATTGAAATAACACACTTTAGTGCTAACATTTAACAACTACATTAAGCGTAAATGGTCTAAATATATCAATTAAGTGACAGAGATTGGCAAAGTGGACTTAAAAATGATCCAAATATGCCATTTACAAGAAATTCATTTCAAATACAATGATATAGGAGGGTAGAAAGCAAAGGCTGAAAAAAGATATACTATGCAAACTTTGATCAAAAGGAAATATATATGATATTAATAAGCTACAAGAATATATAGTACAACACAGAGACTATAGTCAACATTTTATAATTACTATGTTGTATACCTGAAACTTATATAATATAGTACAACTATATTTCAATACAAAAAAATATGAATGACTATATTTATATCAGATAAAGTAACTACAGAGCAAAGAAAATTTTTAGAGACAAAGACAGACATTACAATTGATATACAGATCAATCCATCAAGAAGATATAGCAAACCTAAATGTGTAATGTATCAAATAACAAAGCAAAGAAATATGTGAAGCAAAAATTATAGATTTGAGAAAACAAATATAAATCCTCAATGATAGTTGGAGACTGCAGTACTCTGCTTTCAAAAACTGATAGAAGATGATGACAGAAAAGTAAGTACATAGGCTATTTCAACAACACCACCAGTCAATAGCATCTAACTGACATTTATAGGATATTTCATTAACTAACAGAAGAATGCACACTCCCCTCAGGCATTAATGGCATATTTGCAGACTATTCCATATCCAGGGCCAAATAAACTTTAACAAATTTAAAGTATTATAATCATACAGTGTGCATTATCTGACCACATGGGAGTCAAACTAGAAATGAGTAACAGAAAACTTACAGGAAAATGTCTAACCACTTGGAAACTGCACAAGACAATTTAACATTCATAACTGATCAAAGGCAAATAAAAAATACATCAAACTGCATGAAATAGAAATACAACATATCTAAATTCCTAGGACAAAGTGAAAAGAGCGCTGAGAGGAAAAACTTAGAACATTAAATATTTGAATTAGAAGAAAGGAAATAGTATAGTATACTAAGTTTCCACCTTATAAAGCATAGAAAAAAGTTCAGTTCAGTCGCTCAATCGTGTCCGACTCTTTGTGACCCCATGAATCGCAGCACACCAGGCACCCTGTCCATCATCGACTCCGGGAGTTTACTTAACCTCATGCCCATTAGTCGGTGATGCCATCCAGCCATCTCATCCTCTGTCATCACCTTCTCCTCTTGCCCCCAATCCCTCCAGCATCCGGGTCTTTTCCAATGGATCAAATCTTCCCATGAGGTGGCCAAAGTATGGGAGTTTCAGCTTCAACATCAGTCCTTCCAATAAACACCCAGGACTGATCTCCTTTAGGATGGACTGGTTGGATCTCCTTGCAGTCCAAGGGACTCTCAAGAGTCTTCTACAACACCACAGTTCAAAAGCACCAATTCTTCTGCAGTCAGCTTTCTTCAGAGTCCAACTCTCACATCCATACATGACCACTGGAAAAACCATAGCCTTGACAAGACGGACCTTTGTTGACAAAGTAATGTATCTGCTTTTTAATATGCTGTCTAGGTTGGTCATAAATTTCCTTCCAAGGAGTAAGCGTCTTTTAATTTCATGGCTGCAGTCACCCTCTGCAGTGATTTTGGAGCCCAAAAAATAAAGTCAGCCACTGTGTCTACTGTTTCCCCATCTATTTCCCATGAATTGATGGGACCAGATGCCATGATCTTAGTTTTCTGATTGTTGAGCTTTACGCCAACTTTTTCACTCTCCTCTTTCACTTTCATCAAGAGGTTCTTTAATCTTCTTTACTTTCTGCCATAAGGGTGGTGTCATCTGCATATCTGAGGTCATTGATATTTCTCCCAGCAATCTTGATTCCAGCTTGTGCTTCTTCCAGCCCAGCGTTTCTCATGATGTACTCTGCATATAAGTTAAAGAAGCAGGGTGACAATATACAGCCTTGACATACTCCTTTCCCTATTTGGAACCAATCTGTTGCTCCATGTCTGGTTCTAACTGTTGCTTCCCGACCTGCATATAGGTTTCTCAAGAGGTGGATCAGGTGGTCTGGTATTCCCATCTCTTTAAGAATTTTCGACAGTTTATTGTGATCCACACAGTCAAAGGCTTTGGCATAGTCAATAAAGCAGAAATAGATGTTTTTCTGGAACTCTCTTGCTTTTTCGATGATCCAGTGGATGTTGGCAATTTGATCTCTGGTTCCTCTGCCTTTTCTAAAACCAGCTCGAACATCTGGAAGTTCACGGTTCACGTATTGCTGAAGCCTGGCTTGGAGAATTTTGAGCATTACTTTACTAGCATGTGAGATGAGTGCAATTGTGTGGTAGTTTGAGCATTCTTTGGGATTGCCTTTCTTTGGGATTGGAATAAAATCTGACCTTTTCCAGTCCTGTGGCCACTGCTGAGTTTTCCAAATTTGCTGGCATATTGAGTGTAACACTTTCACAGCATCATCTTTCAGGATTTGAAATAGCTCAACGGGAATTCCATCACCTTCACTAGCTTTGTTTGTAGTGATGCTTTCTAAGGTCCACTTGACTTCACATTCCAGGATGTCTGCCTCTAGGTGAGTGATCACACCGTCCTGATTATTTGGGTCGTGAAGATTTTTTTGTATAGTCCTTCTATGTATTCTTGTCACCTCTTCTTAATATCTTCTGCTTCTGTTAGGTCAATACCGTTTCTCTCCTTTCCTAACTCATCTTTGCATGAAATGTTCCCTTGGTATCTCTAATTTCCTTCACGAGATCTCTAGTCTTTCCCATTCTGCTGTTTTCATCTATTCCTTTGCCTTGATCACTGAGGAAGGCTTTCTTATCTCTCCTTGCTATTCTTTGGAACTCGGTATTCAGATGGGAATATCTTTCCTTTTCTCCTTTGCTTTTTGCTTCTCTTCTTTTCACAGCTATTTGCAAGGCCTCCTCAGATAAAAGACAACCATTTTACCTTTTTGCATTTCTTTTCCATGGGGATGGTCTTGATCCCTGTCTCCTGTACAATGTCACGAACTTCTGTGCATAGTTCATCAGGCACTCTATCAGATCTAGTCCCTTAAATCTATTTCTTACTTCCACTGTATAGTCATAAGGGAATTGATTTAGGTCATACCTGAATGGTCTGGTGGGTTTCCCTACTTTCTTCAATTTCAGTCTGAATTTGCAAACAAAGAGTTCATAATCTGAGCCACAGTCAGCTCCTGGTCTTGTTTTTGCTGACTGTATAGAGCTTCTCCATCTTTGGCTGCAAAGAATATAATCAATCTGATTCGGAGTAGCCATCTGGTGATGTCCACATGTAGAGTCTTCTCTTGTGTTGTTGGAAGAGGGTGTTTGCTATGACCAGTGTGTTCTGCTCACAAAACTCTATTAGCCTTTGCCCTGTTTCATTCTGTACTCCAAGGCCAAATTTGCCTGTTACTCCAGGTGTTTCTTGATTTCCTACTTTAGCACTCCAGTCCCCTATAATGAAAAGGATTTTTTTTGTGTGTGTGTGTTAGTTCTAAAAGGTCTTGTAGGTCTTCCTAGAACCATTCAACTTCCACTTCTTCAGCTTTACTGGATGGGGTATAGGCTTGGATTACTGTGATATTGAATGGTTTGCCTTGGAAATGAACAGAGATCATTCTGTCTTTTTGGGGATTGCATCCAAGTACTGCATTTTGGACTCTTTTGTTGACAATGATAGCTACTTCATTTCTTCTAAGGGATTCCTGCCCCCACTAGTAGATATAATGGTCATCTGAGTTCAATTCACCCATTCCAGTCCATCTTAGTTCCCTGATTCCTACAACGTCGATGCTCACTCTGCCATCTCCTGTTTGACCACTTCCAATTTGCCTTGATTCATGGACCTAACATTCCAGGTTTCTAGGCAATATTGCTCTTTACAGCATCAGATCTTGCTTCTATCACCAGTCACATCCACAACTGGGTATTGTTTTTGCTTTGGCTCCATCCCTTCATTCTTTCTGAGTTATATCGCCACTGATCTCCAGTAGCATATTGGGCACCTACAGACCTGGGGAGTTTCTCTTTCAGTATCCTATCATTTTGCCTTTTCATACTGTTCATGGGGTTGTCAAGGCAAGAATACTGAAGTGGTTTGCCATTCCCTTCTCCAGTGGACCACATTCTGTCAGACCTCTCCACCATGACCCGTCCATCTTGGGTGGCCCCACATGGCATGGCTTAGTTTCATTGAGTTAGACATGACTGTGGTCCTGTGATCAGATTGGCTAGTTTTCTGTGATTATGGTTTCCGTGTGCCTCCCCTTTGATGCCCTCTCACAACACCTACCATCTTACTTGGGTTTCTTTTACCTGGCACGTGGGGTATCTCTTCACGGCTGCTCCAGCAAAGCGCAGCCGCTGCTCCTTACCTTGGACGAGGATTATCTCCTCACAGCTGCCCCTCCTGACCTTGAACGTGGAGTAGCTCCTCTTGGCCACCACCCCTGACCTCGGGCGTGAGGTAGCTCCTCTCGGCTGCCGACCCTGGCCTCCGGGGTGGGGTAGCTCCTCTCAGCGAGCTATGTAAATCAAAGAAACTATAAATAAGGAAACAATAGAGATAAGAGCAGCAATCAATGTAAGTGAAAACAGAAAAAAAAAAAAAGGCGGGGGGGTGGGGAATTAAAGCAACAAAAAGCTGGCTTTTTGAAAAGTTCAATAAAATTGACAAACTCAAACAAGACTCTATCATCCTGCTTATTTAACTTACATGCAGAGTACATCATGCAAAATGCTGGGCTGGATGAAGCACAAGCTGAATCCAGATTTCCAGGCAAGATATCAGTAAACTCAGATATGCAAATGACACCTCCCTTATGGCAGAAAGTAAAAAAGAACTAAAGAGCTGCTTGATGAAAGTGAAAGAGGAGAGCGAAAAAGTTAGCTTGAAACTCAACATTCAAAAAACTAAGATCACGGCAACCGGTTCCGTCATTTCATGTCAAATAGATGGGTAAACAATGGAAACACTGACAGGCTTTATTTTCTTGGGCTCCAAAATCACTGTAGATGGTGACTGCAGCCATGAAATTAAAAGATGCTTTCTCCTTGGAAGAAAATATATGACCAACCTAGACAGCATATTAAAAAGCAGAGACATTACTTTGCCAAGAAAGGTCCGTCTAGTCAAAGCTATGGTTTTTCCAACAGTCATATATGGATGTGAGAGTTGGACTCACACAGCTGAGTGCTGAAGAATTGATGTTTTTGAACTGTGGTGCTGCAGAATACTCTCAAGAGCCCCTTGAACTGCAAAGAGATCCAACCAGTCCATCCTAAAGGAAATCAGTCCTGAATATTCATTGGAAGGACTGAAGTTGAATTTGAAGCTCCAATACTTTGGCCACCTGATGTGAAGAACTGACTCATTGGAAAAGAACCTGATGCTGGGAAAGATTGAAGGCACGAGGAGAAGGGGATGACAGAGGATAAGATGGTTGGATGGCATCACCGACTCAATGGACATGAGTTTGAGTAAACTCTGGGAGTTGGTGATGGACACGGAGGCCTGGCATGCTGCAGTCCGTGGGGTTGCAAACAGTTGGACAGGACTGAGTGACTGAACTGAACTGAACTGACTGAAAATGATTCATAAAAAGGAAGAAAATAGGAAGATTCAGACAATTAAATTCCAAGAGTTTTGTGCTATGGTAATCAAGACAACATTTTATTGGTCCAAGGATGAACACAGATCAATGGAACAGAATAGAGAACCCAGAAACAGCTCCACACAAGTACAATAAGTTGATTTTTACAAAGGCACACAAAATGGTCAATGAAAGAAGATAACCTGTTCAATAAATAGTGCTAGAGAAATTATCATAGCAGAAAAAAAAGGAATTTAATGACAAAGTTAGTTCTTAATGGATCCTAGAAATAAATGTAAAATTTGAAACTATCACACTCATATTAGAAGATCTTTGGGACTTTGACTTTAGTAAGAAGTTTTCAGACATGAAGAATCAATAACTCAGGCTGTATCAAAATTAAAATCTTTTGCTTAGGAGGATGAAAGGACAAGTTATAGAATGAGGGGGGGAAAAAAACTTGTAAGCCACAGAGCTGACGAATGATTTGTGTCCTGAATACTTAAAGAATTCTCAAAACTTGACATTAAAAAAGCAACAATCCAATTAGAAAATAGGCCAAAAAACCATGTAGAGACAATTGACTGAAGAGCATATATAGATGGCAAATAAGAACAAGAAAAGATGTTTAGCATCACTGGACACTAGGGAAATGCAACTTAAGACCATATCATGATGAAATCTAATTCCTCTTCTGTGTCCTGCTACTGAAGCAGATGAAATAATTTCAAAAATAATAATAATAATGACAATGCCAAATGCTGGTAAAGATGTGAGGATACTGCATCATTCATAATTGCTGTGAGAATGTAAAAAGTTTCAGCTACTCTGGAAAAGAATTTGGCAGTTTTTTAAGAAAACTGTGTCTAACTTACACAGTAATCATTTGGGGGCATTTATCCCAGACAAAAAAATCACACACTCCCAGTGAAACAAAGACAGTCTTGTTGGATATGGCAGAAATAACTTCCCAGAATCCAGGTCAAATGCCAAGCATCTCTTTAGCTGAAGAAGGAGAAACTCTATGCAGTCAGAAAAACAAGATCTAGAGCTGACTGTGGCTCAGATCATCAGCTCCCTATTGCAAAATTCAGGCTTAAATTGAAGAAGCTAGGGAAAATCACTAGGCCATTTGACCTAAATCAAATCCCTTATGATTATACAGGGGAGGTAATGAATCAGTTCAAGGGATAGGTCTGCTAGACAGAGGGTCTGAAGAATTACAGACAGAGGTTCATAACATTATATAGGAGGCAGTAACCAAACCATTCCAAAGCACAGGGGTGCGGGGGGGGAGAAGGCAAAGTGATTGTCTGAGGAGGCTTTACAAATAACTGAGGAAAGGAGAGAAATTAAAGGCAAAGGAGAAAGGGAAAGATATACCCAACTGAATGCAGAGTTCCAGAGACAGCAAGGAGAGATAAGATGGCCATGATAGGTCCATGAATCAAGGCAAATTGGAAGTGATCAAACAGGAGATGGCATGAGTGAATGTCGACATTCTAGGAATCAGCGAACTAAGATGGACTGGAATGGGTGAATTTAACTCAGATGACCATTATATCTACTACTGGGGGCAGGAATCCCTTAGAAGAAATGGAGTAGCCATCATGGTCAACAAAAGAGTCCAAAATGCATTACTTGGATGCAATCTCAAAAATGAGAGAATGATCTCTGTTTGTTTTCAAGGAAAACCATTCAATATCACAGTAATCCAAGCCTATGCCCCAACCAGTAATGCTGAAGCAGCTGAAGTTGAACAGTTCTATGAAGACCTACAAGACCTTTTAGAACTAACACCCAAAACAGATGTCCTTTTCATTATAGGGGACTGAAATGCAAAAGTAGGAAGTCAGGCAACACCTGATTACAGCACGCCAGGCTTCCGTATCCTTCACTATCTCCCAGAGCTTGCTCAAACTCATGTCCATTGAGTCAGTGATGCCATCCAACTATTTCATCCTCTGTTGTCCACTTCTGCTCTTGCCGTCGGTCCTTCCCAGCATCAGGATCTTTTCCAATGAGTCAGCATTTGCCCTCAGGTGGCCAAAGTATTGGAGCTTCAGCTTCAGCATCAGTTCTTTCAATGAATATCCAGGATTGATTTCCTTTAGGATTGACTGGTTTGATCTCTGTGCAGCCCAAGAGAGTCTCAAGAATATTCTCCAGCACTACAGTTTGAAAGTGTAAATTCTTCGGTGCTCAGTCTTCTTTATAGACCAATTCTTACATCCATACATGACTACTGGAAAAACCATAGCTTTGACTATATGGACCTTTGTAGGCAAATTAATGTCTATGCTTTTTAATATGCTGTCTAAGTTTGTCATAGCTTTTCTTCCAAAGAGCAAGCATCTTTTAATTTCATGGCTGCACTTACCATCTGCAGTGATTTTGGAACCAAAAGTATTAAGTCTGTCACTGTTTCCATTGTTTTCCTCTATTTGCCATGAAGTGATGGGACCAGAGGCTATCATCCTCATTTTTTGAATGTTGAGTTTTAAGACAGCTTTTTCACTCTCTTCTTTCACCTTCATCAAGGGGCTCTTCAGTTCTTCACTTTATGCCATAAGGATGGTGTCATCTGCATATCTGAGGTTATTGATATTTCTCCCAGCAATCTTGATTCCAGATTGTTCCATGTATGATTCAAACTGTTGCTTCTTGACCTGCATACAGGTTTCTCAGGAGGCAGGTAATGTGGCCTGCTGTTCCCATCTCTTTAAAACTTTTTTACAGTTTGTTGTGATCCACACAAAAGCTTTAGTGTAGTCAATGAAACAGAAGTAGATGTTTTTGTATAATTCTCTTGCTTTTTTCATGATCTAACAAATGTTGGCAATTTTATCTCTGGTTTCTCTGCCTTTCTAAATCCAGCTTGCGTATCTGGAAGTTTTCAGTTCACGTACTGTTGAAGCCTAGCTTGAAGGGTTTTAAACATGACCTTGCTAGCATGTGAAATGAGTGCAATTCTGTGGTAGTTTGAATATTCTTTGACATTATCTTTCTTTGGGTTTGGAATGAAAACTGACCTTTTCCAGTCCTGTGGACACTGCTGAGTTTTCCAAATTTGCTGGCACATTGAGTGCCGCACTTTCACAGAATCATCGTTTAGGATTTGAAATAGATCAGCTGAAATTCCATCACCTCCACTGCTTTGTTCATAGTGATGCTTCCTAAGGCCCACTTGACTTTGCACTCTAGGATGTCTGGCTATAGGTGAGTGATCACCCATCGTGATTATCTGGGTCATTAAGATCTTTTTTGTATAGTTCTGTGTGTTCTTGCCTCCTTTTCTTAATATCTTCTGCTTCTGTTAGGTCCATACCATTTCTGTCGTTTATTGTGCCCATCTTTGCATGAAATGTTCCCTTGGTGTCTCTAATTTTGAAGAGATCCCTAGTCTTTCCCATTCTAGTGTTTTCCGCTATTTCTTTGCATTGTTCACTTAGGAAGACTTTCTTGTCTCTCATTACTATTCTTTAACCCTGCTTTCAGATGGGTATATCTTTCCTTTGGCTTTCTCCTTTGCCTTTCACTTCTCTCCTTTTCTTAGCTATCTGTAAGACCTCCTCAGACAATGATTTTGCCTTTTTCCGTTTCTTTTTCTTGGGGATGGTTTTGATCACTGCCTTCTGTACAATGTTACAAACCTCTGTCCATAGTTCTTCAGGCACCCTGACTAGGCTGAGGGATGCCTAGATTACTTCAGTGTGTATCTGGGAAGATGTTTCCAGAAAAGACTAGCATTTGAATGCTTAAAGCAGATGTTCCTCCCAAACATGAGAGGGCATCACCCAATCCAGTCAGAAAGGAATAAGAAGATTGGAAGGGGAGCAAATTAGCTCTCTTTCTGCTGAGCTGAGACCTCCACCTTCTCCTGCCCTCCAGGACATCAGTGCTCCAGACTCTCAGGCTTTTGGAGTTAGGTTACAACTTATACCATCAGCTCCCCCTCCAAATTCTCAGGCCCTGGGACTCAACGAATTACCTCCAGTCTCTGGAACCACATGCATTTAATCCCTATAGTAAATCTCCTCTTTATATCTAGATTGAAATAGATATAGACAGACTATTTCTTCTGCTTCTCTAGAAAACCCTGAGGAAGGTCAGAGACAGTGGAAGAAGGAAGCACCACCCCAGGGAGAGCTCACCTATGGTCCTCAGGCTGGAGTTAAGCTTGTCAGTGAAAATGAAACTGGAGGGAAGGGGGCAGGTCACAGTCTTTGAAAGAATGACTAGCCTGAGGACACAGCATAAACTGATTAGAATCAAATGAGCCCAAGACAAGCCAACTCCAACTAGAACTTGATCTTCAGTATATGCTAGTTGTAACACATCAGCAGGCTAAGTACCATGACAGTTCCAGGGCAGACTATCAAAGACCAAAACATAGGCAGTGGCCCAATTCCTAGAAATCTCCGCCCCTTCCCCAAAATACTTGGAATAATCCCCCTACTCATTAGCCTATGAAATGACCCAACCCATAAAATCTAACCACATCACATTTTAAGGTTGCACTTACCCTCTGAGAGTCTGTAGAATATGTTTCTCTCTAAGTAAATCCAGTTCTTGCTATCTACTACAAATTGGCCCCTGCCAAGAGCATTGCCAGGGACTGAACAAGGGCATCTGCCATCTGCTTCGGTGGAGACTGAACCCTGTACCGCTGTGCGGCTGCTGACCTTCAGTACGTCCTGCGGAGAAATCAGGGTGGAGAGTGAGGCACTCTGCTCCAGGGAAACTAGTGGGACTGGTCTTTAGATAGTTAGATATTTTCAGGAACTGATTTCCTGATCCCAATCCTTGCATTTCTTCATACCTAGAAAATCACTAAATCCCTTCATGGCGATATCAGCCCCTCATGACTAGCAAAAAAATCTTTTGTATAGTAAGTGCTTGAGTGCATTGACCTCCCTCTTTACTGAAATCTTATATATTGACCTTCCTCTACTGCCTCTTCAGAGCAGTCTCTCAGGGCTATCTGAGGTGCTATCTCCTGGGCTGCAGTCCTCATTTTGCCCCAAATAAAACTTAACTTGCAACTCTCACATTGTGCATCTTTTTAGTAGATATTACCTATCAATCTGTCTCTCACTGAATTCTTTCAGTGATGAGACATTAAGAACCAGAGCTTCATTAGGTCCTAAAACCACGTCTGTGATCTCAGTTGGAAGACTGTGGATTTTGGCTGAGTTTGAGTCCCAGCCACATGGGTTAGAGTCCCAAACTGGGTTTTGGCCAGGTTTGAGTCCCAGCTACATGGATGCAAGTCACAGACAGAGTTTTGGCCAAGTTCAAGTCCCAAGCAGAGTTTTGGCTGGGTTCAAGTCTGGCCTCATGGATTTGAGTCCCAAACTGAATTTTCACTTGTATCAAGTCCTGGCATGTGGGTTCAAGTCTCAATCTGAGGTAAATGGTTTCAAAGCCAGACCACAGGACCCTATGGGGCTCCTGGGCATAGGAGTCTTTCTGTTCAATCTTCATGACCTTCCCTGAGGTCCAAAGGGCAGTTCAAACAGTTACTAATCAAAGAAGGGAAGGTGTGCCCAGACAATGGAGGAGTAGCCAAGAAACAATAGTGTAGCCTTGGGGCAGGGTCCCGGTTCCCCCTCAAGGGATACACATGACAATATCTTTTGAGCTCTTTATTGAGCTAAGCCCAACAAATAGAAGATGTTTGCATTCTTCATACCACAGAATTACCTCTTGAGACCAGATTAAAGGAGTACAGGCCCTGCACACAGCCTGATCCTTATCAGTAAGGATCTTGAACTTGCCGTTGAACTATTACTATAAAACTCCTCACCAAATCCTTCCACATTGGAACACACAAGAGCTCACTGTGTGCCTGGCAAAACAATAAAGCTATCCTTTTCTACTCTACACAAAACTGTCTCTGATATTCAATTCAGCACTGGTGCACAGGGGCTAAGTTTTCAGCATCACAGGTGCACCTGTTGGCATTCAGAGCAGAAGCACCCCTCTCTCAGTCTGGTGGTACCTTCCCAGCTTCCCTCCCCTGAGAAAAAGAGAGGCAAGGGCTGTTTTTCTTGGCCTTGTCTGCCTCATTATAGTAGAAAATTAGGAATGAGCATGGCTCGGCCTGGGCAGGGCACAGAGGCTCAGGAAATGGCTGAAGAGAAAGAACGGTGTGGGCCCCAGTAGTTCAGGAGGGCTTTCCAAGGGAGGTGACCCATTCACTGCGATAAGGACAGAGCAGGTGACTCCCTGCCGGCAGTGCATCCGTGAATTGAGCCTAACTCATGCCTAATGCAAGCGACCCCTTGATCTCCCTCCCACGGGTGAGTGAGGGAAGAGGAGGGACCTCCTCTGTGGGTAAGCAGAGCGCTTCCTTGCTGCCCACCTTCACTGTGCACCCTTGTCTATGATGAGGGGCCACTGCCCACAATAGCTCTTACCTTGCTATTTCCATGGCACTGCCCTTGTGAAGTGTAGGCAGCTTCCAACCGGTGGAGGCTCTCCTTGTCAGAGATCAATGGCCCACCTGCCAACAGCCATGATCCACTTTCTGCCTGACGTAAGTTTGTCAGGTTGGTTTGATGTGTTTTTTAAAAAGTAAATGGAAAGTTTTCTTCTTTTCTTTTTTTTTTTTAAGCAAAAAAGCTTTAACTTGACCCCTTCGTGTACATGAGTGGCCTGAATTCCTGTGCAAAGAGAGCAGATGAGAAGTCTCGGGAGTTTCCTGCTCATTGGAACCATGTGACAGTTCTGCAGGCTCCACGCTCCAGGTGGGCTGAGCCTAGACATGGATTTTGAGGGCAGATTCTGAAGCCCCTCTCTTAAAGCCCACCTAGAGCTCTACCTGTGAAATGAAGTATTTTCTGACATATTACTAAACAAGGGTGTTGCAGCCATCAGGGATTCCAGCCCTCCAAACGTGAATTTCTGAGCCCAGGCAGAACAATGCCTGGTATCCAACAAGCTGCTGCCACTCCCTACAGTGAGCAAGGAACGAAGGATGTGAATAATCAAATCACAGCATTCTGGCCCCAGGCAGCTGAGATACAAATGAAAGGAATGATTTCAGTAAGTCCAGACTCTTGCATCTTCCCATACATAGAAAAATGTTAAATTCCTTAACTTGAAATATCTAGTTTCTCTTAGTTAACAATTTCTGATGTTCAGACTACCCACCCCTTGCTGCAAGTTTCTACATAACTCCTCCCTCTCCTTGAATCAGTTCTCTCGGAGTCACTTGAGATGCTGTCTCCCGGGAACTTGAAGTCCTAAAAATTCCCACCAAATAAAACATAGCGCTCAGCTTCTAGGTTGTGACTACTTTGTTAAGTCAACAGTTTTGGCAACCACCATGAAGGGACTCAGAGCAGATTCCTCTCCTATGCCTGAACTCTGTGAGGAGGATACGGGGTCTTGGTACCAGCAGAGGCCCCGTGCTTGTTCTCAGTTTATATCCTGTAGGTCAGACACTTCCTTCCAAAACAAAAGCATTTTAGTTAGAGGTAGTGATGTACTCAGCTGAAATTAACATCCCAACCTACAGGGATGGTGCTTTCTCAACAGCCAATAAGAGGTAGGCAAAAGTCCTGAGGTAGTCACCCTTTCTTAATTAAACATCAATAGCAACAACAATATAACCTCTCTCTTTTGAAAAATGTGAGGCTTAGAGGAGCAGTAGCCATCTTATGATCATGAGGCAACACACTTGCGATCAGAAACCACATGCATAGGACAAAAAGCAAAAGGAAAGAGAGAGCCTGCCTCTCAGGGCAAGGCTGAGCCAAGGACCAGTCGTGGGCTCCCTGTTGTTGGACCTCTTGCTGATTGAGACAAACTCTACCCTAGTCCTGCCACTCTCATCATTTCCCTGAAACTTGCAATCTGATATGGATCACTGACAAGCTTCTCTGCCACACTGGTGAGCCTTAAGGCTCTTTTTCTCCCTGGTGCTCTTTCCTTCTAGCAGCTTCACAGATCTTTCTCATTCTTCCTGTCACTCCTCTCCCTCATTTGCCCTTTAAATCATTGTTCCATCAAAAGTGTCATATATTCTTTCCTTCCTCAGGGCCTTTGATTAGCTGCTCCCTCTGTCTGAAGTTCTTCCTTTTCTTGTCTAGGTTAAGCTCTGATTTGTTTTTCGGATTTTAGAGAAGCTTCAAGCGGCCCCCAGTTAGGTCAAACACCCATCATATAATCCCATGATGAACGCAACTTTCCTCAACAACATCACCATGCTTACAGTTCAGTGCTGCTTCCCAAGGGATCAGAAGTCCCTGGACAGAGGGACCAGGCTTTTGTGTCCCATGCTGTGTCCCAGCATCAAGTACAGGTCCCAGCACATAGCAGATGCTCAATAAACTACTGTTGGGACTTCCCTGATTGTTCAAGGGTTAAGAATCTGCCTTCCAATGCAGGGGACATGGGTTCAATCCCTGGTAGGGGAACCAAGATCCCACATGCCTTGGACCAACTAAGCCCTCATACTGCAACTAGAGAGACTGCATATCACAACTACTGAGCCCACACACTCTAAAGCCCATGCTCCACAAGAGAAGCTTGTGCACTGCAACTAGAGAAACCCTCACCTGCCATATTTAGAAGAAGCCTGCACTCCACAACAGATAGCCTCCACACTGCAACCAAGACTCAGAGGAGACAAAAAAAAATTTAGTGGCATTTGAAAGAATTAATTAAAAGATAAATTACTGTTGAATGAATAAACAACCGTGCCATCACACACTGTGAGGAAAACATGTCACACTGTGAGAGCCCCCGGCACACTCACCTGCAGGGGAGGCTCGGCCTGGAGGGAAGGCTCGGCTCTGAGAGGCAGCAGGGTTGGGGGCAGAAAAAGACTGTTAGGTCAAGAGAGAGACACAGAACACCCAAAGGCCATGCAAGGAGGGTGGTTTGGTTGACCACAGCACAAGAGTGGAAGGTGGTATGGATCAGGTGGTAAGACCAGGCTACACAGGCCTTGGGGACCCGGCCAGCTAACTGGTGGTTCTGGAGATAGTGGAGAGCAGCTTATAGTGTGTTATGCTGATTCAATGACCTCAGCATGTCTCTATTTTCAAAGCTTCGCTCTGCCCTCAGTGTGGGAATGTTAAAGAATTGAGAGGGGACATGCAGACACCCAGGCTGCCCCCTACAGTAACCCAAGTGCAAGCATGGGAGACACCTCTGCTCTGTCCCAAGAGTTTTGCATGCATCAGGTCATCTCACCACCAACAATCCTGGGGAGGAGGAAACAGTCATGGGCACTTTGGAATCCATTCAGGTCATACGGCTGGATAGTGGGTGAGCCTGGGTTGAACTGTGCCTCAGGGTGGCTGTGACACAGGGTCCTGGTCTCTATGGCAGGGGCAATGGCATGATAGAGAATATTACAGAGGAAATGAATTAGATGGCACTGTGAGAGAGGAGCATCTTAAATAAAATCTGAACCAAATAAGGAACAATGGTAAGATTTACTAAAACTGGATATCACCGCCACACATGTTTTCCATGCCTGAAACAGTGTGTGTGTGTGTGTGTGGGAAGGTGTGTACAGACACAGAACATTGTTGCTCCCTGGAGGTCATCAGGGGATCTTGGAAACTTGTTTCCGTGTCTTGCTGGGACCAGACACCAGATGAGAACAGGTTGAGGAATGTGTGAGACTGAGAGTATGGAGACAGAAAATCTAGACTATTCTTTGGAGAGATTTAACTCTAAACGGGAAGAGAGAAAAAGTTCAGTAGCTAGTGATATGCATAGAGTGAAGATTTTCTTTTAATTTCAAGGAATTAGACACTACAGACAGACTTGAGTCTCCTGTGAACCTCTCCTCAACCTCCTCCTCATCCTCAAAGGTATCACTGTCTAGAACTTACTGTCTGTCACTGTCATGCATATAGGTATAGGGGAAGTAACATTCACAGCAAATTCAAGAATCTCAAAACAAGTCTGATGACAGAAAATCAATGGATGAAATGAGGAAAACAGAATTCTTCAGTTGCTATTTTACCTTTTTCTCTTCATTCTAGGAAAATGGGCTCGGGAGTAAAGGAGTAGAAAGCCAGACAGAAGTAGGAGACAGATGTGGGACAGCTGTGCCTAGTCGCTTCTGTAACAGATAGCTCGTGACGATGGCCTGGGGAGGTCTCTCAAGTGCGCCTCCAGGCCCCATCCTTTACTTGTCTTCACAGCCACTGAGTCTTCGATGACTTGTGTGAAGTCACGTGAAAACTGCTTTCAGGTTGTGTGCGGAGTGTGACGCAAGACACGAGCTGAGGCTTGAGTCTGAGTAGGTAAGCACAAAGAGAAGAGGAGTTATAAGACTAGAATGTAGGGCTTGGAGGACAGGTGAACTTCAGAAAACTACAAGTCAGCTGGACTGGTCCAGGGCTCCATGAAGACAACTGGGGGAAGTCTTTGTGGCAAGTCCCCTTTGACAAAGTCCCCGCATCCCTGTGGAAGTGGACAATCCAAGGAGAAAATCAGAAAAGGATAATCTAGGAGTTGTGGGGAGATAATAGGAATGAGAGGGGGTGAATTGTCAGGAGTGTGAACCAAAGAGCTGTCCAGGTGTGAGCATGGCATGCCAGCCAAGAGCTGGGGTCAGGGCAGGCTTCCACAGACACTGATGTTTTGAAGACGTTGGTACAGGAGTGATTGGAAAAACCCAAGCTAGATCTTCAGGTCCTCTATATCTGACATTTGCTAGCAACCACAGATGTACAGAAGCTACAGGGAGGAAAGCATGTGATAGAAGACATAGTCAAGTTGCAAAATGGTGGATGTGCTGGAGAAATAGACTAGATCCAGTTAGCACAGCAGTTCATAAGGACAAGCATCAGGGGTCCTTGGGGCTAAAATCCATTGTCTGAGTAGAAGATGGGGAAGATACCGCTTAACAATAGCATGTTTGACAAGCTGGGCTTTGATTCATGTAGTCAGCAAAAATACTGATTCTGCAAAGGCTAATCCAAACCTCGGCTACACTCTCCAAGGTTAGTATCTGGCACAATTAGGTCTTTGTAGACTCGGCACAAATCAACCCACACCTGGGGAATGAGTCTCAACTTATGGAGTCCCACTTGTAGAAGAATTTGAGCAGACACCTGTGTGGCAAGGACAACTTGTCAGGTTAAAAAAAAAGTGAAAATACTGGGGAGATTTCACCTGGAGACAAGAAGACTCAGAAAGGATTTAAGACCTATGTGTGTGCGCTCAGTTGTATCTGACCCCATGCACTGTAGTCCGCCAGGCTTCTCTGTCCATGGAATTTTCCAGGCAAGAATACTGGAGTGGGTTGCCATTTCCTACTCCAAGGGATCTTCCCAACCCAGGGATTGAAACTACATCTCTTGTGTCTCCTGCATTGGCAGGTGAATTCTTTACCACTACTCCACTTGGGAAGCCCAATCTTCACATAAATGAAGGCAATAAGGATTCAGACTAACAAGTCCTAATCTAAGAACTAGCATTAGGACCAAAGGGTGGGAGACAGAGGACAGACCTTTCAGGTCTAAGAAAGAAACCCCTAGGACTGCTCAAAGCTGCTTGAAAGAGAAAAACTGTCTCAGTATACATTGTGTTCCCTGGCAAAGGACAATCTTACAGGAGATGAGGCAGAGGGAAAAAGATGGAGCTAAACCAGAGGAATGACCAATTAACCTCCAACTCCAAAGGCAGATTTCAGTATTCTGAAAAATTCTCTCCAAATATTTAAAGATGATATTCATTCCCTGATGACAACAGACAAATGAGGCTACATTGTTTATACTGATGAGTTAACACAAATGTAATTTAAGAGAATTCTCATTTATCCATTTAAATAGGTGTCAGAAAACAGAGGAGAAATAAAATATGCTGTTTCATGTCAGGTGCTGTGGTTATATGTATTTTTTATCTTTAAATTAATCCTAAACATGTATCCCCCATCCCTGTTTCATGATCTATTTCACATATGGTAATATACATGTTTCAATGCTGTTCTGTCAAATCATCCCACCCTCACCTTCTCCCACAGAGTCCAAAAGTCTGTTCTTTATCTCTGTGTCTCTTTTGCTGTCTTTCATATAGACACATGTACATCCGTGGCTGATTCGTGGCAATGTATGGCAAAAACCACCACAATAACTATCCTCCAATTAAAATAAATAAATTAATTTTAAAAATTAATCCTAAAAAACCCTATGAAATAAATATTTCTATGTGCCTTTAACAGATCAGAGAACTGTGGCTCACAGAGGTTACATACTTTGAAATGAGATTGGATAGACCATAAATGAGAAATCAAAAACTTAAAATGAACTTCATGGGAATTCAAGCTTCTGATTAGGATATTAAGAAACTGGAAAAAGCATTGCTCTCACTTTGCAACCAAAAAATTCTGGATAATTGGCAAAAATCATGATTTTTCTTGAATAACTAAGAGGTCTGAGGTTGTGGAACAAAACAATTAACCCCAAATCTAAGGGAAAGCAAGCACCTCCAGTGAGAGATAGGGCACAAGCGCTTACTTGCATCAGACAATGGACACTGTATAAAATGGTAAGATCTCATCTAAGAATGTTAACGACTACCTGAAGGTCTGTGTGTGTATTCAGTCGTGTCTGACTCATTGTGGCCCCGTGGACTGTAGCCTGTCAGGCTCCTTTGCCTATGGAATTTTCCAGGCAAGGAAACATCAGCGTGAGGTGCCATTTCCTTCTCCAGGGGGTCTTCCTGGCCCAGGGATTGAACCTGTATCTCTTGTAAAGACTGTGCATTCCCAATACAAGGGGGCCCAGGTTCAATCCCTGGTCAGGGAACTAGATCCCGCATGCCACAACTAAGAGGTCACACACTGCCACTAAAAGATTCCACATGCCACAGCTAAGACCTGTTGCAGCCAAATCAATAAATGCATGTTGTTTAAAATCTTGATGGAAACTAGAGGGTAGGGAAAACACTACATACAGAGGAACAAATAAAAGAATTACAGAAAACGTTTCACCAAAAACTATATGAGCCAGAAGGCAATAGAGTGACATGTTTAAAGGGCTGAAAGAAAAAAAAAAAAAAAAAGTCAATTATAAATCCAATAAAATATATTTGAAAACAAAGGAGAAATAAAAACATATTCATCAAACAAAACAAAATAAAAAAGATATTGCCAGTACAACTACTCTAAAAGAAACAAAAGAAAATTCCTCAGATAGAAAAAATGTGATACAAAAACCTAAATCTACACAAAGAAATCAAAGTGCTGGGAATACCATTAATAAAATGTTATATAAATTGTACTGCTCTAAAAACCAACTTATATATGAACCAGAGTTAATACAGTTTTTCCATAAAGGATCAAACAGTAAATGTGTTATACTTTGTGAATCACACGTGGCCTCTGTCATGTATTTTTTATTTTTTGCTATTGTTTTTGTTTATTAAGTTTTGTTATTTTTTTCTAGAGTACTTTAATACACACAAACCATTGTTAACTTGCAGACCATACAAACAGAACTTTCAGGGAAGATGAAATAAACAAATGCCTCTCTATTCTCCATGTATTTCTCTACTAAGTGCACTAAAACCCCTGGATGCTATGTGTAAAATAAATATAGAAGACTCTGAAAGGTGGGGGAAGAAAAAAGATGAGCTGAGTGTGTCCTGTCAGGTAGTTTTGGTTTCAGGAGAATATGTCCACCAGGAAATTGCTGAAGTAAATTCTTAAAAGAGTTTAGGTCCCTCCAAAAAACACTAGGAGAGGCTACTACAGCCCCAGACACCAAAATGGGTGTGAATGCTTTTTTGACAAAATAGTGGTCCTATAGTGCCAGTCCTAATTTTCAGCAAAAGGAGATCAGGAACAGGAAAGAAACAATGCCTCAATTTTGTAAAATGTAGTTTTTAACATGTGCATTGGTTTTATTTTTTATTGATGTATAGTTGATGTAAAATATGCTATAGATATACAATGCAGTGATTCACAATCTTTAAAGGTTATGATCCATTTATAGTTATATAAAGTATTGGCTATATTCCCTATGTTGTACAATATATCCTTGCAGCTTATTTTATACTTGATAGTTTGTACCTCTTAACCCTCTATCTCTGCCTTGCCCCTTCTCCCTTCTCTCCTCTTGTAACCACTAGTTTGTTCTCTATATCTGTGAGTCTTTTTCTTTTTGTTATATTCACTAGTTTGTTATATTTTTTTTTGGATTTCACATACAGATGATATCATAGCATATTTGTCTTTCTCTGACTTGTTTCACTAAGCAGACTTGTGCATTAGTTTTAAATTCTAGGATGGCTTTTGCACTCCGTTGAGTTGCTCTGGAAATCAGAAAAGCAAATCCTCCCCTGAAAGGGAATATGCAGTCTGTCATGCCTGGAATGATGGTGCAGGAGCTCACTCCTCAGTGTCCATTTGGACCATGGAGCCTTGGAAATACAGGCCAGGGTGCCTTCAAGGGTCCGGTGGTCCAGGCTCACTCACTCAACTGGCCGATGGGGAAGTAGAAGCACACAGTGTGCATCTGAGCATCTCCTCATAAACTCTCTTCTTCTCTCCTCGCTGGGCATCACACCAGAGAACCCCAGCCCTGAGAGAGGCCTTAAACTCAGGATACACCAGGCCCTGTACGGGGCTCCCAGGCAGCTCCGCTGGTAAAGAATCTGCCTGCAATGCGGGAGACCCCAGTTCAATTCCTGGGTAGGGAAGTTCCCCTGGAGAAGGGATAGGCTACCCACCCCAGTATTCTTGGGCTTCCCTGGTGCCTCAAGCTATTAAAGAATCTGCCCTCAATGAGGGAGACTGGGTTCAAACCCTGGGTTGGGAAGATTCCCTGGAGGAGGGAATGGCAATCCACTGCAGCATTCTTGCCTGGAGAATCTCCATGGACAGAGGAGCCTGGCAGGCTGCAGTCCATGGGGTCTCAAAGAGTCGGACATGACTGGGCAGCTAAGTGCAGCACAGCATAGGCCCTGTAGGAGGCAGAGGGGAAGAAGCAAGCTGGCGCCCCATTCTCACAAAGCCAGGTGGGATGGAGACGGGCCTCCATACATGACAGAGACAACCACGTCCGGTTCTCTTCCTGCGGTAGAATCAGTGCTGGAGCTGACCCTGGACAACGGGGGCTCTGGGAAGCCAGGCCAGTGGAGCCCAGTGAGAGCTGCACAGGTGTGGTGGGCTTAGCCTGGGGACGGTCAATCAGTGCTTTGTGGGCAGACTGAATTCCAGCACCATCACTTAATAGCTGGTGATGCTAACTACAAATTACTTCCTATTGCCTCAGTGTCCTCACCTGTAAATCAGGGATCGCTGTGGGAGACGCAACATGGTATTAACCACATCAGAATCATACAATGAGTACAAAAGCACACAGAGTCAGAAAGCCCAGCCCCTCACCAGGCCTGAAATTCCCCTGTCAGCCTCATTCCTTAAGGACCTGTGGGAGTCACACGCATTTAATTCCAAGGATTGGGATTCCCTGAGAAGAGGCCTCCTACATTTGATGAATCAGCCCACAGCTCCCTGAACTCACATCAGACCTTAGATGGGATGTCTGGCCTCCGCAGAAACCAAGGAGGGTCAGAGAGGACTCCTGTGGTCCAAGCAATCAGGCCTGGATAGGCCCAGCTCCAAGACTGGCAGAACAGCCAAGGCCTGCAGGCTTGGCGGCCTTGAGAGGAGAGGCAGGAGAAGAGGGCTCCACCCACTCCTTCCAACTCTCCTGCAAACGGTTACTGAGAGCAGGAGGCAGTGCCACTGAAAGTTCCATTTTCCATGCAGCCTATGGCTTTGGAGGTGTGGGGGGACTTACCTTGATTTCCACTGCTATTCTGCTACTTGCTCTGCATTTGACTGCTTTTCTCCATCTCTGCAAGGCTCAGCTTCTTCTTCTGTAAAATGAGGAGCATCATCCTCACCTCTTATCAGGTGCTGACTGGGTTGAATGATGTGAGTTCAGAGTAAAGGGATCCAGCGCAGGTCTGGGACAGAGCAGAGCTGGGTGTTTCTTGTTGTTAAATGAGCAGAGGGAGAAAGAGCACACACTCCATCCCAATCACTCCTGACGTCCTTGTCCTCCCCTTCCATCCAGCTGGCCCCCAGAGCCCTAGCCTAGGCCCTCTTCCATGTGACCTCCAAATCTGACCATGGCACTCCTCTGCTCAAAATCCCTCAGCGGCTCCTAAGAACCATGAGATAGGACCTGGGCACCCAACACTGAATAATCAGCCCTTCTGGGGGTGGGGCCTGCCACACTCACCAGCTCATCCCACCCAATCCTGGCTGCCCCCTGCAACCCAGAGCTTGAGCGCTGTGTGCACCCCCCCTCCACCAAAGACTTTCCCTTCCAGTCCACCTGGAGACAGACACATCCCAGACTCAGCTCACGGGTATCTAATCTTCTGAGCCTACCTGGGGTCTGCTAGATCCTTTCCACTTAGTGCCCCCACTGCAGCCAAGTAGATACCTGCCTCCATTATTGCATTTAGAGCTTCTTATCAGAAGCACAGCTTTTCAAGTCTGTGTCACACTCAGGTCATGAGCAATTTGGTATCAAGCTTTATGTCTTCTTTATGTAATCTCAGCCAGAGCAGAGTTCTGTGCTTTTGTGTTGCAGGAGTGTTCAGTGGATGTTTGTGAAATGGAGGAAAGGATAGAGGGAGAGAGGGAAGGAGGAAGGAAGGAGAAAGTTAGCTAGTTAGTTTGATTGCTGAAATGTAACCAAAGAGGGCCATTTGACCCACGGGAGTAGAATCAAACTTGACTTTGTGAGTCTGAGCTTGAGCAAATGAATCACAGCCTGAGAAGCAAGTTCTTGCTTGGCCATGATGCCAAGAAATGAAAGGGCTCCGATTCATCTTGCGCCTCTCTTTTGTTATCCAAATTATAACATGAAAAGCAGAAGCAGCATAAGGAGGCTCTGTGCATTCCTGGAGGGGGAGGGGAGAGTAGGAAACAAAGACCTCAACATTCCAAGAAGGAGGCTTCCTCATTTTCTAGGCAGCCCCAGATTCCTTTCAAAGCAAGAAGGGAGCACAAACCTACTGCCATGGCAACCACTCCTAGCCATCCTGGGAGGTGACAACTAACTGTAAGTGCTCCAGAAACCAGGTTCCTCCAATTTCCAGGCTACACAAGAACAGGGACCCTTTAAGAGGTCAGATCAGACCTTTCAATCCCCAGTCCATACATAATGATGGATGGCAACCGCTCTGTCCTCACCCACCACCTGCTCCACTGTGGAATATAATTTCCCTGCCCTGAACTCCAATTTGAAAGCAGCCTGGGACTATAAACCCAAAGAGCTGCTAATAAAGGCTTCCACATAAATAGACAAAAGCAGACATCACCTCTTAGCTCACACTGACCACTGAACTGTGACTGGCAGGAGGAGGCAACAGATGCAGGCTTGTCTGGATCCTCGCCAGGAGCCGATGTTCACCCAGCAGTTACTTGGGCCCATGGGGGCCAGGTCTGGTATAGACCTTGGTCAAAGTTTCCTTGGCACTGTAGCAAGTGAAAGTGTGAAAGTGTTAGTTACTCAGTCGTGTCTGGCTCTTTTTGACCCCAAGGACTGTAGTCCATCAGGCTCCTCTGTCCAGGGAATTCTCCAGGCAAGAATACTGGAGTGGGTAGTCTCTTCCTTCTCCAGGGGATCTTCCCAATGCTGGAATCGAACCCAGGTCTCCTGCATTGTAGACAGATAAGAACCCTATGTATATTCTCATTTACTCATTGCCATGACCCTACCAAGAAGGTATCATAAATGAGTTGTGTATATTGCAAAATTGCTGTTACAGAAATAGCTATGGGTCCACCAGAATCCATTCTTCCCTTCCTTTTTAATAATAGAACTGTAGCCTACCACATAGCTACAGCTGGGTAGCGACATAACATACCCCAGGGTCTCCTATACTAGGCAGGGCCCAAAGAGAGTAGAAGAGGTGAGGCCACTAGTGAGCCAAAACCCTTGTAACAAAGGGCTTGCCTCCTACACAATCTCATTCCTCTTCCTACAAACCTTAGCCCAGGAGGACTCAGGACCCCGCCTGGATCATACAGATGAGGAACCCAGGCAGTCGTGTGACAGGTGGATTGACTCTGTCTTAGTCGAGCCTGTGCCTCTGGGATCTAGTTGGTGCAGCAGCAGGGGTTACGGGAGCAGCAAGGTCCAAACCACACGTAATTTCATCTAGCGTCAAAGCACACAGTTCATGCTCGTTATATCACCCAGTGTCCAGTCCAATGAACAGAAAGAGAATTTAGTGTGAAGCATCAGTTACGAAAGTATATAGGAAGCCTGGAGAATGAGGAAGGAGAGGCTGAGGTCTCTTAGGGGCTATTAACCATGGCAAGTTGCCAGAGCTGGAGAAATAAGAGACAAGACAGTGCAACTTGGAGATGAAATGCCTCCCAGGAGCACGTGCTGCCTCCACTGCCACTGTCAGAGCCCTGGTCCCCAGCACTTAGCAGCAAAGGAGAGGTCCTCACTCCCCAGCACAGCACAGGAGCCAGAGCCCGTGAGCTAGCCTGCTGCAGCTGAAACCTGTCCACCTTCCAAAATCCAGGAGCCTATTACAGCTGCCAGAGGCAGCAGTAGACCAAAGAAGAAAAATGATGGTTTCTCTCTGCCTCTGCTTTTGCCAGGGCTTCCCACAGGACTGAACTGACGGCAGCTATCAAGTCATCTGGGAAATGTAGTTTGCAGGCTTCCAGCCCCACTGTGACACAGAGGAGAATGTGGAAGGATGTGGCTGGGGCTGGGAGCCAGGGACAAAGATCCAGCACATGGGTCTAAAAAAGGTCTGGTACCAGGCGGGCAAAAGTCCCAGGTTCTAGATCTCAGGTCCCTTCTGACTGATGGACAGTGGCTTTCCATGACGCTGCAATGACAATGGCTTTCACTGACAGTGAGAAGGTCTTTGTTCAGGCCTGGGCTCAGTAGGAAACAGGCTGATAAGCTGTTAACAGCACCTGGAAGGTGATCTGGAGAGTCGTAGAGGGTGCATTTTCTATTTGTCACCTCCAGTGCAGCTTGAAAGCTTCCAGTGCATGGACCCACATAATCTGACAAAGGTCCACACGGCATCAAATCATTGTTTCATCAATGCAGTCACAGGAGCCACTCTGCTGAACAGCTTCTGAATGCCAGACATCAAGCCGCAAGTTCCTTACTTAATCCTCCTGATGGTTCCATTCAAGAGGCATTTGTGCCCCCATTTTACAATTAAGGACACTGAAATATATGAGGTAGTGCAAATTTACTCAAGAAGAAGAAATAAAGAATTGGATCCCAGGTACAACTCGACCCTTACAGCTTTTTCCTTAGGAATCCCCCTCCTACCAATCCCCATGGCAACCTTCCCAGTTCAGGCTCCATCCACATTCAGGGAGACTGGAGACCTGCACCCCTGGTGTTTTCTCTGCTTCTCACCACGTGATTCTCTAAATCAGGCTCATCTCCTGTCACCCCCCACAGTTAATACAAATGCAGTCACTAATCACTTCATGCCTTTCTAGGCACTTCCTGCTTTGCTCCAGAGATTCTGACTCAGCAAATCTTTGAGAGAATTTATTAAGTCTGTCATTTTGAAAGTTCCCAGGGAGCTCTGGAGACCCCAGGGCTGGGGGCCACATGGCATCTGAAGTCCTCTGATCCAGCCGCCTGCCCCCACAGCCTTTCCAGCCTAGAAGGTGGGGCCCAAGTAAACCTCAACAGCCTTACTTCCCTCCCTCCCAGGACACATGTCTTCTCTCACAGGGGCCCCCTCCTCACTTCTTTCCCTCTCATGGCCCCTCTTCCTTGTTCTGCAAGACTCAGACCCCACCAGGCCCTTGGAGGGAATAGCAGCCCTGCTCTGTGCTCTCAAAATCCCACACCATCCTTTCCTGCAGCAATATCCTGACTGTCTCCCTCCCGTCAGCACACTGCAAGCCCCTCAGGCAGACTGTGGCCTGCTGGTCTCAGTGTCCCAGCACCGCACAGGATCTAGCACCAAGAGAAGCTTAAAAATAGAGGCAAGACTGAACTCACCTAGAAAACGCAGACAATGTGCTCTAACGCACGGGACGGCAGTGAGAATAAAGGGCTGTGGCTTATGTAAAGCATCATGCACTCGGGGTGGCCTCTGTGAATGGAAGATATTTCATGAATTGTGTCTCTGCCTCTAAAAATGACCTAAATCCCTCCCCCACTCCTCCCAGCTTCCCCTTCCTAAGAACTTCTTTATCCAGCACTTGGCATTTTGCCAAAGTGATGCATGACTCACAGGGGTCTGTGTATGAGATAAGACAGTCCCCACAGGCCTTGTAAACAGGGACAAGGGATACAAAAACGTAATTGCGGCTCAAGTGGGCAGAGGCCCCATTTCTCGTGACTCCTTGACCCATGCCATTGCTTTCATCACAGAGTTTTCCACACTGACTCAGTATAAACCTTTACCAACAAACGTGTTTCCTTGGTAAACCCCATAAAACACAGAGGGAGAGGGAGAGAGAGACTTGCTCTCTCCATCCACAGATTGTCTTGGGCAGCAGGCACTGGTGTGAAAAGTCACTGCACATAGACACCTGTGTCTCCCATGCAGACGGATGCGGGGCAGGTGTGAACCAGCTTCCTGCTAACTCTGGGCACTTGGATCCTGGTGGTAGTAAACTTTGTGTGATGATGTCACTGCATTTATTCACCAGGACAGTGAAAGAGAGAATGTTGACCCTAGACATAGCTGGAATATTCTGGCCAGGCCATCATTGTTCACTGGGGAGAACTGGTCTCGGGTCCAGAAGGCCAGGCCTCCTTCAGGCTCTGACTTGGACCTAGGATCTCAGGGAATCTCTTCTCTGAGCATAGCTTTCTTCTTCAGTCTGCAGAGGGAGTCTGCCCATCCCTGGCTGGTTCTGCAGGTAACCTGCCAACTCAGCCTGGGAAATAGCTTTGCCCTGTGACAAATATTCTTTCCTTGACCAGATTGTGCTCAGACTACCCTGAGCTTTTCCATGAGGCTCACTTCTGTGTTCCTCTCTGCATTGTTCAATTTTAGCAAGAATCCTGCTAAGTCAGGATTAATACTCAGTGTGAACCCTCTCCATATCTAAGAGTTCCTCATCCCTCACCATACCCCAGCTTGTGTCTGATCACCCTGGCTTGTCTTACCCTTAAAGTTCCCACTGCAGTAATTTTCCACCACTGACCTGCACCATGCTCCTTGGCTGTAATTCCTACCTGCCCAGGCTGTATTTGGAGCTGAGTCCCACCTCTCTCCCCCACTGCCAGACCCCACTGCAGTGATCCCTACACCCACCACCTAGGCCCCCATCTAGTAAAGTCTGATTACTGTCTCTGGCAAGTGTCATGAATATTTTCCCCTTTAATATCTGCATGGGGCATGGAAAGAATATGGCCTTGACCTCATGCATCCCTGCACTAGGGTCTCCAGGTCACAGAGAAACCAAGACTCGGCCCCAAATCTCCTCCCAGCAGTTTTATGTCTCATCACAGATCTGCAAAGGATGAGGGGAGGGAATGGAAAGCTGAGGGTGAGCCATTGGCCAAATCCAGTACCACCACAGACCAACTCACGTGCTGGGATCTAGTCCCATGACCCCGATGTTAAATCTGTGATTGTGACTGTAACTCATGGTGCATCGAAAAAGACTACATGGGAGCCCACATGATCAGTAAACTTGCTGTACAGTCCAGGCCCTGACGAGCACCCAGGAGGCAGGGTACGTGGAAACCCCCCACAGGCCCCAGGAAGGCAGGGCGGACATCACAAAGCCCTGAGAGGCTTGTGACTTGCCCAAGATCCCTTGCAAGGACATGGCAGATGCAGCATTCAAGCGGTTGTCTGAAATGCCATGCCGGGGCCAAGGCATTGGATGAAAGGATAAAGGACTGTCCAGTTATAAGATGCTACCATCCTAATCTCAAGTCACAGAGTCATGTGCTAGGCATCCTGTTAGGAGCTGCCAGGCTTTGTCTGAGCTATCATCCTATACTCAAGAACCAATATGTGGATGCTGTTTATTACCAAGTCCTTTGTAAAGCTCAGTGACAGGGCATTTTGATTGCCTCCAACCTGCCATAAAAAGCTGTGTTCCTCAGCTTTCCACTCTGGGCCATGGCTTTCATTTCTTGTCAAATTACTGTAACTGATCTATACCTGCCAACCCTCTGGAAATGCCCATCACAGCTCTAAATTTTAAAGATTACTTGATCATTAAAACAAAAATTCTAACTAAATAGGAAATAAAATTGCATGAGTTTCCTATTGTACCTTTAATAAATGACCACAAACTCGGTGGCTTAAAACAATACTAGTTTATCACCTTACAATCTAGAGGCCAAAAGTCTAAAGTGAGTCTCCCTAAGCTAAAACCAAGGTGCAGTGAGAATGCACTCCTTCAGGAGGCTCTGGGAATTATTTTCTTGCCCCTTCCAGCTTCTAGAGGCCATGGGCATTGGCTCACGGACCCTCCTCTTTCTTCAAACCGACAGTTGTGGGTTGATTCTTCCTCATGCTGCATGTCTCTGATTCTTACCCTCTGCCTCCCTCTTCCACTTATAAGGATTCTAGTGAGGAGTCCTTTGGGCCACCCAGATAACCCAGGATAATCTCCCTATTTCACAGTCAGCTGATCAGCAGCTTAACTTAACTCAGCTGATCAGCATCTTAATTCCATCTGCAACCTTGACTTCCGTCTACTGTGCAACATATTCCTACTTCCCGGAAGTTAGGATGTAAGTATCTTTGGAAGCCATTATTCAGCCTTTCATTCAACCACAGAGATGAATACAAATGCTTGGTCCGTGAAGGCTTTTATGGATTTTTGGTCCAGTAGTCTCACAAACCCAAAAACTCCTTCCCTGGTGAATAATCATGAAATCTCTGCTTGAATACATCCAGCAACAGCATACTTACTACCAAAGACCAATTCAACAGCTCTCTGGGTACTCCTAAACCAGAGCCTGTCTCCTGCAACCAGATCTGAGCTCTGTGCTTCAGGAGGCATCAGCATGCATCACACTTCCACTCTCCTTTGCAGGCACACAGGGTGAGGCGACCCAGGGGGACCTCCTCACCTCCTACCATCCCAGGCATCCCTCTATCACTCCACTTTCACAGGAAATATCCTACCTTAAAAGTGGCAGCAGAAGAAACAAAACAGTATAGATGTTACTAAGCTCCTACTCTGTGCCTACACCAAGCTTGAAGTGATGTCAGTTGGAGCCTATGAGGCTGACACTGACAGACAGACAGAGGTGGAGATATTCAACCACGATCATTTGGCTAAGCCACTGAGCAGGGCTGCATCTGGGTTTGCTCTGACCTCAAGCCTGTGTCTGTCCAGTCCATCTCACCCCTGCCCTTAGCCCACACTTGTGGTTAGAGAGCACTGGAAGTTGAGACTAAAGATCTGGGTTTCATTCCCAGTGAACTAACTTGTAGTGTGTAACTTGCATTCCATTTTCTTTACTATGAATGAGGCTGCCAATAACTTTGCAGGGCAGGGGCCATGTTCAGGCAGACCTGCAGGGAAAGCTTGCGAACCTATTAGGGGTCCAGGGAAGAATCTGGATCCTTGCTATAGTAGCAGTACATCTTGTGCCCCATTTGCACCAGTTCTCTGGCAGCCTCATCTTGCTTCTGGCATCTACAGAACTAGTTGTTCCTGAAAACCCCAAAGTCATCAAGCCAATACTCATCCATCCAGCACTGAAAGGTCCATCACTGACAGGTCTCCAAAAATACTTGACAGTCACAGGGAGGATTCCGTTTCTGGGAGTCCAGACCAAAAGTCTCCAACATTTTTTGGCCTTTGAATAGCTTATTTCCACCCAGCAAACTCAATTTGTACCTAAGCATTGTGGAGGTACCAGAAAACTGGAAGTGATAGAGGCCACTGCCTCCTCTAAGGATCAAGACAAGTGTGTGAACAGCTTATTCCAACAGAGTGCTGATCACAAAGGAATCTGGGAACAGGGAGAAGGGCCCTTCACCCTGCCAGTGGGGACATAAGAAGATGAGGAGGAGAAACATCTGAGTGGGGCCACCTGGAAGAACAGCAGCACCATGCATGCCAGCCTGGAGAAACAGTCCATAGATGAGCTCTGCCTGCACCTAAGACCTGGGCTGGGAAATGGCCTGAGACAGCAGCACCAGGCAAGGGTGGGACTCAGGGTTTCAGAAGGAGATTTTGCTTTTGATGAAAGGACTTTCCCAGTGAGAAGCCTTCTTCTTCTCAGGCCACCATTAGACCATCCCTTATTTATTCATGCAGATGCTAGAGTTTACTGTGAATCTCAGAAAATACAGAATGACACAAAACCCTCATCTTCATATGAAATACACTTAAAATCAGTCTCAAAATGGGATTTCCTTTTGTCCCAAATGAACTGAAGGAAATCAATTCATATTTTTATCAAGAACCCAATGTACTTCTCCCTAGGTTCTTTTAGAAAGCTCTCCAGATTCAAGTTTGAGTCCACCATAAGTGGATGCTGTGACTGCTGCTTTTTCTTTCTCTCTGACACCTGGCATCATTGGGACTGAAGCTGAAAGGGGATGGTGACCCCATCAGTCAGTCAGTTCAGTCGCTCAGTCGTGTCTGACTATTTGCTACCCCATGGACTGCAGATGCGAGGCTTCCATGTCCATCACCAGCTCCCAGAGCCTGCTCAAACTTATGCCCATTAAGTCGGTGATGCCATCCGACCATCTCATCCTCTGTCGTTGCCTTCTCCTCCTGCCCTCAATCCTTCCCAGCAACAGGGTCTTTTCCAATGAGTCAGTTCTTCACATCAGGTGGCCAAATATTGGAGTTTCAGCTCCAGCATCAGTCCTTTCAACAAATATTCAAGACTGATTTCCTTTAGGACTGACTGGTTTAATATCCTTGCAGTCCAAGAGACTCTCAAGAGTCTTCTCCAACACCACAGTTCAAAAGCTTCAGTGCTTTGGCGCTCAACTTTCTTTATAGTCCAACTCTCACATCCATACATGACTACTGGAAAAACCATAGCTTTGACTAGACGGACCTTTGCTCACAAAGTAATGTCTCTGCTTTTTAATATGCTGTCTAGATTGGTCATAGCTTTTCTTGCAAGAAACAAGCATCTTTTAACTTCATGGCTGCAGTCACCATCTGCAGTGACTTAAAACTCAACATTCAAAAAGCTAATATCATGGCATCCGGTCCCATCACTTTATGGCAAATAGATGAGGAAACAATGGAAATAGTGACAGACTTTATTTTCTTGGGTTTTAAACTCACTGCAGATGGTCAACTTGGAACCAGTCTGTTGTTCCATGTCCAGTTCTAACTGTTGCTTCTTGACCTGCATACAGATTTCTCAGGAGGCAGGCAAAGTGGTCTGGTATTCCCATCTCTTAAAGAATTTTCCAGTTTGTTGTGATCTACACAATCAAAAAGCTTTAGCATAATCAACAAAGCAGAAGTTGATATCTTTCTGGAGTTCTCTTGTTTTTTCCATGATCCAACAGATGTTGGCAATTTGATCTCTGGTTCCTCTGCCTTTCCTAAATCCACCTTGAACATCTGGAAGTTCACGGATCACATACTGTTGAAGCATGGCTTTGAGAATCTTGAGCATGAGATGAGTGCAATTGTGTTGTAGTTTGAACATTCTTTGGTATTGTCCTTCTTTGAGACTGGAATGAAAACTGACTTTTTCCAGTGACCTGTGGCCACTGCTGAGTTTTCCACTTTTGCTGGCATATTGAGTGCAGCATTTTCACAGCATCATCTCTTAGGACTTGAGACCCCATGGGGTGAGGCAAAATTGTATATGAGGGGAGGGAAGAGGCTTGAGGTGCTCTGCATTTCCTTCCCATCTAACCATTGTGAATAAAATGTCATCAAAGCCTTCACAAGAAAATATTGAAAGAAAAAAATGATAGCAAGTACATAACAACACCAAATGAGTGTTCCAATTGTTCTACCCCTCCCCCACAAAAGAACAAGCATTGGCAAACTAGCAACAAACAATTGTAAATTAAAATATATTGGGTTGGCCAAAAAGTTTGTTTAGGTTTTCTGTACTATGTTGCAGAAAATTCAAATGAACTTTTTGGCCATCCGAATACATTTTAAACATTTTTTAAAATACCATTTATCAAAGTATTAAAAAATGTCAAATTCTTAGAGATAGAGCTAACAAAACACGTGTAAAATTTTGTATGCTGAAAATCCCCAGACATTGGTGAGAGCAATTAAAGAAGATCTAAAACTACAGAGAAATATAACATGTATGATTTGGAAGACTCAACATTTTTAAGGTGACAGTTCTTCCCAGATTGATCTGGATTCAAGGCAAAGCCATTAAGAGTGTGTATAGACTTTTATGCAGAAATTAACAAGCTGATTCTAAAACTTATATTGAAAGATCCTGAATAACCAAAACAATTTTGAGGAAAAAAAAAAAGGTTGGAAGAATCTGACAACTAGCCTAAATATTTGCTATTAAGCTCCTATAATTAAGACAGTGTGGTAGGAGCATATAGCTAGGTGCAGAGAGCAACAGGAGAGAACTGAGAGTCCAACCACTGATCCATCAATCAATTTTCAACCAACGCGACAAGCTATGGTGAAAGGAGAGTCTTTTCAACAAACAATGCTGGAACAATTGGACATCCTTATTTTTTTAATGTATCATGATTCTTTCACCATATATAAGAAAAAAAAAAAAAAACAGACATAAAACTAAACTGGAGCTAAACCAAACAGTGAAACTCATTTAAAAAAAAAAAAAACACACAAGAGAAAAATGTCTGTGTTCCTGGATTAGGCAAAAAATGTTTTAAGTAACACCTAAAAACTCATAGACCATAAATGAAAAAAGAATTTATAAATTAGACTTTCACAAAATTGAAATCTGGTTTTAAAAGGCACTGTTTTTAAAATATGAAAGCAAAGCTACAGACTGGGAGAAAATATTTTCAAAACATTTATCTGATAAAAGACATTTCCAGAATATATAAAGAATGCTTATAACTTCATAATAAGAACAACAACTCAATTTTTTTAATGGGCAAAATATTTGAACAGGCACATTACCAAAAACAGATATATGAATAGCAGACAATCACACAGAAATGCACAATGTCATTGCTCACTAGAGAAGTGTGCCAGTCTTCTGAACTGCCATAACAAGTAACACATCAGGTGGCTTGAACAACAGAAATGTATTTTCTTACAGTTCTGGAGACTGGAAGTCCAAGATCAGGGTGCCAGAGAGTTAGCGTCTCCAGGGCGGCTCTCCCAGGTGGTCCCTTGCAGCAGCTCCCTCTTCACTGTGTCCCCACATTGGCTTTTTCTCTGTGTATGCATCTCCCTGGTATATTTCTTTCTTTCTTTTTTAATTTTTTTGAAGTATAATTGACATTTAACACTATATTAGTTTCATTTGGTTACATTGTGAACTGATCACCACAATAAATCGATTTAACATTTATCACCTTACATAATTATAAGCATGGGTTTTTTTCTGTGATGAGAACTTTTAAAATCTACTCTCTTAACAACTTTCAAATATGCAGTATGGTCTTATTAGCTATAGTTATCATGCTGTACCTTACATGCCTAGTACTTACTTATCTTATAATGGAAAGTTTGTAACTTTTGACTTCTTTCAGCCATCTCTCCCTCCTCTAACACCCACCCCATCTCTGACAGCAAGTTTGTTGTGTTTTTTGGGGGGAGGGATGGTTCTTTTATTTTCTGTCTCACAAATAATGAGATCATGTCATATTTGTCTTTCTCTGGCTTATTTCACTTAACATAATATGCTTAATGGCCATCCATGCTGTCACAAATAGTAAGATTTCATTCTTATTTATGGTTCAACCACATTCCATTATGTGTATGTGTGTATGTGACATTATCTTTATTCTATTCTTTATTCTGTTGTTGGACATTGATTGCTTTCATATGTCGGCTATCATACATGATGCATTGAACATAGGGTGCATATATCTCTTAAAGATAGTGTTTTCATATTCCTAGGTAAACACCCAGAAGTGAAATTGCTGGTTCATATGGTAGTTCTATTTTTAATCTTTTGCGGAATCTCCATACTGTTTTTCCGTAATGGCTACACGAATTTACGTTCCCACCAATAGTACACTTCACATCCTCACCAACACTTGGTATTTCTTGTCTTTTCTTTTTTAAGATTTTTTTCCCTTTTTTGGCCACACCACAGCATATGGGATCTTAGTTCACTGACTGGGATCGAACCCATGCAGTGGAAGCACAAAGTCCTAGCCACTGGACACCCAAAAATTCTCTTCTTTTCTTTTTGATAAAAGCCATCCTAGCAGAGCAAACATCTGAATCATAGGAAAAGCAAGAGAGTTCCAGAAAAACATCTACTTCTGCTTTATTCACTATACCAAAGCCTTGACTCTGAGGATCACAACAAACTGTGGAAAATTCTGAAAGAGATGGGAATACCAGACCACCTGACTTGCATCCTGAGAAATCTGTATGCAGGTCAAGAGGCAACAGCTAGAACTGGACATGAAACAGTAGACTGGTTACAAATAGAGAAAGGAGTACATCAAGGCCGTTTATTGACATCCTGCTTGTTTAACTTATATACAAAGTACATCATGAGAAATGCTGGGCTGGAGGAAGCACAAGCTGGAATCAAGATTGCCAGGAGAAATATCAATAACCTCAAATATGCAGATGATATCACCCTTATAGCAGAAAGTAAAAAAGAACTAAAGAGCCACTTGATGAAAGTGAAAGAGGACAGTGAAAATGTTGGCTTAAAACTACACATTCAAAAAACTAAGATCATGGCTTCTGGCCCCATCCCTTCATGGCAAATAGATGGGGAAACAATGGAAACTGTGGCTGACTTTATTTACTTGGGCTTCAAAATCACTGCAGATGGTGAGTGCAGCCATGAAATTAAAAGATGCTTGCTCCTTGGAAGAAAAGCTATGACCAACCTAGACAGCATATTAAAAAGCAGAGACATTTCTTTGCCAAAAAAGTTCCAACTTAGCGACTAAACCAACCAACAAACCAAGAAGTCAAGAAAACATAAATGATCACATGAATCAGGTCCAGCATCTTGGGGAAGCTGTCTACTTCTGATAGTCTTCTTCTTGTCCTTGTGTAGGTGTAGTGTCCTATGTTTGAGCATTGTTTTAAGGTGAGTGTGAGGCCAGCAGTCCTCATTAGAGACTAGTCCAGTGTAGGGGCATTTAGAAGCTGGAATTAGTCAGTCAGTTTCCCTATCAGTTAAGACTACCTGATAAGAAGTCCTTCCATCCAGGTTAGAGAAAGTCCTGTAAACCATATCCTTTCCAGTGTGCAGATTATGGGGCATACGATCTACATCCAAAGATAACTGAGATAAGCTTCAGAAACAAAGCTTAGAGTGCACTTTTAATGGTTCAATTAACTTGACATTAATAGCGCATACAGCAAAGAACTCTCTAGAAAGTTCAGTTCAGTCACTCAGTCTTGTCCCACCCCACGAATCACAGCACCAGGCCTCCCTGTCAATCACCAGCTCCCGGAGTTTACTAAACTCATGTCCATTGAGTTGGTCATGCCATCCAGCCATCTCATCCTCTGTCGTCCCCTTCTCCTCCTGCCCCCAGTCCCTCCCAGCATCAGGATCTTTTCCAATGAGTCAGTTCTTCACATCAGGTAGCCAAAGTATTGGAGTTTCAGCTTCAGCATCAGTGCTTCCAAGGAACACCCAGGACTGATCTCCTTCAGGACGGTCTGGTTGGATCTCCTTGCAGTCCAAGGGACTCTCAAGAGTCTTCCCCAACACCACAGTTCAAAAACATCAATTCTTCAGCCCTCAGCTTTCTTCACGGTCCAACTCTCACATCCATACATGACCACTGGAAAAACCATAGCCTTGACAAGACGGACCTTTGTTGGCAAAGTAATGTCTCTGCTTTTCCATATGCTATCTAGGTTGGTCATAACTTTCCCTCCAAGGAGTAAGCGTCTTTTATTTTCATGGCTGCATTCACCATCTGCAGTGATTTTGGAGCCCAAAAAAATAAACTGTGACAGTTTCCACTGTTTCCCCAACTATTTCCCATGAAGTGATGGGACCAGATGCCATGATCTTAGTTTTCTGAATGTTGAGCTTGAAGCCAACTTTTTCATTCTCCTCTTTCACTTTCTTCAAGAGGCTTTTTAGTTCCTTCCTCTTCACTTTCTGCCATAAGGGTGGTGTCATCTGCATATCTGAGGTTATTGATATTTCTCCCGGCAATCTTGACTCCAGCTTGTGCTTCTTCCAGCCCAGCGTTTCTCATGATGTACTCTGCATATAAGTTAAATAAGCAGGTTGACAATATACAGCCTTGACATATTCCTTTTCCTATTTGGAACCAGTCTGTTGTTCCATGTCCAGTTCTAACTGTTGCTTCCTGACCTGCATACAAGTTTCCCAAGAGGCAGGTCAGATAGTCTGGTATTCCCATCTCTTTAAGAATTTTTCATAGTTTATTGTGATCCACACAGTCAAAGGCTTTGGAATAGTCAATAAAGCAGAAATAGATGTTTTTCTGGAACTCTCTTGCTTTTTCAATGATATAGCAGATATTGGCAATTTGATCTCTGGTTCCTCTGCCTTTTCTAAAACCAGCTTGAACATCTGGAAGTTCACAGTTCATGTATTGCTGAAGCCTGGCTTGGACAATTTTGAGCATTACTTTACTAGCATGTGAGATGAGTGCAATTGTGTGGTAGTTTGAGCATTCTTTGGGATTGGAATGAAAACTGACCTTTTCCAGTCCTGTGGCCACTGCTGAGTTTTCCAAATTTGCTGGCATATTGAGTGCAGCACTTTCACAGCATCATCTTTCAGGATTTGAAATAGCTCAATGGGAATTCCATCACCTTCACTAGCTTTGTTTGTCGTGATGCTTTCTAAGGCGCACTTAACTTCACATTCCAGGATGTCTGGCTCTAGGTGAGTGATCACACCGTCCTGATTATTTGGGTCGTGAAGATCTTTTTTTGTACAGTTCTTCTGTGTATTCTTGCCACCTTTTAATATCTTCTGCTTCTGTTAGGTCCATACCATTTCTGTCCTTTATTGAGCCCATCTTTGCATGAAATGTTCCCTTGGTATCTCTAATTTTCTTGAAGAGATCTCTAGTCTTTCCCATTCTGTTGTTTTCCTCTATTTCTTTGCATTGATCACTGAGGAAGGCTTTCTTATCTCTCCTGGTTATTCTTTGGAACTCTGCATTCAAAGGGGAATATCTTTCATTTTCTTCTTTGCTTTTTGTTTCTCATCTTTTCACAGGTATTTGTAAGGCCTCCTCAGACAACCATTTTGCCTTTTTGCATTTCTTTTCCATTGGGGATGGTCTTGATCCCTGTCTCCTGTACAATGTCATGAACCTCCATCCATAGTTCATCAGGCTCTCTGTCTATCAGATCTAGTCCCTTAAATCTATTTCTTACTTCCACTGTATAATTATAAGGGGTTTGACTTAGGTCATACCTGAATGGTCTAGTGGTTTTCCCTATTTTCTTCAGTTTAAGTCTGAATTTGGCAATAAGGAGTTCATGATCTGAGCCACAGTCAGCTCCTAGTCTTGTTTTTGCTGACTGTATAGAGCTTCTCCATCTTTGGCTGCAAAGAATATAATCAATCCGATTTCGGTGTTGGCCATCTGGTGATGTCCGTGTGTAGAGTCTTACCTTGTGTTGTTGGAAGATGATGCTTGCTATGACAAGTGCATTCTCTGGGCAAAACTCTACTAGCCTTTGCCCTGCTTCATTCTGTACTCCAAGGCCAAATTTTCCTGTTACTCCAGGTGTTTCTTGACTTCCTACTTTTGCATTCCAGTCCCCTATAATGAAAAGGACATCTGTTTTGGGTGTTAGTTCTAAAAGGTCTTGTAGGTCTTCATAGAACCATTCGACTTCAGCTTCTTCAGTGTTACTGGTTGGGGCATAGGCTTGGATTACCGTGATATTGAATGGTTTGCCTTGGAAATGAACAGAGATCATTCTGTCTTTTTTGAGATTGCATCCAAGTACTGCATTTCAGACTCTTTTGTTGACTATGATGGTTACTCCATTTCTTCTAAGGGATTCCTGCCCCCACTAGTAGATATAATGGTTATCTGAGTTAAATTCCCCCATTCCAGTCCATTTTAGTTCACTGATTCCTACAACATTGTTGTTCACTCTTGCCATCTCCTGTTTGACCACTTCCAATTTGCCTTGATTCATGGACCTAACATTCCAGGTTCCTATGCAATATTGCTCTTTACAGCATCAGACCTTGCTTCTATCACCAGTCACATCCACAACTGGGTATTGTTTTTGCTTTGGCTCCATCCCTTCATTCTTTCTGGAGTTATTTCTCCACTGATCTCCAGTAGTATATTGGGCACTACCGACCTGGGGAGTTTCTCTTTCGGTATCCTATCATTTTGCCTTTTCATACTGTTCATGGGGTTGTCAAGGCAAGAATACTGAAGTGGTTTGCCATTCCCTTCTCCAGTGGACCACATTCTGTCAGACCTCTCCACCATGACCCATCTGTCTTGGGTGGCCCCACACGGCATGGCTTAGTTTCACTGACTTAGACAAGGCTGCGGTCCTGTGATCAGATTGGCTAGTTTTCTGTGATTATGGTTTCAGTGTTTCTGCCCTCTGATGCCCTCTCACAACACCTACCATCTTACTTGAGTTTCTCTTACCTTGGACGTGGGGTATCTCTTCTCGGCTGCTCCAGCAAAGTGCAGCCACTGCTCCTTACCTTGGACGAGGGGGATCTCCTCAATTTGAACATGGGGTAGCTCTCTTGGCCCTCCTTCACCCGCTCAGCCACTGCTCCATGCCTCCATTCACAAAACTGAGTTTTAACATTCATTGAAACAACTTTTTCTCTCTCAAATTATACTCATTTCCACCAAATATACTCAAATTAACACTAATTTGTTGCAAAATAAGCTGGTCTCAAAAAAATCCTTGGACTGATAATGTATATAACCATAACTGATCATAGGCCTTTTTTGCTTTGCTGAAACTTTTTTAAAGAATCTCAGACTGAACTTTAAAAAAATACAAAAGCTTCTCAGAACTAGGAAAGTTATGGCAAAGGCTTATCACGGGTTTAGCCTAACGGGTCTAGGTGAATTCCTCCCTTCTTAAGGTCCTCAAAATACCTGGAGACTTGTGTACTGATGAGGTAAGCCTTCCTTCCCAAGTTATCTGATAAAGCTGCTGGAAACCTAAGAGTTTATAATCTCTGGAGGGAGTGATAGAAAAAAAAAAGACAAGTGTTTCTGTTTACAAAAATTTAATTTACCAAGTTACTTTTAAGTCATAATTAGTTTGAAGGGAAGGTTTCCTTGTGCCTGTAAAACACAGATTCAAACTAGCAATTTTTCAGACAAAAACCGTAAAAATTATAAGCATATTCACTAGTTCATTCAGTCCTTTTGTTAATCTTTGTGAAACCATCAGATTTCCCATTAGAACCCTTTAATTTCTTACCCAGTTCAGCATTATGGTCTGAAAGTCAGAAACTTGTATTTATCCAAAAGTCCTTTCTATAAATTTTCTTTAAGAGGAATCATTTTTACAAATGCCCATCAGAATAAAACCATAACTCTCTGTAATGACAAAAGACTTAAGGCATGCTTAAAATCTGAAACTTTGTTACTGCTGTGACAACACTTTATGTTAGTAACTAGAGTTATGACTGATAATATTTTATCAGAACATATCAGAATTTTAGAAACTCCATATAATTTCTAAGATATCTATATTAGTAACATTTACCATACTATATAACCTGAGGAGATTTATAACTCATTTGACAATACTTTCCAGGCAATTCAACATACCAAATGAATCTAATTACATTAATATCTATCTTTGGGACGTTTCAGAGGCCCTTTGAAGCATTCCAGAGTCAGAGTTCAAAACGATTTCATTAGAATGTGATTCTTAGGAAGTTTTGTTAAAGAATATTGAAAGGATTTAGAACACTCAGTCAGCTAGGATCATATGTCACTTGTGAAACAATAGTTATTCACTTAGCCAAAGTAGCAATAAAAGATTTCAAAGGCAGATACAGAACAGATATTTAAGAGGTAAAGAGACTTAAAATCTGTTATCATAAGCAGCTCCACATGTGAAGAAAGCTTGTACCATTTACATATAAAAAAGTTAAATTCAAGTTTTGTATCAGTTTATTTTAAATTCATTTACTCATTTAAATTTATTTTAATCTTAGTCAAAATTGACTGTGCACAAAACTCATTTTCTCAGGGTCCACTTTCTACAAATTTTTTATTGCTTTCTTTATTCATAATTTTATTTTTCCATTCAGAAAAGACACCTGTAAGTCAGACCTACTTCCTTTTCCCTTTACAAATTGCAATTCCATTCCTCATAACTTCTTTTCTAAAAAGACACATCCTACTTCCTTGAGCAACCATGAACTGTCCTTTATATTAGCATTTGTAGATTGGTGAACATAAATACCAGTTGCAATTTCTAAAAACATTTGCTTTCCTATACAAAACATCTCAGGATGGCACCAAACATTATTCATTAATAGTTCAAAATCTCTTTAGTTTCTCTGTAAGAGGAAGCTAGTGTTCAGTAAGTGATGTTTCAGAATGTTATTTTATTTGGAATGACCTATCTATTCAATAAACTTCCATTACTCAGTTTAGAACAACCCTTGGAAATTCAAGTTACCCACTGATGAAAGAAATCAAAGAGGACACAAACAAATGGAGAAACATACCGTGTTCATGGATTGGAAGAATCAATATTGTCAAAATGGCTATTCTACCCAAAGCAATCTATAGATTCAATGCAATCCCTATCAAGCTACCAACGGTATTTTTCACAGAACTAGAACAAATAATTTCACAATTTGTATGGAAATACAAAAAACCTCGAATAGCCAAAGTAATCTTGAGAAAGAAGAATGGAACTGGAGGAATCAACCTGCCTGACTTCAGACTCTACTACAAAGCCACAATCATCAAGACAGTATGGTACTGGCACAAAGACAGAAATATAGACCAATGGAACAGAATAGAAAGCCCAGAGATAAATCCACATACCTACGGACACCTTCTCTTCTACAAAGGAGGCAAGGATATACAATGGAAAAAAGACAACCTCTTTAACAAGTGGTGCTGGGAAACCACTTGTAAAAGAATGAAACTAGAACACTTTCTAACACCATACACAAAAATAAACTCAAAATGGATTAAAGATCTAAATGTAAGACCAGAAACTATAAAACTCCTAGAGGAGAACATAGGCAACACACTCTCCGACATAAATCACAGCAAGATCCTCTATGACCCACCTCCCAGAATATTGGAAATAAAAGCAAAAATAAGCAAATGGGACCTAATGAAACTTAAAAGCTTTTGCACTACAAAGGAAACTATAAGTAAGGTGAAAAGACAGCCCTCAGATTGGGAGAAAATAATAGCAAACGAAGAAACAGACAAAGGATTAATCTCAAAAATATACAAGCAACTCTTGAAGCTCAATTCCAGAAAAATAAATGACCCAATTCAAAAATGGGCCAAAGAACTAAACAGACATTTCTCCAAAGAAGACATACAAACAAACACATGAAAAGATGCTCAACATCACTCATTATTAGAGAAATGCAAATCAAAACCACAATGAGGTACCATTACATGCCAGTCAGGATGGCTGCTATCCAAAAGTCTACAAGCAATAAATGCTGGAGAGGGTGTGGAGAAAAGGGAACCCTCTTACACTGTTGGTGGGAATGCAAACTAGTACAGCCACTATGGAAAACAGTGTGGAGATTTCTTAAAAAACTGGAAATAGAACTGCCATATCACCCAGCAATACCACTCCTGGGCATACACACTGAGGAAACCAGATCTGAAAGAGACACGTGCACCCCAATGTTCATCACAGCACTGTTTATAATAGCCAGGACATGGAAGCAACCTAGATGCCCATCAGCAGACGAATGGATAAGGAAGCTGTGGTACATATACACCATGGAATATTACTCAGCCGTTAAAAAGAATTCATTTGAATCAGTCCTAATGAGATGGATGAAACTGGAGTCCATTATACAGAGTGAAGTAAGCCAGAAAGATAAAGAACATTACAGCATACTAACACATATATATGGAATTTAGAAAGATGGTAACAATAACCCTATATGCAAAACAGAAAAAGAGACACAGAAGTACAGAACAGACTTTTGAACTCTGTGGGAGAAGATGAGGGTGGGATGTTTCAAAAGAACAGCATGTATATTATCTATGGTGAAACAGGTCACCAGCCCAGGTGGGATGCATGAGACAAGAGCTTGGGCCTGGTGCACTGGGAAGACCCAGAGGAATCGGGTGGAGAGGGAGGTGGGAGGGGGGACCGGGATGGGGAATACGTGTAACTCTATGGCTGGTTCATATCAATGTATGACAAAACCCACTGAAATGTTGTGAAGTAATTATCCTCCAACTAATAAAAAAAATAAAAATAAAAAAGAAAATACATATAACCAAAAAAAAAAAAAAGAAATTCAAGTTACCCAAATCTGGAGAGACTATTTTAGACAGACATTCCTAAAGTATAATTATACTTAATAGAGTTTATCTAAAAACTCCTGTCTCATTTGTGTTTTCTTTCCCTAAAAGTTTCTTCACTCAAGTTAACTTCCTTACTGACAAACTTGTAACAGACATAACATATTAAACCTAGGCACAACTAAAATGTTATGCTTAATATTAGTGACTCTTAGAGGTGTCTACATTAAGTAAATCAACAAACAAATGCTAAATACGAGACAATTAATACTGAACATTTACCAGTTCATGTGAACCTGAAATTCATTTAGGTTCATTTCTCTTGTATTTAGAATTGTTGGATTTGTAAGCTCACTTACTCTTCTTAGCTCATTTACAAATTAACCTCAGTAATATATTCCAAACACAAAGACACATACTGAAAGTGAAAGTCACTCAGTCATGTCCAACTCTTTGCGACCCCGTGGACTGTATAGTCCCTGGAATTCTCCAGGCTAGAATACTGGAATGGTAGCCTTTCCCTTCTCCAGGGGATATTCCCAAGCCAGGGATCGAGCCCAGGTCTCCAACATGCAGGCGGAATCTTTACTAGCTGGGCCACAAGGGAAGCCCAAGAATACTGGGTAGCCTATCCCTTCTCCAGCAGATCTTCCCGACCCAGGAATCAAACTGGGGTCTCCTGCATTGCAGGCTGATTCTTTACCAACTGAACTATGAGAGAAGCCCTTTTAGGCTTTCCCTTCTCCAGGGGATCTTCCCAACCCAGGGATTGAACCCAGGTCTCCCACATAGACACACACATATCCATACAGAATGTGAGATCTAGTTTCATTTTCTACACTTAGCCATAAATCAGATATCACAGTATAAAATATACTAATTGTAAATCACAGTTGGAATAATTTTAAAAGGCTTCGTTCCCATTTTATTTCCTTTTGTTTCAGGGATTCAGTTCAGTTCAGTTCAGTTGCTCAGTTGTGTCTGACTCTTTGCTATCCCATGAACTGCAGCACTCCAGGATTCCCTGTCCATTACTAGCTCTCAGAACTTGCTCAAACTCATGTCCATCAAGTCGGTGATGCCATCCAACCATCTCATCCTCTGTCATCCCCTTCTCCTCCTGCGTTCAATCTTTCCCAGCATCAGGGTCTTTTCTAATGAGACAGTTCTTCGCATCAGGTGGCCAAATATTGGAGTTTAAGCTTCAGCATCAGTCCTTCCAATGAATATTCAGGACTGATTTCATGTAGGATTGATTGGTTTGATCTCCTTGCAGTCCAAGGACTCTCAAGTGTCTTCTCCAACACCGCAGTTCAAAAGCATCAATTCTTCAGTGCTCAGCTTTCTTTATAGTCCAACTCTCACATCCATACATAACTACTGGAAAAACCATAGCTTTGACTAGATGGACCTTTGCTGGCAAAGTAATGTCTCTGCTTTTTGATATGATGTCTAGGTTGACCATAACTTTTCTTCCAAGGAACAAGCATCTTTTAATTTCATGGCTGCATTCACCATCCACAGTGATTTTGAAGCCTAAGAAAATAAAGTCTGTCACTGTTTCTATTGTATCCCCATCTATTAACCATGAAGTGATGGGCCCAGATGCCATGATCTTAGTTTTCTGAATGTTGAGCTTTAAGCCAACTTTTCCACTCTCCTCTTTCACTTTCTTCAAGAGGCACTTTAGTTCTTCTTTGCTTTCTGCCAGGGAGATATCATCTGCATATCTGAGGTTATTGATATTTCTCCCAGCAATCTTGATTCCAGCTTGTGTTCATCCAGCCCAGCATTTCTCATGATGTACTCTGCATATAAGTTAAATAAACAGGGTGACAGTATACAGCTTTGATGTACTCCTTTCCCAATTTGGATCCAGTCTGTTGTTTGATGTCCAATTCTAATTGTTGCTTCCTGACCTGCATACATTTTTCTCAAGAGACAGGTCAGGTGGTCTGGCATTCCCATCTCTTAAAAAATTTTCCACAGTTTGTTGTGATCACACAAAGGCTTTGGTGTAGTCAGTAAAGCAGAAGTAGATATTTTTCTGGAACTTTCTCACTTTTTCTATGATCCAACGGATGTTGGCAATTTGATCTCTGGTTCCTCTGCCTTTTATAAATCCAGCTTAAACATCTGGAAGTGTATGGTTTCTGTACTGCTGAGCCGAGAGGAGCGACTCCACGTTCAAGGTCAGGAGGGGCAGCTGTGAGAAGATACCCCTCATCCAAGGTAAGGAGCAGTGGCTGCACTTTGCTGGAGCAGCCGTGAAGAGATATCCCACGTCCAAGGTAAGAGAAACCCAAGTAAGACAGTAGGTGTTGAGAGAGGGCATCAAAGGGGAGGCACACTGAAACCATAATCACAGAAAACTAGCCAATCTGATCACAGGACCGCAGCCTTGTCTAACTCAATGAAACTAAGCCATGCCGTGTGGGGCCACCCAAGATGGACAGGTCATGGTGGAGAGGTCTGACAGAATGTGGTCCACTGGAGAAGGGAATGGCAAACCACTTCTTGCCTTGACAACCCCATGAACAGTATGAAAAGGCAAAATGATAGGATACTGAAAGAGAAACTCCCCAGGTTGGTAGGTGCCCAATATACTACTGGAGATCAGTGGAGAAATAACTCCAGAAAGAATGAAGGGATGGAGCCAAAGCAAAAACAATACCCAGTTGTGGATGTGACTGGTGATAGAAGCAAGGTCTGATGCTGTAAAGAGCAATATTGCATAGGAACCTGGAATGTTAAGTCCATGAATCAAGGCAAATTGGAAGTGGTCAAATAGGAGATGGCATGAGTGAATGTCAACATTCTAGGAATCAGTGAACTAAAATGGACTGGAATGGGTGAATTTAACTCAGATAACCATTAAATCTACTAGTGGGGGCAGGAATCCCTTAGAAGAAATGGAGTAGCCATCATAGTCAACAAAAGAGTCCAAAATGCAGTACTTGGATGCAATCTCAAAAACGACAGAATGATCTCTGTTCGTTTCCAAGGCAAACCATTCAATATCACGGTAATCCAAGCCTATGCCCCAACCAGTAATGCTGAAGAAGCTGAAGTTGAACGGTTCTATGAAACCTACAAGACCTTTTAGAACTAACACCCAAAACAGATGTCCTTTTCTTTATAGGGGACTGGAATGCTAAAGTAGGAAGTCAAGAAACACCTAGAGCAACAGGAAAATTTGGCCTTGGAGTACAGAATGAAGCAGGGCAAAGGCTAATAGAGTTTCGCCAAGAGAACGCACTGGTCATAGCAAACACCCTCTTCCAACAACACAAGAGAAGACTCTACACATGGACATCACCAGATGGCCAACACCGAAATCAGATTGATTATATTCTTTGCAACCAAAGACGGAAAAGCTCTATACAGTCAGCAAAAACAAGACTAGGAGCTGACTGTGGCTCAGATCATGAACTCCTTATTGCCAACTTCAGACTTAAACTAAAGAGAGTACGGATAACCACTAGACCATTCAGGTATGACCTAAGTCAAACCCCTTATAATTATACAGTGGAAGTGAGAAATAGATTTAAGGGACTAGATCTGATAGACAGAGAGCCTGATAAACTATGGATGGAGGTTCATGACATTGTACAAGAGACAGGGATCAAGACCATCCCCATGGAAAAGAAAGCAAAAAGGCAAAATGGTTGTCTGAGGAGGCCTTACAAATACCTGTGAAAAGATGAGAAGCAAAAATCAAAGAAGAAAAAGAAAGATATTCCCCTTTGAATGCAGAGTTCCAAAGAATAGCCAGGAGAGATAAGAAAGCCTTCCTCAGTGATCAATGCAAAGAAATAGAGGAAAACAATAGAATGGGAAAGACTAGAGGTCTCTTCAAGAAAATTAGAGATACCAAGGGAACATTTCATGCAAAGATGGGCTCAATAAAGGACAGAAATGGTATGGATGTAACAGAAGCAGAAGATATTAAGAAGAGGTGGCAAGAATACACAGAAGAACTGTACAAAAAAAGATCTTCACAACCCAGATAATTATGATGGTGTAATCACTCACCTAGAGCCAGACATCCTGGATTGTGAAGTCAAGTGGGCCTTAGAAAGCATCACTACGAACAAAGCTAGTGGATGTGATGGAATTCCCATTAAGCTATTTCAAATCCTGAAAGATGATGCTGTGAAAATGTTACACTCAATATGCCAGCAAATTTGGAAAACTCAGCAGTGGCCACAGGACTGGAAAAGGTCAGTTTTCATTCCTATCCCTAAGAAAGGCAATCCCAAAGAATGCTCAAACTACCACACAATTGCACTCATCTCACACGCTAGTAAAGTAATGCTCAAAATTCTCCAAGCCAGGCTTCAGCAATACGTGAACCGAGAACTTCCAGATGTTCAAGCTGGCTTTAGAAAGGCAGAGGAACCAGAGATCAAATTGCCAATATCTGCTGGATCATTGAAAAAGCATGAGAGTTCCAAACAAACATCTATTTCTGCTTAATTGACTATGCCAAAGCCTTCGACTGTGTGGATCACAATAAACTGTGGAAAATTCTGAAGGAGATGGGAATACCAGACCACGTGACCTGCCTCTTGAGAAACCTGTATGCAGGTCAGGAAGCAACAGTTAGAACTGGACATGGAACAACAGACTGGTTCCAAATAGGAAAAGGAGTACGTCAAGGCTGTATACTGTCACCCTGCTTATTTAACTTATATGCAGAGTACATCATGAGAAACGCTGGGCTGGAAGAAGCACAAGCTGGAATCAAGATTGCTGGGAGAAATATCAATAACCTCAGATATGCAGATGGCACCACCCTTATGGCTGAAAGTGAAGAGGAACTGAAAAGCCTCTGGATGAAAGTGAAAGAGAAGAGTGAAAAAGTTGGCGTAAAGCTCAACATTCAGAAAACTAAGATCATGGCATCTGGTCCCATCACCTCATGGGAAATAGATGGGGAGACAGTAGAAACAGTGGCAGACTTTATTTTTTTGGGCTCCAAAATCGCTGCGGATGGTGACTACAGCCATGTAATTAAAAGATGCTTACTCCTTGGAAGGAAAGTTATGACCAACCTAGATAGCATATTAAAAAGCAGAGACATTACTTTGCCAACAAAGGTCCGTCTTGTCAAGGCTATGGTTTTTCCAGTGGTCATGTATGGATGTGAGAGTCGGACTGTGAAGAAAGCTGAACGCCGAACAGTTGATGCTTTTTTTTTTTTTTTTAATTTTTTATTAGTTGGAGGCTAATTACTTCACAACATTTCAGTGGGTTTTGTCATACATTGATATGAATCAGCCATAGATTTACACGTATTCCCCATCCCGGTCCCCCCTCCCACCTCCCTCTCCACCTGATTCCTCTGGGTCTTCCCAGTGCACCAGGCCCGAGCACTTGTCTCATGCATCCCACCTGGGCTGGGGATCTGTTTCACCATAGATAGTATACATGCTCTTCTTTTGAAACATCCCACCCTCACATTCTCCCACAGAGTTCAATAGTCTGTTCTGTATTTCTGTGTCTCTTTTTCTGTTTTGCATATAGGGTTATCGTTACCATCTTTCTAAATTCCATATATATGCGTTAGTATGCTGTAATGTTCTTTATCTTTCTGGCTTACTTCACTCTGTATAAGGGGCTCCAGTTTCATCCATCTCATTAGTACTGGTTCAAATGAATTCTTTTTAACGGCTGAGTAATATTCCATGGTGTATATGTACCACAGCTTCCTTATCCATTCATCTGCTGATGGGCATCTAGGTTGCTTCCATGTCCTGGCTATTATAAACAGTGCTGCGATGAACATTGGGGTGCACGTGTCTCTTTCAGATCTGGTTTCCTCAGTGTGTATGCCCAGAAGTGGGATTGCTGGGTGATATGGCAGTTCTATTTCCAGTTTTTTAAGAAATCGCCACACTGTTTTCCATAGCGGCTGTACTAGCTTGCATTTCCACCAACAGTGTAAGAGGGTTCCCTTTTCTCCACACCCTCTCCAGCATTTATTGCTTGTAGACTTTTGGATAGCAGCCATCCTGACTGGCGTGTAATGGTACCTCATTGTGGTTTTGATTTGCATTTCTCTGATAATGAGTGATGTTGAGCATCTTTTCATGTGTTTGTTAGCCATCTGCATGTCTTCTTTGGAGAAATGTCTGTTTAGTTCTTTGGCCCATTTTTGAATTGGGTCATTTATTTTTCTGGAATTGAGCCGCAGGAGTTGCTTGTATATTTTTGAGATTAATCCTTTGTCTGTTTCTTCATTTGCTATTATTTTCTCCCAATCTGAGGGCTGTCTTTTCACCTTACTTATAGTTTCCTTTGTAGTGCAAAAGCTTTTAAGTTTCATTAGGTCCCATTTGTTTAGTTTTGCTTTTATTTCCAATATTCTGGGAGGTGGGTCATAGAGGATCTTGCTGTGATTTATGTCGGAGAGTGTTTTGCCTATGTTCTCCTCTAGGAGTTTTATAGTTTCTGGTCTTACATTTAGATCTTTAATCCATTTTGAGTTTATTTTTGTGTATGGTGTTAGAAAGTGTTCTAGTTTCATTCTTTTACAAGTGGTTGACCAGCTTTCCCAGCACCACTTGTTGAAGACGTTGTCTTTTTTCCATTGTATAGCCTTGCCTCCTTTGTCAAAGATAAGGTGTCCATAGGTGCGTGGATTTATCTCTGGGCTTTCTATTTCATTCCATTGATCTATATTTCTGTCTTTGTGCCAGTACCATACTGTCTTGATGACTGTGGCTTTGTAGTAGAGTCTGAAGTCAGGCAGGTTGATTCCTCCAGTTCCATTCTTCTTTCTCAGGATTACTTTGGCTATTCGAGGTTTTTTGTATTTCCATACAAATTGTGAAATTATTTGTTCTAGTTCTGTGAAAAATACCATTGGTAGCTTGATAGGGATTGCATTGAATCTATAGATTGCTTTGGGTAGAATAGCCATTTTGACAATATTGATTCTTCCAATCCATGAACACGGTATGTTTCTCCATCTGTTTGTGTCCTCTTTGATTTCTTTCATCAGTGTTTTATAGTTTTCTATGTATAGGTCTTTTGTTTCTTTAGGTAGATATACTCCTAAGTATTTTATTCTTTTTGTTGCAATGGTGAATGGTATTGTTTCCATAATTTCTCTTTCTGTTTTTTCATTGTTAGTATATAGGAATGCAAGGGATTTCTGTGTGTTAATTTTATATCCTGCAACTTTACTATATTCATTGATTAGCTCTAGTAATTTTCTGGTAGAGTCTTTAGGGTTTTCTATGTAGAGGATCATGTCATCTGCAAACAGTGAGAGTTTCACTTCTTCTTTTCCTATCTGGATTCCTTTTACTTCTTTTTCTGCTCTGATTGCTGTGGCCAAAACTTCCAACACTATGTTGAATAGTAGTGGTGAGAGTGGGCACCCTTGTCTTGTTCCTGATTTCAGGGGAAATGCTTTCAATTTTTCACCATTGAGGGTGATGCTTGCTGTGGGTTTGTCATATATAGCTTTTATTATGTTGAGGTATGTTCCTTCTATTCCTGCTTTCTGGAGAGTTTTAATCATAAATGAGTGTTGAATTTTGTCACAGGCTTTCTCTGCATCTATTGAGATAATCATATGGTTTTTATCTTTCAATTTGTTAATGTGGTGTATTACATTGATTGATTTGTGGATATTAAAGAATCCTTGCATTCCTGGGATAAAGCCCACTTGGTCGTGGTGTATGATTTTTTTAATATGTTGTTGGATTCTGTTTGCTAGAATTTTGTTAAGGATTTTTGCATCTATGTTCATCAGTGATATTGGTCTGTAGTTTTCTTTTTTTGTGGCATCTTTGTCTGATTTTGGAATTAGGGTGATGGTGGCCTCATAGAATGAGTTTGGAAGCTTACCTTCTTCTGCAATTTTCTGGAAGAGTTTGAGTAAGATAGGTGTTAGCTCTTCTCTAAATTTTTGGTAGAATTCAGCTGTGAAGCCATCTGGTCCTGGGCTTTTGTTTGCTGGAAGATTTTTGATGACAGTTTCGATTTCCTTGCTTGTGATGGGTCTGTTAAGATCTTCTATTTCTTCCTGGTTCAGTTTTGGAAGGTTATACTTTTCTAAGAATTTGTCCATTTCATCCAAGTTGTCCATTTTATTGGCATAGAGCTGCTGGTAGTAGTCTCATGATCCTTTGTATTCCAGTGTTGTCTGTTGTGATCTCTCCATTTTCATTTCTAATTTTGTTGATTTGGTTCTTCTCTGTTTGTTTCTTAATGAGTCTTGCTAATGGTTTGTCAATTTTGTTTATTTTTTCAAAAAAACAGCTTTTAGCTTTGTTGATTTTTGCTATGGTCTCTTTAGTTTCTTTTGCATTTATTTCTGCCCTAATTTTAAAGATTTCTTTCCTTCTGCTAACCCTGGGGTTCTTCATTTCTTCCTTCTCTAATTGCTTTAGGTGTAGAGTGAGGTTATTTATTTGGTTTTTTTCTTGTTTCTTGATATAAGCCTGTAATGCTATGAACCTTCCCCTAAGCACTGCTTTTACAGTGTCCCATAGGTTTTGGGTTGTTGTGTTTTCATTTTCATTCATTTCTATACATATTTTGATTTCTTTTTTGATTTCTTCTATGATTTGTTGGTTATTCAGAAGCATGTTATTTAGCCTCCATATGTTTGAAGTTTTAACAATTTTTTTCCTGTAATTGAGATCTAATCTTACTGCACTGTGGTCAGAAAAGATGACTGGAATGATTTCAATCTTTTTGAATTTTCCAAGACCAGATTTATGGCCCAGGATGTGATCTATTCTGGAGAAGGTTCCGTGTGCACTTGAGAAAAAGGTGAAGTTGATTGTTTTGGGGTGAAATGTCCTATAGATATCAATTAGGTCTAGCTGGTCCATTGTGTCATTCAAGGTTTGTGTTTCCTTGTTAATTTTCTGTTTAGTTGATCTATTCATAGGTGTGAGTGGGGTATTAAAGTCTCCCGCTATTATTGTGTTACTATTAATTTCCTCTTTCATACTCGTTGGTGTTTGCCGTACATATTGCAGTGCTCCTATGTTGGGTGCATATATATTTATAATTGTTATATCTTCTTCTTTGATTGATCCTTTGATCATTATGTAGTGTCCTTCTTTGTCTCTTTTCACATCCTTTATTTGAAAGTCTATTTTATCTGATATGAGTATTGCGACTCCTGCTTTCTTTTGGTCTCCGTTTGCATGAAATATTTTTTTCCAGCCCTTCACTTTCAGTCTGTATGTGTCTCTTGTTTTGAGGTGGGTCTCTTGTAGACAGCATATATAGGGGTCCTGTTTTTGTATCCATTCAGCCAATCTTTGTCTTTTGGTTGGGGCATTCAACCCATTTACATTTAGGGTAATTATTGATAGGTGTGGTCCCGTTGCCATTTACTTTGTTGTTTTGGGTTCACGTTTATACAACCTTTCTGCATTTCCTGTCTAGAGAAGATCCTTTAGCATTTGTTGAAGAGCTGGTTTGGTGGTGCTGAATTCTCTCAGCTTTTGCTTGTCTGTAAAGCTTTTAAGTTCTCCTTCATATCTGAATGAGATCCTTGCTGGATACAGTAATCTAGGTTGTAGGTTATTCTCTTTCATTACTTTCAGTACGTCCTGCCATTCCCTTCTGGCCTGGAGGGTTTCTATTGATAGATCAGCTGTTATCCTTATGGGAATCCCTTTGTGTGTTATTTGTTGTTTCTCCCTTGCTGCTTTTAATATTTGTTCTTTGTGTTTGATCTTTGTTAATTTGATTAATATGTGTCTTGGGGTGTTTCGCCTTGGGTTTATCCTGTTTGGGACTCTCTGGGTTTCTTGGACTTGGGTGGCTATTTCCTTCCCCATTTTAGGGAAGTTTTCAGCTATTATCTCCTCGAGTATTTTCTCATGGCCTTTCTTTTTGTCTTCTTCTTCTGGGAGTCCTGTGATTCGAATGTTGGGGCGTTTCACGTTGTCCCAGAGGTCCCTGAGGTTGTCGTCATTTCTTTTGATCCTTTTTTCTTTTTTCCTCTCTGCTTCATTTATTTCCACCATTTTATCTTCTACCTCACTTATCCTATCTTCTGCCTCCGTTATTCTACTCTTGGTCCCCTCCAAAGTGTTTTTGATCTCATTCATTGCATTATTCATTTTTAATTGAGTCTTTTTTGTTTCTTCTAGGTCTTTATTAAACATTTCTTGTATCTTTTCAATTTTTGTTTCCAGGCTATTTATCTGTAACTCCATTTTGTTTTCAAGATTTTGGATCATTTTTATTATCATTATTCTAAATTCTTTTTCAGGTAAATTCCCTATCTCCTCCTCTTTTGTTTGAGTTGGTGGGCATTTTTCATGTTCCTTTACCTGTTGGGTATTTCTTTGCCTTTTCATCTTGTTTAGATTGCTGTGTCTGGAGTGGGCTTTCTGTATTCTGGAGGTCTGTGGTTCCCTTTTATTGTGGAAGATTTACCCAGTGGGTGGGGTTAGACGATTGGCTTGTCAAGGTTTCCTGGTTAGGGAAGCTTGCGTCAGTGTTCTGGTGCGTGGAACTTGATTTCTTCTCTTTGGAGAGCATTAGAGTGCCCAGTAATGAGTTTTGAGATGGGTCTATGTGTTAGGTGTGACCTTGGGCAGCCTGTATGTTGACGTTCAGGGCTATGTTCCTGCGTTGCTGGAGAATTTGCGTGGTATGTCTTGCTCTATAACTTATTGGCTCTTGGGTGGTGGTTGGTTTCAGTGTAGGTATGGAGGCTTTTGGACGGTCACTTATTACTTAAAGTTCCATGTAGTCAGGAGTTTTCTGGTGTTCTCAGGATTTGGGCTTAAGTCTCCTGCCTCTGGATTTCAGTTTTATTCTTCCTGTAGTCTCAGGACTTCTCCAGCTATACAGCACTGATAAGAAAACTTCTAGGTTAATGGCGAAAAGATTCTCCCCTGTTAGGCATACCCAGAGAGGTTCACAGAGTTACATGAAGAAGAGGAGAGGGAGGAGGGAGATAGAGATGAGCAGGAGGAGAAAAAGGGGGACTCAAGAGGAGAGAGACAGATCTACGCAGCTGTCTGTTCCCAGAGTGTTCTCCGTAGCCCAGTCACCTACAAAGATTCACAGAATTGGATTGGGAAGAGAAGGGCAAAGGAGGAAATAGAGGTGTTCTGAGGTAGAAAACAGAGAGTCAAGATTGGGAGAGAATAATCTTCGGTTTAAAAATAGGGCTTCTCTTCTTTGTTTTTTTTTTTTTTTGTAAGGTTATAGTGTGTTGAAAATGAAAATTAAGGAGTAGTAGAGGAGTACTAGAGGACTTTAAAAGAAATAAGAGGAAAAGAAAAATAGAAAATAGAAGATAAAAAGGAAAGAAAAAGAAAAAAAAAAGAAGAAAAAAGAAAAAAAAAAAAGAAAGAAAAAAAAATTTTTTTTTCCCCCCTAATTAAAAAAATCGTAAAAATCTATGAAAATGAAAGTTAAGGAGTAATGGGGGAGCAATAGGGGATTTTAAAGGAAAATAAAAGAGAAAAAATTAAAAATAAAAAAAAGAAAAAGAAAAAAAAGAGAAAAAAGTAAAATTATATCTAGGAGTTTCTCTAGAGCTGTTGCGGTCAGTGTGGGTTCGGCTCAGTTTCAGATAGCTCCTCGTTCCAGCTTACACTTCTCGGTATCTACAGGCCCCTTACGGTGTAGTCGGTGTTTTCTAGAGGGATTTTAATCTGTTGCACCAGTCCCTTCTGAAGCGGTTCCCTTTGTTTATTTGACTTCTGTTTGCCGGTCTCTTCAGAGCCTCATTTCCGCCCTGACACAGGCGGGCGGAGGTGGACTCTTATTCAGGTAGCTAGTTCCGTCGCTCTGCGGCGAGGGGCTGACGCTGCGGGGATGGGCTGGCGCTGCAGGTAGGGGCTGGTGCTGTGAGGGTGGGGTTGCGCCGCGGGGACCGGCTGGCGCTGCCGGGAGGGGCTAACGCTACTTTCTCCGTCTGCGCTGCTCAGGCTTCTGGCTGTTCTATACGGAGCGCGCCCCGCGCTGCGCGAGGTTCCAGCCCTCCGGTGTTCCACAAAAGCGCAGAGCGAAAAGCTGCGCCTGCTCTCTGTGCCTTCCCCGTCAGAGCGGTCCAGGCAGCCAGTGGCTTGGTGGGCGCACTCTCCCCAGGTGTGGCGCGCCCACTCCCTTCCGCGGACCCAGTCTCAGTTTCCGCTGGCGCCAGTCGGGTGCGCGCGCCTTCTGCCCTCCGCGTCCCCAGCCCCAGTCCCAGCCCCAGTCCCCGCCCGCGCCGGTCGGGTGCCTGCGACCTGTGTCTCACCGCGACCTTCCCCTCCCCCCTGCCTCCTGCCTCCGGCAGGGCTGGGCCGGTCCGCAGCCTGCGAGCTCTTCTCGGGACTTTCTCGGTCCCTTTGTTCTGCGAACGGCCGGCAGTGTGTTCGGCCGGTTAATGTACTCTCTCTTGGTCTCCCACAGTTCAAGTTGGCACCTCACAGAAGCTCCCTCCGATTGTCCTCAGGGCACTCAGGTCCAGACCCTACCCCAAGCAATGCCGCCCAAGACTCCCTTCCCGGGACGAATCTCCGTCCTCAGCTCTTTTGTCTCACTTTTTATCTTTTATATTTTGTCCTACCTCCTTTCGAAGACAATGGGCTGCTTTTCTGGGCGCCTGATGACCTCAGCTAGCGATCAGAAGTTGTTCTGTGAAGTTTGCTCTGCGTTCAGTTATTCTTTCGATGAATTTGTAGGAGAGAAAGTGGTCTCCCCGTCCTACTCCTCCGCCATCTTGGCTCCTCCCCCAGTTGATGCTTTTGAACTGTGGTGTTGGGGAAGACTCTTGAGAGTCCCTTGGACAGCAAGGAGATCCAACCAGTCCATCCTAAAGGAGATTAGTCCTGGGTGTTCATTGGAAGGACTGATGCTGAAGCTGAAACTCCAATACTTTGGCCACCTCATATGAAGAGTTGGAAAAGACCCTGATGCTGGAGGGATTGGGGGCAGGAGGAGAAGAGGACCACAGAGGATGAGATGGCTGGATGGCATCACCGACTCGATGGACATGGGTTTGAGTAAACTCTGGGAGTTGGTGATGGACAGGGAGGCCTGGCGTGCTGCGATTCATGTGGTCGCAAAGAGTCGGACATGACTGAGCGACTGAACTGAACTGAACTGAAGCCTGGCTTGGAGAATTTTGGATTTTCAGGAATTAGCTGATCTATATAAGATAAGTGATCCTGAGAGATCTGGTCTCCACGCATAGTGAGTAAAAGTCAGGTTCTCCTAGTAGGAGTTATTCCCTCAGGGCAAGAATTCTAAAGAGACTTTGTTTTTCCAGTAAGCTTTCTTAGACTGAGATACCAAAGTAAGCATTCCTTTCAGCCTGTTTGATCTGACAGCCAGCTTTTTCTATTAATAAATGTGTTCACAAAAAAATATCAATTTTGGAGTATCAAAAGAACCCCAATTTGGCTATTTTAGATTGAGATACCCTTTCGTATAATTTCCCCCAATAAGTAGGTATTTTCAAGTATAAATTTTGTACGTACATAACCGTGGCTGGAGTGTCAGAGGCTGCTTTCTGATTTCCTGTGTTTCTGTGTTTGACAGGATCTATTTCCCATTTTGGTCTTCCCTGGTGCCTCAGAGGGTAAAGTGTCTGCCTGCAACGAGGGAAAGCCAGGTTCGATCTCTGGGTCAAGAAGATCCCTTGGAGAAGGAAATGGCAACCCACTCCAGTACTCTTGCCTGGAAAATTCCATGGATGTGGAAGCCTGGTAAACTATACAGTCCATGGGATCACAAAGAGTCGCACACAACTGAGCAACTTCACTTGTCATTCCCCATTTTAGAGCTTCCTGGTAGCTCTCAGCTGGTAAAGAATCCACCTGCAATGCAGGAGACCCTGTTTCAATTCCTGGGTTGGGAAGATCACCTGGAGAAGGGATAGGCTACCCACTCCAGTATTCTTGGGCTTCCCTGGTGACTCAGTTGGTAAAGAATTGAGAGGGTAACAGGCAAGAAGGCCCGGGGTCTCCAAATGGGGGAAATAGGCTGCAAGTGTCAGATGTTTTTTATCTCTCTCTTAAGCAGCAGGAAGAAACAAACTACAAGTGTCAGATTTTTTCCCTTCTCTATACAAAATTAAAAGCAGGTTTCTCTTACAACTCTGTGTTGCTGTGATGACACCTGGTTCCACCTGAACTTAACTTTTCTCAAACTTTGAGCTAACCAATTCATTTTTCTTATGGAAATGTTTTCTTTAAGCTATGTTAATGAACTATGAATTACCCTAGACTCTGTCTTTCATCAAGTTGGTTGGGTCTAAGACTCAGAACCAACCTGACAAATCAATGTTTTATTCATACAATTGTTCTCCTAATCTATGTTAATGAAACTATGTGTTTGTTTGGAAACCTGCCTTTCTTCAAGATTCATGTCAATTGTTTTATGGACCGAGACAACTCACCTTGTTATCTCAAAATGTTATCTCAAAATGCATGTTGTGTGTGAGGGGCCAGATAGGAGTCTCTGAGTTTTAAGACATTCCCTTTCACTAACTAGCAGCCTGCTAGTAGCTATATAACATCCAGCTAAAAACTAGCAGGGGTCACTCTTTCTGCTCCCTTCTGATGTCTGTGTCAGAAGCTTTCCCTATCTGTTTTATACTTTAATAAAACTTTAACACACAAAAGCTCTGAGCAATGAAGCCTCATCATTGTCCCCGGATTGAATTCCTTTCCTCTGGAGGCCAAGAATCCTGGTATCTTTCACAGCTCAGCAACAACATTTCAGAATCCACCTGCAATGTGGGAGACTTGGGTTCAATCCCTGGGTTGGGAAGATCCCCTGGAGGAAGGCATGGCAACCCACTCCAGTATTCTAGCCTGGAGAACCCCCATGGACAGAGGAGCCTGGCAGGGCTGTAGTCCATGGATTGCGAAGAGTGGGACATAACTGACTAAGCACATGCATTTCTTTTTAAGTCAAATTTCTCATGGATAAAATTCACCCTTCACTTTTATACCAACAAATTCTATTAAGGCAGCCAAATTGAAGAAAAGTATTATATCAGCCTCTTACCTAACTACTCAGCACAGACAACTCAGTTTCCGACACCTGAGCAAACTTGGTGTTTCTCAGCTGAGCCAGTGACACTGAGTGAGTGGGCATGCCTTGGTATATTTCAGCTGGGCCCCCGCAGTATCTTTCAAGTGGGACAGGGCAGGCAACCTGCTCCACTGCCAAATAAAACTCAGGGTCTCAACGAACATAGGAGAGCCAAGAACCAGAAGAGACTTGCCCAAATCTGTCTGCACTCCCCAAGAAGGCAGACAGGCACAAGGGCCTGCTGCTGGCACCAACACTCTGGTTCCTCGTAGAGGTGGTGAAGGAGAGAAGTCTACTCGAAGACACTTCATCAGTTGCCATAACTGTTGACTTTAAAAAAGAGTGCACAGAACAGACTTTGGGACTCTGTGGGAGAAGGCGAGGGTGGGATGTTCTGAGAGAATATCATTGAAACAAGTATACTATCAAGGGTGAAACAGATCGCCAGCCCAGGTAGGATGCATGAGACAAGTGCTCAGGGCTGGTGCACTGGGAAGACCCAGAGGAATGGGATGGAGAGGGAGGCGGGAGGGGGGATCGGGATGGGGAACACGTGTAAATCCATGGCTGATTCATGTCAATGTATGGCAAAAACCACTACAATATTGTAAAGTAATTAGCCTCCAACTAATAAAAATAAATGAAAAAATAAAGAAATAATTTTTTTTTTTTTAAGTGCACAAAGTGAGAGTTGCAAGTTAAGATTTTTTGGGGCAGTATGAGGACTGCAGTCTGAGACACAGGATCTTAGATAGCGCTGAGAAGCTGTTCCAAATAGGTAGGGGAAGGACAGTATATATGTGATTTTGGTAAAGGGAGAGTATATGCAATCAAGCACATTTATTTTTTAGAAAATGTCTGCTGGCCTTGTGAAGCTTCTGCTAATCATGAGAAATAGTCATTACCATGGATTTTAGTGCTTTTCTAGATAGTAGGAGATATAAGAATTGGGCTCATAAAGCTCCTGAGAATATCTACGTATCTAAAGACCTGTCCAGCCGATTTTCTGGGAGCACAGAATGCCTCATTTCTGCAAGTCACTCTGAACTCCTTCAGGGGGTGTTGGAGGTCAGCAGCAGCGCATGATTTAACCCTTGGAGAGGCAGACGGCAAGCACTTGTGGCAAGTGCCAGTTTATGGTTGACAAGATGATAACCTCCTTGTGGTTTTGATTTGCATTTCTCTAGTGATTAGCAATGTTGGACATATTTTCATATGCCTATTGGCCATCTGTATGTCCTCTTTGGACCTGGTATCTCTTTATGTGTCCAAATTTCCTCTTCTTACAAGGGCATCAGTGAGACTGGATTTGGGCCCAAATCACTTCTGTGATTACTTTAAAGGTTCATCACCAAATGCAATCATATTCTGAGGTACTGGAAGTTAGGAGTTTAACATATGAATTGTGTGTGGGGAGGGTGCATGCAATTCCATTCATAATAGGAAATGAAATTAAAACTATGGTGAAATATCACAACATACCCACTAAATGGCTAAAATTACAAAGAATAACCAAATCAAATTCTAGCAAGAATGAGGAGCTACTGGAACTCTCTACAGTGTTGGGGGAATGAAAAATGGTACAGCCACCTTGGAAAAGAGTTTGACAGCTATTTATAATGTTATACATACCCTTATCATACAACCCTGCATTTCCACTTCATTTCACTGCATTCACTCAAAAGTAAGAAAAGCATATGTCCACACAAAGATTATTCATAACAGCCCAAATGAAAGCTTTCCAAATGTCCAGCAATTAATGAAACAAACATTTGTGATGCAGGCAAACAATGGAATACTATGCATCAATATAAATGAATAAAACACTGGATGGCTATGACACAGATGAGTCTCACTAATGTTTTTAGTGAAATTATCAAAAAAATTTATAAATAAAAGGGATGAAAAGCAAAGTGATAGTACTATAAATTTACTTCTAAATGACATTCTAGAAAAGGTAAAATATAGGGAATAAATCAGGTCAATGGTTGTCAGGGGCTGGAGTGGGAGGAGGGAATTGATTGCAAAGGGTTGTAAACGAACTTTGGGGAGGGTGATAGAAATGTTCTATATCTTGTTTGTGGTAGTGGTTATATGACTGTATATACTTGTCAAAACTCGGTGAAGTATACACATTAAAGGGATGGACTTTAAGGAAACTATACATCAATTACTCTGATTTCTAAGAATAAGAAATTTGAAGTAAGATACACTTGGTATGTTATACTTGCATAAATAATAATAATAATAATAGCTACAAATTTAACTAGTCAGATGTCCAACAAACAAGGTTAGAAAAATAATGGCAAAATGTAACCAAAAAGAAGAAAGGAAATAACAGCTGTAAGTACAAAATTAGTGCAATAGAAAATAAATATAAAACTCAAAAGTTGTTTCATTGAAAGAGCTAATAAAATAGACAAATTTCTGCCAAGTATAATAAAAAAATTTTAAAGGAGATATAAATAAAATCAGGATTGATCATAACATAACTACAAATAGAGAAAAATCTAAAAATAGAAAAGCAAATTAATAATTTACAAAGTCTTAGACAAATAAAACTTACCAAACAGACTTAAAAAGAATAAAAAGCCCAAAGAAAACCTGTATCACTAAAAAAATTAAAGTGCTAGCTTAAAATCTTCTCTAGAAAAAAACCAGCAGGCCCAGATGATCATGATCATAAAGAGTCCCCAACACAAAATTCAGGTGAAGCCCCTGCATCGTGAAGAGGCAGTAGCGTACAGAGTTGGGGGAGGTGGTGGAGAGTTTGCACAGGGCCCCCCAGGCAGCTGGGGCCAGGGGTGGTGCTCATGTGGCTGGGACTGGGTGGGAATGTGTCCCCACCACCCCTCAGGCCTCAGTAAGGATTCTGGTCTTGTCCCTGGGAACGAGAGCACATATATCTTTAAAGACGATGAGAAGCTCAGATGATGGCTTGGTGACTGGTAGGAGAGTTACTGGGCCAGACAAGGGTGAAGACAGGGGCGGGTCAATCAGAGGACTGTCAGTGCAGTGGACAGAGGGGCCCAATGCCCCCTCCTTCCCCTGAAATGTCCACCAGCGGGGATACCAAGGGTCCAAAACCAGGTGAACTAGGAGGAAGAGTGAGTACGGCTAACTAAAAAACTGGACCACTAAGGAATGTCTTCCAGTAGAGGCATGAGCACCAAAGATGTCCTCTGCACAGAGTGAACCCACAGGAAGTGTCAGCTGCTACCTGCTGGTATAAGGCACGGGGCAGAGGTCTGTCCTGTATAGATTCAGCTACAATCAACCCTGAGCTTAACACACAGCTTGAAACACAGGAAACTCAACTGTGAGAAGACAATCTACTTTCGTTTATGCCTGCTCTGGGCTCAGAATGTGTGATCAGGAATGCATTCCTCCAATATGCAACTGAGTACGCATTCCCAAAAATGACCATTTTCCAGGTGACAAAAATTAAAGCTCAGAGATGTTCAGTGACTTGTCCAAGTGTCTCAAGTGCTAAATAGAGGAGCTGGATGTCTAATGTGTCCAAAGCTTCTCCCATAATATCACATAGGGCACCAAGCTTCTCTCCAGAGAATCAGAACCAATAGGCAGTATATACAGAGAGATATAGAAGGAGAGAGATTTATTATAAATAATTAATTCATGATTATGGGGGCTTCTCTGATAGCTCAGTTGGTAAAGAATCTGCCTGCAATGCAGGAGACCCTGGTTCGATTCCTGGGTCAGGAAGATCCCCTGGAGAAGGGATAGGCTACCCACTCCAGTATTCTTGGGCTTCCCTTATGGCTCAGCTGGTAAAGAATCTAGCTGCAATGCAGGAGACCTGAGCTTGATCCCTGGGTTGGGACGATCCCCCGGAGAAGGGAAAGGCTACCCACTCCAGTATTCTGGCCTGGAGAATTCCACGGACTTTATAGTCCATGGAGTCGCAAAGAGTCAGGCATGACTGAGTGACTTTCACTTTCACACTCATGATTATGGACACTATCAAGTCCAAAAATCAGCAGAGTGAAAACTGCTAAAAAACCAAGAAAAGGTGATATTCCAATTCCATGGCTACCAGGAGGAAGAATTCTCTTTTGGGATGAAGGGTCAACATTTTGTTCTATTCATGTGCACTATGGGAAAGGAAACAGCAGCCACTCCAGTATTCTCGCCTGGAAAATCCCACGGACAAAAAAGCCTGGCAGGCTACAGTCACAAAGAGTCAGACACGACTAAGCACACACACATGCACACACACGCATGTGCATTACAGAGGGTGTGTGTGTGTATGCTAAATAGCTTCAGTAGCATCTGACTCTTTGCAACCCTATGGACCGTAACCTGCCAGGCTCCTCTGTCCATGGAGTTCTCCAGGCTAGATTACTAGATTGGGTTGCATGCCCTCTTCCAGGGGATTTTCCTGACCCAGGGGTTGAACCCACATCTCTTATGCCTCCTGCATTGGCAGGCAGGTTCTTTACCACTGGTGCCACCTGGGAAGCCCTATTACAGAGGTCAATCTGCTTTAATTTCATCCAAACACACCCTCAACAGAAATACAGAATTGTATTTGACCAAATATCTAGGTACTACTATGCTCAAGCCAAGTTGACATAAACGTATCCATCACACATAACTTCTCAAAAACAATCTTAAATGGACATGTGAAGACATGCTTACTTGGAAAATAGTTAAAGTAACTTGAAAAGCTGCATTTTTTCTCAAAGAACCAAATTTTTCAGTCTTACACTTCTTTCCATGAAACCTTTATCTAGTCAGATTCTGAAAAATTTAGAAATCAAATAATAATCCCACAAAATCTGGACAGTAGCCTCCCATTGCTCAATCCATGAAGAGAACTTCTACTCCAGAGGGAAATAAAAAGACAGTTTCCAAGGCCTTTGGCAGCATCAACAAAGAACCTGCTAATTATAAGCTATTCATGCAGGCAACTGAAGGCAGCAGGGTTGTGATAATTGTTAGCTTTCCTTTCAATGTGTGTGACCCCCTTGGAGACAGGGTGGGGGTCTCCCTGGGCTGAGGCCTGCTTGGTGCTCAGAAGACAGTTCTTGCTCTGAACATTCCAGAAAACTGTACTGTTCAGTATCCATAGTAAACCAGACTGGCTCTTCTGGGGAATTCTGTGAACTTTGCGAAAGTCCCTGTTGTTGTTGTTCACTCAATCATGTCCGATTCTTTTCGATCCCATGGACTGCAGCATGCCAGGCTTCCCTGTCCTTCACTGTATCCTGGAGTTTGCTCAATTCATGTCCATTGAGTCAGTAATGCCACTCAACCATCTCATCCTCTGTCATCTCCTTCTCCTTTTGCTTTCAATCTTTTCCAGCATCAAAGTCTTTTCTAATGAGTCAGTCGTTCACATCAGGTGGCCAAAGTATTGGAGCTTCAGCATCAGCCCTTCCAATGAATGTTCAGCGTCGATTAGGATTCCTTTAGGATTGACAGAGGTCCCAAAGGGGTCCCTGTGATCACTGAGAAATACTGCAGAAGAGACAGCATGAATCCTAGAAGGAAAGAGAGTTGTGTCTGCCCATGGTCCTTGTAAAGAGACATCTGGGGGAGGTGAAACTCAACTGGCACGTTGAGCAAGGTCTTAATCACTTCAGATCGTGGACACTGAGCTGTGAAGGAAGAGGGCAAAGGGGTGGGCTTAAAGGACAGAATCCTCAGTAGGAGCTGGCAGCCAGTGGGAGGAAGCAAGGCAGGCTGTCAGCAAGCAAAGGTCTATCAATAGGATAATTATTATTATTTATTAAACATTTAGGAAGTGCCAACCATGTGCCAGCTATTGTCATAGCTCAAATCGTAGAATTAGATTCAAGGCCTCCAGAAAATCTCCCTATCCAATTGGGCAGGATGAAAACAGTCCATGTCACTGTGCTCTATGATTGTGTGGGGAGGCAAGGACACACCATTGGAGCAGAACCCAGCGTCACACACCCACAGAGTTTTCTCTCTCCAGGGACTTGGAGGCTGGTCATATGGGGCTATCACCTTCTCATCTTTTGCCAAGGTCCTCACCAGGCCTTGGCCACAGGCACTAGAAATACTTGAAATTTTTGTCTTCAGATGACTCACATTTGGATGCTTCCAGGTGGCAGCTGGGTGGGACCATACCAGCTGCCCAACTCCCTTCAACAGCCAGTGGTCAAGGCACAATTCTGCATGGTCAGATCCTTGCCAATGGCAATGGTTTGAGAAACAGCCAGTCCTTATCTGCAAGAACCATCCAGTTCCATGGGAAGCTTTCCATCTTGATGTATATGTACACTTGAGTTATAAGTAGAGTTTAAGAAATGACATTGGCCTGTGAGTGAAAATGAAAGTCATTCAGTCATGTCTGACTCTTTGCGACCCCATGGACTATACAGTCCATGAAATTCTCCAGGCCAGAATACTAGAGTGTTTCTCTTCTTTCTCTTTCTTCTTCTCTTTCTTCTCCTCTTTCTCTTCTCCAGAGGATCTTCCTAACCCAGGGATCAAACCCCAGTTTCCTGCATTGCAGGCAGATTTTCTTTCCAGCAGAGCCACAATGGAAGACCAAGAATACTGAAATGGGTAACCTATCCCTTCTCCAGCGGATTTTCCCGACCCAGGAATCAAACCAGGGTCTCCTGCATTGGCCTGTGAGGGGGGCCTCAAAAGGTTGAACACTGGCCTCCTCATCCCAGCCTCCTTCCCACTGTGGTCTCCTGCACATGCTGAAGGGCCCACAGTATCCCGAGGCTCTAACAGAGGCTCAGGGTAACCCCCACCCCACAAAGAGCAGGCAGCTTGATTGCCAACAGTTTAAGGCAGATGATACAGGAAATCTGTAGCTTGGAGGGGACGTTAGTTCATTTCCAGCATTTAGCTATGAAACATAAACTGAGTTATGGTGTAGTAGGTCTAAGCATATTCACACTGGCCTCCATTAAATCGTATAAGGTTAAGAAATATATGGGATTCTGAGAGCATGTATTCCACTAACCAAAATTACACACTGTTCATTTGTCAAATCTGCAAGTTCAGTTCAGTTCAGTCACTTAGTCATGTCCGACTCTTTGTGATCCCATGGACTGCAGCACACCAGGCCTCCCTGTCCATCACCAACTCCCGGAGTTTACTCAAACTCATGTCCACTGAGTCAGTGATGCCATCCAACCATCTCATCCTCTGTCATCCCCTTCTCCTCCCGCCTTCAATCTTTCCCAGCATCAGGGTCTTTTCCAATGAGTCAGTTCTTTGCATCAGGTAGCCAAAGTATTGGAATTTCAGTTTCAGCATCAGTCCTTCCAATGAGTATTCAGGACTGATTTCCTTTAGGATATACTGGTTGGATCTCCTTGCAGTCCAAGGGACTCTCAAGAGTCTTCTCCAAATCACAGTTCAAAAGCATCAATTCTTTGGCACTCAGCTTTCCTTATAGTCCAACTCTCACATCCATACATGACTACTGGAAAAACCATAGCTTTGACTAGAGGGACCTTTGTTGGCAAAGTAATGTCTCTGCTTTTTAATATGCTATCTAGGTTGGTCATAACTTTCCTTCCAAGGAGTAAGCATCTTTTAATTTCATGGTTGTCGTCACCTTCTGCAGTGATTTTTGAGCCCAAAACAGTAAAGTCTGTCACTGTTTTCACAGTTTCCCATTTATTGATGGGACCAGACACCATGATCATAGTTTTCTGAATGTTGACTTTTAAGCCAACATTTTCACTCTTCTCTTTCACTTTCATCAAGAGGCTCTTTAGTTCTTCTTCGTTTTCTGCCATATGGGTGGTGTCATCTGCATATCTGAGGTTATTGATGTTTCTCCCAGCAATCTTGATTCCAGCTTGTGCTTCATCCAGCCCGGCATGTCTCATGATGTACTCTGCATATAAGTTAAATAAGCAGGGTGACAATATACAGCCTTGACGTACTCCTTTCCTGATTTGGAACCAGTCTGTTGTCCCATGTCCAGTTCTAACTGTTGCTTCTTGTCCTGCATGCAGATTTCTCAGAAGGCAGGTCAGGTGGTCTGTTATTCCCATCTCCTTAAGAATTTTCAGGGAAGACTGACTGAAAACTACAATCACCGAAAACTAACCAACCTGATCACATGGACCACTGCCTTGTCTAATTCACTGAAACGAGCCATGCCATGTAGGGCGACCCAAGATGGATGGGTCTGACAAAACGTGGTCCACTGGAGAAGGGAATAGCAAACCACTTCAGTATTCTTGCCTTGAGAATCCCGTGAGTGGTATGAAAAGGCAAAAAGACAGGACACTTAAAGCTGAACTCCTCAAATCTGCAAAGGCATTCCTGAATCAAGGTAAATGCATACTTTGGAATGATCTTATCAGTGTCTTGGTCATGGCACAGTTCATCTGGAGGAGGAAGAGGGGCTCTGGCTGGCCGGTGAGGCGACCATCTCTGCAGGACAGCACATGCTTAGGTGTCTGTTATGCGGTGGCCGAGCAGCAAACAATCCCCGTTACAAAAAATCATTTTGTTTAATAGACCAAGCAAATCCCCAGGAATGCAACATTAAAATTGAAAATGTATCCCCTGGAAAAGCAAAAGGGAAGCAGTTTCCCACAGAAAAGAGAAATGCTTGGAAGCCAGAGAGCAGAAGGGGCCTGCTCCTCCCAACCATTCAGCAGCACTCAGGATGTATGCAGTCTTGGTCGAAGCCCACTTTCACAGAACACACACAGTTCTCCCAACGCCCACACAACCCCAGAAGCAGGCCATGCATTCACGGTGTCAGAGCTGGGAGGGATCAGGGTCCCAGCACCTAGTTTTTCAGATTGATACACTGAAGCCTTAGGATAGGAATGTGGGTTCTCAGCCTTCCTCTCAAGGAAAAAGTCACACCATGTGCCCCCTCTATGCATCCCTATTTCCCCTGGAAATCAGTTGGAATGGAGGTTAAGGTGGCTTTGGAAAATATAAAGAGTCATACTCAGGAAGACATTCTTCCTATCCAGGAGGAAGGCAAATTGCCTTCACTTCTCCCCTCCTCCTCCCTCTGCCCTCCTCTCTCTCCTCCTCTTCCTCCTCCTCCTACCTCCCTTCCTCCTGCCACTTGTTGGAAATGGCCCACCCTGGCCAGGCACAATAATGACTGTTTGCATGAGTTGTCTCACAACAAGAAGTCCCAGTAAGGAACATGCTGCTGTTGCAAAAACTAACTGGTAGAATTCAGGAGGGGCCCAAAGAGGAGACACCCAGCCCTGCCAACCTCCCAGAAGCCCTTGCACTGGAATCCTCCTTGGTTGAGAGATGCACATGCTACCAGGAAGGACCCTGAGTCAGATCAAATATGGGCCAAGCAAGACAATTGTCCAGAGACAACCTGGAAAGTTAACCCCCATTATCCTGAGAATTTGAGCCACATGGCAGAGCAGTTCTCCTGGGTTCTTTACCCTGCTGGTCTGCACCAGGAAACCCCTTCCCAGTAAAATCATTTGCTTTACTCAATTCTGGGGGTAAGAGCCCATTCTTGGGCCCTGGGAGGGGTCCCCCTTCTGACAACACTCAAGCCCAAGGACAAGTAAATGACAAGTCCAAGGCAGGGTTGTTTGCCCAGGACAAGACCAGCCCTGTCTGGAAGGGGTTCTTTGTTCTCCTGTACAAAGAAGCCAGACAACCTCAGGGCCACTCTAGGCTCCAACTGGCTCTGCACCACCAAAGCAGAGGAACCAAAAAAGATCTTGCCTGAACACATTGAGCCTTCCCTGCTTTTGTCCCAGGCATCTGCCTCTCCCACCAGGGTGCTCTTTACAAGGGAGACAGGAGCTAAAACCCAACTTCCAGTACAGTCTGCTTTTACAGGGAGACAATTAACCTCTAGGTGCAACCACCTCTTTGTTCCTAACAAAACCTCTGGGTGGCTCCTTTAGTTATGCAAATATGAAGCCAAGGTGGGGAAGGCCCACTCCCTGCCCCCAGGAGACTCAATGCAGAGACTGATTCTGAATACAGAAGCCTCAGGCTCAACAGTTCAAGAATTCAAGCTGAGTGAGGGGATGCCTCTTAGAGAAGCCAGTGTGTGTGTGTGTGTGTGTGTCTGTCTGTCTGTCTGTCTGTCTGTCTGTCTGTCTGCCTGTCTGTCTGTCTGTCTGTCTATCTGTCTGTTTCCACGAGCTTCACAGTGTCCCACCCTATCCGGGCTCAGTGAGTCCCCTCAGAGTGCTCCTATTTGTGATGGAGGACCACCCACACGAAGGGACGGGGACATCTGGCTAGATGTCTCTGCTTCTTTAGGGTCTTGGGACCAAAGAGGCATGAGGAGGGGGCAGGGTGCATCATTAACAAGAAGACAAGCCCCACCCCCCACACACACACACACCCCACCCTGCCTCTCCTGTGGGAGGGGAACGGGCCAGAGGTGTGTGTTTGGGAAGATGAGTACAGGGCAGGTCTGCTCCTCTCTAAGAGAAAGCTGGTTTGCCTTGGGCCATGGTGGCAGAGATCCCTGAGGCAGGGCGAGGAGCTGTTTTGGAGTCAAGCCAGAACAGCTTTTGAAGGTTTAGACACCTCCGTATATCCTTCGTTAAAAATTTTAGTGGACAAAGAAAGGGGAAAAATACAGAGCAATTCTGACATTTTCTTTCTCAAAACCATTATCTCCATTGTATAATTTTCCCTGATGATTGAATCTTGCCCTAATTAATTAGCACTTTTGCAGTAAGCTAAACAGCTCTTAGCAAAGAACAAAGAAACTATGTGTGTGTGTGTTTCCCTCCCCCTTCCTTGGACCACAGGGGGGATGCAAATTGACTCAACCACTGCTGGACTCCACTTCTGAGAATGGGGAGAAATTCAGATGATTAGGGAGGGGAAAGGGGGAGCCTGGTGACCTGGTGAGAACAGGCACAGAACAGAGAAGCAATGACTTGTCTAATCCTCATTCAGAGGCAGGGAGCAAAAATCCAAGGAGAAAAAGGAAACAAAGAACAGATTTCCCACATGGGAACACAACCACAGAACTCCCACAATGATTAATGATGCAATCAGACCTCAGAGGCTTCTCAGGTTTCTGTGCAAATGAAGAGAAAATTTTAAAAACATGGCTGAAACCCAAGCCCCAAATGTCAGTGTAATCTGAGAAGTGTCTGCTGAGAGCAGGAGAAAAATGGGTCTCTGGGGGCTGTTCCGATCTGCTCAGACCAAACAGAGAGGTTCACAGTTGAGTGGGGACCCCACCATGGGAAGGACTCAGGGCAGCCAGAGCAGGACAGGCTCTCAAATGTTTACTGAGTCACCCTCATCACCATCGCCAGAAGGCTAAGGATAGGATGCAGAGGAGCCCTCAAATGTGGGAGGAAAAGCATCACATTTTTGTTTGCACTAATTTTAAGCTGAAATTAGTGCTTCCTTCCATGATGAATATGAGCAACAAACCCAAGTAGGCTTAGCAGTTCTGTGACTGTCACTTTAAAAGATCACAGATATTTTCTCTGACATCACAGGTGTGGCAGACATCTCAGAACATCCTTTACCTCCTCGCTACTTTGAAATTATGGTAGTCATTGGAACTTGCTTGTCAGTAGAGCTTGCTGTAAAATGTGTTAATGAATAAACACATATGCTACTGAGTCTCAAACTTGCTGTTTAAGTATTTTGATAACTATATTTCAATATAATTAGCTTTCTTTATAACCCTGTGGCTTTTGTTTAATGCATTTAAACCATTATTTTGAGAAGGGGGGATATAGGCTTCAGCAAACTGCCAAAGGTACTTAAAAACCTCACAGAGTACACGGAGCCCAGCTTATCCTTGCTTTACTCTATCTGCTTGATGTATTTCTCCAACAAGATGAGAGTAGATGGAGCCTCTCCACCTGCATGGGGCAGGGACCCAGATCCTGCTCTCCCTAACCCCGAGGCCAACCCACCTGCACCTACAGAAGCTTCTGGAGTGCAGGACTCACCTGTGGGCCCCTCCTCTCTCCTCCTCTGGGACCATCCACTCTTCTACTCCCCAGGGACCTCTCTGCTTCGCCCAAGGACTCACATGGACCAGATCCATCCCCAGAGCCAGGAAGTTGCGTAGGCTGCATGAGTGGCTAAGGTAGCCTGAGGCTCTTGCTAAGGATTCTTAGCCAGAGGGTCCAGGCAAGATCTGATCTCCATCAGCTGGTAACTTCTGTGGACTTATACTGACGGCAGTGACAATGGCTAATGAGTATGTGCTGAAGGAATTCATGAGGGAGTATAGGCTAAAGAGAGGAAGAGAGAACGGGTCACCAAACTTTTCACCTGCTCTGTGAGAGATGTCAGGTCTTCTACAGAAGGAGACTGTAGGCCCATTCTTTGAGGTTCCGCTAGTGTAATAACCAGCTAGCACAAAAGAGAGAGAGAGAGAAAGCATGTGAAATCCCTGGTCAGGTCCCATATCATGGATTTGAAGCATACTGACCAGAGCCTTTGGAACTGGTGGATTTTTAACAATGTTCTATGAGGGGGAGATGCTAGTCCACATGAACCTTGAGCTTTACCCTGTTTTCTCTGTCTTTCCCACTAGACTGCATGCTTCCGGGTTTAAGAGTCTGTTGTAGTGTTTTCTCTGCTCCCCTAGTGGCTGGCAAGCATCTAGCATACATGAGGAGCTTGGACAATGCAAATGAATGAATGCATGAACTTATGCCATCTGTGGGTGGAAGTAGATTGCATTTCCAAGTGGCAGCACAGTCTCTCCCAGCCCACATTCTCTTCCCCCAGTGTGACTTTGGCACTGAGAAGGTGGAGTCTGTGTTTCCATTGCCTTGAACCTGGGAAGGTCTGTGACTACAGGGAGATGATGCTACATGATTTCCAAAGCTAAGTCTTAAAAGGCAATACAACTTCCATCTGGTTCCCTGGGAACCCAGCCGCCACACTGTGAGGAAGCCCAGACCAGTCACTGGGAGAGTCCATGTGCCAAGGTGACCACTAGTGACCCTAGCCAAGACCCCACCCAGAGCCTGCATCGCACGCCAAGCACTTCAGCCTCCAGATGATTTAAGCCCCAGGCTTCAAGTCTTCCTAAGGAGACCCCAGACATGCCCTCCCTACTGGATTCTGTCTGGATTCCTGACCCACAGAATCATGAGTCTTACTGATGGGGGTCATATGCCACTCAGTTCGGGAGGCCTGTGATACAACACGGGTGACTGCCTCAGGTACAGAGGTGGGAGAGATGCCACTCTTAAACAAGAACAGCCAGGGGCCCAAGCCTGGAAGGACCACAACAGAAGGGGAACACAGAGGGGCCCGAGAGGGCAGCACATGGGTTTTCTGCCTGGATCCACGTGGCCCAATGTCCAGACATGGTGGCTGGGGAGAAGGGAGGAGGAGATGCAGGGTCCAGGGGGCCCCCTTCTATGCTCGCCAAGGCAGGTGCAGGAAGCAGAGCCCAGAGAGCCTGTGCAGCTACTACCTGCCGCTCCAGGGCAGAGAGAAGGCTGGGTGCCTGGGCCCAGGTGATACAGCACTTCCATGGTTGGAGGGATGCTCAGCGCCCAGAGGACCCCCAGAGAGGACCAATGGGGAGCCCAGGTGGGGAGGGCTGCAGCCTCCAGATCCCTAGCAGGTATCTCTTACCCTCCCAGGAACTGGAAGGGTCAGCAGGGGCCCCTTAGACCAGATCAGGACACTTAGGGAGGGCACTTTGGTGGAGGAAAACCAGAGTCCCTCCTGGCTGGGTTGCCCTGGCCTCTCTGAGCCTCAGAACTTCTCAGGAAAGGTGGTGGCACCTCCTTGCCAAGACTGGAAAAGACAATTATGCCAGGTAACATTTGCAGAGCCTGACTAGCACTCCCTTATCTGAGAACCAACTCCCTTGCTGAGAACCAGAGAAGTCAGAGAAGGGACAAGAAAATCAGCAGCCCAGGAGGTCCTACCTGAGGGGTAGGAATCCGCCAGGACCTCAGGGTCATAAGCTCATGGGGCAGGCCACCAGCTGGGAAGACGAGTGTTTACTCAGCAAAGCTGAGGGCTGGTAAGGAGAGAGATGACTCCAGCCATCTCTCCACCTTCAGAGAGTGCAGCCTGGTGTGTGGTCAGCCAGGCTGTGTGTTCCTAATGAGAGGCACATTTCCACAGGCTCGTTCTTGGCCCTCCTTCCGGGGAAGGCGGCCCCACAGCTCCACACCCCCTCACACACCCCAGGGCCCTTGGCCCTGTTTTTGACGAGGCAAATTGCCCCGTGTTTCTCCCATCTCAGTGCTGTTGTCCCAGACGCGTCTTTGCCCATGAATAGGCATCTTAGATTGTCATCCAATGACCTCTGTCCCCTATGACATCTTGGGGTGTTCATTTTGACTTAACTGTTTTAACATCCCAGCTGCTTGCCTGTGGAAAATGCGGTAGTGCTGTAGTCAGGATGAGTCGGGGCTACAGTTCCTGGACACACAGCAGGGGGGGGGGGGCGCACAAGCTGCTGGGAAGAAGGAAGGAGAGAGAAGGCACACGGAGCTGAAGGTCAAGGGCAGGAAAGGCCACAAGTCCTGAAGGCACACGGCTGAGGAGCCACAGGGGAAGTCTCCCAGGGCACATCCTCTGCCATTCATGAGCTCCTAGCAAAGAAACACCTCACTAGCACATAGCTCACCTGGCCAACCCCACAGGATTAGTAGGGGCAGAGCGCTGCTCCTGATGTTCCCAAGAGCTGCTGGGAGGCAGCAGGGTCAGGACGGCAGACCCTAGTCCTCTTTCTGAGACTGAGTAGACAGATTACAACCTCGATGCCATTGCACTCAGGAAGAGGGAACCAGGTCTTCTCACAGAGTTGGATTGTTGTTCAGTCGCTCAGTCATGTCCAACTCTTTGTGACCCCATGGACTGCAGCACACCAAACTTCCTTGTCCTTCAATGTCTCTCTTAGTTTTCTCTAACTCATGTCCATTGAGTCAGTGATGCCATCCAACCATCTCATCCTCTGTTGCCCACTTCTCCTTCTGCCCTCAATCTTTCCTAGCATCAGGGTCTTTTACAATGAGTCAGCTCTTCACATCAGGAGGATAAAGTATTGGAGCTTCAGGTTCAGTATTAGCACTTCCAATGAATATTCAGGGTTGATTTCCTCTAGGATTGACTGGTTTGATGTCTTTGCTGCCCAAGGGACTCTCAAGAGTCTTCTCCATCACCACAATTCAAAAGCATCAAGTTGGACTGAGTGATTTTAGCACACATTTCTCTGAAAGTAAAATTAGCTGGTCCTGGGAAATGTAACAGTGCTTTCCACCAGGAGGGAAACACCTGCCAACTCTGCCCTGATGCTCAGAACCCATTAGTCAGCCCCTTCACCCACTCTTGCCAGTGAAGGCCTAGCCAACATCCATATCAAGGGCCTCCAGGGAAGGTAACATCTTAACTGATTAACCAGCTTGATCCCCTTCAGAGTTTGTCTTTCTTTGAAACATGTATTGGTTTTCTATTGCTGCTTCTGTTGAGGAGTTCTCAGGACTTCCCTCAGTTGATTCATATAAGGACTCACAGAACTCTGAAAAGCTATTAATATGGCTATGGTTTATCACATTGAAAAAATGTAGATTAAAATCAGCAAAGGAAAAATGTTATATAGCACAAGTTTAGGAAAGACCAGTCACAAACTTCCAGGTGTCCACTCCCAGTGGAGTCACATTCACAGCAGTTAATTCTCCCAGGTAAGATGTGTGACCACATGTGTGGAGTTTGGCCATCCAGGGTGTTCATGGAAGCCAGTCAAACAGGCATGGAGAGCCCACATGGCTGACATTAACTACTCAGTTTCCAACCCATCCCCCTGCCCAAGAAGTCAAACTACATATAGTATTGCCAAGGGTCTAGGCAAAGAAAGATAGGCATTCCTCATTGCCATGAGCTGAACTGTGTCCCCTCCCAAATTCATATGTTGAAATTTTAACACCAGTACCTAGAATGTGACTGTATTGGAAGATACAGACTTTAAAGATATGATTAGGCTAAAATGAGCCTGTTAGTGTGAGCCCTAATCCTATATGATCAATGTCCTTATAAGCAGAGGAAATTGGGACACATAGAGACCCCAAGAGGATACAGTGAGAAAGCAGCCATCTGTAAGTCAAGGAGGGAGGGCTCAGGAGAAACCAGACCTGCCAACATCCTGATCTTGGACTTCCAGCCTCCAGAATGTGAGATGTTGCCTTTAAGTTGTTTGGGCCACACAACCTTTGGGTGGCTTGTACGGTTATATAAGCCCTAGCAGACTGAGATAGCCTTAAGTTGCATTGTTGACATAAACTGGCCCAAAGCCTCAGATAGCTCCTCTTAGCAAACAGGATATTCCAAGAACTCAGAAGTTATCTCCAAGGATCTGGGCAAGTGCAAGTCCTGAAGCCCTTTGCAACGTGCAGGGTTTGGAAAACCTGGGACTGCAGAGAGAATTCTTTACCATATGCTGCCATAACAAATCTCCACAGGTTTAGTGGCTTAAAATAACTCAAAGTCATTATCCTGTAGTTCTGGAGATCAGACATCCCCCTGGCCTGGTATCACAGGACTAAAGTCAAGGTATTGGCAAGGCTGGCTCATTATTTGAGGCTCCAAGGGAGGATCTGATTCCTGTGGTTGTAGGAATGAAGCACTTGTTTGTGGTTTCATTTGGTTTTGGTTTTGTTTTGCTAGCTACAACTTCTAGAGACTGCTCATATCCCTTGATTTTTGGCCCCTTCTTCAAACAAATCTCAAACCCCTATTTTGAACCAATGACAGCAAGTTGAGTCCTTCTCATACTGTGTCTCTCTGACCTTCCTCCTCTGTCTTCACTTTTTTAAGGACTCATAAGATTAGACTGAACCCACCTGGATAATCCAGGATAATCTCTCCTTTGCAAAGTCCTTCATTTAACCACATCCACAAAAATCCCTTTGCCATGTCCATGTGAAGGAACATATTCACTCAATTCAATCAATTCAGTCGCTCAGTCGTGTCTGACTCTTCGTGACGCCATGAATTGCAGCACACTAGGCCTCCCTGTCCATCACCAACTCCCAGAGTTTACTCAAACTCATGCCCATCGAGTCAGTGATGCCATCCAGCCATCTCATCCTCTGTCGACCCCTTCTCCTCCTGCCCCCAATCCCTCCCAGCATCAAGGTCTTTTCCAATGAGTCAAATCTTCGCATGAGGTGTCCAAAGTATTGGAGTTTCAGCTTCAGCGTTAGTCTGTCCAATGAACATCCAGGACTGATCTCTTTTAGGATGGACTGGTTGGATCTCCTTGCAGTCCAAGGGACTTTCAAGAGTCTTCTCCAACACCACAGTTCAAAAGCATCAATTTTTCGGTGCTCAGCTTTCTTCACAGTCCAACTCTCACATCCATACATGACCACTGGAAAAACCATAACCTTGACTAGACAGACCTTTGTTGGCAAAGTAATGACTCTGCTTTTTAATATGCTATCTAGGTTGGTCATAACTTTCCTTCCAAGGAATAAGCGTCTTTTAATTTCATGGCTGCAGTCACCATCCGCAGCGATTTTGGAGCCCCAAAAAATAAAGTCTGACACTGTTTCCACTGTTTCCCCATGTATTTCCCATGAAGTGATGGGACCAGATGCCATGATCTTAGTTTTCTGAATGTTGAGCTTTACGCCAACTTTTTCACTCTCCTCTTTCACTTTCATCAAGAGGCTTTTCAGTTTGTCTTCATTCTGTGCCATAACGGTTGTGTCATCTGCATATCTGAGGTTATTGATATTTCTCCCAGCAATCTTGATTCCAGCTTGTGCTTCTTCCAGCCAGCGTTTCTCATGATGTCCTCTGCATATAAGTCAAATAAGCAGGGTGACAATATACAGCCTTGACGTACTCCTTTTCCTATTTGGAACCAGTGTGTTGTTCCATGTCCAGTTCTAACTGTTTCTTCCTGACCTGCATACAGGTTTCTCAAGGGGCAGGTCAGGTGGTCTGGTATTCCCATCTCCTTCAGAATTTTCCACAGTTTATTGTGATCTACACAGTCGAAGGCTTTGGCGTAGTCAATAAAGCAGAAATAGATGTTTTTCTGGAACTCTCTTGCTTTCTTGATGATCCAGCAGATATTGGCAGTTTGATCTCTGGTTCCTCTGCCTTTTCTAAAACCAACTTAAACATCTGGAAGTTCTCGGTTCATGTATTGCTGAAGTCTGGCTCGGAGACTTTTGAGCATTACTTTACTAGCGTGTGAGATGAGTGCAATTGTGTGGTAGTTTGAGCATTCTTTGGGATTGCCTTTCTTAGGGATTGGAATGAAAACTGACCTTTTCCAGTCCTGTGGCCACTGCTGAGTTTTCCATATTCATAGATTCCTGGAATTCAAGTGAGGACTTGTGGGGGAGGGGTATTATTCTGTCTGCCACTCTGTCGCCAGCTAATAACAATCTGGGTGAATAGAAGGGGATGCCAGGGGCAGGTACCACATGAGCTATGGTCTCCCTAGTGCTTAAGTATACAGAAGACTGGCCTGACCCATGCAAGCTCTGCTGAAGATCTAAAGCCCTCAACATATCGGAAACTCTAAGGAGCTTTCTCATTCCTAATCCTCAAGAGCTTTGCCTACCTCCTCCCACTGAATTCTTTTTCTCATCTCTGGGATTTCTCAATTCGGAGTTTTATAGCTGTCCATGGTCATCACTCTGTAATGATGAATACCAAACTCAGCCCCTTCCCTTGATCTAGACACACCCCTGTGGGCACATTACCACCAAACACAGGCCCTCTGGGCAACAGGCTTTTTGTCAGTCTGGGAAAACAGGCAGACCCTCATGACTGTACAAGAACCCCTTGCCACGACATGGTATCTACTCTTGGATTGAAGTCTTTCAACCAGGCCTAGTCAGGCTGAAACTCTTCCCTCCAGTCTCTCCCCCACCTCCATCCCTCAGGAGACAAAGGCAGAGGGAAAGGGCTTCTGCAAAGCCTTCTTCTCTGCCATCTCCCACATGGCCTCCTATGCTCATCCAGGGACTGACTCGGGACACCCAAGTCCCCTTCCACATCTGGCATGGGGGTTGGGGTGGAACAGCTACAGTACACCTGGGTACAAGAAATAAAACAGTGGTAATCATAGTTTTAAATGTTTACTGTGTTTAGGGCAAGAAGTCTTAAATTGAGTTGTTCGGAGACCCATTCTTTGACTTCAACACATCAGGGCTTTGGGCCACTGGGCCTTTTCCTCATGAGAACAGAATGGCTCATTATACCTGCACATAACAGAAATCAGGAAGAAAGGTAGACAGTGACAGAAAGAGCCTTCTTCCTGTGAGGCTCAATGGTTTTGTTGCTATTGTTTAGTCACTAAGTTGTCCCACTCGTTTGCGACCCCATGAACTGTAGGCTGCCAGACTCCTCTGTCCATGGGATTTCCCAGGCAAGAATATTGGAGTGGGTTGCCATTTCCTTCTCCAGGGGATCTTCCCAACCCAGGGATCGAAACCACATCTCCTGCATTGCAGACAGACTCTTTACGACTGAGCCATCTAGGAAGCCCTCAATGGTTTTATGAGAGAAGAAAACATTTTCCCAGAAGTCCCCAGCTGACTCCCTCAGGCCTCACCCTCCAGAACTGAGTTACATGGCCCCCATCTCCCATCACCACTAAACCAGCCCCGAACTGAGGAGTGGGATTATTATGATTGACCTCAACCAACTCTGATGTACTCATCAGCCTGGGGGCCCACCATCTCCTAAGCACATTGCCAGGGCTGATATCTGAACAAAACAGGAGTGCTTGTAAAGGAAGAATGGCTGCAGTGCAGACCGCCAGCGTCTGAAATCAAAAACTCAACAGCCATTCACTGAATAAATATGACCTGTGGCATCCCCATGGGTCTTTGAACACTTCATGAGCAAGATGTAGTCCTGGCCATAGCTCGGGACCATGCAGAGCAAATATATAGCTGAGAGGCTTAGAGAGGGCCACAGAAGACCCTTAGAAGTCCCCGCATAAACAACAAGGAAGCAGGGACTTGTTACAGCTAGTTAAGAGGTTACCTGAGTCCAGGTAAGTAGTGATGGTAGACGTGGTAGGAATGAAGGAGAGAGAGGATGTGGAATTCTGGACAAAAAGAGCCTAATAGGCTTTGTTGATGGATTGGATGTGAAGTATTAAAGAGAGAGAGACATGGAGAGAAACAGAGGAGAGAGAAAGAGGCGGTGTCCAGAGAAATCCTCAGAATTCTCCCTGACCAGCAGTAAGAAGGCTTGCCCTTACTGAGCTGGGAGAAAGAGGGTGAAGGCGGGTCAAACCTGAGATGGCCATTAGACATCCAGGTGGAGATGAGACAGGCAGTTAGGAGCCGAGTCCTGGGCTCAGGAGAGCTCCAGACTGGAGGGACACTTGTGTCTCCAAACTATAAGCTCAAATGAAGCCCTGGAGTGAATGTGAGTGAAGATGGAGGAGAGAGAAGGACCAGGACACAGCCTCAGGCCTCCATGTGTCTGACTTAGGAAGATGACGAGAGACTAGGACAAAAGACAGTAAAGGGTGATCATGGAAGGGGGCAGAGAGCTGAAAGGACAGTGACTGGGGAATAACCAACTCTAGCTGTGTCACTGCTGAGAACCCAGGGGTCAGGCTGGCACCCATGACTGTCCTCATCTCCTACAAGACTCAGAATAATGGCCACTGTCACCTTTTCAGGATTCCTGACCATGGACTTGCACTTCCCAGAAACCTGAGTTTCCAGGGTACCTATGTATCTTATTCTCCAATATGAGTGATCCCAGGACCACCACTCATGAAGAAAGCCTAGAAGAAGAGAAAGGCCAACCTAAAAAGCAAGGCAGTCTCAAACAAAAGAGCTGGAATTTAATAAACAGATCTCACACGTAACTTCAAGAAGAGAGAAATCCAATTAGTATTCTGGGGAGATCTGAAAAGATAAGGACAGAATTCCTAGAACAGGCTGCCATTTTTAAAAAAATCAGGGAACAAGAAAATACTCTTGAATGCTACACACACTATGCCAAAATAAATAATCTAATAGAAAGACAAATACAAAAAATGTTCCCAAATTGTAGACAGAAACATTAACAAAATAATGATAAATCATAGAGAGGATCAACCTAGAAATTCCGACAACTGACCAATAAACTTTTCAAAAAGGTTCCGTTCAGTTCATTTCAGTTCAGTTGCTCAGTCATGTCCAACTCTTTGAAAGCCCATGGACTGCAGCATGCCAGGGCTCCCTGTCTATCACCAACTTCCAGAGCTTACTCAAACTCATGTCCATAGAGTCAGCAGTGCCATCCAACCATCTCATCCTCTGTCACCCCTTTCTCCTCCTGCCCTCAATCTTTCCCAGCATCAGGGTCTTTTCAAATGAGTCAGCTCTTCGCATCAGGAGGCCAAAGAATTGGAGTTTCAGCTTTAGCATCAGTCCTTCCAATGAATATTCAGGACTGATTTCCTTTAGAATGGACCAGTTGGATCTCCTTGCAGTCCAAGGGACTCTCAAGAGTCTTCTCCAATACCACAGTTCAAAAGCATCAATTCTTCAGCATTCAGCTTCTGTCTAGTCCAACTCTCACATCCATACATAACCAGTGGAAAAACCATAACTTTGACTAGACAGACCTTTTTTGACAAAGTAATGTCTCTGCTTTTTAATATGCTGTCTAGGTTGGTCATAACTTTCCTTCCAAGGAGTAAATGTCTCTTAATTTCACGGCTGTAATCACCATCTGCAGTGATTTGGGAGCCCAGAAAAATAAAGTCAGCCACTGTTTTCACTGTTTCCCCATCTATTTCCCATGAAGTGATGGGACCAGATGCCATGAAGTGATGGGACCAGATGCCATGATCTTAGTTTTCTGAATATTGAGCTTTAAGCCAACTTTTTCACTCTCCTCTTTCACTTTCATCAAGAGGCTCTTTAGCTCTTCTTCACTTTCTGCCATAAGGCTGGTGTCATCTGCATATCTGAAGTTATTGATATTTATCCTGGCAATCTTGATTCCAACTTGTGTTTCATCCAGCCCAGTGTTTCTCATGATGTACTCTGCATATAAGTTAAACAAGCAGGGTGACAATATACAGCCTTGACGTACTCCTTTTCCTATTTGGAACCAGTCTGTTGTTCCATGTCCAGTTCTAATTGTTGCTTCCTGACCTGCATACAGATTTCTCAAGAGACAGGTCAGGTGGTCTGGTATTCCCATCTCTTTAAGAATTTTCCAGTTTGTTGTGATCCACACAGTCAAAGGCTTTGGAATAGTCAATAAAGCAGAAATAGATGTTTTTCTGGAACTCTCTTGCTTTTTCGATGATCCATAGAATGTTGGGAATTTGATCTCTGGTTCCTCTGCCTTTTCTAAAACCAGCTTGAACATCTGGAAGTTCATGATTCGTGTACTGTGGAAGCCTGGCTTGGAGGATTTTGAGTATTACTTTGCTAGTATGTGAGATGAGTGCAATTGTGCAGTAGTTTGAGCACTCCTTGGCATTGCCTTTCTTTGGGATTGGAATGAAAACTGACCTTTTCCAGTCCTGTGGCCACTGCTGAGTTTTCCAAATTTGCTGGCATATTGAGTGTAACACTTTCACAGCATCATCTTTCAGGATTTGAAATAGCTCAACTGGAATTCCATCACCTCCACTAGCTTTGTTCGTAGTGATGCTTCCTAAGGCCTGCTTGATTTCACATTCCAGGATGTCTGGCTCTAGATGAGTGATCACACCATCATGATAATCTAGGTCATAAAGATCTTTTTTGTATAGTTCTGTGTATTCTTAACATACACCTCTTCTTAACATCTTCTGCTTTTGTTAGGTCCCTGGTGGCTCAAAGTTAAACGTCTGCCTGCAATGCAGGCAACCCAGGTTCAGTCCCTGGGTTGGGAAGATCCCCTGAAGAAGGAAATGGCAACTCACTCTGGTATCCTTGCCTGGAAAATCCCATGAATGGAGAAGCCTGGTAGGCTACAGTCCATGCAGTCGCAAAGAGTCAGACAGGACTGAGCGACTTCACTTTCATGTTCTTCACTTTCCAAAAAGGTAGAGAAAATAAAATAAAGGGAAGGAAGACTATCCAGAAAGTAGTACAGAGAAATTTGCTGGATTCAAAGGAAGATACAATTCTTCTGGACAAAAGAGTACATCATCCAGAAAGATTCAAACATCACAGCAACATCAGACCCTTGAAACGCAGGATCCCGGAAGGCAGTGGAGGGTTCCTATGAGGTTCTGAGTAGAAATATGCTGCTGTACCGGAGTTTGCCTAGACAAACTGTCAGAAAATGTGAGGGCAAAATAAATATATTCTTAGAACCACAATGCTTTTTAAAAAATTCACTCTAAAATTCCCTTTCTTAGGAAGTTTTTTCCAACAGTGAAAATGAAAACCAAGAAAAACAGAGAAACGAAGATTCCAACCCAGAGAAAGGTAAAAATGACAGAACAGAGAACAGCTGTGCTGCAAGGCTCAGACAGTCAATCTCTCCCCTGTCCTACCTCCAGGGACCAATTACAGAAATGCTGGAGAATCTACATAAGTCTTGGGAAATCTTGGAGTAAAACACATAATGAAAAAGCTAAAAATGACAGCACAATAAGAATAATAATTTTTTAAAAAGCTACAAGAATAAACATCTCAGCTGAAAGGCATGGTACAAATACAAAACGAACAAAACTCATGTGGCCTGAGCCATTAGGAAGTGGGGGGGGGCCTCCTTGAGCAGAGCTGTAGAGGGTCCTGACATGACCAGGAAGCAGGAGAACCCCACTCCGCACTCCAGGTGGCAGAGTCAAAGGGAGGCAAAGTCAGGCATTTGTTCTCAACTTAGAATGCACTTCTGGGCCAAAATCAGCCAGAAATGGGGGCTCAGTGTGGTCCTCATCACAGTCTTGGCTCTCCTCTCCAGACACTCAGGCAGGCATGCTTGCAGTGCCTCCAGTTTACCCACCATCACTGCCCAGCCTGGACACGCCTTCTCCATCACATGCCTTGTCACCCATGCCTGTCACCTCTCAGACCTGAGCTGTCCTCCGTCATAACCCAGGAATCAGACTTGATGGCCACATTCATCTCCCAGTCGCCATGCAATCCATCAATAAATCTGGAGGGATCTGTCCTTGGAATACTGTCTACCCAGATCAACCTCTTATCTGAGTCTGCTCTCCATCCTATCCAAGCCCACCCTCATCTCAGGCCTCCTAACACATTTCCACACTTCCACCCCCACCCCTTATAGCCTCCCCACAAAGCAGTAGCCAGAGGGATCCTTCTAGAGTGCAGGTCAGACCACCTCACTCAGAGAAATGACAAAGCCCACAAAGTTATGGCCTCTAAGCACACCCTCTGTTCTTCCCAGCCTTCGTCCCCTCTGGATTGCCCGATGCTCCTCAAACAAGCCAGGAGCAGGCTCAGGCCTCGGGGTTTTGCACTTGCTTTTCCTAGACATCACTCAGCTCAAGTACACCCCTCAAGTTTCATTTCCACCCCGCCCCCAGCTGGGAATGTATCACCCATCATAAGTAGGCACCAGCTCCAATTCATCCTGGTGAGTTTCTTTAATGGCATTGATTCTAACATTGCTTGAAATTAGTGGATCAAATTCTGTGACAAAATGTGGGAGCATTCACACCTGGGAGTGTCCATACTCACTGGGAAAGCCAGGCCCCAGCTCCCCAAGGACCCACCACCCTCCATTCATTTGAAAAGCTGTGGTGTGTGTGCTCACAGAGGGCCCAGAAATGCCTCTCTAACAAGCATCCCCCAACTCAGAGGGCACCAGGGATTCCTGAAAATCCACTTTTGTTTGAGCAGAGTCTGGTGAGGATGCTCTGTCTAACCTCCTGGAGAATGAAGGTGCCAGCCAAGTCAGGCTGATCACTGCACCCAGAGTGCCCGCAGAAGCCTGGGACTCCATGCCTCACCAAGAGACACCCTTGCTTCCAATGCGGCTGCACACACCTTGCTTTCTTCAGGCCACAGTCATTCTCAGCTGAGAAGGAGCTGCAGCGACCAGAGGGGAGAAAAAGATGAGAGCGCAGGCTGCAGGCTGTCTCACACCTCCCCGTCCCTCCCCTCCCCGCCGTCCCGCGCCCCCCGCCCACTCCGTCTGCCTTTGGAGTGTCCTCATTTCCTCCTGGCCCCCCTCTTTTGTTCTTCACCCTCTTCTCCTCCTGCTTAATTTCTCAAAGTAGGGAAATTTTGAGAAACAAATTACAGACTAATGGTAGTATCAATTCCCATGAGCTCAGGAAAACAGAATTTAATTTTCAGTCGGAGAGAGCATATTTATGAAGCATCTTTTCTCCTTCGACATCTGTCCGTAAGAAGCTTCGGATGCCTGCAGAGCCCTGCCCTGGATGTGCTGATGCCACCTGGCTTTTTGTAAAGCCTCTTCTACTTCCATGGGTGGCCACAGCCCTCACCCCTGGAGGAGGATCACGTGGCGCCTTCCCCAGGAGCTCAGGAAACTCTGAGCTTGAGACCTTGAGATGGGAGGAAAGCAGCCCAACAACTTGAAGCCAGAATCCCAATCCAGAACCTTCTTTTCCAGCTCGCTGATGTTGGACCACCTGTTCTGGGAGTTTTGCCCCGAAGTGTATGACATTCATTCATTTGCTATTTACCAAGCCTTGATGGGCAGGGAGGCCTGGCGTGCTGCGATTCATGGGGTCGCAAAGAGTCGGACACGACTGAGCGACTGAACTGAACACAAAGTCCCCGTACAGGGCGGGCAGTTCACCTGCCTGTGTGGTGACGGAAGCAAAACAAGCCACCAAATAAATGTGTGTCAGTTGCACCAAAACGTCAAGACGAGAAACCAAGCAGAGTAAGAGGGGGTGGGAACTAGTGTGGAGAGCTTAGTCAGAGAGGCCCCTCCATCACATAAACGTGAACTGGAAAGACATGCAGGAGGTCTGGGCGCGGGCCTCTCCAGCAGAGGGGGCCGCACGTGCAAGTGCCCTGGGCAGGAATGTCCTTGGAATGTTCAGGAAACCACACATGGGGCAAAGGCTTGCATGAGCCAGGGCCTAGGGACCTTCTAAGAGAGACGGGAGCCACTGGAGGGTTGGAGCAGAGGGAGACGGGGTCTGAATGGCATCTGGGGTGGAGGAAGAGGATGGGGTACAGCCCACCCTCCCTTCGGACTCCTTCATCAATGCACTGGCTTCTGTCCTTCCCCAGCTCCCACGAGGCCGGTGTCCACGCAGTCAGGGTAGTGCCCTGACCATCCCGCCCTGGAAAGCAGGACTTCAACAATAACAGCCATTGTGGGAAGCTGCATAATGGCCCTAATTCCCAGAACCCGAGAACGTTACCCTCTGTGGACAAAGGGACTGTGTAGGTGTGGTAAAGTTGGGATCATGAGATGGAAAAATTATTCCGATTATGGGGGTAGCCTGGTGTAACCACAGGGTCCTTATCAGAGGGACAAAAGAGGAGTCAGAGGGAAGGTGATGTGGGGACGGAAGCAGAGGTCAGGGTCATGAGCTGTGAAGATGGGGGAAAGGCTGCAAGCTCAGGACTGCCTGAGCCTCCTGAGTGGAAAGGGTGAGGAAAGGGATTCTGCCCTGGAGGCTCCAGAAGGACCAGAAGAAAGCATGGGGGCTCCCCACAGAGACTCTACCCAGCACCCCTCCCTTGGAGTTTCCAGAAGTAGACACAGGGGATCTGGTACCGAAGCCTGCCCTGACTGTCCCAGCCCTGAAGTTCCCGGCAGCTCCGCTTTCAGAACAGTGGTCCCCCGGGGTGAAGAATGGCTCCGTGAAGCAGTGCTAGGGCAGCGCCCTGCAGAGCCTCCCACCAGAGCAGTGCTGCCAGAGCCTCCACAGACCTCCCAGTGTCTCTGCAATTCACCTGGGCAGTCAGGAAACCCTTCCCTCAAGGAACTGACACACAGTGGGTGTCCAGGAAATGTCGGTCAAGAGCAAGCTGCAGTCTCCGTGCCGTTAAGGAACAGGCCAGGCATTCCTGGGCTTTCTCCTTCCCATCACCGCCTCCCTGCTCCAGAGATGGATTTAGGTGAGCTCCGCTTAGGAGAAATCCACCCGGTTCGCTGCTGGTCCTGAGGGGCTGGCACCAAAGGCGGGGAATCCCACCCAGCTGTTCAGAGGGTCAGTGGGTAGCTGTGCACGCACAGGGCCCAGGCAGAGGGCATCCTGCTTCTGGTAAAGGCCAGGCTGTGCACCCCACCCCCACCTTCCAGCTTGCCGTCTGGTATGCTCAGCCCAAGTCGGACACACACAGGACCAGTGAGTACTGCGCTCCATCCACTCACCACTCTGGAGGTGCTCCCAGGATGAGAAGGGCCACACCGCCCTGCAGGGGCCCATGCACACGCTTTCTCTGCCCCTGGAGTCAGGGGCCCAGGCACACCTTTTCTCCGCCCCTGGTGTCAGGGGCCCATGCACACCCTTTCTCCGCCCCTGGAGTCAGGGGCCCAGGCACACCCTTTCTCCGTCCCTGGTGTCAGCCTCTACTGGTATCTGGGGTTCTGCTCCAGCCCCACATCCACTCGGTCACCAGTTGCTGAAGTGGAGTCTTCCAGTTTTTCAGTCTCTTCAGTCCTCTCCATCCATCCACCACTGCTCTGATTCTGGCTCCAGGCACAGGGCACCTCCTCCAGTTCTGCCGACCCCCAGTGCTCATCCACCCAGTCATGCATGTCTGCCTTTGGCCCCTGCCGGGACCCCAGGAGAAGGGCCAGGTCTTTAAGGCCCCATCGTCTAACCCCCCTGCCTCTAGTCTCTGTGTCCCCTCTGTCCCTAGCAGCACCACCTCCTGCAGGCACCTGCTCCCGAGGTCCTTCCTGACCTGAGGATGCACCCACAGCTGGGTCCAGTGGCATCGGGGATCCTGCTCCCAGGGCTGGTGCACCCCTGCACTCTCTGCCAGGCAGTCACTGCCTGCACCCTGCTGTCTTTGACTGATATCTGACCAGGCACCTTCTGGGGTAGGAATCTGTCTTCCACCTGGGCCACCTTGCTCCTAACACAGGACAGCTGCATCCTCATAGCATGAGCTCAAGACCTGTCCCCAAGCCAGCCCCATGCCATCCATGGAGGAGAGTGTCCACACCAAGAACATGGGGTGGGCTTGCCCTGAATGCCTGGTGCCCCTTGCACCCTCCCCCCAACCCACACTCACACACACACACAGGCAAACACACACACTCATGCTCTCGCACTGTTGAACCCCTGACAACTGCAGCTGGGATTGCCAAAGCCCTGCAGGAAGATGACCAAGTGGAACTGGATGCTCCTGGCCTTCATCAGAGCGACTCCCACAACCTCATGCCAGCAACTCGGCTCCCTAAGACATGGTGCAGTCCACTCTCACAGCTCACCTTTTGAACACACCTGTCCAGACTTTTTAAAAATTTTAAATCCCCACTTGCCACACTTTTACAATGTAGGGTGGAATAAAGGATGGCTTTGTGCCACATAGGCTCCAGGGTGGGCGCTACAGATCTCACCTCGCCTCCTGGGCCTCATTTCTCAGCTTGCAAACTGGGCAGCACCGTCAGAACCACAGAAGGTCCTGCTCTCGGGCTAGCGCTGGCTGCATCCCCCCACGGCGCCCGCAAGCATGTCATGGTGGAAGAACCAGCATCTGGGAGGGGACAGCATGGGGCCCCTATCCGCTTGTGAACCGTCTCTAGCTCTCACCAGGCTGAACTTTCCTGCTCTCAATCGGTCTGAGCCACCACAAGCCAGCCAGGATTAAAGGGGAGGTGATGATGGCAGTGCAGTGCTCCCCAAGGAGACTTCCAGAAATGCAAATGGGGGTACTTTGCTGGCGGTGCAGTTGATAAGAATCTGCCTGCCAATGCAGGGGAGACAGGTTCAATCCCTGATCCTGGAATATCCCACATGCCTCGGAGCAACTAAGTCCATGTGCCACAACTACTGAACCTGATGGCCACAACTACTGAAGCCTGCACACTCTAGGGCCCTCAAACCACAACTAGTGAGGCCCTGTGCTGGAACTACTGGAGCCCATGTGCCTAGACCCTGTGCTCTGCAACAAGAGAAGCCACCACAATGAGAAGCCCGAGCACCCCAACTGGAGTAGCACCCACTGTCAGCAGCTAGAGAAAGCCCACGTGCAGCAACAAAGCAACAAAGGCCCATTGCAGCCAAAAATAATAATAAATAAACTATTTTAAAAAGGCAAATGGGATGAAGAAGCACATCCCAAGGGAGCCCGCCTCTCAGGGGATGCTGGCACGGCTTCATCTCAGACAAGTCTTTAGGTCTGACGTCTCCTCTCCAGCACCACGGCCCCTGGGAGCCATTGAATGCTGTGCCCAGAACACTCTCTGGTATGCCCCAGGTGAAGCTACCGTTTTGTTCCCAATATCTCCCTCGGCCAGGGTGCTCAGCCCTACCACAGACCCAACTCCTACACTGCAGGAGCTGTCTCAGAGCCTCACGGGGCCTTTGCCGCTGACGGTCCGCCCAGAGCTGATGGCTGCGTTAAGGGGACAGCGCTGCTCGCTGCAGTATGCATCTGAGGGACCTGGGGGACATGTGACAGTGTGGAGCCTCCCCTCGCAGGAGCTTCTAGGAGGAGGAGTGCAGGACAGAAAGGTCTGGATGCCTCGGCAAACAGTTCAGGAGCCAGCAGAGGGCCACGCACTGTGCTGGCTCCAAAGCCCTCTTGGGCTTTTGAAGGCTTCCTGGCCCCTCGGTGGGTCCTCCCATCCTGCTTAGCTGTGTCCCAGCTCCACCCTGTGTGTGTGTGTGTGTGTGTGTGTGTGTGTGTGTGTGTGTGTACACGTGTTCATGCAAACAGTCCGTCATCCATGCTGGGCAATGATTTGATCCCAGGCCCTACATCAAACCCAGCACACCCCTCCGTGTGGCCCAGAGCACCCAGGCGCTCAGCAACAGAAGGACAGCCTCTGCTGGGGTCCTTGCCTAGTGCTTCCTACAGTGCACCTCCCTTCACCCAGACCCTGACAAGGGGATGCCCTGATTTCTACCTTGAAGATGAGGAGACTGAAGCACAGGGGCTTCTAGTAGCTGCCAAAGTTACAGGCCAAGGGGCCAAGGGTGCAGCCCTAACCTGCCTTTACCTGACTACAGAATGACCCACTTTACTGAACATCACAAAACCCTCAGGTCCCTCAAGGGCTTCTCCTTCCCCCAGACACTTCTTAACCCTAAATTGTTTCTTTTTATTCCCTTTCTTTCATTTTTAAATAAAATTAATGAGGAAAAGACTAGAAGGATATATTTACAAATTATGAATAAAAGGTTCATCTTTGGGTGGTAAGACTCTGACTTTATTTTGGCTGCACTGGGTCTTCATACCTTCACACTGGCTTTGTCTAGTTGTGGCAAGCAAGGGCTGCTACTCATTGTGAAACATAGGCTTCTCATTGCTATGGCTTCTCTTGTGGAGCATAGGCTCTAGGCTCATGGGCTTCAGTAGTTGCAGCTCACAGGCTTAGTTGCTCCTCAGCATGTGGAACCTTCCCAAACCAAGGATCAAGCCTGTGTCCCCTGCATTGGCAGGTGGATTCTTATCTACTGTGTCCCCAGGGAAGTCCCCTGACTTGGGTTTTTAAAATAAACTTAGATCCTTTAAAGGTGGCTATGACTAACCCAATAAGAAGAAAAGTCTCCCTTTTCTACCTGTTTCCTCTACCATGACAAAAGCATGGTCGATAACTCCTATGATGTCTAAGGTGCTCTATAGTGTACGAAATAAATTATGCAGCAGGCTAGATTGATTGCAAGGCCCTTTGCTCCTTCCTTCTGCCCTGAAAATGCATTCTGTAGAGTCTGCTTTATTAAAGTAATCAAAATTTAGTCAAATTCATTAGCCAGTTGCTCTCCAAATGTCAAAGACCAGTTTTCCAATTCAAGCCATTTCTGCTGACCCACTGGGGCCTGGTACAGCTGCCGAGCACCCATCTGAGCACCTGAGCAGGAGGCCCCAGTCCTCTGGACTCTGCTGGCCGCACCGCTGTCTCTGACCAAGCTCTTCTCTCTCCATCTCTGTCTCTGGAAGGTGACGCAGCAGACAGTGGGCAGTGGCTCATGAGTCAGCAGGAAGTAGGGGTCTCCAGACCCCACTCATGTGTGCCCCTCCCCCAGATTAAGCATGACTTTGGCCAGGCTGCAGATGTTCATCCTGGAGCTTGCCCCAAGGGCCACAGAGACCAGTGTTTCCTGGCACATTGCCCAGCATATACGAGGGTCCCCCAAATGTCTTTGAATTTTGTTGATACTTACCAGGGCTCAGTCTGACTCACACCACTCCTGGACAAGGACATGGCACAGCTGCTCTTCATCAATAAAGGCACATGAAACAAGAAGCCCAGGTGATGGGACCCACTTTGCACCAGCAGTGTACAGACATCACCACAGTTAATGCTCAGAGCAACATTCAACCCAGAGGACACATGTGCTGTCAGACAGAACCACATTTCCACTTACTGGCTCTTGGTCAACTTAAACCTAATTTATTATGCCTCAGTTTCCTCAACTCTGCGATGGGACATATAGACAACCATCTACAGTGATATGCTTGTTTTGAGAAATAGATCAGTTCATGTGTGGTGCACACAGTAAGTGGTCAACATGCTGAAAATTGTAGTAATGATGATGGTGATAATCATGGTTAAGCATGGAGATGATGACAGTCATGATGATGGTGATGGTGCTGGTCATGATGATGATGATGACAGTGATGGTAATAATGATGATAATGATAATGGTGATGGTGAAGGTGACGATAGTGATGGGAAAGATAATGTTGAAGGTAATGATTATTGTGATGAAAATGGGGTGGTGATGATGACGATAGTCATGATGGTGAAGGTGGTAGTGATGACAATGTTGATGATAATGATAATGTTGGTAATGGTGAAAGTGAAAGTGAAGTCACTCAGTCATGTCCGACTCTTTGCGACCCCATGGATTGCAGCCTAAGAGGCTCCTCTGTCCATGGGATTTTCCAGGCAAGAATACTGGAGTGGGTTGCCATTTCCTTCTCCAGGAGATCTTCCCAACCCAGGGATCGAACCCAGGTCTCTCACATTGTAGGCAGATGCTTTACCGTCTGAGCCACCAGGGAATGTAATGGTGATTATGGCGATGGTGGTGATTCTAGTAACAGTGATGAGGATGGTAGTGATGATGGTGATGGTAATGATCATGGAGTTGATAGTGATGGTGAAGATAACGGTCATGACGATAATGATGACAATGGTAATGGTGATGAGGATGGGACTGGCAGTAATGATGGTGGTAATGACTATGGTGATGATGATAATGGTAATAATGACAGTGATGATCACGATGTTGACAGTGATAGTGATGATGAGAATGATAATTATGGTGATAATGACGGTGACAGTCATGATGATGGTGGTGATGATGAAAGCACTGGTAATGGTGATAATGAAAGTGATGATGATGATGAGGGTGGTGGTGATGACAGTGATAATGACGGTGATGATGATGGTAGTGATGGTGATTGTATATTATGGTGCTGGTGATGATAGTAATGATAGCGATGATGGTGGTGATGACAGCGATGATGGTGATAATAATGGTAATAATGATGAGAGTGATGATGATTGTAGATCATATTACTTATACTTCACTAGAGTCCAGAGACATTAAGACATTTAAATTAAGTTCTTAGAGCTTATAAAAAGATGAAAATCTGGCTGAATCCAATGTCAGTGTTCTTTCCAAACACCCCATCACCTTTTCCTGATGTTCATTTCAATTCTCAGCTCACTTTTCATATCTATTTTTCCTTCAGCAGCTCAACACAAGTCCTCCCCCATTCACGGCAATTTCATTCACTCTTTCTTTTTCCAAGTATCTTTGCATCTGACCTACCTCACCCAGCCACAGAATAATGAGCTGCTGCCACAGGAGCATCAGAGTGTGAATAGCTGAACCTCCTCACATCTTGAACATCTGGTCCTTCAGCACTCTGAGGAGTTAATGAAATATGCAGAGACTGGGTACTACAAATTGGGATTTAGAGACCCCACCCTCCCTTCCCTTTCAATTTCCTTTCTGAGAATTTAGTTCTCCAACATCAATTTCTGTTTGTAATAAATATTTAAGCACTTTGCCTGCCAGACATGCAGCATGGGAACGCTCTTCGCTGACAGCCCCAGAGCCTCTGGCCACCCCACCCAGCTACTTCCCCACCAGGGAAGATTCTCCCAGCAAAATATTCCCCCAGGAGGGCTCAGCTGGGACACGTCCAGTGTCCTTTATTCCCGTGGCTGCTGCAAAAGACTCCTTCCTTTTGCTTGCCTTCTGTGTCCAATCAAAGACCTTATCCCACCTGGCTGAAATTGCTGCCACAGCCTCCAGCATGCTCCACCCCTCACTATGTCAGATTCAAATCTGACCTTATCATGACCAGCTTGAACTCCTACAGTGCCCCCCACTGTCTGAAATATTGGGCTTCCCAGGTGGCTCAGATGGTAAAGAATCTACGTGCAATGCAGGAGACCTGGGTTTGATCCCTGGGTTGGGAAGATTTCCTAGAGGTCTTCCCAGTATTCTTGAGAAGGGAATGGCTACACACTCCAAAAAATGTCTGTTTTTGCCTGGAGAATTCCATGGACAGAGGAGCCTTGCAGGCTACTGTCCATGGGGTCACAAAGAGTTGGACATAACTGAAACGCCTAACGTAGTCTTCATGAAACATACCTGTGATGTCCTGAATCTTTGGGAGATGCACTGGGGTGTCACAAGGTTCTAAGAAGCAGAGTCCATGGGCTCACAATAGTTGGATGTTTAATGGGGTGACACAGGAAGCATCTGCATCCATTTTCCATGTAGCAGATTTCAAGTCCCTGCAGCATTCTAATCACTAGCCTTTTGTTCTGGACAAAGGAGCGGAAAGGCCCCTCTTACCAGAGCCGCATGACTCCAGAACAACCTGTATGAAGCTCAGACCACCAAGCTCAGAGGCCAGGGCTGCATTCCTCCCACAGACAGAACAGGGGTCCCTTCCATCATGAGCAAGAGGTGGGCAGCCTGTCTTTGAGAGTGCACGCAGCCACCCTTGCTCTGTCTGGCTGTGGAGCACCCACCACATATGCAGCAGGTGGAGGGTGCCGTGTTAGGGAGCAGTAGAGCCAGCCAGAATAGAGAGTTCTTTGGGGTGCTCCCACAGACTGACAGAGGAACATGGAGTCCCCTGTTTTCTCAGGCAGATGCTCTGGACCCATGCTGACAGCTGAATCAGCAGTAGCTGAGGAGTTCTCCATTCTCACCATCACCTCAGAGACAGGGAGGCCTGCAAACGCAGCGAGGCTTGGGAAGGACACACACTCCTGAAAGAGCCAGACCTCTCCATGTCCCAGGATGGAGGTCTCCTAAGAGAAGTGCTGTGGCTCTGACCCTCCCCACCAAGCAGGAAAAGGAAGGCAGCCCACCCCCAGAAGGCAGTGGGGCCTAAATCTCAGCTCCCCAGCAAGTAAAAGGGGAGGGTGGAGGCCCTGGTATCAGTCCCTGCTCTGTGGTTCAAGCCAAAGTGGCAAGTGGAGAAGCCAGCCAGCCTCACAGGCCACGTGATGGAGTCATCAGTCCCTCACTCTGTCTTCCCTGCCAGGCATGAGCTGCGGAGGTGGCACAGGTCAGCTCTGAACCTGTAAGACACAGATTTTGCACAATGTACCCACTTCTGAATTCATGAACAAGTATATTCAGGATTGCTTACAAGGCAGAATGTCAAACAACCTAGCACCCAGAGCTCAGGGAAATATTCACCCAGAATCCTAAAGAGAAACCCCATCAGGCAGTGGCCTTGCGGACAGAGGAAGGAACCCTAGTCCGGCTGCCTCATCCACTTTAGAGACTACCCATCACCATTGCTATCACTGAGGGAATGTGTTATCTGCCCCATTTTACAGATGAGAACACTGAGGCCAAGAGAGCTTAAGAAACTCGACCAAGGAACCAGAACCCAGGCTTGAATCAGGAATAGCTGGTGGTGGGGGTGAGGAGCTGCATCTGCCTTACTGGCTGCATGGCTAGGATTCCTTCCTGCCTGGACTGTAGGACTGCAGGCTGTAGGCGACCTCACAGCGCTGCCGCATGGACTAGCATGGAAGCATGCTCAGCAGCCACAGCGAGCGCTCAGCAAGGACTCCCAGCCCAGGCACTGGGGACAGGGTAACTGACTGAACAAATCAAGTCCTTGTTCATCTGCTGTTTCCGCTCCTGTGCAGGGAGGCTCAAAAATGCCAATAAGCACACAAACATAAGCTGGGTCAGCTAGAAACAAGTACAGCAGAGAAAAACACATAGGGTGGGAGACGGGGAGTGTGGGCAACTGCACAGTTGGGAGGCAGAGAAAGCCCCTGGCACCCCTGAGACTCGAAGAAAGCAGGAAGCAAGCATGTGGACACCCTCGGTGGAGGGACACCTGTGCAGAGGCCCTGGGACGTGGAGAACAGGGTGCCCACAAGACCAGGCAGGTCTGCAGCTGGGAGTGGGCTCTGGGGAGAGCCTGTAGGGCTGCATTCGCCTGTTTGAGGACCTTGGGTCTCGCTCTAGAAATGGGAGCAGGGGAGAGCTCCAGTGTGACTCAGGTGTGACAGCGTCGCTCCCGCTGCTGTGCCAGGGTTAGACGACAGGGGGCAGAGTGAGAGCGGCACAGCCAGGTGGGCATCACCTCGACCACAGCGGCCGAACGTGGACCAGAGCGAACGGGGGCGGAGAGAGGAGAGGCCTGATTCTGGATCTATTTGTTGATGTGGGAAATCAGAGAAGAGGGGGCAAGGTGATTTGAGACTTCTGACCTGAGCAGTTAGAAAGATGGAGTCGGTTCACTCTGATTCACTGCCAACACCTAAGAGATCCTGTCTCTTCTCTCTGGACACTACCCCAGGGGTCATGCGCGTGTGCAGGGAGCCCTTGCTGGTCACTGCGAGGCAGGCCAGCCCAGAGCCACCGCAGCCATCCTGGGAGGCATGACCAAGACAGGTGTATTACCCTCCCCCACCCCTGAGCTCACCTGGCCTTGGAAGCAGTAAAACCACGTTTGCATCTGAGCCTCCCACGCTGGGCAGCTGGGCAGGTGAGTTCTAAAGAACCTGCAAGGTATTCTTTTTCTTGCCAGTCCTACCTTGTCCACCTTGTTGTCTTACCTGAGATTATGCTTTGCAGACCCAAGTTCTGTCTGGTAGAACCAGGGACTGATGGACTCTGAGGGCTATAGCCACGGAAAAGCCGAGAGAATGCTGGGTTCACATCACAGTCAGTCCCGGCAAACCCTTATCTCTGCTGGAAATCCTGCAAGACTGTTGGTGTTCTGCACTTTTCCATAATCAGCTTAGCACACTGCAGCCAGGCCAGGGCTGCTGAAACCTCTGGCAATCTGCTGTGAGCAGAGATAAAAGGTAAATGGTCTCTCCCATGTCTCACTCCCTGGATGAAGCCATCCATGATCCAGGAAAAGTGCAGGTCTTAACCAGCAGTTGCTTTGGTGCCCAAGGAGTTCTCAGGGGCAGAGTGTCCCTGCCTCAGGGCAGCCCAGGGCACTCTCCTCCAGGGTTTTCATACCTCCCTGTGGCTGCTCTGGGCCTGATAACAAGAATCTAGCTTCTACAGCCAAGATTTCACCAGGTCCTGGTGACTTCACCGGGCTCAGCCTTATATCCTGAATCTCCACGGGCACAGAAACCACAACCTGTCCTCTGGGGTAGAAGCGATGCAGAAGCAGGCCAGGAGCTGGTCCAGGTGGGCCACTCTCAGGCCTCGGATGGGGATGGCCTTCCTCAGATATTCATCCAAGTCTCTGGTTTCCAGCCCCTCTTCAGTGCCCCTCCTTTGATCCTAGAGAATTGCAGGAGGTTTGTACCAATAACAGGTGGTCAGCTTTCGGCCTCCTCTGGTCTGCAAAGCCACCAGCCCCTTCTCCGTCAGCATGCAGGCTTTCAAAGTGTTCCAAACTTCTCTTGTCTAAACGCACATTCCTCCTGGCCTCTTCTTGTTCTTGGGAATTTAGGCTTTTTTTTCACTCCTTTCCTGTCTTTTAAATGAAATTTTGACAGGGGACAGAACACTGCTCATGTTCCATTTTCCTTGCTTAAAAAGAAGCCCCTTCTTGCCCTTTAGAAAGTTTTCCTTAAGTTTTTAGTTTTTAATTGTGGTGCTGATCCTTCAGCACACAGAGGTGCTGCAGGCCCCAAGTCAGGTTTGGGGGGCGGGACTCAGAAGGACACACAGCCTCGGGGGAGGGATGGCACAGATGGGCACGTGGAGGAGCCCAGAGACTGGGCCAGGACGGGGCAGCTCCAGGGCCGTCTGCACAGGCACGCTCCCCACCAAGCCCGGCCACACAAGCTGGGCTGCGTCAGACCCCCAGGCTTGTTCGCTGCCTTTGGGATGTGAGCCTCACCTCCTCTACCAGCTCGTCCATCCTCTCCCCAGGCCCTACAGTCGTGAAGCTCTGCCTCGCTCGGTCGTCCTGCCTCCAAGCTCTGTACCTGCTGCTCCAGTGTCCCTGCCCATGACTGCGCCATTTTTTTCATGTCCGGCTCTGCCCCGCACACCTGAACACCCTCCTCTCTGCCTCCACAGGCCCTTGTGCTTCGTTCTGCCCAACCACTGGCCCCCATGTGGCCTTTGCCCCCGCCACCCCGAAGCCGCCTTCTCCAGGCACACACCTGTGTGGCGGAGCTCCGTGGCTGGCTAGTGTGGCCAGCGGGCACGGCATGGACGCTCTTGTTGATCACAGGTGACTTTAGCACAGTGGGAGCCAGAGGCCAGGCCAGCAGGCAGAGGAGGGTTGGATGTGCCTCCAGAAAAGCCAACGCCTGGCCTGGCCCCCACTCAGGCCTGTGACAGAGGAGTGGGAGGCCTGCCAGCCGCGACACACAGCAGCTCCCGGTCACTGGGGCATGAGCTCTCCCCCGGAAAGCCCACCCTGTAGTCAGTGCTTAATGGGCTGTTTTCATAGATGTAGCTCAGCTGTTAAAGAACTTGCCTGGCCATGAAGGAAAGCCAAGAGACAACGGTTTGATTTCCGGGTCAGGAAGATCCCCTGGAGGAGGAAATGGCAACCCACTCCAGTATTCTTGCTTGGAGAATTTCATGGACAGAGGAGCCTGGCAGGCTACAGTCCACGGGGGTCACAAAGAGTTGGACACAACTGAGCGCACACTTGGGCAGAGTTTTCCCCGTTTTAGCTTCAAGACTCAGCAAGGTGGCACTGCTGTTTTACTGAAATAACTTGTCCCCATCATGAGTCCCAGCTCCAGGCCCTGCTGGGGCAGAGGCTTGGCCCACTCTGGGCATCTCCACGAAGGCAAAGCTTGAGCCCCAGACAGAGGAGCCCCTGGCCTGGAGGCTCATGCAGAGCAACTCCAATGAGAACAGTGAGGGAAGGTGACTACCTCTGTCCTCGCCTGAGATGAAGGGTCCAGAGCCACAGAGGGGGACAGAGACTGTGCAGAGCCTCCCTCAGCTCTGCTGCCTGGAGCCCCCAAGCAAGAGCAGGAAAGGTCCGTGCCCGCTCACCCTCTCAGAGAGGAAAGCTGAGGGTGGTCCTGACAGTCCAGATCTGGGCTCCTGCTGTCTGGCTCGCAAGCCAGCTATTGCTGTCTCTGACCATGCCTCCCTTCCCCTCCTGTGAACGTCCACCACTCCCCGCCTCTCTCTGCCCTGTGCTCTCTTCCCCTGGTTTCCACGCTGCACTTTCTCTGCTTTTCACAGTGATGTCTGGTCCAGGGGCCTGTGCTGTGTGCTGCATCCCAGGGAGTCCTGGGGGTCCACAGACTCGCTGTGCAGGGCAGTCCTGGAGGCCAGGGTGGGCTGCGGACCCAGATGGGCAGGGTCTGCTTTTCTAGTTGCAGAGGTGCTGGCCTTGGATTTGGCTGCCATTCTCTTTCATGGCAGCTTCTGCTGCTCCCCTTTTCCACCCACCCCCAATTTACCCACTGCCCTCCTCCCTCCTCTCCCACTGTCTTCTAAACCAGCAGAATGTTACCACCTTCTTCCTTTGGAAGGAAAAAAAAAAAGTATGTGTAGGCGAGGAAGCCGGCTCCTCCAGACAGCCCAGGCAAGATGCCTAGGCTGCCTGTCAAAATTGATTTTGAAAGATAATTCTATTTTGAGCAAAAGAATAATGAAAAGACATCCCCAGATGGCCTGGAAATAACCCGATTCCCATCAGGCTGGGTGCCAGGTCCTGCGCTGTGCCCCCTCAGCCATCACTGCACCACCCTGCCCGGGTAGCTTTTGTGCCCCTGCCCCACCATTCCCTGGCATCCTCCCAGAGCCCGCACCCACGCCTCTCTTCTCTGCAATGGTGAGGAATGAGGGGACCAGCTATAACCATGGGCCTCTGTGCTGGGGGCGTGCAGCACAGGGTCTCACCATAGGGCCTGGCGCCTTCGGCTGGCGCCTACTGTCTGAGCAGCCTTGCACCAGACACGGCGATGGGAGAAATGAGAATTTCCTGTCACACCAACCAGGCTTGCTGGGTTATTTGAGGACTAAAGTGACAAAGCTAGTGGTGGGGGAGGCCTGGAACCTAGTCTGTGCCTGTGCTGATGCTTCCAGGCAATGCTGAGGGGCTGGAGTGCAGCGGGCACCCCGCCCCTGGCTCCGTGGCCAGCACCCACCAGGGAGGAAAGGGTCATCCTCTTTCATCCAATACATAAGGGACCCTTACTGAAGGCCCAGGCTTTGCCTTCGCCCTGCAGAAGGTCTTCATGCAGGAGCCCAGTGTCTGTCCTCCCCTCTTTGGTCCCCATCCCTGCCCAGTGGCGCCTAATGAGGGCTCAGTGATCGCTCCCCTACCTCTCATTGCCACGGTCTGCCCATCATTCCCCCAGGACACTGCCAGGAGCGTCATGTGCAGGGCTTGGGAATACTAGGAAATAGGAGAGGCACAGATGGATGCAGGAAGGAGGGATGTCAGGGAAAGCAGGGAGCAGGGAGCCTGAGAGATGGAAGGACCCAGGCGGCCCACACCTACCTTCCCAGCCCTTCTCTGTGCACTTTTCTGCATCACTCTCACCACACGATGGATGGTATTGATTTTGCTTCTTATCTGCCGCCCTCTAAGGACTCTCAGCTCCTGAAGGAGAGGGAGTCTTTCTCTTCTGTTCACTGCCATACCCCCAGGGCCCAGAACAAGGACACCTTGGGGGCCAGCATGGCCTGGTGGGGCCAGAGCTGGTGAGGGCCAGGTTCCACTCACAGCAAGGAGCCCCAGCCCTTTGTCAGACTTTATCCTGGACACGTCCACACATATACGCCATGTGCATTCTCAGAAGAAGGTGCTGTTCTTCCAGTCTTTAGATCAGGATGCTGAGGGTTTGAGTCCCTGAGCCTCTCCCCTGGGCACATATCAGCCAACCACGGTGCAGCCAGCTCAGAGCGTGCCCCACCCAGCCCTCTGTGCAGAGAAGGAGGAGCCCACTGCACCAGCAGAGAGGGAGGGCAGGAGGAGGGGGCCCCGGTCAATGTCTTCCTTATCCTAGTGCCAATGACATTTCCTCCAGCCAGCATGAGACTTCCAAGTGACAGGCAGCAGGGAACATGGCCACTGTCTACCCAGCTACCCCTTCCTGCTCTTGGACCAGTCATGATGGACAAGCACGCCTCAGGGGATACTGTCACGGAGTAGGGCTGCTTCAGCCCTACCTTGTCTTTATTTATTTATTTATTCTTTTTTGGCTTTGTCACGTGGCATTCGAGATCTTAGTTCCCCAACGCAGGGCCCCTTGCATTGGAAGGAAGGAGTCTTAACCACTGGACCACCAGGGAAGTCCCCCACCTTGTCTTTAAACATGTCATATAGGCCATTTGACTCCTGGATTTTTCATTTTAGAGCAACTGTAGTCACTACAACTTCAAAACAATCTCAAGTCAGTAGTAAGCTCACTGAAAGCTTAACAAAATGTAAATGTTGAGAACCTGGCCTGTAAGAAGTGAAGAAATTGAGAGTGGGACAGAGGACAAGAAGATGGAAAGCAGCAGAAGGTGCAGGTTTTTTCCTCATGTGTGAGAGTGTAGTCATCTTCCCAGAGTGTATAAGAAATAGAGGTATAAGCCCATCAATCGAATTTACCAGAATAACAGTAGATCTCAGGTAATAAATACAAATGCTAAGAAATGAAAGGAGACAAAGGTGAGTACAGGATGCTTGAAGCAAGCTAAATTCCTCAGTATAACACTGAAGACTAGATATATGCTTTTAGTTAACAAAACAAGAACAGACCATGCTTGATTTATTAGGAAGTCTTCTAAAAATAATTTTAGCGGTTGCATAATACTTACTGGGCAATTAGCAAGGTACTTTGCTAGTTGGACATAACTTTTGCTGTTACTCAATAGTAAGACTAAAATTACTAGGACATAGGAAAAGGTTTAGAATATTTGACAACCCTTATTTATAGTTGAAGAGAAATTTTCAGAAAAACAAAAATCCTAAGCAGTTAAAAGAGGATGATGGGCTAGAGAGTGGGTACTGAAAAATGCCAGGTGAAGAATTTTGCTTTTTGTTTTCTGTTCTCTTGGATTTTATCCTTTCTCTTTGCCCATGTTTTTACAATGTCCATGTATCGTTTTGAGATTGAAAATAGTATCAAATACTCTAAGTGGTTTTCTATTAATTTCAGATCTAAACTTCAGTTACATTAAAAACTAAATGTTCTGTCAGTTAAGTACTCTGCTATGTTGCCTGATTAAGATATTTTGCAGCAACTAAAATTATTTTTATAAAGTTACAATAATTATGGGAAAGACTTCTGTTACAATGTAGGATAAAAACTGAAGAATATGAAATTTTATATGGAATATGGTCACAACTATGTGAAAAAAGCCAGAAAGCAATAAAATTATAACTAGATTTTTTAATGGGGGATATATCCCAAAATGTTAACAGTGATTTTCTTTGGTAGGAGGGACTACAGGAATTTTTTAAATTCCTCTTCCTAATTCTCTGGCTTTTACATTTTTGTTAATAGAGAACATGTGTTTTGTTTTTGTTTTTTTTTAATGAAGGGGAAAGGAGACATTGAACTATGAATTCGTAGCAGCAGGGAGAAGGGCACAATTTAACTTGGTTTGTCTCACACATGAGAAGGAAGTGGACACAATTGGGTGATTCTGTTTATCCTCTTTGCTGCCAACAGAATTGAGATGATGCTAAAAACATTTTGAGTCCCCCACAACTTGACTCACAGTACAGAGGAAATTCAAATGACTCTAATAATCCCTGTCACTTGTGCGAAACGTTTCTCTGCAAGGGTGGAACTCTTCACAGCATAAGAAAAAGCACAGTGTCAGAAACCAGGAAGCGTGAGCTCTAAATCCATGTTCCCACAACCCGCGCCGTGATTCCATTCCCTCGATTAGGGAGCTTTGCCAGCACAGCCTTCCCTCGATTAGGGAGCCTGAGCTGCACCATCTCTTGGCTCCCTTGAGATCTTTGCTACACTGAGGAGCTGTGACTCCATAAACGTGCTGGTGACTCAGATCCACCACTAGGGAAAATGTATTCCCTGAAGCAAAACAACTCCATCTGGCAAAATGCAGCCCAAAAAACTGAGTACAAGACACTGCTAATCTACTCACCCAATGTTCACCCCATGAAGTGATTTCAGCATATTTCAGAAATAACCCTGTTGTTTTTGGTGTGTTTCAGCTAGACTAAATTGCATAAAATGAGGGAAAAGAAATGGGTTCCAGGGAGGATGGGGAGAGGTGGGTGAGTGGGGGTTATTAACAGCTACTAAACTACTAAGTGTTTCCTGTGTGTGTTCATTCACTCAGTCGTGTCTGACTCTCTGCCACCCCATGGACTGCAGCCCACCAGGTTCCTCTGTCCATGGAATTTTCCAGGCAAGAATACTGGAATGGGTTGCCGTTTCCTCCTCCAGGGGATCTTCCCGACCCAGGGATGCAACCTGCATCTCCCTCATCTCCTACATTGCCAGCAGATCCTTTATAGCTGAGTCATCGGGGAAACCTAGTACTTCACGTATCTTATTTAATGCTTACAAAATGGGGGTTAAGAGGAAAGGGAAGTTTGGTTGACATGGCTGGATTCAAAAGAAACAAATGTACCCTATTCAAAGGCCAATGCACTTTTCATTCTATCTTTCAACATCCCTAAATCTGATGCATTATTTGTGTATATACGTCCACTAAAAGTGAGCAGATAAATACACTTTGCAATGTGTAAATAAAACATTTACAAGACTGATCATGTTTACTCATGTGTGGTAAAACAATTGGTTGGAATTTTTCATGACTTGACAAATTAATCACACCAAAGGTAAAAGAAAAATTTAAATCTCAATAAAAGAATTATGCTGTGACTTTCAAGTAACAAAATTAGAGTTTCAAGGGTTTTGGAAGACAAGAGCCTATTTCTGATGAGACAAGGTGACATGGATGTGATTTTGAACTTCTCCATATAGCTCTTGCAGGTAGATTTTAAGCAGATTTTTATACTTAAAACTGGGCCTAACATGGTAAGAAGAGACTTCTGTGTACAACCAAGTTGAGATAACAAATACTGGATTTACCCTCCCACCTGAAACAAAATGACATAAGAAACTGACAAAACACATGAAACAAAGGTCTGCAAGACACTGTACTTAAGGCAACAACAAAAGGTAACAACTATTGAGAGATGGGGGAGAAATGAGCCCTCAAATTGCACCAGTTTATCTCCCTGGGAAAATGTCCAGGCCAAAGAATAGGAACATCAAATTCTTGAGGAAGCTTGTAGATACCTTAAGTCATGGAGATAGAGCTGGGAAGACCAAGGACCAAGGCCCTAGAGTCCACAGAACAGTGCTGAAGAGAAGAAAGCTTCTGAGAGAAAAACTCTTGGTAACTACAGAGGTCCTGCTTCAACCCTTCAGCTGAGAACTAATCAGTGCATATTTGTGAGAAAATTATATAACTCAAGGCTGAGGAAAGAACCACCCGAATGTTGGAGGTAACGGAACCTAAAACTAAAACAGGCCGGAAATAGTACCTATTCCCAGCAACCACACTGAAAACCTCAAGATCCATGGGGTCTCAATAATAGTCTAGTAATAAACTAGACCTAGAATTAGCACTGCTTCAAAACAAATCTCCAAGGCAAGACTCAAAGGGATCAGACTACCTCCAAGTATATAACTATGTTCCAAAACAAAGCTCACAAGTATTAAACAAGGCACAAAAATATCCAGCACCCAACAAGGTAAAACTCACAATGTCTAGTGTCAATCAAAAATTAGTAGGGGGACTTCTCTGGTGACCCAGTAGTGAAGAATCCCCCTTGCAATACAGGGAACACAGGCTTGATCCCTGGTCAGGGAATTAACAGGCTTGCCAGGTGGCACGATGGTAAGGAATCTGCCTGCCAGTGCAGGAGATTCAGGAGGTGCAGGTTTAATCCCCAGATCAGGACAATCCCCTAGTAGGAAGTATTCTTCCTACTTGTGTCCTTGCTGGTATTCTTGCCTGGATAGAGTAGTCTGGATAGAGTAGTCCATGGGATCACAAAGAGTCAGACATGACTGAGAGACTGCATGCACACACACCCAGGGAACTAAGATCCCACTTGCCACAGAGAAACTAAAACTGCATGCCACAGCTACTGAGCCTGCATGTTACAACTAATGAAGCATGTATGCTCCAGAGCATGTGCACTCTGGAGCCCACAAACCACAACTACTGAGCCCATGAGCCACAACTAGAGAGTTGGTGCACCATATGAAAAGATCTTGCATGATGCAACCAAGATCCAACTCAGCCAAATTAATTAACTAATTAATTTTTTTTAAATTAGTAGGCATGAAAAGAAGCAAGAAAATAGAATTGCCAATGAAGAGAAACATTAAACAATCAGTTAGATCCACAACTGACACAGATTTTAGAATTAGCAGATAAAGACATAAAAATGAGAGCCAGGACTAGGCACAAAAGTTCAGGGGTAACTGACTCTCAGGCTTGTATAAGTACAGATCAAAGATAAGTTACAGTCTCAAAAAGTTAAAAATAGAACTACCATATCATCCAGCAATTCCACTCCTGGGTACACAAGTGGAAAACCAAAGCAAAAACATTAACTTGAAAAAATACATGCATCCTGATGTTCATGGCAGCATTATTTAAAATTGTCAAGATATGAAAGCAAACTAAGTGTTCATCAACAGATGAATGGACAAAGAAGATGTGGTACATACATGCAATGGAATATTACTAAGCCAATAAAAACAAAACGTTGCCATTTGCAGCAACATGGATGGACTTGGAGGGCATCATCCTAAGTGAAATTAACTCAGACAGAGAAAGACAAGTAGCGTATTATCATACGCTATCATTTAATATACAGAATCAGTTGTTGTTCAGTCACGCAGTCACATCCAATTCTCTGCCACCCCATGGACAATAGCACACCAGACTTCCCTGTCCTTCACCATCTCCCAGAAATTGCTTAAACTCATGTCCATGGAATCGGAAATGCCATCCAACCATCTCATCCTCTGTCGTCCCCTTCTCCTCCTGCCCTCAATCTTTCCCAGCCTCAGGGTCTTTTCAAATGAGTCAGCTCTTCACATCAGGGGGTCAAAGTATTAGAGTTTCAGAAACAGTCCTTCCAATGAATATTCAGGATTGATTTCCTTTACGATTGACTGGTTTGGCCTTCTTGCAGTCCAAGGGATTCTCAAGAGTCTTCTCCAACACCACAATTCAAAACCATCAATTCTTCAGTGCTCAGCTTTCTTTATGGTTCAACTCTCACATCCATACATGACTATGGGAAAACAATAGTTTTTTAACTATTCAGACCTTTGTTGGCAAAGTAATGTCTCTGCTTTTTAATATGCTGTCTAGGTTTGTCACAGCTTTTCTTCCAAGGAGCAAGTGTCTTTTAATTTCATGGCTGTAGTCACCATCTGTAGTGATTTTGGAGACCCCCAAAATAAAGTCTGTCACTGTTTTCATTGTTTCCCCATCTATTTGCCATGAAGTGATGGGACTGGATGCCTTGACCTTCATTTTTGAATGTTGAGTTTTAAGCCAGATTTTAACTCTCCTCTTTCATCTTCATCAAGAGGTTCTTTAGTTTCTCCTCACTTTCTGCCATAAAGGTGGTGTCATCTGCATATCTGAGGTTATTGATATTTCTCCCTGCAATCTTGATTCTGGCCTCTGCTTCATCCAGCCTGACATTTCACATAATGTACTCTGCATATAAGTTAAACAAACAGGGTGACAATATACAGCCTTTATGTACTCCTTTCCTTATTTGGAACCAGTGTGTTGTTCCATGTCTGGTTCTAACTGTTGCTTCTTGATCTGCATACAGGTTTCTCAGGAAGCAGTTAAGGTGGTCTGGTATTCCCATCTTCTTAAGAATTTTCCACAGTTTATTGTGATCCAAACAGTCAAAGACTTTAGTATAGTCAATGAAGCAGAAGTAGATGTATTTCTGGAATTCTCTTGCTTTTTGCATGATCAAATGAATGTTGACAATTTGATCTCTGGTTCCTCTGCCTTTTCTAAATCCAGCTTGAGCATCTGAAAATCCTTAGTTCACGTACTGTTGAAACCTAGCATGGAGAATTTTGAGCATTATTTTGCTAGCGTGTGAGGTGAGTGCAATTGTGCAATAGTTTGAACATTCTTTAGCATTGACTTTCTTTGGGATTGAAATGAAAACTGACCTTTTCCAGTCCTGTGGCCACTGCTGAGTTTTCCAAACTTGCTGGCATATTGAGTGCAGCACTTTTGCAGCATCATCTTTTAGGATTTGAAATAGTTCAGCTGGAATTGTATCACCTCTACTAGCTTTGTTCATAGTGATGCTTTCTTAAGGCCCACTTGACTTCACATTCCAGAATGTCTAGCTCTAGGTGAGTGATCACACACCATTGTGGTTATCTGGGTCATTAGGATCTTTTCTGTATAGTTCTTCTGTGTAATCTTGCCACCTCTTCTTAATATCTTCCACTTCTGTTAGGTCCATACCATTTCTGTCCTTTATTGAGCCCATCTTTGCATGAAATGTTCCCTTGGTATCTCTAATTTTCTTGAAGAGATCTCTAGTCTTTCCCATTCTATTGTTTTCCTCTATTTCTTTGCACTGATCACTTAGGAAGGCTATCTTATCTCTCCTTACTATTCTTTGAAACTCTGCATTCAGATGGATAGGGTCTTCCCTAGTAGCTCAGATGGTAAAGAATCTGCCTACAAAGCAGGAGACACCAGTTCGATCCCTGAATTTGGAAGATCCCCAGGAGTAGGAAATGGCAACCCACTCCAGTATTCTTGCCTGGAGAATCCCAAGGACAGAGGAGCCTGACGGGCTATGGTCCATAGGGTTGTAAAGAGTTGGACAGGACTAAGCGACACTTTCACTTGACTTCACTTTCATTCAGATAGATGTATCTTTCCTTTTCTCCTTTGCCTTCTGCTTCTCTTCTTTTCTCAGCTATTTGTAAAGCCTTCTCAAATAACCATTTTGCCTTTTTGCATTTCTTTTTCTTGGGGATGGTCTTGACCACCTGTACAATGTCATGAACCTCCACCCATAGTTCTTCAGTCACTCTATCAGATATAATCCTTTGAATCTATCTGTCACTTCCACTGTATAATCCTAAGGGATTTGATTTAGGTCATACCTGAATGGCCTAGTGGTTTTCCCTACTTTCTTCAACTTAAGTCTGAATTTGGTAATAAGGAGTTCATGATCTGAGCCACAGTCAGCTCCCAGTCTTGTTTTTGCTGACTGTATAGAGCTTCTCCATCTTCAGCTGCAAAGAATATAATCAAACTGATTTCGGTATTGACCATCTGGTGATGTCCATGTGTAGAGTCATCTCTTGTGTTCTTGGAAGAGGGTGTTTGCTGTGACCAGTGCATTCTCTTGGCAAAACTCTGTTAGCCTTTGCCTGGTTTCATTTTGTATTCCAAGGCCAAACTTGCCTGTTACTCCAGGTATCTCTTGACTCCCTACTTTTACATTCCAGTCCCCTATGATGAAAAGCACATCTTTTTTGGGTGTTAGATCTACAAGGCCTTGTAGGTCTTCATAGAACCATTCAACCTCAGTGTTTTTTACATTGGTGGTTGGGGCATAGACTTGGATTACTGTGACACTGAATGATTTGCCTTGGAAATGAACAAAGATCATTCTGTCATTTTTGAGATTGCACCCAAGTACTCTATTTTGGATTATTTTGTTGACCATGAGGGCTACTCCATTTCTTCTAGGGGATTCTTGCCCACAGTAATAAATATAATGATCATCTGAATTTAATTCACCCATTCTGGTCCATTTTAGTTCACTGATTCCTAAAATGTCGATGCAGAATCTATCACATACAACAAGCTAGTGAATTTAAGAAAAAGGAAAGGCTCACAGACATAGAGAACAAACTAATGGTCACCAGAGGGTAGAGGGAAAGGGGAAATTCAAGGGTAGGGACTTAAAAGGCACAAACTATTGGATGTAAATTAAGCTCCAAGGATATATTGTACAACATGAGGGATTAGCTTATACTTCATAATAATTATGAGTGTTATCTTTTAAAATTGTGAATCACTATGTTATACACTTGTAACTTCCCTGGCTCAGTGGTAAAGAATCCATCTGCAATGCAGGAGACACAGGTTCAATCTCTGGATTGGGAAGATCCCTTGGAGCAGGGAATGGCAACCCACTCCAGTATTCTTGCCTGGAAAATTCCGTGGACAGAGGTGCCTGGCAGGCTACAGCCCATGGGGTCACAAGAGTCAGACGCAACTGAGGAACTAAACCACAAACATCACCACCACATCAACCATACTTCAGGAAAAAAATAAAATAAATATAAAAACAAATAAATTCTGTCAACTATACTTGAATAAAATATATATATTAATTAAAAAGAAAAAAATAAACTACATCTCATGAATATGGTATAAAAAAATGGAGAGGGAAGAGCTTATAGTTCTAGTTCATGTAAAGTCATTACACAACATGACTGATTAGGTGGCAGGAACTTTGTTATGAAGTGACATCAGGCTGAAATTGGAAAGTCATTCTTTGGCATACTTCATTAGTTGACTCTCTTGTCTTTTTCTAATTTATTCTTCTTGGGCTTCCCTGATGGCTCAGATGATAAAGAATCCACCTGCAATGCAGGTTCAATCCCTGGATCAGGAAGATCACCTGGAGAAGGGAAAGGCTAACTATTCCAGTGTTTTTGCCTAGAGAATTCCATGGATAAAGAAGTGTTGCAGATCTTGAAATATTTTTTTTGCCCCTCTTCCTTCTACTTTCCCTGTTTTTATTCTACTATTCACCAAGTCTTTTCAACAGTGTCCTATGAATCTTTCTCAGCACTGTTGGCCCTAAGGGCTGATGAGGAATAGAGCAGCATATGGTTAATCAAAACCAGGTTGGAACTACTAAGCAGATGTCTTGTGTGCATAATTACTAGGCTTTGTTTTCATGTTTTTGTGTTTGTTTGTTTGTTTCTTAATGAATGGTCCCTATTGTACCAGATTATCAGTTACTGGTTTGAACACTTATGCAGCTGCAACCATATAACTTTAGGGAAGGAACTCTCATTTATATAGAGCTATAGGCTTCTAAATTTGAAGACTTCACTTCAAAAAGCGTATTTTATTTATTTTGGGGGGAGGAATGGGGGTGATGCAGCTTGAGGGATCTCAATTCCCCAATCAGGGCTTGAACTCACTTTACAGTAGTGAAAGCCTGAAATCCTAACCACTAGGCCACCAAGGAATTCTCCAAAAAAGCAAATTTTAGTTGACTTATTGAGAAAACATACAAAATATCCTATGATACTACTGCTCAGGCTAAATATCACTGAAGTAAATAAAAATAAAACAGAAAGCAAAAATAAACAATGCTTTCTTTCTATCTACAGAACCTCTTTACTGAAGAGTAAAATATTATCATACATTAGCTTTACTTTGTATATTCATATCTATGAATAACCTACAATTGCATGTGAAACTGTAGGGGAAAAATTATTTTTCATATTAATGCCTGAATCTAATGATTTCTCAAGAAAATATACTATGAAATATACTTTGTAAACAAATATTTAAATTTAAAAAAAAGAGATGTTAGAGATGTACACTACAAAACTCAAAACAACCACAAAAATGAAGTTAACAAAGAAGACAACATAAAATAATATCTAAAATATCTAATTAATCCTAAACAAGACAGAGAAAGAGGAAAAAGAAAACCAGAGAACAAATGAGACAAACAGAAAACAAATAGCAAGATGATAGATTTCAGTTCAGTTCAGTGACTCAGTCATGTCTGACTCTTTGTGACCCCATGAATTGCAGCACACCAGGCCTCCCTGTTCATCACCAACTCCTGGAGTTTACTCAAACTCATGTCCATCAAGTCAGTGATGCCATTCAGCCATCTCATCTTCTGTCTTCCCCTTCGCCTCTCACCTTCAATCTTTCCCAGCATCAGGGTCTTTTCAAATGAGTCAGCTCTTCACATCAGGTGACCAAAGTATTGGAGTTTCAGCTTCAACATCAGTCCTTCCAATGAACACCCAGGACTGATCTCCTTTAGGAGGGACTGGTTGGACCTCTTTGCAGTCCAAGGGACTCTCAAGAGTCTTCTCCAACACCACAGTTCAAAAGCATCAATTCTTCAGTGCTTAGCTTTCTTTATAGTCCAATTCTCACATCCATACATGACTACTGGAAAAATCATAGCCTTGACTAGATGGACCTTTGCTGGCAAAGTAACGTCTCTGCTTTTTAATATGCTGTCTAGGTTGGTCAAAACTTTCCTTCCAAGGAGTAAGCGTCTTTTAATTTCATGGCTGCAGCCACTATTTGCAGTGATTTTGGAGCCCCCAAAAATATTAAAGTTTCAGGGTATAAAATCCCTTGCATTTCTATACACTAACAATGAGAAAACAGAAAGAGAAATTAAGGAAACAATTCCATTCACCACTGCAATTAAAAGGATAAAATACTTAGGAATATATCTACCTAAAGAAACAAAAGTCCTATATATAGAAAACTATAAAACACTCATGAAAGAAATCAAAGAGGACACAAATAGGTGGAGAAATATACCGTGTTCATGGATTGAAAGAATCAATATAGTAAAAAAATGAGTATACTACCCAAAGCAATCTATAGATTCAATGCAATCCCTACTGCCAACGGTATTTTTCACGAAACTAGAACAAATAATTTCACAATTTGTAGGGAAATACAAAAAACCTCAAAGAGCCAAAGCAATCTTGAGAAAGAAGAATGGAACTGGAGGAATCAACCTGCCCGACTTCAGGCTTTACTACAAAGCCATAGTCATCAAGACAGTATGGTACTGGTACAAAGACAGAAATATAGATCAATGGAATGAAATAGAAAGCCCAGAGATAAATCCACGCACCTATGGACACCTTATCTTTGACAAAGGAGGCAAGGCTATACAATGGAGAAAAGAGAATCTCTTTAACAAGTGATGCTGGGAAAATTGGTCAACCACTTGTAAAAGAATGAAACTAGAACACTTTCTAACACCATACACAAAAATAAACTCAAAATGGATTAAAGATCTAAACCTAAGACCAGAAACTATAAAACTCCTAGAGGAAAACATAGGCAAAACACTCTCCGACATAAATCACAGCAGGATCCTCTATGACCCACCTCCCAGAGTAATGGAAATAAAAGCAAAAATAAACAAATGGGACCTAATTAAACTTAAAAGCTTTTGCACAATGAAGGAAACTATAAGCAAGGTGAAAAGACAGCCTTCAGAATGGGAGAAAATAATAGCAAATGAAGAAACAGACAAAGGATTAATCTCAAAAATATACAAGCAACTCCTGCAGCTCAATTCCAGAAAAATAAATGACCCAATCAAAAAATGGGCCAAAGAAGTAAACAAACATTTCTCCAAAGAAGACATGCAGATGGCTAACAAATACATGAAAAAAATGCTCAACATCACTCATTATCAGAGAAATGCAAATCAAAACCACAATGAGGTATCAACTCACCCCGGTCAGAATGGCTGCTATCCAAAAATCAACAAACAATAAATGCTGGAGAGGGTGTGAGAAAAGGGAACCCTTTTACACTGTTGGTGGGAATGCAAACTAGTACAGCCACTATGGAGAACAGTGTGGAGATTCCTTAAAAAACTGGAAATAGAACTGCCATATGACCCAGAAATCCCACTGCTGGGCATACACACCGAGGAAACCAGAATTGAAAGAGGCATGTGTATCCCAATGTTCAGCGCAGCACTGTTTATAATAGCCAGGATGTGAAAGCAACCTAGATGTCCATCAGCAGACAAATGGATAAGGAAGTTATGGTACATATACACAATGGAATATTAGTCAGCCATTAAAAAGAACACATTTGAATCAGTTCCAATGAGGTGGATGAAACTGGAGCCTATTATACAGAGTGAAGTAAGTCAGAAAGAAAAACACCAATACAGTATACTAACACATACATACGGAATTTAGAAAGATGGTAACGATATCCCTATATGCGAGACAGCAAAAGAGACACAGACGTATAGAACAGTCTTTTGGACTCTGTGGGAGAAGGCGAGGGTGGGATGATCTGAGAGAATAGCACTGAAACATGTATATTATCATACGTGAAATAGATCGCCAGTCCAGGTTCGATGCATGAGACAGGGTGCTCAGGGCTGGTGCAGTGGGATGACCCAGAGGGATGGGATGGGGAGGGAGGTGGGAGGGAGGTTCAGGATGGGAACACATGTATACTCATGGCTGATTCATGTCAATGTATGGCAAAAACCACTACAATATTGTAAAGTAATTGGCCTCCAATTAAAATAAATAAATTAAAAAAATAAAAAATAAAATAAAAAGTAATAAAATAAAGTCTGCCACTGTTTCCACTTTTTCTCCATTTATTTGCCATGAAGTGGTGTGACCGGATACCATGGTCTTTGTTTTCTGAGTGTTGAGCTTTAAGCCAACTTTTTCACTGTCCTCCCAATTAAAGGTAGATATTGGTAGATTAGATGAAAAAAACCACTTAAATACTGCCTGTAAGAAATACATCTTAAATACAGAGACAAATACATCAAAAATAAAAGGATGGTAAAAAGATAAACCTTGCTAACACTAAGCAATAAGCAAAAGAAAATTGGACAGGCTAAATTAAAGTCAGATAAAATAGATTTCAGAACAACAACCAAAAACATTACCATTCTCCAAAATGATTTTTTCATAACAATAAAGCAGTCATTTCCTCACATGGACATAAAAATTATAGCCATTTATGGCCCAAATATCAAAGTTTTAAATTACATGAATGAAAAACTGATAGAACTACTAGAAAACAAGAGAAAATTAAACCCAAAGTAAGAAGAAGAAAATAAATAATAGAAATATAAAAACAGAAAGCAGAAAATGAATAGAATGAAACCAAAGCCATTTCCTTAGAGGAAAATAGCAATTATATTATTAAATGTCTAATCAAACTCATCAGAAAAAAGAGAAAGAGAAAAACGTTGCAAATTACCAAAATCATGAGTGAAAGAAGAGGTATTTCTATAGATTCTACAGATAATAAAAGGAAGATAAGGTTGAATAATGTTCTCAAAAATTCCTGCCTACCTGACACCTGGGCTGCCCAGTTGGCCCTGGTGGTAAAGAACCCATCTGCCAATGCAGAAGGCTGAGACATGGGTTTGATCCCTGGGTGGGGAAGAACCCCTGGAGGAGGAGGGTATGGCAGCCAACTGCAGTATTCTGGCCTGGAGAATCCCATGGACAGAGGCGCTGGAGGGCTACAGTCCACGAGGTCGCAGAGAGACAGACACAACTGAAGTGACTGAGCACGCACACAGGGGCTTGACACCTATCAATGTGACCTTATGTAAACAGGGTCTTTGCAGATGCAATCAGGTAAAGATAAGGTCATACTGGATTGGGTTGAGCCCTAAATCCAATGATCAGTGTCCATCTAAGAGGAAAATTTGAACATAGAGACACACAGGAAGAAGATCATGCGTAGATGGGAGGAAGAGATTGGAATAAAGCATCTGTAAGTTAAGGAATGCCCAGGATTGCCAGCAAGCCAAGACAGAGGCATGGGACAGACTCTCCCTCACCCTCACAAAGGGACCAACACTACCAACACCCTGATTTTGGACTTCTACCCTCCAGAACCATGAGACAATATATTTTGTTGTTTTAAGCCATGGTGATTTGTTACAGAAACACTTGGAAACTAATAGTTTTCTAAATTAGCCAATAAATTTGAATATGCAGATGAAGTGGCAAATTTCTTGAAAGAAACTACCAAAGCTCACTCAAAAAGAAATAGACAATTTATTTATCCTTATATCTATTAAGAAAACACAATTGTGGTTAAAGTTTTTCTACAAAGAAAACTCCAGACCCAGATGAATATAATAATTTCTTCTGCAAAAATTCAAGGAAAATATAATACCAGTGCTATGCAAATTATTCCAGAAAAGTGAGGAGGAGGGAATACTTCCCAATTGATTGTATAAAGCCTGCACTGTAGTTACTGCTGTTGTTCAGTCACTAAGTCGTGTCCGACTCTTTGAGATCCCATGTACTGTAGCCTGCCAGCTCCTCTGTCCATGGGATTTCCCAGGTGAGAATAGTGGAGTGGGTTGCCATTTCCTTCTCTAGGGGATCTTCCCAGACCAGGGATCAAAACCATGTCTCCTGCATTGACAGGCATATTCTTTCCCACTGAGCCACCAGGGAAGTCCATAAAGCCAGCATTACTCTGCTATTTAAACCAGAAAAAGAAAATAAACCTAGAGCTCAATATCCCTTGTGATTATACATATAAAAATTCTTAACAAAATTTTAGTAAGTCAAATCCCACAATACACAAAAGAATAGAATAATATATCATGACCAAGTGAGGTTTATCCCAGGAATGCAAGATTGGTGTAGCATTCAAAAATCAACAAATGTAATCTCCATATTAATAAACTGAAACAGAAAAACCATAGTTCATCTCAATAGATGTATTTGAAAAGATCTAGCATCCATTCCTGATTTAAAAAAACACTCAGCAAAGTATGAATAGAAAGAAGAGAGCTTCTTCAAACTAATTAAAGATATTCACCAAAAAAAACTACAGTAACATTGTATTCAGTGGAGAATAAATAACTGAATACATTCCTCCTGAATCAAGAACAAGACAAGGATATTCAATCTCACGATTTCCATCAACATTTCATTGGAGGTTCAAGCCCATCCAATGGGAGAAAAAAAGCATGCAGATTGAAAAGGAAGAAGTAAAACTGTCTATTCACAGATGACATGATTATCAATGCAAAAAAATCCAATGTATTTTTTTTTAGCTACTGAATATGTGAGTTTAATACATTTATAGGACATAAGACTGATATACAAAAAAAACTGATCATGTTGAACATTTTAAAATACTACTTATAATAGCATTAGAAAATATTAAGCACTGGGAATAAATCTAAAGATCTGGAAATTATGAAACACTGTTGAGAGAATTTAAAGGAGACATGCATCATATTCATGCATCAGAAGGCTCAATATCATTAAGATATCAGTTCTCTCCAAATTAATCCAATGTAATTCCAATCAAAATCTCCATAGGATTTTTGTACATATTGACAAACTGATTATAAAATTCATACATAAAAACAAAGGCTTAGGATATCCAAAATAATTGTGAAAAGAAGGCCAAATCAGGTAACCAATACTCCCTGATTTCAAGACTCACTGTAAACAACAGTACTTTGAAGACAGTGTGGTGTCATCATAAACAGACAAACACATCAGAGGCAGAGCCCCACCTTGAGCAACGGTGAAGAAGGCTTTAGCAGTAGGTTATGGGGTGAATCCAGGTGCAACTTCAACACCTCTGCATCCCCTCTACCACGATGAACCTTTCCACCCAGAGGCCAAGAGCAGTAACTGAACTCCCTCCTCCCTTCCGAACTTAGAGTCACCTCCACAGGCTCCCAGAGACTTGACTTCCCAGTGCCGTTGCCCAGCCGCTAGTCTTTGGTATTCATGTGACCAAGGGACCTCCTTGAACCACACGTGAGTCACATTGCTCTGGGTGGGCCTGGCCTGGCCTGCCAGGGTCCCTACAGGGAGCCAGGAGGGTGAGCATTGGCCCCAGCACTGCAAAACCCACTTGTGTGGTAACGCACAGGCAGAGGAAACTGAGGGAGCAGGCTGGGGCTCTGCCCACTGGGATGCCGCTGGGAGCAGGTCACTGACCTCATAGAGGTTCGGTAAGGGAGACAATTCAACAGGCCATGCAAGGTTGAAAAGCAAAGTATTGCAGAAGGGAAGGTGTGGTGCTGCCCCAACCGCTGCCTAACCTGGATGAGGTAGGTCATGAAGTCCCAGCAGGTGGCACTAAACTGCGTCCTCAAGGACAAGTCAAACGGCAGCCCTTTGGGCAGAGTGTTGCTTTATGGGGTCAGGGATGGGAGGAAGCTGAGGCAGAAAGAGAGGCAGCAGGCAGTGGGGTGGGGTGGCCTAGTTCCAGAGTAAAGGGCAGGATGTCCCCATGTCAACTGAGAAAAGTGCACAGTGTGAGAGCAGAGACTTTACTAAGGACTACAGCCCGAGACACAGCCTCTCAGTAGCTCTGAGGGACTATTCCAAAGAGGTAGGGGGACAGTCAGGATATATATGAACAATTTTTTTTGGCTGGGAAAAACATGCAGCTGAGCAACAGAAGACTACTGCTTATCACAAACAGCACACATCTCAAGTTAATGATTTTTTGTGCTTTTCTATGTACAGGAAGATGTAAGAGGATCTGGGGTCACCGAAATTGTTCCTGAGATATGCATCTAACAGCGAGTGGTCCCGTTCACCCAAAGCACAGTGTTCTCTGGTTTCCTCCATCCTGAGTCCCCCTCAAGGCTCCCTTTCATGGGGTTAGTGAGAGCAGTAGGTGAAGACCTGATCCTTGTAGAACTGAAATGATGGGAAACCTTTTCTTCATTGTACCCGGGGCAAGAGAGAAGTGGCACTAAAAACAGAGAACTAACTGCCCAGAGAAAGAAGCACAGTGGCCCACAGTACAGTCCAGAAGGTTCTCGGTGGTCACTCTTCCACTCCCCAAGTTCCAGTTGCTCCCCGAACCTTGGCAACCACAGCTGCTGCTGCCCTGTGCCCCCCTGAGATGGGGATTGGTGTCAAGGTCGGAGCCTGAGCTTGAGTCAGGGGAGCCTGACCTCATGCAGTACCCTCCTGGCCCTGCCAGATCAAAGGAACTTGCAAATGACAGCATATGCAGCAAACTTTTGAAGGCCCTTCACTTCTAGTTTGAACCTTAGGGAAGCCAAGCTTTGTCCAAAGCTGTGCCCTTTCCATGCAGGGAGCCTGCCATTCAGATTCTGAGAGAAGATTCCATCCCTGTGGAACACAGCGTGGTTCCTGGTGGAGCAGGATAACTTGATTCACTATCTCATCAGCTCAGATACAAAATGGTCTCTTATGGGAGCCTGGAGCCACCGACAGCAATGAGAGAAGGTGTAAAAAAGAAAAGCAGATGCCTTGTGAATCCATCAACCCCAATCATTTATTTATAGCCTTTTCCTGGGAAGGCAAGGGTGTGAGGTTAAGCTGTCCCCAACAGAGAATGCTGATTCCCCAAACCCCATTTTCTTGGACTTGATTAATGGTTCTATTAGTGGCTTTATTTGATCTTCATTACATTTGGGAACTGAGCTGACCCATTCAGCCAGAAATATAATATTCTTTTTCATATTTCTAAAGTTCTTTATGATAATGGTCCAGAAGTGGAGTCTAGGATTCCCTCCCCAGCCACTCCTCACACTGAGTTTAAATTTTAAGGGGGGGAGTTTGTTTGTCTGCCTTAGAGCATTGTATATTCTTCACTATTGAGTGTTATTGAAGAATGGGAGGCTTCTCTGTCTCAAAGACTACACCATTTATGTCCTCTTATAGACAGCTTTTGTGTAATAATTTTGTGATCCTTATTTTCCATTAACTGGGAGAATTATTGTTTCAATTTGCAGAGGTGTCTAGAATAGATGAGGTTCTCACTATAAATACGAGTGACCTTGGAATCTTTACTTGCCAAATTATCACTGGTACTGGGGAGATCTGGATACCATGATGGAGGGGGAATCCCCTGTACCTCTCCATTCATTTGGCAACACAAACTGAGATATGGGGTTTTGGTGGGCCCCTGGCCCACCTGAGGTCCTGTGGCTGGAACATAAAGCCATTTCTTGGCTCTGTGCACCAGGTTCTGGGTTCAAGACTCGTCTGGAACCCATCACTGAATTCTAGCAGGGAACAAGTGGTACATGCAGTGGGATTGAGTCTCTGGACACCCGTGGACACCCATTAGGTCAATAGAAGCCAATCATAAGTTCGGGTTTCTATGATGAATGCCAAGCAATGAGGACAGTAAACTCATGCCAATTGAAGGAAATAAAAACAATGGCTTCAATTTTGGACACCTTGAGTCTGGGCTGCTCTTGTCACATCCCACAGATGCCCACTGGTATGTGAGCCATTGAGAAGAAGAGGCCAGACCTAACAACGTGGATTTGAGAGTCAATAGTACTCAGTTACCAAACAAACATCTACTGAAGGCCATTCTGACCATGAGGATAAGAATAAGAAATTATTGAACAAGAATAAGCATTAAGAAATCAGTCCCTGACCTTCCAGAACTCAGAGTGTGGATGGGGTGGGATGGAGAGAATAGATGCTAAGTACATACAAGCATCAAGAGAGGGCCAAGACACAAAAAAAAAAATGTGGTCTTGAGTGGAGATGGGAGCTCTCTAGGCAGGAGGCAGGAATGAGGTTGAGTGTGGTCAGGGAGAAGGGAGGGGGCAAGGGCTGGAAGAAGAAGGAGAGTCCTGGAAGTTCTCAATTAACACAGCAAAGAAGGAAAGCAAAGGGGATGGATGGCCTGCAGGGTTACAATAAGAAACAGCTCAGGAACAGGGCCTGACAGGGTGGGGACATGTTGGAAGATGGTCATAGAGGAGGGCCAGGGCTCTGCCCAAGGTCTTGAACACCTGGATCTCCAGAGGAGCAGTGACAGGAGGGGATGGAGTGCAGATAGCAGGAATCACGTCTTTTTTCTCTGTCTCGGGCCAACCGGCAACCATGCACTGATTAGGCAGAACCTGTCTCTGGATGGAAGGCGAGAGGGACCAAGTGAGGAAGCTAACTCCCTCCCCCACACCCTCCAACAGATGCAGACAGCAAGGATGCTGGTCTGCTGTTGACTGATTCTATTATTTTTATATGGATGTTGTTGTAACATCCTGTTAGCACAATCTTCATTCTTAATCCAAGATCTACAGGTTAGTTTTGTTCTTTTATGTTTGATTAGTGGTCAAAGATCTTTAGGTTATAAAATAATTTCTAATAATATCAATAATAATTTGAAATATTTCTTAATATTAACATTAAATAATATTAAAATGTTACTGAGTCAATCCAGTTTAACTAAAATTAACTGTTAGTAACTGACAATAGGATGACACATCACTTAATAAAGGCGAGTTTGGTTTTTTTTCCACCATGTATCCCTGATTGCAACAACAAATGGATTTAGGAATATAACAAAGAAAAAGAAAAGGCACTTTTCTTTAGGACTTCATCATCACCACAATACCAATGGAAGCATGTACACTCCTCAGCAACCCTAAGGCACAGGAGAGCCCCCAGAACTCCCCCTGAAGCAAGAAAAGGAGGGAGGGAAAGAGGGAGGTTTCCTGTGGTTGGCTCCAGCCAACCATAGCCCCCACTCATGTGCAACCACCCACACACGTGGATGAAGACCAGAGCCAAGGTGAGAGTGAGCTTGTGAAAGAGGCCCACATGGTCAAAACCTCACTGCTGACCAGCTCAGCAGTGCCAACCAGCATCACCCATGGGGCTGCTTAGAAATGCAGGCTCTTGGGAGCCCCAGACCTACTGATCAGAATCTGCATTTCACTGAACCCCCAAGGAGATGCTTGTGCACCTTGTAGTTTGAAAGCTTGGAGGAGGCTGTGCTTATATCTCTAAGGCAAAGCACCTATAACTCCAAGGTACATCAGAGAACACCAGTTCCACAGAGGAAACCTAATCTCAACAGTTCTCTGTTCAATAACAACTCTGCTTATGATGAGCAGTACTGGTCGGTGACATGCCTGGCACCATGCCTGGAATTATTTTCCCTGCACTCCGGGAAACTGAGTATATTATTACAACCCCACTCTGGTCCAGGTGGGAATTTGGAGACTCCCAGAAGTTAAAGAATTTGCTTAGTTCACCCAGTTTGTAAGAGACAAAGCTGGAGATGTGTTGCAAGTCAGCCTGAATCCCACAGATGCCATGGATTCCATCAAACTCAAATTTATTCTTGTGGGCTCATGGTATTGGAGAGTTTGGTGTGTCTCCTAAACAAATCTAGACCACAGCTTTAATGGTTACATAAACTTTACTGCATCCACTAAATGGAATGATATTCAACATTCAAAACCAATGTTTTTAAGAATTGCCAATGATGCAAGGCAATTTTCATCGTGAAATATTTCTTGAAAAGAGCATAATGTAAACAAAATAACATATATAAAACATACATAAATGTATATAAAAACTCAAACCACTCATGGAAAGGATAAATAAAACATGGAATATTCAATAAAATGCTACTCAACACACATATAACTAGATCTCTGTGTATCACCATTGATATTTCTCAAAAACATAGTGTTTAATCATGAAAAGAGTTGCAAAACAAAACTTTTAGTATGATATTATTTATATGCATTTTTCAAATCATAGGAAACAATATTGTAAATTACTCACGGATACTAGTATATAATATACAAGACCTCAAAAAACAGATGGAAAAGATAATTATGGAATCACAATACTTCTTGCGGTGGTAGGGGTCAAGGAGAAGCAAATTTACAATAAGTTTTAATTCTTTAGAAAGTAAAAAAGATGTTATAAATGTAATCTATATTAGCAGTTGTTGATTTGATATGGTGGATATATGGTTGTTTGTTGTATTTATAGTTTTCTTGATTTTAAGATTTCTGTATTTGAATTTATATGCTGTAGAAAAGTTTAAAAGGAAGGGCATAAAATGTTAACAATACTTCCCTCTAGAGAGTAATGTTATGGGCAATTTTTGTTTTCTTTTTAGGATTTTTCTGCCCTTTAAAAATTTTCCTTATTCGAATATATGACTTTTATAATCAATTGAAAAATAGACTGACCTCCCAGTTTTCTGAGAGCTCATCTATTTCATGCCTCTGGGCTTTTGTAGAAAGTAGAGCATACTATTGAAGCCAGGCATAGGGGAAAATCAAAAAGTGAACCATGTTGGGATTTGAAACCAGTTTCTTTTTTTAAAAAAAGCTAGAAATTTAGGAGATGCAAACTTTTGAGATTAAAAAATTTTAGTATCACTTTTCTATTCCTATTTTATCCAATCTTTATGTTGGTTTGTTATGTCAGTTCTATGGCAAAATGCAGCCCAATACCATGCCACATACATCAGGTGCTTCCTGCATGTAGTCTGCCTCATCTTGAATGTTAGTCAGGCCACACACGAGATTACCTAGTGCAACCTCATCCTACCAGCAGGAAAACAAAAGACTGAGAGAAGTAAAGAGGTTCGCCCAGGGTCAGACATCAGGACTAAAGTGAGTCTGAGTCTTCCTGACGTTTTTACTGCCCTACCACGCTGCCTTGGAGGGTTTTCAGATGATGGAGGTACCCAAATATGTGAAGATACAAATATCCACAAAGAAACAAGTCAACATTATCTTCTGAAGTAAACATAAATTGTGTCATATAAAGGCTAACATAATTATCTTCACTTGGGCCTAGATTTATATTTCTTTTTTTTTAGACTTATATTTCTATCCTCCAAATCTATTTACTTCTTTGAATGAGCCTCTTCCTACATTGAATTCACTCTGTCCTGGAGAAGTGTGTTTGGTCTTGGGTAGGCATGTGTCCACTTCTCAGCCTACCTTTCCCATTGCCTCTGACTTTCCATGTGGCCCTTTCTAAAGCTGACCCTTTTCAAAGTGAAAAGTCTCACTAAAGCTAAAAAAAAAAAAAAAAAAAATGAGTATCCCTCACAGCAGGGATCTAACAAGAGACCTGGTTCATTGGTGTGGTAGTTGATTTCCCCTTCTGGACCAAACTCTGGGGCCTGGGGCCCTTCAGTACCTCATGAAGAGTGAGCCTGTTTTCAAAGCATGGTCCTAGGCAAATCCCTCCGTCACTCTTTGTCAGCCCTCCACACCTCAGCTCTGTCATGCTTCCAGAGTCAGAAATGAACCAACTCCATGCTCATCAGAAACTGGATGGCCTGTGCTGCCCAGGTCCAGGCTGGTCCAGCGATGGGTCTCAACCAACACAGCCCAGACCCATATGAAGGACCATGTGCAGGCTTAACCCAAGTTCATGCCCTCTGCCATTGTTCTCCCCTCCGGCCCAGCCAGTCTGACCCTGTCACGACCTCAGTGATCGCCCCACCTGGAGGAGACCAGCCCGGCCACCTTGCCTGGGTCACTAAGGTCCTTCTAGACACACACGCACAATCATACAGCAAGCACATGCACACATGCTTCCAGGCAAGGGCCACCAGTGTGTTCACACACACACACACACACACACACTTGTGGAGCCTGCAGTTCCCTAAGTGCACTGCACTCCCTCAAGCCCCTGACCTTCTTCACACACAGGCTGCTCCTAAGGCTGCCATCAACCCCGGCCCTGCAGGCTGCATCCAGCCCCTTCTAACCTATAGTGTCCTCCAGCTCCCAGAGGGAGCTTCACATGGCTGGCAGTCCCACATTTCTTTCCAGCCCTCCCAGCAGGAGGCCCAGTTTCATGAACTGAGTCAAGATAAATGACAATTTATTTTTAAAATCAGAGCCCATAAATACAAACAAAGTGCACTTGGGCTCTCTTCCTGGCTTTGCCAGCCACTCAGAGCCGGCCCGGCCAAATAACCACCAACACGCTCCCCAGGCTCCTGGGGTGAAGGCATTATTACCTTTACAGTAAATCCCCTACACATGAACTTTCAAGTTGCAAACTTCCAAAGATGTGAACATACGCTCACATGTCCAATCACATAACTTAGTCCATCTGGTGTACATAGTCGGTTGTGTTTTTGTGTACTTCATGTATAGTATTCGTATAAAGTACAGTAGACATATCTTTATTTCAAGTCCAGGATGTCTGGAAGCAAGTGTAAAACTAGTGGTGTACTGTTGTACTTTTCAAGGTACTGTACTGTAAGATTAAAAATGTTTTCTTTACATTTTGTGCCTGTTTGTTCTGTCTTTATTGGTGTGAAGAATATTGTAGATCTATACAGTATAGTGCTGTAGAGCCAATTGTGTTAATTCGGTACCTAGGCTAACTTTGTTGGACTTATAAACAAATTGAACTTAAAGAATGTGCTCTCAGAATGGAATTTATTTGCATGTAGGGGACTTACTGTACTTTCAAACTTATGCAAAAATGCCCCTTCTTGGTCCCCCTGCTAAGTGATGCAATCAGCTTCTCAATGGAGGAGATGCAGGTATCCTGCAGTTGTGAGCATTTTGCACTCAAAATTCAAGGGTCATACTGTGGTGGTAGAAGCAGCTCATTCTGCCAGACCCCCTTCTACATCTAAGCCCAGGGCTGGCACCTGAAGCATTTTGGATCTCTGTTCCTGCATCTCTGAGATAGGGAGAGAGGTGAGGACTCATGAGCCTGGGACCACTCCCTTCCAAGGTCTGTCACAGAGATCTAGAGAGGTGGGTGGGAGATGGAAAAGAAAGCACCCCTCCCAGAGCCCTCTCTGGCCCAGTGCCCACTCTTTCCCACGTCAAGCCCTTCCTGATGGGGAGCAGACCGATCCTCTGCCGGACGCTGCCGTTCCCAGGCACATGTGTCGGCCCGTGAGCCAGACCCCGGGGCAGCCGCCACAGCCAGGAGCAAGGAGGACGGCACTCCCACTCCTGTCACCGCTCTGCTCTTGTCAAACACGATCACCCAGACGGCTGTCCTTCTGCCCTGGGGCCGGGCCAGGGAATCAGTCACGAATTACCCTGGTCTTAGGCTCACAGGCTTACAACCCCAGGCCCTTGCAACCATACAGCAACTCAGTGACCTGCTCCGCCACCCCAGCCTCTGTGCACAGCCACATTCCCCTTCACGTCTGGGGCTCCAGGACTTTTTTACAGAAATGAAGGAGGAGAAAGCATAATACTTTCAGACTATGAAAAATTACAGAGAGAATGACTATACCTGTGCACCCACCACCCACAATTAACAGATGTTAACATCTCCATAAGTGAGTAAGAGATTTCTAAAATAAGAAAAGCATTCAGCTACCACTTCATCGACATCATACCCCTCCTCAGCCCCAGTCCCTCTCCTTGGCCCAACAAGCAAACCCCATCAGAAGTTGGTGTGTGTGTTCTTTCCATCCTGACAAATCTATTCTGCTTTATGGACATGCATCCAAAAAGACAGGATAGCAAAGCTTTATTGTTTTTACTGTTTACATAAAACCATACTGAATTTATAATTCTGAAATATGCTTTCTCCACTCAGCATATTCATACTGCAGCTTTAAGCTCTCTTGTAGTTGATTCCTATAAATCAATCTCATTTATTTCAATTGCTGTTAGAACATATGCATGTGAATATAGCATGATTTATTTAGCCAGTTCCTTCCTGGTACACATTCTGATTTTTCACTACTGTAAACAATGCTCGGTTCATGGTCGTGTTCTCATCTTCACATGGAGGAGTTCCCTGAGGAGGGTGCCTTGCAGAATAATTTCTAGGTTATACATTTGATGCCCAACTAGCCCTCAAAGGTGGAGAAGGAAATGGCAACCCACTCCAGTACTCTTGCCTAGAGAATCCTGTGAAAGGAGGAGCCTGGTGGGCTGCTGTCCATAGGGTCGCACAGAGTTGGACACGACTGAAGCGACTTAGCATGCATGCATGCATTGGAGAAGGAAATGGCAACCCACGCCAGTATTCTTGCCTGGAGAATCCCAGGGACGGGGGAGCCTGGTGGGCTGCCGTCTATGGGGTGGCACAGAGTCGGACATGACTGACGAGACTTAGCAGCAGCAGCAGCAGTCCTCAACAGCCTCTGCTAGTGTGCAGTCTTCCCAGCAGGGAGCAAGAGTCTGTGTCTCCCACCTTGATCACTCTGGTCCTTGTAGGCCCTTCCTAGCCATGCTCCTTGGTCAGGTTAAGTGACAATTGTCCAGACCTGGCCATTAAGCAGGCACTGTTCTGCACCTGTTGACCCCTGTGAATGTTGTCCTTTAAGAAATGCAGGATCCTGTCCTGTGACTCTTTCTCTCGAGAGTTGCTTGGCTTTTGTCTCCCATGACTCTCCCCTTGGATGAGAGACTCCCACCTGAGCTGAGGACAAGGAGTGCTCTTCCTCTCCTTTTCTTTCTCTGTCAGGTCCCTTCATGAACTGAAGTGGCCTCCTGAGTGGCCCGAGAAAGACATTCTCTCAGAGCAGAACAGCTCCATCGGGGTTTGTGCCTTGGATCTCAGGGGTGGTTCCCCATCCCCTGGCTCTGTGGGAATAGTGGGACAGAGAACCATCATCCACTCTGTGGGGTCCCACAGTGCTAGAAAGGCAAAGTGAGCAGTGACCTTGCTGGCCACCCCAGCCTCACTCACCGTGGCAGCCAGGAGTGTCTGCATCACACCTAATAATTACTAAGTGAATAAAACTTAGTTTAACTTACTATGAATTTCAGATCCATAACATAAATTTCAGAAAGCAAAGGAGGAAAAGGAGACAGGCAAAATGAGCTAGAACTGGTGTTATGGCACAGCTCCTAGTGGTTAAGGAAGCAACTGAATAATCACAGGAAAAGACATGGGCAGGATGGTGGAGATGGTGGGGAAGGAAAGGAGATGCAGGAGTTCTGAGTGCTGGGGTGGGGCCTCCCCAGAGCCAGGAGGAAGCACTCCTGTTGCAGCTCTGCCCAGCAGTCTGGAAGAAACAGCAAGAGACCGCGTTCACAATGAAAGGCACTGCAAGAACTCAAAAATAGACTCTACTGAAGTATTCAAGAGGAAGGGGGTATGTATTGACGCCTGCAACTTTGTTATGCATCAAAAATAAGGATTGATGGATGGAAAGGAAGAGGGATGGAGAAACAGTGATAAAGCAAGTATCGGACAAGGTCAATGTGATTTAGTCATTGACAGATGGAGATTCACTGTGAAATTCTGTTATTTCCATATGTGAATTTTTTTATGATAAAATGTAGAAGGGAACAGGTAATACCTGCTCTTTAGAATTGTAAGGATTACATGAGATAATGAATGTGGAAGGGTTCTGCACACTATAGAAGATTTGCAGATTGTTTAAATGATTAAATAGTATAACAGAAAAACAAAGAGAGACTAATGAGATAAGGAAATATATAGAGTGCCCTTCAGAACCAATAAATTAAAAATACCAAAGGAAAGATTATCACACTTCTGGCAACAGAAACACTGACTATAATCAAAATGAATGCAGAATGAAAAGACAAATTGATTAAAGTAATTTAAAAAAATCAGTGGATATGAAGAGCAAGCAAGTATCCAACTTATGGATAATTGATATCCCTAAAAGAGAGAACCTATCAAATGGAAATAAAAATATTCAAAGGTAAATGAGAAGGAAATATTTCTGAAAAAAAGGAAACTATTAGCTACAGATTGAAAGGGCATTCTATATTCCAGAAGAAAATGATACAGGAAAGTAACATTAAAGCATATCCTACTAAGCTTTATCAAGGATAGAAAAGAAAGTCTACAGACATCTAGGCCAAAAAAAAGAAGAAAAAAAAGTAACTCATTACAAAGAAGGAAATAAGGCTGTCTTCAGATTTTTCCCAGAGCCACTAAATTCCAGAAGGCCACAAAGGAATGTACTCAACATTCATGGGAAATAAAATGTGACCTAAAAAATTTATACTAAATTGAGCAATAGACAACCACAAATATGCAAGTATCCAAAATATTGCATCCATTAAGGTCTCTCAAAAGTCCTAAAAACAACCAGCCAACCAACCATGGCATACTTGGAGACACCTGGTAGAAAAACTAGAGATGGCCTGGAAGCAAATTACTTACAGCATCAGGGCTAAAGAGAACCAGAATATGATTCCAGGAGATCAATATTCTAATATTAGCCACATGAGAATGATATAAACAAACCAAACTTGAAGGTATGGGCAGGAAAGGGATTTGGGAGAAAGTCTAAATCTTTTCTTTTTCTCATGTCTCATACTGGGTTGTCAACTGCTGTCTGAAGTTTGATAAATCATGGAATGGAGTTTTCAATATTTTTGTAAATATAAAACTAACATATAAACTGGCAGAAAATATTCAAACTACACACACATGCACAACCAGAAAACATTAACACTCAGTAACGTAGCATAAACAACACAATAGAACTAAAATCAGACTTGACAGATATGTCAATAAGTATAACTGGATAAATTCATACCTTAAAAATTATATTTGAAAAATCTACTTGCTAAAAATAAAAGACAAAGAGTTGTACTGAAGCAAAGACACTAGGAAGCCAGAGAGTAAAAGCATGGGCAAAGCCGTGGCGGGCAAGGCTGAGGCTGTGAGAGCACCATCAGTCAAGACAATTCAGGGGATGCATTACGGGGAGGAAGACACTTTATAATGATAACGAGGATAATATGTAATAAAGCTTTGTCAGGAAAATGTATGTGCCAATGAATGTGGCACCAAACTATAAAGGAAAAACTACAGTAAATATACAGAGACAGAAACATAAAGGCAGCAGAAAGATTGAACTCACCTCTCTCTGCCGACAGGGCTTCCCGGGTGGCACTAGTGGTGAAGAAGCTGCCTGCCAATGCAGGAGACTAAGAGACGCGGGTCCCGGGTGGGGAAGATCCCCTGGAGAAGGACATGGAACCCCCTCAATTGCCTTGAGAATCACATGGAGAGAGGAGCCTGGCGGGCTACAGTCCCTAGGGTCATAGAGTCGGACACGACTGAAACAACTTAGCACACACTCTCTGTCTATAACCAATCACAGGAATGCAGTGACAAAAGATTCAGGGGGGTTGGTCTATGTCACAAAATGAATCTATATGTTTCAAGCCCTGCCCAGCAAAACCCCTGCCTTTTCAATGCTCATGAGACAATTACAAACAGTGGCACTTCCAGACATCAAGAACCCAGCTACTTACAGAGGTGTGGGCAGGTAAGGGGAAGGACGGCACTTGGGGGCCAGCTTCAGATGAAGGCATCCCCCAGGACTGAAGAAGTGAGGAAAGGCAGTGCTAAGACAGGTGTGAGCCAGGTGAGGATAGGGCTGCAGTGTGCTGGGGCTAGAGAGGCCATGACACTGCCTTCTTCCTGCCACCCCACCTAGCTGGGTGTCAGTCTACAGACAAGGATGCTTAGGTGACTCAGACACACAGGTTGGCCTCCTGAAACCAGATAAGACAGAACAAGGCAGGGGAAAAATAGATGGGGAGGAGCAAAGACAGAGCTCACAGCACATGAATCCAACCAAGAAAAAAGGTAAAGCAAGATGCCCCAAAAGTGAGAATGGGGAATAACCACAAAAACAAATTATAAACCATAATAAAAACAAATTTTGCTTAAGCCATACAAAAACTATGAAACCCGGAAGAAATGAATGACTTTCCAGGAAAACATAAGTTACCAAATTTGAATATAGGAAATAATACACAGAATGTAGAAAAATTAACAAATGAATTATTATAGGAAAATATTTTGTATATAATCCATAATCAGACACTTTGCTGAATTCTCTTTTTTTAAAAAGTTCACAGTAGATTCTTCTGTTTGTTTCAGGTACATGACTAAATCACTTGACAATAATGACAATTTTGCTCCCATCTTCCCTTTTCTAGCTCTATTAACTAGGCCTTTCAGGACAGTGTCAAAGAAGCATAATGAAAATGGCCGTTTTTACCTTACTTCTGTCATTAGTGACAGGCTCTCAGTGTGCACCAGTCCATGGAGGCTGGTTTCTGGCTCAAGTTTCTCTCTCTTGCTGCATGATGGGAGTATTCATCAATTCTGATTTTAGCTGTGATGGCACACTTTTATCAAATACCATTTTGGCTTTAATGGAGATAATCACAGATGGTGTTTTATTTTCCTTAAGACTCTTTAATACAGAAAATTATTTCTCAATTCTTTTTCTAAAATCAATTATTTCCTGCAGTAAAATATTCTTTCATTCTTAGGATGGGTTGTACTGCATTATTTTAAAATTTTATTTAGAGATCTCACTTGCTAAAACTTTATTTCAACAGTTTATATCAATCAATATGAAATTTTACTTCTGTGTTCTTTTTACCAGCTTTTGGTCTGAATTTTATGCTAGCTCCATGAAATAATTTTGAAGTTGCCTTTTCTTAAGTTCTGGAATAGCTTACATGTGCATTCAAATTCTAGTGTTTGACGATACACAATTCAATCTGTGCCTAGTGGTTCAATATAAAAATTTGGAAGAAGGAAACAAAATTATTATTTTAATAACAAAATTATATTATTACCTGGAAGAACCAAGAGAATGCATTGAAAAACTATTTAAACAGTAAGAAAATTTAGTTAAGTAACTAAGTATAGAATTGTTTTCAAAGATAATTGGCTTTTGGTGGAAAACTACCAGTTAGACAGTATGATGGAAAGATAAAGACTGCCTTTCCCCATCTAACTTCCCCCCACGTGTACACGACCCACTCCTCAGACACCCCCCCCCCAACAGATGGACCTTTTTATTCAAGGATGTTAACCACGGGATTCTCCTTTAACCCTGAGACAGGGTAACCCTGGACAGTTACCCCTGAGAATATCATTTTGATTGGTAAGGTAGACATTACATAGATAATTATTTTAAATTGCATAATTTCTTCCAACTTTATTAATGATACAAATATATATCAATCTAACCAGCTCAGCAATGTTTTCACTACATAATGTGTAAGGAAAAAAGTCCCTTCTCGGGTCTGCCCTGGAGGACCAGTGCCCCCCAAGCAGGTGCAAAGATTTGATCGCTGCTTGGGGAACTAAGATCCCACGTGGCATGTAGTATGGTGTATGCCCTGCTGGAAATACAAGTGCACATTCTGCTACTTTTTCTTTTCCCAGCTGCGCTGTGTGGCATGTACGATCTTAGTTCCCTGACGAGGGATTGAACACAAGCCCCCTGCCTTAGGATTTCAGAATCTTAATCACTGGACCATCAGTGAAGTCCCTCTACTACTTCTTCCGGCTTCTGCTTTCATTATTACTATCATCATCAGTTCACAGCTTAATAATATTCAGACTACTCTTCAATTTTATGAAGAAATCTTTTTTTCCCATTTATTTTTATTAGTTGGAGGCTAATTACTTTACAATATTGTAGTGGTTTTTGCCATACATTGACATGAATCCGCCACGGGTGTACATGTGTTCCCCATCCTGAACCCCCCTCCCACCTCCCTCCCCATCCCATCCCTCTGGGTCATCCCAGTGCACCAGCCCTGAACACTTGTCTCATGCATCCAACCTGGACTGGTGATCTGTTTCACACTTGATAATATACATGTTTCAATGCTATTCTCTCAGATCATCCCACCCTCACCTTCTCCCACAGAGTCCAAAAGACTATTCTATATATCTGTGTCTCTTTTTCTGCCTTGCATACAGGGTTATTGTTACCATCTTTGTAACTTCCATGTATATGCGTTAGTATACTGTATTAGTGTTTATCGTTCTGGCTTACTTCACTCTGTATAATGGGCTCCAGTTTCACCCATTGCATTAGAACTGATTCAAATGTATTTTTAATGGCTGTACCACAGCTTTCTTATCCATTCGTTTGCTGATGGGCATCTAGGTTGCTTCCATGTCCTGACTATTATAAACAGTGCTGCGATGAACATTTGGGTGCACGTGTCTCTTTCAGATCTGGTTTCCTCGGTGTGTATGCCCAGGAGTGGGATTGCTGGGTTATATGGCAGTTCTATTTCCAGTTTTTTAAGGAATCTCCACACTGTTTTCCATAGTGGCTGTACTAGCTTGCATTTCCACCAACAGTGTAAGAGGGTTCCCTTTTCTCCACACCCTCTCCAGCATTTATTGCTTGTAGACTTTTGGATAGCAGCCATCCTGACTGGCGTGTAATGGTACCTCATTGTGGTTTTGATTTGCATTTCTCTAATAATGAGTGATGTTGAGCATCTTTTCATGTGTTTGTTAGCCATCTGTATGTCTTCTTTGGAGAAATGTCTGTTTAGTTCTTTGGCCCATTTTTTGATTGGGTCATTTATTTTTCTGGAATTGACCTGCAGGAGTTGCTTGTATATTTTTGAGATTAACCCTTTGTCTGTTGCTTCGTTTGCTATTATTTTCTCCCATTCTGAAGGCTGTCTTTTCACCTTGCTTATAGTTTCCTTTGTTGTGCAAAAGCTTTTAAGTTTCATTAGGTCCCATTTGCTTATTTTTGCTTTTATTTCCAATATTCTGGGAGGTGTCTTAGAGGATCCTGCTGTGATTCATGTTGGAGAGTGTTTTGCCTATGTTCTCCTCTAGGAGTTTTATAGTTTCTGGTCTTACATTTAGATCTTTAATCCATTTTGAGTTTATTTTTGTGTATGGTGTTAGAAAGTGTTCTAGTTTCATTCTTTTACAAGTGGTTGACCAGTTTTCCCAGCACCACTTGTTAAAGAGGTTGTCTTTTTTCCATTGTATATCCTTACCTCCTTTGTCAAAGATAAGGTGTCCATAGGTCCGTGGATTTATCTCTGGGCTTTCTATTCTGTTCCATTGGTCTATATTTCTGTCTTTGTGCCAGTACCATACTGTCTTGATGACTGTGGCTTTGTAGTAGAGTCTGAAGTCAGGCAGGTTGATTCCTCCAGTTCCATTCTTCTTTCTCAAGATTACTTTGGCTATTCAAGGTTTTTTGTGTTTCCATACAAATTGTGAAATTCTTTGGTCTAGTTCTGTGAAAAATACCATTGGTAGCTTGATAGGGATTGCATTGAATCTATAGATTGCTTTGGGTAGAATAGCCATTTTGACAATATTGATTCTTCCAATCCATGAACACGGTATGTTTCTCCATCTGTTTGTGACCTCTTTGATTTCTTTCATCAGTGTTTTATAGTTTTCTATGTATAGGTCTTTTGTTTCTTTAGGTAGATATACTCCTAAGTATTTTATTCTTTTTGTTGAAATGGTGAATGGTATTGTTAACTTAATTTCTCTTTCTGTTTTTTCATTGTTAGTGTATAGGAATGCAAGGGATTTCTGTGTGCTAATTTTACATCCTGCAACTTTACTATATTCATTGATTAGCTCTAGTAATTTTCTGGTAGAGTCTTTAGGGTTTTCTGTGTAGAGGATCATGTCGTCTGCAAACAGTGAGAGTTTCACTTCTTCTTTTCCTATCTGGATTCCTTTTACTTCTTTTTCTGCTCTGATTGCTGTGGCCAAAACTTCCAACACTATGTTGAATAGTAGTGGTGAGAGTGGGCACCCTTGTCTTGTTCCTGATTTCAGGGGAAATGCTTTCAATTTTTCACCATTGAGGGTAATGTTTGCTGTGGGTTTGTCATATATAGCTTTTATTATGTTGAGATATGTTCCTTCTATTCCTGCTTTTTGGAGAGTTTTAATCATAAATGAGTGTTGAATTTTGTCAAAGGCTTTCTCTGCATCTATTGAGATAATCATATGATTTTTATCTTTCAATTTGCTAATGTGGTGTATTACATTGATTGATTTGTGGATATTAAAGAATCCTTGCATTCCTGGGATAAAGCCCACTTGGTCATGGTATATGATTTTTTTAATATGTTGTCGGATTCTGTTTGCTAGAATTTTGTTAAGGACTTTTGCATCTATGTTCATCAGTGATATTGGCCTGTAGTTTTCCTTTTTTGTGGCATCTTTGTCTGGTTTTGGAATTAGGGTGATGGTGGCCTCATAGAATGAGTTTGGAAGTTAACCTTATTCTGCAATTTTCTGGAAGAGTTTGAGTAAGATAGGTGTTAGCTCTTCTCTAAATTTTTGGTAGAATTCAACTGTGAAGCCATCTGGTCCTGTGCTTTTGTTTGCAGGAAGATTTCTGATTGCAGTTTCGATTTCCGTACTTGTGATGGGTCTGTTAAGATCTTCTATTTCTTCCTGGTTCAGTTTTGGAAAGTTATACTTTTCTAAGATTTTGTGCATTTCATCCAAGTTGTCCATTTTATTGGCATAGAGCTGCTGGTAGTAGTCTCATGATCCTTTGTATTCCAGTGTTGTCTGTTGTGATCTCTCCATTTTCATTTCTAATTTTGTTAATTTGGTTCTTCTCTCTTTGTTTCTTAATGAGTCTTGCTAATGGTTTGTCAATTTTGTTTATTTTTTCAAAAAACCAGCTTTTAGCTTTGTTGATTTTTGCTATGGTCTCTTTAGTTTCTTTTGCATTTATTTCTGCCCTAATTTTTAAGATTTCTTTCCTTCTACTAACCCTGGGGTTCTTCATTTCTTCCTTCTCTAATTGCTTTAGGTGTAGAGTTAGGTTATTTATTTGGCTTTTTTCTTGTTTCTTGATATAAGCCTGTAATGCTATGAACCTTCCCCTTAGCACTGCTTTTACAGTGTCCCATAGGTTTTGGGTTGTTGTGTTTTCATTTTCATTCATTTCTATGCATATTTTGATTTCTTTTTTTATTTCTTCTATGATTTGTTGATTATTCAGAAGCGTGTTATTTAGCCTCCATATGTTTGAATTTTTAACAATTTTTTTCCTGTAATTGAGATCTAATCTTACTGCACTGTGGTCAGAAAAGATGACTGGAATGATTTCAATTTTTTTGAATTTTCCAAGACCAGATTTGTGGCCCAGGATGTGATCTATTCTGGAGAAGGTTCCGTGTGCACTTGAGAAAAAGGTGAAGTTGATTGTTTTGGGGTAAAATGTCCTATAGATATCAATTAGGTCTAAGCTGGTCCATTGTGTCATTTAAGGTTTGTGTTTCCTTGTTAATTTTCTGTTTAGTTGATCTATCCATAGTTGTGAGTGGGGTATTAAAGTCTCCCACTATTATTGTGTTACTATTAATTTCCTCTTTCATACTCGTTAGCATTGGCCGTACATATTGCGGTGCTCCTATGTTGGGTGCGTATATATTTATAATTGTTATATCCTCTTCTTGGATTGATCCTTTGATCATTATGTAGTGTCCTTCTTTGTCTCTTTTCACATCCTTTATTTGAAAGTCTATTTTATCTGATATGAGTATTGCGACTCCTGCTTTCTTTTGCTCTCCGTTTGCGTGAAATATTTTTTTCCAGCCCTTCACTTTTAGTCTGAATGTGTCTCGTGTTTTGAGGTGGGTCTCTTGTAGACAGCATATATAGGGGTCTTGTTTTTGTATCCATTCAGCCAATCTTTGTCTTTTGGTTGGGGCATTCAAGCCATTTACATTTAAGGTAATTATTGATAGGTGTGGTCCCATTGCCATTTACTTTGTTGTTTTGGGTTCACGTTTATACAATCTTTCTGCATTTCCCGTCTAGAGAAGATCCTTTAGCATTTGTTGAAGAGCTGGTTTGGTGGTGCTGAATTCTCTCAGCTTTTGCTTGTCTGTAAAGCTTTTGAATTCTCCTTCATATCTGAATGAGATCCTTGCTGGGTACAGTAATCTAGGTTGTAGGTTATTCTCTTTCATTACCTTAAGTATGTCCTGCCATTCCCTTCTGGCCTGGAGGGTTTCTATTGATAGATCAGCTGTTATCCTTATGGGAATCCCTTTGTTGTTATTTGTTGTTTCTCCCTTGCTGCTTTTAATATTTGTTCTTTGTGTTTGATCTTTGTTAATTTGATTAATATGTGTCTTGGGGTGTTTCGCCTTGGGTTTATCCTGTTTGGGACTCTCTGGGTTTCTTGGACTTGGGTGGCTGGTAAACCTGTATTGCTATGAATCTTCCCCTTAGCACTGCTTTTATGGTGTCCCATAGATTTGGGGTTGTTGTGTTTTCATTTTCATTCGTTTCTATGCATATTTTTGTTTCTTTTTTAATTTCTTCTATGATTTGTTGGTTATTCAGAAGCGTGTTATTTAACTTCCATATATTTGAGTTTTTAATAGTTTTTTCCCTGTAATTGAGATCTAATCTTACTGCATTGTGGTAAGAAAAGATGACTGGAGTGATTTAAATTTTTTTTGAATTTACTAAAGCTAGATTTATGGCACAGGATGTATTCTATTCTGGAGAAGGTTGCGTGTGCACTTGAGAAAAAGGTGAAATTTATTGTTTTGGGGTGAAATGTCCTATAGATAACAATTAGGTCTAGCTGGTGCATTCTGTCATTCAAACTTCTGTTTCCTTGTTAATTTTCTGTTTAGTTGATCTATCCATAGGTGTGAGTGAGGTATTAAAGTTTCCCACTATTATTGTGTTATTGTTAATTTCCCCTTTCATACTTGTTAGCATTTGCCTTACATATTGCGGTGCTCCTATGTTGGATGCATATATATTTATAATTGTTATATCTTCTTCTTGGGTTGATCCTTTGATCATTATGTAGTGTCCTTCTTTGTCTCTTTTCACAGCCTTTGTTTTAAAGTCTATTTCATCTGATATGAGTATTGCGACTCCTGCTTTCTTTTGGTCCCCATTTGCATGAAATATTTTTTTCCAGCCCTTCACTTTCAGTCTGTATGTGTCCCTTGTTTTGAGGTGGGTCTCTTGTTGACAGCATATACTTGCTTTTGTATCCATTCAGCCAGTCTTTGTCTTTTGGTTGGGGCATTCAACCCATTTACATTTCAGGTAATTATTGATAAGTATGGTCCTGTTGCCATTTACTTTGTTGTTTTGGGTTCACATTTATACAACTTTTCTGTGTTTCCTGTCTAGATAAGATCCTTTAGCATTTGTTGAAGAGCTGGTTTGGTGGTGCTGAATTCTCTCAGCTTTTGCTTGTCTGTGAAGCTTCTGAGTTCTCCTTCATATCTGAATGAGATCCTTGCTGGGTACAGTAATCTGGATTGTAGGTTATTCTCTTTCATTACTTTAAGTATGTCCTGCTATTCCCTTCTGGCCTGAAGGGTTTCTATTGATAGATCAGCTGTTATCCTTATGAAACTCCCCTTGTGTGCTATATGTTGTTTCTCCCTTGCTGCTTTTAATATTTGTTCTTTGTGTTTGATCTTTGTTAATTTGATTAATATGTGTCTTGGGGTGTTTCGCCTTGGGTTTATCCTGTTTGGGACTCTCTTGGTTTCTTGGACTTGTGTGACTATTTCCTTCCCCAATTTGGCGAAGTTTTCAACTATTATCTCCTTGAGTATTTTCTCATGGCCTTTCTTTTTGTCTTCTTCTTCTGGGACTCCTATTATTTGAATGTTGTGGTGTTTCACATTGCCCCAGAAGTCGCTGAGGTTGTCCTCATTTCTTTTTATTCTTTTTTCTTTTTCCCTCTCTGCTTCACTTATTTCCACCATTTTATCTTCTACCTCACTTGTCCTATCTTCTGCCTCCATTATTCTACTGTTGGTTCCCTCCAGAGTGTTTTTGATCTCATTTATTGCATTATTCATTTTTAATTGACTCTTTTCTATTTCTTCTAGGTCCTTGTTAAACATTTCTTGCATCTTCTCAATCCTTGTCTCCAGGCTATTTATCTGTAACTCCATTTTGTTTTTAAGATTTTGGATCATTTTTATTATCATTATTCCAAGTTCTTTTTCAGGTAGATTCCCTCTCTCCTCCTCTTTTGTTTGGCTTGGTGGGCATTTTTCATGTTTCTTTACCTGCTGGGTATTTCTCTGCCTTTTCATCTTATTTAGATTGCTGTGTTTGGGGTGGCCTTTCTGTGGTACTCTGGTTCCTTTTTATTGTGGAGGTTTTTCCCAGTGGGTGGGGTTGGATGATTGGCTTGTCAAGGTTTCCTGGTTAGGGAAGCTTGCATCAGTGTTCTGGTGCATGGAACTGTACTTCTCTTCTCTGGAGTGTAATGGAGTGTCCAGTAGTCAGTTTTGAGATGGGTCTATGTGTTGGTGTGACTTTGGGCAGCCTGTATGTTGACGCTCAGGGCTATGTTCCTGCGTTGCTGGAGAATTTGGGTGGTATGTCTTGCTCTGGAACTTATTGGCTCTTGGGTGGTGGTTGGTTTCAGTGGAGGTATGGAGGCTTTTGGATGATCTCTTATTAATTAATGTTTCCTGGAGTCAGGAGCTCTCTGGTGTTCTCAGGTTTTGGGGCTTCACTCTTATTCTTCCAGTAGCCTCAAGACTTCTCCATCCATACAGCACTGATAATAAAACTTCTAGGTTAATGGTGAAAAGATTCTCCACAGTGAGGGACACCCAGAGAGGTTCACAGAGTTACATGAAGAAGAGGAGAGGGAGGAAGGAGATCGAGGTGAGCAGGAGGAGAAAAGGGGGATTCAAGAGAAGAGAGACAGATCTAGGCAGTACTCTGTTCCCTAAGTGTTCTCCGCAGCCCAGAACACCCACAGAGATTCACAGAATTGGATTGAGAAGAGAAGAGGGAGGGAGGAAATAGAGGTGATCTGGGGGAGAAAAAGGAGAGTCAAAAGGGGGAGAGAGTAATCAAACCAGTAATCACACTCCTGAGTAAAAATGGGTACTGAAGTTTGGATTCTTAAATCAAATATTGAAAAACAAAGTTTAAAAATCTAGAATAGAGGTTAGACTCTTAAAAATACAATATTAAAAAAACAAAAACACAAAAAATTTAAGAAATATATATGAAGTTTGCTTTAAAAATAGGGTCCTTTTTTTTGCAAGATTATAGTGGGTTATAAAAATGAAACTTAAGGAGTAATCGTTGAGTAATAGAGGACTTTAAAAAAATTTTTTTAATTAAAAAAGTAATAATAATAGTAAAAATATATCTAGGAATTTCTCTGGGGCTGTTGTGGGCAGTGTGGGTTCAGTTTGGTTTCAGATAGTTCCTTTTTCAGCTTATATTTCTCAATATCTATAGGCCCCTTCTGGTGTAGTTGGTGTTAACTACAGGGATTTTAATCTGTTGCACCTGTCACTTCTAAAGCAGGTTGCTTTGTTTATTTGACTTCTGTTTGCAGGTCTCTACAGTGTCTAATTTCCGTCCTGACACAAGTGGGCAGAGGTGGGCTTTGTTTAGGTTCGCTTGTTCAGTCGTGCTGTGGGGAGGAAGGGGTGCTGCAGACAAATATCCCTGGTGTGTGTGGGGAGCACTTGTAGTGTTCCAGCCACAGTGGGTTTGCCCCCGCTCACGGCGTGTGTGCTTTCCCCATCTACACTGCTCAGGCTCCAAGCTGCTCTACAGGTAGTGGGCCCTGAGTTGTGTGCACTTCCCAGGCCCAAGCCGCTCAGGTTCAGGTTCTCGGGTACTCCACAAAGGTGTAGACTCGGTTGGGCCTGCGTTTTGTGCCTTCCCTGGAGCAGCTCAGAGGATCAGGAGCCTGACAAGCGCACTCTCTTCAGGTGCAGCGTGACTTCTCCCCTCCCCGTCCCAGCCTCAGTTTCCAGGTGCACCTGGTCTGGTGTGCCTATGTCTCTTCTGGGGATCTGATCTCTGGCTGCAACCCTCCTGGCAGATGTCAACCATCCAGAATCTCAGGAAGTCTTTGGTTAGAAACTGGAAGCCTGTTTGCAGTTTGGTAGGGGATGTGGTCTCTGGGGCCGACTTTGCCCCTTTCCGCCCTGGCACCCGCCTCCCCCCTGCCTCTGACAGGGGATGGGCCAGTCTGCAGCTGGCTAGCTCTTCTCTGGTATTGCTCAGTCCTTTGTTCTGCGAATGGGCTGGCTGTGCCTTAGGTTAGGGCTTTTCACAGGTTAATTCTCTCTCTCTCTCTCTCCCTTGCTATCCCACAGTTTAAGTTGCTATCTCCCTGTTAACTCCCTCGATTGCCCTCAGGTCATTCAGGTCCAGTCCTTACCCTAAGCAATGCCACCCACTCCTCTCTGTTCAGCCGCCACTTGCTGGTGGTGGATGCAAGCATCTGAGGTACTTTTCTGCTGGGAGTTGCTTTTAGGCAAGTAATCTGTGGGCTTTATTTATTTTTCCTCCCAGTTAGGTTGCCCTCTGAGATTCAAAAAATTCCCCCAGACCCGCCGGTGAGAGGGTTTCCTGGTGTTTGGAAACTTCCTCTATTAAGACTCCCTTCCCGGGACGGATCTCCATCCCTAACTCTTTTGTCTCTCTTTTTATCTTTTATATTTTGTCCTACCTCCTTTCAATGACAATGGGCTGCTTTTCTGGGTGCCTGATGTCCTCTGCTAGCAATCAGAAGTTGCTTTGTGGAGTTTGCTCAGCATTCAAATGTTCTTTCAATGAATTTGTGGGGGGAAAAGTGGTATCCCTGTCCAATTCCTCTGCCATCTTAGCTCCTCCCTCTTATGAAGAAATCTTAAACATAGTTAAATCCATCTATAAACCCACCTAACCTGGCACATAGACACTGTAACATTCCCTGAGGGAGCCCAGAGCCCTGCAGGGCCTTGTGACCCGTCCCTACAGAGAGGGCTGGTTGGGCACCTGTGTCCATTCATCCAGGCATTATCAGTAACCATGTTCCCCACACCAGCACCCTCAGGGCACATGGCCTGGCATCCAGCAACAGCAGCTGCCCAGAATGCATCAGGAAGGGTTTGGTGAAGAGCACCAGAACCACTCAAGTTATCCCATTTATTAGTGGTGAACTGGAGGCTTTCACAACTACTGGAAGGATGAGGGCAAGAGTTGAGGAAGTCACAGAAACTGTCCCGGTGCCGCCTACACCCAGCAGCTGGTCCTTATGAGCTCCCACCCACTGCCAGCATCCAGGCATGAGGTCTCTTTCTCTTCCACCTCCCAGGCTTCATACCAGGACCTCCCTTCAGCTGCCTGTGCCATACCATGAGAAAGGGGACCCTAGGAAGTATAGTTCTGGGCGCCTCATGTTTAGTGATGCAGAGAAGAATGCAGGTGAGATGCAGAGTCTACAATGGACAAGACAGTCTCCACCTTCGTCAACAGGGCCACCTCCAAACCATAGGGGCAAATGCAGCTTCGTCTCCGCATGCACCACCCCTCACACAAGCCCTGCTCAGAATGGAAGGGGTGAAGCCCATGGTTCTGTCTCTGGAGAACTGTGTCCCATTTCCTGAGATGCAGTTATTTGGGCTTTATATTAGCAAGAAGAGGACAAGAGATATGAAACAAATGGGGAAATGCATACAAATACATAATAAAGCAAAGAACTCATACGTAGCCATCCCAGACCCCATTGTCTTTATAGAGTTATTTCCATGTCCTCCACACACGTCTCCTTGGCCTCATCCAGCACCTGCTGACTGTGCCCTTTGTGTGCCAGTGATCTCCATCACCCTAGACTTCTGCTCTCCTGCATTCACCCACCACAGTGCCCCAGGCCTGCCCTTTTCTGCACAGCAAGGTAGTGCCCTCGCTTGCTTGTTTCTCCCGAAATGCTCCAACACCTTCATCACCCTCACCCTCACCTGAAGACCGTCCCGCTGCATGGAGACAACAGAAGCTACAGAAGAGAGCCTCCATAGGCTGCTTTACCCACTGGCCTCAGTCTACGCCTGCCTCCAACCCATCATCCCAGCTTCTTGGGTGCTGGCGGGCACCTCCTCAAGCTCTGTGTGCCCACCTTTTCTCCCCAAACCCATGCCACCTACAGCCTTTGCCATCTCCATTGATGGCAGCACCATGCTACCGACTGCTTGGGTTGAAAACCCTGACATCGTTTTTAACCCTTTCTCCCAAAGCCTCCATCCTGGGAAGTCCGCCAGCCCTACCTGCAGAATGCACCCAGCATCTGGCTACTTCTCACCCCCTTCACAGCTAGCACTTTTGTCCCATCCACCATCAGCATCCATCTGGATCACTGCCCAGTCCTCAATGGCGCATCCACAGTCCATCCCACAATCCCAGCCAGGCTCCTGACTCGTTTGGAGTGCTAAGACTCGCAGGCCCCATGGGCTTGGCTCCAGCTCTCTGAGACCTTCCCTCCAGGTGCCCTTGAGCTCTCCAGCCACATGGCCTCACTGTGACTCATGCCTGCCTCAGGGCCTTTGCACTCACTATTCCCTCTGTCTGGAACATCTTTTCCATAGACATCTTCATGGCCAACACCTTCACCTTCTCTTACCTTCTTCAAGTCCCTGCTGAAAGGCCAGGAGATTGCCATGGCCATCTAGGTAAACTACAGTTGGCATCCCCAGGCCACTGACACCTTTTTACTTTGTCTCTGTTACAGACACTTAATCACCTCCACCACAGTGCATGAGTTATGAAACACATTGTGTTTATTGTTAACTCCTCTCCCTCCCCCAAGAATGTAGGCTCATGGAAGCAAAAGATGCCTAGCACCAGAGCAGTGTCTGCTCAGAGGGGCTTCATAACTGTTGGTGAACGAGAATCAACATGGTCAGTTATGAGTTTACAGAGAGTCAGCACTGAGGGAAGAAGCAGCATTGTCAGGTGTGGTCCCCTCTCTGTGGACTTCACAGTCCACACAAGGAGAAGGCCTTGGATATGAGGAGCCTAGGTACTTTCCAGAGAGACTCCAATGGGTCTCAAGAAGCTTCATCAACCAGAGCTCAACTTGCTGCTGCTAATGACTTAGAACCCCATGGAACAGAGGGTGGTGAACAGTAGGCAGGAGGAGGGAGAAGGTGTGGGTATTCACCCCCAGACAGCCACCTGCCTCTACAACCTCAAAAGTTCCTTCGGCTCCTATCATCTTCCCAAGTTTCCCCTTGAAAAAGGACTCCTTAGAGGAATCTGTAGCAAAAAACAAAAACCCCACTACAGACAGGCAAGAAGAGATATGGCAATACAAGACATGAAAGCTGATACTTTATAAGCAACTCCAGCCAAGGTCAGGAAGAGAGGCACCACAGCCTGATGCAGCAGCAGGTGATGCAGCCATTGGTGAAGTGGGAGCTGAAAAGTCCTACATGGACCACTGCACCTCAAAATATCACCCAGGGCCACACAAAGCCCACCAGAGGTCACCCCATCTCTCATTTCCATTTCCTTCCTGCAAGAGGCTCAGGGACGGGGCTGGGTAACAGCAGCCTACGTTCAGTTCAGTCGCTCAGTCGTGTCTGACTCTTTGCAACTCCATGAAGTGCAGCACGCCAGGCCTCCCTGTCCATCACCAACTCCCGGAGTCCACCCAAACTCATATCCATCAAGTCAGTGATGCCATCCAAGCATCTCATCCTCCGTCATCCCCTTCTCCTCCCGCCCTCGATCTTTCCCAGCATCAGGGTCTTTTCCAACGAGTCAGCTATTCGCATCAGGTGGCCAAAGTATTGGAGTTTCAGCTTCAACATCAGTCCTTCCAATGAACACCCAGGACTGATCTCCTTTAGGATGGACTGGTTGGATCTCCTTGCAGTCCAAAGGACTCTCAAGAGTCTTCTCCAACACCATAGTTCAAAAGCATCAATTCTTCAGCACTCAGCTTTCTTTATAGTCCAACTCTCACATCCATACATGACCACTGGAAAAACCATAGCCTTGACTAGTTGGACCTTTGTTGGCAAAGTAATGTCTCTGCTTTTTAATATGCTATCTAGGTTGGTCATAACTTTCCTTCCAAGGAGTAAGCATCTTTTAATTTCATGGCTGCAGTCACCATCTGCAGTGATTTTGGAGCCCAGAAAAATAAAGTCAGCCACTGTTTCCACTGTTTCCCCATTTATTTGCCATGAAGTGATGGGACTGGATGCCATGATCTTAGTTTTCTGAATGTGGAGCTTTAAGCCAACACTTTCACTCTCCTCTTTCACTTTCATCAAGAGGCTTTTTAGTTCCTCTTCACTTTCTGCCATAAGGGTGGTGTCATCTGCATATCTGAGGTTATTGCTATTTCCCCCAGGCAATCTTGATTCCAGCTTGTGCTTCCTCCAGCCCAGCGTTTCTCATGATGTACTCTGCATATAAGTTAAATAAGCAGGGTGACAATGTACAGCCTTGACGTACTCCTTTTCCTATTTGGAACCAGTCTGTTGTTCCATGTCCAGTTCTAACTGTTTCTTCCTGACCTGCATACAGGTTTCTCAAGAGGCAGGTCAGGTGGACTGGTATGCCCACCTCTTTCAGAATTTTCCACAGTTACAAACTGCAGCCTATGAGGTGTGGCTAGATGCTGATGGAGATGCGCTTCAGTTTTCTGTGCAAAGGAGTTTGAATTTATTCTGAATGACAATGACTTTCTGGGGGAAAGTGCTGAGAAAGTTCTGAAGAAGTCCCCAGGTCCAACAGAAACCCAAGAGCTAAGTCCCTACTGGGCACAGGAGGGAGGGGGCGTGACAGTGCCCAGGCTGTGAGCTCACTTTTTCCCACGTGTGCCAGAGTGCCGTGGACTAGCGCGTGCACCCCAAGACATCTTAGAGCCAGCCTGGTGTGGACTCCCGCGGAGGTCCTCAGTCCTTGGCTCCTCCTCCAAGCGCTCTGGGGCTGGTTGAGTAGGGAGGGGGCATGAAAAGTTGGAACATTTGAAAAGAAAGATCGAAATAATGACTTCTCTAACTGACAGCAGAAACACTGTCAAAATCTAAAAGCCATCCCTATGTGAAATTCTCAGATGTTACTGGGCAATGGACCTTCTAAAATGAAATCTATTACAAAGAACAGGCAAATTCGACCTACCTAATCTGCCTAAAGGTGAGCTTTGTTCTTTCTATTCCAGCAGACCACGTGCTCCCTTAATAGAGGCTAAATGTACCAGGGGGCTCCCCATCATGGAGAAATGGGCTGCTCCCATGTCCTTTCTGCTCCAATTTAATTTGGAGGGTCACTTCGTAACTGAGGACTCATAGCATCTCTTTGAGGTCAAGTGTTAACTCATAAGGACAGGAAGATGAGTTAGCACAAGTATTCAGGGAAGCAATTCGCAAATTTGTATCAAGAACCTTTGCAATAACTCACAGATACTGCTTCTACATAATCTTACAGAGATATGGATAAAAGCCAATACATAAAGACATCTGGCAAGAATTCACATCAAAGCAAGAAATGGTAAAGTAACCCAAACTAGGAAGTGGTTAAGTAATAAATTATCACAGCGATGGGACATAATACAGCTGTGAAAAATACGTTAACAAAAAAGCAGTTTTAAAGATGTGGGGAAATGTTTTCGATTTAATACTGAACCAAAACCAGAATGCAAAACTTTGTTTACAGTATGAACTCAGTTAAGAAAAAGAAAAAATCATTATGCTGTACACCTTAAACTTATGTGGTGCTGTATGTTAATTATATCTCAATAAAACTAGAAGAAAAGAAAGGGGAAATAAGCTTTAAAAGTACTGGAAAGATAAAAAGTGATAATACTAACTGCAAATGGGAAAACTGTGGGTGAATTTTCTGCATCACTACACTTTTAATTTTCTAAATTTACTAAAATGAGCATAGTTTTAGATACAATTTGATTTAAAATTTATTTTTAAAAATGAAGAAGCAGAAAAGATGTTTCCCTTCAGAGGTGGGAGCCTAAATTAGAAAAGGAAGTCAAGGAAGCCCCAGCTCTTCACCTGGACAATGGCTCAGTCCCCTGGGAACCAGGAAACCAGATGTAGAGGAAGTGGGGGGGCCTCAGGCTGAAGGGCAGCTCTGTGAGCCAGTTGTGCTTCCTGGAATAGTGGGGCCAGGGCCTGAGGGGGAGGTGGCCTTCCAAGACACTCAGCCAGGGGCAGCAGCACCTGGAATGCTACTCCAGCTCTTGCTAACACACTTTTGGGGCTGGCCAAACACCTGGGTCTAGAAGGCAGTCCAAAGTGGGGGTAGGAGCTGGTGTGAAGTCAGCAGACCCAGTTCGAATGCTGGCCCTGCCACCCTCCAGCCCTGGCATCTCGAGCCAGTTACTTAAGCCCCCTGTGCCTCACTAGTGTTGTTTGTATAATGGGGATGAGGACAGTGCCTAACTCATGGAGTTGGAGAAGCTTTGCACATAGTGGGCATTCAGCCAATGTAAGTTTTACCTTTCGGCAGCAAGGTCACGAGCTTAGGGAATGAGGTGACCCTTTCAAACATCACTAATGTCACATAGACTCCAATGTCAATCTGCTGGGGTGTTCTCCTGCCCTGGCAGTAGATCCGAAGTGTCATTCTGCAGGCCAGCTGAGCTGGTGGCCTTGGAGACACCTGGGAAGCTTCCAGAAGCTCTAAATGTCCCACCCCTCCCTCAAAGGCTCTGGTTCAGTAGACCTGGGAATCTGCACAGTAACAACACTGCCAGGTGCTTCTGACTGACATCCTGCCCTGGAGGCACCTCGATGCCAGGGTGCTCAGGGAAGGCCACCTTGAATGAGTGCTAAGAAGCATGTTCCAATGAAAAGCTGCAGTTTCTGATGGATGAGTCCCCTCTCCTACCGACCCTAGGCAAAGCCTGAGGTTCTGAGTCAAAAGAGTTCATCCATTACTTCCATGTGCAGAGAGGAAACCACCCATCATCAGTAGATTCTAGGATTCTTCACAGTGATTCATCATCAAACACAAGTTAAAAATGCCCATGATACTTCACTTCACCAAGAAGGACCCAAGCTATTCTGTGTGCATTCTGTTTGAGTATGTCCATCCACACCAGCACTGTTAGAACCATAAGTGGGATCTCAAGGCTGAGTCTCGGGCATTCCTGCCCCAGACACCATCCCCACCCTCATTCTACATTAGCTCCCTCCCCATGAAAGTTCAACATTGCTCACAGAGAATGCTCTGCCTGAGATTACACTCAGGCAGACATTTATTGAGACATTTATTAAGTTGCATGGATTAACATTGTTCCAACATAACTCAATTAAACCCTGCATACTGCCACACTAAGATTAGAAGGCTAGTGTTCCTATCCAGAGGTCAGAAAAGTCATTTATCCTAGATTTCAAATCACTGAAACTCTCTGTACGCAGATCATTCAACATAAATGCAGGACGTGGTCACATAAGGTCCAATTCAAATAAGTGCAGGACACAGCAGCTGACTTCTGGGGCCAGGCTGTTGGGGAGATAGACTGTCTTAGTCTGTTTGGGCTGCTATAACAAAATACCACAGGCTGGGTAGCTTACAAAGCAGAAATGTATCGCTCATGGTTCTAGAGCTAAAAGGCCAAGATCAGGGTGCCAGCACTGTCAGGTGAAGCCCCTCTTCTGGGTCACAGTTTTCTAGGCACCTCATTTGGTAGAAGGGAGCTAGGGAACTTTGCAGGGTCTCTTATAAGGGCAGGCTTCCCTGGTGGCTCAGATGGTAAAGAATCTGCCTGCAATGCAGGAGACCCAGGTTCAATCCCTGGGTCAGGAAGATCCCCTGGAGAAGAGAATGGCTACCCACTCCAGTATTCTTGCCTGGAGAATTCCATGGACAAAGGATCCTGATGGGCTACAGTCCATAGGGTTGTAGAGTCAGATAGAACTGAGCAGCTAACACTTTATAAGAGCACTAATCCCATTCATTAAGGTTCCATCCTCATGACCCAAGCACCTCCCAAGGGCCCTAAACTCATAGCTCCCAGAAGACAAGGAGCCATAATGGGGAGCAGACATGACTTAGGATGAGCATAGGGGGCAGAGCACCAGAACAAGACCCCCAGGAGACCAGGGATACACCCACAGTGCAAATCAGAATGCCAGCAGCAGGGCCCGTGTGTGTGATTACCTAGGCTTTCCTGATGCACAGGGGACAGGCCCAGCTGCTGGGGACTGAGAGTGCACCGAGGCAAAGGACCCCTCAAGGGGGGCTCCTGAGAGCAAAGAGCATGCTCTGCAGACGGAGCAGGAGAAGGAATCCGGGCAGGCTGGCTGTGGGCCATGCAGGAGGGACTTATGATCCGTGAGGAGGAGGGGAGCCCCCCCACACACACACAGGAGGCTGCCCAGTAGGTATCTGTCTGCCTGGATTTAAGTCCCGAAAATTCATGCTTCAATACACAGACACAGAGTAAGGGAGAGCTGGCTGGACAGAAGCCCGTGGAAAAGATGCTACAAGGTTTGGGGTTATCTTGGTTTTTGTTTAGTTTTGTTACTTTTGTTTATTGGTCTGTCTGTCTGGTTAGTCATGTCCAACTTTTTATTACCCCCATGGACTGTAGCCTTCCAGGCTCCTCTGTCGATGGAATTTTCCAGGTAAGAATACTGGAGTGGTAAAAAAAATAAAAAAAAGAATACTGGAGTGGGTTGTTCATTGGTCCCAATACCTTGTATGTGTCTGTTCATGAATTTAGCAGGTATGCACAGTGCACCCACCACGTGATCAAGGAGCTAGAGGCTCTCAGGTGAGCAAAACATGCCAACTCGCTGCTCTGGAGAATGACGGCTGGGATGGGGTTCAAATTTAGGTCAGCTGTCTCCCAAGGGCTAGACTCTTTGCACCTCACCACACTGCCTCTCTCCAGGCTGAACCAGAGGACAGAAGAGAACAAAAAAAAGCAGATTTTGAAAGAATATTGCAACTCAAGCCAAAATGTCTCCTATCAGAAGAAAGCAGGAAAACTGCTGACCTGTGTGTGACATCCAAGCACAGGGAACTTTCCACTGTCCCTGAGGACAGTGTTCTGATTATCCCAGGTATGAGTTTGGAAAGCTGAGTGACCACCAAAGGTTCAGGCAGGTCTGCTGTGGTCCTACCCAGGTCGTCTGTCTTTCTGAGCCAAAAATAGAAGCATCTCACCTGGGCAGTGAGGATGATCCTGCCCTGCTCTAGGGAGTTACAGGTACCAAACAGAGGTTATGGGAAGAGATACACACAACAGACTGGGGAAGAGTGCCTGGCTAATTAGTTCCCTTCCCAGAGAATTTGGCTTCATCAAACCCAGACCCATCTCTCACCACTACCCAAGGAAAAGGAGGCTTGGTCTGCTAAGTGCACTGATGAAGGGCCCACTCTTCATTCCAGACCACAGACCCAAAGCCCCTCCTAGAAGGAAGCCTAGATCCTGGGCCTGTGAATCTTGGAGGCCAGAGGACAAGCTGAACTCTCACATAGGGTGTGGAGGGCCTCAGGGAGTCCCACGTCTGAGACAGGAAGGTCCAAAGTCAGCCAGCATTGGGCTGGGCCTAAAACCTGTACCTCGACAGGAAGGGGAAAATCATGATGTGGGGAGGAAACTGAGAGTGATCATCTCGGGTGGGTCGTAAGAAATTGTCTCCCCAGCCAGCCGTGAGCAGACTCTGGGCCCCTGCCCATTCTAGTCATGGACTAATGCTCAGGATGCTGCAGTTTAGGAAAGGAGGGAGGGGTTTCCTTCCTGAATCCTAGAAGAAGAAGGAAAACTAATAACATTAATGGCCCAGATGTTGAAGTCGTAATAGCTGCCTCTGAAAAGGAATGGTGTTTTTAAGACACATAGAAAGAAACAGACAGCCTGATGCATACCGGGCAGTCAGAATCCTGTTGGAGAAACACCCCAGGAAAGGCGCTCCTTCCCCGACTTCTGCACGTGCCCCAGCAGGAGGAAGGAGCCCCTCTGAATGCTGGGCTAGGTTCAAGGGTGAGCATTCCAAGGTCAGAATGGCCACACTGCCCACACCTTGCCCAGCATCAGACTCAGGCTTGGAGGGAGCCTGTCACTCTCTACTCCCAGCCCCCAAACCTATAGGCCACCTGCATCTATACAGGTTCTTAGGCCCAGGGTGGATCCCTCAGTTCAGTCGCTCAGTCATGTCTGACTCTTTGTGACCCCATGATGGCAGCACGCCAGGCCTCCCTATCCATCACCAACTCCCAGAGTTCACTCAAACTCATGTCCACTGAGTCGGTGATGCCATCCAGCCATCTCATCCTCTGTCATCCCCTTCTCCTCCTGCCCCCAATCCCTCCCAGCATCAGGGTCTTTTCCAATGAGTCAGCTTTGTCCACCATCAGGTGGACAAAGTATTGGAGTTTCAGCTTTAGCATCACTCCTTCCAATGAACACTCAGGACGATCTCCTTTAGAAGGGACTGGTTGGATCTCCTTGCAGTCCAAGGGACTCTCAAGAGTCTTCTCCAACACCATAGTTCAAAAGCATCAATTCTTCAGTGCACAGCTTTCTTTATAGTCCAACTCTCACATCCATACATGACCACTGGAAAAACCATAGCCTTGACTAGTTGGACCTTTGTTGGCAAAGTAATGTCTCTGCTTTTTAATATGCTACCTAGGTTGGTCATAACTTTCCTTCCAAGGAGTAAGCGTCTTTTAATTTCATGGCTGCAGTCACCATCTGCAGTGATTTTGGAGCCCAGAAAAATAAAGTCAGCCACTGTTTCCACTGTTTCCCCATTTATTTGCCATGAAGTGATGGGACTGGATGCCATGATCTTAGTTTTCTGAATGTGGAGCTTTAAGCCAACTTTTTCACTCTCCTCTTTCACTTTCATCAAGAGGCTTTTTAGTTCCTCTTCACTTTCTGCCATAAGGGTGGTGTCATCTGCATATCTGAGGTTATTGATATTTCCGCCAGGGAATCTTGATTCCAGCTTGTGCTTCCTCCAGCCCAGCGTTTCTCATGATGTACTCTGTATGTAAGTTAAATAAGCAGGGTGACAATATACAGCCTTGACATACTCCTTTTCCTATTTGGAACCAGTCTGTTGTTCCATGTCCAGTTCTAACTGTTGCTTCCTGACCTGCATATAGGTTTCTCAAGAAGCAGGTCAGGTGGTCTGGTATGCCCATCTCTTTCAGAATTTTTCACAGTTTGTTGTGATCCACGCAGTCAAAGGCTTTGGCGTAGTCAATAAAGCAGAAATAGATGTTTTTCTGGAACTCTTTTGCTTTTCCAATGATCCAGCAGATGTTGGCAATTTGATCTCTGGTTCCTCTGCCTTTTCTAAAACCAGCTTGAACATCTGGAAGTTCACAGTTCACGTATTGCTGAAGCCAGGCTTGGAGAATTTTGAGCATTACTTTACTAGCGTGTGAGATGAGTGCAATTGTGCGGTAGTTTGAGCATTCTTTGGGTGAATCCCTAGGTCTGCATTTTAAGCAATGCCACCGCGAGTTCTGATGCCAGGATCTGTTGCCTACTACCAGCGGACATCTTCGAGCTGGTATAAACCCTGACACAGGGAGATGTGAGCAGTCCCTACTTGTAGACAACACTAGCTTACTTACCCATGAGAACTTGGTCACAGTGAAAAATGTCCTGGAAGGCCCAAGCTGGTGACTTCCCCCCCAAATGAGGGCTCAAGGAGAAGGGCCCCTACACCGGGAAGAAAGGGAATAACAAATGTGGTTCTCCCCACACCCACCCCCGCCCCGGGAAGTCAGCTCCCAGGAATTAAGGGTTCAGAAGGAATAACAGCATGAATTTGACACCACCTTCTTTCCCTGTGTCCAGCCCAGACAGTGGGCCCTGAGATTCATCCAAAAAGTCTCTGGAGTCCCAAAAACATCCCATCTGTGGACCCAGAGCAGGAAAGGCTCAAGGCCTGGTTCTGAGTAGCTTGAGGCCTGGTGTAGGAATAGTCATCACCCTTCCTTTGAGTGACCAGTAGGACTGTCACACCTGTTTTTTTTCCATCCAGAGGTGCAAACCGGGCATGGGCCCAGGATGACGGCAGTTCCCCGGTCACTCACGTATGCCTGGGCAGATCTCTCCCAGGCTCAGTCCATTCCTTGGTGAGATGGGAGGACTAACTCCTATTTACACTCCCACTGCTGACATCGTTATGCCTCCATGCCTGGCTCCACTGAGTCCTCTACCACCAGGCCTCCGCCGGAGCTGAAAAGAACTGCAACTTTCAACATAAACAATTTTCTCCACCCATCCACACCCACACTAGGAAACCTGGATAAACCCTAACACAGCTTCTAGCAGCTTAAGGTCACAACCTACCCACTAAAATCTGCCGCTGAAGAAAGTGTGAGGCCGCCAAAGGATTTGACATTTGTTTCAGCCAACATTGGTTTCACCCTCGTTCTTTTAGAAAGATTAAAATGGTAAATCCTTCCTCTACCCTTCCTTCTGTTGAGATGTATATGTATCTCTTGCCACCTGAGAGTTTCTTTCTCAAGGACCTGGAGTCAGGCCTTCAGACTCCCAGACTTAGAGAATGAATTTATAGTTGTGGGGAAGGATGGGGGCAAGGTTAGTAAGGGAGTTTGGGACTCACGTGTACACACTGCTATATTTAAAATTAATAATCCCCAAGGATCTACTGAACAGCACAGGGAACCCTGCTCAATATTATGTATCAACCTAAATGGGAAATAGTTTGAAAAAGAATAAATACATGTATAGGTATAACCGAATCACTTTGTTGTACACCTGAAGCTAATACAACATTGTTAGTCAACTATACTCTAACATAAAATATAAAGTTTTAAAAATGTAGTCATCAGGAAGGAGGGGCCCTTTGTCCCAGTGTGATGCAGACTTGGCACCTACATAGTCCAGCCTCTCACCTGTTTCTTGTATGTTTCACTTGACTCTCCCTCCTCCCACATTAGGGCACCAGTCACCTCTGCTAAATCCAAATGGAGCTCTCTCCTCACTGCAATGCTTACACAACAGAACTTTCTCACTCCTTTAACCCGTGTCTGGCTGTTTATCTCAGAGGCTACTTCAGACTTGATAAGTCATTTCCTAACAATTGTGCAGCACCCAAAAGAAAAGATGTGTGTGAGAACTCGAGAATCCTCAGAGATGCATGCCAGTTTGGGCAATACTGCACCTTTATTGGGCACCAACTGTGTGCACTTATGTGTACATGGATGTGAAAATCTACACATCCCCAATCTAATTAAAGGAGGATTTGGGAACATAATCCAGGTCCACCTCACTCCAGAAGCTCAACAGTTTTGAGCCAGAACATGTAAAGGAACCACCCATGTCAGATATACCATCTTAAAGGCTGAGACACTTCGCACCAACAAAATACCATGCTCCACTCTGGCGGAAGGTGTGATGGTAGAGATTTTAGGTTTTTAAACAGTAACACTACTGCAGCCACAGACCCTATAAGTGGAAAGGAGGGAGAAAGGGGAAGGTGGAGGGGTCAGGGAGATGGAGGGCCCATCTCCTGCCTTCTCCCTTCCTCGGCCTTCCACATCCTTTCTCAAAAGGAAACCGTGGGGTGGGAGACAGCCCTGGAAACTGACTTCACTCTAACTTCAAGAGGAAACGCCTTTCTAAACAGAGGGCCTCAGTGCTGAGCTTTTGTCTGCAGGGAATTTTTCTGCGGTTTATTAGCAACTGAAGAAATGCTGACAGAGCAGTTTTGCCCAGCCCAGCAGGTGGCCGAGTGCACCTCATTAGACCAGCTTCCTGCCGGTGGCAGGGGAGGATGGGCAGGCACGGGGGTGGGGAGAGGTGGAGACCTGGTCACAGCCCTGGTCGGGGTGGGGGTGGAAGCACTCACAGGAGGAGTGGGAGGAATGGGATGGAGGCATTCTGCATGGCCGCCTGCCTGCTCAGAGCAAAGGCGACTCTGGAGTCACAGGAATCAGAGCATGGGAAGGGGATCACAGGGAGGGCCTGCAGCCCCCAGGATCCCAGGTTCCAGCTGGCTGGTTCCAGATCTCTCCCCCTAAATATGACCTAATAATATTTGCAAATATTTGTTCACTTTGCCCCAAAGGAGGACAGGATATGTATGCCACATGGAAGAACAAACCCTTTCCCCTTTTCTGGGATCCCCAGAAAAGATCCCAGCATTTTCAGAATTTTTCCTGATTCGTAAAATAATCACATTAGCTCAATCATCCAACTTCCCCGTGCTTTAATATCATTTTAAAAGTGTGTAGTGATCCCTACAACCGTTGATGGCTTGGAATGCAGCAGGCCCCAAGATAAGCATGCACCTACCTGGTCACGGTGAACTGTAACGGCCCCCTACTACTCACCGGGACAACCCTCTTGAAACAGGCGTTACAGAGGAGGAATCCCAAGACCAGAGATCCCAGACAACTTGTCAGAGACACACAGCTGGTAAATGGGGTGGAGGCCAGCCACCCACCCTCACTCCACCACGCCAGGCCCACATTTAATCACTGCTCTAGAGGATAGCTTAATTTAACAGACTGTTTTCACATTCTTTCCTTCATGTGATTCTTATAACACCTGATAACCTAAGCAAGCCCAGAATTACCTGCTTGACAGATGGGGACACTGAGACCCACACAGGGCCTTGCACAGAGCTACAAGCCAGGTAGAAACAAAGCCAACTAAACATGGTTGTCTTTGCCTCTATGTCACCGTTCCAGTGGGCTTTCCAGGTGACACTAGGGCTGAAGAACCCTGCCAATGCAGGAGACAGAGGAGACCCAGGTTCCATCCCTGGGTCTGGAAGATCCCCTGGAGGAGGGCGTGGCAACCCACTCCAGTGTTCTTGCCTAGAGAATGCCATGGACAGAGGAGCCTGGCAGGCTACAGTCCATAAGGTCACAAAGAATTGGACACCACTTAGCGACTAAATAAATGACAAGGAAGCTGAGGGGCTGAACTGGGAGGAAAGCAGGAAGGCGGCCAGAAATGGGTGCAGAGGCCCCACAGAGAGGAAAAAGGAGCTCTGGCCACACGTGCTATGGTCAGTGGGGGCAGGGGGACCGTCTTCACTGGTGCCTGGATGGTGGCCAGCCCCCCACAAGCATTGCTGGGTTTGCCTCCACAGGGAAAGGAGGGGTAGGGCAAGTGGGGGAAAGGTGAGCTTAACAGCTGAACATGCACATCTTCAATCCTCATGCACCCAAGACCGGGCGTCATCACCCCAGAGCAGCCCTCCTAAGAAAGAACCCAGAGACCCTCCTGTGATTTCCCCAAGCCTGGGCAGGTTTTACAGACAAGCCTAAACTTCCTCAGTTGTCATTCTTTTAATCCCCCCAATTGCAACACAGTGACTTTGGTTCATCATGTATGTGTTTGCATGTATGCACATGTGTGTATGTGTTTGCCTGTGTGCATGAGGAAGGCAGGGCAGTCTGTTCAGTGCAGACACTCTGACACCAGCCCAGCAGTGACTCTGCTCCGTATTCCGCTGCCTGCTGGTACAAGAACAATCACCATGGCTGGGTTTTGCCTACAGATTTTGATACTAAATAATATTTCCAGCAAAAGTCATGTATATTGATTTGTACAAAAGGCAGGAGATGGAGAAAAATGGGACGCTGCTGACACTGAATTCAATACCGAATAATCTAATATGCCCAATTTCATTTTCTTGTCCTACCTTTGATGTTTGCAAGCAAATCATTGGCACTTTAAGTTTGCACATATATCTCAATGCAAAACGGTCAAGCAGCAATAAATAAATGTATTATACAAATAAATGGTTAGCAGTCAGGGTGAAACTGCAGAGAATAGTCTGCTCCTGGGATGATCTACAAGCAGGAAATTCACTTATTCTCCCCTGACCCTTGGCTGTTGCCAGCTCTCATAATTCTAGAAAAGGAACAGGTGGGTTGAGGGGAAGCAAGGATGTTAGAAAGAGGAAGAATTGAGGAACACTAGGCCTGGGGAACAAGAGAATTCCATTTTTCAGGCAATAATGATGTCTAGGGCCTCCAGAGCTCCTAAACTGACCAGAGCCTCAGCCTGATCTTGCTTCCACACTTTATAATGCCTTCTCTGACCCTCTGTCCTGTTTTCACACTCAAACATGCCCACCCACAAGCAGACTATCAGTTCTTTACCAATAGAAGCACATTAATTTATCTTTTAGCCCTCCAGCACCTGGTACAGTGCCTAAGGTAGAGCAGGTATATGCTGGGTGCTGTATCTGGGAGGATGGGTAGATGAACAGGTGGGTAGGTTGGTTGGTGGGAAGATGCATGGATGAGTGGGTCGGTGGGATGGACTGATGGATGAGGGGTGGTATGTGGATGGATGGGTGAATGAAGATTGGGCAGATAGATAGTTAAATGACTAATGGGTGATGAGTGGGCCAGTTGGTGAGTGACAGTAGATGGAGCATGCTTGAACAGACCAGTAGAAAGGTGGGTGGGGGTGAGTGTGAAGGAAGAAGGGCCAACAGGAGCTCTCTGAATTAACACCTCTGAGACCCTGAGGAGGGTGTCGGTAGTCTAGGTAGCAGGACTGACTATAAAATACCACTCCCTGGCAATGGGCAAAGAGGCACCTGATTGGTGGTGTTGCTCTTATATCAGTCAGGGGCAAAGCAGATGTCTAGTCCTTTGTTCATCCTAGCTTGATGCCTGGATTGGTGGCCAGAGCTATTTCATGCCTGGGGCACATGAAAAAACAGCGGACTGCACCCTCCCCAGGCAGAGAAGGGTCGGTCTGGGCAAGGACAGGCTCCTTCTCTGGGGACGTCTTGGTTCTCAGGGTAGGAGACGCTATTGCTCCCTCCTTCCTCCCAAGAGGCAGCGCTTGAGAGAGATCAGAGATGTCTGGAGTCTGAGACTCAACCTCAGCTCTGTCCATTACTAATAGTGTGACTGAACAAACTACCTAACCTTTCTGAGCCTCAGAGTCCTCATCTGACAAATCGAGGACAATACCTACCTCACAGGGTTGGCGTGAGGATGCTGTGGAATACTGTCGATGAAATGTCCTTGCACAAGGCTGGACATACACTGTAGGAGCTCAATAAATGTTAGTTTAGTTTTCAAAAAAAAAAAAAAAAATACCATGAACCTTCTGGGAAAGCTTCAATTTCACATCATAATCCCCGCATCCAAGCCCCATGACAAACCACAGCTTGTCTTCCCCATGGGCGCAGTAGGCCTACACCTGTGCCTTTGAGACCACCTTCCTGCTGTGTCACCATCCCAGTACTCCTTGGAACCTCTCATTCAACACAGCAGCTCTCCTCCCCCAGTTCTTTTCCTTCTGCACAGTGTAAATGAGCCTGCCAATGACCAATGATTTAGGTCATCGATTAAAATGAACTGTCACAGCCACAGAGCCCGCAGCCATAGTATAGAAAATGCATCTGAACCAAACGAGGTTCATCACTCAGGCTGAGGGCACAGATGTCGGCCCACTTTCGGCCTGTCTAATTGCAATCACTCTCCTTCAGGCCTATGTTCCCATTTTGTCCACAGTAACATAATTACAAACTTTGCCAAATGTTTTATAGAATTCACAAGGCCCTTTATTTAGGAGCACCAGGTCTTATGGCTTAGTATATCTGCCCTATGAAGCTGAATGTCATTAAGCCATGACTTGTTTTTAATGAGCCCCAGCAACCTCTGTTTCCTTTCAGAAAAACTTCCCTTTCCAAATGTTTCTCTGGCCAGAGAATAGGGCTTCCCTGGTGGCTCAGATGGCAAGGAATCTGCCTACAATACAGGAGACCCAGGTTCGATCCCTGGGTCAGGAAGATCCCTTGGAGAAGGGAATGGCAACCCTCTCCAGTATTCTCGCCTGGAAAATTCCATGGTCAGAAAAGCCTGGCAGGTTACAGTCCATGGGTTCTCAAAGAGTCAGACACAACTAAGTGACTAACACTTTCACATTAGCTTTTTTCACAGGGATGAACTAGGGAGAGTTGAGTAAGTTGCTTATAATCATATGGATAGCTCAACCATCTATTAATTCCAACATAAACAACCACCCGCACTGCTTTTGTGAAGCCTCTGCCTCCACGTTATTTCCAGGATGCTTCAAAGACTCTGGATGTTGAGTTAGGATGACAGCACCCTCACCTTCCAGCTCTGTACCATTAGACACACCTTGGCCCACCTGTCTAGGCCTTAACTTCCTCATCTTGAAGGGGAGTAACTATTACCGCCTCATAAAGTTATCATGAGAAATAAGTGAGAAATCTTCTCTGGTGGCTCAGACAGTACGGAATCTGCCAGGGTCCAGAAAATCCCCTGGAGGAGGGCATGGCAACCCACTCTAGTATTCTGCCTGGAGAATTCCATAGACAAAGGAGCTTGGTGGGCTAAGGTCTACAGGATTGCAAAGAGTCGGACATGACTGAATACACACACATGAGGACAAGTCAGCCTTGACTGAGAAGTACATGGGTTTGTGGTCTGCAAATGCAGGCACTGGATGACCATTTGACCTTCCACAGTCCGCTCCCCAGGAGTCTGTGACCCATTCCTACTTGTTGGATCATCCTGCCACCCCACCTCACTCCCCTTGGCTAGAAGAGTACCACTACTCAAGGGCAGACACCATTAGAAAAGCACCATGCAGCATGGCACCCAGTCCCAGGCCCTGGGTACCCTTTCCTGGAGGCCCAGGCTGCAGCTGGACCTGCTTGGCCTACAAAGGGGGAAAGGTTGCATTGAGTCTGCCTCTCCAGATACACATGCTCATGCCCCCTGTGCTCTCCGAGGGGCTGGGTGGCCTCTGAAGAACAGACAGCGATACTTCCCACTTCAGATGCCTAACTGAGCATGCACACCTAATCTCATCTTCTCCTGAACCCACTCCAATTTTTTTTTTTTTAAGTGAAGAAGTCTTTTAAAAGACATACATCCACAAAGATAAAGGGGAAGATGCAACACCAGCACAATTTTAAAAGTGAAAGGCAAATTAGAAGAAGGCAATTCCTAAGCCAGCAGCAGGGAAAGTAAAGAATCAACCTCAATTACTTTGCAAAATTCTCAACAGGAACTGGCAGCGCCAAGAACTTCTAGAATTAGGAGTGACACAATAGGGCTGAAATAAAGAGGACTGGTCCACAGCTGTTTGAGAAGCAGTTGGGTCCCCTTGGTCCCCTCTTTCTCAATCCATCTTGCTGGCGAGGCCACCCTCCTTCACCCACGGAGGGAGGGACAGGTCCTCCCTCCCAGAGGAAACCTGGAGGTTTGCTCCTAGGACAGGACCAGCACAGCGAGGCCATGAGCACCATTCCAAACACCAAGATTTAACCCACTGCATGCAGTCTCCCCTTCTTGGCTCCAGAACCCTACAAGCAGGAGTTTACCCTCCAGCAGGAAATGAAAAGGGTATTCAAATTCTGAGGCAACCTACTAGTCAGAAATGAAAGACAGAAAGAAAAAGACGCTGAAGTCTCCCTCATGAGCCTCCCTCCACCGCCCCTCAGCCCCAGCAACAGAAAGCTCACAGCTCCTAAGCAGCATTTTAGCCCCAGGTCTGAGACCAAAGAGTAGTTGCTACCTGAGGAAAGCCAGTCATGACAGGGGGAGAGAGACAATGAGAATGTGGAGGAAACACACACATAAAGAGAGATTCCTGTAAAAGACTATCATTAATCATCTCTGCGGGAGAACAAGATGGCGGAGGAGTAGGTGGCCATGGAGTACATCTCTCTCCATGGATACATCAGGAATACACCTTCAGACACAGAAGTGCATGCAGAACACCAGCTGAGAGCGGACAGGAGTACCTGACCAGAGGAAAAGAATATATAGAACCACACAAAACTTGGTAGGATGAAGGAAGTAGGGGGGAAAATAGGAGTGTTAGTAGGACTGGACCTGCCCTCGGTGGGTTGGGGAACTGAAGCAGGGTTCCGTTCCCCACACTGGGGCAATTGTCTGAGTCAGAGGGGAAACTTTTATGGCTGAGAGTGAAACAGCTGATCTGTGGCAGCCAAAATGGAATGAGAATCAGACAGTCCTTCCCCCAGCCATACATACTCCAGGCAGGAACACAGGTCCCCTGGTAGGTGCAGTAGCTGGGAGCTGGAGTTCAGGGATTGTGGAGCAATCCCAGGGTGAGGGCTGCTGTTGACTGCAGAGAGACAGATTGAGGGGATGTGAGGGAGGAGATCATGGTGGAAAATGCCGGTGGAAGAAAGCCATCCGATACTGCTGAGTCACACGTAGGGGGTGGAGCCATCACCATAGCCTCTCTCTCCCCACACGCCAGCATCAGAAGCTGAACAATAGAGAGGCTGGCCCATCAAACACCTGACGCACTGAACTAGAGAGTAGGATCCCACCCAGGGTGCCCCTTTAAGTGCCTGATGCGCCAAAATACAGAGTAGGACCCCAGCCAGGAGGGCCCCCCATGTGCCTGACACACCAAGCAACAGAGAAGGACCCCAGGCAAGAGAACCCTCTAAGTGCCTGAATGGGTGGAGCTACAGAGAAAGACTGGCCAAAGAGGCCTTCTGATCGCCAGCTGCAAGAGGCTCGAAAAAAGACTCTGATAGGGCCATAACTCCTGCAGCAGAGGCAGTCCATGTCCCTGCAACTTGGGGCCACCAGGGTACCCGCAAACCAAGCAGCTGAGCCACCTTCACACTCAACTCTCACTGGGGCAGAGCTGCCACAGGGGGAAAAACTCTTGCATCTATGCATGCAGGGTTGCTTTGGTCGTGTCTGACTCTTACCCTGCAGACTGTGGCCTGCCAGGCCTCTCTGTCTGGGTGGGGGGTTCTCCAGGCAAGAATACTGGAGCATATTGGCCAATACTGGTTGCCATACCCTTGTAGAGCACTATATTTCCTGCTGCCCTAGCCGCCAACTCCCCTGAGTACCTGGTGCTGAAGTATCCCTTTGTGACCCAAGCAGCCGTACAACCTTCATACCTGGCCCTCACGGGGGCAAACCCAAGTCCTCCAGGGCAGCCTCAGGAGCAAACCCCAGTGGACGACCCACAGGCAGAGGTGGAAATAAAACCACAATTGAAACCCAGGGGCAGTGTGGCTAAGGAAGAAGACCCAAAACCTTCCCACCAGGTGTACAAGCTGCAGATTAAATCCGCAGGATCAACTGGGCAGACTTTTTGTCTATGGAATATATAAAAGGTCATTAAGAGCTCCCACAAAAAAAAAAAAAAATGCACTAGTTCTGATAGCTGTGGACATTGGAGGCAAGAACACACAGGAGTAGGAGCAGATTAGAATCTGAGCTGCCCCCACTGCAGGTCCAGAAATCAGCACAGGGTTGGAGGGCATCTTAGGGAGATAAGGTGTACTGTGACTCCCAGCGAGGGAAAGGACTCTGACAGCAGTGACTCAAGAAAAACATTTATTATTCTTATGTTTTGACTTAAAGTTGTGGTACATATACACAATGGAATATTACTCAACCATAAAAAGGAACAAATTTGAGTCAGTTCTAATGAGGTGGATGAACCTAGTCTATTACACAGATTGAAGTCAGAAAGAGAAAAATAAATACCATATTCTAACACATATATATGGAATCTAGAAAAATGGTACTGAAGAATTTATTTACAGAGCAACAATGGAGAAACAGACATAGAGAATAGACTTATGGAAATGGGGAGAAGGGAGAAGAGGGTGAGATGTATGGAAAGAAAGCATGGAAACTTACATTACCATATGTAAAACAGATAGCCAACAGGAATTTGCTGGATGGCTCAGGAAACTCAAACAGGGACTCTGCATCAACCTAGAGGGATAGGATGGGGAGGAAGATGGGAGGGAGGTTCAAAAAGGAGGAGATATATGTATACCTATGGCTGATTCATGTTGAGGTTTGACAGAAAACAACAAAACTCTGTGAAGCAATTATCCTTCAATAAAAAAATAGATAATTTTTTTTAAAGTCTCTGGGAGACAAGAAAAGATATTGCATCCAGACATGTGAAAGGATACCCTGAAAAAAAGAATATTCAGAAAAGTAAAGAACCCTTGAAAATTAAAAATATGATAGCAAAAAATTTAAATTTAATAGAAGTAATGGAACAAAATTTTAAGAACATCTCCCAGCAAGGAGAAAAAGAAGGCAGAACTAGAAAATAGGGCAGAAAGAGTTAAAAAAAAAAAAAAAAAAACAGAGGGGGAGGAGGAGCTAAGAAGGCAGAGGAATAGGATGGGGAGACCACTTTCTCCCCTACAAATTCATCGAAAGAACATTTGAATGCTGAACAAACTTCACAAAACAACTTCTGACCGCTAGCAGAAGACATCAGGTGCCCAGAAAAGCAGTCCATCATCTTCCAAAGGAGGTAGGACAAAATATAAAAGATAAAAAGAGAGATTAAAAAAAAAAACAAAAACAGAAAGTCTGTCCAAGAGACCATGTAGTGATTCCATCAATATTCACTAAAAGTACCCTACCCACATCTGCTCCCCTCCCCCAGCATTAGAGTGTTTGGCTGTCAGGGGTAGAAGTGTTGGAGGTCAACATCCCCTGGTTGGCCCTGGGGCAATAGGGTGCAGGAGTGTGAAAAGCCAGCTCCCTTGCCTGAGGATGGGAAAGCTCTAAAGTACACCTTGGCCCCAGAATTTCCTGCTGGACCAGAAGTGGGACCTTTCCCAAAATCCCACCCGGATGGCTTCCCCCTTCCCTCTCCTCCTCCCCACTCCCTCCTCAGTTGCCCTTGGAAGATTTTTTATGAGTCACCTGCACATAAACCCTCATCTCAGTGTTTGCTTCTTGGGGACCTGACCTAAGTCAATGTGTTTGTTTGTTTTTTTTTACGTCACTCAGCCGAGTCTGACTATTTGTGACCCCATGGACTATAGCCCACCAGGCTCCTCTGTCCACGGAATTCTCCAGGCAAGCATACGGGAGTGGGTAACCATTCCCTTCTCCAGGGGATCGTCCTGAGCCAGGGATCAATCCTGGGTCTCCTGCATTGCAAGCAGATTCTTTACCATCTGAGCCACTGGATGGGGAAGCATATCCAGGTAATAAGAATTTCTGAAGAAAAGAACTTACAAAGCAGGATGAGGGAAATCAAACAAACAAGACAGCCTCCCGAACTGAAAGACATGCCTCTCCAGATTGAGGTAGTCTAGAACAATAATCTAGCAAAATGGATAAACTTTACTGTCACTGTGAACGTTTAGAACGCGGGGAGAAAATCAGACACTACACATTTCAGAAAGGATAAACGATAGATCACATGCAATGGACTGAGTCTCAGAATGTCCTCATCTTTCTCAGAAATACATAGGAAGCTAGAAAACAAGAGAACAACACTTCTTGAGGAAAAATTATTTTTTCCAATCAGAATTTTGCACCCAGGCAAAACCTACTAATCATCCTCAAGGTAGAATGAAGATAATTTCACAGAAGTGACATCTTAAAAACTCTTACCCTACACTTCCTTTCTCAGAAGATACTAGAATATATGCACTAATAAACACAAGGGAGCTGGCCAAGAGACAAGAAGACTTCGGATCCAAGGAAGAGGAAATCCCACATGGGAGTGAGGGAGTCTCCAGAGTGATGGAAAGAAAGACTGAAATCTATACAGAGTCCAGACTGACCACCTCAAGATGGTCAAGAGGCAGAAAGGGTGGGGCTGTCATCACCATACCCTCTGACATTCTTTGAACCTGATAAAACTCCTAGAGGAGATGCCCAATCAAGGGACTAAATCAAGAAAGAGGGATCGGGGGCCCAGGATACAGGGGCTCCATCTCAGGAAAAATCCCCAGAATATGACTGTGCAGCAGGCCTAGAGAGTAATGAACCCTGAGAGAAGGAGACTAAAGATGCCAAGATACAAACTGGAACTTAGAGATACCCTGACCTCATTGACCCTGTGGGAAATGTTATGGAGAAACCATAGAGAGGTATAGAAAGTGAAGTACAGAGAAAATCAAGCTGATGAAAAATAAAGATAAGGCAATTATTAATTTCAGTGAAAAAGTAAGAAAAGAAAAATCATAGTTTTTCATATATATATATATATATATATATATATATATATATACTCTGGATTTTCTAATACTTGCATCAGCATATTAAAATACAGTGGCCCCTCCTCATCAGTGGGGGATATGTTTCAAGTCCCCCAGTGGACACATGAAACTGTGGATAGTACCAAATCATATAGTTATATAGATATATATGCTATGTTTTTCTTATACACACATGCCAATGAATTTGTGCATGCTAAGTCACGTCTGGCATGTCTGACTCTTTGTGACCCTATAGACTGTAGCTGCCAGGCTCCTCTGTCCACAGAGATTCTCCAGGCAAGAATATTGGAGTGGGTTACCATGCCCTCCTCTAGGGGATCTTCCTGACCCCAGGATCAAACCCATGTGTCTTATGTCTCCTGCATTGGCAGGCAGGTTCTCTACCACGAGCCCCACCTAAATTTATAAATTCAGCACAGTAAAAGATTAACAACAACAATAATAAAAATAGACAACTATAAAAACATACTGTAATAAAAGTTATATGAATGTGGATCTCTCTCAAAATATCTTATTGTACAAATTTAATGTCTTTTCCATCTTCACCAACCAGTCATCATGCACTGTGGACATAACTTTTGCAGTTTGAGGTACAACAGCAAAACTATCATGAATTTATTTTTCTTCCTTCACAACTTCATGACTAGGTTTAGTCTTACCATAGATCTTAACAACCTCAGCATATGATTTTTTTTTTTCTTTCCTCATTAAGTCTAGAACTTTCACCTTTTCACTTAAAAGAAGTACTTATGACTTCTCTTGGCAGATCCCAATTGCCAGCATCATACCTTGTATTTTGGAACCGATTTTAAATAAAATAAAGATGACTTAGACACAGCACTGTGATACCCAGTAGCCACAGTCAATGTGGTAACGGAGACACTACTAAGAGGCTAAACAGGCAAAGGGACGCTTCACATCCAGCAGGACCAAGTCAGCACCAGATCTCATGGCGCTACACAGAAGGCATGCGACTTAAAACCTACAAATTGTTTCTGGAAACTGCCATTTAATATTTTTGAATTTCCATTGACCTTGGGTAATTGAAACCATGGAAAGTGAAACCACAGATTAAAGGGAAACTACCATAAATATAGAACATTCATTGCGAAAAGGACAATCACCATTATAGGAAAATGGTGGAGGGTGTGACTGAGAGTGTAGAAGGGTAAAAGAGCTAAAATTGTCACCTTCCGTAAGAGTAAATCAACAGACAAAGCTTAAATTAATCAGAATTTAACAGAAGGTGCACATTATTTAGAAAGAGAAAGAAGAGAAAATATATAAAGTTAGCCACAAAAAAAAAAAAATCCCAAAGGGTATAATGTAACTGCCTCTGCGTTTGGCCTGGCGTGCTGCGGTTCATGGGGTCGCAAAGAGTCGGACACGACTGAGTGACTGAATGGAACTGAACTTAGGAAGACTGGCAACACAAGTTTAACGTTTGTGTATACCCTTAAAACCATCACCATAGGGACTTCCCTGGTGGTCTAGAGGCTAAGACTCTGTGCTCCCAATGCAGGGGGCCAGGGTTCAATCCCTGGTCAGGGAACTTGATCCCACATGCTGCAGCTAAGGCTGGGAACAGCCAAATAAATAAATTAAATAAATAAATATTTAAAAAAAAAAAAAAAACCCATCACCATATCCATGGTCCTCAAACCTCTCACTGAAACCTCATACCTCTCACTCCCAGCCCCTCCCTATTCATAGGCAACCACTGATTCACTTTCTGTTGCTATAAATTAGTTCACATTTTTTAAAAATTGTATCAAAATATAAATCACAAATATTATTTTCATTCCGGCTTATTTCACCCAGCATAATTGTTTTGAGAGTCATCCATGTTTCTGTGTATATCAGAAGTTCATTCTTTTATATTCTGAGTTGCATTCAATTGTATAAATACATCTGTTTGTTTATCCATTCACCTTGATAGCTTACAGTGAACAGTGTCAGGATTCATGATCTCCAAAGAAGATGTAATTTCAGGACCCGGGGCCAGCCTTGATCTCGCAAGAGCTTCTGTATAGGAGAGGTTTATTAAAGTGAGAAGGGACAGAGAAACTTCTGACATAGACATCAGAAGGGGGATGGAAAATGCCCCCCTCACTTCTCCACTACCTGCTCTGAAAACAATTCAGAAAGAAAGACAACCAGGCTCTGCCTGGATTCCACTTACCTGCACAGTGGCTGAACTCTCTACAGGTGGAAGTGAGGGATCTCAGGGCTCACTTCATTTGTTTACTCTCCTTCATGGATCACAGTCAGGCTTTGAAAACTATTGTTGCACATATTTTGTCCAGTTTTTAGGTTTCTTTTTTCAGACATGAAGTTGATGGTTACAAATTTGTTATACTACTTTTTCTGTTAAATTGTCTCCTAACCCTAAGGGAAATTTTGGGAAAAGGGCAAGGTGCTGAGCTCAAGGATTCTCTTCTCTCACTGCATTCCAAGAAAACCCATAAAGAACATAATTAATAGATGAAAATACTTTTCTACAAGACTTTCCAAAACTAAATTGGGAGGTTGAAGGAAAATTAATTTAGAGAAAGGAGTGGTTATGAGATGATGTCCTTTGGGAGGGTCACCCAGTGATACCACAGAGGGTTCAGACTGCTTAGCAGGGCTGTATGTAGGAATGGAAGGGCAGATGTCTTCCGTGGAAGTTTCTGCGCACAGGAACACAGGAATCCTAACCCCAGCCAAATGGGGTCCTACACTGTTCCCTGCCTGATGATCAGAAGCATCTGCTTAAAGAACAAGTCCCATCATGACTTCTTTGCTGTGGACTTTTCCATGGATGCCTAGAATCCTTGAGTTAAACACTCAGGTCTTATGTTTTGTGTCCAACTTCTACTATGACCAGACCTTCAGGCTGGCAATCCCCCCAACCATTTTTTTAATAGTTTTTATTTTTTTAGAGCAGCTTTTGGCTCACAGCAATTTTGTCCACAAATACCGAGACTTCCCATATGCCTCCTACTCCTATACCTGCATAGCCTGCTCCATTATCAACAATCCCACCACCACCAGTTATCACTCAATCTGGTCTCAGGGCCTCACGTAAGTTACTTACTCTCCCTGTGCTCACTTCCATGCCTATAAAATGAGGACAAAATTATGGAGAAGGTTAAACAAAGTAATTCCTGTAAACAGTGAGAACAGTGCCTGGTCAGTAGGTGTCACTCCTCTAGGTGGGTTATTGTCAGCATCACCCTGTCCTCTTCCTCATACAAGTGGGAAGAATCCAAGTTCCCAGAAGGCAGGGGGAAGGCTTGCACAGGCATAAGTACACAACAGGTGCTCAATAAAAACTGCGAGCCAGCAGTTTGACCAAAGAGAACCATGATACCACATGCCCACCCTGTGTCAGCCTGCAGCTTGGAGCTGTAGCTTGTGATTTCCCAAGTCCTCATGACCACCCAAGGTGGAAACACAGTCCACCCAACAGAAAAGAGAACTGGCCTGGAGAAGCCAAAGGCAAGGAGTCACTGTAGTGACAGCAGGCTGGCGCCAGCCCCAGTCTGCCTGGCTCCCACTCTGGCTGACCCCCACCACATGGTGAGCTGCCGAGCAGGCTGGGCACACCGCGTGGACTGTCTCTGTGCTGGGAGGGCCCTTGGCCACAAGGGGAGCCCGAGTCCTTCTCATCTCAGTGAAGAGCTCCCAGGAGAGCTTTCTTCTCTGTCCAGAGTGGCCTCATCTCAAAATGTCATTCTATTTCATTTGTTTAAAAAGTCCTGTTAATTCCAATGGCAAACTTCTGATAATAATTCTTGATAAAAGTTCAAAAATTCAAATTAACCAAATATTGTATAACATTTCATGAGGAAATAGGAGAACAAAGGGGAACCAGCCATGGGGAACTGGATGAAAATGCTTTCTAAAAAGATAATTTTGTTATTGGCAAATGTGCGGTACAGAAAGCCAGTCTAACCCCACCCCCACAGCCTGCCCCCTCGCTAGCATTTACAGTTTACACGCAGCAGCCATCATTAAGCCCGTTTCTCCTGGGAGGAGCTGTGTGAGGAGCGGACGTGGAAGGACACCTCAGCACCGCCCTGGCCCCCAGAGAAGCAGGACACGGCAGCCTCCTGGTTCTCTTCACGCTGCCCGCCGGTGCTCTGCCCACCTCCACCCTCAGGTCACCTCACACACGCCCCCAGACAGCTGCTGGCTTGCGTCCTGTCCTCACTTTGAAGATGTGGAGCCCAGAGTAGGGGAAATGCTTTGACTGCCGCTACCTTGCTCCCTCATCACCGTCCTCTGCATCGTCTCTCACTGAGGATCGGGCACTAGGGGAGATCCGCAGGAGCCTGTCCAGGTCAGGATCACCACCGCTCCTTTACATGGCTGGAGAAGCTGCTGATGTAAAAGCAGCATCCTAGTTCACCCTAGAAAAGCACAGTGAGCATTCTGAACCCCAGCCGCCTGACTGCCTTGCATCTACAAACCTTGACTCTACCACTTCTGTCCTGTGGGGAGCCCAGCTGCAGAGCTGCTCAGCACCTCCTCTGCAAAGGGGCTGTCTCTAGGCACAGACAAGGTATTCCTGGGCCTTCTAGTCGTGGGTCTGACCCCAAACTCCACACGGCTCAGATAGTGACTGAGGATGACCCCTGCCTAGGGTCAAAGGGTGGGACTTCTGAAGCTGGACCTGCTGCTACCCAGCTTGGGTCTCTGAGGAGTCACCTCCCCTCTCTGGGCCTCCACTTCCTCATCTTAAAAATGGACGTTGTCCACGGTCCCTTCTGGAGCTATGCTGTTTCTTAGTCACGTCCGAGTCTCTGCAATCCTGAGGACTGCAGCCCAACAGGCTCCTCTGCCCATGAGATCTCCCAGGTAAGAGTACTGAAGTGGGATGCCATTTCCTACTCCAGGAGATCTTCCCATAAAAGGGATCGAACCCACGTCTCCCATGTCTCCTGCAATTGCAGGTGGATTCTTCGCCACTGTGCCACCAGTTAGATTGAGTTCCCCCAGACACAGGCCCTGAGACAAGGATTCAAGTGGAAATCATTTATTTGGGTGAGAAGGGATCCCACCAAGAGGAGGAGACAGAAAAGTGAAGGCATGCAAATGTGCTGATAAGAGCTCAGCCCCAGGCAAGCTGGAGCTGGCTAACACTGGCCCTGGACTCATATGTGCCCTAAGTTCACAAATGCCCTCAGCTCATATCTGTCCCAGGCTCATGCCTGCCCTGGGCTCACACCACCCCTGGGCTCACACCTGCCCCGGGCTCACACCTGCCTTAGGCTCACACCCGCCCTGAGCTCACACCCACCCTAGGCTCACACCTGCCCCAGGCTCACACCCGCCCTAGGTTCACACCTGCCCTGGGCTCATGCCTGCCCTGGGCTCACACCTGCCCCGGGCTCACACCTGCCCCAGGCTCACACCCGCCCCAGGCTCACACCCGGCCCAGGCTCACACCCGCCCCGGGCTCACACCCGCCCCGGGCTCACACCTGCCCCGAGCTCACACCTGCCCCAGGCTCACACGTGCCCTGAGCTCACACCTGCCCTAGGCTCACACCTGCCCCAGGCTCACACCCGCCCCAGGCTCACACCTGCCCCGGGCTCACACCCGGCCCAGGCTCACACCTGCCCTGAGCTCACACCTGCCCCAGGCTCACACCTGCCCCAGGCTCACACGTGCCCTGAGCTCACACCTGCCCCAGGCTCACGCCTGCCCCGGGCTCACACCTGCCCCGGGCTCACACCTACCCCAGGCTCACACCCACCCTAAGTTCACACCTGCCCTGTATTCTCGCTTGCCCTGGAATCACACCTGTCTTGGGCTCACACTTGCTGTCTTGTTGACATCTGTTCATGGGGTGCCTCTCGGACCAGCTTTGCCTTCAGTGATGTCACATGTAAGCTGATATTAATCTTGGTGGGAGTTTTCACACTATGGAAATCTATGAACACTACAAATCAGGTTCTTCCTGCCCCACCTACCAGCCCTGAGAACTGGTTGATAAACATTTACCAGCACACCACCAGCTTAATCCTGTTGGTTTTTAAAGTCAGTCACTCAGTTGTGTCCAACTCTTTGTGACACCGTGGTGTAGCCCACCAGGCTCCTCTACCCACGGGATTCTCCAGGCAAGAATACTGGAAGGGGTAGCCATTTCCTTCTCCAGGGGATCTTCCCAAACCAGGGATCAAAGCTGGGTCTCCTGCATTGCAGACAGACTCTTTCCCATCTGAGCCACAAGGGAAGCCCTTAATCCTGTTGGGAAACAGTGTCAAGCACAGGCCTTAGAATCATCCCACCCCAGGGTGAGGGAGCTAGAGCAGTGATACCAAAGTCCTGAGACTCACTGGATGAGGGCCACCTTGGGGAGTTTAATTCCCTGTATCCCCATGAGCTCCCACACATGGGATAGGGCAGCCTATATGACTCCAGATAAAGCCCTCAGATAAACCTTGAGAAGAATCAAGGCACAGGTAAGGCCAGGCAGGGCAGGTTCAGGAGATGGAGTCTCAGGGGGCTGGGCATGGGTGTAACATAGAGGGCTGGCCCTTTGCTAACTTCCTGCTCTCCACAACAGAACACCACTGGTTAGCAGAAAGGCGGCGTCTGGCTGGGGGTGGGAGGGAGTGGGGCCAGAGGTTTAGAGGAAACAGAGTGACACTGAGAGATCTAATGAGCGCACATTGAAGTTAGGCTGCCTGGTGAAGGAATACTGTTACCTGACCGTGTGTGTTTCCCCAGCTCAGCACACAGCCTGGAGGATTCAACCCGGGCCCCACTTGCAAGGAAGGGTTTCCATGGCAAAACAGAGAAGACGGTGGCAGGAATCAGCCAGTCAGGGCTGGAGATGGTAAGACAGGTCAGGGAAGTCCCTGCCTTGGACCCCACGCTCAGCTGGTATGAAACCCTCGTGAAGTAACACACAATCTCACACTACTAGTATTATGCCAAAGTGAAAGTGAAGTCGTTCAGTCATGTCTGACTCTTTGCGACCCATGGACTGTAACCTACCAGGTTTCTCCATCCATGGAATCTCCAGGCAAGAATACTATAGTGGGTTGCCATTTCCTTCTCCAGGACATCTTCCCAACCCAGGGATTGAACCCGGGTCTCGCACATTGTAGGCAGACACTTCATTGTCTGAGCCACCAGGGAAGTCCCCTAGTATCATGGGCTCCCTTCCCCTGTGCTCTGGGAGGGGAAAAGAAACGCTGGGTGGGTCAAGAAAGATGTGTGGGGAAGAAGAGCTGGGAGAACGTACCCACAGGGAAGCAGCACTAGGGCCCCGAGGCCAGACCAGCAGCTTTAAGGAGCAGCCCCAGAGCCAGCGCCCTGCAGGAAGGGGACAGTGGGGGGAGGTGACAGAAGCCAGTCAGAGGGAGCAGGGAAGACACAAACCCGCCCCATAAGTTACACAAACAACCAAAACCCCTGAAACTGCTCCAAGAAGGAGCAGGAGCAGAAAGACTTTGTGGCAGCCTCCTGCATTGTCACAAAGGGCAGCCCAGGATGGAGACTGGGGTCTGACCAACAAGAGATGGAGTCCTGCATCAGTCGCAGGATAGGTAGGCACCATCTACTTGCTAACCTCTCCCTTCCGAGAGAATGCATGGAGGTGCCTGGGCTGGGAACGAGAGGACAGGGAAGAAGCTAGGACAGCTGAGTGCTACCGAGGGCCCCCTGCCCAGCAGCACTCACCCAAGGGCACCTCCCAAAGTGGCGATGGCAGAACCCCCAGAAAAAGGATGAGACTGAGACAGTCAATTCCTAGGCAGGTTGATAAGAAGTCCAGGGGTCCCCAAAGAGAGAGAGGTCTGGAATTCTCAAGGGGGAGGAAAGGAAAAACTTTTCTTTTCCTCTACATTCCTTAGGATTACTTAACAATAATGTATCCTACTTGAGGACATTTTCTGGAAAAAAACCTTCTGGCTAATCCTGTTATCCTAAAATGTAAATTATGGGAATGGGTCTAGTAAGGTCTTTACAAACTCCAGACATTCTTTTGATTCACTGTAATAAGTAATTAAAAAGCATATAACTCCATTGCTAACACTAGCAAGGGGGCACTCTTTCTGCCCCCTTCTGATGTCTATGTCAGAAGCTTTCTCTATTTCCTTTATACTTTAATAAAACTTTATTACACAAAAGCTCTGAGTGATCAAGCCTCATGTCTGGCTCCGGATTAAATTCTTCTCTTCCAGAGGCCAAGAATCCCAGTGTCTTTCGTGGTTCAGTAACAACCTTTCAATACCCTCCAAAGCTGTGAGAATATGCATGTTGTTTCCTGTGGGAACCCCTCTCTGCTGCAGCAGAGAGGTCTGAAGCAGCCCCCACTCCAAGGCCCTGTGTCTGTGACAGGACCAACAGCCTTGCCAAAGGGGCTACCAAGCCCTGCTGGCCTCAGAGTTCACAGCAGGAGACACAGAATAAGTGTTGGGTATCAGGTGACCACAGACCAGGAAGGATCTGGATGCACGGTCAGATGCCGGCAGGGGCAGGTGGTAATCACTAGGACCCCAGCCTGGGCCTGCTGCAGTGCTCCCGCTCCACCAGCTCTAAAGCCCCACCCAGGACCTCAGAGTGTGGGGAAGGGGGTTGGGAGGAGGGAGATAAAGAGAAATTGGCAAATGACCTTGAACTTGCAACAACACAACCTGAAGGTATGATGACATATGGGATAAGTGAGCTTGTCATCATTGTTTCAAATTTCAGAAACTGAGGACAAACAGAAGATCCTTCAAGCTCTCAAACAGGATATAAAAATGAGTGAACATGGGTTAGATATAACCTTCCAAGAGTCCAAATGCCAGAGAGTCCCGTTAGTAATTCTGAAAACCAGGAAAAAATAGAGCAATACCTTCAAAATTGTAAAGGAAAATGGTCTTGGTCAGAGAATTCTATGCCAGCAGTTTGATTTTGTCAGAAGTACAACTATAAGACATTTTCAGACATGCGAGCACTCAGATTGTCTTCCCTTGCAGGCTTCCTCAGGAAGCCCCCAGGAGACGGGCCTCTCCAAAGGAGGGTATCACTCTTCCAGGACTGCAGGAAACAGAGGTCCAATGGGACAGACAGTGGAAAGGGGTCCATGAAGGGAGACCCCAAGATGGCTGAGCAGCAGGGCCAGGATTGCCTGGGCAGCTGAGAATGTCGGTGCCTCTAGAAAAACAAAATTGATAGAACAGCTAACATATTGGAACACAGTGGTGAGAAGAAATTTACACCAAAAGGGAAGAAGCATGGGCAATAGAGAGAGTTTAGGGATAACTTAGAGACAAATACTGGGGTGGGGGGGGAAATCAAGCAAATGTAAAATACCGAACAATTATTAACTCCAGGTAAAACAAAAAAGTTATGCAAGATAGAAAAACTAAGTAATGAAAAATATAGAGCAATCATTAACTCCAGGTTAAACATCAACCAAAAAAAAGTTAGGCAGAAAAGGAAAATAAAACTAAGCAAATGAAAAATACAAAGTAATCATTAACTCCAGCTAAAACAAAAATGTTATGCAAGAGAGGGCTCTTCTGTGAAAAGCCTTAACATAGTCACACTGTAAATAATGAATGTTCATCTTGTCAAGGGTGATGAAGCTATCCTCCAAATCTAAAACAAAATGCAAAGTTGAACTTACTGCTCACTTGAGCAAAGGAGGGCTTTGCTGTTTAGGCAGTATCCCAGAGCACTGGAGCCGGGAGGGCAGGGATTGGCCAGTCATCCAGACTGAGGGTGACATCATCCATCACCCCTTGAAGGTGACTGGATGAGCGACAATAGGGTTGATTGGCCAGCACACAGAAGCTGCTTAATTGAGTGTGTCTGTCCCTGATTGGTTGAGTTTCAGCTAGGAACTGACACTGACTGGTTGGCTGCAAAGCATATTCCTTGAAGTCAGCTCTTGTCTTTCCATTGAAAAGTTTAAAACTGGTCTGCTGTTGTTTGTTACCATGGCTACAGAACAATGGGTCTTTTCCTAGGAGTGTGGGAACCTCTGTATTCTCAATCCATGTAGAATTAGGATGTAACCGATGTTGTTGATAATGGGGGATGGAAAGTGTTAGAACATGTGTGTGGTGCTGCCTAAATGAATGTGGATGAAAAATAACTCCCCACTTTCCATGGTAAGAAGTAAAAGAATATTACCCAGAACTGGAAAATCAAAAGTTAGCAATGTAAGCATTTTATTTAGAATTGTGAACATAGCATCAAAAGAACTGTTGAAAATTGGTTTTCTCTGGGGAGCAGAAAACTATGATGTGGAGCAAGGAGACTGCTGTTTTGCATAACAAAACTAGTTGGGCTGTTAGACTCTTCAAACCCCATGTATTCATAACTGATAAAAGTTGTGGGGTTTTTAAATAAGATTTGTTTTAATTTTCACCTAGAATTTTTCAAAATACACATTGAAATGTTTCTCTACAAAAAGAGAGCTCTGTTTCTAGCACTTCAAAGCAGTTAACAAGATTGTTGTGTCCAGTCTCTTTCCTGTTAATAAATGAAGGATGCACCATTGCTTTCCAGGTACAAAATTTCCCCTTCGTTAACATCTCTCATCTCACTGTGACATCTGAGGATATGGAAAATTTGGGGGTGGCTGCCTCAAGACACACCACACAGTGTGAGTCAAACCTCACAGAGTCCTTTTTGCTAAGGGGACACCCCTCACACTGACCTGAACTGCTCAACCCAGGATGAGAACATTTTATGTGTCAATATTTCCCAGCCCCTGGCACAAGGCCTGGCCAGTAACAGAAGAGATAGACTAAATAATTCCTTAATGCAGAAAACAATGGCATGGCAGCTTTTCTCCCAAGGATTTGGAAGAGCTTCCTGTGCCCCAAGCCTCAGGAGAAGTGGCTTCGCTCCCTGAGGTTGCACCCCTGCCTACTGGTCAGTGGGGATGCCATTTAACCCTGGGCTGCCAGCTCCCCATGCACAGGTAACACTCCGGGGTCCAGGGCACAACTGACCTCACCACTGGCCACCTGACGCTGTCCCCTGAAACCCCAGCCCCTGACCTCCTCCCTGGTCAGGGAGGGCACAGGTGTGGCAGGGTCAGAGGGCATGTCGTTGGCAGCAGTGGGGCTGATGGGTCAGTGTGCAGCGGTGCAGGGGCCAGACTCCTCTAGACTGAGCAGGACTTCTGTGCTAAACTTCGGGCAGGCCAATCGAGATTCCCTAGTGGCACTCTGAGGTCCTTGCCCCAGAGGCCTCCACCACATCACTGTGGCCTGGATTGGACATCATCAGGATTTCTCAGGCTTGAACAGACCATTCTGATGGTCAAGTGCAGCCAAAACAATGCAGAACCACCTTCGAGTTTCGCATGGACTCCATGGTGTCGCAAGGAGTCGGACACAACTGAACGACTTTCACTTTCAAGTTTTCACATTCCTGTGAGCACCCCATCACCAGGAAGAGAGAATGAATCTCTTCATTTCCAGTGGATTTTGCCCCAAGAAAAGAAATGTCTCCCTTTTTTCCTTCCCTCAGCAATGGCTTTTCAATTAAGGAGAGGAGACCTGATACTGTTTTAAAGAAGGTGGTTCTTGGATGAATCCCATTCGCTCAGCGACTTCCTCGACCTCCCAGGGACTTCATACCATGTGATTTGATAATGAGCACTTGGCCTGGAATAGACAAACTGCCTGGTGAAACAGATGCCCCTGGTGAAGAGAGTGATCCTAGCTCCAGGAGGGGAGGGGCTGGCAGTCACACACTTCCCCCATCCCTGCGATTGGCTGCCGCCGGCTGGCTGCTCTCAAGGCCCTGTGCTTGATGGCCTTGATGGCCCGTGCACTTGCCATGGGGACCTCAGCGCGTGGTGCCGTCCCCGACTGGGGGGCCTCCGGCACAGCTGCTGGTCGCAGGGCGAGTGGCCATGCCTCTTTCTCTGTGTTCAGGGTCCTACCTGGACTCCAGGGCTGCAGCCTTTGGGCTTGCCTCCCCTTGGTGCTTTCCTAGGTCTTCCTGCTTCATGGCATTAGCTTACCCCAGGAGAGCTGCTTCTCTACACTGCTCTGGACTCTCACAGGCACCTGCCAGGTGCGCGTGGCCCTCCTCTGCTTATAGGTAAGCAAACTGAGGCGCAGGAGGAAACAACTAGACCATCCTTGCCCGAGGAAGGAGCTGGCATGTCAGACTTCAAAGCCCTTCCCGGGAAGCCTTAACTGACAGCTTTGAAAGCCATAACTTCTCCAAGGAGCTTTTCCAAGCCACTGGCAGCTAAACCCAGAAGAGACGAAGATCCAGGGCCCTTCTCAGGAGGGGTGGGAGTCCCCCATGAAGAGGTCAAGTTTCAGGATTACTCACAGAGAAGGACCCTGGGCTGGAGGAAGACACCTGTTCTTGATAGAATCCTGTCTCCAATCCAGGCCCAAGGCTGGGGAGGGGTGGCTGATGAATCAATGAAGGGTGTGGGCTTTTCCCCAGGCTTCAAATGTGCAGTGGCTTTGTTGGCCCCCTCCCCCAAATCCTTGTGTCTGGTTTCAGGCATAATAGATGGTTTTGTGGATGAATTAACTTCCAGAAACTTCCTCTAACCCTGCATCCCTGCCAAAACCTTTCAAGTCTCTTACTTTCAACCCTGCTCTGAAATTCCATTTCACTTCCTGGTTGAAAGAGCCAAGCCCTGGGGGACTAATTCTGCAGTCTTAGCTGTATTTTTAAGTCTGCTCAGAGAGTGTGGTGAAATCAAGGGAACTGGCGCATTTGAATTCAAATTTACATGTGCCAGCTACTAGCCTAGGCCCCCAGGATGGGGCTATTGTCAGTCAGGCCTGTTCCCTGCTCTGGCAGAAGGGGGTGCCAGGGGCCCGACATGCTTTCATGTATTTATCCTTTCCGCCCATGAGTGGTTACTGGTCACCTGCCCTGTGCGCGCTCTTTCCTAGGTGCTGGGATTCAGGACTGGAGGCCTCCTTCTGTCAGGTGAGATGCACAGGTGGAACGTGAGACTGTGTGCTAGGCAGGAGGGATAGAGCAGGAGAGGAAGTACAGGGTGGGGGCAGGGGGTGAAGTTTGAGAGGCCTCTTGAGGAGGGGGCTGTTTAGAAGGGAAGGACGTGGTGGAGCTGCATGCGGACCCTCATCCGAGGAGGAGGCAGAGTGACCAGCAAAGAGCAGAGGCTCCAGGAGCCAGCAGGGAGAGGGGGAGGTGGGGCCCCTGGGAGAGAGGGCCTGGGAAAGGCGGAGCTGGAGGGGCTGAGCAGAGGCAGGACATGGTCTAACCTGGAGGACCTCTTTGCTGCTGTGATGGGAAAGGACTGCAAAGGGTGAAGACAGAAGCACGTGATGCTCTTAGGTGAACACAGTGGTCCTCCCAGCTGCCATAGCAAACCCAGAGATGCCATCTTCTCTCGTGTCGCCACGAGGCTGTCCTTCCGCACATGTGTGTCTCCTAACCGCCTCTTATTCATTCTCCAGTCGTGCGAGGTTAAGGCCCACCTCCCAGGGACTTCATTTCACCTTACGTGTTCAAAGTCTCCATCTCCAAATACAGTCACATTCTGCAGTCCTGAGTCTGGGACTGCCACGTGTGGATTCTGTGGGGGAGGGTGACCCGGTTCAGCCTATGCAGTGACAATGACAGGAGCCAGATGAGAGATCACGGCTGGGACCATGGTGGCAGGGAGGACGGTGGGAAAGGGTCTGGTCCTGCAGGCAGGTGCTAAGGTAGGGTGTGGGAGCAGTCGGCCCCAAGTAAGGCAAGAGGGGTGCATTGCCCTGAGAGAATTTAACATCTAAGAATGGAAAATTCTAAATGTGATCACTGAAAAAATAGTCCTCCTTCAAAAATATTTTGTCTAATTTTTAAAGAATGGCTGCAAATACTATTGAATTTTATTAATACATCTATAAACTTCAAATCTGCACATTGGGTCAACAATGTGTTCTATGTGGATGTTAATTCAGAGAACTGTCACTTGTAAAGTTGACTGCCGCCCTCTTCCAGGATCAAGTCACGCCCAAGTTCCTGTGGCTCTGAACCACATAAGCTCACTTAGGGCTCAGGTCAGGTCTCTAGATCTTGCATTTAAAGGCTGGAGTTGAAACAAATTTTGACAGCACAGCAATTACGAAGGCAAGGCAACAGAATGTGAGTTCCTTCAACTCTGTCATTTCATGTGACCACTTGGGATATTTTGTGTGTGTGTGTGTGTGTGTTTAAAATTTGAAGTAAAATAGTACAGACTGTGAAATGTGACATTTTTGTTTTGCAAGAAAATATTCTAATTCATATGTGAACTATGACTGATGGTAAACAATATTTTTAACTGAAATTTAGCCTTTTATAATGGTTAAGTCATCATTTTAAAGCCAAAGAACTAATAAAGGAAATAAAATATTACATCAGTGATATCTTGCAGCAGTTGCCCGAACAGTACCTCTGTTGGCTGACTCTATTTTACTGAAATTCATTAGTTTCTTATTGGTATCACTATATACACATGCACTTCCCAGGAGGCACTGGTGGTAAAGAACCCGCCTCCTAATGCAGGAGACACAAGAGACATGGGCTTGATGGATCAGGAAGCTCCCCTAAAGGAGGAAATGGCCATCTACACCAGGATTCTTGCTTGGAAAATCCCATGGACAGAGGAGCTAGGCAGGCTACAGTCCATAGTGTCACAAAGAGTCAGACACGACTGAAGGGACTTAGCACGCAAGCGTGCAATCAACGTAAACACAGAGTTCCGTTTAAGAAAATTTGCAGTCTTTTCTGGACCTTATTACTTGTTTTGTTTTGTGATTATTACTGAACATAATTTTGTCACCCAGAAGAGGATGTCAGTTAGAGTTGCCATAACAGCATCAATGAAAAAATATAATCTGCCATATCAGTAAACAAAGGATGTTGCATCCATGAAGCCATCCCATTACAGCCAATCCAACAGTGAGCCCTGAGGGAACCCAGGACAGAAACAATATGCTCACCATTTCACAGTCAGCCTCTGCAGCCAGCCCCCCTCCCAACGTTGCATCCTGAGGAGACTCAGGATGAGAAAGCAGAGGATGCTGGCCCCATAGAGCTGAGGCACTCATCAAAGGAGTGACTTCAGTGAGCTCTGACTCTGGCATCTTCCCATAGCACCAAAAAAAAAAAGGTGCTAAGTTCATTAACATGAGACATCTGGTTTTCCTTAATTAACAGTAATCTTTTGATGTTCCAACTACCTGGTCTTTGTTGCAAAAACTCCTATAAATGCTGGCTCCTCCTTTGCCTCTTCAGAGAGGTCCCTTACAGCATCTGAGTGTCAGCATCCTGGGCTTAAATTCTCCATTTTGTTCACCAAATAAAACATAATTCTCAACTTTTAGGTTGTGCTTTTTTTTTCACCATAGACGTGGATGATTTAAACAACAGACTGTTCCCCATGGTTCTGGAGAATGGAAGTCCAAAATTAGGGAGCCAACGTGGTCCAGTTCACTATGAAGTCTCTCTTCCATGACCTCATACGGCCTTTTATGGTGAATGCATGCAGAGAGAGAGATGTGTGTCTCTTTCTCTTCTAAAATGACACTCATCCTGTCCCGGGGACTCCACCCTCATGGCCTAATTACCTCCCAGAGGCCCCACCTGCAAACATTGTCAAGTTGTGGGTAAGAGCTTCAACATGTGAATTTGAAGAAGACACAAACACTGAATCCACACAATGGCATATTGAAAAAAGGATTATCAAAAAAAAAAGGATTATCTGCTGGTGTGAAATGTGCTGGGATTTGGATGTGCTTTGAGGTAGAGCCAACAGGCAATAAATGAATCCAATTGTGTGAGTGGGAGCAATGTCAGGGGTGGGCCACACGTGAAGGGCTGCCCTGGACACTGCGGGAGAGGCAGGTCTGGAACAGGTGGGATTGGGAACTTGGTTTTCAGACATGTTCCCTGTTGAGGTGTCTGCTGGACGTCCCCTTGGAGATTTCAAATAAGTGGACAGATACCCAGGCTGAGAACCCAGAGGAGAGGGTAATGTGGGAAACACCAGTGTTTCCATGGGATTTAAAACCAGGAGACTAGAGGATGTGGCCTCATGCAAATAACAAAACCACAAGTACAGCTATTTAAGGTGTCATGGACACGCTTCAGAGACGTGGATCCCTGACCTAGTCTGAGAGCCTAGCACGTGACCTTGGGAAGCACAGGATGGTGAGGCCCAGCTAGCCAGACAAAGGCCTGGAGAAATGGGTAGCACAGGGCTTTTAAGAAGCAGGAAAAGGCCAGTGATGTGTGAACTCTGGGACCCAGGGCTCCACTGTGAGAAAACACACCACAGATCAGGAATTTTATCAACAGAGCTATTGGAAAAGATTGAAGAGTTCTAAGTGCCAAAGTGACATGATCCAAGGAGAGTTTTTAAAGGCTCAAATAAGCTGCTTTGTGGAGAATGGATTGTAGTGGCAAAGTCATCCATCCAGGTGAGAAATTACATGTTTGGACTAGAGGGATGTCTGGAGAGATAGGGAAAGTGGATAGTCTAAGAACCATGAAGCAGGCAAACAGCACAGGAGGTGATGGGGGGCAGAAGTAGAGGGAACAGATTAGAAAGGGTTTGCCTGGGCAGGTGGGGTGGCAGGGGTGGGCACTGCCCTGAGCCTGGAGGAAGATTAAGTACCAGATTCACGGAAAAGTCCAGCTGGGTTGAAACACACTCAGTGCTGGCATGGCATCGATGACCCCATGAGGAGGTGTCAGCCAGCCGTAATGTCAGAATTGGGGCTTAGAGAGACAGCCTGGGCAGAAGGGAGAGCTGGCTGTTGATAGGTCATGAATGGCTGGCAGGCACTACTGTATCGGTGGATGAGATCTCTCAGAAGAACTGACCCTGAGCCAGGAAGACTGAGAGCCTAGGGAATAGAGACCAGACCTTAGAGTCCAGCGAAGCAGGGGAAGCCAGCAAAGGAGAAAGGGTTGGGGAGAGGGATGGGTGCAGAAAAGCTGGGAGTGTCCTGGCCATCAAGAGGAGGGGCTGCCTCAGGAGGAAGGGAGCTGAGTGCTCTGTGAAGTAAGATGCAAGATAAGATGCAAGGACCATGTTCAGGACCAATAGCCACAGCCACTCCTGATGACCCCAGGAGCAACTCCTAGCAGAGACGGGCTGAGGAGTGAAAGGGAAGTGAAACAAGCCAGCAGGTGCAAACAGCTCTACCAAGAAGCCTAGTGCCAAACTCTACAGCAGACAGCAACCATGGTGATAAACACCCTACTCTGGCGGTCAGTGTGCAGACAGAGCTAAGGGCATTCTGCATATTCATTCCCTTAATCTCTGCAACAGCCCCTGTAAAACAGTGACAAATATTCCTGAAACACAATCAGAGGGACTGGAAAACAACAGTTAAAGCCTCACAGGCTTTAAGAATACAGGGACGGTGGGGTCTGAATTTGATCTCTGGGCTGAGGTTGTGCCTGTGCTGACCCATGACCAGGAAGGTGGTGGCAACATGCAGAAGGAACAGAAAGTCTGGCTTGAGGCAGGATCCTGGTCCCAGGTCTCTCTGTGCCCCAGTTTCTAATATGAAGATAGTAATCCTTACCCTTCCTATTTCACAGACTTCCTTGGTAGATGAAATGAGATTCAGGTATCTGTTTAACAACTTGAGCTTACACCTCTTGGGGAAGCCCAGACAGTAATGGAATATGTGGACAGATCTGGGGCCCGGGTGAAGGCAGAGTCAGTGGGATTTGCTGGTGGGTCAACTGTAGAGGGTTCAGTTCAGCTCAGTTCAGTTGCTCAGTCATGTCCGACTGAGACCCCATGAACCGCAGCACACCAGGCCTCCCTGTCCATCACCAACTCCTGGAGTCCACCCAAACTCATGTCCATTGAGTCGGTGATGCCATCCAACCATCTCATCCTCTGCCATCCCCTTCTCCTCCTGCCCTCAATCTTTCCCAGCATCAGGGTCTTTTCAAATGAGTCAGCTCTTAGCATCAGGTGGCCAAAGTATTGGAGTTTCAGCTTCAACATCAGTCCTTCCAATGAACACCCAGGACTGATCTCCCTTAGGATGGACTGGTTGGATCTCCTTGCAGTCCAAGGGACTCTCAACAGTCTTCTCCAACACCACAGTTCAAAACATCAATTCTTCAACTGTAGAGGGTAAGAGGAACTAATGCCAATTTTAGGAGTCAGAATTGAGGAGCTGTGTAGATAGAAGTGCCATCTATAGAACTGAAAAAAATAAAAATAAAAAACAGAAGGAGACAGATCTCAAGGGAAAAATTAGCAGTTAAGTTTGGGGCATGTTAAGTTTGAGAAGTGAGGAGTAGCCTCTGATTTGTGACCCACAAGCACAGGCACAGTGATGCTGGGGTCATGACAATGGGTGAGCTTTAGGGTCACACAGGCACAGACTCTTAGAGTCTGAAAGGAAAAGGGGGAAAGGCTAAAGGCGGGCGGGTGGGATGCCAGGAGCCAACAATGGGGATGGGTCCCAGGAAGCTGATCACTTGGTGTGATGTTCCTAAAAGGACAGGGAGCCTTGGTTTGAGAACAAGGGGGCTCAAGGTGAGGTTTGGTAGAGGCGGTTGGGTACAAAGACCAATCAAATGAGTCAGGTGCAGGATGAATGGGTGAAGAAGAGTTAGAGTTAGTGTCAGAAATAGCTCTGATCATGATAAGGAATAATAATGAAAACAAAAAAGGAATAACAATGAACCCAACATGGAACCCATTTAATTTTCAACATTAGACTTTCACTGCTTACAGAGAGGAGCCCCAAGAAGGGTGAGAGCAGTGAACCCAAAGCAGGACATGGGACAAGAGTTTGAGTGTGAGCCCAGAAGTCCGCCTTCTACTCAGGGCTTGGGCTTCTTTGGGGATTGCCCCAGGTTATACACCAGAGTAACTGAGAACTTGAAATCCCCAGGGCATCTTCACACCCAAAGAGGGCCTGCCAGCTATAAGCCCATGGATTCTGCTTTCCCTCCCTGAGCTGGCTGCCAGTCCTAGCTCATCTACTACCCCATTAGTCTGTTCACACACCCATTTGTTTAAAAAGCCTCTAATATTGAAAATTAAATGGGCTTCATGTTGGGTTCATTATTATTCCTTATCATGATCAGAACTGTTTCTGATACTGACTCTAAGAGGTCAGAGTCAGTCTGATACTGACTCTGATCAGACCTACACTACATCCAAAGACTTGGGTCTGAGCTGGACCCTGGTCTTGCTTAGGAGGACAGACAAGGAGGCAAAGCAGAGAGTGATGAGTTCTGGGGTAGAGGAGGCTGTTAGGACTGGGACAGGGGGTTCATGAGGAAGGGCCTCATTTGATTTTGTTGGGGGGAGAGGGGAGGTGACACATGTGCTGACTCTTAGCAGCCAGATGCTGTTATCCAGTAAAGAGCACAGTGGATTTCAAGGGCTCAGAAAGTAGAAGAGCAGAAATCTTGCTCAGCCTGGTGGGTTTGGGTCCAAACTGGAGATGCTGGGCCTGGACCTCGGCCTGGGCCTTGGGCCTGGATTAACCATTTTTCAAGTCTACCCTTGGACTTGTTTCTCTTAATAGCCCTGGGAAGTTAGGAGAATGTGGATTAACCCTGCTCAAAAAATGATCAGCACAAGGCTTCACTCAGCTAAGATCACAAGCAAAAATGGTGACAACAACAAGGAGAGAACAACCCTTAGAAAGTATTCACCATGCAACAGCCCCTCCCCCCAACTCTTTGCACACATGCTTTTCTTAATCGTCCTGGCTTTGAGGAGGCAGTGTCCATATGGGACGGGGGAGGAAGTGAGATTCAAAGAGGCTGAGCATGGCTCACTGGGCATGCCTACTGAGGGCCAGGGTTATCCCGTTGCTCTGCGTCAGGGTCAGGTGGCCTCCAGGGGAGCTGTTCCTATTGTGGATGCCCATTGCTTAGAAGAGAGGCCCCCATCTTTTTGAGTCTGCTGAGCTGAGGGAATCCACGTGAAGCCCTGGCAGCTGGAGCCTTGGTGGCAGCAAGATGAGCCCTCACCTGAAGCAGTGATTGGTCAACAGAACAAGAGCTGTCCACAGCCTATTTCCAAGGTCTGTCTATCACTGTCCTGGGGTTTGATGTCCCCTCCTATTGTTGCTCTTCCAATCTTAGGCCACCTAGGACTCGAAGTCCCTCAATGCATCCTTAGGCTTCCCCACAAAGGCCCTCTGTGCTTGGGAGGTGAGCCCACCTCCCAACAGACCCCAGAGATCTGGCAGCAGCAGTGAAAGTATCTTGTCTGGGGACCATGTGAGGACATACTCCAGCTCCCCTGACTCTTCCAAGGATGACAAATGGCCCAAGAAGCCCAGGCCTTTCCCCAGCTGTGATCCCTCCTGGCTTCAGGAACACAAGCTTCATACGGAGCAGCCTCAGATCACTGAAGAGCAAAGAGAGAAAGCCTAACACCCAGTCATGCAGCCAACCCATTCGCAGCCCTGCAAGCTGCAGCTGGAAGCATGCCCCATCTCAGGCGGGATCTAGAGCAAGATACAGCATCAGGGAGGGCTGCTTCCCAGATGGGAGAACACAGCACATGTGTATGCTCATAGGAAGGAGCCAACAGCACCAGGGGATGATGATGGGAGAAAGAGAGGGAGAACGGGAAGTCCTGTCCCACAGTCCCTGGCATGAACACTGAAGGTTCATCCTCCCATAGTGGACTGGCAAACCGTTCACTCTTCCCAGCCTGTAGAATCCTTGAAGGGGCCTGAATGTCAGCTGCTTTCTGAAGTGAAGAAACCAAAACTCTAAGATGCAATAACCTTGGGACCCAATGAAATGACTCATCAAAGCATATGTCTTACCCTAGTTTGGGAGAGAATGCTTTTCTTTTCATTAAAAATTTCTCACTATGTTCTTAACGAAAAGAAAAAGTACCAGCTACTCAATAAGACTATAAAACAATAACAACAATGGTGAATAACATGAGAAATACAAAATGTTCTACTGAAACCTGTTATACAGAGTAAAGTAAGTCAGAAAGAGAAAAATATCGCATTTTAATGCAAATACATGGAATCTAGAAAAATGGTACTGACGAACCTATTTGCACAGCAGGAGTAGGGACACAGACACATGGAACAGACTTGTGGACACAGTGGGGAAAGGAGAAGGTGGAGTGAACGGAAAGAGTAGCGCTGAAACATACACGTTACCATTTGTAAAAGAGACAGCTAATGAGAAGTTGCTGCGTAACACAGCAAACTCAGTCTGGCACTCTGTGACAACCTGGATGGGTGGGAAGGGGTAGGGGGAGATTCAGGGAGGAGGGGACATATGTATGCTCACGACTGATTCAAATTGTTGCATTGGAAAGGCCAACTCAACATTGTAGAGCAATTATCCTCCAATTAAAAGTAAATTTTAAAATATAAATAAATAAAATATTCTACTGCACTCCAACTATGTACCAGAAACTGTTCCCATCACTGTGAGTACAGCAGGATCCAGGAAACCTACTGGGATAGAGGGACAAGAGGCAATAAGTAAATAAGTGAAGCAGAAGGGGGTGAGCAGAGCCAAAGCATTCTTAAGGTCCTTATGGTATCTGGCGACAGGGTGCAGAGCTGATTACTCTTAGACTTGTTGACACATTTAAAGTGTATGTGTTTAATCCATTTCACATTATAAGTGGTTAAAATAGAGGTTTAGTCTCATTCTTTAACATGTGTAAATTAAATTTTCCCAGCACCATCTATTAAAGAGAGTATCTTCTCCATTGAGAATTTCCAAATGTAAGATCAGAAATCATAAAGCTCCTAGAAAAAGCACAAGAAAAAAGTTCCTTGACATGGATCTTCAGAATGAATTTTTGGATATGACACTCAAAGCAAAATTAAAAGCAAACAAGTGGGACTACATCAAACTAAAGAGCTCTGTGCCACCAAAGAGAAAATCAACAAGATGAAAAGGCAACCCACAGAAGGGGGAAAATCGTATTTTTAAATTATATATCAGATAAGGGATTAATATCCAAATTATATAAAGAACTCATACAATTCAATAGCAAAAAAAAAAAATCACCAAATAATCCAATTGAAAAATAGGCAAAGGACCAACATAGATACTTTTCTAAAGATGATATAATGAAAGCCAACAGGTACATGAAAAGTTTCTCAACATTGCTAATCTTCAGGGAAATGCAAATCAAAACCACAATGAGATATCACCTCAACTGTTGTGTTGATATGAGATATCATATCAACTGTTAGAATGGCTCTAATCAAAAAGACAAGAGGTAAATACTGGTCAGGATGTGGGGAGAAAGAAACCTGTGAGTGCTGTTGGTGGGACTGGAAATTGGTGCAGCCATTATGGAAAACAGTATTCGGGTTCCTAAAAAATTAAAAATAGAATCACCATATGATTCAGCAATGAAGGAAATGAAGATATTATTCCAAAGAGGTATCTGCACACCCATGTTCACAGCAGCATTATTACAGTAGCCAATGTACTGAAACAACCTAAGTGTCCACTGGTAAACGAACGGATAAAGAATATATGATGCATTATATATATATATACATATATATATACACATATACATATCATATATAATAAAATGCTATTCAGCCTTAATTAAAGAAGAAAATTCTGGGACTTCCCTGGTAGTCCAAAGGTTAAGACTCCACACTTCCAATGCAGGAGGCACAGGTACGATCCCTGGTCAGAGAACCAAAATCCCACATGCCGCACAGCACAACCGAAATCAAAAAGAAGATCTTGTCATTTGTGACAACGTAGATGGACCCTGAGGGCATTATGGTAAGTGAAATGAGTCAGACAGAGAAAAACAAATACTGTATGATCTCACTTTTATGTAGAATCAGGAAAAAAGAAGCTCATAGAAAGATATATAATACCTGTAGTCACTAGAAGTAGGGAGTCCGGCAACTGAGGGAAAGGAGTATTTGATGAAGGTGATCAAAAGATACAAAGTTCCAGTTATAAGATCAGTAAGTCCTGGAGATGCAATGTAGAACATCTGCTGATGATATACAGAAAAGTTATTAAAAGAGTAGATCTTAAGAGCTCTCATCACAAGGAAAAAGTCACTTTTTTCTTTTTTTATATCTATATTAGATGATGGATGCTAACTAAACTTATTGTGGTAATTATTGCACAATATATGTAAGTCAAACATTATGCTGTATATCTTAAACTTTTACAGTGCTGTGTGGTGATTACATCTCAATAAACCTAGAGGAAAAGTTTGTGTGAAAAAGCAATAGAGGAAGTTTCCATGTGATCATGAGATGAAGAGAAAGAGAATGTATAACTTTCAAACAAATAGAGGAGAAAAAGAGGACTAAGAAAACTCATTTGTGCCAATAAATGGCAAAAATGAAAACGGAAAATTAAAGTAAAACCAAAACAAAATCAGACATAAAATGAGGTGTAAAAGGTGTTAGGAGGAGATCTAAATCGATCAATAATCACAGTAAACACACATTGACTGAACTTTCCAGTTTAAAAATAAAAAATAGAGGTTTGGATCAAATTAAAAGAATAATCCAGAAATAGGTTGTTCATAGGAATCATACCTAAAACATAAAGATACAGGAAAATTATAAGTAAAGAATGTAATATATATATATACATATACATATATGTATATACATATATCAGCAAAATACTAATCAAAAGAAAACCATTATTAAGAGAAGTAGAGACTATACTGAATAATGAGGAAAAAAGAATTTATCAAGATGATGCAAACTTTCTAAACTATAGATAACTAAAAAAATGGCTTTATATTTATAAAGCAAAAATTGACCTAATGGGAGAAAAAATCCACAATACTGAGAGATTTTAAGTCACTTCTCAGTAATTTGCTGTTTAAACATATCAAAAAAATTTGTAAAGATATGGAAAATTTGAACAACACAATTAACAACCCTTGTCCATTAGACAATCATGCTGCTGCTGCTGCTAAGTCGCTTCAGTCGTGTCCTACTTTCTGCGACCCCGTAGACGGCAGCCCACCAGGCTCCCCCCGTCCCTGGGATTCTCCAGGCAAGAACACTGGAGTGGGTTGCCATTTCCTTCTCATAAGTCACAACAAAATCAAAGGTACAAAACTCTCAATAACATTTGGAATATTAAGAAGAAATTGATTGTATACTAGGCCTAATCAGACTCAACAAATTTTAAAGATGCTTTATGATAAAATCAAGTTAGAAACATAGAGTACGTAGAAACATACCAGTGAAAACATGCCATGGGTGAAAAAGGAAATCAACCTGTTAATTAGAAGATCCTTTACAATGAATAATAAAGAAAGTAATATATATCAAAACTCATGATGGTACTTACACAGAAACTTATACCCATGGATGTTTATATCACATTAGGAAAAACTGAAGACTAACACTCACTGAGAAAAACAATGGTGTAACCCCAGGAAAGAGGAAGGAAAAGCAGAAATTAGGAAAAGCAAGATTGCAATTTTAAAAATGAGAGACTCATTTAAAATGCCATGAAAATTTAGGCAATTTCCTAGCAAATTCTACTTCCCAAAACTGACTCAAGAAGCAGTGGAAAAGCTGAGTAGACTCATATCCATCAAAGTTATCAGTGTTTTAAAATCTACACTGGGGCAGAGGGGAGACTAGAGACACAGAAAGAGAGAGAAAGATATCAAGCCCAGATGCCAGACGATTTTAGGTGAGTTCCAAAAATTAGTGGAGGAATAGAAAATCCTATATTATATACCCTATTCAAACTGATAGAGAGAATGCTCCTCAGCTCATTTTATGAGGCTAGTGTAATCTTGATATCAAAATCAGACAAGGATAATACAAATAGGAAAAATTATAGGTCAGTTATATTTGTGAACATAGATATCAATATCATAAACTCAGCAACAGACACTGATTTTTCACAGTTCTGGGGGCTGGAAAGTCCAAGATCAAGTTTCCAGCAAATTCAGCCTCTTCCTGGCTTATAAATGGCCACCTTCTCGCCATGCCCTCGTATGTCCAAGAGGGCAAGCTCTGGTCTCCCTTTCTCCTCTCACCTGGACGTGAATCCATCACAAAGCTTCATCTAAATACAATCACCTCTCAAAGGTCCAGCCTCCCAATACCATCCCTTGGGGTCAGGGATTCAACACAAGAATTTCAGGTGGATACACACATTTACCCCATAACACTCTCTCAGTGGGTTTCTGCACAGAAGTGGACAGAGGCCCACAGAGATATGATCTGGCTGTTGGCACTTCCTCTGCTGAGCTCAGGGTCTAATGATGCAACATCTTCTCCAGTGTGGTCAGTAGATGAGAGGGGTGTTAGGGCTATTTCCAGTCACTCTGCAGAATAATTGAATCCCTGCCCCAACTCCCTTGGCAATGTGATGCAATTACACATTACACACAGGTTGTAGCAAGACCAGGCACTGTGTGGATTTGGGATGCCGTCTCTCCCACATCACAATTAATTTATTGTCTTCTTCACCAGGACACAGAACCATGGCTCCCTGTAATTGTGCTAATCAGAACTCCTATCTCTAATCCATCTCCCTCTCTTAATTGTCATGATCACATTCAGGGTGGGCTGAAGTTTCCAGCTGGAATATTGCACCCTTGGATGAATGGACTAAAATGTAGCCCAGCACTGCCAATGGACTCCCCAGGATAAGTGAATTTTGCATTTTCTCAGAGAGTGATTTCCAGGAATCATAAACTGGGATCACGCCAGCTCTAGAGGAGGCGCCAAGGCCTGGGCTGAGGCCTGATGTTTTCACTGACCCAGACTGAGCTGGGTCATCCAGAGACCATGGAGGTGACATCTTCTCAACCCCAGACTCAGGAGGAAACTGCTATCATGACCTGTCTCCCCAGCACCTCTGAGCCTGACTTTAGCTTTGTGGTTTGGGCTCAGTGGAGGTAGGTTGTATTCAGAGAGCCCTGCTATTAACAAGCCCTGTGTCAGAGGGCACCATGAGGTGTCCCCCTGGTCTCACAGTAACCCTGTCCCCCACCTGTCACAGAAGGGCACAGGTCCCAGAGAGGCAAGGGCGAAAGGCTTAGTCACCCAGCAAGGCTGCATCTGAACTGAGATGAAGCCATAGCACAGCCCACTGTCAGAGGGTAGGGACCCCAGATTTCTAACACATCCCACCCTCCCTCCTAAGTACCTCATTACTTGGGGATGACAGGAGAGGGAGGTGTCAAGCAGGGTGCACACAGGCAAACAGCATTCTAGACAGAGTGCAGGGCCGGGCCTGGCAGAATGCTGACAGGTGTGGCTGACCCAGCAGCAGGGACATGCAGGGCTTCCTGACCCTGGACATGGAGGAAGGATGCTTTCAGGCTTGGGTGAGAATGAGGGCCTGTGACAGGACAGGTCCAGAGGTGGAGGAGAGAGTGAGGGTCCCCAAGATAAGCCAGTTGCTAGAGAACCCAGAGTTGGGGTGAGCCCCTCAAGAACCCAGAAAGCTGTGGCTCTAAGAGGGAGGGTGGAGCGGGGGCCGCAGTCTCTCCAAGGTCCAACCCCTATGAGCCTTGACCACCTCAAGGTGACCTGTCATCATCAAGCCCCTGTCATTGGGGCTCCCACTCTGGGTAGGGAAGGTATTGGGAAACATGGCATTACCAGGCTAGTGATTCCATCAAAGGAGCTGAAGGGAACAGAGGGAGGGGCCACGTTTGGTGGGAACTGTGAAGGGAGTCAGACCAGGGCCTGAGCACAAGCTCCCCATCAGACCTTCCCCTTCCAACCAGGTGGCACCTGAGCACCTGCTGCTGCGAAACTGGGGTCCTCCACTGGCCTAAATCACTGCGGACAGTGATTGCAGCCACAAATTTAAAAGATACTTGCTCCTTGGAAGAAAAGCTATGACAAATGTAGACAGCTTATTAAAACACAGAGACGTCACTTTTCTGACAAAGGTCCACAAAGTCAAAGCTATGGCTTTTTTAGTAGTCGTGGACAGATGTGAGAGTTGGACCATAAAGAAGACTGAGCTCCAAAGAACTGATGCTTTCAAACTGTGGTGTTGGAGAAAACTCTTGGGAGTCCCTTGGGTGGCAAGACCAAACCAGGCAATCCTCAAGGAAATCAACCCTGAATATTCATTGGAAGGACTGATGCTGATGCTGAAGCTCCAATACTTTGGCCACCTAATGTTCACAACTCTTCAGAGTTGATTCATTGGAAAAGATCCTGATTCATTGGAAAAGATCCAATTCGGAAGATTGAAGGCAGGAGGAGAAGGGGGCAACAGAGGATGAGATGTTTCGATGGCATCACCGATTCAATGGACGTGAGTTTGAGCAAACTCTGGGAGATAGTGAAGGACAGGGAGTCCTGGCGTACTGCAGTCCATGGGATCACAAAGACTCAGACATGACTTAGCGATTCAACAACTGACCAAATTAAGAGATGACTTTCCCATCGCTTTATCTTTGCCAGGGTGCACAGGAGGCCCCTGTACTCACTCAGGGGACAGCCCTGCCCCAGCTGGCAGCTGGATGGGTCTCCAGGGCCCTGGAATGTTGGGCTCATCTCACCCCTCCTCCCATCACATGGTTGAGGGGGCTGCCTGAGATCATAGGGCAGGGAAGGCCCTGGCCCAGGTCCCAGGCCCCACTGTCACACTTGACTCCCCAACCTCAGAATTAGACATGGTCCCCTTTTAAGCTCTCTGGTTCTGAAGTCTGGGTTCTCTGCAAACAGCCAGTGTATGTGGCCCCAGAGGGCAACCCTGGGCAAACACTGGTCCTACCCCTCCTGTGCTGCCTTTGGGTCTGGAATGGTGCTGGCCCGGCCAGCATCACCCCAGCTGCTGCACCCAGCCCCAAGACTAAAGTGAGCACATCGTTGTTGCCTGAGCTAGTTAAGAAGTCACTGTTGCATGTGCCAGAATTACCTTATCTTTGCACAACAGACATTTTTACAGGAAAATTTGAAATGTTTTTCATCCATCAAACTGCCAGGGTGCTGCACAGGGAGCCCCACTTTCTGGAGATATCATTTTGAGCCTATTTCAATGCACCAAAGTGTGAGTGGCCCTGGCCCATTTATAGGAAAGGTCCCCTCAGGTCAAGCATTGCAGGCTTCAGGGACCAGGGGCTCAGACCCAATGGGCTTTGTGTGGGGACCCCAAGAATGGTGTGGTGTCAGGACCGTGGATTGCCAAGTGACCTCTTCTTTTGCTCAAATTCTGGCCCTACTATCTGTGACCTTGGGCAAGTTACTTCACCTCACTGTGTTTTAGGCACTTCATTTGTAAAATGGGGATAGTCTAAGTGAAACAATGCATGTAAATCATGTCAAGATAAATAAATAATGATGTGTGTGAATAACATCTGAAAAGCCCATGGTCCTCAATAAAAGGGAGTAATACTCCAGGTCTTGGTCCACTCGGGTGCCATAGCAAACTCCACAGCCTGGGTGGTTTAAACCACAGGACTTCCCCACCGCCTGGAGGCTGGAAGGCCATGACCAGGTGCCATCATGGCTGGCGTCTGGTGAGACCCTCTTCCCTGCTTGGCGATGGCTGCCTTCTTGCTGCCTCCTCACATGGCCTTCTCTGTGTGTTCAGAGACTCAGTGTGAGAGAGAACACTGGGGAGCCCTCTTCTTCTGATAAGGACACCAGGCCTGTGGGATCAGGGCCCCCCCCCCCCCCCTGCTTATTCTCCATCTCTAAAGATAGTCATGCTGAGATTTAGGGCTTCAACACCTGAGTCAGGAGAGAAGGGGGGCATAATTCAGTTTGTGACAACTGGAGATAGTCATTCAGCCAATTGGCCAATGTGGGGTCCCCACTGGATGTTCAGCATCAAGACACTATGAAGACTAGATAAGAAAGAGAGGCATCTTTGGGTTTAGGATCTATTGAACCCATGTTCTCCATTTTCCAGCTGGGCCAGAATTCAACAGTTTCATAGCATGGAAATCCAGGGCCTCTCACATATAGACACACATATGGGCAACATCCATGCAGCACCTACAACCCCAAGCTCATGCTCTTGCTCCTCAGGCCAACACTCTTGGGGCCCCTGAGAACATGTGTGCCCCCTCATTGCATAAGCTCCATGCCAGGATGACATGGAAGGTGATTCTTTCCCATCAGCAAGGGGGTCTAGCGAGCTGAGTTCTCCTTGTATTTCAAGGATTCATTTGCACACCAATGGTGTTGAATGGAGAAGGGAGGGAAGGAGACATCTCAAAGTGACTCTGCTAGAATTTCCCAGACAAGCCCTGCCAGCCACACTAGCCCCACCACTGGAGGCTATCACTGATGGAGACTTACCAGGTTCCAGGAGCTACACATGCCTCTTGAGCAGGGGTTATAAGTGTTAAGTGTTAGTTGCTCAGTTGTGTCTGACTCTTCATGACCCCATGGACCATAGCCTGCCAGTCTCTTCTGTCCATGGAATTCTCCAGGCAATAATGCTGGAGTGGGTAGCCATTCCCTTCTCCAAAGGGATCTTCCCAACCCAGGGATCAAACCCAGTTCTCCTGCATTGCAGGCAGATTCTTTACTGCCTGAGCCACGAGGTGCAGGTGGTATTAACACCACGTCCTGAATATTCACTGGAAGGACTGATGCTGAAGCTGAAGCTCCAATACTTGGCCACTTGATGCAAGGAACTAACTCACTGGAAAAGACCCTGATGCTGGAAAAGATTGAAGGCAGGAGGAGAAGGGGACGACAGAGAATGAGATGGTTGTATGGCACCACCAACTCGATGGACATGAGTTTGAGCAAGCTGGGGGAGTTGCTGATGGACAGGGAAGCCTGGTGTGCTGCAGTTCATGGGGTCGCAAAGAGCCGGACATGACTGAGCAGCTGAACTAACTGAACCAGGGAGAAACTAGAGAAGCTAAGTAGCTTCTCCAGGCTGTCCAGGCCCAGGCCAGAAGTGACCCCCCAAGCTGTAAGACTCTGGGGCCCTTTCTTATTTTTCATGCTTGGAATGTGACTGCTAAAGGGACTCAACACTAGCCAGGCAGGCCTCGAGGACTTCTGGCCATGGAGAGAGTATAAGTGGCCAAGTGGGCTCTGAAGCCTAGGGCCAAGTTCAGGAAGGCTCACAGTGGGTGCTCCCTGGGGCTGTAATGATAAACGTGTACCAGCCAGCTCTCTAAAGTAAACAGAAAAAAAGCCCTGAAGTGCAGCATGAACCAATTCCCATGGTGTAAATATTCCCCGTGGTCAATTGCAAGCTATCAACAGTTTGATGACCAGCTCTCAAAATTTCTAAGATTGTGATCAGTTGTGGCTCCTGAGTGTGGCTTCTGAAGCAGCCCTGGCCTGTGGGCCATAAGCAGACAAGGCACAGAGTAGGTTTCTAAAAGGTGCAGAGTTCACAGAGTGGGACCCTAAGGCCACTTGAAGGGAATAAGGGAGCACCTGGAGCTCAGAGGGCAAAGGGGCCCTTTCCCTGGTGCTGAGAAGGAAAGGAGAGGCCACCGTGGGGGAGGAACAGCTGTGGATGACCAGAGAGGGCGGGAGTTAGGTACACAAGCCTGGCCATGCCCTTGTGGTAGGCCCACTCCCTGAACCAAGGAAGCCAGTCACTCCCAGAACGCAGCCAGGAAGGGCACTAGGCTCCTTCCCCTCCTTGGTCCTTGGTCCCAGCTGGGTTGCTGAGGAGGCAGATCATAAGGAGGGCCTAAGTCAGCCTACCCTCACTTACTCAGACACAGCCCAGACCTTGGAAAAGGAAAATGTCAGCATGACAGCGCCAGTGTCTGCATCACTGTAACCAAGCAGGACCCTACAAGATCTTCCCAGGATAGACCCCCACCCATGTCCTCCAGCTGCCTTTTGTCTGTAGAAAAACTTTAGTCAAAGAATAAATTTAATCAGAAAAGTAAGAAAATGAAGAAAGGAAAGCAGTCAAGCAAGACAAAGTAATAATACTTTAGCCATCATACAAAGTCAAGGATCTCTAGTTCTTCCTCAAGGACTATAGATAACATTCTGGGCCACATCCTTTGAGCTGTTTTGAAGATACCAGAACCCCACCAGGTAAAAGAAGTTAACTGTATGCTGCCCACAAGCACATAGACCCCATACTGGTTGGAACCAGAAGGCTAATGATGCTCATTCCCGATTAACTCACAACCAACCAATGAAAAGCACGTCCACGAGCAGCTCACACCCTGTTCTTTGAACACGATAAGACTGCTCCCTATCCCCTCCAGGATGGGACACACAATTTTGAGGGCATTAGCCCACTGTGGCCTCCTTTGGCTGGCAAAGCAATGAAGCTCTTTCTACTTCACCCAAAACTCTGTCTCCAAGATTTAACCCACTGTGCATGTGTGCCTGGTCATTTATGTCTGACTCTTTGTAACCCTGTGGACTATAGTCTGCCAGGCTCCTCTGTCCATGAGATTTTATAGGCAAGAATATTGGCGTGTGTTGCCATTTCCTTCCATCACCTGAACACATAGGCCAAATTTTGGCAACATCACCCATTTTAGAACACAAAGGCCTTGGGTCTGCAGGAGTAGACCTCTGCCCATCCACTCCCCAGCATTGAGGTTTATCCTGTCACTTCGGGGATGTTACATCCCTAAGCCATACCAAGAACTGCTGGGCATATTTCAAACCTTGTCTAAATGGCCTGAGACCATCTGCAATCTTCTGCAAACTGCTTCGCAGTTTTTCATAAAACTTTTCTGAGACAAGTGGCTAGCAGTTGGAAGGTCTTGGAACTTAAGACTGCACTTGGCAGCGTGACCCACATCAAGTCACACAGCCTCCCACCTCCCCTCCTGTGGCAAGCGGCATGTCATCAGGAGTAACCACAGAGGGGCAGGCCCTCCCTCAACACCTCCTGTTGGACAGGATAATGAGCTGAAGACAGTTCATCAAGTTCTCATCAGGATTACAGCAGAGGGTTAGGGGATGAGTGGGTCTCTCACTCCTCACTGGGCCCCTCCTCTCCACCTGGCCGTCACGGGGTCCTGGCTGATGGTCTCCACCACCTGTGCCCGCTCCCCACCTCTACCCTTTGAATCTGCTGTCTGTCACCAAGACCCAGCTAGTGCTTTGCAGGGAGCAGCCTCATGAGCATGTATGTGAACTGACATCACATCCTGAGAGCATTTCCCTCACCACGGCCTTGTCACAGGGCAAGATGTGTGCTGAGAGACACACTGCTCATCCTCACAAGAGCCTCACAAAGCAGGGACTGCTGACTCTTTCATGGATGAGCAGAACAAGGCCAGTGTGGCTACAGCCAAGACACATGATTCTGTAGCCTGCCCTCCCTCAGCCACAGGGTAGAGAGAGAACTTTCTAACTCCTGCTTGGCAGGTAGGAATTTAGAGATTTCTGCTCAGATGATAATTCCTTGCCAATTAGCAGGGAACTGTGGAAGGATGGTAGCAAAAGTGAATTTTAATAAAACATGAAATGCAAGATCCCTTTTGTAGAGGACACTTGCTGATGCCCCCTCAGCATTGCTCACCCTCCCACCTCTCAACAGCCCTGGTGCCAGAGCCACCCATGGGGTCTCAGGGAGGCAGCACCTCTGCAGCCCCCACGCGCAGAGCTGGCCTTCTGGGCTGAGCCAGTTCCAGCATCCAGTCATGGGAATGGAGATGGGTTAGTGTCTCTGCTGGTCCAGACTATAACTGCAATGGCTGAGAGTGCCAGAACCAAGGCTCCTCTAGCTGGATGTGAGAAGACTCAAGCTGCTCAAGAAGCTACAGTCTGCCACCTTGGGACCTGATATGAAGTGTTCATTTGTTAAATCTGACATTGTGGAAAGTAGCATGGGGAAACGAGCCTTTGACACTTCTAAGCCACTGGAACAAGCCTCACCTGAACCCATTCTAGTCTGGACTTCTCATCTGAGTTAGTCAAAGAAGTCTATCTGTTGTTTCAGCCAGTTTGAACTGCTTTCATGTTGCTCATGATCAAAAAGCACTCCAAAAAGACACACTATTAGACATTTTTAAAGAGTGGCAGGCATAACTCCACACTGGCATACCTTGGGGTGGAAGATGAAGACAGAGAGATGAACTGAGAGAAATTCTATAAACAAACTGATTTTTATTTAAGAATTGCACAAGTCAACATTTGCAAGGGCAACTCTCTGGGTCCTAGAAAAAAAAATTGGGCAGTGTGCAAATTTGATTTGAACAATTGGATAAATATTCATTCAGCTCAAGATTTTGCACCCCTTCTCTTAAGGAAGGGTCAAGCACATGTTTGCCCAGCCCTTGATCCCTACACTCAATAACCCAATGCATTCTATCAACAGCCTCTCCAAGCTCAGACAGGGAGGGATCACAGGGAAGGGCACTGCTCCTTTAAAACCCCTCTGGTCATCTTCCTCCTACCGAAACATGATCTCTTCAGAATGAGAAATCTACTTTTACCAGCTTCCCAAACTCATCTTTATGCTATAAACTTCATGTGCTGAGTCCTTCTCCTCCAAAAAGCCAAGCTCTTACCATTAAAAATCTAGGCTTGCAACACAGTGTCCCACTACGTGTTTTAGAATATTTTAAAATCAAAGTCAAACTGTGGCTCTTGGTATATTAGTCAGCATTTTCCAGAAAATGAACCAATAGGATGTGTTTCTGTCTGTCTGTCTGTCTATGTGCATGTGTGTGTATAAGCAGGCTTAGTATAAGGAATCAGTCCATGTTTTGTTGCAGGAAGGGGAATCCCTTCTAGGGCCTGAAAGTGGGCTCTTGTCTAACACTCAGAAATGAATTGTCCAAGGAGACACATGTGCTGATGAAGCAAGAGATTTTATCGGAAAGGGCACCTGGGCAGAGAGCAGTAAGGTAAGGGAACCCAGGAGAACTGCTCGGTCTCGGGTTTTATATGATGATGGGATTAGTTTCTGGGTTGTCTCTGACCAATCATTCTGACTCAGAGTCCTTCCTGGTGGTGCACATATTGCTTAGTCAAGATGGATGCCAGTGAGAAGGATTCTGGGGCTTGGTTGGACATGTGGTGTCTCCTTTTGACCTTTCCTGAGCTCTTTCAGTTGCTGGTGGTTTATTAGTTCCGTATTCCTCACCAGGACTGCCTGTTGTAAAACAACTCATGCCGATGGTTACTATGGTGTCTGGCTAGGGTGGGTGGCTTCAGTCACTGTGCTTCCCCTAACATTATCATGGAAGCTGACAAGTTCCACAATCTGAAGTTAGCAAGCTGCAGACACAGGAGTGCTATGGTGTAGTTCCAGTCCAAATGCCAGCAGCCTTGAGACACAGGAAGAGCCAATGCTTCTGTTTGAGTCCAGAGGCAGGAAGAACTGAAGGCAGTCAGGCAGAAGACATTTACATTTTTGTGCTGTTCCGGTCCTTGGCTGATTGGTGAGAGCAACCACATGGGGAGGGCAAGCTGCTTTCCTCAATCTACCAATTCAAATGTTAATTTCAGCTCCCTCACAGACATACCCAGAATAATGGTTAACCACACATCGAGCACCCTTTGGCCCGATCAAGTCGACATTATAGAATTAACTCACACATGAAATTCCATAGAGGCTGTATCTGCCTCTGTGCACAGGAGGCAGGGCCAACAGAAAGCAGCCTCTTCTAGAGCTTGTGTGATGCTGCTAATGTTGCCCTGCTCCGCTGAGTCCATCTCCAGGTTTTTACTAGCGTGTTTCCCCCAACCATAAATCCCCTCCTTCCTCTTTGTGGTTACCCTAGCCTTACTGACCACGCAAAGTCCAGCGAGATTTTTACACCTACTGTCTGAATACCCCCTCCCCAGAAAAGCTGCAAGCAGGGCTAATTGCGGGAAAGGGAGTAGTCTCTGCCCAAAGCTGGCGGTGAACTGAAGATAGGGAGTCCAGCTGGATCCTGACGGCAGATGGGGCCGGCCGATGTAGACCAGTAGCTGGGTTCCGGGGCCAGGAGGAGAGGAGAGGCGAGCCCAAGCGTAGCCGTGGCACCTACTCAGGCCTTCCCCGCTCCACAGCACACACTTCTGGGTGAGACAGGAGACAGATGGCCCCAGGCTGAAGCAGCTGGAATCTGTGCTCTGTGGACAAATACTCCAGGATGAAGATAATAGCAGGAGGGAAGAGGAGCTGAGCCCTGCCCTGCCCAGATAAGAGATAAAGAGTCCACATAGTTCTCATTCTTGAGGTTGAGAGAACCTTCCAGGCTACACACACACAGAAAGTCTCCTTGGGGGATCTGAAAGGGAGGGGATGCCACCTCATAGTAAGAAGTGTCAACCTTCCAACAGGCCTCTCTGCTAGGATATATCTTGACTAAGAGATGCGTGCACACACATGGGAGGATCCTGAGATATGTCATAAATGGACTCAGAGCCAGGCAAAGCAAAATGGCCAGAGGAAACCAGAAGAAATATGCCATATATGTGATTCAAACTACCAGGAGGGTGCTACTGTCTCTCTGAGCCCCTCACCGCCCCCACCTCTGCCCCATGTGAATCTATTCATATACTTTTCTCCCTCCCAGTGAACACTTTTCTTGTTTCACTACTTACTTTCTCTTTATGGAAATGCACTTCTACAAAACCAGTGGGCCAGGGCTTTGTCACTGGCCACTGGTCTAGTGGCTAGGATTCAGTGCTCTCCCAACCACAGCCTGACTTCCATCTCTGGGTGGGACCCAAAATCCTGCTTCAAGCTGCTGCAGGTCGAGGCCGCCCAAGATCATGTGGACTGGATGCACCCAAGATGATTTTGCCTCCTTCACCCACCAGGCGGACTTGCACACACCATTTCTCTGCCACCATCAGCCTAAGACCCAAACCTGGCCCCTCCTGCACTGTCAGAGAAGACAAAAGGCACTCATTTAATGGGCTGGGCCAAGGGTAATGGTTATCTCTACTGCCAGTTGCCCCCTTCCTTGTGAAACGCATAATGTACCATAAGCACTGCTCAGAGGCAGATAAAAATAGCTTTGAATCAAAGAGGTAGTTTCCTTATTTTGTCTCCAAGGACAGATCAGAGGACTAGACTGCATGTGGGCAAATCAGTTTTTGCTCTTGGCAGGAGTTTCAGTGCTTTTCCTCCACAAGCATGGAAAAGTCTGCCAATGTCGATATCTGAAGCTGAGATAAGAGGCTGGGGCAGTGTTTTATCTTTTCTTGACCCACTCCCGGCCTTCAAGGTCTCTGCTATCCTTCTGTAGACAGACAGGCTAAGCCAGACATAATAGCAATAGCCAAGAAATCCCTCAGGCCTGCCAGACTGATGCAGCCATGTAATGATGATCATTGCCTCCACTGCAGACATCTGCCTGACATCCTGCAGACCCATAACAGCAGCCTCATTTTACAAGTGGGGAAACCGAGGCTCAGAGAAGCCACATTATTTTGTTAAGGATCAGAGCTTAATCCAGTTACCCTCAAAGTTTGAAGCATTTTAGGACTCTGCAGATGTGGAATTACAATCCAGGGTTTGCCTCCTAACTCCTCCTCTTAAAACCTTGGCCTCAGAGATTCAGGCTCTTCATCTCTCTGAGCCTCAGTTTCTTCATCTGTAAAATGGGAGTCAAAACTGCTTCCAGAGCTGTTTGCAACACCAAGGAGATTACATGAGTTTTTTAATCTGCAAGTTGACATGTAGATACTAGTTGTTGTTATTCTTTTAATTGAGCATTTAATGCACACAAGGCTCTGCTCACCAGGCCCCTAGGAGGCAGGTATTATTAATATCCCCACTTTGCAGCTGAGCGATAGAGGTGCAAGGAGGCTAAGGCCTTGTGCACAGCTAAAGGGAGGTGAAGGTGCCATCGAAACAGAAGCAGCTGGCCCCAGAGCAGGCACAGTGAAGGCTAAACAAGGCGATGGTTATCCTAGATGTATTTTCCTGTGCTGAAGCCTGTTAGGGGTGATGGCACCTTTGCAAGAGAATCTTCACCTCCTTTCAAATTCTCCCAAAGGTCTATTCTGTTCTCTAGTACAGTCTTCAGTCTTGGGGGGAAAAAAGATCTGATAAAGAAGTCACACCAAGGTGTTACTGCTGATAACGGCTCAGTCTGTAACCAGCACTGTGTTTGCATTCAAATCAAAGCCTGGAGGAACCATGTTTAATTTAAAGGGCGTAATCCAAATAAGACAAGCAGAAGGCAGACAGAGGGTCAGTGGCCAGTCAACCACCTCTGCAGCACATCCACATTTTAGCCCAGCACCCCTCGCAAGAGGGCAAGGATTGGGCAGTAGGGGATGGGGGGCTTCTGGAGAAGACTTTAGCTCACTGATCTGGGCACTCACCCCGTCAGTACATTGGACTAGAGAGCAAGTCCAAGTGCACCTTGGCCCCATACAGCCCACTGGTACCTATTCCAGGGCAAGGATGTTAGAAGGGCCTGAGGAGGCCAGCCATGCCCTGTGGCAGAGTCCCCACAGATACACCTCCTAGCCCTGCCCCAACTGCCCAGTGCCCGGGGAGAGTGTCCAGAGCATCCCTTCCCCTGTTACTGGTACCAGGGCCTCTCTCCCCCAGGCAGAAAGGAAGGTTGGATGAGCTGCATGTGTACAAGTAGTGGTTGCAGAGCAGATGACCCCAGGAGGTCATCGCCCCCACCACCCCATGCATACTCCTCCCCAGAACCCATCCTGCCTGCCTCCCATGAGCTCACACACCTCATGTTCCTCGCAGTGCTGTGTTGAGTGGGTGCTAAACATTCAGACCAGTGGCTAGCACCTGCTCCCTCTTGCTTTTGACCAGAGCAGAGTGGGAAGTCCAGATGCCCCTACCCCCAGGCAGACAGGGCCAAGGACCTGTGTGCCTATAGAAGGCGATGAGCAGAGCTGAGCTCAGGATTTACCCAGAGGCCCAGAAGAAAGCTGTCTTTTATCTGGACTTCCCTAAGGAGTGCTGAGGCTGGCCCCAAGAGCCATCTTCTCATAGAGGACTGAGGAACAAGACCTGCATGAGGAGGAGAGAGTTGAGGAGAAGGAGCAGGGACCTCTTAGGAGCTGTCTCAGTCAGCTTGACTGCCATAACAAAATACTGCACACCAAGTGGCTTCAACAACAGGAATTGATTACACAGCCTGGAGATTGAAAGGCCAAGATCAGGGTGCCAGCAAAGTCTGGTGAGACTTCTCTTTCTGAACTGCTGCATGCTATCTCTGATAAGCTCTCAGGGCTCAACTCAGCCCTGAGCCCATGTGTTATGGACTGAATCTTTCTGTCCTCCCAAAATCCATTTGTTCAAACCCGAGTGTGATCGTATTTGAAGACAGGGCCTTGACTGCATTTGGGTGTCAGAGGCGGTCATAAGGGTGGGGCCCTCATGAGAGGACTAGTGCCTTCATAAGAGGGTTTGCTCTCTCCCTCTCCTCTGGCCCCACCAGCCCCCAGCTAAAAGGCTCTGCTTCTTTCTCTCCTTTTACCTGGCCTGGTCTTACCTAGTTTGAGGGAGAGGAAAATTTGGCCTTATGAACTTGCTTACCTTTAGAGAATCTTCTCTCTGTATCTACCTTTCTGCCTCTTCTCCTCAATATGACACAATGGAGGGAAAATTGTTTTGGGGGGTGCTGCCAAGAAATAGGTTGGCAGGGCTCAGAAGAGATTCCTGGGGTAGAGCAGAGATAGGATGACAACAGCACAGGGTCCCGAACAGTACAGGGTTGAAGGACAGCTGAGAAAAGGCAGCCAGAGTGGGACGGGGAGCCTGCAGCGAGCTTAGCTGCCCAGAGGCCAAGAGATGAGGGCATTGTGAGAACAGGCAGGATCGAAGCTGGCACATGCTGCTGGGAAGTAGAGAGGAGCACAGAGAGGCTGAACTTGACCCCTTGGTGAGAGGAGGTGATCTCGGGTGGCCTCTGCCCACAGCAACTTGAAGCAGGGTCTCGGTTCTGGCCAGAGATTGAAGCCAGGCCGCAGCGGTGAGAGCACTGAATCTCAGCCAGTGGATCACCAGAGACCAGTGCCCAAGGACAAGGCCCTGGCCGTCAGCTGTGTATAAATGAATTCCCACATGGAGACAGAAAGTAGTGAAACAAGCAGAGTGTTTATTAGGAGGAAAAACAGTGAGTGTGGACAGACACATGAGCAGGCTGAGAGAGTCACGCCCTCGTGGTAGTTTGAATCACTTTTATAGGACTTTCTTCCAGGTTTCCTTTGGCCATTCATCCTGGTTCTGAGTCAACATTTAGTATATCTCAGGATCCTCCCGTGTGTGAGCACATCTCTCAGCCAAGAGGGATTCTAGCAAAGAGGCCAATGGGTAGGTTGACATCACTTACTATGAGGTGATGCTGTCCCCTCTCTTTTGACCTCCAAGAAGCCTTTCTACACACTTGTAGTCAGGAAGATCTCGACTTTGAGGATGAGAAACATGTGTTCTTTTATTTCTCATCTAGGCAAGCCTTGGTTCCTCTCTCACTCCTGCTAATTTGGAGTATCTGTCCACAGAGGATGATCTCCGGCTACTTAGCCTGGGGTCCATCTATCCCCTGCCTCAGAAGCAGTAGGAGGATAGACAAATCCAGTGGGATGATGAATGAAATGAAGAAAGCAGCAGCCCATTGAGGAAGTCATGGGAAATAAGGCTTCTGAGAAGCTGGGCAGCCTCCCAGGGGCTGCGTGTTTCATCCTGAAGAGCCCAGAGCACCATCCCAGGGAAAAGGCAGTGGTGGGACGGTCAATTTGCTGTCTTTCATCCATTTTGCAGTTGGCTGGGTCTATCATCTTTGTGTTTACACATCATCTCTCACCAAAGAATATTTGCAGATTAAAAATGCTAATCAATTCTTCTTTCTCATTTGTTTTTTTGTGGATATATCTTTTGTTTTCTGAGTACAAAAATAATGTACAGTTGTTTAAAAAAATTACATGATCTACAAAAAGCATAAGATAAAGCATAAACTTCCTTCTCAAACCTTCCTTCTAAACTTAGCCGCTGCTTAGTATAGATCCTTCCAGACATTTTTGCTACATCTTCATTTTTTTTTTTTCTTTGACAAAGACGGAATGATATCTTATATGCATTGCTCCTCACCCTGCTTTTAAAACTAACAGTTACAGACATCTTTCTCCCTCAATGCAGAGTGATCAAATTCATTGTTTTAACATTTTCATCACCTCCAAAAGAAACATTGAACACTTCAGCTATCACCCCTTTTACATGCTCACCCTCTTCTTGCCCCAGGAAACCACCGATCTACCTCCATCTCTGTCAAGTTCCCTATTTTGGACTTTCATATCACATGGAATCATATAATATGTGATCAGTTGTGACTGGCTTCTTTCACTGAGCATATTTTCCAAGATTCACCTGTGTATCAGTACTTAACTTCTTATTACGGCAGAATAATATTCCTATATATGCATATATCACATTTTGTTCATGTATTCATCAGTTGATGGAGATCTGAGCTGTTTCTGCCTTTTCACTGTTAGGAATAATGCTACTTTAAAGACTTTTACAAGTTTTAAATAGATATATGTTATCATGTATGTTAAGTGGCATCTCATTGTGGTTTTATTCTGTTAATATAAATGCTGTTAAGCACCTTTTCATATGCTTATTGACCAACTCTACATTTTCCTTGGAGAAATGTCTATTCAAATCTTTTGCCCATTTTCAGTAGGGTTAATTGTACGTGTTTTTTATATACTTTAGATACAAGACTGTTAGATATGTGACCTTAAATATATTCTTCCATCCTGTAGATTGCCTTTTTACTTTCCTGATGGTGTCTTTGAAGCACAAAAGGTTTTCATTTTTATGAAATCCAATTTATTCATTTTTCTTCTGTTGATCATGCTTTTACTAGGATATCTAAGAATATTTTGCCAAGTCATGTAGTAATGGAATTACAAAGATTTACTTTCTTCTAACAGTTTTATGGTTTTAGCACTTATACTCAGATCTCTGATACATTTTGAGTTATAAAAATAGCTTCTTGAGTGTGTATATCAAGTGTAAGTCCAACTTCATTGCATGTGACTGTCACCATTTGTTGAAAAGACTATTTTTCCCTGATTGGCAATCTTGTCAAAAATCATTTGACCATGGATGGGTGGGATTTACATCCAGACTCAATTCTATTGCTTTGTAGTAAGGTTTGAAATTGGAAAGTGTGAATCCTTATATTTTTTTCTTCTTTCTCAAATTTGTTTGGCTATTTGGAGCTCCTTATAATTGCATGTGAATTTTAGAATTATCTTGTCAGCTTCAATAAAGAAAACAGCTGATATTCTAACAAGGATTGTGTTGATTTTGTAGATCAGTGGGGGAATGTGGTCATCTTAACAATAATAAGTTTTTGATCCATGAAAATGGGATTTTTTTCAATCTATTCATATTCTCTTTAAATTGAATCTTAATTTTTTAAAAAATTTAATTTAAAAATTAAATTCAATTAGTAATTTTTAACTTTAAATAATTAAATTGATTTTTAATTTACATTTTAAACTTACATTTTGTAATTTTAAGAGTGTGAGTTTTGTGCTTTTATTAAACTTATTCCTAAGCATTTTATTTATTTTGATGCTGTTATAAATGAAATTAGTTTCTTAATTTCACTTTTAGAATGTTCGGTGCATCTGTATAGAAAGACAAGTGATTTTTTTTAATACTGATCTTGTATTCTGAAACCTTACCAAACTTATTTATTCTAATGGTTTTTGAGTGAATATCCGATATCATTTAGTGTTTTCTATGAGTAAAGATAGACTTTCCTTCTGGTTTTGAGTCTGGGTGTCTTTTTTTTTTTCCCTGTTGTATTGTCCTGCTAGAACTTCCAGTGTGATGCTGAATAGAAGAGGCAAGAGCAGATGTCTTCATCTTGTTCCTGATCTTAGGGAGAAAGCATTCAGTCTTTCTCATTAAGTATAATAATCACTGTGGGTTTTTCATAAATGCTCTTTTAACAGATTGAGGAAGTTTCCTGCTCATTCTGGTTGTTACTTATTTTATGATGAAAAAATACTGAGTTTTGTCAAATTTTTTTTCAGTATCCATTGAGATGATCATGTGGTTTTTATTTTTTGGTCTATTGATATGCTCTGTTACAGTAATTGATTTTTACATGTTGAACTAACTTTGCATTCCTAGGGTAACTCCCACTTGGTCATGGTATACATTCTTTTATATGCTGCTGGATTCAGTTTCCTAGCATTTTTCCTGAGGATATTTTTATCCATATTTATAAGAGATACTTGGAGAAGGAAATGGCAACCCACTGCAGTATTCTTGCCTGAAGAATCCTGTGGACGGAGGAGCCTGGCAGGCTACAGTCCATGGGGTTGCTAAGAGTCGGACATGACTGAGCGACTTCACTTTCACATTTCACTTTCATACATTGGAGAAGGAAATGGCAACCCACTCCAGTATTCTTGCCTGGAGAAGCCCAGGGACAGAGGAGCCTGGTGGGCTGTCGTCTGTGAGGTCACACAGAGTCAGACACGACTGAAGCGCCTTAGCAGCAGCAGCAGCATAAAAAATACTGGTCTGCAGTTTTCTTATGATGCTCTTTCTGGGTTTGGTTATGGGTAATATTGGGTTCAAAATGAATTCACAATTGTTTCTTTCTGTTCCATCTTTTTAAAGAGGTTTTGAAGGATTGGTATTAATTCTTCTTTCAATGTTTGGAATTAAAATTCAGTGATGAAGCTACATGAATTTTAGTTTTTCTATGTGGGTAGTTTTTCATTCCTAATTCAATATTTTCACTTGTTTTAGGTCTATTTAGATTGTCTAGTTCTTCTTGAATCAGTCTAGGTAACTTGTGTCTTTCTCGAAATTTGTACATTTCATCTTATCTGATTTTCTTGTCATATCATTATTCATAGTGTCAACTACACTTGCCATTGGCACTTGCCATCTACGTCTGCAAGGACTGAATCTTGTGCTGCTACAGGTGCTGACTTCAACATCCCCAAGAGGAGTTCAGGATGCAGAGCAGAAATGAAGCACTCTGTGCTCTGGGAAAAACTGGCGGAACAGGTCTTCAAGTAGATATTTTCAAGAGCTGATTTTATGAGCCCAGTTCTTTTATCTCTTCTTATCTAGAAAAGCACTAAAACCCTTTATGGTGATGCCTGCTCCTCATGACTAGCAATAGCCATCTGCAAAAAATATGCACTTGATTGCACATACTTCCCCTTCACCAAAATCACATGTATACCAACCTTCCTCCCTACCTCTTTGGAGCAATTTCTCACGGCTATCTGAGGTGCTGTTTCCCAAGATATAGTTCTCACATTTTGCCCCAAATAAAACTTAACTCACAACTCTCACATTGTGCATTTTTTTAAGTAAACAGCTTAATGACTTCTCTCCTTCCCCTGAACTCCATGAGGAGCCAGAGCCTTGGCACCAGCAGAGACACCTCTGCCATCCCAGGGAGTCCACACAAATTTGAGTCTCTCCTGTTTCTTGGATCTCCATGTTGGTTGATGATCCTGAGTTTTATATGGCATGTACAGCAGTTACCTGCCCTCTCCCAGTTAAAAGATACTGGAAGGAGGGGCAATTGAAAGATACCAGGGAATACCCATCCAGTTGAAAAATACTGGGTGGGGCTCAGTTGAAAGATACTGGGAAATACCCACCCAGGTGAAAGATACTGGGGCTGAGTCGGGGAGCAGGCTGGTTGAAAGATACTAGTGTTTGCCCAGTCGTAGGAGACTGAGTGGTCTGCATTGAGTGGTTAGGTAAGAGGCTGATCTGCAGCTTTTCCTTAATTTGGCTGCCTTAATAGAATTCGTGGGGATAAAAGTGAAGATATTATGTGAGAGTTTTTGCTCTGAAGAAAGGGGACAAGACTTCTCCCTCTGGTTACAACTTTCTCAGGTGACTGAGAAATTTACAGAAGTGGTGGAGGCAGAGTCCTCATACCGTGCAGAGGTCCCATAGGGAAACCCATTCATTAACTGAAACACTTGTTCATCCAGGTGTTGCAAATAAGAATTGGCCATACAGCAATCTGAGCACCCACGGTGGTCTTAGATCACCAAGGAAAGAAACCAAGACACGTAAGAGGCCTGGAATGACTCTAGGGTGATGCCTAGAGGAATTAAGCTCACAAGCAGGACACTGGCCCACCTCACAATTTTATTAGTAAATTTTATCCTGACAAATTCAACTTTATAATGGGAAATAGAGCCTATCAAAAATAGAAACAAGGAGCATCAGAAAGTCAGGCTGTGACTAACACCTCAATCCAGCTTATACTTGCAAGTACCTACTTAATTGGGAAACTTATACTAAAGGGGCACTTCTCTGGTGGCTTAGACGGTAAAAAAGCTGCCTGCAATGCAGGAGACCCAGGTTTGATCCCTGGATTGGGAAGATCCTCTGGAGAAGGGAATGGCAACCCACTCCAGTTTTCTTGCCTGGAGAATTCATGGACAGAGGAGCCTGGCAGGCTGCAGTCCATGGGGTTGCAAAGAGTCCAACATGACTGAACATGTCTCACACATACTAAAGGAGATCTCAACATAAAATGGCCAAATTGGAGATCTTCTGATATTCCAAAATTGCTATTTTTGTGCACACAGAAAAAGTCAGCTGTAAAATCAAGCAGACTGAATGGAATGCTTACTTTGATTGATATCTAGAAGCTTCTTCACTAAAAAAGGTTGCGAGCACTCTGTCTCTGACTCTGTCTCTCCCTCTGCTTCTCCCATGGATCCTCTTCTATCCAAACTGCCTAGCCCAGACACTCTTTTTCTCTTTCAACTCTTTTGCCTCCTGCTGCTCCCTCTTCCCAAGTAAAGGGGGAAAAATCAGAAGTGATTATAGCTCCCTTAAAGAGAAACAGGGAGATGGGAAACTTCGTCAGTGTTTTTGTTCACACTGGACCCAAGCAGAAATTAGAGTCTTGGCTAAAAAACTTCCAATCCAAGTCAGGATTCACTGGGATTTGCTAAGGGATTTGAGTTACCCATCTGGACCTGCAAGATCAGGTTTTCAGAGCTTTATCAATTAACACAGCTGTTAGTTTCTGAAAGCAAAGCTAGGGAATGGAGAAAGAAAACAGAACAGAAATAGCCCTTAATGGATATTTGAATCACAGACTCTTATTGAATGTAAGGAATTAGCTCAGAAATAACTTGAACTTATCCCAGGGCTTTTTCCAAAAACCATCAGACAGAGATTCAACACTGCAAGCAAAGATCTAATGAATGAATCCTAGAATATTATGAAAGGTTTGAAAAAAAATTTTTTAAGCAATATTCTGACTTGACACCTGAATCAGTCTCTAACCACCAAAATCATTCTTTGCTTAACTCTGCCTTTTTAGAAGGCTTAGATGAGGATTTACTCTAATCAAAAGACACAATCTAGGTTTGTTCGGGTTACATACAAACACCCTTGTTATGCTAGCTGACCAACTTTTCAAGACCATAAAAAAAGGAAAGGAGAAAGGAAAGGAGGTATCTGCAAAAATTATGAACCTCCAATTGCACCAATTAAGTACACAATGCCTGTCGAAGTTTAACCAACTCCCATTTAATTTTAATTCCCAATGGGTAGAGAAAGCTAGCTTGAAGGAATAAATAAAGAAATGCTTCTTCAGAATTATGACACTGAGGGAATAAGAATCTGATTTTCTCTACCTGTACCTTCAGACTAGAGTTCTCAGGATCACTTATCTATTAATAGATTACCTCTAATTCCTGAGACTGAGGGGAAAGTAAGGGATGGGAAAAATTCTTTAATGTATTCAACTGTTATTTACAACTAGTAAGTTTATATTGTGGTATCTAATTCAGGACTTACTTTAGAAAATGAATCTATGAAATCTCTCATTGTATCCGTATGTTTATGTGTGCCTTTGTTTTTACCTTTGGATGATATTATCAGAATTAATTTGTGAGTTTTACTTAACTGGACTACAGGAAATTAAGCACCTATATAAATTCTCAAAAAAATTAAAAAATACAGGAGGTAGCTAGCCAGAATTAATTTCAAGTTCATGTGAAGTGAGAGATATTCAATATTAAATTAATACCTGGTATTAATGTTTAAGTTTATTGATCTAATAGATGTACATATCTTTAGAGTCATCATTATAATACTTTTATTGCACATAGGTTTAATATTCATTAAATAAAATCTTATTTTATATATATATATATATATATATATATATATAGCAAATTTGTCAGCAAGGAAAGTAACTTAATGTGAAGAAATTTTTAATGAAAGAAAATGTGAGATAAGAGCTTTAGATAAAATCTATTAAGAGTAATTATATTTTAGGAATGTCTATCTAAAATAGTCTCCAGATTTTGGTAATCTGAAATTCTACAGTTATGCTAAATTAAGTTTCAGAAGTTTATTGATTAGCTAGGTCATTCCCAAATAAAATAAGATACTGAAACATTAATTAGTAAACACTGGCTTCTTTTTACAGAGAAATGAAAAGTTAAAACTATTTATATGTTTGGTGCCACACTGAGATATTTTTTATAAGGAAACACGTTTTTCAAGAAATTATTATTTGGACTTATGTTTACCAGTCTACAGAGTACTGATATAAAGGACACTTCTGGTTACTTAGGGCTTCCCAGGTGGCTCAGTGAGTCAAGAATCTGCTTGCAATGCAGGAGACACTGGTTCAGTCCCTGGGTTGGGAAGATCTTCTGGATGAGGGCATGGCAGCCCACCTCAGTATTCTTGCCTAGAGAATCCCCATGGACAGAGGAGCCTGGCAAGCAACAGTCCATGTGGTCACAAAGAGTCAGACATGACTAAAGTTATTGAATACACACACGGATACTTAAGGAACCTTGAGTATGGTGTGTATTCAGTGAAGAAAGCATGAGGAATGGAAGTGCATTGTATTAAGGAAAAAGAAGCAGGTCTGACTTACAGCTGACTGTTTCTGGGTGGAAAATATGAAAATGATGGTACAGAAAGTGGTGAAATGTTTGTGGAAGTGGACCCCAAGGAAAAAGTTTTCTGCATGGTCAGGATTGTCAAAGTTTAAAATAAATTTAATTGAGTTCATGAATTTAAAAGTAAGCTGGTTTAAATTTTGAATTTGGATTTTCTCTCAGTTAAGAGGACAAATTTTCTTATGTTGAATTGCCTTTGATAATAGATTTTAAGCTCTTTATCTTTTAAGTGCTATGCTCTGTACTTGTCTTTGAAATCTTTTATCGTTATTTTGGCTAAGTGAATAACTCTTGTTTCACAGGGAGCTATGATTCTACCTGACTGAGTGTTCTAAACTCTTATGACATTTTTTTGACAAAACTTCCTGAATTAAATTTTAATGATGTCCTCTTGACCTCTAGCTATCTTTGGAATGCTTCAAAGATCCCCTGAAATACCCCAAAGAGAGGTATTAAACTAATTAGGTTTATTTGGTAGGTTAAACTACATAGAAAAGTGAAAGTGAACGTGAAAGTGAAGTCACTCAGTCGTGTCTGACTCTTTTCGACCCCATGGACTGTAGCCCACCAGGCTCCTCCCTCCATGGGATTCTCCAGGCAAAAGCACTGGAGTGGGCTACCATTTCCTTCCCCCAAATTACATAGAAAGTATTGTTAAATGAGTAATAAATCTTCTTATGTTACATTGTATAGTAAATACTTACTAACGTAGGTATTCTAGAAATTATATGGCATTCCAAAACTTCTGACATGTCCTGGTAAAATGTTATGTCATAATTCCAGTCATTATCTTAAAGAGTTGTATGTTATAGCAGTAACCAAGATCCTTTGTCAATTGTATTGTAATCAGATTTTAAACATGCCTTCTTAAGTCTTTTGTCATTTTAGACATTCATGGTTTTATTCTAATGTATTTGCAAAGATGCATCTTCTTCAAGAAGATTTATAGAAAGGACTATTGGATAAATACAAGTTTCTGATTTTCAGACTAAAACATTGAACTGGGTAATAAGTTAAAGAATTCTAATGGAAAACCTAATGCCTTCATAAAAATATTAACAAAAAGGATTGGTTATATAAGACTGAGTGAACTGGTGAATGTGGTTATAATTTTTAAGGTTTCTGTCTGAAAAATTACTAGTTTGTATCTATGTTTTCCAGGTATAAGGAAAACCTTCCCCTCAAACTAATTAAGACTTACAGTAATTTGGTAAGTTATACCTTTGAAAACAGAATTGAAACATTCACCTTTTTGCTCTATCTGATCCCTCCAGAGATTAGCAACTCTTAGGTTTCCAGAAGCTTTACCAGATAAATTAGGAAGACGTCACTAACAGGTACAGAAAGCTTAAAGCATTCTGAGGACCTTGAAAATGGAGGAATACACCTACATCTGTTAGGCAAAATCTGTGATAAATCCTGGCATGACTTTCCGTGCCCTGAGAGTTTTTTTAAAAGTTCAGTGTGAGGCTCCTCATAAAAGTTCCATCAAAGCAAAAAAGGACTATATGATCAATTATAGTTACATAAATGATCAGGTCAAGTTTATTGAGACCAGACTTATTTTGCAAACAAATTAGATTTAATTTGGTTATACTTGGTAGAAAATGAGGGTAATTTTTGAGAAAGTAAATATTATGTTTCAATGAATATTAAATCCCAGTTTTGTTAATAGAGATCTGTATTTAATAAGACTTCCTGTACAGTTCCTTTTTGTTCCATTATGTTAAAGTTTAATTAAATTATTAAAAAGACACTCTAAGTTTGTTTCTGAAGCATATCTTAGTAATGTATCATTGGATGAAAATCAGATGCCCCATGATCTGAAACCAGAGACTGTCTCCAACCTAAGGATCCATATCAGGTACTCTTAACTACTTCATGCACAGAAAAACTGAAGGAAATTGACTCTTTGATTAACTCCCACTTACAAAGGATCCTTACACCGGACTGGCTGATAGAGACAATGGCTGACCTCAAAATCACTTTATTTTTTTAAATTTATTTATTTTAATTGGAAGCTAATTACTTTACAATATTGTAGTGGGTTTTGCCATACATTGACATAAATCAGCTATGGGTGTACATGTTCAAAATCACTTTAAAACAATGCTGAAACAGAGGAGGAGCTGCACTCACACTAGGATGAAAAGATGACATCAAAAATAGACAACTAGTCCAAGATCCTGGACCTGACTCATATGATCTTTATAATGTTTTCTTGAGTTCTTGGACCTTTGCATATGAATCAAATGTTTTCCTATTATGGAATTACCCTATGCTGATTTTAAAAATCAAATCAACCCACTTGTTGGGTTTGCCACCAATTACCTGTGTCTAGTACTCTGAGGATGCCTTGGTGGATTTCTCCCCTCCAAAGCTCTGATTGGATAACCCTTAGGAAATTACTTTAGAAGAAAGACAGTTCAGTCCTGTTCAGGCTACTTTTGATATTACCAGATAGGAATCCCCTCACCAGTCAACTAATAATACCTTCTCTGACCCTGGCCACAAAAAATGAATTTTCATCTAAAGTTACTCAAGCTCAATAAGAGAAACAAGGAAAATTTCAGCCAAGAAATAAAACTTCTCACAATTACAAAATGGATATGTGGTTAATACCAGACTGTGGTCATTTAAGTTTGAAGCTCCTCTATGTTGGAAACAATTAAGTCATATTAAGGATGACCAACCTAGTAACATTAGGAAACTAGGCTGGGTGCCTTATGAATGATGCCTACACATTACTACCATTAGTGATTGGTATGGAACTGACTGGGTCAGATGACCAGAGATTCACTGGGTTGCACCTAATGGAGCTCAGTGAATTTGTGGTACTTAGTTTTATGGCCTTAGCTTCCACCAGGATGGATAAGAAGATGTATCCTGGGATTCCCTCGGACTCGAGGTCACATAAGTAACAATTTAGAGATGACCCTGGCCAATCTACCATTGGTACAAATCCAGTGGGTCAATTGTATTATACTGGTATGACCATTTAGCAGCTATTTTTGCACCTTCAATAGGATTGGAGAATGTAATCACCCATATTGAAGCCTTAACAAAATTTACTCAACGGGCTTAAATGATAATAACCAACTATTAGCCAACTGAATTCTGAGATTTCTATGATGAGAAAAGCAGTGCTACAAAACCACATGGCCCTTGACATTCTTACAGCATCTCATCTCATTACTTCAAACTGAATGCTGTACCTGATGAATCCTCTAATATAATGCACTTAATGAACCATATCAGATTAGAAGAAAAATCAGATTTCTTTCTTAAATGACCCACTCCTTAGTCTTGATGATCTCTTCAGAAACGGGTTTGGCAAGGGAAATTCTTGTCTTAAATATTTACTTATAACTCTATTAATGTTATTAGTTATATTATTTTTATTTTGCCTGTATTGCAAGGTTATTGTTTCTTGTATTACCAAATGTATGACTGAGCCTCAAGCAAAAATAATAATGACTCAGCAACTTGAAGCAGTTGATCAAATACATGGTTCTGTATGAGATCAATGATTGTAGTAGTGTAACTAAAGATATGGAAAGATGCGACAAGAGGGAATTTTCCTGCACCATAACAGACTAGTAAGACAGGTGGCCCAGAGTTACCTTTAGTTACTGTTAATAAGACCTAGTCCAGTAATAGCACACTGAGTGGCTGATCAGCAAAATCTCTCCCAGATCTGGGAATGAGCCTTCCTAGCACCATGGGGCAAAATGGTCATGAAATGCCTCCCAAAGCATGGTCAAATTTATGATCATGAGGGGGTCCTGTCAACTACAAATTAGCACTTGGCATTGGTACTTGCTACCTTTATAAGGATTAAATTGTGTGCTACTGTGCTGCTGATTTTCAACACTACCTGAAAGGAGTTCAGAGTGGAGAGCAGAAATGAGGCACTTTGTGCTCTGGGGAAAACTGGCAGAACAGGTCTTTAGATTGGTATTTTCAGGAGCCAAATTTATGAGCCCAATTCTTGTGTTTCCTCTAATCTAGAAATGCTCTAAAATTCTTCATGGTGAGGTTTGCTCCTTGCGATTAGCAGTAGTCTTCACAAGACTAGTGGAAATCTTCTGCAAAAAGTATGTGTTTGATTGCATGTACTCCCCCTTCAGCAAAATCACATATACACTGACCTTCCACCCTACGTTTTTGGAGCAGTTTCTCAGAGCTATCTGTAATACTGTCTCCCAGGCTATAGTTCTCATTTTGCCCCAAATAAAATTTGACTCATGACTCTCATGTGCATTTTTTTTAAAGTCGACAACAGTATCCTTTTAGAGTCCTTTTTATTTCTGTAGTGTTGATAATAAAGTTAGTCTTTCATTTATGATTTTAGTAATTGTCTTCCCTTTTTTCCTGGATTTTAATCAAGCTAAAGGATTGCTGATTTTGTTGACCTTTTCAAATAATCAGTTTTTGGTTTAATTGGACATCTCTGTTGTTTCTATAGTCTCTATTTCATTAATTGTCACTCTAATCCTTATTATTTCTTTTCTTGCTTGCCTTACATTTAGATTGCTATTCTTTTTTAGTGTCTTAATATGAAAGGTTAAGTTATTGACTTAGGTTCTTTCTTTTTTCTTAATTAGGCATTTACAGCTATAAATTTCCCTCTAAACATAGCTTTTGCTGCATTGCATGGATTTTTTAATATGTTGTATCTTCATTTTCATTCAAAATACTTTCTTATTTTTCTTTTGAATTTTTCTTTGGCCCATTGGCTATTTAGAAGTATGTTGTTAGTTTCTCAATTTCTTTCCTGAGATTGATTTCTAATTTTCTTCCAATGTAATTGGAGACTACACTTTACATTATTTCTGTTCTTTTAAATTTATTGGAGTTTGTTTTATGGGCTATGATCTGTCCTGGAGAATGTTCCATATGTACTTTAAAAGAATATGTGTTATTTTTGTTGGGTGGAGCATTCCATAGATGTCTGTTAGGTCTATTGTATTTACAGTGTTGTTCAAGTCTTCCATTTTTTTGTTAACTTTTTAAAAAATCTCCTCCAGCTTTATTGAGATATAAGTGACATACAGTACATCATACTTGTATGACATACAGCATAGTGATTTGACTTATATGCATCATATAATGATTAACACAGTAAGTTGAGTTAACATCCATCATCTCACATAGATACAAATATTTTTTTCCTTGTGATGAGAACTCTTAGGATTTACCCTCTTCACTTTCATAAATATTATACAACAGTGTTAACTATAGTCATCATGTTATACATTATAGCCCTAGTATTCACTTATTTTATAGATGGAAGTTTGTGCCTCTGACCACCTTCCTCAAATTCCCCTTTTCTCCAACTCCACACCTTTGATAATCACAAATCTGACATCTTTTTCTGAGCTTTGTGTTGTTGTTGTTTTAGATTCCACATATAGGTGAGGTCATTTAGTCTTTGTCTTTCTCTGTTTGACTTATTTCACTTAAAAAGTCATAATTACCCTGAAGCTCCATCCATGTTGTTTCAAATGGCAATATTTCCTTATTTTGACTGAATAATATTTCATCGTATACATATAGCACAATTTCTTTATCTACTTATCCATTGATGGACACTTAGATTGTTTCCACATCTTGACTACAGTAAATAATGCTGCTATGAACTTGGGGGTGCAGAAATATTTTCCACATAGGGTTTTGCTTTCTTTGAATTTATTCCAGAGGTAGAATTGCCATATCATATGATAGTTCTATTTTCAATTATTTTAGAATGCTCCATACTGTTTTCTATGATAGTTTCACCAATTTACATTTCCAGCAAGAGTACACAAAGGTTTCCTTTTCTCCACATTTATTATTTTTTGCCTTTTTGATGCTAACCATTCTAACAGGCATGAGGCAATCTCATTATGGTTTTGATTTACTTTTCCCTAGTGATTTGTGATGTTGAGCATCTTTTCACGTATCTGTTGTCCTTATTAATCTTATGTCTATTTCCTCCATTATTGAAAGTGGATTATTGAAATCTCCAACTATTATGTTTAATTCCTCTCTTCATTTCAGTCAGTTTTGCTTTCTGTATTTTGGTCCTCTGTTATTAGGTGCATATATGCTTATAATTGTGACTTCCCAGGTGGCTCAGATGGTAAAAGCATCTGCCTGTAATGCAGGAGACCTGGGTTTGATCCCTGGGTTGGGAAGATCCCCTGGAGAAGGAAATGACAACCTACTCCAGTACTCTTGCCTGGAAAATCCCATGGACGGAGGAGCCTGGCAGGCTACAGTCCATGGGGTCACAAAGAGCCGGACACGACTGAGCAGCTTCACTACACTACACTTTGCTTATAATTATTATATCTCTTCCCAGAGGGTTGACTCTTTTATCACTATAAAATGTCCCTCTTTGTCTCTAGTAATTTTTCTGTGTTAAAGTGTATTTTATCTGTTGTCAGTATAGCCACCTCAGCTTTCTTCAGTTCTTACAAGAAATAAATCTCTTTCCATCCTTCTATTTTCATTCCACTTGTGTCTTTAAAGAATGTTTCCTCTGTGCTGTGCTTAGCTGCTCAGTCGTGTCCAACTCTTTGTGGCCTCGTGGACTGTAACCTGCCAGGCTCCTCTGTCCACGGGGATTCCCCAAGGCAAGAACACTGAAGTGGGTTTCCATGCCCTCTTCCAGGGAATCTTCCCAACCCAGGGATCAAACCCAGGTCTCCCACATTGTAGGAGGATTCTTTACCATTTGAGCCACCAGAGAAGCCCAAGAATACTGTAATGTAATGGGTAGCCTTTCCCTTCTCCAGGGGATCTTCCCAACCCAGGAGTTGAACTGGGGTCTCCTGCATGGCAGGTGGATTTTTCACCAGTTGAGCTACAAAGAAGCCCAGAGCTCCCATGTGCTGTGCTGTGCTTAGCCGCTCAGTCATGTCTGACTCTTTGCAACCCCATGGACTACAGCCCGCCAGGCTCCTCTGTCCATGGCGATTCTCCAGGCAAGAATACTGGAGTGGGTTGCCATGCCCCCTTCCAGGGGATCTTCCCAACCCAGGGATCAAACCCAGGTCTCCTGCTGCAGGTAGATTCTTTACTGTCTGAGTCATCAGGGAAGCCCAAGAATACTGGAGTGGGAAGCCTATCCCTTCTCCAGGGCATCTTCCCGACCCAGAAATCCTGCATTGCAGGTGGATTGTTTACCAGCTGAGCTTCAGGGGACGTTCCTTTATCCACCTGCCTATTTATAAGATTACTTAAATCATTCACATTTAATATTTGGATTAATTAATATGTTAATATTTGCATTATTTATATATTTGGATTGACATCTGCCATTTTACTTTTTGTTTTCTGTATATATCATGTGTTTTTTATTGTTGTTCCTCTATTCCTCTTCTACTGCTTTCTTTGTATTAAATGAGTATTTTCTGGTTAGTATTTCAGTTTCTTTGATAATTTTTTCAGTATATCTTTAAGGGTTTTTTCCCTTTGGTTTTTTAGTGATAGCTCTAAGATTTACCATGCACATCCTAACATCAGAATCAGCTTCAGATTTACACTAGTCAAATTCCAGTAATATGTAAAAATGATACACCACAGTTCTAGCCTCTCTTCTTCTTTTGTGTGCTATTATTGTCATATATATTACATATACTAACATTATAGACCCAACAATGCATTACTATAATTATTACTTTACTATCTGTAGTTATTTCCTTAGCAGCTTGCTACCACCCACCTTTTTTGTAGTTATTGGCAATATGTATTTTTCAATGTGTTACACACTCTACAAAACATTATAAACATATGATTTTATACAATTCCTTTTTAAATCAGCTAAGAAAGGAAAAGAGAAAAATATGTCCTTGTCCTGTCTTTTATAGTTATATAATTGCTATTGCATACCTTTCCTTTTCCCTCACTCTGACTGCCCTCCCTTGGCCTCTTTACAGGCAGCTTCAGACCTCCTTGTGACATTTAGGACACAAAATATCCAGGCGCCTCCCCCAGCAGCTGTGGAAGCTACCCTGGAGGGTCAGCCTCACCAGAGCAGGAGAAACAGAGAAGCAAGCTATGCTGAACTCTCTGCTTCTGGGGCCTGTCTCCAGAGAGTCAGAGAAAAACCATCACCATAGTTGAGCTTCTACTGTGTATCAGGACCAGACAGAATGTGTTACTTACAAGATCATTAGCCTCACAACAGCCTGGCCAAAAAAGTGTCATCATTCCCACTTTGCAGATGAGAAAAGTTAAATGACTTGCTTACAGTCAACGACTGAGACAAGATTTTAAACACTTGTCAGATTGCAGTGCTAGAGTCAAATAAGCTTCCGAGGATGCTGGGGGAAATGCATATTCTTCAGGTGCAATTCTTGAATCTTTATTCAAAGGGTGTCTCCAGGAGGTACCTTGATAAATCCACCTGGTTTTACATTGTGGTGGCTCAGATGATAAAGCGTCTGTCTACAATGAGGGAGACCCGGGTTCGATCCCTGGGTCAGGAAGATCTCCTGGAGAAGGAAATGGCAACCCACTCCGGTACTATTGCCTAGAAAATCCCATGGACGGAGGAGCCTGATAGACTACAGTCCATGGGGTCGCAAAGAGTCAGACACGACTGAGCGACTTCACTTTCACCTTCACTTTCTGATAGAATACAAAGATGGGAGGGGAGGTGTGTGTTGCTGTTTTTAAATTATTTCCCTTTACCTTCCTATTCAATAATGAAACTCTTTTCTAAGAGAGAAAAAATTGAAACACATCCATGCTCTATCAAGCTGGACAGCATCACCTCAGAATACAAATTGTTCTGTTACTTTTCAGTAATTTTTAAAGATCTCTTTCTTATTATAAAATTAATACAAGCATCAAAATGGAAGCAATAAATACTACTTTAGAGGAAATTTGAATATGCAGAAAAGTATGAAAAGGAAAAACATAAATCACACAAAATTCCTTTATTAAAAAAAAAACAACCACTATTACTATTTTGGTGCATTTTCTTGCTTCTCTCGAGTTTTCTGTATATCAGATGTACACATGAGCATGATTACAGGGCCCTTCAAGCACTGGGGGAATAAGCCAGTGACAGAAGAGGAAGAAAAGAGGGAGCAGGGCAAGACATGGTTCCTACCCTGGAAGAAATTGATGGCCAAGCTAATGGCCCCAAAGGAATGGACTTAGATCAGGAGAGACGCAGTCAGCAAAGTCACCATTCAAAAGCAAAGGGGAAAAACAAACTCAGAAGAAAAGATAAAACGTCCTAGTCCATCATCAGCTCCAGTGTGGGGGCTCTCAGGCACGCGGGTGCAGGTTCTAAGGCAGACTGCTCTGAGCTGGGCTCAGGTTTTTGGGCATCAGCTATGCCAGGAGGGGATCAGGGTGGTGACTGGCAGGAAGGACTGCGGAGGAGTGGACCAGTCTGAGCAGCCCTGTGGACACCGTGTCATCTTATTCTTGCAGACTCCAGAGGCGAGCACTGAGCTGTTAGGACTACCCAGCTCACCAGCTGGTCTGCCAGAGCCAGCACTCTGAGAACCCCCACTGTGAGCCCTGGAGCTCGTGCCTTTTCTGATTCTGGGCTCAGACCCTTTGGTGCTTAGCCGCTGACTGCCTGGTGCATGAAACCTCTGAGGCACTGAGCCCAGGACAAGACATCAGCTGGACCCAGACTTGGCCAGGGAAGGACAGAGTCCACTCCCCAGGGACATGCGGATCCCAGTTTTACTCAGGGCACCCTTTTTCAGAACCACACAAGGAAGGCTAAGTATTCACATGATGGCAGGCAAGGACGTGCTAAATTGCTTCAGTCATGTCCAAGTCTTTGTGACCCTGTGGACTGTAGCCTGCCTGGTTCCTCTGTCCTTGGGATTCTCCAGGCAAGAATACTGGAGTGGATCTTCCCAACCCAGGGATTGAACCTGTGTCTCTTCTGTCTCCTGCATTGGCAGGCAGGTTCTTTACCTGTAAAACCAACTGGGAAGCCCTAGGCATGGACACAGCACACAAAATTGTCGCTTGCTTTTTCTGCCTGACAAGACAAATATGAGAAAAACGCAGCCCAGGCCTTGGTTTAGGGGTGGGTCCTAAACATCAGACTGATCATATCTGACCATAACATCAAACATCATATACCCACTGTCTCAAAGCTGACATGCATTCTCCCTGCTCCTGGGGACAGGACTGGAGATAATGGGGAATGAGTAGGGAAGGTAGGTATATGTACACATGTGTGTGTGTGTGTGTGTGTCCACTGACATTATAAACTGTACTTCAGATGGGAAGAAGTGGGGGTGGGGCAAAGCTGAGTCCCACTGGTTGGTGGTGTTGATATTTTCTAGAAGTTCAGCCCTTGTTTCTTCATCTGCAACCCCCATGGGCTTTAATGAACACACAGATGTGAATGAAAGCAATTTTCATGGAAGTTTGCTAATTATTCTCCTTGATGGCAGGGGCCATGTTTTTATGCCTTTTTAAGTCTCCAGAATTTAGAAGACTGCCTGACATGTGGAAGTCTTTATATAACTTTATTTTTTAGATGATTATGGTTGCTTCTCTGCCTTTTGGCTAAGATTAGTGTAGGATCTGTTCCTATCAGCTCAAAATGGTGATGATGATGATGTCATTTTAATACAGTTATGTCCAAACATTTTACCAAAGTTTATTATGTAAATATTCATGTTCAAACTTTTATAACAGTGTGTCATGTATTTTAAAGAAATATTATGTGGAGCCCAATATTTGAGAGAATCTACAGAAGCAAAAGTAGCCCTCATTCAAGAGAAGGGTACAAACTCCACTCTATACGTCTTGTCTGATGGCAGTCCCCACAGCAGCTTCATGGAAGCTTCAGGCACGATTTGAAAAATAATTTCAGAAACAGTTTGCAAATCACTCTCTTGAGTAGAGGATGTCCTTTCAATTTCAGAACTGGGGCTCTGGGACACAGCACAGTGAGAAGAGGTTTCAGCTTCTCCCAGGATCCCGCTGGATGGCCTTTCTCTAATTCCAGCCTCCCCAAGAGAAGAGGGGCCATTGCAGCAAATGTCGTGGGGACAGTAGCTGACATTCACCAGCCTGAGCTAAACCCTAAGCTCACAGCATTCAGGGTACCCTAACGGTCCAATATCATCCATATGTCCATTTTGCAGATTAAAAAAATAAATAAAAGCTTAGGGAGGTTAACCAGCTTACCTCAGATCAATAGCTACTAAGCAAAGGATTCAGAATTGCACCCAAACCAAAGTCCACACTTGTGGCCACCAGTAATGGAACACACTGGGGACACCTAGACAGCAGGAAGGAACTAGCACACCAAGGCTGGGGTGCTCGATGACAATGAACCCCCTGCTTCCGCCCCTCCCCTGACAAGGCCCTTGTTGAGTGGAGGCAAGTGATTTCAGAACTACTCCCTTCTCCCTTGACAGGAAGCAGGACCGCTAGGCAGTCCGTACAGGGGAGAGGATGGGGTTGCCTAGGCTTTAATACAGAGAAGTAGTGGGGGGTACACTGAGGTTCCCATCTGTGGCCCAGTCCAGGTCACCAGGCCAGAAGACCCCAGTGAGGAGGCTGGGCCAGGCACTTCAGCCCCAAGAGAGGAGCCCCCACCACATCCCTGAGAGCGGGGAATCAACCTGGTGGTTTGGGGGTTGGGGGACAGGGGCTTGCAGCTCCTGTCTAGAGAGGCAGCCAAGTCTGCACCGCGTGATGACTGATGTTCCCACGGATGTTCTAGGGCTGCCGGGCTTTGCCAGCACAGCCTCCTTCCCTCCCCCAAGTGGCTGGGTTGCCAACAGACGCTGGAGTGGAGGGAAAAATGAAGGCCAGAAGCAGGTGGGAACAGGACCCCGTGCTGACCAGGACTCTGGGTACTGTAGGGAGGCTCAGTGGGAGGCCTGAGGAAAGGCGCTCTGAGGACTCAATACACACACAGATGGACTCCAGAGGAGGTCTCTGCAGTTCCAACCCTTGGCCCTACCAGGCCCAGTCGGGGAGCCACCAGACATCCTGTGTGCCAGGGGCCTGCAGCCTCCAGCTGAGGAGCCCCTGGGCTGAGTCCAGGAGAAGAGTTGAGTGGGACCCTTTAGATTCCCAGGCCACCTGGGATGGGGTGGATGCAGCCCCAAAGAGAGAGGATCAGAGAGAGTCAACCAGTCCAGAACCCTGGTGAGGCCCCCAGAGTGAGGCCATTAGGAGCATTCCCTGCCTGGGTCAGTGTAGCAGCCCCTTGCCCAGACCTCCCAAAGGAATCAGGCCTCATCCTTCAGCGATGCCTCCTGATCTCAGAAAAAAGCCTGCACAGAAGGCTGCTAGCATCCTCACGACCCCACCCTTGCTTTTTGGACTTAGTAATCCAGCACACTCTGATAGGGTGTGGCTGCAGCCAACCCAAAACAGCCCTGCAAATGTGTTTGCTCTTCCACCATGCAACTGGTCCCCTCTCTTCCCCAGTGGAGAGGACATCTTGGCCACAGGAGTGTGCTATGAGAGACCATTCGGAGCTCAGCTTGGGCTCGGCCCCTTGAGGAACATGGACCCACTGCAGAACCAGAGGAGGGAGGTACGGGGCTGGGCCAGGGAACTACCAAGACTTGTGCCATGTACATCACCCTTTCTGCCGGGCCCCTGCCCCATCACAGTGCCCGCTCCAGCTGATGAGGCCTAGTAGCTTCGTGAGATGAGGTATGATGGTCCCTGCCCCACAGCTGTTGAAAGGACATGGAATTAAGTCATCCACATGCCTACTCTGTACCCAAATCCACACCAGATACCTGTAAATGCATAGTCAACCACTGCCCAGAGCCAGACCAGCTTCTCCTTAGACTAGTCTAGAGCCCTGCAGACCCCAGGTTGGACTCTCTGAGGCCTGTCTACCTTGGGGCAAACACTTCAGGGGGTTGATTCCTCCTGTTGGATGGGGCCAGGGTGATGGTGAGGACACACCCCTGCTCCCCTTGGGCATCCCTGCAATGTCAAGACAACTGCTGCGGGAGCCCTGTCATCAGCAATGAAGCCAAACATTCCACGTAGACACATAGAACAATCTGCACAATCTGATTTGGGTTCCTCTAACATAAATGTCATGGCATCTGGTCCCATCACTTCATGGTAAACAGGTGGGGAAACAGTGTTAGACTTTATTTTTTTGAGCTCCAAAATCACTGCAGAAGGTGATTGCAGCCATGAAATTAAAAGACGCTTACTTCTTGGAAGGAAAGTTATGACCAACCTAGACAGCATATTAAAAAGCAGAGAAATTATTTTGCCAACAAAGGTCCATCTAGTCAAGGCTATGGTTTTTCCAGTGGTCATGTATGGATGTGACAGCTGGACTGTGAAGAAAGCTGAGCGCCAAAAAATTGATGCTTTTGAACTGTGGTGTTAGAGAAGACTCTTGAGAGTCCTTGGACTGCAAGGAGATCCAACCAGTCCATCCTAAAGGAGATCAGTCCTGAATATTCATTGGAAGGACTAATGCTAAAGCTGAAACTCCAATACTTTGGCCACCTCATGTGAAGAGTTGACTCATTGGAAAAAGACCCTGATGCTGAGGGATTGGGGACAGGAGAAGAAGGGGATGACAGAGGATGAGATGGCTGGATGGCATCACCGATTCGATGGGCATGAGTTTGAGTAAACTCTGGGAGTTGGTGATGGACAGGGATGCCTGGCGTGCTGCAATTCATGGGGTCGCAAAGAGTCAGACATGACTGAGCGAATGAACTGAACATAAATGTCAATAGAAATCACCAACTCTATTTTCAGGAAACCCAATAATCTGTCATGTGTACTGTGTGTGATCAAGAAAGATGTGGCTTTCCGCCTTCTGACACCACATCACTAATCTTCCCTAACGGCCAGGAGGCAGGGGAGTGTGTCTGTGGACAATGTGACCACCCATATACTGGTCTTCTCAACCACATCCCTCCACAGATAAACATAACCCCCAGAATGAGGAACTTGGCCACCCAGAGCCAGCCCCGTGAATCAGGAACAATCTGACATCTCAAGGTCAGCTCAACGGAAAAACCATCATGAGTCTTTCAAGGCAACAGATCTCCCCATGATGCCTCGGGTGCTTTCCAGCCACAGGGCTGCCAGAACGGTCCTCGGGCCTGGTGGGACTGCAGGAGGTAAAAAGGCAGAAGGGAGTAAGCAGAGCAAGAGGCAGCCAAGCCAAGATCAAGGGGGCTTCGTCACCTCTCATGGGCATCACTTTGCAGTGATGCACAGGAGCTCAGAGCCGGAAGGAAACTCAGAGATACTTTGCTTCAATAATGTGTTTTGTTTTCTCCAAGAGAACCAAGACCAGAAAGACTAGGACCTTACTGGTTCACTAGGTGACAACCCTGGGAGGGGAATTCAGATCCCTTGCCAGCACCTCCTCAAATGGACAAAGGCAGAACTCCAGTCCTCCAACCAGAGGCAGGTGCAAATATTCAGTAAGCATCAGAGATGGCCCAGGCCCCATGGAGGTGCCCCCCACCAGATCACAGGTGACAAACAGATAATCACACAAACTGTTATTTAATATGAATTTCAGTTTTTTAAAAAAGCACATGGGGCTAAAAGACCTACGAACCAGGGGATCTAACCTATCTAACCTAGTCTTGGCCTGGCAGGCAGGGAGGACTTGCCTCAGGAGATGCTGTCAAACCTGAGACTAGAAGGTTAACCAAACAAAAGATGGGCAGAGACCCAGGAAAAGGGTGTCTCCCTCTCCCCTCCCCCTTTCTCCTGGCCTCTCTCCCTCCTCCTCCAGGAAAGCTGTTTGCTCCAGACCAGCTAGCCATACTGCCGGCTTTCACACAGGGCATAGTCATCCCACAGCAAGGTCACCTACAGTCACATCTCTCAAATTCCTCCCCCTCAGCAATTCAGGTCCTGCCCTTCCCCCCAGATCCCAGCTTCCTCCAAACCCATCACCCCACATGGGCTTCCTCCCATCAACACCAGTCACAGCATTGCACAGGCCATAGACTTTCAACAATGAATGGAGGGATGGATGGGGTAACGGGCCCATAAGATGTGGCGGGAAACGGGGCAAGGGAAACTCCGAGATGTCCATCCTAGCCCAGCAAGCAGCCCACAGCAGTGGGTATGCTTGTGAGCCCTGAACAAGGTCCCAGACTCCTCTCTAAGCAAGAACAGAGACCTTTTAGAGCCTATTCCCTCAAGATGCTTCTCTGCGCAGTGGTCAAGCATGGCATTATTGAAACTCCCTTACATCCTGGTCTCATAGAGAAGAGTCCACTCAGATGGGAAACAGCTCTCTTGTCCAGACCTTGTTCCTCCATCTGCTGTCCCAACAGACTCCCAGAAGTAAGGGCTGCAGGGTGATAGATAGACAAATATCCTGGATACCAAGACACCCTACCACTCTGTGACACCACCCCTGACCTGCCAGCCCACCTGGGTGGAGGGGAGAGGGAGCAGTCCATGCCAGCTGATGTGTGTGCGCTCAGCGGTGTCTGACTCTTTGCAACCCCATGGACTACGGCCTGCCAGGCTCCCCTGTCCATGGGGTTTCCCAGGAAAGAATACTGGAGTGGGTTGCCATTTCTTCCTCCAGGGCATCTTCCCAACCCAGGGATCAAACCCATGTCTCCTGCATTTCCTGCATTTGCAAGCAGATTCCTTACCACTAAGCCACCTGGGAAGCCTTTATACTGACTGATAGATCACCATGAGCCAATCACTTGAGCCTGCTTATCTAAATATGTGAGGAGGCGCTGATGACCTGGAATTTTAAAGTCAAAGCAGTTTTTCTGCATCTAGGACTAGAGACAAGTCACCTTGCCGTCCAGTTTAGCTTTCTGGGGAAACCACAGTAGTGGTGCCTCTCTGGTTATGATACCAGTGAAGCACCCTTGCCCCAGGAAAATTCATAAGAGGATCTTTAGTTTTCTCTGCTATGCAATCTCCAGTGAAGGGCCCCGGGGCCCTCTTGGAGAGAAAGGAATACCATCACAAGCCTGTAGCCAAGACGTGTGCCAGTGTGGCCTGAGCCATGGCCGTCACCGCTGCAGTGGACCGGCCTCCACTGAGCAGTGCGGGGCTTGGGCACAACAGCGGCACCATGTGGCAGCCACAGAAACCACAGTGCCTCTGGCCTTGCTTTCCCAGCTCTCTCCCTGGGTGTCTGAAGGCAGGACCAGCTCCAGATGCTGGGACAGATCAAAGACTTCCTGCCCTTCTACTTGTTGTTCACTGCCATGTAGCCATCTCTCCCCACCTCTCCCAAGCTGGTATGGGGCCATTCCAGTTTGGCATGCCCTGCCTTGATTGATGCTCATAACCACCTGAGAGGCACATATCCATATTGTCTGATTTCTGCAGATACTGTTGTTCAGGGATTAACAATTTTCCCAAAATCACACACCCCAAATAAATGGCAATGCAGGGATTCACACCAGGTCTGACTCCAGGATCCACACTCCTTCTGCACTGTACAGAGCCTTTCTCAGCCCACAGCAGAAGCCAGAAACTACAAAGCATCTTAGGGCCACACTAGGTTTAACCCAACTAATGCTTCCCTGGAAACCTGTCCCTATCCACACCTTCCCCAGTCAGTGTAATGTCTTCGGCATTTGGTTCACATGTGGCCCAAACCCCTTAGATCACAGACCATGTGTGCCATATGGCATGGGTTTTGTTTCGGGTTGGGTTGTTTGTTGGTTTTTTGTTTTTTTTTTTTTCTTCTTTTCATTTTGCTTAGCTGGTGCAAGAAATATGTCTAAGCAATCAGCATAACTTGAAAATCAATTTGTATGCTGTCAGCCCAAGTATTGTTAAGAATCTCCACTAATACAGCAGTAATGAACATCTGGAAACACAACAGCTGTTGGGGGAACAAGTTATAAAAACACTAAGATGACAGCTTGTTTTTCATAAGCTAGATTGGCTCTTGTACAAACGGGAGAGGCAAACAGACAAAATGGAAACCAGAGGAGGAGGAGGGGGAGGGAAGAGGGAGGAGCAGCTATGCCCCAAGAGTGGCTTCACTGGGTGAAGGTCTTCACTCCCCACCTTCTCTGAGCCGGGCCTCCCTGGGGTGGGTACCTGTGGGCTCAGGTATCCCTCTGGCCAATCAGAGAGGCCAGCAGTCCAGCATATGGACCTCTGTGTGGATGAGCATCCAGAGGCGGGCAAGCTGGTTGAGAAGGCAAGAGGGCCACCCAAAGCAGGAGACGTCTAAGCCTGGATTTGAAGTCTAGGGAGCCGAGGAAGGAGGACTCTCCAGGCAAGAGGTGCTGAGGTGTGACCAGAGCATCGGCCCTGGAGTCTAAGGGACAGAGGCTCCTCCATGGGGGCCCTGGCAGGGGTGAACCTTGGATCCTGGAAGTGGGTGTGACATGGGTAATTTTAGAGCCGTGTTTACAATGCGACAGATGTGTGAGGCTCAGGCAGGGGCCCAGCCTCACGCCTCTTCCCAACCAGCACTGCTGAGCCCCAGAGGGATTCAGTACCAGGGGTCCCCCACCTCTGGGCTATGGACCGGTACCTCCTATCAGATCAGCAGTGACATTAGATTAGAAATAAAGTAAGTGCACAATAAATGTAATGCTCCTGAATCATCCCAAAACTATTCCCCTTGGTTCTTAGAAAAATTGTCTTCCACGAAACCAGTCCCTAATGCCAAAAAGGTGGGGGGCCACTGCAGTACACAACAGGGCAGACAAGGTCTCTGCCCTCCTGAGACCCACAGAAAGAGAACAAGGCCATCAGGCTAATGTGATACCCTCCCTGGGGAGGACACTGCTCCAAATGGAGTGGTCTTGTGCAGCTTCTCAGAGAAGAATGAGGTAAGCAGAGTCTGGGGAAGCGTGACCCACAGCTTTACAGGTACCAGGGGCTCCAGGCAGAGGAACCAGAAAGGAGAAGGTCGAGTGTGCTCAAGAAGAGGGCCCTGAGGCCCAGGAGGGTGAGCAGGAGACTGGTAGGAGAGAACAGGCTGTAGGGAAGAGCCTACTCTGGCCCACTGGCCACAGCTCAGGCTCTGAGGTTAGGAGAACTGACTGCCATAACCACTCACAGCAGGAAAACTAGCTGCTTCTTTGTATGAGTTTTGTATAATTAGTCTGAAACAAATTCTCAGAATTTGCATGATTAATAGTAGGAACATTTTCTCACCCCCATACTTGGCCAACCATACTATTTTAATCTACCAACAACAACAAAAAAAAAAAAACCAGTCTTAAAAAGTCAATTCCCTTCCATTCACTCTTGTTATTCCTCATATGGGAAAATTAACTCCAAAACTCAATAAAAGAATATTTCTAGGTAAGATTTTAGCTAACTACATGGTGCTTGTTTCTGTGTTCATTTTAGTCTGCTGAAAATGGGTTTTCCGTCCTTCAAAGTAGCATCACTTTTTTGCAATGTGGAGCCATGGAGTGTGGGATCTGAGCTGACACTTAAAGGACGCTTTGGAATTGGTTTCCAGGCTGATGATGGATTCATCTGCAAGGGGACCCAGGGAAGATGGTGTAACAGACACCCACCTCTGCTTCCTGAGATGTGAAGTAAGAGTCACCTGCTTAGCCCCTGAACTACATTATCCTGGGGAAAGGCCCACCTCTACTGAGACCCAGTGTCAATGTCAGTGGCAAGCGCAAGGGCAACACTGTTTGGGGTCCAACCTGCCCCTCATCCCAAAAGCTGCCCTAGCCCAGTAGTGGAAATTTGAGAAGCAACAGCTGAGCTTTGGGACAGTGAGTCCAGAAGAGCTATCCTTGGGCAGGAAGCATCAACAAAGGGGGCTCCCCAGCAGGGGTGTTGCCGTACAATGAACCAGCAGAGGGTTAGGGCAGGGCCCCCCATAACAGTGGTTCCAGAGGGCTGAGACGTGAGATCTCTCCCGACTCTTCACACTTGGCAGCTAGACACAGTGCTAACTGTACACTGTTGTGATTGCTGAGGCTTTACAGTAGGATTTAAAGTCCCAAAGTGTGAGCACCAAGGGGCTTTGGGTGAGCAATTCATCTCTTTACTCATCCTAAATCTGTTGAGATTTTCCATTTCATCTTGAGTCAGTTTTGGGAATTTGTGTGTTTCTAGGAATGAGTCCATTTCATCTAGATTGTGTGCTTTGTTTTGTTTGGTAATTATTCATGGTTTTCTCTCATAATCCTTTTAATTCCTGTAAGCTTGGTGTAATGTCCCCACTTTAATTTCTGATTTTAGCCATTTTCTGATTTAGTCCTTTTAAGTCATTTATGTATCCTCTCCATTTTTCTTAGTCTAACTAAAGAGCTCCCAATATTTTTTTTATCTTTTCAAAGAAATGAGCTTTGGTTTTATTGATTTTCCTTATTGATTTTCTATTCTCTTTCCATCTCTATTCTAATTATTATTATTCCCTTTCTTCCGCTACCTTTGGTCATTTCCTAAGGAATAAAGTTGTGTTGGTAATTTAAGACTCTCCCTTTTTAATGTGCGCTTTCATACTATAAACTCTCTGAGCGCCGCTCTCGCTGCATCCCATAGGTCTTGGCATGTTGTGCTCTTGTTCTCATTCATCTCAAAGTATTTTATAATTTCTCTAGTTATAGCTTTGACACATTGGTCATTTAAAAATACGTTGCTTAATTTCCATGTATTTCCTTATTTGCCAGTTTTCCTTCATTTATTGACTTCTAGCTTCATTTGTTGTGGTTGGAGAAGACACTTTTATGATTTCAATCTTTGAAAATTTATTTGGAATTGTTTTATGGCCTAAATATGATCTATCCTGAATAAAATTCCAAGAGTACTTGAGAAGAATATGTATTTGATTTTTTTCATTGTGTGAAATTTTTATTCACTTAAATCAATAATACAAAGAAAAAACAGACAAAAAGTCAGTAAGAACATAGACTACTTGAATAGCACAATCAGGAAACTCAACAATAGACATATATTGTACACAACATAATGCAAATTCATTTCAAAAACAGAAGTAAACCACTACAATATTGTAAAGTAATTAGCCTCCAACTAATAAAAGTAAATGGAAAAAAAAAAAGAAACTGAAGCCAGAAAAAAAAAAAAAAAAACAGAAGTATATTTTCAAAAACTGACCCAATGCTCAATCATAAAACAAGTCTTTAAAATTTCAAAGGATTAAAAAAAATTTTCAAGGGATTAAAATTTATACTAATGTTTCCTACTCATATTGCAGTGCAAAATTAAAAGTAGAAACATCTCTAGTGAAGTTTTTATTTTGTCTATTGTACTTTTCAGCTTCAGAATTTCTATTTGGTTCTTTTCTATAATTTTCTGTCTCTTTATTGATACTTCCTACTTGTTCATACACCATAACAATTCCTTTAGTTCTTTGCCCATGGTTTTCTTCAGTTCTTTTAGCATCTATAAAACAGTTAACTTAAAGGATTTGTCTAGCATATTCAATGCCTGGGCTTTCATAGGGATGGTCTCTATCGATTCCTTTTACCTGTGGAGAAATGAACATTGTTAATACTATAATGTAATAACTCTGGAGATCAGATTCTCCCTCCTCCCCATGGATTGTTGTGATTTTTTTATTGTTATTGAGGACTGCAGCCATCTATTTGTTTAGTGACTTCTAAACTTTTTTTTTTTGCAAAATCTTTATGCTTTGTTTCATGTGGTCACTGAAGTTTCTGCTCTATTATCTCTGTGGCTAGACAGTGACTTGACAGCAATTTCTTTGAAAGCTGGGATCCAATAAAAAGGAAAAGATGCTCTGTCTCTTTAAATTCTTTCAATACAAAATACACCCTGCTCAGGAAGCTGCTTCGGCCAGAGGGGTTGAAAAAAATGGTCAGCATCTATGTTGGCCCCTGGTTCACCAATCAAAGCAAGATAAAACACACAGTTCTATTTGTGGAGGGCAAGTTTTATTGCCCACTCTGACACCAGCAAACACACCAGGAATACAGGCCATCTTCCCCATAACTGCTCGCCTCATGGCTGGACAATGGAGGCTGGAGTCTGCTACACAAACACCAAGTTACCAAACCCTCTCTTCATCAAACACTCTGCTGGATGCTTCGAGGATTTGACTAGGTTCCAGAGTTCTAAAATAGTTCATTCTGACAGTTTATGCCAGCTCAGTAACTGTTTTGGTGGAGGGACCAATTCCTAGAACTTTCCACTGTGCCATTTCTAAGACATATAATAGTTGTTTACCATTTTATGGATCACTTTTCTACTTCTTCCATAGTTATTTCTATACTCAGGCTTTCTCTGTCTTTTAAAGTTAAGTTTTGGTCATTTATACTTGTTTGGGAAATCATCTATCTATTGAGTTGTATTTAGCACTTTTTTGACCCCATTTCAACCCCCTGCACCTCTGAGGTGCTTTTCTCCTTTCCGGCTCCTTCCTCCTTTAGGTTCCTGCTTCCTCTCCATCAGGAAAATGCAATACTCTGTTTGTGGGGGCATGAGGTTAAATGTACAATGAAAGACTTTGTTTCTAATTATAGTTCAATTTCTAAAGTTTTGCAGATCTTTTTAATTAATTAGACCAAATTCAAATTTATCCCTGAACTGATCACATTCCACCAGTTTACATTCCAGAAGAGTTTCCTGAGTGTTTGAGGAATGGAGTTCCTGGGTTCGCCGCAGGGAGCCATCCTGGCTGCAATGCCATCCATCATGTGTATCCTGGTGAAATACACCAGGGCCAGCAGGACTAGCCAGCCATTTATCTCTTTTGTTGGGGGTTTTCCAAAGTACCCATTCTAGTATTTATTTATGACTTGGGGTTTCTGTTTCATTAATTTCTGTTCCTAACTCCTAATTCCTTTGTCCTGACTTCCTCAATTTACTTTATTCGTCTCTTTTTAACTTGAAAGTGTGCTTTATTCATTTCTCCCTTCTGCCTAACTTTGAAAGCATGTAAGGTCATGAATTTGCTTCATTATATCTTTGACAGATCTCCTAAGTTTTCATATTGCCGTTTTCTTATAATTCAACAGTTGTGGTTTGAAATCTGCTTTGATTTAGAAGTTATTTAGGAAAAGGTTGCAGCGTTTTTATGTTTGTTTAATTTTCACATGGATAAAGATTTTGCTTCTACTTTTGTTATTAGTCTCCATTTTCACTGCACTGGGTCAAAGCGCTGACATGTACAATTTCTATTTTAAGGAATTTACTGGAAATTTTTTTCTTGACTGTTGCGTAATGAATGAAACACTTTCGCAAGTGTCCCACGGGTACTGGAAAAGAGCATGGCTTCTCAGTTGAAGGGCACAGAGTTTGGTATGTCAGTTTGGGGTCATCCCCTGATTGTGCCACTAAGAGTCTCCAAGTCCTTATTGTTGCATACAACACCCAGAGCTATGATACAGTTTTTCACAGTTACAGTGTTTTTCTCACATTTTGCTTGTGTTCCTGGGTGCAGTTGAAGGTGCCTAATGTTATTCTGGAATGCTATTGCTTACAAAGAAATACAACTGGGAAAGGTCACTGCTCAAGGGGGAAGCAGCACATGCATGGTCAGAGGCAAGAGCCCCTGTGTGCCCTGCGGAGGCCAGCATGCCCGCCCAAAGGAAGGTGACACCCTAGACTGGAACCTGCTGCTCATGCGACACCCTTAGGCTGCTCCACGTTCCAATTCTGGGGCACGCCCAGCATGTTGGGAGATTTCCCAAATTCCACTGTTTGGGGCAGCCAGTCTATGGAAAGAACTTGGGGAGCTAGGCAGAAAATGACACCAAGTTAAGGAAATTGAATTGTACTACCAGCCCCAGCTTAAAACCATACTCAGCCTCCACCCAATTCTTTCCAGTCAATAGCTTTAGCCTTTGTGTCCCCTTAGAAGCTGAGCAAAGATGGTCAAACAGGAAATTTTTAATATGACTTTCATGGATCTTCTTATGCTGACATTACACAAGGCCCAGTAAGTTACCCAAGCTTCAGGCAATATCCACTGACTCATTCAGTGTTAGATGGACAAGAGGCATGTTTTTACTCCCTGTCCCACACCTTTCCCCTTCTTTCTTCCAGTTTTTCTTGTTTTTTGGACTTTTTGTTATTGCTGTTTGGGTTTTTATTTTTTGGTTTGGTTTTTTGGCCACACTACATGGCTTGTATGACCTCAGTTCCCCAATTAAGAATTGAACCTGGGCTGTGGCAGTGAAAGCCCAGAGTCCTAACCATTAGGCTAGCAGGAAACTCCCAAGGCTTTTGAAATTTTAAAGTCAGTTTCTCTTTGTTTTTATTATCACTAAAATCTTTTAATGACTTACATTGAAGTAGTAATACATACTTCACAAGTAAAACAGGAAAATACAAATTAGGAGCATAATAGAATACCATATAAACCCACCATATTGACAGTACCAAGCATCAGCAAGCACCATGGACCCACCTGAATTCTCAGACACACCAGACACTGCTAGGAAGAGTGCAAGATGATACAGATACTTTGAAAAACAGTTTGATTTTATCAGTAAAACTGAAAATATGCTTGCTTATGACCTGGAACTCCCACTTCTGGGTGTATAGACCATAGATATGTGAGCATATGTGCACATATAAAGGATGATCACAGTGGAAATATCCATACGAGCCAAATATCAGGCACAAGCCATATGATTATTGAAGTGAAATGGATAAATAAATTGTGATTTACTCATACAATGGAATTCCATACAGCAAAATAAATAAACTATAGTACATACAACTTTCACAAATATTATGCCAAGTGAAGTAGAAAAACACAAAAGAATACAGGAAGAACTGTGCACAATTCCAATCCATAGCCCAGTCTTCTATCCCCAACTACCCACCCATCTTTCCATGTGCAGCTTAAACTCAGCACACACAATCTGAATTTCTGATCTTTCCCCTCAAAACCTGCTCCTCCCATCAGCTTGTCTAATGACAATTCCACCTTCCAGTGCTCAGGCCAAATACCCTGCAGTCATCCTTGCCTCCTCTTTTCCTTTCATGGCCAGCAACCCTCTGCTGAATGCTGGTCCATGCCACCATCATCTCCCACCACACCAATTAACAGCAACTTCAGATCTCCCTGCTTCTTCCAACAGCGACAAGATCATGACCCAGTGTGTTTTGGTCTTCTTGGATCTCTATTCTGCTCCTCACTCACTCTACACCAGCCACTCTGGCTTCTATCCTAGGCCTTGAACATGCCAAGCATGCTCCTGCCTCAGGGCCTTTGCACCTCAGTCCCCTCCATCTGAAACACTCTCCTCCTTGTACACACATGGCCCTCTCCAGCCGCAGGCTTTAGGTCTGCGTTCAGATGTCAGCCTCAGTGTTGAGGTCTCTTTGGAACACCCCATGTAAAGCTGCCCCTCTTCCTCATTTGGCATTCCCCTGCCAGGGCCCCACTTCAGTTTGCTCATACTGCTCACCACTTTCTGACACTGTCTGTAACACTGTCTTCCCCAGTCCACCACCGTTTCTAAAACATCAACTCCATGAGGACAGAGATGTTTTTCTGTGTTGTGCATTACAGTGTCCCAATGTTCAAAACACTGCCTGGGACATAGTATGTGCTTACTTTAGCACAGCATCCTTAGAAATCAGAGCCTAGGTCAAACGTTTGTGCCAACACTTCCAGGGAGCAAGAGTGAGGGAAAGACGAGTGAACCAGGAAGGAGGGGAAGCAAATCCCGGCAGCACTCAGCCAAGTGGGACACAGCCTGAGGGCGGAGTGGCTGCTGGAGGGGGTGGCCAGGGTGTCACCTCCTTGCTCCTCCCGCTGGCCAATGTCCACTCCCCAGGGCACTAACTTACCTTCACCGTCTGCCTCTCCAAGCAGCCCCGGTGGGTCCACTGGGTCAGACCTGGGCAGGGAACTGCAGAGATGGGATTTGAGCCTGACCAAATCCCATCTCTAGGTCCCCAGAAGCCCACATGCTGTGGCCACAGAAAGTACAAGAGCCATCAGAGGACCACGAAGCTGGGAGGGGAGGCGAGTAGCTACGGCCAGGCAGATCCAGGCCCAAGTGGACTGTGGGGGACAGAGAAGCTGGGGTTGGTGGGGGGATGGTTGCATGCAGTTGCTGGTAAATGAATCCACTCTTCCCAGATGACATGAAATGCCACTTTAACACAGAATAAATTGTTGGAGTTGCTCATTTTAAATCATTACTTTACATTATTTACTTTATCTTCCATTATTTTTAGAAACACTTTATCCTGTTTTGCGTTATTTGTCTATGGCTTCATGGTTTGATAAAGTCAGGCCTGACCGCTTCCTGCAGTCAGATGTTCATGCCAGAACATCCCGCTTCGTTTGTATGTTTCTCCTTGAACAGCAGGGATTCTTTTCCAGGGGAGGAGTGTTGCATTAGTTTCTGCTATACAACAAAATAAGTCAGCTGTACACATACACATATCCCACTTTTTTGGATTTCCTTCCCATTTAGCTCACCACAGAGCCCCGAGCAGAGCTCCCCATGCAGCACAGTAGGTTCTCTGCAGTTCTCTCTTTTACACATAATAATGTATATATGCTGATCTCAATCTCCCAGTTCATCCCACACCCCCTTCCCCAACTTGGTGTCCATATGTTTGTTCTCTGCACCTGTGTCTCCATTTCTGCCTTGCAAACAGATTCACCTGTGCTATTTTTCTAGATTCCACATATATGCTTTAATATATGATATTCATTTTTCTGTTTCTCTTTCTGTTATCCATTCTGTGTAACAGTCTCCAGGTCCATCCACATCTCTACAAATCAGCAGAGATTCTGATATTGAGCCCAAACCAAGTGAGCCGTTCTCCTTGGACCCCCCTCTCTTCCCATGGATGTCTTCACAGCCTCCCTGTCAGATCTCAGTGGCCCCAGCACCTGGAGGAGGGAGCAGGGCCAGGCCACAAAAAGTTCTGGAGGGTGGAGTTCATCTTTCCCTTTTGCCAGCGGCCACCCCAGGGCTCCCTGCAGGTGCCCCAGGCGTGTGGGTATGCACAGGGTCACACTTAGACACTCAGAGTCACAGCCAACATAAATGATGCCAAGAGTATCCAGCACAGTCAAAGGCAGTGAAAGTGCTAAAGGCTAGAGACGAGATGACTACCTTTGTTCACAACATAATTCATGTAAGTGTAGGGTTATACAATTAATAGTTGTGATAATTATTGTCATTAACAAATGCTGGTAAACCTCCAGAAACTCTGGTATCTGCTCTGGGTTGGCGGGCCTGCTCCCATGGCCCTTAGAGCCCTTCAGAAGCATAGCCTGTATACCGATGAAGCAGGGAGCACTTGTGATGGCGGAAAGCTGGCAATTTGGGGCTTTTCTAAAACAAAATCGTTCCAGAGAGATCTTCAACCTGGAGGGTGGAAGGAGGCTAGAAAAGAAAGGCCAGGTAGGCTGGAATCCAGGGAGAGCCAGGCAAGGGACCAGAGGTGGAGCTGAGACCAGGCTGGTTATGGACCTGGAAGGGTATTGGATGTGCGGACAAAGGAATGGGCTTCAACTTGATGTCAGTGCTCTGTCAAGCACTTGCTACATTCAACAACCCCAAAAGGTGGGTAGTAATGCCTGGATTTATAGACGCCGGTTGGTTAAATCAACAGGCTTGCACTTCGCGTCTAAGTGTATCAGTGATCCGGGCTGAGAATTGTGGTGAACCCTAGTGGGAGGCTTGCACTTGGGGTTGGGGAGGGGGGATGAAGAGGGCAGGTAGGAGCATGCACATGGGCCCTGGCAGGTGGAGCAGGGAACGTGGGCAGCGAGGAGAAAGTTAGCAGTGGGGTCATGGCCCCCAGGACTTGGGGATTAATGGGGAGGCCTGATCTGAGCATGGCTGCTGGCAGAACATAGACATGGGAGCCAGCAGGTATCAGAGGGTCTGAGGGATGACCCTGAGGTGCTGAAAGAGGGCAGGACTCCAGAGGCACCCTAAAACAAAAAAAAGGGTCAGAGGGACCGGCAGCTGATGCAGAGAACCAGTTAGAAATGGAGAGAGGTGGTCCAGCCCAGAGTGCCAATTCCAAAGCTTCCTGCCACACCAGCGGGTCAGAGTTTTGGGGACAGAAATCAGGTTTCTAGTCGGGGAATACATATTGAGGCTGGACGGAAAGAAGGGTGGGATCAAGAGAGTGCACAGGGTGCAAGGACCAGGTACAGAGATGGGTTTTCGTTTTCATCCAAATTACACATGCACCACAGTTAGAACGGAGCGCTCAAAGGATGCTGACGGTTAGAGCCGACTGAGCTGGGCCGGGGACTGTGTACCAGGGGAGGTCTGCCGGAGCCCCACCCTGGCCAACTGACCAGCCCAGCACAGTCTGATCCTCTGCCCTGAAGTTTGCAGCAGCCCGGGGTCCCACCTGAGCCTTGAGTGCAGAAACCGTTCCCTTCTCACTCCTTTCCTGGCCATCCACCTAACAGGCCAGTGTTTAAGGCACCTTCTCAAATACACACAAGGGCAAAGGCACATTTCTTCTCCCTGGATTCCATGCTGGGAAAGGTAGGGCTCATGGGGATCCTGTGTGTACACCCTGCTGAAAATAAGCACCTTGTGTCTCCCTAGGCCCCACCTGCCAGGGAGCTCAGAGCCACATTCAATCTCTCAGCTTGAAGAAATGACACAGGTCCTAAATCATCTGATAATTTGCCTGCTCACTTTTCTTGGATTTACTCTTCCATCTTCCCTTATTCTTTTATTTTGTTTTAAATACATTCAGCCTTATTCCAAAAAAGAAACAGAAGTTGCTACAAAGTTACATACATAGAACAAGCTAATACTGTGTGTGTGTGTGTGTATGTGTGTGTGTGTGTGTGTGTTTGCTAGTGGCTCAGTTGCAGGCTTCCCTAGTAGCTCAGACGGTAATCTGCCTGCCATACAGGAGACCTGGGTTTCATCCCTGGATCAGGAAGATCCCCTGGAGAAGGGAATGGCTACCCACTCCAGTATTCTTGCCTGGAGAATCCCATGGTCAGAGGAGCCTGATGGGCTGCAGTTCCCCAAAGAGTTGGACACGACTGAGCAACTAACACACACACAAGCTAATATTAAATTAGAATAAAAAGATACCCAGGGCAAAGCAAACACAAGAGTATGGAAGTCAGGTGGCTCACCCCATCACCTCTGCACAACCATTTGCTTACTCAGCACCCCCCCTCCCCCCCGCCAGTTACCTGTAGGGGCCTGGGGCAGCCTAGGAGGCAACAGCAGTGAAGGGCCCAGAGCCTTCCCTTCACAGACGTGGCAGGGGAGTAAGCATGGGTGCCAGGGCTTTGGTCAGAAGAGCACAGTCCAGCCCCAGACAGACAGGGACCTGAGGGGTGACAACACTGGCCGGCCAGCTCAGGGAGGAAACAGAGAGTCCCTAGGGTGGAGTCAGCCCCCTGCGACATGGTCTCCCAAATGAAGAGAACTCATACCCTGGAGCCCAGACCAAAGGCAGGGGGCACGGCCAGGCTGGGGGCAGGGAGGATGCACTTGACCCCAGGGCCAAGGAACAGCCAGCCAGTGCCCACTTGGCACACCTATTTACCTTTTTCCCTGGGTAATGATCTGTCTCTATTTTATAATTACTGTATTGTATGAGTTCTTGTGAATTGTCTTGAACCCTCTGTGGGAAGAAGAAGGGCATTTACTAATTGACAAATTAATTAGCAAGTCCTTCTCCATCCATTTACATCCTGGGCCTGCCCATTCCCAGCACAGCATCTGCCTCGAGCACCCTGCAGCAGGGAGAGACCACATGCTGGCAGGCAAGGTGGTCCCACTTGGAGACGCTGGCAGACCACCCTGTCTCTCCTCACACCTGTGAGCAGCACACAGCAGCCTGGAGCTGGATGCTACCCTCAGGAGCAGGGTATCTAAGCCTGCCCCTCGGGCTCTGCCTACCAGCAGGTCAGCCCTGTTTCTCTCCTCCTTCTTCATGAGTGCCCTATGCTAGCTCCACCACATGCACATCACTTCACCTGGGCCACAGCAGCTCTGCAGTTGGGCCAAGTTGCAGGCCCAGGACAATGCCCCCAGCACCCTGAGCCTCAGCCTCCACAGGGGACCCCAGCGACACCCATGCTTCAGGCCTAGCCCTGGGACCTCGCTCCTCCCTGGCATCACCTGTCCTGGAGCTTCCTGTTGGATCTGGCCAACACGAGGCCTCGGCAGAAACCTGAAAGCAGAAGCAGGCAGGTCAGACCAGGCTGGCGTCCACCCCAGGCTCTCTCCCCGCTGGGCCACAGCAGGCAGGGTGTCCTCCACATGCAGCCATGGCCCAGGAGCAGGGCCTCCTCTCTCCACAGCTGCCCACCCCTGGGCCTCAGGCCTCGGTGGCCATAGCTTCCGTGGTGACTCTCTCTTTATGCTCACTGTTCCCTCCACAGCCACCCAGGTTGAGTGTGCCATTCCCTGCTGGGACCCTTTCTGGTACATCTTTTTCATTCCAAGATGCCTCAGACAAGGCTCTTTTGTTCACAAGGGAGAGAAATATGCGTAAGCCACAATCAACCTGTGTTGGGTGTCCCCAAGACCATCCTCAGGCCGGATAGTTAACTAGACAGACTCTCACTACTCAGAAAAATGCTGTTCTACTCACAGGGATGGTTTGTGCATGGAGAAAGTCACCGCGAGAAACTCAGGAGATGCAAGCACAAGCCTCTGGGGGTCCACACCAACGGAGCTATGTGGGGACATACCTAATTCCCCCCAGCAACGTTGAAACAGGTGCAAAATGTTCCCAGCCAGAGGCTCCCCTGAGCCCTAGTGACCAGAGTTTTTACTAGGGCTGTCACAGAAGCCTACGGGACTGACTCCACTCCCCAGAGAAAATGCAGGCATTTACCGGCAATCACATTGTCTGGATAAACTTATCTGGTCAGACTGGTCCAGCGTGGCCCAAGCCCTCAGGCATGCAGAAACACTCCTGCCAGGCAGAACACTCTAAGATCTCTGGAGTCAGGCCTTTATCTGGAATGGACAGGGCCTGCCATTAAGCAAAATGAGGACAAGCAGTTCCCAGAGCTGGGGGCTGACAGCTGGCCTCCAAGAAAGCAGAGCTAGCAGGGAAGCCCTCAGGATTCCCTCCACCTTCTCTCCTTCCTGCTGTTCCTGCCCTTCTCTGTTCCCTTGTCTTCCCTTCTCTTCTCTTCCTCTCTCCCTCTATGTCCTTCCCAGTATCCTCCTCTCCCATAGGCACATGGGCCAATAGCAGAAGCCCCAGGCCACCTGCCTCCCGCCTTTCAAGGAGTGGGGCCCCCACCCCACCCCGCCAGTGCTGCGTTAGCTCCAGCGCATGCTCATCTCTGTGCCACTCAGCACCCTAAACTCAGCCTCCACAGGGGACATCTCTGCATCAGACATAGGTGCAGGTGCTAGTACAATCACAACAGTCTGAGGCCCGATTCCCAATGACTGGGAGAGGGACCATGGCTGGACTGGCTTGAGTCAGATGCTCACACCTGCTCCCATCAGCCATGGCCAGAGAGGCAGGGGCAGAGAAAAGTGGTGTGGGCTGGGGAAGCTCCCCCAAAAGACATCTACTGCATAGGCAGAGCACTCAGGACCCGCACCGACAGGTGAGATGAGGAGCAGGGGCAAAGAAAGTACACACATGGGACCGAGCCTGCGGAGGCCACTCTCCCCGCTTTAGCCAGAGAGTCCATCAGCATAGCATCCTAGAACGCTCTTTCTGGAGAAAGACCTGAAATGGTCAAAAATGATCTCAGTCTGAGATGATCTGACGTCATTGCCGAGTGCGGGACATTTGGGCCTGATGCTCGGTCTCCTGCATGGAGACTGGTCCCAGAGCAAGGCGAGCAGTCAATTTGACCAAGGGCAAAAGCGGCACCTTAACAAAAGGAACAGGCCTGCAGAGCCTTGTTTTTTGGCCCACGCTATTAAGTCACCTCTGATGGACTGGGCAGCCCAGAATGAGGTTCACAGAAGGACCCCCAGAAGCATTCTCACCTTGAAGGGGGAAGGAGCCTGCTTAACAGCCCAGATCACGGACCTGCGAGTGGAGCTGTGCTGGCCACGTCAGATGAGTCTGGAAGCAAGGCAGCTACTTTGGCCCACATGCAGTCAGAGGCGGGGAGCTCCCTGCAGGGAGAGGAGACGCACAGTGCATCAGTACCATGACCCAGACGCCAGGGCAGGTGTAAGTGTGCGAGAAGGGAGGTGAGAATGGACAGGCTGGGCAAGCTGCCATCGGGCTGCAGGGACCCGTGTGTGTGGCCAGGCCAGGAATCTCATGGTCCTAGTTGGAACTAGGACCAATTCCTTGGGTTGAGACAACCCCAAGACAGCCAAGGGGAAGTCAGTCCCCTCCAAATAAGGTGTGTACGAATGCAGTTGGAAAAATAAAAGTGGTAACATATCTTCTGAGGAGGCAGGCACTGTGATCACTCACCTAACACCCACCATAGAGGCCCCCTATCTTCTTGTTCACTCCTCCTTCTCCACTATGGGAACCCTGCCTCAAGAATCACCCTGGGAGCTCTCACCAGGGGCTGCCAAGACTGGTACTGGATTAAAGGTTATTATTTCCAAGAAATGTACTGTTGAACATACAGAGGTCTCTGAGTGGACTGTCTGGACTTAGAAAATAGAGGAGCAGCCGTGAGAGACCGAGGGTCCTTCGCACTGCCCTGCTCCCACCCAGTCAAAAAGCAGAAGGGATCGTACATCCAGAGCACACTTGGCCATCACTTTCCCACTGGCTCCCGGGGCTTCTGTGGCCCCTGACCCAGTCCCTCCAGTGGGGAGGCCGGGGACCTGGGATCCAGGGCGGCACTTAGCAAGCATTTCTACCATCCCTATCTTTCCCACCTCTCCCCCCAGATCAGGCATTCAACCCCCCTGAGCTGCTGCTGATCCATCAGTAAAATGGATAGAATAATATCAATCTCACCAGGGTGTTATTTAGACTTATTTATTAATGCTGGCAATATACTCAAAGCCCTCAAGATTAAAGCAATAGATCACTGGGAAATATTATTGCATCCTGTTGCCATAGCGATGGTTCCACTCTCTCAGCTCCTCCTCGGAGCCCCATGCAGCATTAGGCTCTGAGGGTCTGGGGAGTAGAACTGCACCAACCAGGACATTAACACTAACAACGGTGATAATTAAATTACACAGAGAGGAAGCCCATGAAATATGTATGGGAGAGAAATGGATTTGATTCATTTAGGCAAATGGGCATGTTTTCCCATTAGAAATGGCTCCCCGGAGCCTGGGGCTGGCTCCCCACAGCACTCATCTCTTTAGACAAGGCCAGGGACTGGGGGCCGGGGCAGGAGCCGAGGTTGGGAGCCGGGTTGGGGCAGAGACCCCAGTAAAGCTTTCTGAAAGCAACAGCACTGCTGTGGCCCTGAGCTGGAGGGCTAGCCCTGAGGCGCAGGGCCCTGGATGGGACCCTCCCCTGCCACTCGCTAGCCGCTCCCCCGACTTTCCCTGCAGCCACCTCTTCTGTAAGATGGAGAAGCACTGGGTGACCCAGGTTTGTTGTAAGGATTCAAGGAGACACAAATAAGGCACAAATTGCCCTCAGGGGTCATCATCCCCTTTGTACCGAGAGGACTCTAGGCTTCAGAACTAGGTTAGGAGAATTCTCTACATGTGGTTGGCTATCCAACTTACTGTCCAGCGGGAGCAAGCAGCAACCACATGAACTGGGCCCCCGACCCAGAAGCATCAAAGGTAGCTCACCCCCACCCACCCCACTGCCCTCCCAGCTGGCCAAGCCCAGGATGGCCCTTCCAGACAGCCACCTCATCCACCCCGAGTGGCCCTGCTCAGACAGGCCCCAGACACTTCTGTCCTATGGACAGGAACCAGCTGTCTCTGCTATGTCAGGCTCCCTTCCTGCCCAGGATGGTAGTGAACCTCAGATGGGAGGGAGCTCTCAGACCCCAGAAACACATCCCGCCCTGTCTGGACCAGAAGCCTGAAAGTCTGCTGCCAGAGCCCCAGGCCCCTGAATGGAATGGCTGGAGCCCCAGCTTGGAGCCAGACACAGGTGGTAGCAGCCACTCCTTCACTAGCTCACCAGGGAAGGTGGCTGGATGTGCCTGGGGCCAGAGCTCTCCTGTCTTGGCTGTAACATTCTTTCAAGGTCCTTTCAGGGCCTCTCACCCCCTCCAGAGCCTATCGCTTGGGATGGGTGTGCCACAAGAGCCCCTTGCAGCAGGCACTGTTACTCTGCCCGTTTCACAGATAAAGAAACTGAGGCTCAGTGACCTCAGCCATTAGCCCCTGACCATGGAGCACGTCACTGGGGCCGGATTCATGGAGGGAAGGGCTCTGTGTCAGGGGTGGGATGTGGGCAGGGGCCCTGACTTTGTCCTTTGCTGCACCCCACCTCCCTCAGAAGTTCTACAGACCCTCCTGTGTGCGCTCTGCTGAGGACCAGGGGAGAACAGCTCTGGCGCCCAGGGGCAATGTCAGTAAGGAGCCCAGGCCCCCTAAGACACACAGACGAGGCTCAGGGAGGGGCCCTGCCCAGGAACCACCAAGCAACCCCCTGGGGTCCACATGGGGTCTCCCTTCCCTGGGAGGTCACACCTGAGCCTGGTTCTAATGTCATCCTGGGTGGCTCTAAACACATCTCAGTTTAAGCCTCGCACTCCCTTCAGACCAGGAGCTCCTCACTGGTTGGGACAGAGCCTCTCCACCACACACACACACTCACACACACACTCTCTCACATACAGGGCCAAACCAGCTCTGTCTGATTCAAAGCCAGAAATGCTGTCCACACCTCACTGGGGCTCAGGAGTACCAGCAGAGCCCCTTCCACTGTGACCCTGGCCCTGTTTCTATGTCCATGGGGTCGATGAGCTTCATGCTGGTGACCTTGCCCCACAAAATATCTCATCACACCCCTCCACCCCGTGCCATGTGCCAGGCACTATTCCAGGCACAGAGGAGACTCGGGAAACAAAGAACAAAGCCCTACCCTCCTGAATCTCCCAAAGCCACAACAGATGGTATGTATACCGCATTAAGGCAGTGACCGGGGAGCCTCACTGACAAGATGCCACCAGGCAAACACCTAAAGGAAGTTTAGGAGCTGACCGCAGGGTGCCAGGAAGAAGAGTGCTCCAGGCAAGGACACAGCATGTGCCAAGGCCTTCCCATTGCATCCACGCACATAAAATCACCTTGTTGAGCTCCCAGTCCCCAGGTATGAGCCTGACACCTGACAATTCCTTCACAGTTACCATATCCCAGGGACCCAAAAACCACCTGGCGAGGGTTACCTCATTTTGCTGTTGCAGAAACTAAGGGTCAGAGATCTTAGGTGACTTTCTGAACGTCACATACTTATGTGTGCAACTTGACAACAGGTCTGCCTGGCTCCAAGGCTTGTGTCTGTCCACATCCCCCACCCCTTCCCACCCTGCTTAATGCTGTGAGTCCAGCTTATTCAGCCTTGGTGTTGATATTCTTCCTGCGGAAGGAATGAATGGATGAATGAATAAATGAACCAGCACCAAGACAGGCATTGCCGTCTGGATGGGCAGGGGGCTGGCTCTGGGCCCTCTTCAGAGTAGATCACAGCCAGCTAAGCTGGGCATCCCCTGAAGCTACCCTGCTTCCAGGCAGCCTCAGGCCAAGACTAAGGAAAGCAGAACCATGACCACCACCAGCTTTCTCCAGGACCAGGGCGGGCATCTTGTGTTAACTAGCAGGGGCTGCACTCACAACCACTCTTGGTCTCCAGAGGTATTCTGACCCCACCTAGACAGCCCTGAAGGGTGGCAGCCAAAAAAGTTATGAGGACCCCCAGCACCGCTCCTGCCCACTGCTCCAGCCACACTCTCACCTTCACCCCTGGATTCCAGCCACACCAGGCTCCCCATGCTCCCTGCGGGAAGCACCTCAGTGGTCAGCCCTTGGCTATGGTATCCCTCTGCTCAGAAGGCTCTGTGTGGCTGCTCCGGGGCTTCTGAGACTCAGGTCAACCCTACCTCCACCAAGTAGCCTCCTCACCACCAGTTTCCATCAATACCCCCTCGGAGACCCTGCCCCAAGTGTTGACTGCTTATTATGGCCACAATGCTCGACGCAGACCTTGTCCCTGGAGCAGCCCTAACAGTGCATCCCGCAGCCCTCTGTCCCCAGCAAGCCACCAGCAGACTCTCTAGGAAGCATCTGGGGACAGAAGCAAGCCCTCTTTGCACATCTCAGGCAATCTGCTTCTCTTTCTGAGAGCACTGCAAATCCATTTCCCCAGCAGTGATGGGAATGGGTATTGTCAACGGTGGGGAGAGCACATTATGAATGATTCCACTTGAGTCCATTTCTGAAAGGAGGAAATCAATATGCTCTTCCCAGCACGGTCTGCTCCCCTCACCTGACCTCTCTACTCAGTCCCCAGCTGCTCCCTGCGGACACCCTCTCTCCTTTTTCCTTCCCAGAAGGGGCTGGCCCTTTCTCAGAACCACCCACAAACCTCAGGAAACCAGGCTTCTCTTCCAGGGAAAGTGCACTCACCCCCGCAGGTCACCAGGGGATAGGAACTTGATCTGTGCTTGAGAAACCTCCATGGACCCAGCCTGGGGCCTCTGAAACCACAGTCAAGGGCAGGCCTGCCGTGTGCTGGGCATTACTCAGCATTCACACACGTTGTTCACAAAACACGTGGGAACACCAGGACTTCGGTCTCAGGATGGGCCCTAGGAGCTCTAACTAATGGGCAGGCAAGGAAACTGAGGCTCAGAAAGGCTCAGCGTTTCCCCAAGGACACACAGCTCAAACGTGGGTGTGCTAAAAGCCAGGTGCTAAGCTGCACCTCCATGGGTCGGCTCCAGGGACACTTAAACCCCAGCTTCCTCAACACAAGCTGCGTGAACAAGTCACATAATACGTAAAAGCCTTCTCCAGTACAGGCTGGTACATCTCCTCAGGGCAGCAATGCTAGTCTATCCAGAGAGGCCCAGCCAGCTGTGCCCTGAGTGAGATGGCTTCCTGCCACGCTCATCCCAGCCTGCATCCAGCCTTCTCCCTTCCTGGAAGACCTCAGGCCTGGCTGTGTGCTTCAGGAAGCATACCCCTTTGCCCAAAGGTGTTCTGGAACTTGCCTGGCCACCCCGCTGCCAGGAAGCCTCAGGCTGTGTGTCAGCAGCTGTACACACCCTCCTGGCCTCAAGCTAACTTTAATACTTAGTGTCCAGTGAGCATTCTTTTTACTTTATTGACTCTACCTCACCCCAAAGTCAGGCCATTCATTCTTCTGTTCTGCTTTGGAAGCATTTCCACAAACTCACTTTCTGGAGGCAACATGATTCATCAAAAAAAAAAAAAGAGGCTAATGCAGCAGGCAGAGATTGGGTTCCAGCTATGCCACCAACCGGCTGTGATGCCTGAGATGCCATCCTTCCCTCTCCAGCCTAAGTTTCCCCCTCTGTAAAATGGGAGGGTTGAGCTAGATATGTTGCAAGAAGGGGGAATCCCTTCCAGGCCCCCTTCTTGGGAAAGTGGGCTCTTGCCTAACACTCAGAAATGAATTGCCCAAGGAGACACATGTGCTGACAAAGCAAGAGACTTCATTGCGAAGGGGCACCCGGGTGGAGAGCAGGAGGGTGAGGGAACCCAGGAGGACTGCTCTGCCACGTGGCTGGCAGTCTTGAGTTCTACTGTAATCGGGTTACTGTCTCTGGCCAGTCACTCTGACTCAGGTTCCCTCCTGAGAGAGGGGCACACATCACTCAGGATGATTCCAGTGAGAAAGCTCTGGTAGTTGATAAGACATAGGGACTGGCATCTCCTCTCTCCTTTCGACCTTTTCAAAAGTCTTCACGGGTGGTGGCAGCTTGTTAGTTCTGCGTTCCTTACCAGGATCTCGTGTTCAAGATAACCACTCCACTGGTGACGACAGTGTCTGTCCAGGGCCAGTGGTTCCAGTCGGCGGTTCCCCAAATGGATGCATTACCAGGGCCCCTCCCGTTAGGGACAGCTCCTCCTTTCTGGGCAAGGTGAGCTGACACAAGGCATCACCTGGCCTGCCTCAGCCGACAACCCACTGTTAGTCATTTACAATCAAGGAGATTAGCTTTCCAAATCTCTTTGCCAAACCCTCCTCTGCCAAACCCAGAGGAGCACTCTTCTGGGTGCTCCCTCTCTCCAAGACCCAGATGGAGTTAGGGCTGCTGTCTGGAGATTGACTGGTCCCTGGAAGAGGCAGCAGGCTCTCTGACAAGCCTGACATCTGAGAGGAAGAGCCCAGCCTGGAGGTGACACTTCTGCTCACAACGAAGCTGGAGTTAGCCCCTGGTCCCCACCCAACCATAAGGAAACCAGGAGGTTTCCCCATCCACCAACCTGGAAGGTCGCAAGCTGGGCACCCTAGGAGGCAGCCCACTGAAGACCACCCAAACCTGCATTTCCCAGACAGGAGCTCAGGTGGGGCTGCCTGGGTGAGAGCCGCCTGGCCCTTGAAAAAGCTCTGAGGGTCTGGAGGTGGGGGGCGGGGATACTCCAAGCCTGGAAGCTGGGGCCCTCCTCAGGCGCTGCCTCTGAACATCCTCACCAGGGTACAGTGCAGAAGGGAGGCTTCAGGGAGACAGAACAGGAAAGGGAAGCCCACATGGGCAGGGACGTGGGGTCCCAGAAACACAGTAGCTTAAGGCTGGGGAGGTTAGAGAGACAGGGGAGGCGGGGAGCAGAATTACACCTGGAAATTACTGCTGGTCATGTAGCTTCATCCTCACAGCTGCCAGGACCCAGAGCAGCTGGGATGGGGGTGGCGGGAGGTGGCTTCTTGACAGAGCTTCAGGAACACAGTGACCATTCTAGGCCCATGTTTACTGCATCTTCCAGCAACGCCAGCCCTAGGCAGAAACAAAGACTCCAGCACTGTTCATTCACACCACACTCATTCAACCAGCCAGCACCAGGCCCTGGGTTGGGGTGGATGGAGCCCATACTGACCTGCTGCCCACCAGCCCGGCAGGACATGCATCTCCCAGGAGTGTCTGCAGGACAGCAGCACACTAAGGCCATTGGCCGTGGGCAGGTTACTACTCTGACTATACAAGTGAGACAATCCAGGCCCACAGACGCTTTGACTTAACCTTGCCGGCAAATTGTCCACTGCAGACTTGCCCCCACCAGCCCACCTCAGGAGGAAAGTGAAGACGTAGCAGGCAGCAGCTCACCTGTGTCCTTCAGGGAAACTGAAGAACATGCATGGAGCAACCCCCCAGGCCAGAAAGCTGACTAAGCCCTCCTCCCCACTGGCACCCCTTGGGTCTGCCCCCAGGGAAGATCCTTCTGGAACTTCTTCTGAGAAGCTTTATCTTCACCCCAGGGCCCCTCACATCCTCTCCCCTTCACCACAGCCAGAAGGCCTGGTTCTCAGTCAGCTGCGCCCAATACACATGGGTCCCCAAGGGCCAGGACCCAGTGTCAACCCCTGGGACCTCTGAGCCCAACAGTTTCAGCCTGAGCAAGATCAGGATGTTCACGGGACGGGATGGATGAACTCACCGATACCTGCCTCATACAAACATGATAGTAGCATTTCACCTTCCCTTCATTTTTTTTTTAATAACTTTTGTCCTAATAGAAAATATGCCAAAAAATTAAGACAAAAAGAAAAAACTCATAAAGTCAGTGTTGACATATTCACATATTTCCTTCCAGACTTTTTAGATGGCTTTTTAGCTCCTGTTTGTTTACAAAGCAAAATTGCAAGGATTGGGAATGGTTTTGTTGCCTGCTTTTTGTGCTCAAGGTCATGTGGTAAGCATTTTTTTGAGTGTTAATTCATATGTTTAGTAAATTTTTTAATGACTGCACCACATTCACTTAAATCACTTCATGATTTAGATACTCATTCCTCTAACAGGGTCATTAAGTAGCTGCCAATTTTAGGCCACAGAAATATAGCCACAGGGCCTCACTCCAGGCATGAGCCAAGGTTTGCACATGCGAGGTGTCCGGAACAGAGTCTCACCTGGCCTCCCTGTTCGGAGGCCTGTCCTTAGTAAGGCTTTGACCTGGATGCCAATGGCTTTCCAGCAACTGTGGCTGGCTCCACCTCAAGGGCAGGCCCAGGAACCACCCCACCCCTGAGGGCGCACCCTCAGCAGCCCCTGGTCCTTCTCACCTCCAGCCCGAAGGAAGAGGGTTTCTTCCCAGCCCTGGCTGTCCCTCTAGACTCCTCAGTCTCTCTGCCCCTCACACCCTCCAGACAGAGCTGATCTGGGCCAGCCTCCCACTGCTTATCTATGAAACACACCAGATGATAACCTGGTTGTGCACATGCTTGCTAAATCACTCCCGTCGTGTCCAACTCATTGTGACCCCATGGACTGTAGCTTGTCAGGCTCCTCTGTCCATGGGACTCTCCAGGCAAGAATACTGGAGGGAGTTGCCATGCCTCCTCCAGGGGATCTTCCTGACCCAGGGATAGAACCCCGGTCTCTTAAGTCTCCAGTACTGGCAGGTGGGTTCTTTACCACGAGTGCCACCTGGGAAGCCTGATGACTTGGTAACCAGTCTAGAAATAAACATAGAATGGGGAGGCGGCCCTGGTCTGGAACGGAGCCCTTGCTGCCCCTGCAGGCCTGGGGTGCTGCACCTGCGCTTCAAGAGGGGTCTGGGATGCCCTTGCTGGAGGTAAGTCCAGCCAGAATGGCCACAGTAGGAGCCAGACTACCTCAAGTCATGCCACCATGGCCTCAAGCCCCAGAAGGTGGGGCTCCCTGAGTGAGCGCCCCTGCCCACTGGGTGGGTGCCTCCCTGCACCTCTGCTCTCTGCCCCTTCCTCCTCTCCCAACCAGCTCCCTGCCAGCAGCACGCAGCTGCCTCCTGACCACAGCCTCTGCTGGCTTCCCCAGTTCACACGGCCCCTGCCTCCGTAACCCGACTGGCCCAGCTCAGGCCCTCGCGGCTTCTCTTGGGGCATAGGTGGCTGCTTGGTCACAAACAGGTTTCTTGGCCCAAGCAGCCTGCTCTGGTCTCTTGGTTCAGACAGGGGAGGGCAGCAGCCCTGACCGCAGGGACCTGGGGCAGCAGATGCCCTCAAGGAGGGGCTGGGGGCAGCAGTGAGCACAGGTTTGACAGGAGAGCTGGGGCTCCAGGGCAGCACCTGGAAGACACACCCACCTGCCAAGGATGGCCACGCAATGAGTGGCCCCTGTGCAGGCAGAACAGGGTGGGCAATACTCCTGGGACACAGGGCCGTCCCAGAAGGACCCGCAGCATCTGTGATAGCACCAGATACATGACATTAGCCAAGAGCTGGCCCAGACAGCTCCCAGGCACCTCCAGAGATAGCCAGGGCTTGAGGGGAGGTGGAAAAGGCAAAAGGAGGAGGTGCCAGACAGGCATTAGGGACCCAGGTGCCAGCAGCCGTGAGATATCCCCTGGGGATCCCTGCTTATTGGGGGGATGGAAGGTTGGGGCAGAGGGGGAAAGACACGAAAGCCTAAATGGGCTGGGGTGGGGGGTGCAGGGGGAGTTGGGGAGGAGGGGGTCATCCCAGCTGCAGGGGCCACACCCTCCCAGGCAGCCAGGCCCAATGACTGGTGGAGGCAGGAGCATAGGGGCCTGGCCATCTCAGCCCACTGCCCCCATGGGACATCTCTGAAGGCCACTCCAGCCCAGCAGTTGGACTCTGTGGCAGTCCCAGTGCTCTCTGCCTGCTCTTGCTTTATCCGAAGATCACTCTCTAAAAATCATCCTGTCTAGTCCATTCTCTCTGATCCTGCCTCCAGGAAGCCAGTGTAGACCCTCACAGAAAAGTCCCAAGGATGCTGCAGGGGTACTTCCTGAGGAAGCTGGATGCAGTCATCTGGGCAGCAGGCTTCTTCAGCCTGTGTCCTTGACCTGCCCTCCTCTTCCCCTGGGGCTCACACCTGCTCCCCGTGACCCAGTGTCCATCACCACACCGCCAAGGCTGCTGACACTGCTCCTGAGCCTCACTGTACCTGCTGTTTCCCACACCCTCCCTCCTGCAGCCTGGGCCCTCTGCCAGTTGCTCCCCACCACAGCCGTCCTCAAGGCCTGCTCAGAGCCCCGCCACACTTCATGCTGCTGTTCCTCTGAGGTTGCCCACTGGGAGCCCCAGTCCTGCCTCAGCCTCGGGTTCAGCCATCACAGTCAGGACAACTGTGCTGCGGGGAGCAGGGCTGGAGCAGACGGAGCGGCCTTATGCTCCTGCCTCGACCAGCCTTGGACCTGGCTGCCTGGGGGGGCGTGGCCTCTACAGCTGGGATCCACCCCCCACCCCACCTGGCTGCCTGGGGGGCGTGGCCTCTGCAGCTGGATCTGCCCCCCACCCCACCCGACCCCAGTGTTGACAGCATCTCCTAGAGACTATCTGGGCTTTCCTGTCCTTGCCCCTCTGCCCCAGGTCCACTGGGTCCGAATGCGCAAAGTCAGGGACAACTTGGGGGCAGATCACCGAGAGTTGCCTGTGGAGCTTTGACAGAGAATGTACCAGGCTGTCCCACCTTGGGGTCTTCTCATCCACGAGACACAGAAGTGGAGGGACCAGGGACCCAGCTGGAGGGCCACTGCTGGTTGTCCCAGCTGTGGGACCCCTCACCTCACATTAACGAAGCCACAGAGACAAAGCCACACGTGTGATGTAAAGGGGCTTTGGGGCAAGTGCAGCGTGGTGCTGTGAGTGTCAGCTTGGAGACGAATACAGTCAAGTTTGGGAAGGGCCTGAGGACCCACCTCACGGAGGCCGTGGAGACACCATGATGGGGAGGGGATGGGTATCCAAGCAGGGGGCCCCAGAATTCAGGCCAGCACATATCGTGGCCACCCCCACGGCGGGCATGACTGTAACCAGTGCCCACATGTATGAGTGTATTCATCCATGAGGCCTGCCATAACAAAGTGACACAGCCAGGAGGCTTAAACAACAGACATTATGATGTCTGGCTCTGAAGGCCAGAAGTCCAAAATGAAGATGTCAGCAGGACTGGTTCCACCTGAGGCAGTGGGGGAAGGGCCCTGCCCAGGCCTTGCTCCCTGGCTTACAGACTCCCCAGGTCTCCACAGAGCCCTCCCTCTGTGCCCATCTGCGTGTAATCTTCTCTTCTTACAAGGGGTCCAGTCCCCCTGGATCAGGGCCCACCCAGTGACCTCTTTCTCAGCTGACTGCCTCTGAAAGGACCCTATGTCCAAGTAAGGTCAAATACTGAGGGCTGAGGGTTAGGACTCCAACATGTGAAGAGAGGAACACGGTGGCTCCGGTGGACTTTTGCTGCCTCATCACATCAAAGAAGGGCCCGCTGGAAGCTCCGTGTACCTCTGTAGAGGCTGTGGGCCACGGGGGCCACTGGCCACTGCTCTCTACTGCCACCCGGGAGACAAGAGTAGGGAGGAGGGCAGCCCAGAGCCAACCAGAGCCCCCGCACCCCTGTCGCCAATCAGACAGCTCTGCTCTGCGCTGGGCTTTAAGATAACCTGTCGATTTTTAAGCCAAGGCTAACTTTAGTTACCAGTGACGTGACGAACAGGGGGAAATAAGTAATCATTAGAACGGAATCCAAATGAAGGAAATAGCCCAGGTCTCACTGGGATTTGGGCTGCTGCTTTATTTTTTTTAATTGTCATGGCTTGCTGACATAGTTCTTCCTAAGCTGAAGCAACATGAAAGAAACCTTTTACCAAACATGACACATTACCATTTGGGAAATATTAAGACATTGATTATTCTCCTTATCTACAGCTGTTTTACAAACCATCCCAAGATTTAGTGACTTAATGCAGCACACTTTATTGTCTCTCACTGTCTTGTGGATCGGGACGTGGGGCAGAACGCAGCTGAGTGATTCTTCTGCTCTGCCTGACGCTGACTGAGGTGGCTCCACCATGCACGCTGGTTCAGGACGTCAATACCCAGGATGGCTACCTGCCCCTCAGTCTTGGTCTCAGGGCCTCCCACACTGCATCCCCCCCCAGGGCCACCTGGCCTTGGTGTAGGGGCACAGGGCTCCAGGGGCAAATCATCTGGGCAGAGATGCTAGGAGCCCACACCAGAGAGGGAAAAGCAACCTGGAGAGGAGCCTGTGTGCCCAGCAGGCGTAGCAACCCCTGACTCACAACTGCCCACTCACACACTCCCCCATATGTATACCTGCCCACATGTACACTCTCCCACACTCGCCCACACTCACATCTGCCCACTCACACACTCCCCCATATGTATACCTGCCCACATGTACACTCTCCCACACTCGCCCACACTCACATCTGCCCACTCACACACTCCCCCATATGTATACCTGCCCACATGTACACTCTCCCACACTCGCCCACACTCACATCTGCCCACTCACACACTCCCCCATATGTATACCTGCCCACATGTACACTCTCCCACACTCGCCCACACTCACATCTGCCCACTCACATACCCCCCCATATATACACCTGCCCACATGTACACTCTCCCACACTCGCCCACACTCACATCTGCCCACTCACACACTCCCCCATATATACACCTGCCCACATGTACACACTCCCACACTCACCCACACTCACATCTGCTCACTCACATACCCCCCCATATATACACCTGCCCACATGTACACACTCCCACACTCGCCCACACTCACATCTGCCCACTCACACACTCCCCCATATATACACCTGCCCACATGTACACACTCCCACACTCACCCACACTCACATCTGCTCACTCACATACCCCCCCATATATACACCTGCCCACATGTACACACTCCCACACTCGCCCACACTCACATCTGCCCACTCACACACTCCCCCATATATACACCTGCCCACATGTACACACTCCCACACTCACCCACACTCACACCTGCTCACTCAGTCTCCCATATGCACACCTGCCCACATTCACAAGCTTCCACACTCACCCCACTCACACCTGTCCCCACACTCACACTCACCCCCACTTACAACTGCTCACATAGACTATCTCATATACACCCACTCATACCTGCTCACATATACATCCCCACACTCATCCACATTCACACTTCCCCCCACATACTCTTCCATACGTACACCTGCACATTACGTGCTCTCACACACAAACCCACACACATATCTGCCCATACACACTGTCTCACACACACTCACTCACACCTGCTCACACACAGTCTCATACACACTCACACCTGCTCACATGTACATCCCCCATACTCACACCCACACTCACACTTGTTCACACACATGAACACTACCACACTTACACACTCACAATCACACATCCTCATACACATCCACACACTGACAGACACACCAACACACACTATAGACACAAGTTGCCCTCACACCTCCATACACAAACCAATTACACCCACTTTCCCTCATAGGTCAGTTGGTAGAGAATCCGCCTGCAATGCAGATTGCAGTTCGATTCCTGGGTCAAGAAGATCCCCTGGAGAAGGGATAGGCTACCCACTCCAGTATTCTTGGGCTTCCCTTGTGGCTCAGCTAGTAAAGAATCCGCGTGCAATGCGGGAGACCTGAGTTCGACCCCTGGGATGGGAAGATTCCCTGGAGAAGGGAAAGGCTACCCACTCCAGTATTCTGGCCTAGAGAATTCCATGGACTCTATTGTCCATGGGGTTGCAAAGAGTCGGACACTACTGAGCGACTTTCACTTTCACATACATAGGCACACATCACACACATAGTCACACTCACAGATGCTCACACATATTTACACAATGTCACCACAGCACAAAGCACAAAGTTGTGGACCCCTGGGACACAGTTTTGGAGAACACACCAAGTGGAATCACCTCCTCAGGAATGACTAGTTGGACATCACCAGGCACCAGGCCTATCCCAGGTGCTGGGGAGCAGCAGAGAAGGAATGAAGTGGGAATGTGCGTGGGAGGATGCAGTGCTGACCCGACCTCTACATCTTCTATGCTCTTCTGAAGATTTGGCCTCATAATTCCTGGACTCCACCTCAGAGGCAAAAAATAGCACCCATGAGATATCCAGCTAGCAAATCATTCATTCAGCTTTTTTGTTTTGTTAACATCTGTGCTGTTTACACTTTGTTTTACATTTTGATGCAAATACCTCCCAATAGAACACAGGCCTCTTATTAGAGCCACTCAGTATTTTTTTTTTTCCAGCTGCACCATGGCATGCAGGATTTAGCTCCCCTGACCAGGGATCAAACCCATGCCCCCTGCTTTGGAAGTGTGGAGTCTTAACCACTGGATGGCCAGGGACGTCTTTGTGTTGTTTTTTAAATTCATTATCAGTTTTTAAAACTCAGGAGATACCACATAAAATCTGGATTTCTGGTTTCTCTTGAAACAGTGGAAGACCTTAGAATGCATGATGCCAGGCTGAGTGCTAGTCCCACCCCAGTTCTGCAAGCTAGCCTCAGGCCTAAGGGAGATTTCTAAAGCTTGGAGTTGGTAACCTCCATGTCACAAAATGGCAGCCCTTAGAAATTTCATTTCCTGCTGAAGAGTCAGGCTGGAGAGGAGGCAGCCCCATCCCTGGGCACAGTGGAACTGTGCAGGGCCACTCAACCCAGCCTTCTCTGAAGAGGCCTGGGGTGAGGGGGCGAGGGGTGGAGGCACGCAGCCGACAGGCCTCCCCATCCCCACGTCCCCCCTCCCCACCACTGGCGCCTCACACAGCTTCCAGCCCCTCCTACCTGCCCCATGCAAGTTCCTGGGGGGACTTAACCGTGGAAGAAAACACAGCCCAGTTTCTCCAAATTCCACTTCCCAAAGTGGAGTCCATGGCTCCAGGCTGGGATACGGGTTCTTCCCCAAGGAAGGCGACAGGCCCCAGGGCCCAAAATGACTCCAGGATGAAGACTGCCTGGGGCCCAGGCTGACGCCAGGTTCCCCACCTCTTCTACGTCCCCCGGCCCTGTCTCACCTCACCAGCCAGGTTCCCACTCCCTGGGGCACCAGCCTCCCGCCCTCACCTCTCCACGCTGTGCCCAAGAGCACCCACCTGCTCACAGAGGCCTCCTCTGTGACCCGGGTCCAGAGCAACCTCCAGCTAAGTGAACAAAATAATTTCCAAACTCCACACAGAACAGGTGACAACAGGTAAGGACACCTACCCGCAGCATGCTTGTCAGGATGACAGCACAGGCCACGATCTGACACCTTGCAGGTGCCTGGGAGATGACGGCTGCAGGCATGATTGCTATCAGGGAAAAGTTCACATCCTCTCTGTGCTAAATCTGGCCAACACCGGCATAGTGGGAGAGATTCGTTAATTTCACCATATGTCCTAATTGGAACCATAGCCTGAATCACTACCACTTGCCAGAAGGAAAAAAAGGAAAAAGCAACCCAAAAGTCTTTTCTGTAACTTCCTATGGATTGGAGCAGTTATCAGGCAAATGTCTATCCTCTGATTCTGATAGCCCATCACCCTCCCACACTGTTTTTAATCTCCGCAATCACCCCGTGGCCTCAGACTAAGGGAATGTCTCTGAATCCCAGGAGGAACTATGTGCTAACCGCGATCTTTCAGGCCCCACAGTACACAAAGCAGTTCACTGAGCGAATTCTCACAAGTCAGCCGCCGGTGGCGGTGACAGACGAAGCAGAGCTGCGCCCACCATGGTCCCTGCCCCGGGCAGTGCAGGGCAGACGGCAGGGGCTGGCGGACACCCTCTTAAGGGGACTCTTGCCGGGACGTCACGTCAGCACAGATGTGCTAGGGCCCCTGCAGCTGTGAGTTGAAGGGCTTGTCCCCACACCAGGCTCCCGGACCACCCATATGCAATGGAGGCTGCACCCTGCCTTCCACGAACAGGAAGCTCCGCCTCCATCAACGCGGAAGGAGCTGGGAGCCAGTTGTTCAGAGTCTTCACCTCCGCTAGAAAAAGGGTCATAGGTGCCCAGGTGTTGAATATGCAGACCAAAAAGAAAATCAAGTCATCTGTACAAAGCATTAATGCTTTGCACGTTTTCAGCTGAGTCGATGAGGAAAGGAAGGAGCAGGTACCATTGACACATAGAGAAGAGATGGCCCAGGAGCCTCTCCAGATCCTCCCGGACTCATCTGAATCTGTTCCCAATCCCTGTGCTCTCTAACCAGCTCCACACAGATGAACATGAAGTGACTGCCCCCGCGCCTGACCCTCCTGCTACCTGAGCGTCCCTGCCGGCGTCCCCAGGGATCTGTGGCACTCACACACACGTGGAGGAGCCAGGGGTTAATAACCTGGGTGAACGTTTCCCCAGGGGCATACAGGAGCCAATGGGCAGGTTCCTTCCACCCCTTCCCCACCCCGAGGGATAGCCTGAGGTCCAGGATACAGCTTCTCAGGGGTCCAGACTCAATCAAGTGGGCCTCTCCCTCCGCCTCCCTCTCCTGCCCCGCCCACTACCGCCACCCCTAACAACTAGGACTTGCATTCTCAAACAAGAGCATTCTTTTCACAAAGGCACCACACAGCATCACCCTCACAGGGAACACACCGGCTGTGTGAATCACAGGAGGTCACCACCAGAAGGGTCTCCAGGGCTACCTTGTTCAACCCCGATCACTTCTTCCTTTTTACAGATAAAGAAATTGAGACCCAGAGGTGAGAAGGGAATTCATTGTCCAAGGCCACACAATTGGAAGCACAACTGGGACTAAAGTCACATCTTTTGTCTCCTCAGCCAACTCGTTTTGCCCTCTGCCCTGCTGTCTCTTTTAATGGTCCCACGTATGCATGTTCTTCAGTTCTATTTATCTTTGGCTGTGCTGGTCCTCGTCGCTGCGCACAGGCTTCCTGAAGTTGCAGCGAGCAGGTGCGACTCTCTAGTTGCGGTGCACCGGCTTCTCCTATTGCAGAGCACAGGCTCTAGGGCATGGGGGCTTCAGTAATTGCAACTCGGGGACTTCAGAGAACAGGCTCAGTAGTTATGGCATATGAGCTTAGTTACTCTGCAGCATGTGAAATCTTCCTGGACCAGGGATCGAATCTGTGTCCCCTGCATCGGCAGGTGGATTCTTTACCAATGAACCACCAGGGAAGTCCCTCATAGCATATTTAGGACAGGGCCCAAGCTCTGACTTCTGGTGTAGACCCATTTTCCCTTTTCCTGCTAAGATCATCATGGACCCTGGAAATGGCACCGTAGAAAAAACACCAAAGGAGATTTCTGTTAAAAAAAAAAAAAAAAAAGGTAAGAAAAAGGTGAACTGCTTTGGGACTCCAGGAATAGCACAGTGGCAAGAAGTTTTGCATTCCCTCACCCAACATTAAAAGGAATCTCAAGTCTGGTATTTCCCAACCTCCAGCCTAGCAAAAGAAGGCAGCCCAGGTAGGCTTACTCCTCCCCTGGAGCCATCAGGGTCCCCATACCTCCTACACACACACACACACACACACACACACACACACACATACATACTGTTACTCAAGCCCAACACCACTAGCAAGACCCAGCCCTTGGGAGACCCATCAAAAATAAGTGGCAGTGATAGCGTTTTTCCCCCTTCTGAGCCTGAGACTCCTTTTTCCACTGAGAGATGCCAGGCTGGCTGGTGGGCAGGGCCAGCAGGAGAGGCCACCACAGGTAGCTTAGTTCAGAAAGCCCTTTGTCCTTCCCTGACCAGAAATACCTGGGAAGGTAAGAGCCCAGACTAGACTCTAGTCTCTAGACTAGACTCTAGACTAGACTCTCCTCTCCCACCCAGGACATCCAGCAAGCAGCAGTAACATAGTGGCATCACTCCAATCCCCACCAAGAAACCCTGGGTAGCTTAGCCTTAGCAAACTCCTCCCCACCGGCCCCTGGCAGCACAGAAGGGACCAGTGGGAGAGTCCCAGCACAAGATAAACCAACAGACCAAAGTAGCAGTGCAAAGGCGCTGGAGTCCCACTGGAACCTCAAGTGACAGTCGTGGCCAGCAAAGTAAATCTGAACTGCGTGCTGTTGTTTCTGTTCAGTCACTCAGCCGTGTCCGACTCTTTGTGATCCCATGGACTGCAGCACGCCAGGCTTCCCTGTCCTTCACCATCTCCAGGAGTTTGCTCAGATTCATGCCCATCCGATCATCTGATCCTCTGTCATCCCCTTCTCCTCCTGCCTTCAATCCTTCCCAGCATCAGGGTCTCTTCCAATGAGTCGGCTCCTTGCATTAGGTGCCCAAAGTATTGGAGCTTCAGCTTCAGCATCAGTCCTTCCAATGAATATTCAGGAAATCCAATGATTTCCTTTAGGATTGACTGGTTTGATCTCCTTCCAGTCCAAGTGACTCTCAAGAGTCTTCTCCAGCACCGCAGTTTGAAAGCATCAATTCTTCGGCTCTCAGCCTTCTTTATGGTCCAACTCTCACACCCATACACAACTACGTGACTGCCTGCTAAAATAAGGTTATATAGAACCCAGAGCCTCCTAACATAATAGACAAAATATCCAAGATACAATAAAAAAAAATTATCTGTCATACCAAGAACCAAGAAAATCACAACTTGAAGGAGATAAGACAATCAACTGATAATGAGGAAATAAAATTCAAATTTTATGGCAAAACAAAATGAAAACATAAACATAAAAATTTTCTCTGCCATTCTGGGCCTCTTTCCTCCCTTTTAGTGTATATGGTGCATATACATTAAACAGACCTCCTTACGAAATAACATTCCTTCTAAATCCTGCAATAGGTCATGGACTCACTTTGTACATGCAGATCTGGATTGTATAAACTGTCAGTACAACATTTGATATATAATCCTTTGCCTCAAAAATGTATATAACTGCACTTTGACCTCTTAGGAGCAGAATAGTTCTCAGAGCTTTCTGAAAGACTGCCTCCCAGGTTACAATGCTCAGATTGGCTTCAGTAAAATTGTCTATTTCTTTCTTAGACTAACAGTTAGTTTTTCATCAATATTCGCATAGTGTAGTCAGCAAGATATCAGAGATACCCCCCAGAGAAATCTACCCTGAACCAGCACTTGGTTCCCTCTTGTGCTCTTTAAGCCCCCAGCTTCTCAGTACTCCCCAGGTGTTCCAGTAAGTTTACTTGATATCTGGATCTCATTGTTTTTAAGTGATGATCCTAAAAATTTTATTCAAACTGGTTTTGCTCACTACTTGGAGTCTTAAAGGGCACCAATGCATTCCTTAGACAGGGACCTAGGGAGATCTGAGCAGGAAGCCCAGGAAAACATAGATAGCTGGAGTTTTGTTAAATTTGGCTTAAACTTTCTAAAAAGTTGATGTATGGTCTGAAGAAACCATTTGCTAGTGAAAGAGAGATTGACTTATTCAGCTCCAAAAAACAAGGGACATCCACTCCTTCTAACCAAAAAGTGTTCTCAGGCAACTGAGGACTTAACTTAATTGTCTGAGGAGTCATTCTGTGACATGCAACAGTCCTACAGGGAACTCTGCAACGACCATTAGGTAAATACTGCTCTTCCCAGGATGGAGTGGTGTGGCTGGGGTGGGGAGCTGAAGGGAGGTGTGCAACAGAGACTGATAACCTAGCACTCTAAGCAACCAGAGTGGTTTTAGACTGTTGGAGGTGAAACCATGTAATCCAGATTGAGACTTGAAACTGAAGTCTTTTAACCAAGATGACATCTGGTCTCAGGATTTAATGAAGCTCAGGTTCTTGATGTCTCATTGCGGTGAGATACAAAGTGATAGGTAAGAAGAGGATTTATTTAGAGAGAAACACTCCACAGGCAGAGTGTGGGCCATCTCGGAAGGCAAGAGGCCCCAAAATATGGTGTGGCTAGCTTTTATGGGCTGGGTAATTTCATAGGCTAATAAGAGGGAAGATTATTCCAACTATTTGGAGAAAGGTGCAAAGATGTCCAGGAATTGGGCCATCACCCAATATTTGATCTTTGATGGTCGACCTTAGAACTGTTATGGCACTGGTGGGCATGTTGTTCAGCTTATGCTAATGTATTACAATAAGTGTATAATGAGGCTCAAGGTCCACTGGAAATCAAATCTTTCACCATCTTGGACCTAGTTGGTTCTAATCAATTTTTGTCATGTCCTGTGGCTATGTCATAGTAGTATATGTAACTAAGTATGCACCAAAAGTAGGATGTTTGTTTTCAGTAAAAGAGGGTATGAGGAATGGAAATGACTTTTTTTTTTTTTATTAGTTGGAGGCTAATTACTTCACAACATTTCAGTGGGTTTTGTCATACATTGATATGAATCAGCCATAGAGTTACACGTATTCCCCATCCCGATCCCCCCTCCCACCTCCCTCTCCACCCGATTCCTCTGGGTCTTCCCAGTGCACCAGGCCTGAGCACTTGTCTCATGCATCCCACCTGGGCTGGCGATCTGTTTCACCATAGATAGTATACATGCTGTTCTTTTTAAATATCCCACCCTCACATTCTCCCACAGAGTTCAAAAGTCTGTTCTGTATTTCTGTGTCTCTTTTTCTGTTTTGCATATAGGGTTATCATTACCACCTTTCTAAATCCCATATATATGTGTTAGTATGCTGTAATGTTCTTTATCTTTCTGGCTTACTTCACTCTGTATAATGGGCTCCAGCTTCATCCATCTCATTAGGACTGGTTCAAATGAATTCTTTTTAATGGCTGAGTAATATTCCATGGTGTATATGTACCACAGCTTCCTTATCCATTCATCTGCTGATGGACATCTAGGTTGCTTCCATGTCCTGGATATTATAAACAGTGCTGCGATGAACATTGGGGTGCACGTGTCTCTTTCAGATCTGGTTTCCTCAGTGTGTATGCGCAGAAGTGGTATTGCTGGGTCATATGGCAGTTCTATTTCCAGTTTTTTAAGAAATCTCCACACTGTTTTCCATAGCGGCTGTACTAGTTTGCATTCCCACCAACAGTGTAAGAGGGTTCCCTTTTCTCCACACCCTCTCCAGCATTTATTGCTTGTAGACTTTTGGATAGCAGCCATCCTGACTGGCGTGTAATGGTACCTCATTGTGGTTTTGATTTGCATTTCTCTAATAATGAGTGATGTTGAGCATCTTTTCATGTGTTTGTTAGCCATCTGTATGTCTTCTTTGGAGAAATGTCTGTTTAGTTCTTTGGCCCATTTTTTGATTGGGTCATTTATTTTTCTGGAATTGAGCTGCAGGAGTTGCTTGTATATTTTTGAGATTAATCCTTTGTCTGTTGCTTCATTTGCTATTATTTTCTCCCAATCTGAGGGCTGTCTTTTCACCTTACTTATAGTTTCCTTTGTAGTGCAAAAGCTTTTAAGTTTCATTAGGTCCCATTTGTTTAGTTTTGCTTTTATTTCCAATATTCTGGGAGGTGGATCATAGAGGATCCTGCTGTGATTTATGTTGGAGAGTGTTTTGCCTATGTTCTCCTCTAGGAGTTTTATAGTTTCTGGTCTTACATTTAGATCTTTAATCCATTTTGAGTTTATTTTTGTGCATGGTGTTGGAAAGTGTTCTAGTTTCATTCTTTTACAAGTGGTTGACCAGTTTTCCCAGCACCACTTGTTAAAGAGGTTGTCTTTTTTCCATTGTATAGCCTTGCCTCCTTTGTCAAAGATAAGGTGTCCATAGGTTCGTGGATTTATCTCTGGGCTTTCTATTCTGTTCCATTGATCTATATTTCTGTCTTTGTGCCAGTACCATACTGTCTTGATGACTGTGGCTTTGTAGTAGAGTCTGAAGTCGGGCAGGTTGATTCCTCCAGTTCCATTCTTCTTTCTCAAGATTACTTTGGCTATTTGGGGTTTTTTGTATTTCCATACAAATTGTGAAATTATTTGTTCTAGTTCTGTGAAAAATACCATTGGTAGCTTGATAGGGATTGCATTGAATCTATAGATTGCTTTGAGTAGAATAGCCATTTTGACAATATTGATTCTTCCAATCTATGAACACGGTATGTTTCTCCATCTGTTTGTGTCCTCTTTGATTTCTTTCATCAGTGTTTTATAGTTTTCTATGTATAGGTCTTTTGTTTCTTTAGGTAGATATACTCCTAAGTATTTTATTCTTTTTGTTGCAATGGTGAATGGTATTGTTTCCTTAATTTCTCTTTCTGTTTTTTCATTGTTAGTGTATAGGAATGTAAGGGATTTCTGTGTGTTAATTTTATAGGAAATGACTTTTGTTACAGGAAAATAAAGCAACTTTGTCCTAAAGCTGGTTATTTCTAAATGGGAAAGAAAATAAGGCACCAATTAATTTAAATATAGAAAATGGTGAGGGAAAGATCTTTAGAAAGGAATTCTATGTGTGGTCAGGACTAAGATTAGAATACATTTATTTGAGTGAATTAATTTCAATATTAAAAGTAAGATGGTGCAAAACCTGAATTTGATTTTCTTTTCTCTGTTAAGAGGACAAAATCTTCTTAGAATACTGATCTGCTTTTGGTTATAGATTGTAAAATTTCTTTACTTTTTAAGTAATCTGTTGTAACTACCTGGACTTGCTTCTGAAATATTTTATTGTCTCTTAGTTAAGTGATTAACAATAACCTATGAGCCTTTTTGACCAAATGCTTTAAAACCTTTTTGATAATTTTGACAAAATTCCCAAAGATAAAATTCTAATTGAAGATCTTTTGACCTCTGATAACTTTGGGATTCTTCAGAGGGTCCCTAAAGCATCTCAGAAAGAGAAATATTAAACTAATTAGGATTATGTGGTATGTTAAACTACATGGGAAGCATTGTCTAATGACTGGTGATAAACCTCTTTAGGTTATATTGCATGGGTAAATGTCATTAATATAAATGGTTTAGAAATTATGTGAAATTTCTGAAAGTTGACTATGTCTTAGTATAATGTTATCAGTCATAATTGTAGTTATCCTTTTAAAATGTTGTGTGTTAAAGCAATAACCAAGTTTGTCAATTGCCCTATAATCAGGTTTTTAACCTTGCCTTTTTAAGTCTTTTGTCATTTACAGACACATTATTGTACTCCAATGCTTTTGCAAAAATGTTTCATCTTTAAGAAGATTCATCGATACAAACTTCTGACAAGTACAGGTTTCTGATAACTTCTAGATCATTCTGCTGAACTGGATAAAAAAATAAAGAATTCTAATGGCTTCATAAGCTGCTAGCAAAAGATCAACAAGGATTAATCACATATAGCTATTTCATCCTTATTTTTCAAGTATAAGGAAACTTTCCCTCACCAGTTGACTTACAGCAATTTGGTAAATTATACTTTTAGAAGTAGAATTGAAACTTTTATCTTCTCTATCTACCTAATTCCTCCAGAAACTGGAACTTCTTAGGTTCTTAACAGCCTTATAAGGTGAATAAGAAAGGACACCTCCTGGAAGGTGCAAAAGTCTCAAGATATTTTGGAGACCTATTAAATAAGAGAGGAATTCACCTATATCAGATGATATCACAGGCAGATTCTGATGGAAAGCACTTAGTCTGGCTTTCTTGGCCTTGAGATGCCTTTTGAAAGTTCAGTTTAAGATTCCTGATAAAAACTTCAAGCACAGCCAATTTATTTTTTTTCCATTTATTTTTATTAGTTGAAAGCTAATTACTTTACAATATTGTAGTGGTTTTTGCCATACATTGACATGAATCAACCATGGATTTAGATGTGTTCCCCATCCCGATCCCCCCTCCCACCTCCCTCCCCATCCCATCCTTCTGGGTCTTCCCAGTGCACCAGCCCTGAGCACTTGTCTCATGCATCCAACCTGGGCTGGTGATCTGTTTCACCCTAGATAATATACATGTTTCCATGCTGTTCTCTCAGAACATCCCACCCTCGCCTTCTCCCACAGAGTCCCAAAGTCTATTCTGTACATCTGTGTCTCTTTTTCTGTTTTGCATATAGCGTTATCATTACCATCTTTTTAAACTCCATATATATGCGTTAGTATACTGTATTGGTCTTTATCTTTCTGGCTTACTTCACTCTGTATAATGGGCTCCAGTTTCATCCATCTCATTAGAACTGATTCAAATGAATTCTTTTTAATGGCTGAGTAGTATTCCATTGTGTATATGTACCATAGCTTCCTTATCCATTCATCTGCTGATGGGCATCTAGGTAAGCACAGCCAATTTAAAAGAGCCTGCATGGTCAGTTGTGCTGTGCTGTACTTAGTCATTCAGTCATGTCTGACTCTTTGTGACCCTGTAGCCCACCAGGCTCCTCTGTCCATGGAATTCTCCAGGCAAGAGTACTGGAGTAGGCTGCCATGCCCTCCTCTGCATGGTCAATTAGACTTATGTAAATAATCAGGTCAAGTTTATTGAAACCAGACTTATTTTGCAAATAAATTAGTATTAATTTGGCTATATTTGGTAGAAAATAGGGTATTTTAGAAAGAAAAATTATGTTTCAGTGGATATTAAATTCTAGTGTTGTGAATTAAGGTCTGTATTTACTGCCTAAGACTCATTTCCCAGATGGTTCCTTGTTGCTATGTTACATTATTTAGCATATTTAAAGTTTAATTGAGTTATTAAAAGGACATTCTAAGTTTGTTCCTGAAGCTTATCACAGTAATCTATTTTGGTATGGGGATCAGAAGCCCCATGACCTGTCACCAAAAGATGATGCATACTGGAAAAGTCATCAGATAAAGACTAGCCATGTTAGAAGGGACCATATCCACCTTCTTCTCTTGAAGGGACTACAACTCTTGTTTCTGACTCCTGACTTCAACTAACCAACGTCAGCACTCTCAGACCAGGATGAGAAAACTATGACATCTGCAGTACATAGCTAACCCAAAATGCCAGACCAGGCCCATAAACTGATTACTTTGATGCTGCTCACACATTTCTTCCTTGGGCTCAATCACATGCAAGATTCAAAACTCAATCCAGTTGCTAGGTTTGTTCCAATTTTCTCTGCCTAGTAGTCCAGTTTACTTTGGTAGATTTCACCTCTCCAAGGCTGTAATTGGATGGCTCTTAGAAATTTTACTTTAGAATAAAGAAACTCTGGATTCCCTGGTGGCTCAGATGGTAAAGAATCTGCCTGCAATGCAAGAGACCCAAGCTCAATCCCTGGACCAGGAAGATCCCATGGAGAAGAAAATGGCAATCCATTTCAGTATTGTTGCCTGGAGAGCTTGCCGTGGACAGAGGAGCCTGGGGGATACAGTCCACGGGTTCTCAAACAGTCGGACACGACTGAGCAACTAACACACACATTCTGAAACTAACCATATATACTCCTTTTCACCAGATGGTAAATATTGGGTAGCTACTAATGGGTTCAAGGGATTTTGGAATAAGTTCATGGTCTTGGCTCTCCCCAAGTTGGTTAGGAAGATGCAAAATTAGTTTCCCTTGGGTTCAAGGTCATCTACAGTTAGCCTTGGAAACAGTCCCTGCTGATTAGCCTTTAATCTAAACATGCTGGGTTTGATCAGTTTTCCAATGGTATGACCAATTGGCCGCAATATTTATTCCCTCACTTAGAAGATATCATTACTTACATACAGGATTTAATAAAATTTACTCAGCAATCTTTGTCAGTAATTAAGTCTTTATCTTCTTCAATTCAGAAGTCTCCGTGATGAGAAAAGTGGTCCTATAGATTTGCATGACCCTCAGGTTTCTTCCCTTGGGGGAACCACACTGAATGTTGTGTTTTTGTACATGATAAACAGTCTAATGTAACTTGTCTTATGACACATATGAAGAATCAAATTTCTTCTCTGAATGATTCTCTTCCCAGTTCTGGGAAAATGGTAGGAAAATGGTTTGGTTTAAGAGAATCTTGACTTAAAACATTACTGATGACATTGTTACTCTTGTTGGCAATTTTGTTATCTGTCACTAAAATGAAAGAAGGAACCAGACTATTATGACCTAACACTGAAAAACATAGTTGCCCCAGGGCAGGTACACAACCACCCTGACATTGAGGGATCAAATATTTGATCACCTAATGCTGTCTATCAAAAGATTAATGATCAAAATGGGGAAATGGATGAAATAAAATTCATATTTTATGGCAAGATGAAAAAAAGTCAAGCATGAAACCTTTTTCTGTCTGTTTGGGCCTCCTCCCTCCCCTTTTGAATGTATTGTCTGCATTAACATCTGCATTAACCAGACTTCCTTAGGAGATAACATTCATTCTTAATCCTGTAAGGATCACCAATATCATTACAGATTCTACAGTCATTAAAAAGGAAATAAGAGAATACTATGAACAACTTTACACTCATAAATTTGACAATAAGAAAAAAATAGACTGAACAAATTCATTGAAAATTAAAAAAAAAAACAAAAAACAAAAAAAAAAAAGAAAATTATATGTAATCGACATCTTAATAACCCCATAACCATCAAAGAAGTTGAATTCATAATTGAAAAACTCCTCCCAAAATATCCAAGACCAGATGATTTCAATGGAGAATTCTATCGTCTAAAAGAATTAACATCAATTTTATACAATTTCTTCTATAAAGCAGAAAAGAATACACTAATACCAAAACCAAATAGAAAACTATAGTCCAGTGTCTCTCATGGAATTAGATTCAAACATCCTCAATATATTGAAAAGAAATCCAACATGTTTAATAAGAATTATACACCATGATTAAGTGAGATTTATTCCAAGAATGCAAGACTGACTTAACATTTGAAAATCTACATAATCCACTATCAACAAAGTAAATAAGAAAAATTATTTTTTTCATTTTGTGAAATATTTTCACAATTTGTGCATAAAAAATATTTAACAAAGTGCAACACTCACTCATAATTTTCAAAGAAAATCTCACAAAACTAGGGATACAGAATAGTTACATCAACTTGTTAAAGAACATCTACCAAAAAAAAATCACCATAACAATAATTATATTTTTTAAAAGACTGATTATTTCCTTGGACTGCAAGGAGACCAAACCATTCAACCCAAAAGAAATCAACCCTGAATAGTCATTGGAAGGACTGATGCTGAAGCTAAACTCCAATACTTTGGCCACCTGATAACTGTGGACAGTGACTGCAGCCATGGAATTAAAAGATGCTTGCTCCTTGGAAGAAAAGTTATGACAAACCTAGACAGTGTATTAAAAAGCAAAGACATCACTTTGCTGACAAAGGTCTGTATAGTCAAAGTGATGATTTTTCCAGTAGTCACATACAGACATGAGAGTTGGACCATAAAGAAGACTGAGTTCCAAAGAATTGGTGCTTTCAAACTGTGGTGTTACAGAAGAGTCTTGAGAGTCCCTTGGATAGCAGGGAGATCAAACTAGTCAGCCCTAAAGGAAATTGACCCTGAATATTCATTGGAGGGACTGGTGCTGAAGCTGAAGCTCCAATACTTTGGCCACCTGATGCAAAGAACTGACTCACTGGAAAAGACAACAGAGAATGAGATGGTTGGATAGCATCATCAACTCAATGGAAATGAGTTTGAACCAACTCCAGGAGATAGTGAAGGACAGGGGAGCCTGGTGTGCTGCAGTTCTTGGGTTCGCAAAGAGTCGGATATGACTAGCAACTGAACAACAACAACAATACTTAATAAAACATATATTGAATCTCTATGCTTAAAGTTACAAAATGCTGATGAAAACAATCAAAGAAATAAATGGAAAGATATTCTATTTATCGGATTATTCCATGGATTAGAAGACTCAAAATAGTAAAATTGTCAATTGATGGATTCAATGCTATCAAAATCCTAGCAAGGTTTTTAGTACACACAGACAAATAAATTCTAAACTTTATATAGAAAGGCACTAGAATAGTGAAAATAGAACTAGAATAGTAAAAAAAAGTCTTAAGAAAAATTACATGAGAGGAATCTCTCTACCTGATAATAAGCCTCCATCAACCAGTGTGGCACTGGTAGAGGGCATGTGTAACATACAGATGAATGAGAAAGAATGGAAAACACAGAAATAGAACCACACAAATATGCACAAGTGATTTTTGACAAAAGGGCAAAATCAATTCAAATAGCCTTTCCAAAAAACAAAAAAATGAACCTTGACCTAAATTTCACATCTTACACAAAAATTGCTTCAAAATGAATCATAGATTTAAATGTAAAGCATAACTACAAAACTTTCAGAAAAAATAAGAAAATCTTCAAACTCTAGGGCTAATGAATTAGACTTAATAAAAAAATATCATCCATAAAAAGAAAATTTGATAAATTGGACCTTGTTAAAATCTAAAATTTTGGTTCTATGAAAAAGAAAAGTTACAGACTGGGAGAATATATTTGAAAACCACATATTTGAAAAGGGACTAATATCTAGAATACATAAAGAATTATCAAAACTCAACATTAAAAAGATAAATCAATCTGAAGATCAGCAAAAGATATGAGAAGACATTTCACTGAACAGGATATACAGATGGAAAGATAGTCACCATCATCAGCTGCAAGGTAAACGCAAATTAAAATCACAATGAGAGATCACTATAACCAATGAAATTGGCTAAAATAAAAACTAGTGACACACCACTTCCTGGGGGAGCATGCAGAGAATCCAGATCACTCATCCAGGCCAATCCAGAAATGGTACAGCCTCTCAGGAAAGCCATGTGACAGCTTCTTTAAAAAACCAAACATGCAGTTACCGTATGACTCTGTACACTATCCTAGAGAAATGAAAACTCATGTTCCCACAAAAATATGTATATGGCTTTATTTGCAATAGCCTAAACTGGAATCAGCCCAGATGAATGGTCCTTCACCGTGAAGGTGAAGGACCTAGTGAAGAGGTCCTTCGACAAGTGAATGATTAATCAAAGGATAATACTTCATACCATCGGACAATACAATCCAATACACAGAGGCTGCATAAATCTCCAGAGAGTTATGCTGGGCCCAAGAAGTCAGTTGCAAAGGGTTATACAATTCCATTCACATAACATTGTTCCTTAGAAATCAGAGACAAACTGGTGGTTACCAGGGGTTAGGGATTGGGGGTGAGGGGTGGGTGGTGGCTACGGACGGGCTGCAGAACACCACCCGGAGAGAAGTTTGGGGTGCCTGCACTGTGTAGTGTCTCGGCTGTGTGGGAGGGACATGAACTTACACAGGTGGTAAAATTACATAAACACACAGGCATGTGCACACATGAGCATGCACACGCACTCGATTATATAAACGGGCCAAAGATGGCCTGTGTGTATCGGCTTCAAGTTTGTTTATTTCTTCACAGAAGAAATTTTGACCCATTAGGTCAAAAGCCCACAGACACCAAACTCCAATTTTCACACTTTCAATTACTTTAAAAATAGCTCAAAGCAGCAGTGTTTTAGCAGTTTAGAAACTGTGTGCATTACATACTCCTAGTAGCTGTTACCCACTGGTAAGATAAGTCCCAAAGCCACTGCTGCCCTTCTGAGCTCTCTGGCCCAGGGACAGAGTGACATCATGCAGACAAACAGACCCCTCTCAGGCCCCCTTCTCTCCAGGAAGCTCTATCGCTCACCCCTCCTGCCAAGTACTGAACCCCTATCGCAGCCTCAGCACAGACTTCTGCTGGGAGGGGCTTCTTCCACATGCAACCCCATCCCAGTGCCACCCAACAAAGCTTGCTATGTGTCACTGCCTCCCAGGGTCATATCTTGACCAGCCCAAATGCCTCAGCACCTCCCATACACATGAGCATGTGCACATGTACACTCACACCACGAAGGACTACAAGTAACCGGGGAATCTGAGCCAGTGGGTCATATCAATGCTAATTCACACTTTGTGATATTAGCCTATTGTTTTGGAAAATGTTACCCTTGAAGAAAATTGGGTAGAGAGTACAAAGGATGTTTATTATTTCTTACAAATTTGTGTAAATTTATAATCATCCAAAAAAATTCACTTAAAGAAATTTCTGGCTCCTTGCAAGCTCTGCTCACCCTACTGCCACCGAGGTAAGTGACAGGATAAGCAGGGCTTTCCGCAGCTGGTGAGATGGACACACACCCTCAGGGAGCAGCCTGGTGAGGGACTGCAGACACAAGTACACACTCACACACATACACACCTTGACAGCCCCTCCCCAGGGTCCTCTGTCCTTACCTGGTAGGGAAACATCAGCTCGGAGTCCCAGAGCCCTGAGTTTGGGCCTCAGCTCTGTTTCCAGTGTAAGCCACGCTGAGCCCCAAGTCTCCTTTGCAAAATGGGGCTATGGTTTCACCCTACAGAATTCTTCCTGGAACACCAGAGACAAGGTCTGTGAAGTAGGTAACAGCATCCCCACTTCACAGATGAGCAACTTGGGGCCAGTAAATCTTATTGCCATTAAAATACCAAACCACACTCATGTGAGAAGAAAGTCCGAACGTGGAGGGCCAGGGGAGTGGAGGGAGCCGAGGAGGGCGGTCCACATCCCTGCCCGGGCAGTTTCTCCCTTTGTGATACTTCTCCTCTAATTGCCCGGGTCATTAGTAACCTCCCTGTGGAGCCCATGTACATCAGAACACACTTACATGCATGTGCATACACTCAGCACACACTGAATTCAAACCTTGTCTTTGTTAAAGGAATGTTTCATTTTTCAAGACCCCAATTCCACAGTCTACAGGGGGCAGGGTTCCCTGAGCTGTTAGAGAGGTCAAGAGCTAGAACGGGTCTCGCGTGGACCAGTGAGGCTGGGAAAGAGTGGTGGGGGGATGGTAGGGCTGGGGGTTCACCAGTCATCCCCATCCCTGTGCCACATCAGGGACCTCCAAGGCACCACAGACAAAACAGCTGTGCTCCATGTGCCCAGGGCTGGTCAGTGCGGGAGGTGGAGACAGGAGGAAACAAGAAGAAACTCAGCAGCTTCAAAGACTCTCCAAGCCATGGAGGCGGCGAGCAGCACAAGGGGGGTGGCAGGTAGCAGAGGCACCTCCAGCAAAGGCGTGGTAGAGCTAGTCCTCTTTCTAGTGAGTGAGTGAAGTCACTCAGTCGTGTCCGACTCTTTGTGACTCCATAGACTGTAGACTGTAGCCCACCAGGCTTCTCCATCCATGGGGTTTTCCAGGCAAGAATACTGGAGTGGGTTGCCATTTCCTTCTCCAGGGGATCTTCCCCACCCAGGGATCGAACCCAGGTCTCCTGCATTGAAGGCAGATGCTTTACCCTCTGAGCCACCAGGGAAGCCCAATCCCTTCTCCTGGGAAACAGTCAAGCCAGGTTCAGCACAGGAAAATGGGAAAGCAGAGCTCTCAGGCAAGGGCGGGAACTGACCCCAGGGCGTTCTTTATGCCAGAAGCAGGCAAGATAATCAGAAGCCCAAGCAGCCCAGGTAACACTGCCCTCAAGCACTAACTGAGGGACTGTGTTAAAAATTCTTAGCAAGATGCCCCCATGCCCCTCTCACCAACCCACCGTCTTCTGTTTCCTTTAGAGAGAACTTGGGAGGATTGAGGCTGGGTCATGTTGTGGCTGGGCCATACCACCGCCCGGGAGTGCCCGGAGCTGCACACACAGACAGGAAACAGCTCGAGAGACAGGCTTGGAGAGCCACCCTCATCTATATGCTAATTAGTCCACACAAGAATTACGGGGTTAATTAAGCATCTCAGCCCTCCCTCCATTTTATCTGCCCCTGACACCAAGACTAGAGGAGGCGATCTCAACCTCTGATCAAATTAGCTGTCCCCCGGCTGCTCCACAAGGCAGAGGAACCAGCTCCCAGAGTTAATCATGTTTATTTCACAAGGCACCGGGGATTTAAAAAATGATTAGGAATCAAACCCAGGAGCAAACAGCCCCTGAACCTTATGCTCTCAATTTCTTCCTTGCAAAGAGTGTTTCATTGCTGCATCCAGGCCACACACTTCCTGCCTGAAGTGGGGTGACTGGCTCCTGGGGACGTGACATCACGGCGGCAGGCTGGTGGAGACTTGGGGTGGGGAGGGAAGGGAGAGACTTCCTCTTACTTTCCTGCTCCCTAGGTCCCGCACCCAATGCCTAATACTGTCAGAGGGCTATGGTTTCTTTCTGTTTCTGCCCCACTATGTGGCCTCGGGTAAGTGATTTTAATTCTCTGAGCCTCAAGTTTCTTATTTATTAAAGAATACAGCATCCACAGACATACATAGGCAGCATGGATGGTCTAGGTAGTAGGCATCAGGGCATAATGGGCATTGGAAGTGAAGGAAGTGAAGTCACTCAGTCGTGTCCAACTCTTTGCGACCCCGTGGACTGTAGACCACCAGACTTCTCCGCCCATGAGATTCTCCAGGCAAGAATACTGGAGTGGGTTGCCAGTTCCTTCTCCAGGGGATCATCCCGACCCAGGAATCGAACCCAGGTCTCCCACATTGCAGGCAGATGCTTTAACCTCTGAGCCACCAGGGAAGCCCCATAATGGGCATTAGGTCAGTTTTATTCCTTTCCTTTTCTCCCCTTGCACCCTAGTCTTGAGTTCCTGTCATTCCACCCATCAAAGTCCAGCTCAAAGCTCCCTCCACCAAGCACCTCGCTCTATGTAACTCTATGTAACTCCCTCAAGCATCTCTATGTAACTCAGCAACAGCCCTGCATGAGCAACAGCCCTGCATGAGCAACGGCCCATGCAAGAGTATGCATCAGTAAATATGTGTTGGGAAAAAAAGAGGTGGAAGAAAAGGTATGACCAAGATGACAGAGTAGGAAGACCCTGAGCTCACCTCCTCCCACAGGCACACCAAAATCACACCTATTTACAGACAAACTGTAGATGAGAACAATCTGAAGACTAGCAAAAAAGATCTCCTACGACTAAAAATATAAAGGAACTACAAGATAGTTAAGAAGGGTGGAGACACAGTGTAGTCAAGACCCTTATCCCCAGGTTGCAAGCCACAAGTAGGAAGAGAATTACAACTGCAGAGATTCTCCCCAAGGAACAAGGGGCCCAAGCCTCACATCGGGCTCCCCAGCCCAGGGGTGAGCCCCCAGAGCATTTGACTTTAAAGATCAGTAGGGCTCACATACCAGGGACCCAGAGGGTCATAGAAAACAGAGACTCCACTCTTACAGGGTACACACAAATCTCACATGCTCCAGAACCCAGGGCAGAAGTGGTAATTTGAAAGGAACCTGGGTCAGACCTACCTGCTAGTCTTGAAAGATCTCGTGGAGAAGCAGGAGGCAATTGCAGCTCACTGTGGGGACACAGATGCCAGTGGCAGCCTTTGTCGGGAGCTCACCAGGACACCGTGGCTGACAAGTGCCATTGTGCAGTTCTTCTAACTTATTAGCTCCAGCAAGTTACCTGCCCATCAGCAGGTTGGCGCAAATCACTGGACCCCCCAGACCAAACAGTCAGCTGTTTGGGGATGCAGCCATGTCTGTGAACAGGCCAACACCAGGCCACAGTCCCACTGCACCCACTCAGGGCCTTGCAACCAGCCACTCTGGGACCCAGCCAACCTACTAGAGGGCTGGCACTAATCCCTAGGCCCCCAAAGAATAAATCCAACCAAAGATCTATACTTGGAAAGCTGCAAGTCATTAAAGAAAGAAATTAAAGACAACATAAACAAATTTTAAAATGTACCATAATCATAGATTAGAAGAATTAATATTGTTAAAATGACAATATCACTCAAGGCAATCTACAGATTCCATGATTCTTGCTAAGTTGTGTCTGACTCTTTGTGACTCCATGGACTGCAGCACACCAGGCTTCCCTGTCCTTCACTATCTTATGGAGTTTTCTCAAACTCATGTCCATTGAGTGGGTGATGCCATTCAACCATCTCATCCTCTGTAGGCCTCGTCTCCTTCTGCCTTCAATCTTTCCCAGCATCAGGGTCTTTTCCAAAGAGTCGGCTCTTTACATCTGGTGGCCAAAGTATTGAAGCTTTGGTTTGATCTCCTTGCAGTCTGGGGGACTCTCAAGAGTCTTCTCCAGCACTACAATTCAAAAGCATCAGTTCTTCAGCACTCTGCCTTCTTCATGGTCCAACTGTCACATCTGTACATGGTTACTGGAAAAAGCATAGCTTTGACTATACATACCTTTGTCAGCAAAGTGGTGTCTCTGCTTTTTAATACATTCATTGTCTAGGCTTGTCATAGCTTTTCTTCCAAAGAGCAGGTATCTTTTAATTCTGTGGCTGTGGTCACTGTCCACAGTGATTTTGAAGCCTAAAAAAATTAAATCTGTCACTGTTCCCACTTTTTCCCCATCTATTTGTCCTGAAGTGATGGGACCAGATGCCATGATCTTAGTTTTTTTGAACGTTGAATTTCAAGTCAGCTTTTTCATTCTTCTCTTTCACTTTCATCAAGAGGCTCTTTAGTTTGTCTTCACTTTCTGCCATTAGACTGGTATCACTTGTATATCTGAGGTTGCTGATATTTCTCCCAGCAATTTGGATTCCAACTTGTGATTTATCCAGCCCAGCATTTCGCAAGATGAAATCTGTATATAAGTTAAATAAGCAGGGTGACAGTATACAGCTTTGACATACAGCTTTCCCAATTTGGAACCAGCCCATTGTTCCATGTACTAACTGTTGCTTCTTGACCTGCCTACAGGTTTCTCAGGAGGCAGGTAAGGTGGTCTTGTATTCCCATTTCTTTAAGAATTTTCCACAGTTTGTTGTGATCCACACAGTCAGAGGCTTTAGCTTAGTCAATGAAGCAGAAGTAGATTTTTTTTCTGGAATTCCCTCACTTTTTCTATGATCCAACAGATGTTGGCAATTTGATCTCTTGTTTCCCTGCCTTTCCTAAATCCAGTTTGTACATTTGGAAATTCTGGGTTCACATACTGCCAAAGCCTAGCTTGAAGGATTTTGAGTATTACCTTGCTAGTATATGAAATGAGCACAATTGTACAGAAATTTGATCATATTTTGGCATGGCCTTTCTTTGTGTTTGGAATGAAAACTGACCTTTTCTGGTCTTATGGCCACTGCTGAGTTTTCTAAATTTTTTCTGGCATATTGAGTGCAGCACTCTCACACCTTATCTTTTAGAATTTGAAATAGCTCAGCTGGAATTCCATCACCTCCACTAGCCTTGTCTGTAGTGATGATTCCTAAGGCCCACTTGACTTCCCACTCCAGGACGTCTGGCCCTAGGTGAGTGACCGCACCATCATGGCTATCCAGGTCATTAGGACCTTTTTTTTTTTTTAACAGTTCTTCTGTGTATCCTTGCCACCTCTTCTTAATCTCTTCTGCTTCTGTTAGGTCCTTACCATTTCTGTCCTTTATTGTGTCCATCTTTGCGTGAAATGTTCCTTTGGTATCTCCACTTTTCTTGACGAGATCTCTAGTCTTTCCCATTCTATTGTTTTCCTCTATTTCTTTGCACTGTTCATTGAAGAAAGCTTCCTTATCTCTCCTTGCTATCCTCTGGAACTCTGCATTCAGTTGGGTATCTCTTTCCCTGTCTCCTTTGCCTTTCACTTCTTTTCTTAGCTATTTGTAAGGCCTTCTCAGACAACGACTTTGCCTTGTTGCATTTCTTTTTCCTTCGATTCAGTGCAATCTCTATCAAAATACCAATGGCATTTTTCACAGAACTAGAACAGATAATTCTAAAATTCGTATGGAAACACAAAGCATCCCAAATAATGAAAACAGTCTGAGAAAGAAGAACAGAGCTGGAGGCGTCATGCTCCCTGACTTCAGCTGCAAAGCTGCAGTGATCAAAACAGTATGGTGCCAACACAAAAGAGAAAGATAGGCCAGTGGGGCAGAATAGGGGCCCAGAGATAAACCCACACTTACATGGTTAATTAATCTACAGCAAAGGAGGCAAGAATATACTATGGAGAAAAGACAGTCTCTTCAACAAGTGGTGCTGGGAAAACCTGGCAGCTACATGCAAAAGAATCACACAGGACTATTTTCTCATACCACAGATAAAAATAAACTCAAAATGGAGTAAAAATTTAAATGTAAGACCTAAAACCATAAAAATTCTAGAAGAAAACATATACAATACACTGTTTGACACTGGTCTTGGCAATATTTTTTGGCTGTCTCCTCAGGTAAGGGTAAGAAAAACAAAAATAAATGAATGGCACTACATCAAGCTAAAATGTTTTTGCACAGTGAAGGAAACTACCAACAAAATAGAAAGGCCACCTAGTGAATGGGAAAAGATATTTGCAAACAATATATTGATAAGGGGTTAAAATACAAAATATACAAGGAACACATAAAACTCACCATCAAAAAATAAACAGCCCAATCAAAACATGAGCAGAGGACCTGAGTGGGCATTTTTTCAGAGAAGACATACAGATGGACAACAGGCACATGAGAAGATGGTCAACTAATCATCTGGGAAATACAAATCAAAACCACAGTGAGATGTCATCTCACCCCTGTCAGAGGAGTAATTGTCAAAAAGACAACAAATAAGTGTTGGTGAACATATGGATAAAGGGGAAACTTTGTGCACTGTTGGTGGAATGTGAATTGGTTCAGCTACTATGGAAAGGAGTATGGAGGTTCTTCAACATTTCTTAAATCCAGCGACTATACAATCTAACAATCCCACTTCTGCATATTTTTCCAAAGAAAACAAAAACACTAATTCAAAAAGATATATGCACCCCTAAGTTCAATGCAGCATTATTTACAATAGCCAAGATGAGGAAGCAATCTAAGTGTCTATCAATAGATGAATGGATAAAGAAGATGTGATATATGCACACACACACAGTAGAATATTACTTAGCCATAAAAAAGAGTGAAATCTTACCTTTTGTACCTACATAGTTGGACTTAGAGGGTATTACCTTAGTGAAATAAGTCAGACAGAGAAAGATAAGTACAGCATGATTTCACTTACCAATGAAATCCAAAAAACAAAGCAAAGGAATAAACATAACAAAACAGAAACAGATTTCTAGATACAGAGAACAAACAGGTGGTTGTTCAGGTGGTGTGGGGAGGCAGGCAATGAAAAGGGAAAAAATGTAACTGCGTGAGGTGATGGATGCTAATTAACTTGATTGTGGCAATCATTTCACAGTGTATATTTATATGAAACCATCATGTTGTACACCTTAAATATATACAATTTTGTCAACTGTATCATATCTCTTTAAAGCTGAAAAAAGATTTTTTCAAATGAGCTAAAGGAGCTTAGAGAGAAGACTGTAAGTCATAAGGGCCCACTGAACATCCTTGACAGACACCAATCACCACGAAGCCCATCAGTCAAGCCCAATGTGTCCATTTATAAATGCAGCCTGGGGGAGAGGCAGCTTGGTAGTGACAGCAATGAGAGCAGATGGAGCATGGATCCCTGACACTCTCCACAATCCAGACTGAGTTCATCTGTGTCAGCCTCATGTCCACTGTAGAGTGTAGCTGTGAAGAGCAGAGATAAGCTCCTTCTCATAGGAGACTGACTCGGGGCATGTGGTAGGCAGAACTCTCACATGGCCCCCAGTATTTTCACTCCCCAGGTGTACATGCCCTCTGGATATAATGGATATTACTTCCATGATTAGGTTATGTTATTTGGCATAACTGACTTCAAGATTGGGAGATTATCCAGGTTGGCCTAACCTAAGCCCATGAGCCCTTTAAAAGCTGGTGGCAGAAAAGGAAGTCAGAGATTCCAAGCGTGAGAAGGATGTAGTACACCTTTGCTGGCTTGAAGATGAAGGAGAAAACATGGCAAAGAGTACAGGTGCCCTTTAGCAGCCAAGAACAGCTGGAACAGCTGACACCAGGAGAGGAGTGGACCTCAGTCCTATAACCACAAGGAACTGAGTTCTACCGACAAGATAAATGAGTGAGCAAAAGCCCTATACAGACACTTCTCCAAAAAGTGAAAGTAAAGTAGTTCAGTCCTGTCCGACTCTTTGCAACCCCGTGGACTGTAGCCCACCAGGCTCCTCCCTCCGTGGGATTCTCCAGGCAAGGATACTGGAGTGGGTTTCCAGTTCCTTCTCCAGGGGATCTTCCCAACCCAGGGATCAAACCTGGGTCTCCCGCATTGCAGGCAGACGCTTTAACCTCTGAGCCACCAGGGAAGCCCACTTCTCCAAAGAAGAAATTCAAATGGCCAACAGATAGGTGAAAAGGTGTCCAATATCACCAATCTTCAGGGAAGTATAAATCAAAACCACAGTGAGCTGTCACCTTACATCTGTTAGAATGGCTGTTATCAAAAAGACAAAAGGCAAGTGTTAGCAGGGATGTGGGGAAAAGAACAATCTTGTGCACTGTTGATGGGAATGTAAAATTAGTACCGCCCCATGGAAAATAGTATGGAACTACCATAGAACTACCGTGTGACCCATGACTCCACTTCTGTGTACACATCCGAAGACATTGAAATCAGGGTTTCAAGAGCTTTTGCATTCCCACACTCACTGCAACATTATTCGCAATAGACACAACGTGGAAACCATGTAATGTCCTTCAACAGAAAAGGAAGATATACATATATACAATGGAATATTACTTAGCCTTTAAAAAGAAGGAAATCCTGCCCTTTGCTACAACATGGGTAAACCTGGAAAACATTATGCCTAGTAAAATAGGCCAGATACAAAAAAGCAAATACTGCATGGTCTCACTTACATGTGGGATCAAAAACAAATTCATGGAAACAGGGAGTAGAAGGGGGATTGCCAGAGTCTAGCAGGGCAGGGGAAATGGGAAATGGAGAGAATGTTGGTCAAAGGATACAAAGTTTAAGTCTTTCAGGATGAGTAAGTTATGGACACCTAATGTAGAGTGTGGTGAGTGCATGCTCAGTCGCTTCAGCCATGTCCGACTCTTTGCAACCCTATGGACTGTAGCCGGCAGGGTCTTCTGTCTGCAGGATTCTCCAGGCAAGAATACTGAAGTGGGTTGCTGTGCCCTCCTCCAGGGGATCTTCCCGACCCAGGGGTGGAACCCGAATCTCTTGGGGCTTTTGCACGGAAAGCAGATACTTTACTACTGAGCCACCGGGGAAGCCCACGTGTAGCATGGTGCCTGTAGTTAACAATACTATATTGCATAGTTGAAACTCACTGAGGATAGATCTTAAATCAAACTACACACATACACAAATGATAACTAAATGAGGTGTTAGCTTGATTGTGGAGATCATTTAACTATATGTTAGTAGCTCAGTCATATTCGACTCTGCTACCCCATGGACTGTAGCCCACCAGTCTCCTCTGTCCATAGGATTCTCCAGGAAAGAATACTGGAGCAGGTAGCCATTTCCTTCTTCAAGGGATCTTCCTGACCCAGGGATTAAATCCAGGTATCCTGCATTGAAGGTAGATTGCTTACTATCTGAGCCACCAGGGAAACCCCCATTTAACTATATATGTATAGTTAAAGTATAATATGATAATATAATTCATGTGATAATATAATAATATAATTACTATAATAATTATATAGTAAGTTAACTATATGGTTATTCTGTATTAACTATATATTATATACCAGTTAACTATGTATATATTAAATATATAGCTATATATTATATTACATATAGTTATATATTAAATATATAGTTATATTTTTATATATAGTTATATATATATTTAATATATACATATATATAATTATCATGTTAAAGATCTTAAATATATACAATCTTATATGTTAAAAAAATGAAGAAAGCAGATTTTTGCCCCAGAGCCTCCACAAGAAAACTCAACCCGGCCAAAATTTTTATTTCACCCTAAGCAAGGAACTCAGCCACACCCATGCACGCTGGACTTCTGACTTGCAGAACTGTGAGCTAGTAAAGCTGCAACATTTGTGATAATTTGTTACTTAGCACAGAAAACTATACAGGGAAGCCAAGCAACCAACGCTCAGGGAATGAATCCGAGGTGAAATAAATTGAATCACATTTCCTCTGATGGAGTAGAGCAGTACCTGCCTTGAATTGAATTCTGCTTTGTTAGACACCGGGGAGAAACACAGGATCCACCAAAGTGTTCTTGTCACCACTTATGCAAATCAGAAATTCTCGCTATGCTCTATGTGAACTAGAATTGGCCCTGACGACTTCACCCAGTGCTGCTATAGATTTTCCAGAAGAGACAGGAGACAATCCCCTTGATGTCTCTGGCCGTGCTGGGGGTGGACACATAAGAGAAGGGGCAGGGGAGGGTTTGACTTCTTTACAAAGCTTCTTGGACATTCTCTACACTTTCTCCTTTGCAAAGCGTCAGACTTCCTGCTGTTGAAAGTGTCCATTAAGCGGCACACTTTTAGCTCTGTCCTCTGCTGCCAGGGATGCCAGCAGGCTACTAAAGAGCCCTCCACTCCAGTTTGTGCTTCACTTGCAGACACAGGCTTGTGTTCTATTGGAGAGGATAGATCTTGGGTAGTGGGTGCCAGGGCTCACATCATCAGCCCAATGCCCAGCACTGTGAGGCACCAACAGACAATTTGTACACTCTAAATGCCTAGAAAGCCAGCAAACCCCCATGTACAGTAATTAGACGATAAGCCTCTGAGCTGCCACAGGCTGGAGGAGGAAGAGCTTAGGAGGTATGGTGGCAGCCACGGTCCTTCCTCATTGCCTGCATTTCCCTCCAGACCTGTAGGGAAACATAGAAGATTGATTACATTCGTCATTGGCTCTCCTTCACACTGCTCCAATAAAATGTCATCAATGGATTCTTTTTAATGTACGTATCCAAAAGTACCAAGAAAATGAGAAAGGAGACAGCAGCAGATACAAAGCTGTGGTACATTTTGGGATCTAGAAAAATGGAAGGAAAAGTGTAACTGACCCAGAAGAGCTTGGGAGGATGCCCTGGATGAAGCACAGAGGCTATGCCAAGGGCAAGTAGTGGCTGGCCCCAAATAACCCCTGCAGGACCCAGACTAGGGAGGCCTGGGGTGCACCTGAGGGCTAGGAGGAAGCAAAATTTACTATCCCAACTGGGCCACCTTGGGGAGTGGGCCATTCCTAATTATGTCACGACAACAGATACAACCCAGGTTGGCCTAGCGAGGAGAATCCTAGGACTGGTGAAAGTCTATGAGACTCAGGGCCTGTCCAACACCTCTCAAAGCCAGGAATTCCTCGCCCCTCCAAAGTCAGGACATCAGAGGTTTGTTTCCTGGAGGAATTGAGCCAGAGGCTCCAGACTGAGGGAATGAAGCACAAGGGAGGTTGGGTGTGAAGTGCAGAAGAGAAATAGAATGAGAAGGAAGTGTGCACTCCAAAGTGTGCAGCAGAGGTGGGGCCACTGCTCCCAGCCCCAGTCCTACCACCACGCCACCCCCTGGCGCAAGAAAAGCGTCCCAGGGTCTGATGTTTGGGGATCCCCAGTGGATGATAAGATCTGGTCACCACCTGCTCATTACATACCAAAGCCTCATGCTACAAGCCCCATCTGTATCCTAGGGGCTTCCTACTCACTTTGAACACTACATTCTTTTTTTAAATAGCCTTTTTTATTATTGAAATATAGTTTATTTACAATGTTGTGTTAGTCTGTGGTGCACAGCAAAGTGATTTAGTTATAATATACATATTCTCTTTCAGATTCTTTTCCATTATAGGTTATTGGAAAATATCAAATATAACTCCTGATGCTATTCAGTATGTCCTTGTTAGTTATCTGTTTTATATATAGTAACATGTATCTGCTCCACCCAAATTCCTAATTTATCCCCCCTCTTCTTTCTCCTTTGGTAGCCATAATTTTTTTTTCTATGTTTGTGAGTGTGTTTCTATTTTATAAATAAGTTCATTTGTATCATACTTTAGATTTCACATATAAGTGATATCACTGGAAAAGACCCTGATGCTGTTCCCAGATTGAAGGCAAGGGAGAAGCGGGGAGCAGAGGATGAGACAGTTAGATAGCATCACCAACTCAATGGACATGAATTTGAGCAAACTCCAGGAGATAGTGGAGCACAGAGAAGACTATGAGTCACAGAGTCAGACACAAATCAAGTGACTGAACAACAACAAGTGATATCGTGTGATAGTTGTCTGTGACTTACTTCACTTCGTATGATAATCTCTAAGTCCATTCATGTTGCTGCAAATGGCATTATTTCATTCTTTTTTTATAGCTAAGTAGTATTACATTGTATATATGTACCACGTCTTTTTATCCATTCATCAAAAACATTTATGTTGCTTCCATGTCTTGGCTATTGTAAATAGGAACACTCCATTCTTCCATTCTTAAATATGAATTGACAGTCGGCAGTCACCAAACATTGAGGTAATCCTCTAACATAGAAACAATGAAACCAAAATGAAAAAAAGGGGTGGGGGAGGAAAGATGTAAGTCAGAACGATATTTCAGGTGCTGAACAATAATAAGAGTTCTTCTACAGCAATGCAGGAGGTGCAGAGATGTGGGTACAATCCCTGGGTCAGGGAGGTCCTCTGAAGGAAGAACTGGCAACCCACTCCAGTAATCTCTTGCCCAGAAAACTCTCATGGACAGAAGAGCCTGGCAGGCTACAGTCCAGGAGATTGCAAAAGAGTTGGACATGACTAAGAGACTAAACAACAAGGGGAAAGTAAGAGACTCATGAAGAACTCTTGGAAATTAAAATCATGATGGCTGAAATTAGTAGAACAAAATGACAAAAAGTAGAGCAAAAAAGAGATGACAATAGAAGAGACAAGGTAAGAAACTTAAAAGATCAATTCAGAAAATTCACAGTCTGACTATACGATCCAGAAATAGAGAACAAAAAAGACAGGAGAGGGAAATTATCAGTGAAATAATAGTAAAATTTTCCCAGGTTGTTTCAGTCCACTCAGACCACTATAACAAAAAATACCTTTAACTGAATGGTTTATAATCAACAAACATTTCTTTTGCACATTCTGGAGACTGGGAAGTCCAAGTTCATGGTGCTGGCAGATTCAGTGTCTGGGAGAGCCTGCTTCCTGGTTCACTGACATCTGTCTTCTAGCTCTCTGGAGTTAAGGGCTCTAATCCCATTCATGAGGGCTCCACCCTCAAGTAGGTTTCAACACATGTGTTTTAGGGAGACAAATTTCAGGTCACAGCACAGGTCGTAAGGTTAGGGTGGACAGGGCCCACTGGGTGCCGGCACAAGGGAAGAGACACCACCTGCACAGACAGCCCTCATTATAAACTCTCAGAGTATCAGGCAGAAAGAGTGGGCGCTCAGAGCTTCCAGAATGAGAAAAAAAGAAAGCTTCTCATAAAGAAATCAGAATGGTGTTCAAATTTTCAACAATGAAATCAGAAATTAGAAGATAATGGAGATAATGGAGCAAGGCCTCCCAAATCTCCTGGGCGGGGGGGGGGGGGGGGGGGGGGGGGAGGGCGACTGTTTAATCTAGGATTGTATATCTAGCTGTACAATATTTGTGTTGCTCTCCCAACCTACAATTTTTTTTTTTTTTTTTTTTTTGTAGAGGTTGAACCAGTAAAATTCAATTTCCCAGACTTGCTCACAGTTGGGGTCCTAGATATAAATTATGTTCTGTGTTGGAGGGAGATCATTCTCACCCAGGTTCTGGCAGTCAGCCTTGGTTAAAGGGTCATTTTCCTTTAACAGTTTCCCAGAGTCCTTCCTGCTGCTACGTTGGTGGGACACAAAGCAGTGACGGTAGTAGAGATGACTTTGAGCCTGGATGGAAGAACTGAGAGTCTGTCTATCCTCTTGCTCCAGGGGGTCCAGAGGCTGCTGCCATAGCAGGAGGACCACCAGACTCCAGACCACCAGGCTGATGCTTCCAGAGGCTGCCTCAGGGGAACAGTGCCCTCGTGGGCTCTTCTATATTATTCTAAAAATCATTCCAAGCAGATCCACATAGCAGTTGCTTCTTTAGTCCTTCCAACATTTGTGTGAACACCTACAATGAATTCTATTTCTTGAAAATATAACTGCTAAACTGCCAGCAAGTGTGAGGCCACGGTGGAGCAGCCCCAGTGATGCTTGGTCCAGATGGCTCGTTCTGGTCCTAGGGCACAAACCGCTGTGCTCTTGGCTTCCAGTGACTCACACCACAACAGTCTCCAGGCAACTACCCTCAAGCCAGACAGAATCCCTGGAGTTGTTTCCCCTATACACCACCCCTGCCTACAGACAACTCACAGCCAATGACTGCCTCTTGCAGGACAAATTCAATGGGAGTAATTTCCACTCCAGAGCTGCTGCTCAGTCTGACACTGGCATCTCTCTGTCCTACTTTCTTTTTTCCTTCTCCTATTTACCCCACTCCTTTCCCAGTTTCTCCCGGGAGTATCATCCTAACGACTCATTTTCACATACACCCGTGTTTCTTTTGGGAAGAAATATTCTTCAGATGTTCAGGGACCCTAAGAATTTACTTCTGATAGCTTAGGAAGCTATGAGGGGACATGCTTCAGCAAAACAATGGTGTAAAGCAGGGAAGGAAGCTGTGAAACCCAGTTATCCATACAGAGCATGAAATCTAGAGAGAAGCTGAGAACCAGAAAGTCCACCTGGGAGGGCCCCAGAGGATGGAAAGTGATAGAAAGTCAATTTGACTCTTTGGGAAATATTGATTCACATAAAACTGACCTGGTAAACCATTTAAAAAAAATAAATATAGCTACATAGGAAACCAAATAAATGGAAAATATGCAGGCATTAACTCCAGGAAACATCACCATAGTCTACTTCACTTAGCAGTAAGCAAAATTTACTTTCATAGTAACATAAACACTGACCATCAATTTAACCAAAGTGAAAGTGTTAGTTGCTCAGTCCAGTCATGTCTGACTCTTTGCGACCATGGACAGCAGCCTGCCAGGCTCCTCTGCCCGTGGAATCCTCCAGGCAAGAATACTAAAGTGGGTTGTCATTCCCCTCTCCAGGGGATCTTCCTGACCCAGGGATCAAATCCTGGGTCTCCTGCATTGCAGGCAGAGACTTTACCAACTGAACCACCAAGGAAGAGCTGCAATTGAACCAAAAGTTGTGATAAAAGTATAGTGAAGGATGGGGGAAGGGCCAGTGCAGGGAGATCTGTGGAGGTCAATCACCATTCTCTACTGCAGTCAATAGACAACATTTAAATTGATTAATGAAGAAATAACAGGATCAACGAAGGCAGAGAAATAGGATGGGGAGACCACTCTCTCCCCCAGAAATTCATCGAAAGAACATTTGAACGCTGAGAAACTTCCACAAAACAACTTCTGAATGCTGCCAGAGGACACCAGGCACCCAGAAAGGCAGCCCATTCTCTTCAAAAGGGGGTAGGATAAAATATAAAAGACAAAAAGAGAGACAAAAAAGTTAGCTGTGGAGACCCGTCCTGGGAAGGGAGTCATGAAAAAGTTTCCAAACAGTAGGAAACCCTCTCACAGGTGAGTATGTGGGGAGTTTTGGAATCTCAGAGGGCAACATAACTAGGAGGGGAAAAAAAAAAAAAACCACAGAATACACGCCTAACTTCAACTGTCAGCAGAGAAGTGGCCCAGATGCTGGCGTCTGCCACCAGTGAGCAGGGGCTGGACAGGAAGGCATGGGCTGCATAATCAGTGCTTAGGGTAAGGACCAGGCCTGAATGCCCTGAGGACAATCTGAGGGAGCTAGCAAGATAGGAACCAAAACTGTGGGATCACCAGAGAGGAAAAAAAAAAGAGAACTTTCCCTCAAAAGGCTCTAACTCGCAGCCTGACCCGCTCACAGAACAAAGGATTGAAAAAACACCGAAGGAGACCTAGCCTGCTGCACGCAGGCCCCTCCCCACCGGAGGCAGAGAAGCAGGCGGGACCGCCAGGGCCAGAAGGCAAGGGGCTGCTCCAATCTCAGCCCCAGAGACAGGTGTCCTCCACCAAACTGAGCAGGTTTCCAGTTGCTAGTCACGCCTTCCCGGGATCCTGGACGGTTGGCATCTTCCAGGAGGGTCGCAGCCTGAGGTCAGCCCCCAGAGGAGACACACAGCAGAGCTGAGCCGCGCTCTCGCGGCACACAGGGGAAGCAAGCAGCCAGGAGTGGGGTGTGAGTAAGACGCACCACCCACCCGGGACAGTGTGCTCACCAAACGCACACCCAGCCGAGCCTGTGCCCTTGTGGACGGTCTGAGAGCCTGAGCGCCTGAGACCTGGGACGTGCACGAAACACAGGGCCTGCTTGGGACAGTGCCTCTGCAGAGCACCCTGGAGCCTGAGCAGTGTAGACCCAGGAAGCACACGCTGCCGTTAGCCAGGGCAAACCTAGTGTGGTCTGTACACTGTGAGCACTCCCCACACACACCAGCGGTATTTGCAGGGTCCCTCCCTCCCCACAGCACAACTGAACAAGGGAGCCTGAACGAGTGACCACCTTCACCCCTTTGTGTCAGGGGAGAAATAAGACACTGAAGAAACTTGCAAACAGAGGAAGCCAAAACAAACAAAGAAGGGGGAACCGCTCTGGAAGTGACAGGTGCAACAATAAAAACCCTGTAGTCAACATTGACTAAGCATTGGAGGGGGTTTATAGACCTTGAGAACAAGTACAAGCTGGAACAAGGGACTATCTGACACTGAACTGACCCCACACTGCCCACAACAGCTCCAGAGAAACTCCTGGATATATTTTCACTATTATCACTTTTTAAGCTTTTTTTCATTAAAGTTCTTTATTACTCTTTTAATTTTCATTTTTATAACCTATTATTACCTTGCCAAAAAAAGACCCTATTTTTAAAGCAAATTTCATATATATATTTTTATAATTTTTGTGATTGATTTTGTTTTGTATTTTTAATATTGTTTTTGTGAAAGCCTAACATCTATTCTAGAATTTTAATCTGTTTTTTGGTATTTGTTATCAATTTTGTACCTTTAAGAATCTAATCTTCAGTACCCATTTTCACTTAGGGGTGTGATTTCTCTCCCTCTTCTCCCCCAGGTCACCTCTATCTCCTCCCTCCCCCTTCTCTTCTCTACTTAATTTTGTGAATCTTTCTGGGTGTTCCAGGCTGTGGAGAACACTTAGGGAACTAATTACTGGCTAGATTACTTTCTCCCCTTTTGACTCCCCCTCTTCTCTTCCTGGTCACCTCTATCTCCCTCCTCCCTCTTCTCTTCTCCATGTAACTCTGTGAACCTCTCTGGGTGTCCCCCGCTGTGGAGAATTTTTCACCATTAACCTAGATTCATATGTGATGTATGTTTGAAAAAGTCTTGAGGTTATTGTAAGAATAAGACTGAAAACTAGAGGCAGGAGGCTTAACTCCAAAACTTGAGAACATCAGAGAACTCCTGATTCCAGGGAAGATTAATAGACAAGAGCTCACCCAAAAGCCTCCATACCTACTGAAACCAAGCTCCACCCAAAAGCCAACAAGTTCCAGAGCAAGACATACCAAGCTAATTCTCCAGCAATGCAGGAACACAGCCCTGAGCATTAAAAGACAGGCTGCCATACCATTCACCATTGCAACAAAAAGAATAAAATATTTAGGAGTATATCTACCTAAAGAGACAAAAGACCTATACATAGAAAACTATAAAACACTGATGAAAGAAATCAAAGAGGACACAAATAGATGGAGAAATATACCGTGTTCATGGATTGGAAGAATCAATATTGTGAAAATGAGTACACGACCCAAAGCAGTCTATAGATTCAATGCCATCCCTATCAAGCTACCAACGGTATTTTTCACAGAACTAGAAAAAATAATTTCACAATTTGTATGGAAATACAAAAAAAATCGAATAGCCAAAACAATCTTGAGAAAGAAGAATGAAACTGGAGGAATCAACCTGCCCGACTTCAGGCTCTACTACAAAGCCACAGTCATCAAGACAGTATGGTACTGGCACAAAGACAGAAATATAGATCAATGGAACAAAACAGAAAGCCCAGAGATAAATCCACATACCTACGGACACCTTATCTTCAACAAAGGAGGCAAGAATATACAATGGAAAAAAGACAACCTCTTTAACAAGTGGTGCTGGTAAAACTGGTCAACCACCTGTAAAAGAATGAAACTAGAACACTTTCTAACACCATACACAAAAATAAACTCAAAATGGATTAAAGATCTAAACCTAAGACCAGAAACTATAAAACTCCTAGAGGAGAACATAGGCAAAACACTCTCCGACATAAATCACAGCAGGATCCTCTATGACCCACCTCCCAGAATATTGGAAATAAAAGCAAAACTAAACAAATGGGACCTAATTAAACTTAAAAGCTTTTCCACAACAAAGGAAACTATAACCAAGGTGAAAAGACAGCCTCCAGAATGGGAGAAAATAATAGCAAATGAAGAAACAGACAAAGGATTAATCTCAAAAATATACAAGCAACTCCTGCAGCTCAATTCCAGAAAAATAAATGACCCAATCAAAAAATGGGCCAAAGAACTAAACAGACATTTCTCCAAAGAAGACATACAGATGGCTAACAAACACATGAAAAGATGCTCAACATCACTCATTATCAGAGAAATGCAAATCAAAACCTCAATCAGGTACCACTACACGCCAGTCAGGATGGCTGCTATCCAAAAGTCTACAAGCAATAAATGCTGGAGAGGGTGTGGAGAAAAGGGAACCCTCTTACACTGTTGGTGGGAATGCAAACTAGTACAGCCACTATGGAGAACAGTGTGGAGATTCCTTAAACAACTGGAAATAGAACTGCCATATGACCCAGCAATTCCACTTCTGGGCATACACACTGAGGAAACCAGATCTGAAAGATACACGTGCACCCCAATGTTCATCACAGCACTGTTTATAATAGCCAGGACATGGAAGCAACCTAGATGCCCATCAGCAGACGAATGGATAAGGAAGCTGTGGTACATATATACAATGGAATATTACTCAGCCATTAAAAAGAATTCATTTGAATCAGTTCTAATGAGATGGATAAAACTGGAGCCCATTATACAGAGTGAAGTAAGCCAGAAAGATAAAGACCAATACAGTATACTAACGCATATATATGGAATTTAAAAAGATGGTAATGATAACCCTATATGCAAAACAGAAAAAGAGACACAGATGTACAGAACAGACTTTTAGGCTCTGTGGGAGAAGGCGAGGGTGGGATGTTCAGAGAGAACAGCATTGAAACAAGCATACTATCAAGTGTGAAACAGATCGCCAGCCCAGGTTGGATGCATGAGAAAAGTGCTCAGGGCTGGTGCACTGGGAAGACCCAGAGGGGTGGGATGGGGAGGGAGGCAGGAGGGGGGATCGGGATAGGGAACACATGTAAATCCATGGCTGATTCATGTCAATGTATGGCAAAAACCACTACAATATTGTAAAGTAATTAGCCTCCAACGAATAAAAATAAATGGAAAAAAAAAAAGACAGGCTGCCAAAAGCCTTGCCAAACCCACTGATACCCCAACAGTCACTAGTGGACATTTCATTGCACTCCAGAGAGAAGAGATCCAGCTCCACCCACCAGAACACAGACTCAAGCTCCCCTAACTACGAAACATTGACAAGCCACTAGTCCAACCCCACCCACAGGGAGCAGGCTCCACAATAAAGAGGAAACATGAACTTCCATCCTACTGAAAGGCCACCCCAAACACAGCAACCTAAACAAGATGAAAAGGCAGAGAAATATTCAGCAGGTAAAGGAACATGATAGATGCCCACCAAACCAAACAAAAGAGGAGGAAACAGGGAGTCTACCTGAAAAATAATTCAGAATAATGATAGCACAGGTTATCCAAAATCTTGAAAACAAAATGGAGTTACAGATAAATAGACTATAGACAAGGATTGAGAAGATGCAAGAAATGTTTAACAAGGACCTAGAGGAAATAAAGAAGAATCAATCAATAATGAATAATGCAATTTGGTGGTTTAGTTGCTAAGTCATGTCTGATTCTTGCAACCCCATGGACAGTAGTCTGCCAGGCTCCTCTGTCCATGGGATTCTCTAGGCAAAAATACTGGAGTGAGTTGCCATTTCCTTCTCCAATGCATACATGCATGCTAAGTTGCTTCAGTCGGTCCAACTCTGTGTGACCCTATAGACAGCAGCCCACCAGGCCCCTCTGTCCATGGGGTTCTCTAGGCAAGAATACTGGAGTAGGTTCCCATTTCCTTCTCCTCCCTATTAAGCTACCAATGGTATTTTTCACAGAACTAGAACAAATAATTTCACAATTTGTATGGAAATACAAAAAACCTCAAATAGCCAAAGCAAACTTGACAAAGAAGAGCGGAACTGGATGAATCAACCTGCCTGACTTCAGACTATACTACAAAGCTACAGTCATCAAGATAATATGGTACTAGCACAAAGACGGAAATACAGATTAATGGAACAAAATAGAAAGCCCAGAGATGAATCCACACACCTACAGACACCTTATCTTTGACAAAGGAAGCGAAAATATACAATGGAGAAAAGACAATCTCTTTAACAAGTGGTGCTGGCAAAACTGGTCAACCACCTGTAAAAGAATGAAACTAGAACACTTTCTAACACCATACACCAAAAAAACTCAAAATGGATTAAAGATCTAAATGTAAGACCAGAAACTATAAAACTCCTAGAGGGAAACATTGGCAAAACACTCTCTGACATAAATCACAGCAAGATCCTCTATGACCCACCTCCCAGAGTAATGGAAATAAAAGCAAAAATAAACAAATGGGGCCTAGTTAAACTTAAAAGCTTTTGCACAATGAAGGAAACTATAACCAAGGTGAAAAGACAGTCTTCAGAATGGGAGAAAATAATAGCAAATGAAGCAACTGACAGAGAACTAATCTCAAAAATATACAAGCAGCTCCTGCAGCTCAGTTCTGGAAAAATAAACGACCCAATCAAAAAATGGGCCAAAGATCTAAACAGACATTTCTCCAAAGCCATATAGATGGCTGACAAACACATGAAAAGATGCTCAACATCCCTCATTATCAGAGATATGCAAATCAAAACCACAATGAGGTACCATCTCACACCGGTCAGAATGGCTGCTATCAAAAAGTCTACAAACAATAACTTCTGGAGAAGGTGTGGAGAAAAGGGAACCCTCTTACACTGTTGGTGGGAATGCAAACTAGTACAGCCACTATGGAGAACAGTGTGGAGATTCCTTAAACAACTGGAAATAGAACTGCCATATGACCCAGCAATCCCACTGCTGGGCATACACACCGAGGAAACCACAATTGAAAGAGACATGTGTACCCCAATGTTCACTGCAGCATTGTTTACAATAGCTAGGACAGGAAGCAACCTAGATGTCCATCAGCAGACCAATGGATAAGAACGTTGTGGTACATATATACAATGGAATATCATTCAGCTATTAAAAAGAATGTATTTGAATTGGTTCTAATGAGGTGGATAAAACTGGAGCCTATTATACAAAGTGAAGTAAGTCAGAAAGAAAAACACCAATGCAGTATATTAATGCAATATATGGAATTTAGAAAGATGGTAACAATGACCCTATATGCGAGACAGCAAAAGAGACACAGATGTAAAGAAGAGACTTTTGGATTCTGTGGGAGAAGGAAAGGGTGGATGATTTGAGAGAATAGCATTGAAACATGTATATTATCATATGTGAAATAGATCGCCAGACCAGGTTCGATGAATAAAACAGAGCACTCAAAGCCTGTGCACTGGCACAACCCAGAGGGATGGAATGGCGAGCGAGGTGGGACGGGGGTTCAGGATGGGGGACACATGTACACCCATGGCTGATTCATGTCAATGTATGGCAGAAACCACTACAATATTGTAAAGTAATTAACCTCCAATTAAAATAAATTAATTTTTAAAAATAAAAATAAATAACAGGATCCGCTCATTATTTAGAAATATGAAAGTAAGTACCACTGTGAGCATTACAAGTAGAAATCTATTTGACATTAATTCATCTAAGCCCTATTACATCCAAAAAGATAACGTGTAGCTTCTGATGGAAGACACACAAACATACATACACACCCCACACAATAAAATGAGGATGGAGGAATAAGAGCAGAGCCATGGAGGAAGCAGAGTGGGGGCTGGTTCACTGGGCACAGAGGTAGGTATAGAAGCCCTTTCCTGGGGGCCACCAGACTCTGAGTGTCACAGCCAAGGAGGACTCAGCAGCCATACAATTATGAATACGTTCCATACTCAGCAATTTTAAAAAACTCACCATCCAACCCCAGACTCCCACCCACTATCAGTCAGCCACTGCTGCCCAAAAGCCCACACTACAGATTCATTTATCAGAATTGAGCATTGATCTCTCTTTAAGAGTGGAGGTTCCCTGTCAGGGATACAAACCACATAGAGTATTGGAAAGGCACAGTCTGCACGCCCTGGGCAAGCCGCTTAAAGCCCCAGAAACTTAACTTCTTGGTGGAGTCCCAAAATGGCTACAATCCTTTGCAGTTCCTCCCATCATTCTGGGCTGGACTTGTGGTTTGCTTTGACCAACTGGAAGCGGCAGAACTGACTTTGTGCTGTACTGATTCTAAAGCTAAAAGAAGTCTTTCACCTTCCATCCTTGCTGTTCTCAGAACCCTCCACTGATACAGGCACATGCCCAGGCTAGCCTGTTGGAACATGAGAGATACAGTCACTCCCATCTCCCCAGCCAACAGCCAGTAGACTTCCAGACCAGAACAAGATCACTCAGGACCAACAAGCCCCACTCAACCCACCAGTCACATGCAAGCCCCACCAAAATTAGTCTAGCCCAGCCCAGACCTCAAGAACCACAGAGCAGAACTGCAGGCTAAACAGATGGCAAGAGTGTGTGTGTGTGTGTGTGTGTGTGTGTGTGTGTGTTTATTTAAGCCACTAAGTTTTTAGTAGGTTTACCCTGTAGCAAGGAAAACTGATGGACTTCGTATGTGAAATGGTGATACCAAGGCTTAGTTCACAGGGGTAAGAGGTAATGGTATTATATGAAGTTACCAGTGGTGCTCAAAAATATTCCTTAGCACCTATCCCATTTCCAACACCTAAATGCCAAAGAGTTTTTAGCAACTGCCACATTTACTGAGGAGGCCAAAGAGTGGGGGCAGGGTTCCCAGAGGAAGAGAGAGGAAACCTCTAGTGGAGGCTTCACCCACCCTCCAGGCCCACTGTTGAGCCACATGGCCACCTGATGTGACAACAAGCAATTCAACTTTGCAAGCAGGTCTGAAAAGGCAAAGATTTAACCACTGTAATTGGCTTAATCTACTATCATCTACCGGAGAAGGCAATGGCATCCCACTTCAGTACTCTTGCCTGGAAAATCCCATGGACGGAGGAGCCTGGTAGGCTGCAGTCCATGGGTTCCCGAAGAGTCAGACATGACTGAGCAACTTCACTTTCACTTCTCACTTTCCTGCATTGGAGAAGGAAATGGCAACCCACTCCAGTGTTCTTGCCTGGAGAATCCCAGAGACGGGGGATCCTGGTGGGCTACCATCTACAGGGTCGCACAGAGTCAGACACGACTGAAGTGACTTAGCAGCAGCACCATTATCTACACCAGACATTACAGAACCCTTCCAGGGGAGTCTTATCTCTACCACCTGTGGGCCAGACCTCACACCTGGAGGCACAGAAAATGACTCTCCCTAATCCTACCTGAGTCACAGCAAGCTCAGCGAGGGACAGCCCTCAAGCCTTTCCCCAGATGTCAGTAGTGATAAAGCAAATCCAATACCTCTCTGCACTGACCCTGTGAGGCTTATCCACTCACTTATGAGTGGGTAATTAGATGTTTGTCTAATTAATGCTAACTTATATAGGAACCTCCCTTCTGTGCCGAAACTCAGTCTCCGTACACTGGCACCAAATAAATCTCTGAGACAGAGTTTGGGGTGAAGTAGAAAAGAATAGCTCTATTGCTTTGCCAGGCAGCGGGGGTCACAGAAGCCTAACACCCCCAAAACGGTGTCCCAGCCTGGAGTGGGTAGTGAGTTTTGTAATGGTTCAAAGAGGGGGGCATGATAAGCTCATGGATATTCTTCTGATTGGTTGGTGATGAGATAAGTGGAAGTCAGCAACATCAATCTTCTGGTTTCAACCAGTCTGGGGTCTACTGCTGGTGGGCAGCATATAGTTCCTTTCTCCTACCTTGTGGGAGTTTATCTATCTGAAAAGTAGCTCAAATATATTGTTATGTGTGCCCTTTGAGTGGAAACTCTGCCCCAAGGCTGCACTATTGTTTCCTGGTTGCTCCTCCCTTGTCTCTGCATCCCCTCCCTGATTAGCAACTGTTTGAATTCTTCCGGTTGGAACTCAGGGAAGGTCATGGGGGCTGAATGAACCCTATTTCCTACACACAAGAAATGGGGAACACAGAAAGGCTTTTTTTGCCCAGGAGCCCCACAGGGTCCTGCTCGGTTTCATTTCTCCCTGGGATAGGCCCTGGGAGGCCGCGAGAAGAACACTGGGTTTGGAGTCTGAATACTTGGGTTGAGCCAGTCTCTCTACATGCCCACAAAACACACTTACCCTGCGGAGCACAAAGAACCACCCACATCATCTGCTGTCTGCTAAACAGCAGAGCCCCACCAGCAGAACAGGTCTGTGTGCTCTTCACACGGGCCCCCACCAGAGAGCCAGCAGGTGTCCTGGGTCTGCTGACAGTCTCCTAAGTACCCGGCTAGGTCCAAGGGGAGACGCGCTTCCCCGGTACTCTACAGGAACTTCCAGAAGTGAGGTGTTTCAAACCTATGAGGCCCATAAGGCTCATTGAGTCCACACAAGCCCCCTATTTAATGCGTGAGCAGTCACCCAGAAAGGGGCACTGGCCTGTCCAAGGACCCTCAACTTCAGAGCCCACTCTACCCACCCTGGGGTCCATAACCTTGACTCTAGGTGATCAGGTATCTGCCCAGAGGGCTTTTGAACTCAAAGGTAGATTAACCAAGGAGTTAGGTTACATTGTTTGGAGACACATTACCAGCTGGTCTATGAACAGTTGACGTATATTAATGGCAGCAGCCATGAAGAGTGAACAGAAGATTTACAGAAGGGTGTGGGCTACCTGCACATGACCTTTCTGGATTAGAAAACATGCTAGGGAAGTCTCGCAGTGCTCTCCAGGGAGAAGAGACACACCTGTGCAGACCTCGCCTCTACTCCAGACGGTCCAAGACCTGTCTCAGCACCGGCCTTACTCATCCTCTCAGGAGGGGTGCTCCGGATGCTCAGTCTCTGCCCCCACCCTCTCCCTTCTGGCTCCACCAAGCCTACCTTTAAATCCTGGGCAGGAGGGGCCGCTTTCTATTTGGAGGACAAGCCAAAGTGGACACTTATTTGCCAAGGGCCATGATGCTCCTTGGGAAACAACGTTAATTCTCCAAACCCCTAGCAGTAGTTCTTGTCATTACTGCTTGAAAACTTTATGCCTTATATTGAGTAGACCACATGAACACATAAAATCTATCCTGTTCTATAAAATAAGTAAATTCCTGGATAAAGAAGGTGTGGTGTATATAATGAAATATTACTCAGCCACAAAAGAGAACAAAATAATGCCACTTGCAGCAATATGGGTGGACCTACAGATTGTCATACTGAGTGAAATGTTGACTTAGAAAGACAAATACCATATGATATCACTTCTATGTGGAATCTAAAATATGACACAAATGAACTTATTTACAAAATAGAAATAGAGTCACAGATGTAGGAAACAAACATATGGTTACCAGAGTGGAAAGAGGTTGGGAGAGGGATAAATTGGGAGGTTGGGAATGACATTTACTTACTTCTGTATATAAAATAAAGACCTCCCTAATGTATAGATAGGGTTATGTATATATATATATATATGTATATACATGGACTTCCCTGGTGGCTCAGATGGTAAAGCGTCTGCCTACAATGCAGGAGACCTGGGTTCAATCCCTGGGTTGGGAAGATCCTCTGGAGAAGGAAATGGCAACCCACTCCAGTACTCTTGCCTGGAAAATCCCATGGGTGGAGGAGCCTGGTAAGCTACAGTCCGTGGGGTTGCAAAGAATCGGACACGACTGAGTGACTTCACTTTCACTTAATATATAGATAAGATATAAAACATATTTAAAATAGATAGATAGATGAAATAGATAAGACCCTACTGTATAGCACAAGGAACTCTACTCAATACTCTGTAATGACCTATATGGAAAAAGAATCTTAAAAAGAATGGATATCCCCAGGGACCCTTCGCTCTGAATATGGGCGACTTATCAGAACACATGGCCACATAGGCCCGCACTTGATGCCTTGAGAAATGTCATTCATGCTTCACAGCCAGGGGGCAGCCGGCTTCTGGGTGCCCTCTGGACCCTTCATCTCAGCCCCTCCCACGGTGTCACGTACTGTGCACCATCTGTCTCCCCGCCCAGGCTGCGGGACCGGGGACAGAGGCAGGCTCTCACCTCTCCAACCCAAGTGCCCACAGTGCGCCGGCGCGTGGTAAGCCCATGGTAAATGACAGGTGAGTAGATGGCTGCGTTAATGAGCAAAAACGAAATAAATCCTATGTGCAGAATAAGTTTCTGGGGGGTAACACAAACCCCAATTAACACAGTAAGTGGCATTTTGTTGTCTCTATTTCAGGACACACAAAATAATTAGTGCTTACTGCAGAGAGAGCTCTGAGTGTGAAGCTGGATGTAATCAGGTGTCAAAACACAGAAACCTGAGTAGATGAGCACAAATACACAGTGAACTCAGTCAGGAAGGAGCGACTGCTCAGGGTGAGTTTTCTCCTTGAGGAGGAGCACTTTCTTGCAGGATTTTAAGGCTGTGTCACCACGCAAGAGAGACTCCTCAGTAGGGGCACTGGAAAAATGCAATGGTCCTGGGTTCAGGTGGATGGAGAAGCCCTGTCCATCCCTAGTGATGAGGTGTCCACAATGGACCCCCTAGATTCACAAAATTCTCATGAAATAACCTGCTCACTGTCTCCATCCTACCAGCATGGAAATCCCAGAGAGGTTAATCAGTTATATAATTTGCTCAAGAATTCATTGTCTTAGATTGGTACACAATCTAAGATGTGTACACTCACACATTCTCTGACAGGGAGACTTGGACTCCCCTCTTCCAGCCAAAGCCCATGGCACCCCTTCACCATCAGGCCATGTGGCCACCTCCAGGACACCTTCTCAGACCCTCTTGGCCTCCGTCCTCTTGATATTTCACCTCCTTCTCCTTGAGATTGGACTCTCACACAACCAGCCTGAAACTCCACAGCTTGCAGCCTGCCGGCACGCTCCTGGAGGCCCTGGTTCCTCCCACCTCATCCAGCTTAAAGATGAGACGTCGCCATAGACCAGGAACTGAGGCCTCACACGGGGGCGGCCTCTGCCCAGGCTCCATCCGCTCCTCTCATTAATCCTCCCTAATAAAGCACTGGTACTCAGTCCTTCCTGGGGAACCCAGGCTCACACACTGTTCTGATTTTTGTCTTTATTTTCCCCTCTTTATCCCCAACCCCACCCTCCACCCTTCTTCCCATTGAGGACACCTTCTCCTATACGTGGATAGACTTCCTAGAATGTGGAGGCATCCTGCAATCTGTATGTTGTTTGCAGTTTGCTTTACATAAGTGGAACTGGATCACACATTTCATTCCTGTGCTTACTTTGCTCTCAACCCCTGGTTCTCAGCCTACTCCGCTGCAGGTCACTTACCCACTTCCCTGGGGCAAAGTGCCCTGTGGACCCATGTGAGAGAGAGCAGGTGTGGGCCCACCAGATCCTATGATACACACTAAGACCACTCTGCACCAACAGAACACGAGGGGCCTGCTTCCCCACACCTTAACCAAATGTAGTATAATCCAGTGTTCTCATTCCCGTAGTCCTGCCGGGCAGAAAGTGTTACCGCTCTGTTTCTCCTTTATGGCTGGGTTGGCAGCTCTTCCTCTTCTTTTTGGCCACCTGAGAGCCATCAGCACCTCCCCGGGATTTTACCTTTGAGCACATGTTGAACCCCCTCCCCCCTCAGCCTTGGTCACCTTGGTCATTACCTTCAAAGGGAGTTTAGGAAGTCTAGGAAGGAGGAGCAGTCAGGCCCTGGTGACTCAGATGGTAAAGAGTCTGCCTGCAATGCAGGAGACCTGGGTTCGATCCCTGGGTCAGAAAGAGCCCCTGGAGAAGGAAATGGCAACCCACTCCAGTATTCTTGCCTGGAGAATCCCATGGACAGAGGGACACAGGAAGGAGGAGGAAGGCACACATCAGACCTCCTCCCCATGTGTGTCCCCAGGTGACCCCAAACCCTCCAAGTTGGGGTGCAGGTTTTGTGGGGCCTAAAAATCAGAAACAGAATTCTAACTCACTTTGACTCCATATGTTTCTGTCTCTTCTTCATTTTCCACTCTATACTCTGGTTCAGAAATATCAGCTCAGGTGCCTCTGGGTGAAGGCCCGAACACCAGGACACTGTGACCACAAATGACCCCAAGTGCACCAGGACCCCCCACACCACTGGTCCTCAGAGGATCTTCCTGTGAGAGCCCAGAGGGGCTGGGTCACCATGAGTCAGCCAGTGCTCTGGTTCCAGGCATCCCTCACAAGCCAGAGTTTAGCCGGGGGAGCTCACAAGAAGGACCACTTCATTCAAATGCTTCTCTTCACCCACAATAGCATTTCCCAGAATTTCACAAAACCCACTTCTGTGTTATGTTAATGCAATGTACAAAACCAAAGTGGACCCTGTACCTGGGGGCCACTTTTCTTAGGGAAAAAGCATGTCAGGCCAGGCTCTGATTGTCCCCATGGGCCACCAGCTTGCAGTGGTAGCCAGCACTTCCCATACTCCCCACCTGCACAGCGGCTCCTCTTGGCCCATCCAAAGGCTGCTTGGAGTTACTGATTCAAGACTCCCAGGAAAGTCACTCTCCAGGAGCCATGGACCCCAGCTAGTCACAGAGAACCTGTCACCTCCCACTGCTTGTCAGCCTGCTCCAGGGGACACATCCCCAAATGCCAGCTCTCTCTCAGTTCCTCTCCTGGCCTCAGGAGCTTCCATGCACCCTACTCACCCTTCACACTCAACTCTAAGTTCTCTCCTTCCAGAAGCCTCTCCAACTTCCCTGGGCAGTCAGGCCCTTCTTCCCTGGGCCTTGGCAGCCCGGCTAACATGCAAGCTTTTCTCCCATGGGGTTTGCTCCCACGCTGTGAATTAGACATATAGCAATGGATTCACTAAGAGACTCAGGGTGCATTCCTTCCAAGGCTCTGTTAAACCACAGCAAAGATGGAGCCCCAGTTATACACATGGGAGTGACACAAGGGGTGCTGGGACCAGGACTTTCCTTGACATGCCTGAGAGCTCAGACTGCTGGCACACCTTTGGCTGGTGGGTACTGTTGTAAACTCTACTACGGTGTATTTTTATTCTCTAGGAACTACAATTTTAAATTGCAAAATACACTTATAGCTATGAAGACACTAGTTCTAGTAACAGGGGGGAAAATAGCTTTATTCCTACAAGCAAATTCTCTAGCCCCAAAGAATGGCCTTTCCAGGTTGCTGTGGCCACCACTGTGGAGGCCTCAGTCCAGAGTGCCCTGCCCACCCACCCTGTTTCACTCATGGAGTGATTGCATGTGCAAGCACACACATAAATACACGCATTCACATGTGGGTGTGTGCACACACACTGCACACAGCATATGATAAAAGAATTGTTGCAGGAATGGGGGTCCTTTCCAGGACCTGAGAGTAGGCTCTTGTCTAACACCCAAAAATGAATTGTCCAAGGAGACACATGTGCTGACAAAGCAAGAGACTTTATTGGGAGGGGGCCCCCTGGGCTAAGAGTAGGAGAGTAAGGGAAACCAGAAGGACTGCTCTGCCATATGGCTCACAGTCCTGGGTTTTATGGTGATGTGTTAGTTTCCAGGTTATCTCGGGCCAATCATTCTGACTTAGGGTCGTTCCTGGTGGTGCACACATCACTCAGCCAAGATGGATTCCAGCAAGGAGGATCATGGGGGGTTGGTAGGACAAGTGGCGTCTCTTTTTAACCTTTCCCAAATTTTTCCAGCTTGTTTGTTCCTCTTTCCTTGCCAGGACTTCCTGTCCTAAAATAACTCATGCAAATGGTTGCTATGGTGCCAGGCCAGGGTGGGAAGTTTCAGGCAGTGTTTCATCTAACAGAACTACATACTTCCCTGCCAGAGGCCCAGACCTTCTAGCCATCCTACCTCCAACTGAGGCCAGCTCAGGAGCTGCCTGAGCCCCCAGGACATAGAGCTCTCCCCCAAGGCCACAGCTCCTCTGGGCGCCCCCTGGCCCTGCATTCAGGGTCCCCAGTCTCATTTGGAGCACGGAAGTCTCTCCAGAGCTGCCCTGCACACAGGATGGTAAGGTTAGGGATGCAGACCCACAGGTTTGCTTAGACTGAACTTGGCCAGCTCAGGAAAGCCTTCTGCATGCAGTCCCTCTCCATGGTTTTTAAGGGCTGGGAACCAAAACATGCTCCCTGCCCACTGGGCTGCAGTACCTCCTCAAACAAGCACCTGGGTGAAGCTACCTGGACCTTTGTTAGGCCTGTAAAGACTGACTAACCACCCTGGTGCCCTGCACAGAAGCTGAGGTGCAGGGAGGTGCAGGGTCTTGCATGGACCAAGCCAGACCGCACCGTGGTAGCAGAGCCAGCCAGCTGGCCTCCAGTCTGACTCCTTCTCCACCCCTCACTCTGCCTCCCAGCACCCAATCACACGCCCCAGCCCCAGGGCTGAAGTCAGACCTCTGCACACTAGAACAGGCTCTTTCCTTTACTGCATCTCAAGGATGGGGGGGAAATAATGCCTCACCACTTCCTGATGCATTATTTATCAGGATCGCATTAAGTGTGGATGACATCACAGGCATTTGAAGGTAATTTGTGGAAAGTATTGTTAAAGCAATTGATTTGCAAATTCTTTGACAGGGAAAACGAAGCACCCAGCAGGCGGAGATGTGACACAGACCCGGGTTTTTTTTTTTATGTATTGGGGGATAATTGATTGAAAGCTAAGCTCTGTAGCCAGTGAGAAAATGAGATTATTCTGTCTGTTATGCAAAGATATTGTATATTGTGCAAAACAGCAGAATGAGAAGCTATGAGTGCTGCTGAGAGGCCGTTGCTCCTTCGGTAGTGAGTAACGAGTAATGTCTTTCTTTCCAAATTTAAATCAAGTCATTTCACTGCTCTTACCCCTCCCCCCCCACCTCCTCCCTTTGGGCCCTCCTTTCCTTCCAGCCCCACTGGGTTTGGTGGGTCAATAAATGAGTCATTTATCTAACAGCATCATTCCATCAACTATCTTTGGCATCCAAGGCATGCCAAGGACCAGGCTGATCTAGGCCAACCCACAGCGGCATAGAGGCCACCTGGGAAGTGTCGTAGGGCCAGGGAAGGTGCAGAGGTTGGACTCCTGCCCTGCTCTGCTCTCTACATCTGGACCTTTTCAGTCCCCCAATATCCTTAACTGCACATCCCTAGCCAACAAAACTGGCTGCCACCTGCTCTTCAGAACTCTCTAGGAACTGCTCATGGCCTTCAGGATGACCGCAGCCCCTTCTCCAGGCCAGACAGCCAGCATGTCTTTCTCCCCACCACTGCCTTGCCACACTTCCCTGAACTCCAGCACACCCAGCGGCCCTGCCCTCCTGCGTGCACACCATGGCTCCAGTGGCTCTGACTTTGCATGTTCTGGCCTTTCTGCTAACATACTGCCCATGTCTTACCCATCCAGCAACCTAGTCAGTCTTTCTAAGCAGAGTTCAAATGCAACCTCTTCCAGGAAGCCTTCACTGACTACCCCAGGCTCCTTCCTCCCTCTGAGCACCAGCATGTTCACTGGTGGGATTCTCAGATCTCCCTGGGAGGTGGCAAAGATGGACAAGTCATGCCTGCAGGGATTAATGCACTCAGGAATGATTGGGTGAGTGAGTCTTGCCCAGATCACCTTGCAGGATCCCTTGATTTCTCCCAACTCTGATGAAGCTCTAGGCAGAGTAGCAGGAGTGCCCAGCAGGGTTGCTGGCTTTGCTGGCAGTGGGAACTGCCCTGAGCCAGAGAACTAGCTGGGGGCTCCCTCGCAGGATGGCCCAACTATCCTGAGGAGGCCTGGTCCCAGAGAGAGCAACCACACATGCGACTCACTCAGCAAGCACCTGCAGCCTGCAGAGGTAGAAACAGACAGCACTGGGGCTTCTGAGTAATGGCTTGTGTGGCTGTAAACCTGGATCAATCACTTAGCTTCACTGAACCTCAGTCTTCTCATCTGTCAAATGGACGTCTTATTAACATCAAGCTCTCAGATTGTTGAGGGTTAAAACCACAGTGCCTGGTCCCCACTGCACATTCATTACAAGTCTAAACCTGATTTAGAATTTTTATGCCCATGTTGTGTATTAGGAAACTGAGACACGTGGAGTTAAGAAGTTATTTGAAACCACTCATTCAAAGTGGCAGAAGTCTGGACAGACCTGGACATACCAATACCATTCTCCCCTAGAAAGCTCCTCCCAGCTGACACCATACTTCACACAGCACACTGGACTCCAGGGTGAAAGATAAGAGGCCCCCGTAGGTCACTCAGACTGTACACAGCCAACGGCAGTGATTGGCCTGGGACAGAGGCTTTCAGTGCCAGGGTCAGGAAAGCCCCAGGCAAATCAAGACAAGCCATCAGTCACATTCTGACCACCTTTAAAAAGCTGGGGCGGGGGTTGGGGGGAAAGCTGGAAAATGCACAATGGTTATTCAAAATATTTTGGTAACAGAGATCATAACATTCAGTGCAAGTGTGCATGCATGCTAAGCCACTTCAGTCATGTCTGACTCTTTGCAACCCTATGGACTGTAAACCGCCAGGCTCCTCTGACCATGGGATTCTCCAGGCAAGAATACTGGAGTGGGTTGCCATGCCCTCCTCCAGGGGATCTTCCCAATCCAGGAATCGAACCCACGTCCCTCACGTCTCCTGCATTGACAGACAGGTTCTTTACCACTAGTACCACCTGGGAAGCCCCATAGCATTAGGTGCATTCCTTTTAAATACATCGACATTTCCTAAGACTAAGTTAAGGGAAACAAACAAGAAAGTTTCTGGCCACCACCTTGCTTCAACCCAATTCCTACTGGACTGCCAGCACTGCTGCCTCATCCCCAGGCCTGGTGCTGGGCTCCGAGTGTTCAAGGGTGACCAAGCATGACCCTTCTCCCCATAGGAGGCCCCAGGCCAGAAGGCAAAGGTCCTTGAGCAGCAAGAACATAGTCAGGCTAAAGCAGAGGGAAGCCTGGGGGACTACAGGGCACATGAGAAGAAGGGGAGATCAGGGAGGGCTTCCTGGAAAGGGAGATACCGTCTTTTTTTAATTTTGCTTATTTTTAATTGAAGAATAATGGCTTGAGACAACTTCTTAACAGGAACCATAAGTAGGAATTAGCAAGGCAGCAGGCTGGAATAGCATGGGCAAGACCCAGAAGTGTGGCAGAGCCTGCCCAGTCCAGGAATCACAAATATGACTGAAGAACACTGTGAAATGTGGGAGGGAAAGGGAGAAAAGACAGAGAGAGAGAGGCCACATTCAAGAGGTTTATTTTTTTCTCTGAAATGTGATCCATTTTTTAACTTAGAAGTGCATACAACATGGGGTTGTCCCAGGTGAATGGATGGATGTCTAATTATTTTAATAGCTGCATAAGATCCCATGAGGCATAAAATTCTGATTTTTCAGTGCTTCTGTCTCTGAGGACAGGCAGGTTATTTCTGGTTTACCTTTTGTTGCCACTATAAACAATTCTTCAGTGCATAGTTCTGTAGGGTGGAGTCTCAGACATGGAATTTCAAATAGGTATTGTCACACCGACTTTCCAAAATGCAGCTGTGCTTCTGCTCATGTTCAGTTGCTGAATCATGTCCAACTCTGCAACTCCATGGACTGTAGCCCGCCAGGCTCCTCTGTCCACAGGATTTCCCCAGCAAGAACACTGGAGTGTGTTGCCATTTCTTCCTCAAAGGGATCTTATCAACCCAGGAATTGAATCTTCCTCTCCTGAATGGCAGGTAGATTCTTTACCATTGTTGTGGTGGTGGTTGTTTAGTCGCTAAGACATGTCCAACTCTTTTGCAACCCCCTGGACTGTATATCCCCCCAGGCTCCTCTATCCGTGGGAGTTCCCAGACAAGAATACTGGAGTGGGTTGCCATTTCCTTCTCCAGGGGATCCTCTCGACTCGGAATAAACCCACATCTCTTGAATTGGCAGGCGGATTCTTTACCACTGACCCACCAGGGAAGCCCCATTCTTTCCCATAGGAGTGCCCTTTTCAACACAAGTTGAAAGGCAACTTGCGTTGCCCTTTGCAAGTACTGGACTTTTCGTTTTCTCTAATTATTGCCAACCTGACAAATGAAAATTAGCAAGTCATTGTTACTTTCATTTTTCTTTCCTGACTACGAGTAAAGTTGAACCTCTGTTTATTTGCTTATTTTATTTTTTAAAGATTTCTTCTCCTGCATACTTGGATATATTTGGGGTTTTGTGTTTTATTAGTAGGAGCTCTTTATTTGTTACAAATATTGGTCTTTTAATTGTTGTGTTATCTCACCCCAGAACTGTTCAAAACATTGACCCCGATAAATCTAGATGCTTTAGCTGGACTCTAGACTCCCAACAAAGTCAGCTCTGGAGATTGGAATCACTTGGGAAGATTTGAATCCTAAGGCCTGGACCTCATTCCCAGAGACTTCTTGGATTTCAGTGGTTTCAGGTAGGGCCAAGAAATCAGAATTTTTCATTGTAGTAAAATTCACATAACAAAATGTAAAAGTCATCATGCAATCCATTTTAAATGAACAATTTATGAGTGGAACAGAATTGAGTGCCCAGAAATAAGCCCAGACATATAGGGACAATTAATTTACTAGGCAAGAACACATATGGAGAAAGGGTAATCTCTTCAGTAATGGTTTTGGGAAAACTGGAAAGCCATATGCTAGAGAATGAAACTAGAAAAATTATAAAAACATAAAAATTAACTGAAAATTGACTAAAGACTTGAATGTAGTACCTGAAACCATAAAACTAGAAGAAAACGTAGGCAGTAATAACCTTACTGGTGTAAGTCTTAGTGGTGGTTTTGTGGATCTGACTCCAAAGGCACGGGAAACAAGCAAAAATAAACAAATGGACCACATCAAACTGAAAAGTTTCTGCACTTCAAAAGAAATCATCATCAGGGAATTCCCTGGTGGTCCAGTGGTTAGGACTCTGTTCCTTCACTACTGAGGGCCCGAGTTCGATCCCTTCTGGGAGAACTGAAATCCTGCAAGCCAAAAAAAAATCAGGCAAAGGACCTGAAGAGATATTTTTCCAAGGAACGTATTTCCAACAAGCATTTGAAAGGATGTTCAACATCACTAATTATTGGGGAGACGCAAGTCAAAGCCACAATGAGCTGTCACCTCACACTTGTTAGAATGCCTATTCTTGAAAAGACAAGAAACAACAAATGTTGGTCAGGATGTGGAGAAAAGGGCCCTCATATAATGTTGTTCAGAATGTAAACTGGTACAGCCACTATGGAAAACAGCATGGAAATTGCTCAAACAAATAATAGAACTACCGTAGAATCCAGATATTTTACTTCTGGTAACACCAGTTTGAAAAGATACATGCATCCCTGTGTTTATTATAGCAATATTTACAGTAGCAAAGATATAGAAACAACCTAAGTGTTCATCAATGGATAAAAGGATAAAGATGTGGCATATATTTATATAACATAATATTACTCAACCATAAAAAAGAATGAAACCCTGACATTTGGGACAGCATGGATAGATTTTGAAGGCCCTGTGCTAAGTGAAAGAAGTCAGACAGAGAAAGACAAATTCTTTATTATTTAACTCAGACTTGGAATCCAAAAATACAAAACAAATAAAATAAAGCAAACACAAAGCTCAGAGATACAGAGAAGAGGTTAGTGTTTACCAGCGAAGGGGGTTGGTGTGGGCTCAATGGGTGAAGGTCAACTGTATGGTGATGGACAGTAACTTGGCTTGTGGTGGTGATAACTCTGTGGTGCATACAGGTGTCACACCGTAGTGCTGTGCACCAAAACTTATATCATATAAATAAAGGAGCAAATAAATAAATGAATTTGAATTGTTTTCTTTATGCACATTTTAAAAATATACAATTCAGTGGCATTCAGTACATTTACAATGTCAGACCACCACCACCTCCATCTAGGTCCAGAACACTTCCTCACCCCCAAGAAATCCCTACACCCATTATCAGGCACACTCCCACCCCACAACCTTTGATGCTAATCTACTTCTTATGTCCACGCCTTTATCTGCCCTGGACATTTCATATAAATGGATTTACCACTGACCTTTTGTGTCTGGCCTGTTTAACTCAGCATGTTTTCAAGATTCATCCATGTTACAGCATGTATAAAAGCTTCATTCCTTGTTATAGATGCATAATATTCCACTGTATATCATATTTGTTTAGTCATCTATCTGTTGATCAGCATTGGGGTTGTTTCCTCCTTTCAGCTGTTGTGAATCATGCTGCTGTGAACATCAGTGTATGGGCCTTTGTTTGAACTCTTATTTTTAATTCTTTATGTATAGTCTTAAGAGTGGAACTGCTGGGTCACATAGTAACTCTATGTTCAATTTAACGATTTCCACGGCAACTAAACCATTTTACACTGTCATGGAACAGGAATTTTTAAATCTCCCCTGATGATTCCAACATATAGTCAAAGTTAAGGACTTCAGTCTTAGTAAATCTTTAAAGACATTTCCAGTCTCTCAGCACTTACACCATGTCAGTTAACTATTTATTCTTAGACCAATTTTGTTAACTTTTGTTAGGAAACCACCTATATTCTATACATTTTCAACATTGTTGTCATGTAATAATTTTTTTGTTTCACTGTCTTTCAGACTTCTTACTAATCTCATATGCCCTTGTTCTTTATTGAGATATAACTGACAAAAATTGTGTGTACTTGAAGTGCGCAATGTGAGGATTTGATATGTGCATATATTATATATACTGTAAAATATTTACCACAACCAAAGTTACCTAAAACATCCATCACCTCATAATTACCCTTGTGTGTGTGCAGTGAGAATGCTTAAGATTACTCTCTTAGCAAATTTCAAGTATACAATACAGTATTATTAAGTACATTATATCTTCAGAACTTACTCACCTTATGATTAAAAGTTTATTCCCATTGATCAATATCTCCCCATTTTCCCTGCTGCTGCTTTTTGTTTTTTTAAGATTCCACATATAAGTGAAATCATACAGTATTTGTCTTTCTCTGTCTGGCTTGTTTAACTTAACATAATGTCCTCCAGCTCTAATATGTTGTCATAAGTGGCAGAGTTTCCTTCTTTTAAGGCTGATTAATATTATAAATAAACAGAGATATCATATTTTCCTTATCCGTTCATCCATGAAAGGACATCTAGGTTGCTTCCATGTCTTGGCTACTGTGAATAGGGCTGCAGTGGGTATAAGCTTGCAGGTATCTCTTTAAGATACTGATTTCATTTCGTTTGGCTATATACCCAGAAGCGGAATTGCTAGGTCATTGGTAACTCTATTTTTAATTTTTTGAGGGACGGTCATACTGTTTTCCATAGTGGCTACACCAATTTACATTCTCACCAACACTATACAAGGGTTCCCTTTTCTCCAAATCCTCCCCAACACTTGTTATTTCCTGTCTTTTTGATAGCAACCATTCTAACAGGTGTGAGGTGATATTTCATTGCAGTTTGGACTTGCATTTCTCTGATGATTAGTGTCATTGAGCACTCTTTAGTGTACCTGTTGATCATCTGCATGTCTTTGAAAAAGTATCTATTTTAGTCCTTTGCCCAATTTTTAATTGGATTATTTCTCCTTTTGCCATTGAGTTGCGTGAGTTCCTTATGTGCTTTACATATAAACCTCTTATCAGTTATATGGTTTGCAATTATTTTCTCCCCATTCCATAGGTTGTCTTTCTCACTTTCACTTTCCTTTACTGTGCAAAAGCTTTTTAGTTTATTGCATTTGTTGTCTACGCTTTTGGCATCATATCCAGAAACATGGCCAAGATCAATGTCAATGAAATTTTTCCCTTTGTTTTTTCCTAAGAGTTTTACAGTTTCAGGTCTTAGATTTAAGTATTTAATTCATTTCAAGTTCATCTTTGTGAGTGGTGTAAGATAGCAGTCCAGTTTCTTTCTTTTTTTCTTTTTTGCAGGTGGATATCCATTTTTCTCAGCACTATTCTCTCTATTGTGTCTACTTGATGCCCTAGTCAAGTTTAGTTAGCCATATAGGCCATGAGTTTATTTCTGGGCTACCAGTAGTCTGTTTATAATCTGGACTTGAGTCAGATGTTCATGGGGATCCACTGAAGATTTCTAAGGGAGTCAAATTTAAAGCTCCCATAACGTTAGGTTTAAAGACTACTTGTCAGTCACCTCAGACTACCAATATGAGACCAAAGCCCAGAGACATCAGGTAGTGTGTACCCAAGGCCACACAGCAAAAGCACTCTTTTGGAGGAAAAGACAAACCTCACACACAGGCCTCCTGTGCCCCAGCCCAGCACTGTTTGGTGAAAAGAGCCATCCCACCCTACCTTTCTTCCCCTCACCTATGCCAGCCCCAGCCCCTGACTGATGAACACAATTGTTTCAATTGCTTCAAAAAGGTCTTCTACAAATTTGGATAGGGACCTTCATTTCTTTCTCCTGAAAATCCTCTGACAGTCCACTGAGAAGATCTGAATATTCAAATCACGTGGTTGTTCAAACAGGAACCATCTTTAACTTACTTACTTTAATCCTGAATTCTGTTCTTTTTCATTTAGAGTCCCTTGGATTTGAGACTTGGGTGAAAGATAAAAGCTTTAAATGTCTTGATCATGATAAAGATTTCTCACAGATTTCTTCACCATTTGGGGACTTTGTGAGATCCCACATGTTATATTTAGGAAGCCAAATGACTTCACACACATCCTGTCCAACCTCAAGCCTCCAAAGCCCAGTTCCCAGCAACACTGTCCCCTTCACATCCATTCAGACCCCAGGGCATCCTCCAGGCAGATCATAGACCTGGGCTGGGCTTGGAGTCCTAGAAATAAATAAAGTAGCCTCTGTGACAAGGACTGCAGAACCTCTCCTCAAATCATGGGCACACAGATGAGAAAACAGTAAGGCAGACACAGGGTACAAGTCCAGGGGCAGGAAATGTAGGGGAGAGAGATCAGCCTCGGGCTTTCAAAAAAGAGGAACTTCGTGAGAGTCAAGGATGACGGACCAGGTAAGACAGACAAGTTCGCAACAGAGAAGCCTCTCCCCAGGGGTCGATGATGACATCCTCAGTCTTCTGGGGAGTATATGAGCCATGCCTGCTTCCAGGATGCCCTATGTCTGGTAATGGGAAAGAGTTGGGGGTGTCCCACCTGATTTTATCCAACACTGTAGCCTCCTGATTAAGTTCTCACACTTAATCCCAACAGATAATTGGAAACAACAAGGCAATTTCCTCACATGCTGGTTTCAAAACCCATCTGCATTGCAATTCTAGACAAGATGGAGTATACATATTTCTCCCTGTTTCTCCTGCAAAACACAGCTTAAAACCTTGGATGTTACATATAATGGAGTAAAAAATGGCAGCCCATTCCAATATTCTTGCCTGGAAAACTCCATGGACAGAGGAGCCTGGTGGGTTACAGTCTATGGGGTCACAAAAAGTCGGACACAACTGACTGACTGAGTACACACACACATTACATATAAACCAAACATGAGCAACTCTGGAAGGTGGAGGAAAGAAGGCTGCCCGGTTAAGGACCTTGAGGAACATGGCAGTGAGCTCCTGGGGTTTTCTTTCTGCATCTATCCCAGACTGAGGCTGGAGAAGTTGGCCACCACAAGTATCAACAGGCACAGACAAAGCTCTAAGGAAAGTGTTCTCTCTCAAGACAAAGGACAAGGAAAGGGCCAACCTAGCAAGACAGAAAGCTTTGACCAAATAATTGCCCTACTCCAGCCAAAGAGAAAAAACTGTGACCCTGCTCCCACCAACAAAAGCTAAGTAGGGACTCAGGATTTTCATACCCACCTGCAGTAATGAGTCTACCCCCACTGCCAACAGGGTCACTGGTGTCCACATGAGGATCCTGGATTTCTGCGCCCACCTGATGGCAACAAGATACCCCTCCCTGCCATGCTGGAGTGTGTCACAGGAGGTCCAATACGAAGCTGGGATTTTCACCACCATGTGGCAGCGGGAGCTCACCTCCACCCCTGCTCAGCAGTGTCAGGGAAAACCACTTGAAAAGGTGCCCTCCCACCCCAGCCAGCGATGGCAGACACTCCTCCCCATGCTGAGTGTCTGCAGGGGCCACATGGAGACCCTAGGTCCACCCCGCTCAACAGCATCAGGATAGCATCCTCATTCCCCACCAGCTCAGAGTCAAAGGAGGCCTGCTAGGACAGAAGATTTAAATAAGATCCACAGTCTGATAACAGCCAAAATACCAAAGTTCAAGTGAAAAATCCCTCATCATACTGAGAACCCAGAAAACCTCAACTTGAATAGGAAAGCACGATCAACAGATACCAACACGAACACATCACAGTTTTGGAATTATCCAAAAAAGATTTTCAAGTAGCCATGATAAGCATGCTGCAATGATGCTACAGAAATGCAGCTATGAACATATTTAAAATTAATGAAAAAATGGAAAAGCTCAGCAAAGAAAGAGAATATACAGAAAAAAACAAATGGAAAATTTAGAACTGAAAAATACAATCACTGAAGAACAAATCTCAATGGATGGACTCAAAAGTAGAATGGAGAGAGCAAAGAAAGACTTGGTGAACTTGAAGATAAAACAGAAATTGTCGATCTTAACAGAGAGAAAATAGTGTGGGGAAGAAAGAGCACTCAGGGACCTGGAGAAATATTCCAAAGATCTAACATTTGTGTCATCTGAATCCCAGAGGGAGAAAGACAGAAAAAAGCATTAAACCACTTAATAGCTGAAATTCCCACAAATATGACTAAATATGTAAACCTGCAGACTTAAGAAACTAAGCAAATAGAATAAACCCAAAGAAACCATATCAAGTATATCATAATCAAATTCCAAAAACTGAAGACAAATAAATGTTCTCAAAAGCATCAAGAGAGAAGCAACACCTTACCCTAAGGAATAAATGATTTAAATATCCACAGAGGCCAGAAAGAAGTAATACAACATGAAATTTCAAGTGCTGAAGTAAAAGAACTGTCAACCAGGATCCTAATTTGGGGGGTGGGGGTGGAGGGAGCTTTAGCTTTGAGGAAACAAGACATCCTCAAATGAAGGAAAATCAAGAGAATTTGGGTGAGTAGACTTTTCCTAAAGAAAAGACTAAGGAAAGTACTTGAAACAGACAACAACATGGTAAAAGAATCTTGGAAAATTAGAAAAGAAGAAAAAGCAACAGAAAAAAGTAAAAATACAGGTAAGTATAATAAACTTCCCTTCTGTTGAGTTTCATAGTTACTTTGATGGCTAAAGCAAGACTTACATTGTGGTCTGCCATGGTAACAGTGTATGCAGAGGAAATACTTAAGAATCATAAGTAGGGGAGGATAAAGGGACTTGAAAGGAAGAAAGTTTGATACATTTCATTAGAACTAATAAAATGTTGATACAGTATACTGAAATTTGTAACACTAAATGTTACAAAAGATTCAAATCAAAAAAATAAGCTCTCACCTCTAGAAACGAGAAAAAATTTTAAAAAGACAAAATTAATCCAAGCAAGCAGAAGGAAGGAACTGCCAAAGGTCAGACCACAAGTCAAAGAAATTGAAAATAATAAAGCAAATCAATGAGGCAAAAAGCCAGTTCTTTGAAAAGATGAGTAAAATTGACAAAGCCTTACCAAGACTGACCAAAAACAAAACAAAAAAAAAAAGAAAGAAAGAAAGAAAAATAATCACTATAAGGTATGTTACAGGAGCTATCATCACAGCAGCTAGAAACTTTAGCCACCAAAATTAAAATAAAGGATTACAGTGGACAACTCTCCACATATAAATACACAATGGAGGTGACATGGACCACTTCCTCAAAATGCACAAAGTGCCACAACTCATTTAATATGAAATGGATCTTTTGAATAAATGTGTAACCAACAAGTAAATTGAACTTTTAAGTTAAAATTCCAAAAAATCTTCAAGCTCAGATGGTCTCACTGAAGAATTCTACCAAACACTTAAAGAATTAACATCAATTCCATACCACCTTGTCCAGAAAACAGAAGAAGAAGAAATAACTCCCAACGAATTTTGAGACCAGTAGGCTAATAGAGTTTTGCCAAGAGAACGCACTGGTCATAGCAAACACCCTCTTCCAAGAACACAAGAGAAGAGACTCTACACATGGACATCACCAGATGGTCAACACCGAAATCAGATTGATTATATTCTTTGCAGCCAAAGATGGAGAAGCTCTATACAGTCAGCAAAAACAAGACTGGGAGCTGACTGTGGCTCAGATCATGAACTCCTTATTGCCAAATTCAGACTTAAATTGAAGAGAGTAGGGAAAACCACTAGACCATTCAGGTATGACCTAAATCAAATCCCTTATGATTATACAGTGGAAATGACAAATAGATTTAAGGGACTAGATCTGATAGAGTGCCTGATGAACTATGGATGGAGGTTTGTGACATTGTACAGGAGACAGGGATCAAGACCATCCCCATGGAAAAGAAATGCAAAAAGGCAAAATGGTTGTCTGAGGAGGCCTTACAAATACCTGTGAAATGAAGAGAAGCAAAAAGCAAAGGAGAAAAGGAAAGATATTCCCATTTGAATGCAGAGTTCCAAAGAATAGCCAGGAGAGATAAGAAAGCCTTCCTCAGCGATCAATGCAAAGAAATAGAGGGAAACAACAGAATGGGAAATACTAGAGATCTCTTCAAGAAAATTGGAGATACCAAGGGAACATTTCATACAAAAATGGGCTCAATGAAGGGCAGAAATGGTATGGACCTAACAGAAGCAGAAGATATGAAGAAGAGGTGGCGTGGATACACAGAAGAACTGTACAAAAAAGATCTTCATGACCCAGATAATCACAATGCTGTAATCACTCACCTAGAGCCAGACATCCTGGAATGTGAAGTCAAGTGGGCCTCAGAAAGCATCACTACGAACAAAGCTAGTGGATGTGATGGAATTCCAGTTGAGCTATTTCAAATCCTGAAAGATGATGCTGTGAAAGTGCTGCACTCAATATGCCAACAAATTTGGAAAATTCAGCAGTGGCCACAGGACTGGAAAATGTCAGTTTTCATTCCAATCCCTAAGAAAGGCAATCCCAAAGAATGCTCAAACTACCACACAATTGCACTCATCTCACACGCTAGTAAAGTAATGCTCAGAATTCTCCAAGCCAGGCTTCAGCAATACATGAACCGAGAACTTCCAGATGTTCAAGCTGGTTTTAGAAAGGCAGAGGAACCAGAGATTAAATTGCCAATATCCACTGGATCATCAAAAAAGCAAGGGAGTTCCAGAAAAACATCTATTTCTGCTTTATTGACTATTCCAAAGCCTTTGACTCTGTGGATCACAATAAACTGTGGAAAATTCTGAAGGAGATGGGAATACCAGACCACGTGACCTGCCTCTTGAGAAACCTGTATGCAGGTCAGGAAGCAATAGTTAGAACTGGACATGGAACAACAGACTGGTTCCAAACAGGAAAAGGAGTACGTCAAGGCTGTATATTGTCACCCTGCTTATTTAACTTATATGCAGAGTACATCATGAGAAACGCTGGGCTGGAAGAAGCACAAGGTGGAATCAAGATTGCTGGGAGAAATATCAATAACGTCAGATATGCAGATGACACCACCCTTATGGCAGAAAGTGAAGAGGAACTAAAAAGCCTCTTGATGAAGGTGAAAGAGGAGAGTGAGAAAGTTGGCTTAAAGCTTAACATTCAGAAAAATAAGATCATGGTATCTGGTCCTATAACCTCATGGGAAATAGATGGGGAGACAGTGGAAACAGTGTCAGACTTTATTTTGGGGGGCTCCAAAATCACTGCAGGTGGTGACTGCAGCCATGAAATTAAAAGATGCTTACTCTTGGGAAGGAAAGTTATGACCAACCTAGACTGCATATTAAAAAGCAGAGACATTACTTTGCCAACAAAGGTCCATCTAGTCAAGGCTATGGTTTTTCCAGTGGTCATGTATAGATGTGAGAGTTGGACTGTGAAGAAAGCTGAGTGCCGAAAAATTGATGCTTTTGAACTGTGCTGTTGCAGAAGACTCTTGAGAGTCCCCTGGACTGCAAGGATATCCAACCAGTCCATCCTAAAGGAGATCAGTCCTGGGTGTTCATTGGAAGGACTGATGCTGAAGCTGAAACTCCAGTACTTTGGCCACCTCATGCGAAGAGTTGACTCATTGGAAAAGACCCTGATGCTGGGAAAGATTAAAGCAGGAGAAGAAGGGGACAACAGAGGATGAGATGGCTGGATGGCATCACTGACTCAACGGGCATGAGTTTGAGTAAACTCTGGAAGTTGGTGATGGACAGGGAGGCCTGGTGTGCTGCAATTCATGGGGTCGCAACGAGTCGGACACGATTGAGCAACTGAACTGAACTGAACTGAACTGATTAGCAAAATACAACAAAAAGAGTACAAAGAAAACTATGGTCCAATATCTCACATGAACATAGATACAAAAATCCTTAACACAGCATTGATTAATGGAAATTGTAAATAAACACAATAAAAAGAATTATACACCATAATTGAGTGGGGTTTATTTCAGGTATGCAAGTGTGGTTCAGTATTTGAAAACCAATCAATATCGATTCACCATATTAACAGACTGAAAAAGAAAAATCACATGATCACACATCCATTGATACAGAAAAGATGCTTGTCAAAATCAATACCACTTAAGGTAAAAAAAAAAAAAAAAAAAACTCTTTCAAAAAAACAGGAACAAAGGGAAATTTCCTCAACTTGAAAAAAGTTATCTACAAAAACCCTGTAGCTAACATTAGACTTAATGATGAAAGACTAAACATTTTCCCCCTGAGACTGGAACAAGGCAAGCACTTACCACTCCTATTCAACATCATACTGGAAGTTCTAGTTAATGCAACAAAAGAAGGGAATGGGAGGAGGGAGGAAGGGGAGCGGAGGGGAGAGGATGGTAGGAGAGGGAAGGGACACAGATCATTTTCTAATTTAATGTTGCATGTGTGTGTGTGTGTGTGTGGACACCCTCATACACATATCATCTTGTACCCAGTGAACCTGCTGAACTCTGTTAGCAGTTCTAACAGTTTGTAGATTCTTATAGATTCTTCTATGTAGACAACCATAATATCTGCAAATAATAAATATTTGTTTTTTCTTGCCTAATCTTACATAAATGTATTTAAAGTTTTATTGTACTGGCACAATGATTAGTGAAGCAATTATAGTAAGTACTTTTTTTTTCTTTGTTATTGTTGTTGTTCAGTCACTAAGTCGTGTCTGACTCTTTGTCTTATATCTGACTTTAAATAAATTATGTTAACCAGTATGGTGTTTGCCCTCGATTTATAATGATAGGCTTCATCAAACTAAGAAAGTTCCCTCCTATTTCTAGTATGTAAAAAAGTGTTTTTCATTGGTTTTTTAGAAATCCATCTGGGCGGAGGACGAGCTAAGATGGCAGAGGAATAGGACGGGGAGATCACTTTCTCCCCCACAAATTCATCGAAAGAGCATTTGAAGGCTAAGAAAACTACAAAACAACTTCTGATCGCTAGCAGAGGACATCAGGCGCCCAGAAAAGCAGCCCATCATCTTCGAAAGGAGGTAGGACAAAATATAAAAGATAAAAAGAGAGACAAAAGAGTTAGGGATGGAGATCCGTCCTGGGAAGGGAGTCTTAATAGAGGAAGTTTCCAAACACCAGGAAACCCTCTCACTGGCGGGTCTGGGGGAAGTTTTCAAAACTCGGAGGGCAAACAAACTGGGAGGAAAAATAAGTAAAACCCACAGATTACACGCCTAAAAGCAACTCCCAGCAGAAAAGTACCCCAGATGCTCGCACCCACCACCAGCAAGTGGGGGCGGAATGGAGAGGAGTGGGCAGCATTGCATAGGGTAAGGACCAGACCTGATAGCCCTGAGGGCAATTGGAGGGAGCTAACGTGAGACAGCAACTTAAACTGTGGGACAGCAAGAGAGAAAGAGAATTAACCTGTGAAAAGCCCTAACCTAAGGCACAGCCAGCCCATTCGCAGAACAAAGGAATGAGCAATACCAGAGAAAAGCTCGCCAGCTGCAGATTGGCCCATCCCCCGCTGGAGGCAGGAGGCAGGGGGAGGCAGGCGCCAGCCGAGCTGGAAAGGGGCAAATGCGGCCCCAGAGACGGCATCCCCTACCAAACCGCAAACAGGCTTCCAGTCTCTAACCAAAGACTTCCTGAAATTCTGAATGGTTGACATCCACTGGGAGGGTCGCAGCCAGAGATCAGCTCCCCAGAAGAGACACAAGGAGCACCAGGCCGGCATGCGCGGAAACTGAGGCTGGGACAGGGAGGGGAGAAGTCACGCTATACCTGAAGAGAGTGCGCTTGTCAGGCTCCTGGTTGCCTGGGCTGCTTGGACAGGGAGGGACAAAACGCAGGCCCAACCGAGTCTGCACCTTTGTGGAGTACCCGAGAACCTGACCTGAGCGGCTTGGGCCTGGGAAGCGCACACAACACAGGGCCCGCTCCCTGTAGAGCACCCGGGAGCCTGAGCAGTGTAGACAGGGAAAGCACACACCCGTGAGCAGGGCAAACCCAGTGTGGCCGGAACACTGCGAGTGCTCCCCACACAGGCCAGTGACATTTGTCTGCAGCGCCCCTCCCTCCCCACAGCACGACTGAACAAGCGAACCTAAACAAGAGACCACCTCCACCCACTGTGTCAGGGCGGAAATGAGGCTCTGAAGAGACCGGCAAACAGAAGCCAAATAAACAAAGGGAACCGCTTCAGAAGTGACCGGTGCAACAGATTAAAATCCCTGTAGTTAACACCAACTACACTAGAAGGGGCCTATAGATATTGAGAAGTATAAGCTGGAAAATGGAACTAGCTGAAACTGGACTGAACCCACACTGCCCACAACAGCTCCAGAGAAATTCCTAGATATATTTTTACTCTTATTATTTTTTAATTAAAACAATGTTTAAAGTCCTCTATTACTCCTCTATTACTCCTTAATTTTCATTTTTATAACCCACTATAACCTTGCAAAAAAAAAGGGACCTTATTTTTTAAGCAAACTTCATATATATTTCTTAAATTTTTTGTGGTTTTTTTTTAATATTGTATTTTTAGGAGTCTAACCTTACTCTAGATTTTTAATCTTTGTTTTTCAGTATTTGATATCAATTTTGGACATTTAAGAATCCAACCTTCAGTATCCATTTTTACTCAGGAGTGTGATTATTGGTTTGATTAGTCTCTCCCCCTTTTGACTCTCCTTTTTCTCCCTAGATCTCCTCTATTTCCTCCCTCCCCCTTCTCTTCTCTATCCAATTCTGTGAATCTCTGTTGGTGTTCTGGGCAGCGGAGAACACTTAGGGAACAGAGTATAACCTAGATCTGTCTCTCCTTTTCAGTACCCCTTTTTCTCCTCCTGCTCACCTCTATCTCCCTCCTCCCTCTCCTCTTCTCCATGTAACTCTGTGAACCTCTCTGGGTGTCCCTCACTGTGGAGAATCTTTTCACCATTAACCTAGAACTTTTATCATCAGTGCTGTATGGATGGAAAAGTCTTGAGGCTACTGTAAGAATAAGACTGAAATCCAGAGGCAGGAGGCTTAAGCCCAAAACCTGAGAACACCAGAGAACTCATAACTACAGGGAACACTAATTAATAGGAGATCATATCATGGTTAAGGTAGAGGCCTTAACTAATTTCACTAAACAGTCCCTCTTAGACAATACAAAAGCCATTCAAGCCTTGAACAAAGAACAAATTCAGATGAGGAAGGCAATAATTCAAAATAGGATGGCATTAGACATACTCAAAGCAGCCCAGGGCTGGACTTGCACCATAATTAAAGCCGAATGTTGTGTATATATATCCCTGACCTGTCTGGAAATGCATCTACTGCCTTAGAGGATATGCAAAATCCAGTGAAAGCCATGTCTGATGAAAATATTCCCTTTTGGACTTCGGTCCTATCCTGGATAAAGGGAGACTGGTGGAAAACTATTGTTACTGTTGTCATAATTGTTCTAATCATACTGCTTTGTGGGCCCCACTTCTTACAATGTCTTATGAATTTTGTAACCCAGAGGTTGATAGTGTTCTCTCATGTGGGGGGCCAGAGGGTTAAGGTACAATATATCACAATAAATAATGCTCGTTATGGAAACTAGGAGCATCAAGAGGGGGGAATGAAGAAGGAATTCATGGGGCCTGGACTCCATCTTAGGCCTGTTCATGCTGTCCATGCTTGGCCACCTCTCCAATGGGCTCTGAACTTTGCTTTTAGTGTCTATGGAAACGACAACAGAAGGATAAGACCCCCTCTGGACAGGGGAACCTTGAAGATCATATCCAGGTTACTCATCATCTAAGAGAACACATACACTAATCACCCACACTAATCACACCTTCCTCCAGACAGGCCATAAATTTTTCTGTACCTGTCAGAGTGCAACCTCGTGCTTATTGATTATTGGCTAATTGTTTAACTGTCTGAGCATATGGCACATGAGTGATGGGGTTATTGGGATTGTATTTACCCTTCCTTAGTTTATGTAAGTCTCAAGGAATTTGGGGTGGTGGGATTGGACACGTACACATGGGGTATAAAAGATTTTCACAAATGCTGGTCCTTGGCTAAAAGTAGACTGCCTTGGGCCTACCGATGTAATAAACTGCACTTCACTATCAAAAAAAATAAAATAAAATAAGAGATCATCCCAAAGCCTCCATACCTACACTGAAACCAACCACCACCCAAGAGTCAATAAGTTCCAGAGCAAGACATACCACGCAAATTCTCCAGCAACACAGGAACATAGCCCTGAGTGTCAATATACAGGCTGCCCAAAGTCACACCAAACACACAGACCCATCTCAAAACTCACTACCAGACACTCCATTGCACTCCAGAGAGAAGAAATCCAGGTCCACCCACCAGAACACTGACACAAGCTCCCCTAACCAGGAAACCTTGACAAGCCAATCGTCCAACCCCACCCACTGGGAGAAACCTCCACAATAAAAAGGAACCACAGACCACCAGAATACAGAAAGGCCACCCCAAACTCAGCAATCTAAATAAGATGAAAAGGCAGAGAAATACCCAGCAGATAAAGCAACATGAAAAATGCCCACCAAGTCAAACAAAAGAGGAGGAGATAGGGAAGCTACCTGAAAAAGAATTTAGAATAATGATAATAAAAATGATCCAAAATCTTGAAAACAAAATGGAGTTACAGATAAATAGCCTGGAGACAAAGATTGAGAAGATGCAAGAAATGTTTAACAAGGACCCAGAAGAAATAGAAAAGAGTCAATTAAAAATGAATAATGCAATAAATGAGATCAAAAACACTCTGGAGGGAACCAAGAGTAGAATAATGGAGGCAGAAGATAGGATAAGTGAGGTAGAAGATAAAATGGTGGGAATAAATGAATCAGAGAGGAAAAAAGAAAAAAGAATCTAAAAAAATGAGGACAACCTCAGCGACTTCTGGGACAATGTGAAATGCCCCAACATTCGAATCATAGGAGTCCCAGAAGAAGAAGACAAAAAGAAAGTCCATGAGAAAATACTCGAGGAGATAATAGCTGAAAACTTCCCCAAAATGGGGAAGGAAATAGTCACACAAGTCCAAGAAACCCAGAGAGTCCCAAACAGGATAAACCCAAGGCGAAACACCAAGACACATATTAATCAAATTAACAAGATCAAACACAAAGAACAAATATTAAAAGCAGCAATGGAGAAACAACATATAACACACAAGGGGATTCCCATAAGGAAAACAGCTGATCTTTCAACAGAAAGTCTTCAGGCCAGAAGGGAGTGGCAGGACATACTTAAAGTGATGAAAGAAAATAACCTACAGCCCAGATTACTGTACCCAGAAAGGATCTCATTCAAATATGAAGGAGAATTCAAAAGCTTTACAGACAAGCAAAAGTTGAGAGAATTCAGCACCACCAAACCAGCTCTCCAACAAATGCTAAAGGGTCTTCTCTAGACAGGAAACACAGAAAGGTTGTATAAACGCGAACTCAAAACAACAAAGTAAATGGCAACGGGACCCTATTTATCAATAATTACCTTAAATGTAAGGGGGTTGAATACCCCAATCAAAAGACAAAGACTGGCTAAATGGATACAAAAGCAAGACCCCTATATATGCTGTCTACAACAGACCCACCTCAAAACAAGGGACACATACACACTGAAAATGAAGGGCTGGAAAAAAATATTTCACACAAATGGAGACCAAAAGAAAGCAGGAGTCGCAATACTCATATCAGATGAAATAGACTTTAAAATAAAGGCTGTGAAAAGAGAAAAAGAAGGACACTACATAATGATCAAAGGATGAATCCAAGAAGATATAACAATTATAAATATATATGCACGCAACATAGGAGCACTGCAATATGTAAGGCAAATGTTAACGAGTATGAAAGGGGAAATTAACAGTAACACAATAATAGTGGGAGGCTTTAATACCCCACTCACACCTATGGATAGATCAACTAAATAGAAAATTAACAAGGAAACATAAACTTTAAATGACACAATGGACCAGCTAGACCTAATTGATATCTATGGGTCATTTCACCCTCAAAACAATCAACTTCACCTTTTCCTCAAGCGCACATGGAACCTTCTCCAGAATAGATCACATCCGGGGCCATAAATCTACCCTTGGTAAATTCAAAAAAATTGAAATCATCCCAGTCATCTTTTCTGATCACAATGCAGTAAGATTAGATCTCAATTACAGGAAAAAAATATATATATATTAAAACTTCCAGCATATGGAGGCTAAATAACATGTTTCTGAATAACCAACAAATCATAGAGGAAATCAGAAAAGAAATCAAAATATGCATAGAAATGAATGAAAATGAAAACACAACAACCCAAAACCTATGGGACACTGTAAAAGCAGTGCTTAGGGGAAGGTTCATAGCATTACAGGCTTACCTCAAGAAACAAGAAAAAAGTCAAATAAATAATCTAACTCTACACCTAAAGCAACTAGAGAAGGAAGAAATGAAGAACCCCAGGTTTAGAAGAAGGAAAGAAATCTTTAAAATTAGGGCAGAAATAAATGCAAAAGAAACAAAAGAGACCATAGCAAAAATCAACAAAGCTAAAAGCTGGTTTTTTGAAGAGATAAATAAAATTGGCAAACTGTTAGTCAGACTTATCAAGAAACAAATGGAGAGAAGAACCAAATCAACAAAATAAGAAATGAAAATGGAGAGATCACAACAGACAACACTGGAATACAAAGGATCATGAGATTACTACCAGCAGCTCTATGCCAATAAAATGGACAACTTGGAAGAAATGGACAAATTCTTTAAAAAGTATAACTTTCCAAGTGAACCAGGAAGAAATAGAAGATCTTAACAGACCCATCACAAGCACAGAAATCAAAACTGTAATCAGAAACCTTCCAGGAAATAAAAGCCCAGGACCAGATGGCTTCACAGCTGAATTGCACCAAAAATTTAGAGAAGAGCTAACACCTATATTACTCAAACTCTTCCAGAAAATTGCAGAAGAAGGCAAACTTCCAAACTCATTCTATGAGGCCACAATCACCTTAATACCAAAACCTGACAACGATGCCACAATAAAAGAAAACTATAGGCCAATATCACTGATGAACATAGATGCAAAAATTCTTAACAAAATTCTAGCAAACAGAATCGAACAACATATTAAAAAGATCATACATCATGATGAAGTAGGCTTTATCCCAGGAATGCAAGGATTCTTTAATATCCACAAATCAATCAATGTAATACACCACATTAACAAATTGAAAGATAAAACACATATGATCTTAATAGATGCAGAAAAATCCTTTGACAAAATTCAACATCCTTTATGATAAAAACTCTCCAGAAAGCAAGAATAGAAGGAACATATCTCAACATAATAAAAGCTATATATGACAAACCCACAGCAAACATTATCCTCAATGGTGAAAAACTGAAAGCATTTCCCCTAAAGTCAGGAACAAGACAAGGGTTCCCACTCTCACCACTATTATTCAACATAGTTTTAGAAGTGTTGGCCACAGCAATCAGAGCAGAAAAGGAAATAAAAGGAATCCAGATAGGAAAAGCAGAAGTAAAACTCTCACTGTTTGCCGACGACATGATCTTCTACATAGAAAACCCTAAAGACTCTACCAGAAAATTACTAGAGCTAATAAATGAATATAGTAAAGTTTCAGGATATAAAATTAACACACAGAAAATCCTTGCATTCCTATACACTAACAATGAGAAAACAGAAAGAGAAATTAAGGAAACAATTCCATTCACCATTGCAACAAAAAGAATAAAATACTTAGGAATATATCTACCTAAAGAAACAAAAGACCTATACATAGAAAACTATAAAACACTGATGAAAGAAATCAAAGAGGACACAAATAGATGGAGAAATATACCATGTTCATGGATTGGAAGAATCAATATTGTGAAAATGAGTATACTACCCAAAGCAATCTATAGATTCAATGCAATCCCTATCAAGCTACAAACGGTATTTTTCAGAGAACTAGACCAAATAATTTCACAATTTGTATAGAAATACAAAAAACCTCGAATAGCCAAAGCAATCTTGAGAAAGAAGAATGGAACTGGAGGAGTCAACCTGCCCAACTTCAGTCTCTACTACAAAGCCACAGTCATCAACACAGTATAGTACTGGCACAAAGACAGAAATATAGATCAATGGAACAAAATAGAAAGCCCAGAGATAAATCCATGTACCTATGGACACCTTATCTTCAACAAAGGAGACAAGACTACACAATGGAAAAAAGACAACCTCTTTAACAAGTGGTGCTGGGAAAACTGGTCAACCACCTGTAAAAGAATGAAACTAGAACACTTTCTAACACCATACACAAAAATAAACTCAGAATGGATTAAAGATTTAAATGTAAGACCAGAAACTATTAAACTCCTAGAGGAGAACATAAACAAAACACTCTCCGACATAAATCACAGCAAGATCCTCTATGACCCACCTCCCAGGATATTGGAAATAAAAGCAAAAATAAGCAAATGGGACCTAATTAAACTTAAAAGCTTTTGCACAACAAAGGAAACTATAACCAAGGTGAAAAGACAGTCCTCAGAATGGGAGAAAATGATAACAAGTGAAGAAACAGACAAAGGATTAATCTCAAAAATATACAAGCAACTCCTGCAGCTCAATTCCAGAAAAATAAATGACCCAATCAAAAAATGGGCTAAAGATCTAAACAGACGTTTCTCCAAAGAAGACATACAGATAGCTAACAAACACATGAAAAGATGCTCAACATCACTCATTATCAGAGATATGCAAATCAAAATCACAATGAGGCACCATTACACGCCAGTCAGGATGGCTGCTATCCAAAAGTCTACAAGCAATAAATGCTGGGAGAGGGTGTGGAGAAAAGGGAACCCCCTTACACTGTTGGTGGGAATGCACACTAGTACAGCCACTATGGAGAACAGTGTGGAGATTCCTTAAAAAACTGGGAATAGAACTGCCATACCAGCAGTTGAAAGATAAAATATGTATGATTATCTTAATAGGTGCAGAAAAATCCTTTGACAAAGGATACCACTCAGCAATACCAACAATACCACTCCTGGGCATACACACCGAGGAAACCAGATCTGAAAGAGACACGTGTACCCCAGTGATCATCACAGCACTGTTTATAATAGCCAGGACATGGAAGCAACCTAGATGTCCATCAGCAGACGAATGGATAAGAAAGCTGTGGTACATATACACCATGGAATATTACTCAGCCATTAAAAAGAATTCATTTGAATCAGTTCTAATGAGATGGATGATACTGGAGCCCATTATACAGAGTGAAGTAAGCCAGAAAGATAAACACCAATACAGTATACTAACGCATATATATGGAATTTAGAAAGATGGTAACAATAACCCTATACACAAGACAGAAAAAGAGATACAGATGTATAGAACAGTCTTTTGGACTTTATGGGAGAAGGCGATGGTGGGATGATCTAAGAGAATAGCATTGAAACATGTATATTATCAAGTGTGAAACAGATCGCCAGTCCAGGTTGGATGCATGAGACAAGTGCTCAGGGCTGGTGCACTGAGATGACCCAGAGGGATGGGATGGAGAGGGAGGTGGGAGGGGGGTTCAGGATTGGGAACACGTGTAAATCCATGGCTGATTCATGTCAATGTAGGGCAAAAACCACTACAATACTGTAAAATAATTAGCCTCCAACTAATAAAAATAAATGAAAAAAAAATGCCAAAATAAAAAATCCATCCGTAATGAAATTATCCTTTCTCCACCCTTTTCAATCTTTTAATGTGGTGAATTATACTGATATACTTTCTAATATTAAATCAATCTTACTTTTCTGGGGGCAAATTGGTCATGATATGTTGCTGTTTTATTGAGTACTGGATTTGGATCCTAATATGTTTATGATATCGATATCTATGTTCTTAACTGCCCTATAATTTTTCCCTATTTGTATTATCTTTGTTTGGTTTTTATATCAATGTTGCACTAGGCTCATAAAATGAGCTGAGAAGCATTTCTTCCATCCATTTGAATAGTTGGTATGATATTGGGGTTGTCTATTCCTCAAAGAAGTAAGCTACTTTCAGGTGGCATAATGGTCTAGGCAGAAAAGCCCAGGGAATGTACAGAACAACTAGTAGAACTCATGAGTGATTTCTGCAAGGTTGCAGAATAGAAGCTCAACCTACAAAAACCAACTGCATTTCTAGATACTAGTAATGAACACATCGAAATCAAAACTAAGACTACAATACTGTTTACAACTATGCAAAAAATGAAATACATGCCAAAGTATAAAACATGTACTTGGGGACTTCCCTGGTGGTACAATGATTGGGAGTCCTCCTTTCAATGCAAGGGACGTGGGTTCGACCCCTAGTAAGGGAATTAGCACCCCACTTGCAGCTGGGTAACTAAGCCCTCATGCCACAACTATAGAAGCCTGCACTCTAGAGCCCAAGCAGCACAACGAATAGCCTGTATCCACAATGAAAGATCCCACGTGCTGCAACTGGGACCCAATGCAGCCAAGTAAATAAATAAATATACTTTTAAAAATTGTAATTGACTTATAAATGAAAACTATAAAATGCTGATGAAAGAAATCAAAATATAAAATATTTCCCCATGGTGAGGGGAGGGTGATCAGACTGACCTGAGGCCCAGAGCCACTCCAGGGGGAGCCTGGTGGGAGAAGATGTCTGAGCCCAGTTCCTGGCAGACACACTTCACTGCCATGTGACCTAGCAGTCTCTCCTTCCTTACTGGGAATCAGCGATGATGAAAAAACCACTGGGCTTAGTGCACCCCCGAAACACACTGGAGGTGGTCATGGACAGGCAGTAAAAACTTCCTGGAATGTGCTTCTGCATTCTTTATGGTCAACAGCATTTGTCAGGCACTGAGGCACCCCCTCTGTCTGGTATTTTAATCCCATGGTTTTAAAGATGAGAATACTGAGGTCTGAGAGAACAGCCCACCAGCTTATCCCAGGGCTGGAGAAGGCAGAACTGGGAATGGATCCTGAGCCTCCCAAAGCCTATCCAGTGGCCTTGGCCTTGTGAAAAAAAGCAGGAAAGGATGGATAGAATCAGGACCCAGCCACTCCCAGGACCTGCAAAATGCCTCCAGCACTTTCCCCTCTATAGGAACCCTTACCAACTTCATCCTTTGTGGGCACCCATTTAAGAACATTCAAAAGATGAAAATATGCACTTTCCAACCAAAACCTTTAATGAAATCACAGGCAGCATAAAGGATTCTCGGCTTTCAAAGTTCTTTTTGTAACAAAGGTGTTCCTCTAACCCACTTAAACTTTGAACCAAAGTCTTGAATTCTTATTTCTGTGCCAAACTCTCCAACAGCTTGTATGAACCAAGGTTGTAACTCTGACAAGGAGTTCTGCCCCGTGGCCCATCTTCTGAGGCCCCAGGATGGAAGACTCCCAGGAGGATCAGATCAAGAGGCTGCACTGGTGCCGTGACCACTCGTTGTTGTTTGGTCGCTAAGTTGCCTCCAACTCTTTGCGACCCCACGGACTGCAGCCCACCAGGTTTCCCTGTCCTTCAGTATCTCCTGGTGCTTACTCAAATTCATGTGTATCATTGCTCAAATTCATGTGTATTGAGTTGATGATGCCATCCAGTCATCTCATCCTCTGTTGCCCTCTTCTCCTCCTGCCTTCAATCTTTCCCAGCATCAGGTTATTTTCCAGTGAACTGTCTCTTCGCATTAAGTGGCCAGAATACTGGAGCTTCCGCTTCAGCATCAGTTGGGTTGATTTTCAAGGGTGATTTCCTTCAGGATTGAAAGGTTTGAACTCCTTGCTGTCCAAGGCTCTCTCAAGAGTCTCCTCCAACACCACAATTCGAAAGCCTCAGTTCTTCAGTGCTCAGCTTTCTTTATAGTCCAACTCTCACATCAATACATGACTACTGGAAAAACCATAGCTTTGACTAGATGGACCTTTGTCAGCAAAATGACATCTCTGCTTTTCAATACACTGCCTAGTTTTCTCATAGCTTTCCTTTCAAGAAGCAAGCATCTTTTAATTTCATGGCTGCAGTCACCATCTGCAGTAATTTTGGAGCCCAAGAAAATAAAATCTGTCACTGTTTCCACTTTTTCCCCTTCTGTTTGCCATGAAGTGATGGGACCAGATGCCATGATCTTAGTGTTTTACATGTTGGATATCAAGTTGGCTTTTACACTCTCCTCTTTCACCTTCATCAAAAGGCTCTTTAGTTGGGCTGGGTTTGACTGCCCAGGAAGTTACAGTTTCTCTAGGGGTAGCAGCAATCCCAAAGAAGGGCAATGCCAAAGAAAGTTTAAACTACTATACAATTATGCTCTTTAGCTCCTCTCAATTTCTGCCATTAAAGTGGTATTATCTGCGTATCTGAGGTTGTTGATATTTCTCCTGACAATTTGGATTTCAGCTTTGATTCATCCAACCTGGCATTTCATGTGATGTACTCTGAGTAGAAGTTAAATGAACTGGGTGACAATATACAGCCTTGACATACTCCCTTCTCAACTTTGAACCAGTCCATTGGTCCATGTATGGTTCTAACTGTTGCTTCTTATCCATTATACAAGTTTCTCAGGAGACAGGTAAGGTGATCTAGCATTCCTATTTCCTGAAGAATTTTCCACAGTTGGTTGTGATCTACACAGTCAAAGGCTTTAGCATAGTCAATGAAATGGAAGCAAATGTTTTTCTGGAATTCCCTTGCTTTCTTTATGATCCAAGAAATATTGGCACTTTGATTTCTGTTTCCTCTGTCTTTTCCATATCCAGCTTGTACATCTGGAATTTCTGGGTTCACATACTGCTGAAGCCTAGCTTGAAGGATTTCAAACATTACCTTGCTAGCATGTGAAATGAGCACAGTTGTACAGTGGTTTGAATATTCTTGGCATTACCTTTCTTCGGTATTGCTGTTACCCTGAGAGAAACACTCACTTCCTGGGTAGGTGAACCCAGCCCAGCTTCCTAAAGCCTCTTGCCTCCAGGCAACAATGTCAGCCACACTCAGCTCCCAGTACAAGGGGAGAGGATGATCATTTATTCTCTCAGCTTAACTGAAACACATCCAGTGTACCTTCAGTTCATCTACAACTGAAATTAAGCAGCTTAAAATCTGTCCTGTAGGACAGGGCAGAAACTCTCAAGACAAGGAGCACCAGGCCTCAGAGAAAATCCTAATACAGAAAGAATTTGTCATCTCTCTCCTTTGCTGAAACTGTGGTCTTTCCAAAACCTCCTCAAATCAAATCAGGTTCCCTTTATAGTCTTTCATATTTTGCAATATTAAAACTGGTCCCCTCTAAAGACTCTTTCTTGTGTGTTATTTTATTTTACTCTTAACTTTGCAAGGCAGGTGTTACAAAGCCTTCCTGACAGGAGGGTACCAAGTCTCAGAGAGGTTAGGGAAATGTCCAAGATCACACAACAAAGTAGCAGTCTTGGGACTGATGTCTGCCCCCATGCAGTGCTGGTCCCACTCCCACAAGGCCAGCTTCTACCCGGCTCCTGAACATCCTGTCCACAGAACTGGCTGCTTTCTTTCTGAAATGGCTACTGGTGGGCCAACCAGTATTTTGTTCAGTTATAATAGGTACTGGAGCCTATTATATGTTCAGTTCAGCCTATTAATGTTCAGTTCAACCATTATTTCAGTTCAGTTATAATAGGTACTGGAGCCCTGACAGACACAGAGAGAACAAAAATTAAACCTAAACTACAATGGAAAAGAATTTAAAAAAAAAAAAAAAGAATGTGTATATAGGAGGAGCCATATGTATACTTATGGCTGATTCATGTTGAAGTTTGATAGGAAACAATAAAAGTCTGTAAAGTAATTATTCTTCAATTAAAAAATAAATGAATTAAAATAGAATGTATATATATATATGTATGTATGTATAACTGAATCACTTTGCTATACTGCAGAAATTAATGCCATATTGTGAATCAACTATTTTGTTATTGTTGTTGTTCAGTCACTAAGTCATGATGGACTCTTGCGACCCCATGCACTACAGCACCCCAGGCCCCCCTGTCCATCACCAATTCCCAGAGCTTGCTCAAACTCATGTCCATCAAGTCAGTGATGCCATCCAACCATCTCATCCTCTGTCATCCCCTTCTCCTTTTACCTTCAATCTTTCCCAGCACCAGGGTCTTTCCAAAGAGTTGGCTCTTCATATCAGGTGGCCAAAGTATTGGAGCTTCAGCTTCAGCATCAGTCCTTCCAATGAATATTCAGGGTTGATTTCCTTTAGGATTGACTGGTTTGATCTTCTTGCAGTCCAAGAGACTCTCAAGAGTCTTTTCCAGCATCACAATTCAAAAGCATCAGTTCTTCAGCCTTCAGTCTTCTTTATGGTCCAACTCTCACATCTATACATTACTACTGGGAAAACCATAGCTTTGACTATACGGATCTTTAAGTCAATAAAAAAATTAATTGTTTTTAAAAAGCTAAACTAACTAAATGTTGGATTACAGGCTCCCAAATTCTATGTTGCAAAGGGCAAAGAAGAGATTCATTGACAAGGTCCAGTCCTCTCTTCTGATTAGTCTCATTAGAATGCTGACAGCTTATCAAAAGGGGCCCTCAGGTAAATCTCTTTTCTAATTGCTGATCTGGAATGAACTCTTCCTGGGGAGCCTCTGCATCTATCCTTTTCAGATAAACAATACCCAACAAGTATCCAGGAAATCAAGGTAGCAGGCACAGGAAAGACCAGATCAGAAAAATAGAGAGCGGTTGACACAGAAGGCTTCAAACACCAGCAAGAGAAGGCTTTGGGGTCTCAGAAGGAGCAATCACCCTGCAGGAAGATTGGGGTGAACATCACACACTGCCGGGCCCAGAGGGAAAACATCAGGAATGTCTCTAGCTCCCAATTCACAGGGAGAAGAAGCCTCATGGTAGGGTCCTTGCCTTTTGTCTGATTCCAGGTTTCAAGTCTGAGGCTCACTAAGACTGCACATCTCCTTGGAAAAGTAACTTCCTGTAAGGTCATGGAGGACACCAAAATGCTACCCATCACCATATGTCCTTGGTCATCTCTGGCACAAACAAGCAGCAAAATCTATGGATGCAGAAGGGCCAGAGAACCAGAGAGCCCTGCTGCCTTGGGAGGGGAGCCTTAGCAGCCCTCAAAAAGCCTCTCCTGAGTGAGACAAGAGCAGCCTGGGGCAGAGTCCCTGAGCTACCCAGATCCCAGATGACTTGGGTTCAGTGTGGGTGCGACATCCACAGGGTGCATACAGAAAAAAGCCAGCACCACACACACAACTTCATTTCCCCATAGACCTTTCTTACAGTTTTTTTTTTTTTCCTTTTCATAGTCTAGGAAAGAAAATATTATGCATTTGTTTCTCATTAATTTACATTTGTATCATTAAAAACAGGTTTTACAAGAATTTTTAGAATCCACAAAGTTCTGTTTTTAAATCCCTTCTAAGTCATCTAGTACTCCTTTCTCAAGGAAGAGGCAAATGCATTTTTGCCAAGAATAAACTCCTCGATTTCATTTCAGTTCAACATTTAGTCTCAGGCTCATATACTCCCAACAAAGCTCCCAAAAAGATTGAAAAAGGAAATTCCTCCCCAGCCTCAAAGCTCCAAATAATAGCCCAAGTTTGTAACCAGCAGGACTTTCACACACAGACACATGGAGACACAGAACCAAACAAAATAGTAGAATAAATGCCAGACAGACTTCTGCAAGCTTGGTGTCTAGTCACACCCAATATCCCCTCTCCCCAACAGAGCCATCCTTGGGAATCTAGGCAGAGTTTTTCAGCAGAGGCACTTCACACCCTAGACAGCTGCAAGCCCTCCATGGGAGATGCAGTCTTGAGCAATACCCTGTGCGTGGAAGATGCACAATCAGGCCATCCTGCTCACTGGGACCTGAGCTCTCTGAGTCTTGTAAGATGTGGCAGCAACATGGCACCAGGCAGGCACTGAAGGAAGACTATGCATGTGTGGAACAAGGAGAACTCTGCGCCCAGACGAGAGAGCTTGGCCATGCAGTAAATCACACACAGGGAGAGGCAGCCCCAAAAGACAACTGAAGGGCAGGTGGAAGAAAGGAGGGCAATTTTGCTGGTGCAGTTGGGTGTCATGACTCAGTAATTACTGAACTGAAATTGTCTCTGACAATTCAGAGACACTTAGTGTTAGGAACTGAATGTTTGTGTTCCCCTAAAATTCATACGGTGAAGCCCCAACCTCCAGTGTCTGGTATTTGGAGATGGGGCCTTAGTGAGGTAATTGGAGATAGATGAGGTCATAGGGGCAGGACCCTCATAGTGGGACTAGTGCTCTTATGAGGAGAGACTCCAAGAGCTCACTTAGTCTCTCTCCAAGCACACCCAAAGGGCCACTGTGAGCACACAGTGAGAAGGCACTTAGCTGTCTGCAGGCCAGGAGCGGGGGCATCACCACAACCCCACCATTGCTGGCACCCTGATCTCAGACTTCCAGCCTCCAAACTGTGAGAAAGTAAATCTCTGTTTCTTAAGCCTCCTAGTCGGTGGTATCTTGTTATGCCAGCCCAAGCAGAGAAGACATTTGGTCTGAGAGTTTTACTCCCTACAAGGATGCCCCAAAGTCCTAGAGTTTGCAAGTGTGAGGCTGCCAGGGCTAACACCATGACAGGCGGCCTGGACCTAAGTTTCGGTTTCCCCTGAAATGGTAAGATTCCCTATCCCCATCAGGTCACCTGGAGCCAGCCAATCAACATGCGCCCAGTAAGATAAAGGGAATCTATCAGGGGAAAGCTGAAAAGCCCGCGAACACCCAAGTTTGAAAAAAGGCCCGCGAAAGTTTGGACCAATAAAATTGCTTTGCAAACACGTAACCAATCCGCTTAAGCCAGCTACCAACTGCTTATGCCCACCCTATAAATTTGTGTAACAGCTCGGGCTTGGGGCTCTCTGACCCCGCACCACTGCGTTGGATGTGGCAGGAGCCCTGACTCGAGTCAGCAATAAACTTCCCTTTTTGCGAGTTGCATTGTCTTGGAAGCCTCTCTTCCCGCTCGGGGATTCGAACATTGGGCATAACAGCAAGCAAGCTGCCAGAACACCCAAGAATGAAATCTACCAACTATGTTGGGCAGAAGGCTGCTGAGTGGACAGGTGAGTTGCAATCTGCTTGATGTCCTGCCATTGTCACTGATTCAGTGAGCATGTCTTCCCACTCCCCAGCTCAGCCCACCCAGAACCCAAGGCCCCAGCACCTTTACACAGCATCTCCCAGGAACCCAAGCCACTTGATCTCTTTTCAGAATGACAGACAGCTTCCCCAGACTATACCTGGAGAACATTCTCTGGATCCCCAGCAACACAAGGCCCGAGACTAACCCCCAAAGACTGATCCTGTAGCTCTGCATTTGGGGCAAAGGCCAGGGGCTTCTGATGAGGAACTGCTGAGGGGATGGAAGTTCTAAAGCCATTAGAACCACAAAGGCCCGACTTTGAGTCCCAGCCCTGACACTTATGAGCTGTGAAATCTTAGGCAGATTATGCAAATTTCCTGAGCCTGTTTGAGCCTCACACCTGTGTTGCATTAGGAGAAAGACAATCTTTCTTTCTTGCTGGAAGAAATCTTTCTTTCTTGCTGGATTCATTCTTCTTGCTGGAAGTAATACTTTACTAATTCTCCCAGAGAGGCACTGTGTACAATAGATTTCTTGAGTCCTTCTGTATTCAAAATATCCTTACTCTGCTTTCACACAAAATTGATATATATTAGCTAGGTAGAAAATCTTAGACTCAGCATTATTATTTTATTGCTGTTATTTTCTAAGGCTTTGGTCCATTTCTTATACAAATTTTGTTAATGAGAAGACTGATGTCATCTGGTTCTCATTCCTTTGTAGACAAAAAGTTTATTTTTTTTCTTTGCTTTAGTTTTGGTTTTGATTTTTTAGAGGCTCTTATGACTCTTTTCTCAAATTTTTATATTGGTGACCAACTATGAAAATTTCTTAGCTGTCCCACAGTGCCTCCCCTTATTTCTCTCTATTCTTTCCCTCTGGAACATCTGTGTAGAGGAATGTTTGCATTTCAGAACACATATTATGTGTCAACTTTTCTTTAATTTTTCCATCTCATTATCCCTGTGTGTTCTAGTCCAGGGCTTCCTAAACTGTAATAGCCATATACATTGCCTGGGAAATCTTGTTCAACGCAGATTCTGATTCTGAAACCAACTGCATCTCTAACAAGCTTCCAAGTGATGCTATGCTGCCAGCCTGTAGACCACTCTTTGAGCAGTAAGGTTCTAGCACATTTCTCCACTTAGTCTTCTAATCATGAGATGCTCTTCAGCTTTGCCTATTTGTTGTCCAACCATATACTGAATTTCCCACTGCCAAAGTCTCTTCATTCACTTTTTTCATAACCACCTGTTCTTGTTTTGTGGATGTGCTAGTCTCCTTCATCTCCTTTGACTTTTAAAGTTCTGCTTTCTTTACTACTTTATTTCTCTGGGTGTAAGCTTTTTTCATTTATACACCCATTTCTGATGCTAATATACCTTTGATATTGAATTAATGTTAATTGTCTGTTTAGCTTGTAGTTAATGCATAATTATACTGTCTGCTTTATAGTTTATAAACCTGCCTTGGGGAAGATACAGAGGTTTTGCAGTGAGAGGGGAGGGGCAGGAAATATCATCAGGTGGGGATATCCCTACAGTTCGTTTTCTTTTTTCTTTTTTAATTTATTTATTTTTAATTGTAGGATAAGTGCTTCACAATATTGTGTGGGTTTCTGCCATACACCATCATGAATCAGCCACAGGTATATATATGTGCCCTCCCTCTCGAGCCTCCCTGTATCCCCCTCTCTAGGATATCACAGAGCACTGGTTGGAGATACAGCAAATTCCCACGTGCTGTCTATTCTACACTTGGTAATGTATATGTTTCTGTGCGACTCTTTCCATTTGTCCCACCCTCTCCTTCCAGCTCTGTGTCCACAGTCTGTTTTCTATGTCTGCATCTCCATCGCTGCCCTGCAAATAGGTTTATAGTACCATCTTTCTAGATCCCATATATATGCATTAATATATGATATTTTTCTCCTTCTGACTTACCTCACTCTGTATAATAGGCTCTAGGTTCATCCACCTCATTAGAACTAACACAAATGCATTGCTTTTTATGGCTGAGTAATATTCCATTGTGTATATGTACCATGGTTTCTTTATCCATTCATCTGTTGATGGGCATCTATGTTGCTTCCATGTCTTAGCTATTGTAAACAGTGCTGCAGTGAACATTGGGGTACATGTGTCCTTTTCAATTATGCTTTTCTCAGGGTATATGCCCAGTAGTAGAGTTGTTGGGTCATCTGATAGATTTATTCCTAGTTTTTTTAAGGATTCCCCATCCTGTCTTCTGTAGTTGTACAGCTCATTTTCTAAATTTGGGTATCCCTATTTATTATGGGTTAAATTTTGTCCCCCTCCCCAGAATTTGTATATTGGAGTTCTAACCCCCAGTGCCTGAGACTATGACCTTATTTGAAAATAGAATTGTTATACATGCATACTAGAGTTGAGTGGGCCCCAATCCAATACGACTGGTATCCTGATGAAAAGGGGAAATTTAAACACAGACACACACACAAGGACAAAGACATGTGAAGATGAAAGCAGAAATCATATGATGTTTCTACAAACCAAGGGACACCAAAGATTGCCAGCAAGCCATCAGAAGCCAGGAGAAAGGCATGGAACATGATCTCTCCCACCAACCCTTCTGACACCTTGATCTCAAACGTCTAGCCTCCGAAACTGTGTGACCCTACATTTCTGTTGTTGTAGCCACTAAGTCTGTGGTCCTTTATTCAGGCAGCCCAAGCAGACTCATTGGAGAAGGAGATGGCAACCCACTCTGGAGTGGAAAATCCCACAGACAGAGGAGCCTGGCAGGCCATAAGATCGCAGAGTTGGACACAACTGAGGAACTTCATTTTCACTTTCACTTTTCAAGCAGACTAATACACTGTTCTTCCCAGGCTCCTTCATGCACCTGGGGCATAACTTGTCTCTAACCCAAGACCTTACATTCCCCATTCTCAGTTGGTGTCAGGCTCCGCCCCTTCATCACTGCTGTTTGGACCAAGAGGAGGGCAGAACACAGAGCTCAGACCTCCCAGCTGCTCCCAGTTCAGTTCAGTAGCTCAGTCGTGTCGGACTGTTTGCGACCCCATGGACTGCAGCACGCCACACCTCCCTGTCCATCACCAACTCCCAGAGCTGGCTCAAACTTATGTCCATTGAGTCAGTGATGCCATCCAACCATCTCATCCTCTGTCGTCCCCTTCTCCTCCTGCCTTCAATCTTTCCCAGCATCAGGGTATTTCCCAACGAGTCAGTTCTTTGCATCCGGTGGCCAAAGTATTGGAACTTCAGCTTCAGCATCAGTCCTTCCAATGAATATTCAGGACTGATTTCCTTTAGGATTGACTTGTTTGATTTCCTTGCAGTCCAAGGGACTCTCAAGAGTCTTCTCCAGCACCACAGCTCAAAAGCATTAGTTCTTTGGCGCTCTTTATGGTCCAGCTCTCACATCCATAGATGACTGCTGGAAAAACCATAGCTTTGACTAGACAGACCTTTGCCAGCAAAGTAACACCTCTGCTTTTTAACATGCTGTCTAGGTTTCTCATAGCTTTTGTTCCAAGAAGCAAGTGTCTTTTAATTCCATGGCTGCAGTCACCATCTGCAGTGATTTTGGAGACCAAAAAAATAAAGTCTGTCACTGTTTCCATTGCTTCCCCATCTATTTGCCTTGATGTGATAGGACCAGAAGCCATGATCTTCTTTTTTTTGAATGTTGAGTTTTAAACCAGTTTTTTCACTCTCGTCTATCACTTCCATCAAGAGTCTCTTTAGTTCTTCTTCATTTTCTGCCATAAGGGTGGTGTCATGTGCATATCTGAGGTTATTGACATTTCTCCCGGCAATCTTGATTCCAGCTTGTGTTTCATCCAGCCCGGCATTTCACATAATGTAGTCTGCATATGAGTTAAATAAGCAGGGTGACAATACACAGCCTTGACGTACTCCTTTCTTAATTTGGAACCAGTGCATTGTTCCATGTCTGATTCTAACTGTTGCTTCTTGGCCTACATACAGATTTCTCAGGAGGCACATAAGATGGCTGGTATTCCCATCTCTTGAAGAATTTTCCAGTTTGTTGTGATCCACACTGCCAAAGGCTTTGGCATAGTCAATTAAGCAGAAGTAGATGTTTTTCTGGAACTCTCTTGCTTCTTCTATGATCCAGTGGTTGTTGGCAATTTGAGCTCTGCTTCCTCTGCCTTTTCTTAATCCAGTTTGGACATCTGGAAGGCCTCAGTTCACGTACTGTTGAAGCCTGGCTTGGAGGATTTTGAGCATTACTCTGCTAGCATGTGAGATGAGTGATCTGTGCTCCCGATTCCCTAGAGGTTGCACTGCTCCCTGTCCCCTGTCGTGTGTGCCTGTGATCACACTCCCTCAGTCCTAACCGCACACTGGAGCCACCAGCCCACAGGCTCATGGATCCTACTCAATCCAGTCCCATCTTCTTCCTCTTTGCACAGATTCCTCACCATTTCTTGTCCCCTGAGAGTTCTCATTCTTTTTTAACACAGCTACATATTTAGTTAGTCTCCTTTTAAAATATCTTTTTCTATACTTTCTAGAGGGTAAAGCTCATGCCTAGTCCACCATTTTGAAACACAAGTTGGAAATTATTTTCCCAGGGAGACTTAGCCCAAGACAGACTAAATTTAGACATAAGACATATGTGAACACCTTATAAAATGCAAAGGTATTATCCCTAGTTGATCCCAAGTACTGTCATATGCATCATACTGTATCAAATGCAAAGTATTTCTCTTGTCCGCAGTAGCATCTGGGATGGAGGAAGTGAGTTTGGAAGGTGAGGCTCTATGCTTGAGGCTTGTTCTCAGACAGGGTGTGGGGGACTGCCCTGGGTCATCCTTATCCCTGCTCTCCATGTGCCTGGGGGACAGGTATGATGTCTGATAATCTGGTCCCAGAAAGATACCCACTGACCTTCACCCAGGCCGTCTGTGACCTAGATTCTTTGGAAATGAACTTCACTAGAATCCACCACCCAGTCCAGGAGCAACTGAGGACAGAGCCTTGTTTCCTCTGCCCTTAGATACCCTGGACCCAACAGCATGACCTCAGTACATGTGTGAGTGTGGGTGGGCACACACAAACACACACACATGCAGAGAAACACACACATCAGTACTTCAGTACCAGTCAGTACAACCAAATAGCTGACATTTAACTAATTTTATTTCATCATCTTACACCCTAAAGGGTTTAAGTCAATTTACAAAGAGACGTAAAATAATATGAAATCACATACAGACAAAGTGGGAGTAGATCAAAAGTGGAGGACACTGCTAGTGCTAGGAATGAGGCAGCCTGGCCAGGTGGCCCTACAGATCCAGACCTTTCCCATCAGGGAAAAAGGAGCCTGAAGGACTGCACTGCTCAATAGGACCATGACATCTGAACAAATGTTTGTTGTTTTTGTTATTGTTGTTACATTTTGGCCACACCACGAGGCATGTGGGATCTTTTTTCCCCAACAAGGGATCAAACCCATGCTCCCTGTGGTGAAAGAGTGAAATCTTAACCACTGGACCGCCAGGGAAGTCCGTTGCTATTGCTGCTGTTGTTTTTAATAGATTAGGAAAAGTATGAGTGAGTAATCCTGGAAAGATGCCTCAGAACACGGGGAGCCACAGTGTGGGGACAAATGTCAGGACACCTGCCCACAGCCCCTTCTCCCAGGACCACCCCTCCTCTGACAGCTGCATCTACCTCTGCAGTGGACACCCAGGCCCACTGCCCCATCCCCTTCATCCATGTCCTGAGCCCCAGAAAGGGGATCTCTCACCACAGGCTGCAGTGGAGCCAAGACTCCCTGCTCAGAGCTGCAGGGACCTTCCGCTGCAACCGAAGCTGAGCTGAGCCCCCTCTGTGGCCTCTCCTGGCTCCCAGCGAGGCCCTCTTTGTGCCCTTGGGGTTTCAGGGGCTGCGACTTCCCAGCTTTGTTCCCCACAAGGAGCTTTTCTTTCCTGCTGGCTGACCCTCAGGACTTGCAAAGGCCTCCCCACATAGCCCTACCCTGGCCAACAGATCATTGATGATTCCCGTCATCCAACATGCACTCAGTGGATATCCACCCAAGGAGTTCGCTGTTTCCCAGAACCCAGCATAGCCCTAATACAGTAAACACTCGCCAAGTTCAGCTGGATGCACTAGAACTCTCTCCACCCAAAATGCTTCAGGCACTAAGGAGGACACCCCTGGTTCTCTAAGGGAAGTGCCCATGGATGTGGGAGCATGACCCAAGCCAGCCTCCCGCGGAGGCAGCCTGTAAGCTGGGCCGCAAGGGCGGCTGGACAAGTGGGGGAGGCATTCCCGGCAGAGAGAACAGGAAGGACAAAGACTAGAGGACACAACCTGCTCATGGGCAGCTCCCACCTGCATCTGGTTGTTGCTCTCTTATCCTCATTTTATAGTGTGATGAAAGCCAGCAGTTTATTGGTGATGTTAAATATTCAGGAATCCTGTCAGCCTGTTGTTAAACATTCGGTTGCTTGAAATCAGTCATGGTTGAATTCAGAAACTGCCAAAAGCTGCAAATTATACAGCGGACAGCTCCCCACCCCCAGCCCCAACCCCATCATGCTGTGTCTTTCCCCTGCCTTGGCTTTTCTGGGAGAATTAAACATTTGAGAACAGGCATTATCAACCCACTTTCCAATGAGAATATTAATTCTGGAATACCAACACAGGCATGTTGTAGGATAGAAATAGACTATAGGGACTTGCCTGGCAGTCCAGTGATTAACACTTCGCCTTCCAGTGCAGAGGGTGCAAGTCTGATCCTTGGTCGGGGAGTTAAGATCCCACATGCCTCAGAGTCAAAAAAACAAAACATAAAACAGAAACAATGTTGTAAAAAAAGTCAGTAAAGACTTTAAAAAGGGTCCACTTCAAAAAATTTTTTTAAAAAGGAAGAAAGAAAGAAATGGATTATAAAACACAAATTCTGACCAGTGAATCCGGGACCTCCTCTAACAAGAAGCCCAGCATGGAAAGCTTCCCATCTCATTGGACCTGCCTTCCCTAAGCCAGTGTCTTTAGATAGTCAGGAACTCACCCAGATTTTCTCGAGTGGCAGATTGTCTTTTCCAAGACCCTGCAAACCTATCTCTGGTCCCGCATGCTCAAGTTGGCTTGTGATCCTGACACTCCTCCCATCAGATCGTGGTGAGTCTCCATCACCCTCCCATAAACTCTGGACAGATCTCTGGGACTGCCACAAGCAGTGGTGGGCCTGACACTGTGTAACTTCCGGGGCTGTGTCAGGAAAATGCCAGTCACTAGAAGTGCCTGTTCTCTCGGGCCCTGCCCTCTGGGAGCCCAGCCACCATGCTGTGGGGAGAGAGAGGCCTACATGGAGAAGAAGCAGGACCACCAACCCCCGCCCCAGCCAAGCGCCAGCACCAACCTCACCAGCCACGAGGCCGAGCCACCTGCAAAGACTCCCAAGCTGAGCCACTCCAGCCGGAGCTGTAGGAAGCAGAGATCAGCCGCCCCAGCTGAGCCCTGCCCAAAGGGTTGAAAGTAAAAACGTGTTAGTCATTCAGTCATGTCCACCTCTTTGTAACCCCATAGACTGACTGTAGCCTGCCAGGCTCCTCTGTCCATGGGATTCTCCAGGCAAGAATACTGGAGTGGGTTGCCATTTCCTTCTCCAGGGGATCTTCCTGACCCAGGGATCAAACCTGGGTCTCCTGCATTGCAGGTAGATTCTTTACCATCTGAGCCATCAGGAAAGCCTGCCCAAATGGATGATTCCTGAGTAAAATGAATAATGGTTTTGTTTCAGTCTCTAAGGTTTGAAATGGGCTGTTAAGCAGCAAGATATAACTAGAATAATATTCCTCGTCGGGAGATTGGGGAGAAATAATAGTACCTTCCTCATAAGGTTGCTGTGAGTGTCCGTGAGGTAAGGGACAGTGCCAAGCCAAGCAGCTGGCTCCTGGAAAGTGCTCAGCAAACATAAGTCACCCCCAAAACCCCCCACCCCAGGACTCCCACGCACTGCCATCCCTGTGTTCCATCAGGCCTGACTGAAAAAGTGATTTTGTCCCAGGACATGATTCAGACTGTTCCACCCTGGTCTGGTTAATAATAAACTCTTATCTTTCAGAGACAGAAAGATCTCAGGGATCTCCACATGACTCAGCAGACCATCTGCCTCAGAATACAGAGTCTTCTGCCCAGACCTCAGAATCAGAACCATAGAAGGGCCCAGGAATCTGAATTTTCCACAGGATTCCTGGGTAAGCACATACACATATGCAGACACCCTTGGTGAGCACATACACAAATGCACAGACACACACATCTAAATACACACACACACACGAGACATATACACACAGACACACACACATACACACACACAGAGGCATAAACACACACAGAGACAGACACACACTGACTCGGACAGTCTCCAATCTACCCTTCACCCAAAGCCAAGTGGGCTCAGCTGTGTCAAAATCCCACTGCACCAGGGCCACCTGCAATAGAGCCAAATCCCAGACCAAAGAGCTCACCTGGGACAGGTCAGCATGATGACAGCCCAGTGCTGAAGTCAGGCCAGCTTAAGTGCAAAACCAACCTGTATGTCCTTAGGCTTCTCGGACCTCAGCCTCCTCAGTCTGCACACTGGGACGATCCTCTCAGGGTGCCCATCAGATGAGATGCTGGATAAACCTCCTGGCATGGAGAGAAAGCCTGGCAGGTCCCAGGGTCCCCTCCCCCTCTCGCGGGTCCCTGCAGGTTTTCAGTGGCCTTGTCACTATGACGGTCACTGTCACCCACTTTGACATGGAGCTGCTGGGGGTCTCCTCTCTTCCTAGAGTGGTCCCCAGCCTGGGTCCATGTTAGGATCATCAGGGGCTCCTAGGGGCTCCTAGAAAAATGCCAGCACCTAGGCCCACCCAGAGCAAAGGAGTCAATGTGTCTAAAGGAATGTTTAAAAAACACCCAGGTGATTTTTCTGTGCCCCCAGAGCAGCCCTAAGGTATGCACCTGTGGAGCACAGGTACCTATTTTATTCACCCGCAGGGCCTCTACACCTAGGCAAGAGCTTTGCACCATGTATAAAGAGAGTTGAGATGAGGTTGGGCCAAGAGCAGAACAGAGAGAGGCGGAATGTACCTCCTGCCTCCCCTCTTTGGGGGGCACACCTTGGTTTCTCATGGATCAGGCACTGCTTAAAACTGGGCTTTCCAGGCCCTTTGATGTCTGTGTACCTACCCTCAGACCCCAGCAAACCCCACAGCGAGGGATGCAGACATGCCAGCTCAGACCCACACCATGGCCTAAAAACCCTGACAGCAACATATTTTTGTGAAGCTGGGGAGTTCCCATCTTACTCTGCAGCCTTGGTTTTAGAGAAAAGAACAAGAACCACTGGCCAGAGAAATAGTTGATCCCCAAACACCTTTCTCGTTGCTCTGAGCATGCAACCAGATTCAAGTCTGCCTCTTGGAAGACAGCAAACCCTGGCAGGACCATGTGGGCAGCCCCAAAACACCCGTGCACTGACCCTCCCTACCCTGTGCCCCCGTGACTCTGCGGAAGCTGCCACGTGGACCTGCCAGCAGAGCACTGGTGGAAGGCTCCAAGCCCCTCCCTTGGAGAGGAGCCGAGTGAAAGTGAAAGTGTTAGTCGCTCAGTCGTGTCCTACTTTACAATCCCATGGACTGTAGCCTGCCAGGCTCTTCTGTCCATGGGATTCTCCGGGCAAGAATGCCATTCCCTCCTCTGGGGGATCTTCCCACCTAGGGATCAAACCTGAGTCTCCTACGTTGTAGGTAAATCCTTCACCATCTGAGCCAGGAGCCAACAGCTGATCAAATCGCTGTTTGGGACCCTCAGTGACTGAAAAATAACTGCCCCTGTATTAGGCCGCTGTGATTCGGGATGTATCTGTACCATCATGTTCCCTTACTATTGCTGTTCAGTCACTAAGTCGTGTCTGACTCTTTGCAACCCCATGGACTGCAGTAAACCAAGTTCCCCTGTCCTTCACTATCTCCTAGAGTTTGCTCAGACTCATGTTCATTGAATCAGAGATGCGATCCTTAACTACTCATCAATCCAAACACCACTGTGAAGGGCAGACAAATTGAATTGTGTGGTCATCTCAACACTGGGAAGCTGGCAGCCACTACAATAGGAGTCATTCCTTGGGTGCTTATCTGCATCTGTCCCCAAGATCTATTGACGAGTGAAAAAAGCAAGGTGCAGCCCCTTGCATATGGAAAATGGGAAAGAACATGTTGGATTACATAGGAATAGAACACTTCTGGAAGAACACAGAAGTTTGCAACAGTGATGCATTAGATGGGAGGAACTGTCAGTCAGGGTGAGAAGGAGACTTATCATCTGACTGTCATGCAATTGTTTTCACAACATCTAAGTATTCCCTGTTCAAAATAGAACAAATAAATTTTTAAAAACAATATTTTTAAACCAAAAAATTTAATACAAACTTATAAAATGTATAAAAACATTTATCAACAGAATTTTTTTCAACAATAAGAAAATTTACCATATGAGAAAACTGAAAACTGTATAATATATTGTTCAATAAAGCAAATCAAACATTTTAAAAATTAAAGGGCAACTGAAGAGAAGGCTTCCCCACTTCTGGCCCTCCTGGCACACATCTGGAAGAGCCTCCACCCAGGCACTCCCCACCAGCCCACAAGGAGGCTGAACTTAAACCCTCCGTATGTGATCAGCTACTCACAGAGCACACCTGTTACCCAGCTATGCCCACCTGTTTGTTCAACTCAAACCATCAGGGGCTTCATTAGTATAGCCAGAAGCCTTTTGCTTATAGAAAAAACATCATAAGTTTCTGGAGCTAAAGGATAAACATAAGAAGGACTAGTATTAACAATGGGCTTTCATGTACCAGCTCCTCTTGTAAGCGCTTCACATAAACCCTGATGGAGGAAACTGAGGAAAGGTTTAGTCACATACCCAAGAGCACACAGGTAGTGTCAGGATGACCCAGCTCCAAACCCTGGTCCAGCCCAGGGCCCATACTCTGAAGGTGGCCTGTCACTGATGACATCATGATGGCATCGTGATGATAAAGTTCAAAGATGTGTACTTAAATGAAATACAGGCTGGACATGCCTGGGAGCTCCTGAGAAGCTCCAGAATCTCACCATGGAGCATCCTGGTCACCAGCAGCCAGCTCTGTGTAAATCTCATCCCCACCTGTGAGTAGCTGCACAGCCTTGCGTAGGCCCCTCAGCCTCTCTGGACTTGGGTTTTCTCATACCTGAAATGGGGAGGATAATAGGTACCTGGTCAAATCATTGTGGGAACTAAGTCAGACAAGGCCACGCTTTAAATTAGTCACCTGGTGCTGCACACAGCCAGTGTTTAAGGAAGGAAGGGTTATCTAGAGTGATGCTTGCATGCATGCATGCTAACTCACTTCAGTCATGTCTGGCTCTTCAGGACCCTGTGGACTGCAGCTGCCCAGTTTCCTCTGTCCATGGGATTCTCCAGACAAGGACACTGGAGTGGGTTGTCGTTTCCTCCTCCAGGGGATGTTTCTGACCCAGGGATAGAATCTAAGTCTCTTCCGTCTCATGTATTGGCAGGCGGGTTCTTTACCACTAGCGCCACCCGGGAAATCTTACCTTAGAGGGTCCTTACCATTTTCAGATGAGATGTACCATCTGTGTCTAAGAGGTTTCACCCTCCACCCAGAGAGGCCTACATGCTCAGAGCCATGAGAAAGCTCAGCCTCTGCAGAATGGGGCAGCAGTATCATGAGAGCCCTAGGTACCAGTAAGGGGGGAAAGGATCGGGGGTGGCGGGGGGTGCGCTGCCAGGGACCCAGAGCATCACCAGAGGGAGGAGAGAAGGGAAGTCACACGTGTCTCTTGTTTTTTAATCCTCCCATGAATCCCTTACCCATTTTAAAGAGGAGAAGCTGAACTGCCGCATTCTCAAAGCCAGAGTGAGAAGCGCTGTGCAGGCAGGAGCTTGCAAGGCTGGCTGGGCTGTGGCCACATCCTCACCATGAAGACACCAGCTGTCACGACTCTCATGGAGCCCCCTCCCCAGGACGGCTGTGCCCCAGAGGCACGGCATGGCTCTCCTATGTGACAAGGTAGCTGGGAGCAGGGGAGTTTGCTGATGGTGCCCACGCTCCAGGCTCCACAGTTCACCAAGGTCCACAGTTCCACACAGCCTGCGCCAGCAGCAGTCATGTGGGAAGGACAGACATAGGACCTGCACACACACTCAAAAGGTCCCCAGGGGCTCCTGTTGGTGGGGAGGTGCAGAAGGCGAGGCTGGAGACGGGGCCCTGCAGCCACAGTGGAGAGTGCAAAGCCAGGGCATGAGGCTGGACAGCGGACGCATAAGGAGTGACCATTGTGTCCGCCTCCAGCAAGGACTTTGCCTGAGAGATGACAAGATTGGGTGCTAAAACAACCAGAACTCCCAACTATAGAGGTTGATCTGTGTGTTACAGTGCGTCCCCAGGGGAAATACCATGCATCTTTAAAATACTTAAAGAATTCTAGTCATTTTTTTTTTTTAATATCTGTTTATTTGGCTGCACTGAGTCTCAGTTGTAGCATGGGGAATCTTCAGATGCAGTAATGTTATGTTAGTCACTCTGTGTCCAACTCTTCCGCGACACCATGGACTGGAGCCCTCCAGGCTCCTCTGTCCATGAGATTCTCCAGGCAAGAATACTGGAGTGGGTTGCCATTTCCTACTCTGTACTTAGTTGCGGTATGTAGGATCTAGTTCCCTGACCAGGGATCAAACCCAGGACCCCTACATTGGGAGTGCAGAGTCTTAGCCACTGGACCGCCATGGACATCTCTAACGTGTTTGAAGAATTTTAACACTGGTGCAGTGCTCTCCACTACGCGTGCCCCTTCTCCACACTACAACTCTACTTCACACGGCTACCATATATTTGGGCACAAGACCTGAGAATGTGGAGGAAGGGAGCAGAGACGTTGGCTGCGCCCCCAGCACGCTCTGCCAGCCAGATCGCCACCCGTCCCTGGACCCCTGGACTTGAATTTCAGGGCACCTTCCACTGAGTTTCCGGAGGGAATGAGAAAAGGAAGGCTCTCCCGGGCTCCACAGAGCCCTCAGTGCAGCCTCTGAAGTCGGACGTCTACCCAGGATGCGCTGAGCAGGCTGCAGCCCGGTCAGGGACAGTCCGCAGATCTCAGTGTTGAGGCTTTGAACCGAGCTGTGGGTCACGGTGAAGACAGCCAGGCCTCGTCCACACCAAAGCCTTCAAAGGCTGGCGGGAAGTGTCCTCTGTTGATTCCAACCGCAAGGCCAATTAAGTTCTATTTAGCCTCTTGCAAAAATGTTTTCCTCTCTTGATTTAATAAAAGCTGGAGCAGTGCCATCCTTGGTAGACAGGCTGGGACCCAGCTCTGTGAAGGCAGAGTGAGCTGCCTGCACCCAGACTAGGCCATGGATCCTCAGTCACCCCTCCCCAGATGGCACCTCCCTGAGGGCTGTGAGGAAACTTGCACTGGGCCCTCCCTTGGCGCTGTGACTTCCTCCTCCTTCTCTCCTCTCTGACCTTCTGAGAGCATGTTGGCGTGGACAGAAAGGAGCACAGAGATGAAAGGGAACAGCTATCATGCCTCCTAAAGGCCAGGCTCAAAGAAAGGCCCTGCTTAAGGCACAGTGGACACCGCACCACCAGACTTCCCGCCTCCCTTTGGTCCCCAGAGCTCTCCCCAGAGCCTGCAATGGTTACTCCCAGACTCCAGTGGGGTTTTTACTCACAAGGCAAGTCTTCACTCCTCCCCACTCGGGAGCCTGTTCCCACCATTCCCCTACAACAAGGGACAGATCCCTGTCAACACTGTCGCTTGGCCCTCAGTAGCATTAAACCAAACAGACCCCTGCCTCCTTCTGGAAGCTCACAACTCTCCCAGCATCTGGAGAGCAGAGCTCCTCCCCAGAGCCAGCATGCTCAGACGGCTGCTGGGAGGATGGGTTCGGAGCTGCCTCCCCACCAGACCCTGCGCCCAGCCGCAGAGAGCTGCCTCACCCAGAGGGTGAGATGAGGCCTCCACTGCAGCAGGAATCCAGCTGCACCCAGCAGCATCCCCTCCTACACCCATCTCTGCCTTGCTCCCCTGCCAGGGGGAGTCTACTGGGTGCCCGTGTCACCTGGGTGGCTTGGGTACCCGGCCCACGGCAGAGAAGGCCTGGAGTGCAAGTGCCCAGGACCACGGAGAAGCTAAGGGTGGGCTGTCCGTGCAGCCTGACGGCAGGAGGGGCCACTGCAGAGTCAGGCTCCCTGGGAGCTGCAGATAGACAGCAGTCCACCCGAGAGAGGCCATGAGTCAGCACCCAACACCAGAGGCCAGGAGTGCACATCGGAGCCACAAGATCCAAGCAGTGGCCCACAGCACCCTAAGCAGAGTTATGGAGACAGTTACAGGGCACAGAGTTCCCAGGGGCCAGAGAGACAGGCCTGAAGACTGCTCAGTTTATACAATCCGAATAAATCAGGGTTGGAAGATCAAAGGCTGAGGACAGAGGCTCCATTAAGAAGCTCCAATCCCAGGCCCAGTGTCAGGTCTAAACCAGCGTTAATCCAGAACCACTGCCTGGAGGAGAGAACACACCTCTGGGAGGAAGGCTCCTGAAGGCCACAGCAAGGACAGTCAGCTGTCTCCCTCTGTCCTTTCCCAGGGGACCTACAGACACTCACTGTGTACTGGGGAGATGAGAAGGCCAGGCCCTCTGGGACTGTTGGACATTGATTCTAGGAATGTGTCCCGCTGTCCAAGTGGGCTGTATGGGACCAGCCGTCAGCAGAGCCCCATCCCGGCACAGCTCACGTGGGTCCATAGGGTCCCTGGACCAGCCCATTGGTCTCCACCTCCAAGCGTTAGGGCCCCAGGACATGCTCCACACCCCTGTCTTCCTCTCCAGATGCTCCCTGCTGCCAGCCAGGCCTCTCTACGTGATGATTCTCAAATGAATCTGCAGCCCGGGCCTCTCTCCAGACTCTTCTCCACCCCTCTGGGCCTCTCTGCACCTCTCAGAGGTAACGTACAAACCTTTCCTTCCTCCACCCAGGCCACACACACTGCCCACTCGTTTACCTCATCTCAGCTCCACCTGCCTGCCTAAATCAGGCTCCCCTAACCAGGACAGACACAGAGGCTCTCTACATCCACACAGACCCCTCCATCCACCCACCTCTACCAAGGCTGTTGTCTTCAAGCACAGGCCAGCCCTTATCTTTCCCTGGGCCCCCATCCTTGTGGAATGAGATCCAAAGGCAGGGTATGGCTTTCAAAGTTCTGCCTGGCTTGCATCCTGTCTGGCTTCCCAGTCCAGAAAGTTGTGAGTGCTAAATAAAGATTCTGTGAACTGTCCTTGATAAAGGCCAGTTCTCTTCCATGTCCTGTGCTGCCCCATGCCTCTCTGCTTCCTTCTTCTTCTCAAGAATCAAAGCCTCAGAGATCCACTTTTCTCTTTCTAAGGAAAGCATTAGGATATGGGCATTACTAGTCACCCCTGAATTGTAAAAGACGCACAAGGAAGGCAACATTCTAGTCCAAGAAAAGACTTTCTAATGGTCGATTTCAGGCAGAGACAGAACCATGAGGGAGCCAAGTGCTGTTGAGCAAGAATTGATCCCGTGTTTCTTCCAATGTGCACCAAGTCAACATTTGGGAAGGAGAGAAAAACTTTTGCCTCACACTTTTCCTACACCCTGTGCATATTTCTAACACCATTTTATTTAAAAGCATCTGACTGGGCTAGTGAGCAGGCCCAGCAGTGCCGAGGAGCTCAGTGCTGGCTGTCCACGCAGGCCTGACACTAGGAGATGCTGCTGCAGTCAGGCTCCCTGAGAGCAGTGGGGAAGCCAGTGTCACCTGTCTCCTTTCCTGCTCCCCTTCCTAACTGGGAGCTCGCTGCTGGCAGGTGTATGCCTGATTATTCCCTAAATCTTTAACCTCCAACGAGGCACTGAGCAGGGGCTTCCCCAGTGGCTCAAGTGGTGAAGAATCCACCTGCAATGCAGGAGACACAGGAGACACGGGTTCAGTCCCTGGGTTGGGAAGGTCCCCTGGAGGAGGAAATGGCAGTCCACTCCAGTACTCTTGCCTGGAGAATCCCGTGGACAAAGGAGCCTGGTGGACTATAGTCCATGGGGTCACAAAGAGTTGGTCACAACTACACACATGCACTCATGCAGGCATTGGACAAGCACCCCAGAATTGGATGAAGGGACAGAAATAGCAGACAGAGTCCAGCACCTCCGGGCCTCCTTCCCACCCCCACATACACAATGGAATCACTGGGCACAGTTGCCACAGCCCACGTCTGTCTTCCACGCCTGGGTCTGTGGGCTGGGAGCTCTCTGGGTGGAAGGCATGCCCAGGCCAGCCTGGCTTCTGTGCCAACGCCAGCCCCGGTCCTAGCACCCAGAAAGTGCTGGTGAAATCTACTGGCTGGGCTCCTCCAAATGAGTAAGGAATTACTCCCTTTCTGGAGGCTTCATTTTGAAAATATATTTAGTAACTTCTAAACAAAGCACACCAACCCACCCCATTTTATTTGTTTAGTTAAATTAATTCTATGTTAATATTTCCATTAGCCATTTAATTTATTCTAAAACCTGGCAACTGCAAAGTAATAAAACCCCTCAAATATTGACAGACAGTAAAGTAAATGTAGCCCAGCTACAACCATCTGTTTTTCCTCCAAATTCCTCAAGATGGAGGGCGTGCTGCCATCATTTATTTATGAGGTTTCCCGGGGCCCACGGCATCTGCTCTCAGCCCTCTCCCATCCCCTGAGCTAGGGCTGCTGAGGTGACACTCTGTAGCCGGCCACAGGGTGAGAGGCAAAGGAGGAAATGGACTGAAGTGAAAGTGAGAGAATCTGCTTAACAGAGAGAAATGGGGCGAGCCTGGCTGAAGTATTCAAGCCCACTATTCCCCGCCCCCTGCCCCCACAGCAGCAGTCCTCTGACGTCCTCGGTGTACTGAGCCCTGCTCCCCATCCCCCACCCCACTCCCCGCCCCCGGCCCTGCCCCTGGCGTGAGACCCCTCCTCCTGCCTGGCCAGGCTCAGAGAGGAGGGGCAGCACCCATGCACAGCTGGCCCTGGAGGTCTTCACAGAGGCAGGGTCTGGCTGGGCCCACAGCTCAGAGCCCTGGCTCACCTTCCTCTCGAGGGTTTGCTTTAGCATTGCGGGTGTAGCTGAAACCCCAGCTCTGAGGGCATCTCCCCATGAGAGAGATGCGGCACCACCAGAAGTCAAGTCCTCGGGCAGGACAAAGGCCTGCACTGGCTTCAAATCTCCGTCCCACCAAAGCTGTGGAGCCTGGCACCTCCCCTTCAGTTGAGTGAGAGATGGCCTTCCCTATGGGGTTCAGACTATGTCCGTCTGGCCACCCAGGAGGCCAGGGTGAGGTTGCCCCATTTGCCAGATGCCCAGTGTCTCTGGGGAGGAAAGCTGTCACCTGAGACACCACTCTCTGAGCCCAGGATACAGGTTAGACATTTCACCCCCCAGCTAAGGGGACCAGAGACGGAGGCCACACCGCCCCGCTGGGCTCTTGCACACCTGCCATGTGCTTACATGTACCTGGTGTTTACAAGGCCGCCACGCAAAGCCGAGGGAGCCCCCAGCCTCCGCGTGCCCGTATCCGGACGTGTGGCCCCAGCCTCCTCAGGCTTCCCCCCACCTGCTCCTCCCAGCTCCCCTCCCACAGGCTCCAGCAGTGCGGTGACCCCTTAGCATCTTCCACTGAAGACCCAACTGGAAAGGGGAGGGGGCACCATCTAGGCACTCAGCCCTGAGAAGAGTCCAGAGGGGATGGAAGTCCAGGCCATTTGCTTGTCCAGCAAGCAGGCCTGTCAGCCCCACGACTTGCTCCAGGGATGCCAGACATCTCGAGGTGCCCGGAGGCCCATGGGGAGAGAGACCAGCAAGTGAAGAGATGTGGCTCTGCGTCCCGGAGTCTGTGCTCAGGACAGCCTCATGCGAGGACAAGAGAGGAAGCTGCAGGTTAGATGGGACCCAGGAGAGGATGGTGATGGTGAAAGGAAAGGTTCAGAGGCCACACGGCTCACCTGACTGAACAGAAGGTGTGAGAAGGAGCACGCAGGGAAAGCCAAGATCTACAACTGGGAAGAAAGTGCAGACATTAGCCTGAGGGCAATGTGGAGCCAAAGTTGGCTTGAGCCTGGAGGAGAAACATGGTGCGATTTGAAACTGAGACACATCCCTGTAGGGGACATGGAGAGTTGGAGGAACCCAGCCTAGGAGGAGATGGGGAAGAGAGTGGGAAAGAGCAGACTGAGGAAGGGTCTGAAAGACTGTCTCCAAACAAAGGCCTGCCACGCACCTTCAGTCTGTGTGGCCCCACAAGCTGGGTCTCAAGCAGGCAGAGTTACCCAGCCAGTATCATGCAGACTGGCAGTGGCAGAAGGGAGTGCTCTGACTCAGCAGGGGCCCCAGACCACGCTGTCGGTGAGGACCTGGGTCTGACATCCTAGCCCGCCAGGGCAGTAACCATTCATTGAGCAGCTACCATGTGCAGGCACTTAGAGAGAGAACTACCATTCTGCCCACTGGCCAGAGCTCCCCCTCACACAGGAATGGGAGAATTACACAACTCCAGCTCGGGGCGTGCAGCCAAAGAGAGCCACGGTGCCTTGAGGATACGGGGGGTGTGAGTGACTCAGATGGGCAGGCAGGAGGAGTCGGGGGGTTCCTGATCCTTGCATCATCACCAAGTGGCTCCCGCAGCCCTGCACCAGAGGACAAGCATCCTGCCCGGATGCTGTCACCAGTCTCGAGACAGCCTCGCCTGTGAGGAGCACGCAGGTGAGGGGAGACGCCCAGAGAGGCGGGGCCTGTGTAGGAGGACACACAGCGGGGAGATCGGGGCCTGGCCGGGTCCACCCATCCGCACCCCACTCTGCCCCCACAGCCCCACAGGCCCGCTCTGCCCAGGCTCCCCTGCAGCTGGTGTGTCCCCAGGCCCGCTGCACCCTCCCCTCCCCACACACTGCCTGCCAGAGAAATGCCACCAGACAGCCCTGGGCAACATCCCCCCATTTTTTATGTACATGTTGGGGTCTTCAGCTATCTCGGCAGGTTCTGCTGACGCCATCCCAGGAATTCACCCAGCACAGTGCAGCCCATCCCACTCACAGCTCAGAAGGAGAAAAGAAGTTGCGTATTCACAGCCAGAAGAGGAGTTCATAAATTTTCCTCAGATTACCAGATGTGTGTAATTTATGGCCAAGGCAAGACACGTCAAGCCCATGAGGAGCTGAGAGGCAGCTATGAGGAGGCATCACCTGGTGAGGAGGCGGCCTTGCAGCCATAGGCTCCAAAGGAAAGTGGGGAGAGGCCAGTGACGGGGACATGGGCCCAGGGACAGAGTCAGGAGAGATGGGCAGGTCTGTGAGCGTCACACATGCGCATCTGCACAGGTGGGGGCCTGGGACATCGAGAAGCCCCAGGGCCCACCGGGTGAGGGACAGCATCCAGCACAAGGAGGCCCTGGGATTCAGCAAGACCCTTTTTGCTGCAGCAGAAACCTAAGGGCCCCGAGGCAGGGATGTCACCAAGGTTGGACTGATGGCCAGGGCAGCCGCGGATACCTGGGTGACCAGACCCCCCTCGTGCTGCACGGCAGGGCTCACTCCCAGAGTCTGCAGGTCAGACTCTGGGACTCCACAGTCAGCCTTGGCACAGGAAGCTGGAGGAAAAGTAAAGTCAAAGGTCTGCAGGCATTGCAGAACACAGTCCTCCAAGACCCTGGCCATCTGTCTCCCCATTTTCAGCTGAGCACACTGAGGTCTCAGCAGCTGTGAGCCTTCCAAGGTCACACAAGTGGTAAGGGGTCAAGATGAGTTTCAAATCCATACCTGATTGTCTGACCCCCACATCCTCCACCAATGGCTTCTGCCTCCACTGGGTGCCGATCAGGCAACGGTACTTGGCAACGTGTTGGTGTCATGGTCACACCTTGTATATTCTGTTGCACACACCAAATATTTCACTTTAAAAGATAATAAAGAAAAGATCTCAGAGCCAGCAGAAAGCAGAGGGTTCCTCTCTATATACTTTTCACACATATAGTCAGACACACTCAGCCAGAGGCCTGAGAAGGAATCTCACCAGGGCAGGCTGTGAGCTTGTCCACAGCTCCTGGCCACCAGGGTTTGGGGAGTCCTCTGGCACCTGCACTCAGATAGGCCTGGAGCCGGTGAGAAGTGGCCCCAGTCACTGCCAGCAAGGACATCTGGGAGGAGGGAGAAGAAATGAGGACGGTGGTCTCAATCTAGAGCACGGCTGCTGGGCTGTCCCTGAGGAAAGGCACCAGGCGGCCAGGCTGCTGGGAGTATCTGAGCAGGGGGAGGCTCTGCAGGGTCAGCCTGGAGGAGGTGGTCCCTGGAGGTCATCGAGGCCACACTGGCCAGAGGCAGCTGCTGCTCTGATCACAGGTAGGCTGGACCTGAGGGCGGGGAGGTAAGATTACATCATGAGGAGGCCAGAGGAGCCTTGAGTGACCCCAGTTCAAGACTGACCGTGGAATCTCTGGCAAGCTGCTCAACTGGTTCTCCCCATTCAGGTGGTGGAAATGAGAATCCCTACCCTGCAGAAACACTGGTGGGAGGAAGCCAGGTCCTGTGTTTGCACATGAGACTCAGATAATAACGCAGCTCTGGTTACTAAAGGCCTTTTCTGATGGCCTCCTGCATGCAGGCAGCGTGGCAGTTATTTCCATTTTACAGGTGAGAGAACTGAGGCTTGGAGAGAGAAGGCATCAGGCAAACCCACAGGGCAGGAAAATGACAGGCGCACAAAGAGGGTCCCCTGGCTCCAAAGATGATGCTCTTTCTCTTATCACAGCCACTTCTTCAGCATAAGCCTATCTCTCAGATCTCCCCCTGCAGAGATAAAAGGTAGGGTCATTAACAATCTCCAAATTTTCACTCCTTGAAATGCTAGGCCATTCTTCCAAAACTGCAGCAGCACACACAGGAGGCCAGGGTGTGATGAGAAGCGGCGCTCATTCTGCTCAGACATGTACGGCATGGGAGGCGGGGTCCCTCGGGGGGGTCCCTGCCTGCCCCTTGACCTTCTCCACAGGGATGACTGCAAGAAGATAAATGTTTCATTATCCAGAGATGCTTCCTGCCAAGCAGATCCAGGGCAGGCTCTGGGCTCTGGCCACCCCTGGCCTCACAGGTGCCCTGGAGATGACCCCAGATCCTCCACATTCCCCCCTCTCCAGATCAGGAATGTCACTGGTTCTGCAAGGGACACTTTCAGAGGCTCTGTGGGGGGACTTGAATCACAAGGGTCCCAGGGTAGGGATGGCTGACACTCATGGAGTCCCCATCAATCTTCCCACAGATACTTCAGGCTCTGGCTGAGGAGGATTTATGGGCTGGGAGGGGCACAGGACAATGCCACCCTGCCCAGGCCCCGCCAGCAGCACTTTCCCACGGTCAGCACTGCTGTCCTGAGGAAAGAGCCAGAAAAGCCAGCAAGGGCTACTCAGGCTGATGGGCTCACCAACCACTTCACTTGCTTTTTATTCCCTTCTGTATGTGTCCAAAGGCTCTGCAAAAAAAAAGTGTGCATTACCGTTCAAATCCAGTGAGGACAGAAAACAATGAGGTTGTTTTGTTGTTTTGTTTTGTTTGTGAGTTGTTCTCAAGTACTAAGACCGGACAGGCATCTCCTGCCAGCCTGCGGGGAACATGGACCCACGGCAGGGAGCCTCGATGTGTCTGAATTCCCAGGGAACCCACATCAAAAGCCCTTCTCGTTAAGGAACAAATGCTATGCTAAGAGTAGGCACAAACCTCCCCAAGAGAAACCAAGGAGTATTCCAATCACAGCCCTGAATGCAGGGCCCAGCTGGCTGCCCCCATTCAGCCATCCTCCCGTTGCCAACCCCCCAATACCCAGAGCTGCACCCTCTTGCCGTCTCCACTGCCCCTCAAAGCTCCAAACAGTCTGGGCCTGGTCCCTGGGCTCTGGGCTAGGTAGATAGGCCAGCATCCACACCACTTCACTCAAGAAAGTCTGGGTACTTGGGAGAGCCCTTGATGGCCTCGGAGGAGGCAAACCTTGCTGTGTCCACAGCACCAGTGTTCCAGCCCTCCTACCAATTGGCACAGCCTTGGCTAGTTCCTGGCCTCAGTACCCCAATCTCTAAAGAAAGTACCGAGAGAACCCCTCTCATAGAAAGGAATGAAGGAGAAAAGAGCTTAGGCAGCACCTGTCTCATGGTCACTGCCCATGCATTTGCTCTCAGTATTCACGTTTCATCCTGCAGCAAACCAGAATCGAGCCCCACCCGAGTCTTTGCTTGAAGCAGCTACCACGATGAACATTTGCTGCTACATTGCCACCTTAGATTCTGCCCACAATCTGGTGCAACAAGACAAGAAGTATCCTCACCATGGGAAAGGTAAGAAAGCTAACACTATCCACCCACTCCACCCCAGGTTATCACTCACCAGAGCCTCTGCAGGGCCTGCCCCACACCAGGAAGAGTACTAGACCCTGCTCTGCCTTGAAAAACTTCATTCTCTAACACAAGAGAAATAGGTTGTTTTTAAGTCTGAGACCACATGCAGCTGGTTAATCAGAGCTACCTGGAGCACGGTGTTGAGGATTCCAAGGTTGCCTGTCAATTCAGATTAAAAGTGCTCTGTGGTGGATTATTGGTGCGTCCTGGGCACAGGAGTAGTCAGTCTATAGTAGTGGGTCAGAAACAGGCGGTGGTTTACAATGGATTCAGAATCAGATCCCAGATCCTTACCTCAATGTAGTGATCACAGGCATGTACCACCACAGTGTCTAGAAATTATTTGTAACATTTTTAATTCCTATTTTAAGGAAAATGTTACCATTTGCTATGGACTAAATTGGTTTCTCCCAAACTTCATATGTTGAAGCTATAACCCTGTATTTGACTGTATTTGGGCTTATAAGGAGGTAATTTAGGTTAAATGAGGTCATTAGAATGGTGCCTTGGTCTGATAGGATTTGTGCCCTTATAAGAAGAGACATCAAAGGGCTCTTCAGTCTCTCTCCCCCTCTCTCCCGCTTTTTCTCCCTCTCTCATTCCCTTCTTCTCTCCCTGTCTTCTGCTCTCTCTCCTGCTATGTGAGTACATAGTAAGAAGGCCACCATCTGCAAGCCAGGAGACACACCTCCCAGAACCCCACTGTGCTAGCACCCTGATCTCAGACTTTGCTACTCCAGAACGGTTAGAAAATAAACATCTGTGGTTTAAGACACCCAGTCTATGGTTTTTGGTCAGCCTAAGTAGGGAAGATGGGCATATATTACTGGGCAGTCAGAACCAGGATGTGAATGCCCTGTGTCCCCAGCTCTGCTCCTACTGCTCATTGTAATGTCCGTGCAAATATAAGCAGTCACTCGGTTCTGGTACCCAGGGGAAGTCCCTGCCTCCTGCCACCCCACGCCTCTTCCTCCTGCCCATGACCTTTCTCAGCAGATGGACAACTTTATTCTTGAGAATCTATGAGGAGGTAAGAGATGCTCAGAGGCTTCAGAATAGCCTCCAATTCATCTCTTCATTCTCAGAAAAGCCCTTGGGCTCTCAGACCCAGGCCCATCTCCCACCCCTCGTGTCCAGTCCACAGAGGAGCCTGAAGGCACCCACCTCTGTCCCACCTTGGAGGGACGGAACTCCTGGCCTCCTGGGTGGGTGCACAGGTTAGGGGCGCCGATGGGGGCCAGGCCCGTGTGAGCCCCTGGTGCGTCGCTGACTGTGAGCAGCAGCAGTCAGCGAGGAAGGGTGACTAAAGCCAGCTCGGTGACTGCTGCCGTGTGCCCCTGGGCCCCTGTCTACTGCACCTTTCAGGGGCTCGTTCCCTGTCTGGGATGGGGCCAGAGCTGCTGGGTACAGAGGACATGAAAGGCACACACATAGGACTGCGCCAGTGCAGATGGGCACTCCACAGTGTTAGCTGCTGTTGTAGCTGTCATGTTGCTCCCGTACCGGCGCTTTTCACGTGTGGCCTCACCGAAGGGTCCTGCGACCTGTCACCAAATGCAAGTCTGTGTGCCCCATGCACAGTGAGGCCAAATAAACTGAAATGTGGGGGTTTGAAGCAAAGAGTACAGGTGGCTTGTGCTGAATTCCCAATGGTTTCAGGGAGAAGGTTTTATAGGCAACATTTGGGGTGAGGGCTGCAGGGTATGTGACTTTCTTCTGATCAGTTGGTGGTAAGATGATAAGGTGGTGCGTCCACGAATCTCAATTATGGTAGATTGAGATTTCTGGCTGAAATCTGGGGTCTTGGCATACAGTTCCATCTTCCACCCTGGTAAGAGTCTTAGTTCCTGCAGAAGAACTCAAAGATATTGGTATGAGTGTCTCCTGAGGGGGAGCCAAGACACTACTCCAAGGCTGCACTATTGCTTCTTGGCTGTTCCTCTTTTGTTTCTGCATCCCCTCCTTTCCCTGATTAGCAACTGTTTGAACCTGCCTATTGGTACTCAGGGAAGGTCTAGGAGGTTGAAGCCTTTTTCCTACAAACAAGAAACAGGGAACATAGAAAGCGTTTGTACCCAGAAGGACCCCACAGCATCTGCCTCAGTTTCAAACTCTGTGAAGTGATATCATTAACCCAGGACGTGAGGAAACTGGGGCTCCAGGAAGCCAAGGCCATCAGGCAATCTGAGAACCAGACATAAACCCCTATTTCCAGAGCCCAGTGGGCAGTGATCCCAGATGGTGCAGGGTGTGGGGGACAGAAGTGGAGCACTAGCCCCAGGACCCACCCCCCCCCCGGTACCTTGACAGTGGGTGCGTGCTCCCCCGGGGCCCAGGAAAGGGAACGGGGCCAGGGCCAAACAGGAGCAAAGCAGGGATGCAGTGACGAGTAGGAGCCAGGGCAGGTTCCCTTGCAGGGAATCTGGGCACCTGGCTGAGGAGGGTGCTGGGTTCAGGCCCAGCCCTCATCACTCACACGGAAGCTCCAGGCAGTAGCACAGGGAAAGGAGAGAGGAGAGACCGTCTTGGTTACCAGGCTTTTTTCACATTCTCCTCAACAAAGTTACCACACAGCCCTCCAATCAGAAACATAGCTGTTGGCTTCAAGACTGGACTCGGCCCCCCCAGGGGCTTCTGCCCTCTTCTGTGAACACTGACCACCAGCCTTCCAGGCCTTTCTGGAGAAGGGAGAGCCAGACCTCCCCAAGCAGCTGATGCCATGGTTCATGGGTGATCAGCAGCTAACGCCATGTTCGTGGATAAAGAGAGCCGGGAAGAGCCCTGGCCTCCACCCCAAGGGACGTGTGGCCATCGCTTCTATCTCCACACTCCCTAGAGCTTCAGCTGCCCAGGCCTCTTCCCTACCCAACCCCAACTTCAGGCCTCAGATCATTGTCTGACCAGTCTGTGAACCATACATGAAGCACCATTTTGAACATAAAGTATAACATGTATACGCAAATTCTGAGAGTTCAAAGCAATTCCTCCTTTGAGGATTTTCTCATCCATTGTCTGCCTTTTCAATAGCCCTGTAAGGTGGTTTGGAGAAAGTACCATTCTATCCATTTTGCAGGTGGGAAAATGAAGTCTCCATGTATGAGTCAGGGTTATTACGGCTGACTGCTATAATAACCAGAAAGTCTTGCTTAATACAAAAAAAAAAAAAAAAACCTTATTTCTTATTCATTCAAACCCAGTGCAAGTGCTCTGCTCTAAGGCCAGATCCAGCCATTTTGGGAGGACACTGTCTTTGGGGGGTCTTTGGGGTCCTCCTCAGGAACCCCTGCAACCTGCTGGTCAATCCACACAGGATATGGTTCTTCAGGCCTGAAGGCTAGCATGCCCCTGGCTTCAGCCCAAGTCCCATTGACCAAGTCATAATCATATGACCCCAGCTTTACTGCCAGAGAGGCTGAAAGGTATAGTCCAAGTGTGCCCAAGAAGAGAAACTGGGGCTGGGGCATCAAGCCGAGGTCCTGCCAGTCCCAGGTTAGATGCCTGGGCCCTGGCTCCCCTCACCCCACCACCCATCCTCCCATAGGAGTTCCCCACACATGTCCTCTCTGAGTCTACTTCTGGGACACAGGCTGAACCAAGACTGTTCAGACTGAACCCCCACAAGTGGCTGCAGCTACAGGATTTGTGATCAATTAAGAACCAGAGAAGAATAAAGAGACAGGAAGACATTTCCATTCACCTAAGAGGAAATTGCAAGAAGGGAGATTAAAACCACATTTGAATTACAGAAAAAATAATTGGCAAAGTTCCTGGAATCCAAGTGCATTCCTGTAATGAGTAGAATTCGCCTCTCCTCCACTGCTAAGCTGTGAGCTTCCGAGTTCAGGAGGCCCGACTTAATTACAGTCTAGTTGGATATTAAAGTTGCAGCTACTCAAGTTCATCAACAGTTGCCTAATTACAAGGCCTCAGGAGGGGGGTCTATAATCAGTTTTAAAAGAATATCTCTTACATGTAGCACCTTCCACAAGTGGCCCCTAGAATCTTTCCAAACGTGAATTAATGTTCCTTTGGGAGATTCCAGGCATGTGAACTTTGCTGTGCGTGCGTGCCCCATCATGTCTGACTCTTTTGCAACCTCATGGACTGTTGCCCGCCAGGCTCTTCTGTCCATGGAATGTTCCAGGCAAGAATACTGGAGTGGTTGCCGTTTCCTGTGAACTTTGGTGATGGACAAAATTTGGAGTCTCTGTCAGCAAAATAGGTGTGACTCAGATACGGAAGTATGCAGACACTGGTTCGAGGTCCAAACCACGAAAGGGAAGGTACAAAGTAAACATGTCAAGGGTAGAGAGGAGTTTGTCTTCCAGGTCTGGTGGGGAGGGTGTCAGGGGACCCAGAAGCCTATCTCAGTTCTGGCCAGCTTTCATTTCCAGAACACTGTGTTCATGCAAAGAAGGGTCTCAAAACGAGTCAGTGGTCAGCCCTCAGGTCAGGGGGTCTGCAGAGCAGAGGTAAGACATTTGGATGCAGGGAAGTGGGCTGAGGAGGCCCCGGTCATGGCGTCTCAGCACCAGCTGAAGTGCTGGGTGTTTGGAGGGAGGATCTAGTGATGTAGGAGGAGGTGTTGATGCTGCCAGGCAGGGAGGAGTGGGGTGACATCCCCTCTGCCGCAGAAGGGAGGAGTCACTTGGACAGGTCACAGTAACAATTGGGGAAGAAACTCCCCAGGGAATGGAGAAGCATCCGCAAAGAGCCCCTGACTGCTCCAAGAACTGCAGGAGTTTCATGGCGACTAACAGGTAGTGAATGTTGGAGGCCCGGGAGAGGCTGGCACAGGGTAGGGAGTCAGGACCTCCTAGCCAAGCCTGGGGTCTGGGCTTCCCCTGACCAGGAGGGAGTCCAAGACTGGCCCTCCTCCCACAGTGCCCCCACAACATACAGCGCATCCTCTGGCCCATGAACAGGACCTGTAGCCCTGGCACCTGTTGCATCCTGTCTCACCCAAGACAGCCTCTGACACAGTACCCAGGTCTGACTGCCAAAACTCTGCAAAATCAACACCTCTACTCCACACCAGAAAGCGTGCCTCCAGCTCTCACCAGCTGCTCCTCTGCTAGGGCAAAGTAGCTGTGGGGGAAATCTCAGCCACCTGCCTCAGCCAAGCAGTGAGTGGGGAGTCTTCTACCCGCCCCAAGACTGACTCTCCTCCCCCAGCCTCCATGCACATCTGTACCTCCTTGCAGGCCCTCCAAGACAACCCCACTTTCCTTCCAGGGACTTTCCCTGGGCAGGATTCTCCCTCAACCTTGCCTGATCCACACAGGATGCTCATCCGTCTGTCTCACTGCCGGCCCTGCAGAAATGTGGGTTTGTTCCCAGCACTGCACAGCAGAGGGATGGTGCCCAGCAGATGCTGGAAGGATCATATGAACCAGGGAGTTGGTGAAGAGCCAGGAGCTTGGCAAAAACACCTTCTTCCTGATGCAGAAATCTCGTCACCAAAATATTGTTCTTCCTTCACTTTTCAAACAATTTTAAGCTATTGTCAATCTGTGACCCATGGTTTATTTCTAGCCATGGGACAGGCAAAATTTGTGTTATCTACTGCTATGTAACAGATCACACAAAAACCAGCATCTTAAATCAGAATACATTTATTATCCCACAGTTTCTATGGGCCAGAATCTGGACTTGGCTTGGCCTCTGATGAGGGGGTCTCTCATGTGCCCACAGTCAGGCTGTCAACGAGGGCTGCCGTCTCATCCGAAGGCTTGGCTGGGGGCTCTGTTTTCAAGCTCTCTCACAGTTTTTTGACACAGCTGGTCCCTTGCCACATGGGCTTCTCCATGGGACTGCTTCATGGCATGACAGCCCATATCCCTGGGATGAATGACCCAGCAGAGAGCAAGAGAAGGCACCCAAGACAGAGACTTTGGTGATCTGATCTCAGAAGTAACATCCCATCACTTCTGCTGTGTCTTATTCATGAAGTGAACCAAGTGAGCCAAGAAGACTTCCCTGGTGTCCAGCAGTAAGGAAGCCACCTGCTGAAGCAGGGGACATGGGTTCGGCCCCCGGTCCAGGGAGGTTCCGCATGGCACAGGGCAACAAAGCTCGTGCAACTAGAGAAAACCAGCAAGCAGCAATGAAGACTCAGCACAGCCAAAAATAAATAGATTAAGATTTTTCACAAATTTAAAGAAGTGAGCCAAAAAATTCAACCCACATACAAGAGGAGATTCCATAAGGGCACAGATCCCAGGAGGAAGGAATCCATGGGGCCGTCTCCGAGGCTGCCCACCACATTCTCACCCCTGCGGCAGATCTCAGCTTCCGACAGCAGCATCTCCCATCCCAATGTGCTCCTCTAGACCTTACTGTTCACGCCAAGAGGTGGAGTCCATGTCCTCTCTCCTGCCACCTGAGTGAAGCCTTGAGACTTTCAATCCATATCAAGTGACAGAAGTGAAGGCATGTGACTTCTAAGGCTTCTACCCTGTTTTCTGGGCTTCCCTGGTAGCTAAGACGGTAAAGCATCTGCCTACAATGTGGGAGACCTGTGCTCGATCCCTGGATCAGAAAGATACCCTGGAAAAGGAAATGGCAACCCACTCCAGTATTCATGCCCGGATAATCCCACGGACCAAGGAGCCTGGGGGGTTACAGTCCATGCAGTCACAAGGAGTCGGACACGACTGAGCGACTTCAGCTCAGCTCACCCTGTTTTCTAGAAACACTCACTTTTGGAAACAAGCTGCCCTGCTTTAAAGAAGCCCGAGGAGCCCGTGGACAGGCATCAAGACCCCAGGTCCACAGTCCAAGACGAGCTCCCAGCTGATAGCCAGCACCTATGTGCCATGCGTGTATACCGTCTTGGACAAGACCCCTCAGCTTGTGCCATGAGCAGTCCGAATTGAAAATTCATGAAGAAGACAGATTATTGTTATTCTTACACTACTTAATCTTGGGGTGACTTGTTGTGCAGTGATAGATAACCAATACAGTTCCCAAACGTCCCTTCCCAGTGGAGGGGTGAACCTGAGACCCCCAGGCCAAAGCTGGCAGGAAGAACTCATGGACAAAGCCAGGGAACAGTGGCCATGTGGAGTCCCACAGGTACCAGGCTGAGTCCAAGAAGAGTACGGGTGAGCCACCACCCAGAGTCTGGGAACCCCAGAACAAGTGGGGCAGGCTCACACAGGCAGAGTCTGGAGCCCTGTGGAGGGCCAGACAGCAGACCGGCCACTGTGCAAACTCGGAACAGCTCCCTTAAACACGTGTCCCTGGCCAGGAATGCGAGGTCGATGTCAGTCACAGTCAGCCGTTCCCAGACCCTCCAGCAGGGATGGGGACATCAGAGTTCCCACACCAGGGTGCTGTCAGGAACGGCTGTGCTGGAGAGCAGCCCCATGAAGCTGGGGCTGGGCCAGTGAGACTCCATTCTCTGGCTGACCTGAGGGAGGAGGAGGAGGAGGGCTTGGGAGCAGCATTCAAGCCCAGGCGCCAACCTCGCCAGGCACAGAGGATGGAGATCATGGAATCCTGCAGGTCCCCGGCCCTCTTCATCCAAGTCTCCAGCCCCCACTTATCCATAGGTGGATGAGGAAGCCAAGATCACATTTCAGGAAAACTCTTGCACAAGAAGACCTTTTTATATTTTTATTTTTTTAGGCCATGCCATGTAGCATGCAGGATCTTCATTCTCCAACTAGGGATCAAACCTGCACCCTCTACCTCGGGAGTGCAGAGTCTTAACCACTGGACCACCAGGGAAGTCCCTACAAGAGAACGCCTTCTGACCAAGAGCAGGTGTCTTCAGTCCTAACCCCCCGTCTTGCCTCAGTATACACCCTACAGAGACTTCGCAGATGAAAGTGGCAAGCCTTGAGAGAAAAAAATGCGTGTGTGTGTTTGTCAATGGCTCAGTCATGTCCAACTCTTTGTGACCCCAGGAACTGTAGCCCACCAGGCTCCTCTGTCCACGGGGATTCTCCAGGCAAGAATACTGGAGTGGGTTGCCATGCCCTCCTCCAAGGGAAACTCCCCAGCCCAGGGATCAAACCTGTCCCTCTTACATCTCCTGCACTGGCAGGTGGGTTCTTTACCCACTAAGCCACAAGGGGAGCCCAAGAAAAAGGCATAATGTGTTAAAGGATAGTTAAAGAAAAAGCTGCTGTTCTCACACACCAAACTCTGGTAGAGGGATCAGCAGGGTGGACAGGTAAGCAGCTGAAGAAAGAGAACCCCCTCCTCCATAGCAAGAAGTAGGGGCCCCAGACAATATCCAGCACCCAGATGCCCAAGGGAACTGGTGAGCTAGCAGTGTTTTCTTTCAAAAGTGACCCTTTCTGTGATAATATCAGAGAGCCAGATGTCCAGCTTTGTCAGTGACATCACACACACACACACACACACACACACACACCATCTTTGCACAAGAGTAATCATAACCAAAATATAAGAATAAGATAAAATTGCACTTTTTAAAAATGTTTACATTAAACATCTCAGTGTGACATCTCAAGTGAACCTCTTTCTAAAACAATGATATTTTGGTGCCTGAAATGTGATAACATTTCCCATGGCCTTTTTCTAGTACCCCATGCCTTGGGACCAGGTCTGGGCCACCATTCCAGCACTGGAGAGATGGGTGAATGGGCCTGCACCTGAGCAGAAGCTGCTGGATGATGTGGGAAACCCTGGCTGGGCACGTTCCATTAGGCAACAGTGTGGAATGACCACTCCCCCTTCCCCCAACCCTTGGGGTGGGACTAACCAGGAGACCGGAGCTAAGGCTTGCACAGCTCTTGACTTCCAGGCTGAGAGGGGCCTGGAAAGGAAGCAGACATGCTTGGAATTCCAAAAATGCACCCCTGTCTCAGGCCTCTGCCTGCTCCCCAGGCCTCTTGGGACTGGGGCCTGGAATATGCCCAATCACCAGTCCTCCCAGAGACAGGGTGGAATTAGTGCCCACCCCCCACCCCCACTGAGTTCAGGGTTTCCCGCGCAGACCCCCAGAGCTGCCTGCGTGCGCAGGGCCAGCCCCAAAGATGAGTGCTGGCCCTGTCAGCCCTATAATGCAGTCCTCAGTGACCCCTTCCACACTGAAACGTTCATGAGGGGCCAAAGAGCAGACATAAGCCGGGAGGGTGGAAGCCCCAGTCAGGCGCCTCCTCCTGACACCTGGCAAACTGTTTTCCCTCAAGATCTTTGACTTCAGTTCATGCAGAATATCCTTCCTGACATTGGCCCTGAGAAGTTAGGGGCCAGTGGAAAGAGAGGGCACACTCACTAAAAGATACACATCACTGATGAGCTCCCAGAAACTGGTCTGACATTGGGGGCATTCTTAGAGGAGCCCACTTTGAAGAAAAGATTATGTCCCTTAGACCAGGCTAGACAACCTCCAGCAAGCAGGTGTGGGCTCACAACAGTAGATGGGGTGGCAGGCAGGTACAGCAGGGAGCACACAGCAGACGGGGACAGCAGATGGGGGACAGCAGGCGGGGACATCAGACGGGGACATCAGACAGGGGACAGCAGACAGGGACACCAGACGGGGACATCAGGCAGGGGACAGCAGACGGGGGCAGCAGGCGGGGGACAGCAGACGGGGACAGGAGACGGGGACATCAGGCGGGGGACAGCAGGCGGGGACAGCAGACGGGGACAGGAGATGGGGGACAGCAGACGGGGACATCAGATGGGACAGCAGATGGGGACATCAGACGGGGACAGCAGACAGGGACAGCAGACGGGGGCAGCAGATGGGGACAGCAGACAGGGGACAGCAGACGGGGGACAGGCGGTGGGGGACATCAGAAGGGGGACAGAAGACGGGGACAGCAGATGGGGGACAGCAGACGGGGACAGCAGACGGGACAGCAGACGGGGACAGCAGACAGGGACATCAAACGGGGGACAGCAGACGGGGCACATCAGACGGGGGACAGGAGGTGGGGGACAGCAGACGGGGACAGCATATGGGGGACAGGAGGTGGGGGGTAGTAGGTTGGGGACAGTAGATGGGGGACAGCAGACAGGGGACAGCAGGTGGGGACAGCAGGTTGGGGACAGCAGGTGGGGGACAGCAGATGGGGGACAGCAGATTGGGGACAGCAGACAGGGTACAGCAGACGGGGGACAGCAGACGGAGTGCAGACAGGAGATGGCTGACAGGACAATAACCTTCTTTCTAGCACCCCCGCCTGCACTAGAGACTCTCCGTACATTTTTCATGTGTGCATGAAAGTGTAGGAGGGGAAGTTCTTGCACTGAGCTGACCTATGATGTCAGTGGTGTGAGTGCAAATAACACTTATTTCTCCTCCAATCACCACTTTCAGACATGTGTCGAACCTCCCTTTGGGCACATCCTAGTACCAAAAAATCCAATCTGCAAGAAATGTGTCCATGTGTCTGGTCTCATTAAAACTCATCCTGCTAGCCATGCTTCCCTCACCCGGGCTGGTTGGAAGATTAGAGCTGAAGGAAAGGGCCTCCCTGGCAAGGTGTCACTTCCCCTTCTGAGGTGCCCAGACCAGGTGCCTTGCTGGGGTGTGTGGGCACGTGTCAGGGGAGTGGTCCTACAGGCCCCTACTCACTTGTGCCCCACCTGCTCCTGCGGTCTCCCACCCAGAGCCCAGCATTTCTGGCGGGAGTTCACTGCAGGGCTCAAAGCCGCCATGTCTGGTGGGGCAGAGACTCACAAGAAGGGTAAACTCCAGGGGCTGGTCCCTCATCAGTCCTCTCCCTATTCAGCAAACCTCAGGCCTGAGCACGGCATCAGCCTGCTCAGCCAAGGCCTGGCAGGCCCATTTTCCACATGCAGGGCCCTCTTAAGTTCCAGGAAGGACCGTCTTTCTCTCCCAGGGCTCTTCTCATGGGCAGCTCCAATTCCTGTTATGGGTGGCTGTCACCTCACTGTGTCCTCACACTGCGGAGTGGGATGGGAAGGGTGGTGCCATCTTTCTCTTGCATCTTTTTATAAGGGCACTAATCCTGTTTGTGAGGGCTCCACCCTTACTCCTTAATCATCTCCCAAGGGCTCCACCTCCTATTGTCATCACATTGAAGGTTATGAATTTGGGGAAACACAAATATTCAATTCATAAAAGAGACAGATATTCATGATACTGTAAAATTTATGATGCTGTCTGGGAACCCCTGGACTCACCTTTCCAGGGGAGTTGAAATGTCAAATTATTTTCATAATAATACTAAGACATTATTTGCCTTTTTCACTGTCATTCTCTCACAAATGCATCCAGGAGTTTTTCAGAGCCTGATGACGTGTGAAGCATCCCCGCTCTGATGCCTAGTGAGATGTATACGGTGTATTTCTATGTTTTACAGATTTCCCAGTTTTGAATTATGAGATGGTGAATGCAGGTAGATATAACTGTGTTGCTGATAAGTGGTAAACACCCAGGTATCCAAACAATAAAGCCCTGATATGTAGCATTAGCCATTGCCATATTGTAAATATTCTCACCATGGCCCATTTTAAGCCACCAAAGTAATGTCACTGAACAGAGTCAGGAAAAGAGATGACAACCACCAGCCAGCTGGTCAGAGACAGCTCCATTACAGCACAGTCCTGGGAAAAAACATAATAAACAGGAGCTCTTTAGGGTCTTCAACAATTTTTAAGAGTGTAAAGGGGTCCTGAGATCAAAAAGTTTGAGAACCACCACTCTACGTCACCCTGACCAAAAGATGCACAAAGGACAGCCCTGGACACAGTCAGAACACAGGAAATTAGGGACCTGGTCCCCTGACATTCTAGCCGGCCAGAGGAGTGCTGGGTGGAGACTCAAGCAAGGGGGACTCCACTAGAGGGTCAGAGAAAGTGCAGCAGGAGGACTGAGGGGGAAGTGACCCCAGGTCTGGAAAAGCAGGAGGAGCAGGCCCTTGGCCAGGGGCCGGAGCAGCTGGAAAGCCTGGGCTCAACTGTCAGGGGACCTGGCACCTCCAGAATCTGCTGTGAGCAGCCTGTTGGCCCAGCCGCCCTGGTCTGCTCTGAGCCACTGTCCTCCACAGGACTCCTCAAATGGAGCAGCAAGAGGCTGGCAGCTTGAAGAATGATTTAAATGGAGACCTCTCTGGAAGGCAACGAACTAAGCCAGATAGGCTAGACATGAGCTTAGGCGCTAACCCTGAGACCAACCAGTAGAAGCAGGAGCTGCCCAGCTGAAGCCCAGTGGGCCCATGACCAGCCTGACCTGGTCAGCTCAACATGCTTTTACCCAGCTCCCCCACCAGCCCAGCTCTGCCAAGGAACTAGGAACCCCACGAAGAATAAGGCTGCCCTGCCCTCCCTGGTGGGGGACAGACAGGAAGAACTTGGGGGTGGAAGGGCCACAGGATACAGGCAGCGGAAGGCTCAGGGGAGGCTTCAGCCAGCGCACTGGTCAGTAAAGGGAGAAGGACCAGGTGCCAGGCCATGAAAGTGAAAGTGAAAGTCACTTAGTTGTATCCGACTCTTTGCGACCCCATGGACTATACAGTCCATGGAATTCTCCAGGCCAGAATACTGGAGTGGGTAGCCTTTCCCTTCTCCAGGGGATCTTCCCAACCCAGGGATCAAACCCAGGTCTCTGGCATTGCAGGCAGATTCTTTACCAGCTGAGCCATAAGGGAAGCCCAAGAATACTGGAGTGGGTAGCCATCCCTTCTCCAGGGGATCTTCCCGACCCAGGAATCGAACTGGGGTCTCCTGCATTGCAGGCAGATTCTTTACCAACTGAGCTATGAGGGAAGCCCCAGGCCATGAAAGAACCCTGCCTCCCAGTCCCAGCGCCAGTTCATACCCCAGGGCACTTGTCCTTCCTCATGGACACCAGGTGTTAACACCTGGGAGGCAGGGCCTCGGGGCCCCCAGAGCACAGACAGTACTGAGGATGGAAGCCTGTGCGGGAAACAATGGCCACAGAGTAAAGTCCCTTTTGATCATCCAGCTGGGAACTTCAGAGTGCCAGGTCTCCTGGGTCCCACAGGGCCGGATGAGCCGGTCCATTTCATGCACATGCTCTGCCCAGAAAATGCCCCATCCCCCACTTCTAGGATGGAAGATCCCAGACTCCAGATCCCTCTCCCCTACCATCCTCCCCTCCCCCCAGCTCGGGTGCCCCAAGTGAATGTCAGTAAATGCCCTTTTGGCCCAAGCTCTGTGAAGGTGGTTTGGTTTTAGTGACCAATAATTAAAAATCAGATTTTCATTTGCAGAAGCACAGTCAGCAATGGGGAAATGAGGAATCAGATCATTGAACAGGAGGAATTAGCAGGGCTCAGGGCTAAGCATGGATGAACAAACAGCACATGTTTGCCATAGCATCACTTCATCTTTGTCATCACTTCCCCATCTACTGACTTTAAAATGTGTCAAGTGCCTTTTACACAAACCATCCCATTTAGTTTTCCCAATCTCCACAAGATAAGCAGGACTCACACCCCATTTGTTTTTGTTTAGTCGATAAGTTGTGTCTGACTCTTTGTCACCCCATGGACTAACAGCACGCCAGGCTCCCCTGTCCTTCACTCTCTCATTTGCTCAAATTCATGTCCACTGACTCAGTGATACTATCTAACCATCTCATCCTCTGCCGCCGCCCCCTTCTCCTTTTGCTTTCAGTTTTTCCCAGGTTCAGATATATATAATAAATACATATAAGTTTGAAAACAAAGTAAAACAAATGTGCCCAAAGTCACCAGCTGGTATAGTGGGGCCAGGATTCACCCCAGGCCTACCTGACCCCAGAGGCCTCAGCCACCAAGATCTGCAGATCAAGTGTGATAACCTGTAGCTTCAGACACACAACCAGAAACAACACTAATGCACCTCTGAAAAAGCTGAAGAGGGGGAAAACAGAATGGGATTTCCATTGCATTCCATCTCCATCAAGTAAATACTTGATGTACATGCAAAACCGTAGAGGGCTTGCCTCATTCACAGTGATCCTTCCGCATTGTCCCAGAGCTGCAGGACAGCTGGGGCTGTCAGAGGGCTGGTCAGACCCATGTCTGGTGGAGGCAGAGGTGAGGGTCCACTGGGCAGCGGAACGGAGTGAACACAGCGGGACCTACACCTCAGCTCACCCGCAGCTCCAGGAGGTAAAGCATGTGACAGAGCCGGGTCCAAACAGCACATTTCACCCACTGGGCCCCCGTGATGGGTTCAGGTATGAGCAGGTGACCCAAGTTCACCTGATTAGAAGGAGTAGCACACAGGCAGGAATTCTAAGACACAGGGCTTACTCTAGTTCTAGATCCTGTAACTGTGCAGGAGTGAGGCCTGGAATTGAAACAGACATCTGCTACTGTGACGGAAATCAATCTGAGAGCAGACTGGCCATAGAATTGAGTACAGAGGAGAATCACAGAGAAATGAAGACAGAGATCTTGAATTTTACTTATAGGAGACAATGGGGCAGGGACCTCTGGGTGCCCGCAAAAATATTCATTCCTTCCTCTATTTCTCTTAGAAACAGAAATGTGATTTTGTACAGCAATGTGCCCAAAAGAAAATTTACATCCCACCCTCCCTTGCACCAGAGGAGACCATGTAACCAATCCTGTCCAATGGTACATTGGTAGAAGTTCTCGAACAGGACTTCCAGAAAAGTTTCTTTCAAAAGGAAGCCCTTCCAATCAATAGTGTTCTGAAGGTTCTAGGCCAGGCAACTAAGCAAGAAAATGAAATGCAAGGTATCCAAATTGGAAAGGAAGAAGTAAAACTATCTACTTACAAATCACATGATCTTGTACATACCCTAAGGAATACATGCTAAAACAAACAAACAAAAAACTCTTTGAGCTAATTGAGGAAATTTGCAGGATACAAAATAAATATACCTAAGTCAGTTGTATTTCTATATACTAACAACAAATAACTCAAAAATGAAAATAAGAAAACAATTCTATTGACAATAGCAGCAAAAATAAAACACTTAGAAATTAATTTAACAAAAATGTAAGAATTGTACATTGAGAATTACAAAACACTGTAGACAAATTAGAGCTAGGCAAATAGAGAGACACTTGGCATTCATGGATTAGAAGACTTAATATCCCCAAATTGCTCTACAGAATTCAATACAATCCTTACCAAAATTCCAACTATCTTTTTCACAGAAATGGACAAGTAGATTCTAAAATTCACATGGAAATGCAAGGGACTTAGAATATCCAAAGCAATCCTGAAAAAAAGGACAAATTTGGGTAACATACAATTTCCAATTTCAAAACTTACCACAAAGCTACAGTAATCAGGACTGTATAGTATGGACATAAGGCTCTACAGAGAGAGATAGATCAATATAACAGAATTGAGATTTCAGAAATAAACTCACGCAGATATGATCAATGGAGTTTCAACAAGGTTGCCAAGACAGTTCAACAAATGGTACTTGAACAATAGAATATCCACATGGAAAGTGAACTAACATGGACCCTGGCATGTATGCATGCTGAGTTGCTTTAGTCATGTCCAACTTTTTGCCACCCTTTGGACTGTAGCCCGCCAGACTCTCCTGTCCATGGGATCCTCCAGGCAAGAATACTGGAGTACGTTGCCATGCCCTCCTCCAGGAGATCTTCCCAACCCAAGAATCAAACCCATGGCTTCTGCACTGCAAGCAGATTCTTTACCACTGAGCCATGGGGAAGACCCAATATGGACACTCAACTCATAGCACATACAAAAATTTACTCAAAGTGTATCAAAATCCTAAATATTAGGGTTAAAATTATAAAAATCTTAGAAATAAACAGGAGTAAATCTTCATGATCTTAGGCAAGAGTTTCTTAGGTATGACACCCAAAGCATGTGACCAAAATTAGAAATAGGTTAACTGGATTTCATCAAAGTTAAAGCTTCTGTATATCAAGGGGCACTATCGAGAGAATGAAAAGAAAACCCACAAAATAGGGAAAATATTTTAATTCATATAACAGGTAAGAGTTTATATTCAGAATATTTTTTTTAAAAAAACTAATTTTAAAATGGGTAAATGATTTAAATAGATATTTCTCTGAAGAAGATATACAAATGGCCAGTAAGTGTACAAGACGATGACCAGCATCACTAGGCAAACCCAAATCACAGTGAAATACCAGTTCACGCCAACAAGGATGACTCCAATCAAACAGACAGAAAATAACAAGTATTGGTGAGGATGCGATGAAATTGCAGCCTGCGTGAACTGCTGATGGAAATGTGAAATGGTTCAGCCACTCTAAAAAACAGTCTGACAGTTCCTCAAAAAGCTAAACACGGGGTCACCATTTGACCCAGAAATTCCACTCATAGTATGTGCATATAAATAGAGAAATGAAAATTTGTCTACACAATCAGTTGTAGAAAAATGTTCACAGCAGCATTATTCATAATAGCTGAAAAGTGGAAATACACCAAATGTCCATCAATGATGAATGAATGAACAAAATGTGGCATATGTGTGCAGTGGAGTATTATTCAGCAAAAAAAGGAATGAAGTACTGATACACACTATGACATGTATGAACCTTGAAAATCTGATGCTAAGTGAACGAAGCCAGACACAGAAGTCTTCCCAGAATAGGCAAATCCAAAGAAACAGAAAGCAAGTTCATCCTTGCCAGGGTCCGGAGGAAGAAAGGAACAGAGAGGACTGACTGCTAATTGATACAAGGTTTCTTTTGGGGGGGTAATGAAAATTTCTGCACTTAGCAGGGAGAATTGCACTTTTGTGAACATTCAAAAAATCCTCTGAATTGTATACTTTAAGATGGTGAATTTTATGGTATGTGAAATGCGTCTCGATTTTTTTTAAACAATCCTTATCATTTAAGCCAGTTTGAGGTAGATTTTCTCTGTTTCTTGTGAACAAAAGCAAATGCCTCTTCTCTGACATTCAGTGGGGCTCCCCTGTCTGCTCTCTGCATTATTACCCTGCAGGGAGGGCAGTCTTCTTTCTCTTGGAACGTGCATGGAGATGAGGCCTGGCTGTGACCGCCTGGGCCACTGGGACCAGGGATGACCTGAGAGAGCTGTCCATAGGACCAGAGGTGTCCCTCAACTTCTGAGAAGGGACAAAGTCTCAGGCTCTGGCCCACGTATCCTGGGTTTTGCTGGCTCAGGGCTCTTGAGGAGCAGGGACCACAGAGCAACCTCCTCAGGTTGTCTCATGAACCACCGTCCCTCCTTCTGCAAGTCGTTGGCCAGCCCAGGTGGTCAGATGCCTGTATGGTACCACAATGGCCTCCCTAGGCCAGAGCAGCCTGCATTGCTTCCATGAACAGGACAGAGGGGTGACAGGAGTCGTGACTAACCAACACCACGCATTCACCTCAGCCCCTTCCACAGTCGCCTCCTGAAGAAGGCCGTTCATTCTGCTGAGCACATGATATGGGGTGTCTGTGCATGTGTGTGTTTACACATGCTGAGAGGTCTCTCTGAGGCAGGTGGTAACTCTAGCTTTGGAGTGGCCCAGCCTAAATCCCCCACAGCCATGCTCAATGGTGGCAAGCTCTCAGGCCCCTGCCTACAACCTGGGAACGTGTGGCCCGTGACCAGGGACACCCTGGGCAGCTTCCATCACAGGTGGGAAGTCACGTGGATTCGGATGAGAACAAGTGAGGCTCCCTGCCTCCTTGAGCTGATGTCCATTCCATCATCACACCACAGGTCAGCAATGCTGATGGGTGGCATGTCAGGACAGACCTGAAACTCTCTGCTCTCCAACTTCAGTCAAAGAAGCACTATTCATGGAGGGTTGCCCAGAAAACATACATTCCTTGGGCTCCTGGGGATCACATCCTTCAGAGAGCTGCAGGCCTGGCTGTGTGGTTTGGCCCATCAGCATTGTCTGCTAAGGGCCGTTAAGACAGGCCTAGGAGAATAGGATTCTGTTATTATGCTGTTGATTTGTTGAGGGTTTTCAATCTTTATTAAAGTATGCATTTACACAGAAAAAGGCACAGAAAAAAAGTGTGCAGTCAGTGAAGTAAACACCCGTGTAACAACCACCCAGAGAAGGAAAGAATACATTGCCAACTCCCCGGAATTCCCTGAGGCTTATGAGGTCTATTCATGTTACTGCATGCAGCCATAATTCATGTTTTTTGATAGCTTAAGTATTCCAGTGTGAGAATGAACTATGAATTGACTATTGGATCTTTTTTCCACTGGGGGCTATTACAAAGAGTGCTGTCAGGAATGTTCTGGACATGCAGCCTGATATGCATATACATATACATTTTTGTTGGGTATATTCCTATAAATGGAATTGCTAAGTCATTGAAAATGGAGGCCTTCAATTATGTGAAAACAATAGAAATAGAAATAATGCCAAAGTATTTTCCAAAATAGTTGCACCCATTCACACTCCCATCAGCAGTGTGAGTTCCAGTTACTCCGCATTCTCACCAGGACTTGGTATTGTCAGTCTTTTCAGTATTAACTATTCTGGTGAGTGAAGGTGTTATATTAGCTAGCTACTGCCACATAAAAAAGTACTCTAAACCAGTGAGCATTTATGACCTCAAGGTTTCTCTGGGTCAGGGTGTCAGGAGTGGCTTATCTAGGTAGCTCTAGTTTAGAGTCTCTCAGAAGGTTGCAGTCAGAACATCAGCCAGGGCTGTGGTCATCAAAGGCTTGACTGGGCTGGAGGACCTGTGTCTAAGATGTCCATTCATGTCAGAGCAGGAGGCTTTGTTTCCCCATCACCTTTACCTCAGTGCTGGCTGACGGTCCTCAGGACATGGCATCAGGCTTCCCCAGCAAGTGATCTGAGAGAGAGGGGCAGAGAGAGGCTACAGTGTCTTTTATGACCTGGTGTTGAAAGCAATATACCACTGCTTCACCATATCCTATCATTAAAAGTGAGTCACCATAATGGATAAAAATATAAACAACAATATACATGTGTATCACTGAATCTCCTTGCTGTAACAGGAGAAGTTAAAATAACATTGTAAATCAACTAGACTTCAATAAAATTAAAATAAATAAATTTTTTAAATTAACTTTTATTGGCATATAGTCACTTTACAACATTGTGTTGGCTTCTGCTATAAGCACAGTGAATCAGTGGGACCTGGATGCACATCCACCCTTTCTTCAGACTTTCTCTCCTCTCGGGTCACACAGAGCACTGATAGACTCCTGTGGTGCACGGTGGGTTCTCAACAGTCATCTACTTCACACACATCGTTGTTGCTGTGCTGGGCACAGTCGTGTCCAGCTGTTGGTGACCCCACAGGCTCCTCTGTCCATGGAATTTTCCAGGCAAGAATACTGGAGTGGGTTGCCATTTCCTCCTCCAGGGGATCTTCCAGGCCCAGGGATCGAACCCGTGTTTCCTGCACTGGCAGGCGGATTCTTTACCACTGAGCCATCTTGTTATCCATTTTATACATAGTAGTGTATTTTTTTTTTAAGTGAGTCACTTAGATCCAGCCTACACTCAAGGTCAGAAGAATTAAGTTCTACCTATTGAAAAGAGGAGTATTCAAGAATTTGTGGGCAGATTTTAAAACTAACAGAGGCATTTCATTGTGGTTTTAACTTGCATTTCTCTGACTAAAAGAGGTTGAATACATTTTCATGTGCCTACTGGCCATATGGACTACCTCTTTTACAAAGAACCTATTCAAGTCCCTTTCCAAATTTCCTATTACGGTGTTCATGTTTTCTTACTGATTTGTAAGAGTTCTTTGTATATGCTGGATATGAGCCCCTGTCAGCTATACCCCACAATTGTGTAAACTGTGTTTTAAATCCATACAATCCACATGTTTATGATCCCTTACTGGTTCTGCTTCTCCGGTTGAGTCTGACTGACTCATCTAGATTATTTTGCCTTCCCCATTGACATGTAAACCCATATAGAGTTGATTTTTGTATTTATGATACAAGATGGGGGTCAAGGATTTTTTTCCTTGTTTGTTTGTTTTCCATTTAGATGCTCAATGACCAACACTGTTTATTTAAATAAACTTCCTCTCCTACTGCTTTGCTAGCTCTGTCACAAATCAAGAATACATATACTTACAGGTCTGTGTTTTCTAATCTGATCTGCTTTGACCAGCAAGAAGTTCAGTTTCAAATTTGCTGCCCACTTTTAATAATACATGAGACTTTATGACATGATTTCCAATACCAATTTACCACTGACTTCACCCTATAATTCAGTCTTTATTTTCCCTTCATACAGGTGCACAGTTAGATGCTTATTAAATCTTGGTTTCCTCCCTTTCCTCTGCTTAGGAAAACCAAAAGCCCAAGAACTGAGCTACAGGCTGGCTGGGTTTTGTGAGGGGCACAAAGGGTGAAAAGGGCCCATCAGCCCCACTGACACTGATGGCAGAGGGGCAGGTGTTGGAGTGAATGTCTGAGCAAGCAGAGGCCTAGCAGAGAAGCCCAGCACACAGACCTCGGCATGTGGGCCTGGGCAGGGACAGTCCCCAGCCTACAGGGACAGAGGGGCCAAGAGCGCGGGCCACTATATTTATAAATGTAGTTTGTCAAAATTACAAACATCCTATGTAAACACTTCTTTGCCATCATGACAACATTGCTCTTAAGAAGGTGGGTAAGAGGATTTCCCCACTTGTACAGTGGATAGGAATTCATCCACCAACGAAGGGGACACAGGTTCAATCCCTGGTCTAGGAAAATCCCGCATGTCACAGAGCAACTAAGCCCGAGTAACACAGCTCCTGTGTGTGTGATCTACAGCCTGTGAGCAGCAACTGCCAAGTGTACGGAACACAGCCGCCGAGCCCATGCAACACACTACTGAAGCCTGTGTGCCTAGAGCTTGCTCTCTGCTGCAAAAGCCACCATGATGAGAAGCCCGGGTGGCACAACAAAGAGCAGCCCCCACCCTCCTGCTGCCCCCTTCCCCCTCACCACAAGTAGAGAAAGCCTGCATGCAGCAACAAAGACTCAGTGTAAACAAAAATAAACAAATAATATTCTTAAAGCAAAAGTGGGTAAGAGCAACCCCCCACCTAACCCAGCATTGCTTCCCACCTTTCCTTTGTCCACATGACCATGGGATCCTCCCCACACAGCATTCTCTCTTCTTCACAAAATGATATCATCAGTGGCCTGTGGGCTCCCTCCTCCTTCTGGACCCACCACAGCAGCTGGGCTCACCGTGGGAGCTGCACACAGGCATTTGGAAAACTAGGGACAAGCCTGTTTCAGTTCATCATGATTTCTCCACTCTGTGAACAAGGATGGAACTCCAAAAATTATAAGGAATCTCCACATTACGTCCTGACACAGAGCAGGCTCCTCAGTAAAAGCAACACAGAGGGCAGTGTGTGGCCTGGCTGCTTTTTCTGCAACACTTGGGAGAAACAAAAATGCACACAATATTTGCTTAAACACGCAAAGAACATCTCTGGGATAAAACACAGAAATGTGTGATGTCGGTTCCAGTAGGGAGGAAGATAGTGTGGGAGGAACAAGACCAGAGCAACCCTTCACTGGAGCCTTCCACAGTCCCTGGCATTTGAGTCGATGAATACCTTGCCTGGTCACAAAACCAAAACAATTGTTTTAAGAAAGAAAGGAAAGAAGGAAAGGGGCACCGCAGGGTGCACCTCCCCGAGGTGAATCAGGACTGTGGGGCCTAGGAGTGGGGCTTGCCCACCCTGGAGGGAGGTTGTATCCCACCAGCCCACCAGCTCCACCAGCCCAGGCTGCCATACCTGCCAGCTTCTCCCTTGCAGATGCTGCTCTGGCTGGAGCCCCCATCAGAGGCTGCAGAAGCCAGGCCTGCCATCTTGCTCAGCCTCCCTGGTATTCCTCTGCCCTGCAGCTTCTGGCAAGACACCTCTTTTTCTTGGCACACTTTGTGAAAATGTGGTGGCCACAGGACTGCATCTGCAGACAATGGCTTGGACACAGTTCGAATTGGGAAAAGTCTCTCTTAATCCCTGCGCTTTCAATCCCCACTCCCTGCCAAAACCAAGCCAGGCACCAAGGGGCAGAGCAAGGAACAGGCTCTGGGGAAGGGCTCTGAGGCAACACCTGAGGCAGAGGTGGCAACTGGGAGTGAGCGCAGATGCTCAGAGAACAGAGCCCTGGAGAGGCAGGCCAGGATGGGGAGTCCACGGGCATATGTGTGAACAGACACACGCAAGAGGTCCGGGTGAGTGTGCATGTCAGTATGTGCACGTCTGGGTACATGCAGGTGTGCAAAACAGGCCCAGTACATGTCAGAGAAGCTGGGTCTTGCAACAGGACACGTATCTGGGGGCCCTCCATTAGGGCTGAAGCGAGTGGGACATGATCCACCTGTGGAGTCCAACACCTGCTTCACCACTTGCCTGCTGGATCTCTGGAAAATTCTGCTAGTTTTTTACTCTAGTTGCTTTATCTATAGTAAGGAGTAGTGATGAGGACTCAAGAAATAGTTTGTGTGAAGGGCCCCACATAATTGATGGCCGCTGACGTAGGACAAGGAGCGCCTCTATCCCCCCGCCTCTTCAACAAGGCTGCTTCAGTCCACCTGGACCCCGCCTCACATCCCACACCAGAGGGCCGGGGGACCAGGAGGCCAATCCTCACATTGGAAGTGTGACACCTTCACCATGACACAGAGGCCAGAGGCAGCCCAGATACATGGCATGTTCATGTCGATATGTATTTGGGGGCAAAGGGAAACAGAAAACGTCAAGAGGCAGCAATCTGGTGGCCACAGCCTGGCCTTTGGGCCTTTTTTTAATGACTTTGACTCTAGAGTCCATTGATGGGCCTTTGTGGTCCTAAAAGCACACAGCCTTCCACCCAGGCCAGCCAAGGCCAGGGCTTCTAGTCCAGGGCCCAAGGCAGGGCCTGGTGTGGGGCAGGCAGAGAGGCACCAAGGTGAGGGGTCAGCAGCTCAAGTAATGCCCCCTGGATTTGCCCACACCTGCCAAGGATGACTGACCCCACAAAAGGCTCACTCTGTGGGAGGGACCACAACCATCAAGGGCTCCAGTCACTTCCCAAGATGGGGCAGGCTGGACAACTGGCTAGGACACCTGCCTCCTTCTGTACATAATAAATACAGAAGCCAAGAGCCCAGCCTACGGGCCCCACACTGAGAGAAAACAGGTCTGGTAAGGACCTAAAGAGAAAGCAGAGAAAAAGGAACACACAAGGGCTTGAGTCAGAGCCACAGCTCCAGATGTGTCTTCTGTCTGCCCTCCTGGCCACCCTCCTCCACCCACTGGACCAGCTTGGAGGGCTCCTTTGCCCCTGGGCCCTCTGTCACCCCTAGCAAATTGGGCAAAGAGAGGTCTGGCATTACTTCCAGCAGTCCTTTACCTGCTGGACCACAGCAGACAAGGCCCAGTGATGAGTACACTGCACCCACACAGCTGCTGGCCTGTAGGGTTGTCCCAGGCAAGAAGGCAGTGTGGGCTTTACCACCATCACCTCCACCACCACCATCACCACCACCACCTCCAGCATCACAACCACCTAAACTACCATCACAGCCACCACCTCCACCACCACCAACAACACCATCACCTCCACCTCCACCACCACCATAGCATCACCTCCACCATCACAACCACTAAAACTACCATCACAGCCACCACCACCACCATCACCTCCACCACCACCATGATCACCACTACCACCACCACCTCCACCACTGCCTCCACTTCCACAACTACACCACCACACCTCCAACTCCACCATCACCATAGCATCACCTCCACCATCACAACCACCTAAACTACCATCACAGCCTCCACCACCACCACCATCACATCACCTCCACCATCACAACCATTAAAACTATCATCACAGCCATCACCTCCATCACCACCACCACCTCCACCCCAACACCACCTCCACCACAGTCACCTCCTGCACTACCACCTGCACGATCTCCACCACCAGCACCTCCACCATCACCATCACCTCTGCCACCACCACTTCCACCTCCACATCACCTCCACCATCACTTCCACCAGCACCATCACCTCAACCACCACCACCACCTCCACCATCACTTCCACCATCTGTACCACCAGCACCTCCACCACCACCACCGCCTCCACCACCACCATCATCACTTCCAGCACCATCACCCCCACCACCACCACCTCCACCACAGTCACCTCCTGCACTACCACCTGCACCATCTCCACCACCACCATCTCCACCACCAACATCACCATAACCACCACCACCACCACTACAATTACCACCACTGCCATCACCTCTACCAACACCATCATCACAACTATCCCTAACAGAAGTCATAGCTTGTGCCCCACTGGCATTAACCATGACTTGCATTCATCACTGACTTCCAAGGAGGCTGGAAAGGGTATGTCACTGAGCCCAGCATGCTTTGGACCCTAACAACACTGAGTTTCTCTTTAAGGAAAGATAAAATGGGAGGATGTTGTTGAGTAGGCAAGTGGCATGGTCCCACAGCCCTCAGCTCTGACCGCTAACCACACACACCATTTCTTCTTCTGGTGATTTAGGTGAAGGAAAGAAGCATGTGGGCCATATCAATATTTTAGGGGGAGTTTTTCAAACTAGTCTCCTTACCCCCTCAAATCCAAGCTTCCACAATATCCCCCAAGGTGTTTCTCCAAGCCCAACAGCCTGTATGTTGAATCACTGACATCCTGAATATGTGCAGCATCCCCCAGGTGTTCCAGGGTTGTAATGAAGTCTAGAGGAGAAGGGTGTGGGTAAGGGACATTTAGAAAGTTTGGGATTGGCATGTACACACTGCTATATTTAAAACAGATAACCAACAGGGACCTACTATATAGCACAGGGAGCTCTGCTCAATGTTCGTAACAACCCAGACAGGAAAAGAATCTGAAAAAGAGAGGCACTGGTGCAGTGGCTGCAGGGAGCTGGAGCGACTGTGAGGAGACACCCCACGTCCAAGGGCAGAGAAGTCCCAGCAAGATGGTAGAAGGGATGAAATCACCTTTAAATCAAACCCCATACCCGCCAGAGATGCTCAGAGGGCTCAAACAAAACTTGTGTGCACCAAGACCCAGAGACCCCCACAGAGACTGAGACAGAACTGTGTTTGAGTGTCTTCTGCAGAGGTATGGGTCAGCAGTGGACTGCTGCAGGGGCAGGGACCCTGGATGCAGTAGACTTGGGTATGGCACAAGCCCTCTTGAAGGAGGTCACCATTAACCTCACCACAGAGCCACCAGAACTTACACAGAACTGGGGAAACAGACTTCAAACCGATATTCAAGTTGGATTTAGAAAAGGCAGAGGAACCAGAGATCAAATTGCCAACATCTGTTGGATCCTCGAAAAAGCAAGAGATTTCCAGAAAAACATCTACTTCTGCTTTATTGACTATGCCAAAGCCTTTGACAGTGTGGATCACAACAAAATGTGGAAAATTCTTCAAGAGATGGGACTAGCAGGACACCTGACCTGTCTCCTGAGAAATCTGTATGCAGGTCAGGAAGCAACATTTAGAACTGGACATGGTTCAAGTTGGGAAAGGAGTACATCAAGGTTGTATATTGTCACCCTGCTTATTTAACTTATATGCAGAGTACATCATGAGAAATGCTGGACTGGATGAAGCAAAAGCTGGAATCAAGATTGCCGGAAGAAATACCAATAACCTCAGATATGCAGATGACACCACACTCTGTTGTACACCTGAAACTAACACAACATTACAAATCAACTGCAGTCCAGTGTAAAATAAAAAGTTAAAAATAGAAAGTAAAGCCACACCCTCCTGCAACTGGCCCCGGAGGCTAAGGTCCAGTTTTCCTGGCTATCCACAGGTCTTCCATAATCCCCACACACTTCATTTCCTCTGACCCTTACAGATACCCTTCTTCTCCCCGGGACACTTCCTTCCAGAAGACTCGTATGTAACAACAGAGGATGGGCAGAAAGTTTCTTGACTAATGGCGAATTTAGGGACCTGCTTAAGAAATAAAAAGTGTTATTAAAAGTAAAACAGTGGGAGGTAATATTTAACCAGCTCATAAAGGCACACTCTTCAGTCATGTTCACAATCACTATAAAAGCATGAGTCATATATAATATTTATACAATTAGTAGAAAAGCAAACGATATAAAATTTCAGGTAAGAAGTCTACTGTTGGTCATTGGCTTACATAAGGAAGTTGTCCTTATTTGAAAGCAATAAGATTTTATAAAAAGTTAATACTTCAGACTTGTCAAAAATTCCACCAGAACTGGCTCAAAGTCACAAACTTTTGCTGATTCTGGATTTGATATTAAAAACCACCATGAGAAAGTTCCAGAAGCTGATGATCCATAAGCATTGTTGGTGGTAGGAGCACCTGTTCACACTACCCTTTTGTCTAGGCTACAGTCCTTGGTGAAATCTGACTCTAAAGCTTTAACACTGAATTTTTATGGAATTAAGTGATAAAACCACTGGGTCATTAAACAGCAGTTTGATTTTTTTTTTTTTCTTTTACAAAGGACCGAACAAACTCTATCAAAGGCAGGACAGAGCAAATGAAGTTCAAGGAGAAAAATTCACTGGCTGAAAATGCTGAAAGTCTGTGTTAGAAAGAGATGTTACAACTTAAATATATTTGCATGCTTTTACCCACTCATGCTCCAGTTCCTTACTATTTCCATTTTGTAATGTAAATTTTGCAGTATTCCAGTTGGTGATGTGTTGAATTTACTTCCAACAACTGAGACCAATTCAACAGCTATTCGAGGCCATGTCTACAAGTCTGTACGCCTGGGGAACTCCAATGGCTGGGGCATTTCTTCCAGAGTGGGTGGTGCCAGGGCTGGTGAGCACAACAAGACCCCACTCGCTGGGGGTGAAGCAAGAGGCGCAGAGGCAGCTCCCTGCCAATGGCAAGAGAGGGGGTCATGCTCCAGAGAGGGGCTGGTAGAGGGCAATAGAGGTGGCAAGGAGAGAAGGCCCAGGTGCAGGTGGAAATGCAGACACTGGCCTCCCTGGGTTTGGAACTGGTCTTCAGTTTGGCCCCAGGTGCCCAGAGAGTCATCCGAACCTGGAGGGATGGGCGACAGGCTCAGATCGGAGGGTGGTGGACAGGGCTGGAGATCTGCTCCCCGACCTGATGGTGCATAGGAACCCGGAGAGTCCTGGAACAGCTTTGTTGGGTCACCTTGGCCAGGTACCCTGACTCCTGAGCCTCAGTTTCCTTATTTCTAAAGCAATGCAGGAAGCATTCCTGACCACAGGGTGTCTGTGCTCAGACTTAGATCATGGCTGGCACACATGAGCACCAAACATGGTAATTAGAATGTTACTGTCTTCCCCACTTACAGAGAGGTTAAGCGATGTCTCCCAGGCCACCCACCTAGTGAGGGTAGACCAGCAGTTAGCCCTGCCTGTGAGCTGCTCTCCCTGTGGTAGAAGTGCAGGTGGGGGAACCCCATGAGCCCTGCTCCCCAGGCTTGTCCATGGCAGGTACGTAGAGGGTACACAGGCAGGGTGAGTGGGCAGGCTCAGTGGCTGTGGCCCCACAAGTCCTGAGATCCTGACCCCAGGCACTAGCCCAGGATGTGCCCTGTGAAGGCCTGAATCAAGGCCACTTCTCCACGATCCCTCTCTCCCCTCACCCCATCCTGTCCTCAACTGTACAAGCTCACGTCCTCACACAAAACCAACACCTTGCAACAGTACTGTGGTTAGACTTGCACAGGTGGGCTGGTCGCCCAGGGCCTTGGTGTTCCCCTCTCTGTGCTGGACAACAGAAGGGCCGCCGTTGCGAGGATGCTGGAGGCGGTGGTCCTCAGGCTGCTGGGCACAGTGCCCCCCACGCAGGTGCTCAAGGACCTGTCTCACCACCTAAAATTCTTAGTTCTCTTCTAGACAAGTTTCCCCAGGGTCCCCACCACTCAGCGGGTGGGGCTTCCATTCCTTCAAACACCTCCAGCCAGGGAAAAGATGTGGCTGGGGTGAGTGACCACAGCATCTCTGACCACCCCAGCATTGCCCACACCACCAGCAGTGGGATGGCACACACCTGGATCTGGTGAGCTGGACCATGGAGAGCCCTTGCTTCACCAGCCTGATTTCAAACATAGTTGGCTAGGATTAAGAGTTTTCTTAGAAAGGAATGAGAGGGTGGGTGTGGCTACAAAGGTGATCCGGTGGAAAGACAAAGGCTGTGGAGGTCCAGCATGCCTCCTGGTCACACTGAGACCATTGCTGACACCATTTCTTTGTCTGGTCAGCGCTGACTGAGCATCTATTACACGCCAGGAGCTGCCCCATGGAGCCTGCCCGGTGAGCAGAGAGGTCGTGCCTGTTCACTCACCTCAAAATGGCAAGCTCATCTCCTAACCATCCTATATCATGTCCTTTGCAGAAGGTTTTTGCGTGTGTTTTAAGAGAATCATGAACTTTTTCTCCTTGTATTCCTACTATAAATCCTATTTTGTCATGGTTAAGTATTACTAGATTTAATTTTCTCCTATTTATTGTTTTTACACTTATATTCAAAAGTGAATTTCGTCTACAGTTATATGCACATGTGCATCTGTGTGTGTGTGTGTGTGTGTGTGTATGCACACATGTGTACACATAGATGCTGACCTTATCAAGTTTTGACATCAAGGAAATTCTATGGGAACAACTTACCTAAAGTTTGGTAGATTTTGACTATAAAATTGCTTGCACCAATGAGAAACTGCAACAGAAAACAAGTATTCTATTTATAGCAGCAATACAAATGAAGTATCTAGATATAAATTTCTCTCGGCTGTACTGTTCTTTTAACTGATGTATCTTGTACATACAACCAAATGCACAGATCTTCACCTTCCAGTTCAAGAATTCTGACAGTTTCAAATGACCAAGTCAAGTTCCAGAATATTTCCATCACCCCAGAAAGCTTCCTCATGCCCTTTTACTGCCAATTTTTGACACAAGCTTTGACAATCAATTACCATTCTGATTTCTGTCACTAGAGATTAGTTTTGCTTGCTATAGAAATTCACGTAAATGAAACATACCATATGAACTTTTTTGTATCTGGCCTCTTTCAATACAGCATATTTTTTATATTCAACCACAGAGATATGTATATCAATGTTCATTTTATTGATAAGTAGCATTCCAAAACTATATAACAAAATTATTTAATTCATTCACCTATGAATGGATTTTGGATGTTTCCAGTGTTTGGTAATTTGACTAAAACTGTAAGGTACATTTATGTACAAGGCTTTTTTAAGTCCCTAGGAGTGGAATTGCCAGGTCATAAGTGTTTATTTAGCTTCATAAGGAACTGCCATCCTATGTTACATGAGTAATGTATGAAAGTTGCAGTTACTCCACACTTGATATTCTCAGTTACCACTATATATTGATCTAGAAGGTATAGCTAATCTAGTAGGTATATAGTGGGAACTCCGTGTGGTTTTAATTTGCTTTTACTGGATGACTACTAATATTGAGCATCTCTTAAGTGCTTATTGGCCATTTATATATCTTCTTTTATGAATTGTCTACAACTCTTTGCCCATTTTAATTTTGGTTGTCTAAATGTTAATGATTTTTAGGAATTCTTCAGCACATATTATAAATACGAATCCTTTATCAGATATCCGTATCATGATAATGTTTTCCTCATCTGTAGCTTGCCTGCTATTTTTTTCTTAATAGAATCTTTAGATGCTCTTGATGATGTCCAGTTATTATTTTTTGATTTATGGTTCATGTTTTTTGTGCTAATCCAGTCAGTATCTTCGCCTTCCTCAAAGTTTCAAATATTCTCCTGTTTTCCTTCCAAAAGACTGATGGTTCTAAGTCTACATTTAGATGAAGTTTTGAATTATTTTCTGAGTGGCACTGTTTTATACAAATATCTAGTTTGTTTCAGCATCATGTTTAATGTTTTCCTTTCCCCTTTCCTGGAGAAGGAAATGGCAACCCACTCCAGTACTCTTGCCTGGAAAATTCCATGGACGGAGGAGCCTGGTAGCCTACAGTCCATGGGGTCGCAAAGAGTCGGACACGACTGAGCGACTTCACTGCACTTTCACCTTTCCCCTTAGAATTAATTTAGCTCCTTGATAAAGAATCAGTTGAAAGACAAAGGCATTTGCCCTCCTATGTTCACTGTAGCACTATTCACGACAGCCGAGATATGGAAACAGCCTAAATATCCATCCACAGATGAATGGATAAAGAAAATGTGCTTCACATATAAAATAGAATGTTACTCAACCTTCAAAGAGAAGAAAATCCTGTCACTTGTGACAATATATATGAACCTGGAGGACATGATGCTAAGTGAAATAAGCCAGACACATAAACATAAATATTGTATGGGCTCACTTATATGTGTTGTATTCTTTTAAAAATCCAAACTCATAGTACCAGAAAGTGAAATAGTGAATTCTAAGGTCTGGGGCATGGAGAAAAGGAGCAAATTTTTTAAAAAAAATCAATTGACCATATTAGGTAGGCATATTTCCCAGCTCTCTGTTCTGTTCCATGGATCCATCCGTCTGTCCTTATGGCATCCTATGCCACCTTGATGACTGCAGCTCAGTTGGAAGTTCTAAAACCAAGTATGCACCTCTTTCATGTTACTTGTTTACAAGATATTTTGGCTCATCTATATCCTTTACTTTTTCACATAAAGTTTAAAATCAGCTTTCTTCAAAATGACTGCATGGAATTTTGTTTGGTATTGTGTTGAGCCCATAAACCAATTCGAAGAAAACTGGCATCTTCTTGATACTGTAAACTCTGATCCATGAACATGATGTATCTCTCCATTAACTTGGCCCTTATTTAATTTCTCTCAACAACGTTTGTGCAGTTTTCACTATGAAGGTCTCGTTCATCTTTCATCAGATTTATTCACAGGTATCTTAATGTTAATTTTGAGCATTTTTAATCTCACTTTTGTAGTTTTAGTATGCCTCCTTTATAAGATTGAAGACATTCTATTTGTAGCTAGCAGAGATTTTTTTTATAATGAATATATGTTTAATTTTACCACATTTTTTCTGCATTTTTAAAAATAATGATACATTGGTTATCCTTTAGTCATTTAGCTTTCTTTATTCATCACTTTATGGTGGTGAGTTACATTGATCTGTTTTGTAATTAATATTAAAGGGATATAGTTCTTTATCCCTGACATAAACCCCACTTGATCATTATATGGTATTCTTTCTAGCATTGCTGATGTCTTGCTAATATTCTGCTAAGAATTTTTACGTATATGTTTATGAAGGATATTAGTCTAATTATAATTTTTGGTCAAGTTTCAGTATCAGGGTCAAGCTGGCCTTATAAAATGATTTGAGACACATTCCCTCTTCCTTTATTTTCTCCAAAGAGTTTTGTCAGATTGACAGTGCTTCCACAAATATTTGATAGAATTTTCTGAAGAAGCCATTGGGCCTAGAGCTTTCTTTGTAGAAGTTTTTAATTATAAGTTTAATGTCTATGATAGACATAGGGTTGTTTAGACTTTCTATTCTTGTGTGTTTCAGTAATTTGCAGTTTTCAAGGAATTTGTCAGGTTCATCTAAGTTGTTGAATTTCCTGGCATAATGTTGTTCATAATATTCTCTCATTATCACTTTAATATTTATATGATCTTGGATGAAAAGGTTTTTTATTTTTGTTTTTGTTTTTTTTTTATTTCAGTATTTAATGATGTTCAATGACTGGGTAACTTGCAAAAGAAAAATATATATGACCAAAAAGAATGAAAACGGCTCATTGTAAATAGTACTTGAACAAATACAAATTAAAACAGTGAGATACCATTTATCACCTATCAACCTACTACAGTCTGAAAATAATGAGTCCTTCATTTAATAAAGTATGTCATTGTTCTTTAATAAATATCTCACCTGGCCACTCACTGTCAGGGACCTCCCCCCGACTCTCCTCCTGGTGCCGCCTAGCTCACCTGTGATTTCAGCGGCATCCGGGGGCAGGATAAGCCCATCCAGGCTCCTTACATTCCCAGTCTCGGGGCAGGAAACGCCCAGGTCCCTTCCTCCATCACATGGGGTTTGTGTGCAGCCCTGCCCCTGTGCTGCCCTCCAGTCCCAGGTCTCACACTAGCTTCCCCTCCCCTTCCGCCTTCCAGAATTCCCCTTAGGTGGCTTCCTCTGCTTTTCCAGGGTTTGTGGCTGTACTTGGCAGGAAGCAGTGGGAAGAAACAGCCCAGATCAGAAGTTGAAGCATTGCTTTTGATTTCTCCATCTGCTCCAATCTGCTTGACAGCTCCACGCCAGGGTTACAGCAGAGAACACCTGATTTAGCCCCATCCGGTCATTCTAGTCTGAGCCAATCATTGTTAAGTCTTTATTTTAAATTTTACCTCTTGTTTTCGAAAAGTAGAAATTCACATGGAAGTAGAGAGCATAGTATAATGAACCTGCACCTGCTCATCAGTCAGCAACATCTACAGATAGCAGCCCACACCCATCATGTTTCATAGGCACCCCCTCTCCACAGAAGCATCTTCCAGCATTTAAAAGCAAATTCCATAAGTCATTCAAATTGTATCTCTCATCATACTGTGATCCTCAAACCCTCCCTTTGGACAACCTGATCTCTACTTGCATGGCTCAAGTTAATTCTTTCAGAATTCTGAATTCTTAGGAGTCTAGGAGGGCCCAGAGCAAGAGAGCACATGAGATGCACAGGAAGTGGGCTAGCTGCTGGAGTGGCTCTGGCCACTGTCCTGCAAGGGAAGGCTCTGGAGCACCCCACATGCATGGTCATGGGCCTTGCTGCAGCCCCAGACCTGCCTGTCACCAAAATAGCCTGGCCCCAGTTGGCCCATGGGCAGCCACCCTGCTCTGGGATACAGTCAAGTTCAATATCCCTAGAAGGGGCACCAGAAGCGTCTGGGCCCCCTCTCAGCCACAAAGAAACCAAAGGCTCCTTGGGAAAACCAATTCTACCCCGTTGGGGCCTGCCGCTATCAGCATGGGCTGCCTTGCAGAGCAGACTACCCGACTGAGCAGCTCCGAGGCGACAGGGCCCTCACAGACACCTCGGTGTTCACAAACACCTACTTCATCTTGAAATGTTAAAGATAAAAGATTTAGAACATCTGTGTGTCTCAGTGAAGTTTGCCTTTTAAGCCATCTTGTTTGTTGTTTAGTCACTAAGTCGTGTCCTACTCTCTCGCGACCCCAAGGATTGTAGCCGCTCTGTCCTTGGGATTTCCCAGGCAAGAATACTGGAGTGGGTTGCCATTTCCTTCTCCATCAAGCCAACTGGCCAGGTGCAAAGTCAGAAAGCCTCATTTTGGAGTTCTGACGCCCAAACTGCCCAAGACAAGAGGATGCCTCCAGCAAAAGAGAGCAATGTCAGGACCACAGGATGCAAATGAGATGGGTGTATTAACATATTCAAAACATCTCATTCCCATGAGGACGTGATGGAGGCTGTGTGAGGGAAACAAGAGCCCGGAGGTGGAACATGGAAGTCCCAAACCCTGCCAAGCCAGGGAGAGCTGAGTCAGCCCAGGGGGAGGGGAAGGCTTGACCCCAACCCAGAACCAAGTTCCTGAATTCTCCCAGGGCTGGCAGCCCAGAAGTGGGAAAGTGACAGGACCCTTAGCCACAGTTCTCACCAGGAAGGGAACAGTGCAACCTTGGCCAAGTACTTACACTGATTCAGCCTCAACTTTCCCATCTGTGATGGGACCCTCTCTGCCAGGGCACAATGATGCCCATAGGACAGCTGAGAGAACTGAATAAGATAATATCCAGAGGAAGCCAGCACATGAGAGGAGCTGGTGGTCTGTATTCAATGGAGTGTTTACCTGGATCGTTAGCCCTTGATGTATGTTAGTTCACTTATTCCTTACAACAATCCTATGAAGTAATCTAGGCTCAGAGAGGTTAAGAAACCTGCCCTGGGTCACACAGTTGGTTGGGCAGAGCCAGGAAGTGAACATAGCACTCTGATTCCTAGAAGCCCCACTTTATATGGCAGAGGTGGAGACCCTCCTCCTTGGGATCCCAGCCCAGGGGGCCTCAAGGGACCAGCCTGAGGAAGGAAGGAGTGTCCCAAGCCTTGGTCACCCAAAAGCCAAAAGTCCCACGAGGAGGCTCTTACCCAGCCCCAGGGCAGCCAGGGTGTGCAGGCAGCCCCCTACCCCGGGCATCCTCATCTGATGGGCAGCCTCTCCCTGTCTTGCAGAGAAAGCCCTCGGTTCCCTGCCTGCCTCCTCCTCTAGCTGGCCTGGCGGCCTTGGCCTGGCCTCCCCGAGTCTCACTTTCCTCACCTGCAGAGATGGCAGCAACAGCCAGACTTGCCTGAAAAGTTGCTGTGTGTGCTGACGGATTCCACGAGAAGCTGCCTGAGAGGCTGGTCGGGCTGGTTCTGGGCACAGAAGCAGGCTGACCACCTGGGGCCAGCGGGTCTGTGCTGTACTTGACAGGCTCTGCTGCCTGCTTGAGCCAGAAGCAGACCCCTCTCCTGACCACCCGCTGCATGCAGCCACCGCTGGGCCTTGTCCACAGCCCAGGCCTCAGCCATGCGGGTGTCCCAGTTCATCCCACCCACAATGGGGGGTGCCCCCTGGCAGCCACAGAGTTGAAGTTGATGCTGTGGCCAGGGAAGAACGTCCTCAAGCCTCTTGTGGTGCCCAGAGGGTTGTCACCTGCCTCCTCCTCGATGCTCAGAACCCCTCGGCCAGGGCCCAGTTAGGCCTGGGTCACAAAACACTCCTCTGTAGAGGAAGGGGTTAAAGAAGGGAAGAGGGAAAAATGAATGGCAAGAACATTCCCATCTGGAGAGACAGGTGGTCACTGCAGAGCAGGGAGCAGGCACTGTGGCCAGTCAGGTCCCAGCTGCTGGCTCTGGGGAAGAGAGGGGCCATGCCTCCCAGGGTCCAGTCTCCAGGACAGGCCAGCCCCCTCCCCACAGGCCACTGGGGCAGGCCGCCCACACAAGCAGCAGCCCAGGGCCCCTCTCTGCCACCCTGCCCTCTCCATAAAGCTGCCGGCATCCCCACTTCTGTGTTCGCACCCCAGCTCAAAGCCCCACTAACGGCCCTGGGCCTGTCAGGGAGAGAAGCTGCCATTAGAAAAATCAACCAAATGTCACACCAACCTGAATCTATCAGGAGGGTGAATGTTAAATAACTGCCTAAAGTAACAGAAGAATCTGTTAAAAAAAAAAAATCAGGCAGAGTCAAGGGGAGCAGGCTATTATCTGCAGGAAGGACAGCTGAGGCAGAAGTGGGAAACACACCCCCACGAGGCCCCCAGAAGTCAGTGGAGGGGCACACGCTAAGTGAGAGGTGACCAGCTGTGCTGGAGACAGAGACGCGAGCTGGTTAGGAGCCTCGCATGGAGGGGAGGATGCTGACCACACCCCCCAGCTTTGTGAGGCATGGGGCGGGGGGGAGCTGGAGAGACCCTCCCTCACCCACCACCCTGTGCCCTGGCCCCCGTGTCCTGGGGGCTGCCCCCCATCTGTTCCATGTTGCCCTCAAAAGGGCCGCTGTCCCCCCAGGGGATAGTCACTGCCCTTCCAGGCGGCTCCCCCGACACCAGCTAGGCCAGGGCCCCTTCTGGGCAGAAAAAAAAATCATATGAATCTGGAATGAGGTCCCATTTGGAGCTGGACACACCAACAGACACTTCTCATGTCTCTCTTCCTTTGCCCCGGAATTTCCAAAGGTGTGTCCCTCTATGAGAAGTTTCCACATAGAAAAAAGGGAACAGTACCCTGAGGATAACATGGTGCCCATCCACGCCTCCGCAAGCTGGCTGGACCTGACCCTGACTGCTTCAAGCACTGCCCTGACGACACACGGAGGCAGGCGGAGGAAGGCCCACCCGGGCCCGTCCTGTGGGCCCGCTGGGGAGGGAGACTCAGAAATGGGTCTCAGGCCGGGTGGGTCCCTGCCGCCCCGCGGCCCCCATCAGTCCCCTCTGCACAGCAGGGACCAGGCAGAGGAGCAGGCCACGCTCCCAGGTGTGAGCTGCCCGCAGCCCTGACCCCGGCAGGAGCTGCAGGAGAGTCACTCACACCCATCTCCCCCAGGGCCACAGCCAGTTCACAAACTTCAGCTTTCAGAGGCACGGAGAGGATGTGGACTAACTCATTTTCATCTCAGAACGGTATTTGCAGAGTCCTGCTTGTCAGGGTCTGCTCTGTCCTCCAGACACTGGCCACTGAGCGCTCAGGATACAGAGAGAGAGTGCGCTCTCGGCGCCCCTCCCCCGGACCTGACAGGCCCCAAGGCTTCCAAAGTTCAGGCAGAGGTGGGGAGTGCCCTTCAACCCCTAACCCTGTTTTGGGATAAAGGGAAGCGGGTACTGCGCAGAACCTGCAGTGCCAGCCAGCCCTGGACAAGGGGACAGCCCTGCGGTGTAAGGGGCAGGTGAGAAGGCTCCTGGAGGAGGAGGCCTTAGACAGGCAGCTAGGACTCCCCAGACAGGTGGAGAGGTTAGATGGCGCCAAGACTGGAGGCACAGACGGAGCAAGCAGAGCGGGGACCCCCGCAAAGAGAGGCCTCCATAGAAGGAAGGCTAAACCAGAGTGGCCGTGAGTCGCCCAACTCAGCCTCCTGGGGCCCCCACCCACCCAGGTCCCACTGGGGTCAGGACAGGCGTCTCGCGTCCCCCCAGGTGGGGTCAATCGCAGCTACGCCGATTCCACCTTGATCCAGGGTCGGCTTTAAAAGTTTGTCCCCAGACAAACCCCTCTCTCTCCGCCTCTCCGTGGGAAGTGCGGCCATCCCCGGAGAAGGGTCTGAGGACAGAGGCGGGTTGCCTTCCTCCACTCCAGAAACAACAATAGGCGACCGGCCGAAACAGAAGGAGGGAATCAAGTGTGGAAAATCCCCCAGTCCCGCAATGTCAATGCTGGGCACACGGCGGGCAGGCGGGCGGGCGGCCGCGGTGCTGCCCCCACGCGCCCTTCGGTGGAACTACAAGCCCGGGAGAGAGGGGCGCCGTAGATTGATCTCCTGGTTCTCAGACTCTGAGGACGCGCGGCAGGGAGGGAGGGAAAGCTTGCGTTTGGATTCCTAAGGCTATTTTAAGGCTCAAAGGAAATTACATTTTATTCCTAAAGCCTGAATCGTCTCACTTCTCGCACTTCCCCAAAGCAGACGTACAGTGACTGTTTTTATTTGATCATCACATCCTACCATTAGCCATGTTCTTTCCCCTTTCTTCCACATTAAGCCAGAAATCATACATTAAAGACTTTATGAAGTGAATATTCAAAGGACAAAGAAAGTCACGGACAGGAGGGCGGCGACTGCTTTTCCCTGAACTCTGAAAATACTCAACGCTGGGCGCTGCCTCCAGCGAACTATCAGCCCTCCTTATACTCATACCCGATCTTAGAACGATGGGGAGTCTTGGCTACCAAGTTGATCAAGGTGGAGACAAAGGAAGCAGGGTGAGGAGGCTCCACTGAGCGCCAGGCGCCTGGTGATGCCGTGCCCTCGCAAGAAACACACACTGGCCTTTGGCGTGCCAGTTTCTGCCAGTTTGTCAGAGGATGAGAGTGAAGGTTGATGAGGCTTAGGCTGGGGAGAGGGAAAGTCTGGATTCCATCCCTTCCCGAAGGTCCATTGAGTCACTGAAGCAACTTGACTCTGCTCGTGACTCCTCTGACTCAACTCTGAGATGGAGAAACTCACCTACAGCCATGGGATCTCATAATGTGTGTGCAGCACTTAAAGGGGATAACTAAGTAAAATCCTATGGGCGTCTCGGAAGAGTTTCTTCCCCGCTAAGAGAATTTCTATAAGGAAAGTGCTTCTAAGCTAAATATGGGGTTCCCTATGACCATTCCGGCAGAAACAAGCTGGATTAAACAGCTTCCCTGTTGTTTAATCACTCAGTCTGACTCCTTGTAACTCCATGCACTGTAGCCTGCCAGGCTCCTCTGTCCATGGGATTTCCCAGCAAGAATACTGGAGTGGGTTGCCATTTCCTTCTCTAGAGGATCTTCCTGACCCAGGGATCAAACTCATGTCTCCTGCTTGGCAGGCAGACTCTTTACCACTGAGCCACCAGCGAGGCCCCCAGCTTCCCTGGGGGAGCTGCTAATCCGTGGTCAGGCAGCTCTGGGCACGGCGACCACCCACTGGGGACCCTGTACTGGGACTCTGTACCCTCTCTGGGCCTCAGTTTCTCCATTGGAACAATCAGATTGTCACAAGATGAGGCCACAAGCCAAGCACAGATGGTTTGGGTGGCCTCTCGGTAACAGTCCAGGTTTCTTGTGAACATTCTGGACCACGTTCCCATGTGGCATCAGAGATCATCACGAGGAGCTGAGGAGTGGTCCTTCCAGACCTCTCTCTGTGCCCCACTCCAGCCTTGGCCCCTGACCTCAGGAGCTGAGTGGAGTGCAGGGGTGAGTAAGGGCCAGACAGGCCAGGATCAGAATCCCAGCACTGCTGACTTCACAAGAAAGGAGCTCAGCCAGGCCTGGGGGACATCTGGGGTCTCCACAGGGGACCTAGACACCCAGGGCTGAGGGGGCGGGGTGCCTGAGGGGGAGGCTTTTGCTCAGGTTTTGTTCACCCTGCTCTCATAGATGAGGAAGAGAGACCACCGGCCACCCACGTGATCTTGGCCAACATCTTCACTTCTCGGACCTCAGTTTTCTCTTCTGTAAAATGTGTGTCATGGTATTCTCTGCAGACTTGCTGATGGGATCAGAAATGACACATCTACAGTGATGGGTAACCGGTAGTTCTGGATAAAGAGCAGCCTTAATCACTATTCACCGCATGATAGAGTGTTGGCATCTGGGGAAGGACACTGTTGGGCTGACCCAGGGCAGCTCTGCCCTCCAGCTCTGGACTGCTGCCTCCAGGGTTGTGCAGGAAGACTCCTTGGGCCTCAGGCCAAAACGGTGTCACATGACTGCAGATAGGCAGGTGGCTCCAGGTTCACCACTGTGCCAGCCTCCACTCCTGGCAAGAATGAATCCTCGCTGGAGAAGTCTGACCAGTCCACCCACAGGTCTCTGGGACCAGGTAGTTTTAAAGTAGCCACAGAAGGGGCAGGGATTTTGAGGCCCTAGGTCACACTGGGGACTGGCCACCCCACCACACTCCCAGTGGGCCCTAGGTCACCCTGTATTATATTCAGGGTGCTGCATCAGAGTAGATGTGCCTTCAGCACTTCTGAAAATAGCATGCTCCCCTCTTAGTCGGATTTTGGGGTCCGGTGGTTGGTTTTCCAGTTCTCTGGGTTTGCTTCCAGAAAGGATTTCTGGTGTGATTTTATATTTTAATATTTCCAACAGTTTAGTTGAAATATGATTGACACAATAAACCCTCACAAACCCTCTTCAGGACCCACACCACAGAAATCAGGGAAGGCCCTGGCAGAGGTTAATGCGGACATTTGAACCCAGGCCTGACAGCCGGAATCACTCTGAGACCACTGGACCTGAGTCCAGACACTAGCACCCGCCCTCAGCGAGGCAAGGGCAGAGATTCTCAGCAGGTCATTTCACAACCTGGCCCACTTCCTGTTCCATGGAGACGCCAGAGCGTCTGAGACCAGTCAGGACCAGGCTGTGTGGTTCCGGGGCAAGCGCAGGGTGTGTGGCTCGGGGCCCAAGCTGGAAGGCGTAGGGGCAGGCTGGGCTAAACGGGAGACAGGCCCGCGGCGGCGGTGGGGCACCACCACGGACAGGAAAGGCCGCCAGACCCTCTGACCCATGGACCAAAGCCAGAAGTTGAAATGTTTTTGTGGACGCTCACAGTTTTAAATATTGGCTCAACTTTTTATAACTTTCTCATTGAGATTACAATTAAACTAGGAGGAAAAAAATGCACGTTGGCTAAAGAACGAAAGATTGCATAAGGCTGGCCCGAAGTCTTCCGCGGACACTTCAGCATCTCTCCGCGAGGGGCTCCGGGTCAAGGTCCCAAAGCCAGGGTGCTGGGGATAGAGGAGGAAGGTCGACTGCCGTCGTGAACCCCAGGCTCCCCGCCCCCCACCTTCCCTTTTTCCTTTGCGACCCGCGCCCCGCCCCACCGCCCCCAGATCCCACCAAGTCCATCCAGCCCTCGACCCCTCGCGTCTGGAACTTCAGAGCGCCCGGCTTGCAAAGTCAAGGCGTTTCCTCCCGTGAAGCGAGAAGGGGGACCCAGTCCCCAAAGGAACCCGTCGCCGCGAGCCCCAGTCCCCCCACCCCCCCCCCCACCCCAGAAGGGCCATCTGCGCCCCGCTACACGTTTCTCCAGTCACTCGCCACGCCTCTGCGGACATCGACCCGTTTCCAGTCCTCGCTACCGGCCTAGGAGGGGCCTCGATAAGGCCAGAGACCCGCGTCCGAGCTCCGAGTCCGACCCTTGCAGCCCCGGGTCTCTGGGGGCGGGGCCGAGGATCAACTCGGGCGGCGACGGCAAGAGGCGCGGCGGGGGCGGGCCGGGGGCGGGCCTGGGCGGGGCGGCGGCGGACTGCGGAGACGCGGCGGCGCGCGGGGCGGCGCAGAGCGTTCTGGCCGAGGCGCGGAGCGGAGGCGAGGGGCTGGCGTGGGGCGGGCGTGGGGCCGCAGGGGGCGCGAGCCGGGGCAGGGCCGGAGCGGAGCCGGAGCCCAGCCGGAGTCGGGCCGGAGGGCGGGGGCCGGACGGAGAGCAGCCATGGCGCCGCGAAGGGCCGGGGCGCGCGCCGCTGCGGGCGGCCTGGGCGCCGAGTAGCCGGGCCGGGCCGGAGCGCGGGCGGCGGCGGCGGCGGCAGAGCAGCTGCGCCCGCGCCCCCCGCCCTCCAGGCCCCGCGCCCCGCGCCCGGGCCGCTGGCGATGGTGACACATGCGGCGGCGGCGCGCCGGCGGCAGGACCATGGTTGAGCGCGCCAGCAAGTTCGTGCTGGTGGTGGCGGGCTCGGCGTGCTTCATGTTCATCCTCTACCAGTACGCGAGCCCGGGCTTGAGCCTGGGCGCGCCCGGCGGCCGCGCGCCGCCAGACGACCTGGATCTCTTCCCCACGCCCGACCCGCACTACGAGAAGAAGTACTACTTCCCGGTGCGCGAGCTGGAGCGCTCGCTGCACTTCGACATGAAGGGCGACGACGTGATCGTCTTCCTGCACATCCAGAAAACGGGCGGCACCACCTTTGGTCGCCACCTCGTGCAGAACGTGCGCCTGGAGGTGCCCTGCGACTGCCGGCCAGGCCAGAAGAAGTGCACCTGCTACCGGCCCAACCGCCGCGAGACCTGGCTGTTCTCCCGTTTCTCCACGGGCTGGAGTTGTGGGCTGCACGCCGACTGGACCGAGCTCACTAACTGCGTGCCCGGCGTGCTGGACCGCCGCGACCCTGCCACGCTGCGCACGCCCAGGTGAGCGCCGACCGAAGGGCCGGGGCGGCGGGGTGCCGGCTCGCGGCCGCTTCCCCGAGCCAGGCCCCCGCCGGGCGGTCCTGGGCCCGCCCTTCGCTCCCTGCCCTCCACTCCTGCCCTCGCGGGGCTGCCACTCGCTGCAGCCTTCTGGACCGCCTCCTTACCGCAGGGCGCCCGAGTCCGCAGTCCGTCTGCCGCGGCCCGCTGTGGTCCCCGCGCTCGAATGCCCCCTCTCACCTCGTGTTCGGCACCTCTTTACTTTTCCCGACCAGCCGCCGGGTCGCGCGGCGTCTGGGCTTCCCGGGGTCACCGCCCCCTGCCCACGGGCTGTCTCCTGTCATGCCTCAGCTCTGCGTCCAGGCTGGCCTGTGTCGTCGGGCGGGATAGCAGGTTTCTGTGCGCGTGTAGCCCACCTGGCTTCCCCGCGCGGCTCTCGCGCCGAAATCGAAAGTGAGAGGAGTAAGGGGCCTCTTACCCTGCACCTGCTGGGAGCCCCCCGGCCCGCCAGCCTACCTTGAGAGGGCTGGGGAGGGGGCTGGCTCTGCCGTGCCCAAGTGTGCAGGTAGAACAAAGGCCCGAGTGTCACCTGGGGCTGGAGGCGGGGAGGAAGCAGCGCTGCCCGCCCCGCCCCTGCGAGTTGGGCCCTGACTAGGGGCCGACTCGCCCTGAAAGAGGAGCAGAAGCAGGCCAAGGGCAGGCTGGGGGGAGCTGAGCTGGCTGGAGGCACCTGGGCACCCAGACACCTTCCCTGAGCGATTGGGAACACAGGGCTGTCCTGTAGCGGGGACAGCTTTCAGGGGAAGCACATTTTAGCCAGAAACACCCTCCCTCCCCATGGTGCAGGGTTTCCAAGTGTTAAAGTTGGGTCTCTTTTTTTCTGGTTTGCGTTCATGCCTTGTGGGGCCTTCTCACAGACGTTTAGACTGGGAAGGGCCAGGCGGGAGGTCTTCTTGCCTGCCTTTTGTTTATGTGCCTTAAGATTGTGTTCATGGGAAGGCTGGGCTTCGGGAGCTGTGTGACCTGAGTAGGTGTTTATCAGCATTCCTGGGTTGAAGGTGCAAGGTCTTGGGTGTGTTTGGAAAGTGAAGGTTTGGTATCTGGCCAGCTCTGGATTCCCTGCTCAACTCTTCGTCCTTCTCCTGTAGTGTTTCCTAGACTGTCAGAGTTGGGGGGAAGGGAAGGGGTCTTCCCACTTTCCCTTGGCTGTCCCCACACCAACAGCAGCTCCCAGCTTGAGAAGTGTCCTGCTGGGTCATTTAAGGCTACGTCAATTAACTGGTCAGCCTGTCTGGGGTCCTTAAAGCACTGATGCCTGCCCAGCACTTGGTCTGATCTGTAAAGGTGCACTTCCTGGCCTTGTACCACCTCCTTGCCCCCCTCTGCTTCCCAGGGTCCATCCACTCTGTGCTAGATTGAGGCGAGCACAGGGCTTGCTCACCTGCCCATCCATCCTTCTGTTCACCAGGACCATCGGCCCCCAGAACTGGACACTGAGCAGCCCAAATAGGCCTGGGTAGGCACTTCTCACCCTGGAGAAGGGAATGGCTACTCACTCCAGTATTTTTGCCTGGACAATTCCATGGACAGAAGAGCCTGGTGGGCTATATTCCGTGAGGTCAGAGTCGGACATTACTGAGCAATCAACACACACACACACACACACAGGCACCTCTCTGCCTGTAGCAGTGAGGGTGGGAGTCAGAAGGGTCCCATCTGCCAGAAGGAATTAGCTAGGGAGAGCCCTGGAGGGGAGAGTGTGCTGGCCTCCCTTTGGGCCCTGTCGAGAGGCTTGAGTCAAGCTTGCGCTGCAGACGTATCCCTCAGCCCTAATTTGCCACCAGGACGCTTTCCTATAGCCCCGTCTTCTGAGGCTAATGTTCTCTTTGGGTCTTCAGGGGTGAAAGGCCCCAGGTCTCTCTTCTCCAGAGCCTGTCCACCAGAGCAACAGGCCCAGCCACCCCACAGACAGGAGTGGGGGAAGTGGAGAAGCCAACTAGAGTCTCCAGGTGCTGCAGGAGGGACGGATGCCCAGCACCCCCTCCTCCAGGTGGACGTGAGGAGCAGGAATGGAAGACTCCATGCACGGTTGGCCTGCTGCCCGCCACACTGGGAAGTTGCTGAGCTCAGCAGCTTCCGGCCGCCGTGGAGGAGGGCTTTCCAGGGTCCGTGCGCCCGCCCTCTGCTGTCTGCTCTAGGAGTGGGCCGTGCCTCCAGGCCAGTGATGGAGCCTTGCCGGCGTTCTTTGTCACTCTCTCCCACCTCTCCCTTCAGTTCTGGTCCAGGCGCTAGGTAGATGGCTTTCTTAAGAAGCTTCCTGGAGCAGCCAGGGAGATCTCTGCTTTGTGTGTTTACAAGCCAGCTCCCCCAGTCTGGGGCTGGGCCAGAGTGCTCGGGGGTCAGGGTGCGGCTCCCTCATCTGCCCAGGGACCCAGCACCCAGAAGGGCGGTGGCAGTGCCCAGCTTTCAAGGGGTGCCTTGGTGTTGAGTGGTGCCTGGTTTCAGGAGGCTCAGCTGCCACCCTCACCTCCTTCCTGCCCTCGCAACAGCCCTGTGCTTGGAATGACCACCTGACTGGTGGCCTGAGGAGTGACAGGGCACTTTGGGGTCTGGCCCTGGGCAAGAGCCCTTTTTCCTCCTCTAGTCCCTAGAGCCAAGCACTTCGCACTGGGCCCGGTGGGGGGGTTAGGGGCGGGGTGGAGGGTGGCCAGAGGTCTCATTGCTGTGAGGTGTGCTTTTAGAAGCTCTCCCCGAGCCTCTCCCGGTTCCTGGTGCCGGGGTCTGCAGTGCTTTGGGGCCTGTGGTGCAGGGAAGTGAGGGTTTTCACTGCCCCCACGCCTCGTTGCCTGGGTGCCTCTAAGCCGGACATGCGTCGAGGTGTCAAATGGAGATGGATGGGATTCCAGCACTTCACTGGAGTATGGTTTGGCACGTCCAGCATCTGTGAGTGCTTCCTGACTTGGCAGAGAGGGACAGGTGTGGGTACAAAGCATTGGCAGCTCCCTCTTTGGTCTTGTGTCCATGGTGGGAGCTGCCACGCCTGCTGGCATCTGCCAGGAGTGTTTGTAAGGCCCCCAGGGAGGACTGGCCTCAGAGAGGTGTGGCTGTCCGTGGCAGCAGGCTGGTGGCTAAGCGCTGCCAAGGCCCACTTCGGTTAGAGCATCTCAGCACCCCTGGCTCCCATGTCACCTTGTAGGGTCAGGACGGTGCTCCTAAGGGCCAGAATGACCCCAGTTCCTCTTCCAGAGGAGATGGAAGAGGAGCCACGGTCAGCATCCTGCCTGAGTAGCCCTGGCCATGTCCCTACAATTGGGTAGGTTTCATTTGGAGCCACAGAGGGCATTTGGGACCCAAGTGTGGCTTCTGGGCCACCTTCACAGGATCCTTTCTGCAGTAGGACGCGCGCCCCCCCCCCCCCCCGGACCGGGAGCCCCTGGTTGAGCTCCCCTCACCCTCAGTGCTCCCCAGCAGTGCTGTGCTTCCGGGCAGGAAGGAGGCGTCTAAGCGTCAGTGCCTCAGCCTCGTTGTGCCCGCTCACACTGCCTCCACCGTCCCAGAGTCCTCTCTGGGTTCAGAGATCTTCGGGTGCCGGCAGCTAAATCTGCTGCCCTCTGCCCAGCACACCCTCCTCCCTGCCACTATTCTGCTGGCTCTGCCTCCCCCTCCAGCCTCAGTTCTGCTGCCCCTTCCTCCAAGAAGCCTTCCCTGGCTGCGCCGTTGTTGCCTTAGGTGCCCTTGGCCACTCTCCATCTGCCATCCTGGCATGTCCATGGCCTTTTGACACCGGCCAGAGGCCAGATCGGTGCTGCCCAGTCTGACAAAAAGAAAGTTCACCGCCTGGTCCTGCAGCCTCTCCGGGAGCTGCACTTAGCCTGCCCTTCTTCCCCCATGTGTCCTCTAGTGAGGCAGGTTCAAGGAGTCAGCCTTGAGTGCACTGCTGTTCCCAGAGAACCTCTAGCCCCAAACAGGCTAGCTGGGGGCATTTCTGTGGCACCTGACAGTCCGCAGCTTGCCTTCGCAATCATAGTCTTAGTGCACTCAAACAACAAAGTCTGCATCTGCTTGCAGGGGGGCAGGTGTCACCCAAAGCACGTGGCAGGGACTGGTGAGCAGGGCCTGGCCCCCCGAGAGAATCACCCAGACTGGTCTTGGGTTGAGACAAAAGGAATCTAAGGTCAAGAAACTCAGAGCTAGATTTTCCTCGGAAAAAAAAGAAACCCCTTCTTTTTAAGCAAATGTGTAAGACAAACTTTTAAATGACTTTCTGGCAATCATTTTAAATAGTGCCTGGCTTGCGAAGTCATCAGGCTCTACGACTCCTATTGTCACGGAAGCACCATAGAGCATGTAGGACCAGGGTTTTCTATTCTCCCAGCTACTTCCCTTACAAAATCCTGAGCAGTGCAGAGTGGGCTGGGCACAGGCTGGGGGTCTTATTTGCCCCCCGGTCAGAGACCGTCCCAGTGGGCACAGCCCTGGGGCCCCGGGACTGGTGAAGCCCCTGGTCTTTGTGGAGTCAGGATTTCTTTCTCGGTGGCAGGACTGAGAAGTTTGCTGTTGCCCTTGGAGAGTGGCAGGCCATCAGTTGGAGCATGGTCTCGTCATCCTTAGCTTCCCTGTTGGCTCAGACAGTTAAAAGTCTGCCTGCAATGCAGGAGACCCTATATGTCAGGAAGATCCCCTGGATAAGGAAATGGCAACCCACTCCAGTATTCTTGCCTGGAAAATCCCACATTCTCTCATTTTTTTGTTCTTTTTATAAAGTAATGATTATGGTAGAAAATCAAGAGGAAAGTATAAAAAAGGAAAATGACTATTATCTATGCATGTGTGTGTGCTGTCATGTCCGACTCTTTGCGACCCCATGGACTATAGCCTGCCAGGCTCCTCTGCCCATGTAATATTCCAGGCAAGAATACTGGAGTGGGTTGCCATTCACTTCTCCAGGGGATCTTTGCAACCCAGGGATTATAGCTGCAGTCTCCTGCTTGTCAGGCTGATTCTGTACCACTGAGCCACCTGGGAAGCCCATTCTCTATGCATACCTATTGTTTTTATTATAATTAAAACCATAGTGTGAATTGTCTGTAGACATTATTCCGTGTCGTTAAAAACTTAGTGATTTATTGGCTGCAGCTGACTCACCTCTGGGTGCACCATGCTTGCTTCTCTGGGGCTGAGTGCGCAGATTTCCCATTTCTGGCTCCCGTAAGTCATGCTGCGGTGGACACACCTGTCCATAAAATAAAATATCTTGCATAGCCCTGATTTCCTTTGGAATTTCCTAGGAGTGGAATTTCTGAGTTGAATGGCGCAAATGTTTAAATGGTCTCAATGTATATGTTAAATAACTTCTCAGAAAGTCTATACCTTGTAGCCACGAATGGTATTTGAGTGCCCTGCCCGTCTCATTGGTATTAAATATGTTCTGGGTTTAAAGAGTTGACTTTCTTAAATGACTAAACTGTACCTGGTTTTTATTGAGAAGTCCTGCCTGATAAGTGTACCCTTGAGGGCGGTGCATCACTTTGGAGGTGGAGGCTGTGGACAGGGTGTGCCTAGCCACCCGAAATGCCTGTCCATACAGTCACAGATGTCTGCATTTCACCCCTGTCCAGAGCAACGTTGCAGCTTTCTGCCACGTAGGGCTGAAGGGGAGGGTGATGGGCCGTGAGGGCCCAAGTCTGGGAAGCCAGGGTCAGCAGATGGATGGGTATAGACGAGACATTGGCTCTTGTCCCCTGAGTGTTCAGTGGGTACTTGGAACGGGGGAGCTGGGTCATCTTGTTTAGCTCCCCCAGCTCCCACAAAGCAAGTGCATAACAGTTGTCCCCATACTCCCCACAAGGAAGTCAAGACCCAGGAGAGTTAGGGAGCTGGCGTCCCAATGTCTGTCTGTTCTGAGACCTGTGTGCCCTGCACACCCCCCTCCCATGGTGCCCCCACCCGGAAAGACTAACTGCGGTGAGAACCACTGCCCGCTATCGCGCATCCCACCCAGGCAGAAGGTGTGGGCTCCCCAGACCCTGGGCGGACACGGGCAGTTTACTGTGCAGATCTGGGCCGTCGGTTTATCAGAGGACATCTGGCAGCCTTGACTTGTGTGGTAGCAAGGCAGGAATCAGGCCACATCCTCCTGTCTCTGGCGGGCAGCGCAGGGGCATCTGCTGGGGGCATCAGCGCTGCTGGCAGCTGAGACCAGGAACAGCGCAGGGGCTCCCAGCCCAGTGAAGCCAGTGTTCCACCCCCTCTCCTAGGTGACCAGGTCCTCCTCGGGTGGTCCTGGGCCTGCAGCTGCCAGCCCCACCCCAGCCCAGCTGGAAGGGCCATGGGATTCAGGCCAGGACCTGATTCAGCTGGCCTGTGGGGTGGACAGGACGGGAAGGGGCTGTGGGCCCTCCTGACCATGTGGTCTCCCTGGAGGGGATTTACAGCACAGAGACCCACCTCGTGGCCGCCCACTCTCCTCTCTGGGGGCCTGTCCTTTGGCCTCACTGGCCAGCGCTCACAGGCAGAAGGCACATTTGCAGGGTTTCCACCTCTCAAGACTCTTACTCCTGACTCTTCCAGAGCTCAGTCTGCTCTTTCTCTTGTTGTTACGTTCTTGCTATCAGTTTGATTTGTCTTATTTTTTGGTGGGGGGGTTGGGGGAGTGGTATTTGGACCTTTTTTCTGCATAACAGGAAGAAATTTCTCCTGATCACAAAAATAGGAATGTGAGTGGTGGCAGCAGGTAGTGTGACCTGCAGTGTCTGAGGGGTTTAGAGGAGGCACCTCTGCACGGGGCTTTGCAGAAGGGTCACTAGGAGCACCGACCAAAGCAGTGCTCTCGAACCAAGGTTACTCGCATTGTCTGCGACCTGCAGGCAGTCACAGGAGCAGATGGTAACAAAAGAGGGCGCTGGGGACAGGCAGGCAGTGTGCATGGAGAAGGGCCCTGTCACGTCTGGCTGTGGGATATGCGGCCTGACCTCTTCCTCCCTGGTAAAGTGTCCCCTTCCTGGTGTGGCATTTTCCCGAGTCCCCAGCTTACAGGGCCTGTTATTTTGGAAAAGTGTTATGTGAACATACCCACACCACTGCTCCCGGACTGCCCCTCCCCACCCACCCAGGTGGGTACCATTGGAGGATGTCAGGGTCAGCAGGTGGGCCCAGGGAGGAGGCATTCAGCCCCTGGGGAGCACACATGTCCTGTCCCAGCCTCAGTGTGGACCCGGGGCTTGTTTTCCTTGATGGGGATGCAGAAACTACCCCGGGCAGCCCTGCGCTCCCACCACCATCAACAGCCCCCAGCCAGGCTCCCAGCTGGCTCTGGGTGCGGGGAGGTTTGCTGAGGCCGTGCAGCTCCCCAGCTGGCCAGTGGCCTTTCCTGCGATGCTGCCCTTGTGCTTCTCTCTCGAGGCTCCCCCAGGACAGCTGGACCATTTGGAGGCCCTGTCCCTACCCCAGCCGTTGGCCTGTTCAGTCACTGTTCAGTCAGCTGTTCGGCCAGCTACCCAGGGTCCGGAGCCTCAGCTCACCAGGGCTGCCTGCAGGGACTGACACACCCCAAGATCTGCAAGGCCGCCCTCTGTGTGCCCCGGGGCTCAGGCTCCACGGCCTAAGGTACGTGGGGACTCGGCCCTCGGGTTCCTTTCAGGAAGCCCAGCCCATAGCTCCGGGCCCCAACAGCCCAGACTGAGACCCAGAGGAGGAGAGAGGAGCCCCAGGATCCTCTCTAACCTTGTGCCTGGAGCTGGTGGGTCTCGTGGGCACAGAGAAACAACCGTCTGAGGGTCAGCTTCCCCATCTCTAGGATGGGGATGGGGAGCTTATCATTTGAGTCTGTAGAGGAGCCAGTAGCCGGTGGCCCATGAGCCCTGGGCCTCCCCGCCCCAGGTTCTGTGTGTCCTGTTGAAGCCACGGCCACTGGTAACCCCACAGAATTCTTCAGTCCAGGGATGCATGCAAACCTCAGCACCCAGGAGCAAGGTCCAGGCCCTCAGTTGTGCAGGGGGCCTTCAGCGCCTTCCCACAGCCCAAGTGTGGAAGGGGGATGGGCCTAGGGCCCCATGGGAGCATCCGGCTGTGTGTGAGTCCCCTCTGAGCAGCACAGTAGCCTCTTTTATGTGGGGAACTTTAAAAGGCCCCAGGGGGCCAGGGGCGGGGGATCAAGCAAATCAGTAATTGTCTGGAAATGTGTTAATTGTAACTAAAAAAATAAAAACTCTGGAGTTAACAGTTTATAAAGCTGTCGAGTTGAAGCGGGTCAGTGGTATGGGAGACGCACACTGCCCATTGGTCACAGGCAGGAGCTGGGCCCCCGGCCTCTCTGCTGGCCAGGCCCCTGCACAGAAGTCTGTGCTGGCCCCAGCGCACCAGGTGGACACGACCTGAGTCAGACCAGTCTGGGCTCCACATATGGCCCTGCTCCGCACCTAGATCCTCATGCCGCTCTGAGCATCATTTTCTTGACCCGCCTAGTGGAGCCGTGGAGGACTCAGTGGAGTGTGCTGTTCCCCAGCAGGCTATCAGCTCCATCAGCTTATCTCTGCCCTCCGGGAGAAAGAAGGACAGAGGTCATCCCTGGGCCGCCCACCAGTGGGGGAGCAGGAGCAGCCGGTGGCCAGGCCCTGCCTCCAGCAGGGAACTCCAGCTCCATGCCAGGGGTGGTGGCAGAGCAAGCCTGGGGCCAGGCTTGGAGCCACAGCAGCTAGGGTGAGTGCCTGGTTCTGCCACCTGCCAGCTCTGTGGCTTCTCTGCCTTGATTTTCCCATCTGTAACATGGGTCTGCCGACAGTGCCTGCCTCATAGGTAAGAACTTGGAACTGTGCCTATTGCTGGGGACTCTGTTATTTTTTACAAGAGGCTACAGCATATCCCTTCTCTCTGGGGACAGGAAAGAGCCCTTCAGAAGCGGCCAGGAACTTGGCTCCTGTCTCCGCTCTGAGTTGGTCAGCTTAGGGGCCAGCTGCTAAAGTCTGGGCAGTTATCTGGGCTGTCCGCAGGCACCAGTGGGCTTCTAACAGGATGACCTGGGGTGTGCTGTGTCTGCCATGGGGGTCTCCTGCCTACCCAGGCTGTGACGTTGGGGACCTCCCTGCATGTGACCGCTTACCAAAAGGGTTTGTTCGCTCCCTGGATCACCGGAAAGCCTCTGCCTGCCTGTAGTCATGGCTGTGGGGACAGTGCAGGTTAGGCCTGGGGTCTGGGTGGGCAGCAGCTTTCCAGCCTGCCCCCCTGAAAGCCTAGAGACCCAGCCAGGAAGAGCTCAGTGGAGAGGGCAGGGAGGGGCAGAAAGGCCAGGTGGGTCCCCCGGTCTTGCCCCGCAGGAAGCCAGGGGTGCAGGGATCCGCCCTCATCTCTGGCCCTGGCCTGCGGACATCACCAGGGGTGGAGCGGCAGGCTCGTGTGTCCCGGGGTGACCCCCGCGAGCCGTGCCCCCGCCTCTGCCCTCCGCCACACTGCCGTCTGCTTCGAGTCCCACCTGTGCCCTCCCGTACACGCGCGCTCACTGTGGACACGGTCGTGTGGAGAGCACCCTCACTGCTGCCGTTCCACACTGTCTAGACCTGTGTCAGACTGCGCTCGACCTTCTGCTCGCTCCCGTCGCTTGGCCTGGTGCATGAGGCTTATCTGTGTGGCTCCGTGACCTGCGTGTGTAGCTCACGTGTCCTTTTCCTTCTGCTTTGTCCCAAGATCAGATGGGAGACGTGTTTCGCAGGCCAGGTGACAGTGACCGGACTTCCCCACCCTCCGTGTCCCCGGGAGTGAAGCCAGGGAAGGCAGGCCACCCGCGGCTCTGCTGGACATGGCCAGCGCCCTCCAGACGGGCTCCGATGACACACCACCCCTCTTCCTACTCCAGCCGTGCCTGAGGCCCCCACCATTTGGCTTGTGAGGTGTTGCCATTTCTGCCAAACCAGTGAGATGGTCCTCTGTGGTCTTAGCACACATTTCTTTTCCTGTGACAGGCAAGATGGGCATCCTCTCACGTGGTTACTGGCCACGGAGGTTCCCTCCAGATGCTCACCTACTCACAGCTTTGGGCTGTATCTCCCTGAGAGGTGACTTGTCCCTTTGTGTGTCCTAGTACGAAGTTCTGTGCGTGCTGTGCTTGGCGGGCAGCTCCCCCTGACCGTTCTGCTACTGCCTGTGGGTCTGGGCATTTGGTTTACTGGTGCCTGGACCCGGTGGGGCCCAGTGGACCAGACGTGTCCTTGTCCTTGTGCCGATGGCCCCACGTACACCTGCCGGAATGGGAGGGGCATGTACCTGCTGACCTGGGAACTCCTCTGGGACCCCTTTGTGGTAGGGACCCAGCCAGAGGCTCGGAAGGGTGAGTGAGTAGACAGGTGGCCGGCTGATCATCCCCCCTGCAGCAGGGAGGCCCCGGGACCCTCATCTGAGTCCGTCCTCAGCAGCACCCAGAGCAGCAGCTGCACAAGCCCAGAAAGCCAAACAGGCGGTCTTCCTGCCGTATCTCACCCCCATCACCTCTGCTTTGTGAGGTCCCAGTGAGAACAGGCTAGAAGAAGGATCCTGCAGCCAAAACCAGAACCTGGAGCCCAGTGCTCTGAAGCCATGGCACCTCCCTTCCCCTGCTGATGGAAATATGGGCAGGGCTTTCCCAGAGGACTGACCTCAGCAGCCCCCAGCCTACTATACCTCCAGCCAGGTGCCTGGTCCCCCCATCTGCAGCAGCCACACCCCAGGACTTAACCCCTGCATGACCCTTCTCTAGAACAGCTTCCCACATCCTCCTGGAAAGGCACTTGGGGCAGGGCAGCCTTGGCATGCAACCCCTAACTTGGCCCCCGCCTGGGCTACCTCCCACACCGTTCATGTAAGAGTTAGCTCCAGGGCTCACAGCAGGCGTTTGTGGCCCGTGGGCAGTGGGCGAGCATCTCCCCTCGGAGTTACGAGCTTGAAAGGCTCACATGTAAATATTTACCTCCCTGGAGCATCGGTGTCCTTGGAAAACGAGGACCTGTACCCACGGAGGTTTTGTGTTTGCGTCACTGCTACAGGAGGTGGGCTCAGCTGTCTCACTGTCTCAAAGCAGTGAGAGTCTCCTCCAAGTCCTGGGTGAAGTAGGATCCTCGGGGATCCTACTCACAGGAGGAAGTCCTCCAGCCAGACCGTGGTCGGGGAGGCAGGGGCTGGGGAAAGCCCCGATTCCTGTGCGCCCCGCTTATACAGGGTGCTGTGTCCATTCTGGGAGTGGGGTGAGCAGGTGTCCTTGCCCAGGGATGCAGTCTGGGGACAGACAGTGGCTGTGTCAGCAGTCAGCCTGGGTGCCAGGCCTGCCTCACTCCCACCTTACCATTAGGCCCTCACCTTGCAGATGAGGAAACCAAGGTACCAAGAGCCTAAAGGGCTCGTCACCCATGGTCACACGTCACAGGGCTGGGACTCACACTTGGCCTGTGGCCCTTAACGTCTCCCCAGTGGCAGGGAGAGGGGAGGGTCCCCCAGAGGGGAGAGCCAGGCATCAGCCAGGCATACAGGGCTCAGACTCACCACACTGCCTGCCTGTCATGGAGGGAGACGTAGCTGCTTTGAGGGTGGGCTTTCTCCGCAGCCCAAGATGGTACAGGGTCCTGGGGGGAGACCCCTGGTGACTTCTGACCCCCCTCCTCTGGCCCAGCTGGGCGAGTAGCCGCCCTCCGGAAGCAGCTGAGCCATGAGGTCTGATGCGTTGCTCCCCAAAGGAGAGAATGGAGGCAGGTGGAACGCATGGGCTCCAGGGGGTTGGAGGTTTCTGATGTCACCTGTGAGGGGGGGCCCTGCCAGGCAACTACACAGTGTGGGAGCACAGTTCTCGCCTGCCTGGGGCACCACAGCCTCACCTGTCCAGCCTCCCAGCCTGGCCATTCTGGAGTCCTCTTCCCCCAGTCGCTGTAGCCCCCCAGCCTCTGTCCCAAAGGAGAGGCTGCAGCTCGGGCACAGCCCCCCGCCCCCCATTCCCTTAGCGAGCAGGTCGGCAGGCAGGCAGCGTGCTCCCCTCAGACGAGCCCAGACAGAAGGCTGCTTGTTGGCCCCCGGTCTGAACCCTGCAGAAGTTCAAGGCCCACTGCGTCCTGCTTTCAGACCATCCCTCAGTCAGGAAGCCCAGGCCTGAAAGGAGAGGTCTGTCCTTTGCTTTCCTGGAAGCCTGGCTGGCAGAGTGCCCAGCGGAAAATACCGTTTGTATCAAGTCAAATGCGGTCACATTTCAGACAAGTGGGTCAGAGACAGGCAACGGGATGGTGGGGGGTGGGAGGGCTTCCCCAGAGCAGAAGTGGACCCCCAACCCCAATCACTGGATCAAAAGGGGGCCCAGTGGGCATCAGACAGGACTTGCCACAGGGCACAGGCTGCTCGCCGGGGCGGTCTGTCAGCCCCTGTCGCCCGCCCTCAGCCCTGCTGTCTTTGGCCACCTGGCCCTCTGCTGGCCAGGCCAGAGGCAGCCTGAGGGGGTACCAGGCATGGAGGGACAGTCCCAGAGCTGCCGAGCGGGGCGGGGGCGCTGACTGAGCGCAGCCCCCACCATGGGCCAGAGGTGGGGTGGCAGGCAGGGGTGGGCCTCTGCAGAGGTACCGCACACGAGCCGAGCATGCCCAGAGGAGCTGCCGTTCAGAGGGTCACCATGTTAGCACACCCTCAGGGTGACGGCCTGCGCTGTTTGTGGCAGTCGGCCCCCACCCCCCCCCCCCACAGTCCACCCCAGCTCTGACCCCCGACCCCAGAGTCAGCTGGCACAGGAGTCTGAGATCTGTGGGCCCACCGCTGTCGCCTTGACCACCTGGCGCTCTGTGCATGGACCTCTTTGAGTCCTTAAATTCGTTTAGCAAGTTTTGACTGAGTGCTCCCTCAGTGCAGTCTCCAGAAGGGTGCCGCCGGTGTGGAATCCTGGCCCCCAGCCGTCCCTGCCAGGGCTGCCCAGCTGTGTCTGATGGGCAGCCAGAAGTCGGGGGCCCCAGGCTTCACGGCATCCAGCACCACCGTCGGATGGTGCCTGAAGCCCCCCTCAGTTCCCGGGCAGCACACGGGCCTTGGCCCCTCAGGTGGGGACTCTGCTGCCCGCTTTCTCCACGTGACGCCCAGTCAGGGTCCCTGCACACGCACACCCTCTGCCCCCAGTGGCTCTGCGGGACTCTGGGCACTTGGCCGTGGCCTGCAGGGACCCATGGGCACGGCACTGCCCCAGGTGTACCGTGAGAGCCTCCGCTGTCCTGTTACCAGTGGGGAAGCGGAGGCACAGAACAGTCAGGGAGCTGCCGAGGGTCCCCAGGCTCAGACCCGAGTGTCCAGGTAGGTGTGGATCCCATCTTTCTCATCCGCACCCGTGGCTGCAGCCCCTTAGCCGTTGTCACTCAGCAGGGGCCGTGTTCAGATGGCCTGCCGGGCCTGCCCAGGCAGCAGCGACCGAGGGAGAGGCCATCGCGGAGGCAGCTGGTGTCCTGGTGGGGTCTGAGGTTGCCTGGAGCCAGTCCACTCTGCCCCATGTACAGCAAAAGGGAAGCTCAGGGTTGTGGAAAGTTTTGTGCTGGACCTGAAAACTAGTTTTTTTAATATTTACTTTCCGTTTTTCTCCCTAAAACAGCAATATGTATCATAGCTCAGGAATTGCCTGGGAGTCATGTGGCCTGGACAGGGCCTCCTCCTCTCACTCTGCCTCTCTGGGGAGGCCTCTGCCCTGTGGTCACACTGTGTACTGCCAGGGGCCAGGCAGGAGTCTTTTCTGACTGCCTGGGAATCGACTTTATCCAGGGGAAGAATGGTGGGCACATGGACGGGCTGGCACTCTGCCCCGACTCCGCCCTCAGGCCCAGCTGTGACCTCAGTGGGTCTGGCGGGGGAGACGCAGGGCAGCCGAATCCCAAGGGCACACAGCACCGCAGTTTCCGCAGGGTGGGCAGGCTGTGGTTGGCAGGGCCACAGTCTTGGACCTGCACACTAGTGTTCCTGAGGTCAGAACCAGCACCTGCCCTCCATCCTGTGCACACACCCAGCAGCTCCTGGGCTGATGCCTGCTGGGTCAGCACCCAGCTCCCAGCCCCACGCCTGCCCTGCACACTTCCAGGGTGAGTGCCGACGGGCGCAGCTGTGGGGAGCATGGCATGGCCCCTGCTCTAGCTTGGAGGCCCCTTTTGTGATGTCTGCGCCACCTCACGGAGCAGCTGAATTCCTCAGGGACATGCACCCCCCCCCCCACCCCAGGAGAGGGCAGGGTGAGGGGCTGGGAGCCTCCAGGACTGACCAGAGGCTGTGCAGGGCACCCAGACACTCAGGTGGTCACACAGCCGCACACGCGCCTGGTCGCAGCTTGTGCTGCAGGGCCAGTGGTGACTCAGAAACACCCTGGAACAAGGATTCCTCTTTCCTTCCAAGTGGCTGACACTTTGAGACATTTCCTCCCATTTGATTCCTTCCCGCTAGCCGTGTTTAAGAGCTGAATGGTTTTTCCACTCTGTGGCTGGGCCACCCCTTCATCCCTGCCCCCTCAGAACAGGCCGGGACATTAAGGAAATAGTGTGTTCATGGAAAATTTGCTCTTGTTGTAAAAGTAGGGCCAAGCCCTCAGCCCCCTGCCCCCAGAGACCTGGGCCTGGGCTCTGCAGGAGGCCATCTAGGGGTGAACGGCCAGACTCCTCAACAGCTGGGCCTTGGGGCTCCCTGCCTCTCTCCTGCCTCACAGGAGTAGGGCCCCTGGCTGATGACATCTGTCCTGGTTTCAGGCAGGTGTGACTGGGATGAGGGGCCTGTGAATTAGATGTGAGAACTCAGGGTCACAATTTGCTTGAAGGGGCCCCGGAGTCCGTTTGTCAGGTAGAGCCGGGCAGCCTGCCTGGCTGGGGTCTGATGCCCCTCGCTGCCCTGGCCTGGGCCATGGAATGGAAATGTGGTGGTTGGGTGTGGAGGGCATGAAGAGGCCAGCAGGACCCCTGGCCCCAAGGTGGGGGTGTGCAGCCCCCTGCAGCAGCCCCCCAGCCTCTGCCTGGCGGATGAGCAGCGTTTGCAGGGCCGGAGGTTGGGAAGAGGCCGTGAGCTTCTCTCCACCAGAGCCCCTCCCGGTTGGCCTCTGTCCCACTACCATCGGGGTCCTTCAAGATAGGCCCAAGCCACTGGAACTCTTCTGTGGGTCCCGGCTCCCGGCTGAGGCCCTGAGCATAGAGCAGGTCGTGACCTTCAGAGGCACCCCAGCTCAAGCCCTCTATGTTCCTCACCCGTTTCACTCTCCAGTAAGTGTGATGCCTCTGTGCCTCAGTTTCTCCATCTGTCCACTGGGGCCAGGGCTGCTCTTCGATACCCCTGAGGGCGAGAAGCGTGGCCTGCTGGGGTGCCTGACACCCAGGGAGGGTCCCCGAGGAGAGCGCATTGCCCGCCATCCCTTCTGTCCACCCCTGCGTCACAGGTTTGAGACCAGGGAACCCTGAAAGGGCTCCCCGTTGTCTCCTTGCCTCCCTGGGCTGAGCTTGAGGTCTGTGCCACGTTGGCTTTGAGAGTGCTGGGCCACCCGCGGGGCAGAGGCATGGAGCCCTGGGTAGTTTGTTTGCCAGGAGTGTGGGACAGCAGAGCCCCGCCTCGCAGGCAGTCGGGGTTAGGGACCGCATCGTTGGCGTGGCGTGCCAGGAGTGGCTGTGTGCCCCTGTGCCCACCAGACGAGGCAGGTGCTTGCTGCCCCCTTGCTCTGTTCAAAGCACAGAAGCGGGATTCTCAGCAAGGTCATGCCCTCGGCTCATCTTGGTCCTGTCCGCCCCCTGCCAGGAGAGCTGAGGATGTGCCCCATCTGCCATGGATGGGGGCAGGTTTAGACTGGGCGAGTTCCATTTGTCACCCCATCACTGAGGCTCTCAGGAGTGGCTGTACACAGAGAAGGGCTGCCTTCTTTCCTGAGAAGCCTGGTCCGGTTTTGCCTGAAACTTGCTCAGCCAGGACTGGCTGCAGACATTCCACTGGAGAAGAGGTGTGTGTGTGTGTGTGTGTGTATGTGTGTGTGTGTGTGTGTGTGTGTGTGTGTGTGTGAGGACTGGCTGCAGACATTCCACTGGAGAAGAGGTGTGTGTGTGTGTGTGTATGTGTGTTACTGGAGAAGAGGTGTGTGTGTGTGTTACTGGAGAAGAGGTGTGTGTGTGTGTGTGAGGACTGGCTGCAGACATTCCACTGGAGAAGAGGTGTGTGTGTGTGTGTGTGTGTGTGTGTGGGTGTGTGTGTGTGTGTGTGTGTTACTGGAGAAGAGGTGTGGGTGTGTGTGTGTGTGGGTGTGTGTGTGTTACTGGAGAAGAGGTGTGTGTGTGTGTGTGGGTGTGTGTGTGTTACTGGAGAAGAGGGGTGTGTGTGTGTGTCCACTGGCTGCAGACATTCCACTGGAGAAGAGGTGTGTGTGTGTGTGTGTGTGTGTGTGTTACTGGAGAAGAGGGGTGTGTGTGTGTGTCCACTGGCTGCAGACATTCCACTGGAGAAGAGGGGTGTGTGTGTGTTACTGGAGAAGAGGGGTGTGTGTGTGTGTCCACTGGCTGCAGACATTCCACTGGAGAAGAGGGGTGTGTGTGTGTGTGTGTGTGTTACTGGAGAAGAGGGGTGTGTGTGTGTGTCCACTGGCTGCAGACATTCCACTGGAGAAGAGAGGTGGGTGTGTGTGTGTGTGTGTGTGTCCACTGGCTGCAGACATTCCACTGGAGAAGAGGTGTGTATGTGTGTGTGTGTGTGTGTGTGTGTGGTGATAATACACATCAAATAAAATTTGCCACTTACCATTTTAACAGTTGTTCAGTGTGTGACTCAGTGGCATTAAGCGCAGTCACACTTGTACCGCCATCATCACCCCCATCCGCCTGCAGAACTTGCCTGTCTTCCCCCAACTGAAACTCTACCCACTGAGCAGACTCCCCGCTCCCGTCCCGCAGCCCGTTACTGCCCCCCTTCTACTCTCCGTTTCTGTGAACCTGACTCCTCAAGGGACTTCATGTAAGTGGAATCAGATGGCATCTGTCCTTTTTGACTGGCTTATTTCGCTGAAGATGATGTCCTGAAGGTCCGTCCATGTTGTGGCAGGTGACGGAATTTCTTTCCTTTTTCAGAGTGAACAGCACACCATTGCACGTGTGTGCCATGCTTTCCTTTCCCACTTACCATTTGATGGACAGTTGGGTTGCTTCCACCTCTTGTTCCTGGGAGTGGGTGCAAAAGTATCTGTCCACGTCTCTGCTTTCCATTGTTTTGGTGGAACTGCTGGGCCACAGGATAATTATATCTAATATTTTTAGGGAACCGCCATCCTGCCTCACTTTCCCATCAAGGATGCACATATATAAAGACTCAGTTCCTCCGCATCCTTGCCAACATGTCTTCTGCTGCTGCTTGGCGGCCGACTGGTCATGACCTAGGGCAGGAGGGTCTAGAATGTGGTGCAGAATGACGGCACGGGTGTTGCTTAGGGTCTCAGGAGGAGTCTGGCAAAGCCAGGTTCAAACTCCATGTGCCTGGACGTTGGGGAAGGCTGCAGGCGGGGGGACAGTGCTGTGTGGAGTTGGGGGCAGGTGCAGAGGGGAGTGGGCAGCTCCCCCCACCCTGGCTCCAGAGCCGAGCTGACGACTGGCAGCTGTGCGGTGTGCTTGGCCCTGCAGTGACCTCAGTGTGGACCCACGACCGGGGCCAGGCCCACACCCTGGGAATCCCAGCGTGGCTGGTTCCGCTTCTGCCGGGCTCAGCACGGCTGTCTCGTCGTCTGAGGACGGCTGGAAGACTGAGCAGGCCCGGTCCTGGCCACAGAGCCCTGCCCTATGTGGCAGGCAGACCCCTCCGCCCTTACTCGCTATGGTGTCAGTTCCTCAGCCCCGCCTGCTCTGGGCAGCAGCTGGGTCTTTGCTCGGGCGGACGTCCTGCCCGCTCTCCCAGTGACCTGCGGGCACGCGTGTAGCCTTCTTGAGTCAGGCCACCCCAGTGTCCTCTCTGCCCGTCCGTCCCTGGGGTGCCATGCTGGCCAGGCTCGAGGGTGCTGGGAGCACGTGCCGAGCTCTCAGGGCCTTGGGGACCCTGGACTCACACGGCGTCCCTGCCTAGGGTGGGCTGTGGCTCAGGGGTCTCAGGCTATAGTGCTCCTGCTGCTCCTCCCCTGGGCACAGGGCTTTGAATGGCAGGCAGCACACTTAGGGGGCACCTGGCGCCCCCTGCAGGCTTGTTGCCTTCACATTCCTGCTTCCCGATTCCCACCAGGACGCGTTCCACCGCAGGACAGCGCGCTGGCCTTTGCCTCTGAGGCTGTCGCTCGGCAGCCGAGGCCCTGGGTGCACAGAGGCGGGATGGGCAGCGCCCTGGAGGCCGCGGCCCTTTGGCCAGCCATCCAGACACAGTTCCAGCCATGGTTTTCTCCTTCCTCGTGAGACGTTTCCAAAGCGTGCATCCCCACTTCTGCATCCTCCTGGGAGCTGGCAAGCTTGCCAGGCAGTGAGGGTCCCTAATGGATCCCCAGCCCTCCCTCCAGAGCCCCCGTGGGGTTGACTGTGGTGTACAGAAGACAGGGGTGCTAGAGGCTGTGCAGGGGCCATGGTCCCGCCCTTCAGGACGCACTCAGACCCATCTTGCAGCGCCCTCGCCTGGGTCCCATGGGTGCCGTCCACCCTGCTTCTCCACACAAGCTGCACACACCTTGACATGTGCTCTTGGCCAGCAAGGAGTCCACCCCCAGTGCATGGGGGCCCATGGCTTTGCTGCTGATGATGCTCTTCAGCCTCCAGGGTCCTTCCTGTCTAGGAGTCAGAGAGCGTGGTTTCTGGGAAGTCCGGAAGCCACTCTCCTGACTGCCTGCTCTGTACACAGAAGCGACCTGATGGGTGAACGATGGTGGCCGAGCCCACCACCCCTCACTGCTTTTGTTCGGGGCCTCAGGGAGCGAGTGTCAGGCTCCCTGATCAGCTTCATTCCCAGCCTCGGAGCCTGAGTCATTCTCTGAGTCCTTGCTCTGCACCAGGCCGCATGCTGGCCCTGGGGACCAGGGCAGGTGGGCCAGGCTAGTGGGAGACAGGCCAGGAGAAGGAAAAAACCACAGCATGGTGGAGAGGTGGGCAAGGGCAGGGAGGGTCTGAGGGGGAAGGAGGGGAGAAGGAGGGTCCCCGGAACAAGACTGGGGAGCAGCACTTCTTGGCGTGGAGGTGCACGTGCAGTTTGGGGCTGGGTGCCTGATTCATTCGGGGTCCCTGCTGCACACAGAGGGCTTGCCTACTGGGGCAGAAGGACACAGCATGGAGGGTTACTGAGCAGGTGAGCACTTCAGCCAGGGCCCCTGAGACAGAAAGCTTCAGGCCATGCATGCACAGCTAGGAACCTGCAGCCACACAGAGGACCCCAGACTTGAGCCTGGATGTCCCCAGGGTCGTCTAGGGTCGTCTCCAGGGACCATTTGTGGCAGGAGTGGGGTCAGAGTTGGAAAGGAGAGGCAGGTAGTGTCACAATGGGTGAAGAGCATGGGGCCAGAGAGGAAGGCAGCGAACCTTCACGCAGATCCCTAAGGGAGCCCCCTCCCCAGGGACCTGGCACAAAGGAGGCAGATATCAGCCACACTCGTTGTGGCAGGAATGTGGGGTCTGCCCTTGATCTGTCAGCCCAGCTCTGAGGGTGACGATGGGCTGAGTGGCTCCCACGACACAGGGACCTCGGTCCTAAAAAAAGACCTGTGTCTCCAGAGAACCCGCAGGGCCCGAGTCCCTTGGAAGCGCTGGGAAGACCTGGGCTGGGATGGCCCTAGGTCTACAGCAATGGGGGTGGCTCTCCATAGACCCACCTCAAGCGCCCAGTGGGTCAGGCCCACAAGGAGCCCAACAGACAGGTCTTGGCCGTGGGCTTTGCCCGCCCTGAACCTTGCGGAGACAGACGTGACCAGGTGGGAACGGTAGCTTGACCATGAGTGTCTGGGGGAAGCAGATAAGGTGGCCTGCACTCCAGGGGGCGGCTCAGCCTGTGCCGCAGCCCCTTGGACTTGTCTAGAGAGGCCCTGAGGGGGTGGGCGCCCCACAGTCGGGACCCCTCAGTGCCCTGATCTCTAGGCCTGAACTGTGACCTCTCCCTCCTCACATCCCTCGTGCTAGCCACGCCCTGAGCCAGGAGGGGGCCCCCAGGTCCTGCCTGCTGCCACAGTGGGACGGTGGGCAGCCTGTCCGTGCTGGGACATGTCCGCTACCATGGGAGCAGAGCAGCAGTGACCAGAGGCGTTGGCGGGGCCAGGCAGAGCCCTGACCACAGCCCCGCTGCCAGGCTGCCTCACTTGCACAGTATTTTTTGGGATCTGTGTCTTGGCATTGTCCCGCATTAGTCAGGCCATCCTTTGCATGTGGAGCCTGTCAGCTGACTGTACCCTGCCCACCGCTGCCCCCCACCACCCCCCATGCCCAGTGAGTGACATCCCATGCCCTGGCCCACAGCCCTGGGCGATCCCTGAATCCGGGGCCCTGCCCGCTTACTCAGAAGCTGCTCCCGTGCTGCATGACAGCCTGGGCCTCTGCCCCACACCCACAGTCCGGAGGGCCCCACGTGCTGCTGCTGCCCATTCGCGTCGGCACACCAAGGGGCTTCTGGGTAGCCTGGCAGTGCCCCCGCCAGGGAAAGGGTGCGGATCAGATGCTGGCATCCGCCCTGTCCTCTCCCATCGTCAGACCTAGAGAGCCCTGCTGATGGGCGGTTTGGCCTGGCTTCTGGGAAGCAAGCCCCTGAGCTTCTGGACACTGAACACTCTTTGCCCTTTAGTACAAGGCTCCAACCCTGGGTGCTTCTGTGTCCAGGCTCGTGTGGGCCTGGGCCCACCGCTTGCTCATCAGCGCGTGGTGTGGGTGTCGCCGCCTCAATTGCTGGGCCTGAGTGTGTGGTTGTAGCTGAGCCAGAATCCCGCCGGGCTCAGCCTCTAGGGCAGGACAGGCGTGGGTGACTGGGGGCAGCCCCTCTCAGGTCTCACCCCTTTCACCTGAGCTTGTCCTTGTGTTGGTGGAGGACCGGGGGCTGGCTCGGCCTGGCCCACCGGCCTCCGGCCCACCTCTTCCTATGCAGTCCTTTCCCCCAGCGCTGCCCGGTGCAGCCTCCCCTAGCTGGTTCCCTCCACCCCAGAGAGACAGGGCTCCTCCTCTGGGCATGCAGGGGCCTTCTCCTGGGCCAGAGCCTCTCCCTGTGGCCACCCTGGCATCAAGGAGCTTAGCAGGGGTTTGCCTGCCTGGGTTGAGGGGAGAGTGTGATCCAGGTGATCCTGGCCCATGATGGAGTTAGATGGAGGGAGGGGAGCACTGAAAACCGTCTCCTAGGAGGCACGGTTCCGCTCGGGCAGGAGGGCGCCTGTGGGCCCCTCAGCCAAACCAGATGGAGTGCGAGCAGGCCCCGGGGGCCAGAGCCTTCTGAGCTCAGGGCAGAGCAGTCGGGACTCATCCTCGCAGGGGCTATTCCCCTCCGGTCAGTCCATACTCCTCCTGTTTCCTGAGTACAAATGGAGAAGGGGCCAGCTGATTGAGACAGTGAGGGCCAGTGCCAGGAAGCAGGAAATAGGCTGGGAGAGGCCTGGCCCCACATCCTGCTGCCACGTGGGCACTGTTGGACCACTTGCTCCAGACGACACATCAGCCTCTGGAGACCCCAGGTCAGCAGCCAGGGGCTCTTCCTCGGGGCCGGAAGCCAGCCCACTGAGCTCACTCGGAAGCGGGCGTTCAGGCAGCTGACGCATCTGCTGAGCTCACCTGGGACCAGGGCCCTCCCTGCCCAAGGCCCAGGCCCCAGGAGGCTTGGCACAGGGAGCATGCATAGCTGCCCAAGTCTCCAGAACCCTCAGGCCCCCAAGAGCAACCCAGACCTTACCCGTGGGTCACTCCAGGTCCCAGCAGAGAGCACTGAGTGTGCAAAGCAGCCCCCTCCCCGAGCCGGGTTCTGAGGGTGAAGCCTGCACACCGGTGCTCAGCAGAGACGTGGTAGACAGACAGACTCCTTCCTGTCGTTTCATCGTTAGACTGGGGAGATGCAGCCGGGAGAGAAGGAGCATCTTTGCCCCATTTTTTGTCGTAGAGAAAATGCATCGGACTCTTCCCCCACTGGGACCATGTTTATTCTAGGTTCTTTTGGATACTTTTTCAAGTTATAGGAATTCTCTTCTAATCATGAATAATTATTTAACTTTAGATAACATAATTTTACGTAACTTCTTACATATCTGTTGATGTCTGTGATCTGTCGGTGTGAAAATCCATATGTGGATTTTCTCATGTTAAATCATCCTTGCATACCTGGGATTACCTGATTTAGTCATAGTGTCATATATTTTATATGCTCTGCTGGATTCGATTTGACAAGATTTTTGTTTGCAGTTTTTTTACATCTATATTGAGAATGAAGAGTTGCAGTATTCCTTTCTTCTCCTGTGTATGTGTGATTTTGGTATTGGGGTTATGTTGGCCTCATAGAATGAGTTGGGGGTGGAGGTGTGCGTTTCCTTGCTATTATCTGTAAGAGTTTGCATGAAGTTGGGTAATCTGCTTTTAAAATTTGGTAGAAAGTTTCTGTTTAGGAATTGTCCCTTCACTTTTTATTTTGAGAAATGTCAAACCTACAAAGTACTTAAAACAGTAGTAAAACCTTAAACCTTTCCCCTAGAAACACACTGCTATTAATGCCTGTCATTTTGGCACGTTGTGGATGTGTGTACCGTCCCTTGTTCTCTTGTGTGTGTGGCTGTGTATGCATGTACTTTGTGTGCATACATGTACTTGTGTATGTGTGTACGCATGTACTTGTGTGTCTGTGTATGCATGTACTTGTATGTCTGTGTATGCATGTACTTTGTGTGTATACATGTACTTGTGTATGTGTGTATGTATGTACTTGTATGTCTGTGTATGCATGTACTTTGTGTGTATGCACGTACTTGTGTGTGTATGCATGTACTTGTATGTCTGTGTATGCATGTACTTGTGTGTGTCTACATGTACATGTGTGTCTACATGTATGTGTGTGTATACACTTTACTTCTGTGTGTGTCTGTGCTTGGTTTTGTTTTGTTGCATTTTGGCAGAACTGTGTGAAACTAGGCTACAGACATTCCTCAGTACACGAAAACCTGTAGGAAGATTTTTAACTCCTGCTTCGATTTTTTTTTTTTTTTTAAGCTTATGGGGCTACTTGTGAGTTTTCTATTTCTGACTGACGGCTTCTCTCTCTCTCTCTCTCTCTCCTGCACATTCTCCTGGTGCCCCTACCCATGGATGGCAAGAGCAGGTGAGTTCATTCTGGCTGTTTCCTCTCTCGTGGCCCTCCTCTCCTGCCTTCTGGCCAGGCAGGGGTCCCTGGGATGGCGTGGGGTCTGTAGTGCGTGGTGAGGAAATAGATACAGAGATGTTCCTTGGGTTGCCTTTCAAGGCCACATAGCAGCTAAGTGGCTGAGCTCCTGGCAGGCAGGGACCCCTTTTCCTGGTGCATCCTGCCCCAGCTCCTCCTGGAGACCCTGCCTCCGGGGTCAGTGGCAGACACACACACCAGTTATTGCTCTCATGACTGAGTGGCTTTAGCTGAGGACCCCTTGAGCCTCAGGTTGCCTGTCTGACAGTGGTGCCCGCCCCAGAGTTGGTGGGAATAAAGCAAGTGAGTGCTAGGTGGGCCCCTGCCACAGAAGCACTTGGAGGGGCTCCTGAGGCGGCCTGGGGGTCCCTGGATCTGGTTCACTGCCGAGCTGCCCGCCCCCCCAGCTCCCGGGTGGTTGCCCCCAGGAATGTGCAGACCGCAGTGCAGGAGAGGGCAGGACGCGGCAGTCAGTTTGGGCGTCACGTGGCTTTTGTCTGGACCATGTGCTGTTTAGGTTCTGACTTTCTGTATCAAGGAAAAGCAGCTCCTATTCAAAGAGCCCGTGAGACCATCATCCCCTGCTCTGCCCTGTGCATGGAGCAGGGGGTGTGGTCAGCCCCTCCTCTCTGCTCAAAGCCCTCGTGCAGCCACAAGGGAGGGGACAAGGAGGATTCATCCAGGAAGAGGGGTATCATGGAGCCTGGAGCCAGCCGCCAAGTGTGGGGTCAGAAGGCTGAGCCTGGAGGGAGTATCAGGCTACCCCCAGTGGTCCCCCCAACGAGCACTGACCCCGCTGGCCCCCAGATAAGCAGTAACTGGTGGTCTATGGCTTTGGAGACATTTGCACAGCCGCAGGAAGGCCCAGAGCTCCCTAGGCCTCTGACTTCGCACCTCTAGTGAGAAAATCAGGTTAGATCAGGCACACAAAGGGCCTTTAATCTTTTTGTCTGTTTGCTTTGTAATACTTGCTTGGTTATATAAAACTGGGAAAATAACAAAAAGTTAGAAGCAGAAGAAAAAGTTGCCTGGAGCTCCAGCCTGGGGCCAGGCCCCCTCCACATTTGGCGTGTGCTGTGTTTCTGCCGTCTTTCCTCTGTGCCCACTTTGTGTTGTCCAGAGCTGGCATCAGGTTGTGACACGAACCCTGATGCGGTGCCTTTGCTCATCATGCATATGTGAGGTGTGCCCCTGTGCCGTTGCAGGGCCCCAAAAGGGCTGTCCCGCTTGCCGTGGGGTCGTCAGATGTAGGTTTCAAGCCCCCTGAGCTTTCTCGAGGCCCTGAACTGTTTGTGACCTGGCAGGGCTGGTGTCCGCTGAGCTGTGCCCTTCTGCATGGGCCTTCTGTGCTGCTCTTGACTGCTGTGGGGCATGTCCCTGGCACAGAGACACAGAGGCTGGCATGGCTGGCAGACGATGGGAGCAGGTGGAGCCTGGCATGTGTGCGGCGTGCCCTGGCAGGGCCTGACACTGCCCCCAGGCCACACTCTCCATCCTTCAGGCCGCAGCGGGTCTGCAGCCAGAGCTCAAGAGGACATGGGAGGACCAGCAGAGACTGGGAAGCACAGAAAGTGACCCGGAGAGCTCTTGGCCGAGACTCAAGCTGATGACAGGAGACGAAGGCTCTGCAGGCAGGTCTCAGGCCCCATCACTGAGCACACAGCCCCTCCCGAAGAAGGAGCAGGCTTGGCCACCTTCACTTTACCCCAAGGTGGGCACATGTGATGTTCAGTGAAAGTGAAACCTCCAGCCAGTGTCAGAAGCCAGAAAGTGCCAGGGGGCAGGCGTGTGTGAACAGCAGCCCCTTGCGGCCCTGCTGATGCCAGGCTGGTCACCTCCTGAGCAGCCCCTCCCTGTCTAGAGCCCTGCTCAGGAGCCATGGGTGGGAGCCCAGTGGAGTTGGAGGGCAGGGGAGGCTCCCTACTGCCTTTGGGTGGCCCCGGACGGAGCACCGCTTCTGATGATCGGTCGGCAGTCCAAGGCTGGGACACCCTCACCGTCGTGGCTTTGGGGACAGCGGGCAAGCTCCCAGAAAACCGCCAGTCAGTCAGTCCTTTGTTCAGTGGAGAGGACATCCCTGGAGAGGCCTGTGCTTGGGTAGGTGGAGTGTAACCCCAGGCTTGGCCACAGCTGGGAGGACAGGACCAAGTGGATCCTCTTGTGACCTCAGGCAGGTCAGCCACAGCCTTTCCAGTCACCGGCCTGGAGGGGGTGTCAGTGCTGGGCGTCGATGCTGGGTCCATCAGTGTCAGGGATGGCGGGACGTGCGTGGGTCTGTGCAATAGGAGGCCCGCTGTGGGTCTGTGCAGCCCCGCCCAGCACAGCAGGATCTGTTCCCACTTGCACCTGCAGGCGGCCTCACCCGCACCTTCACGGGCAGAGCACCCAAGCCCCCAGTGCTGGACGTGTTGCCTGAGAGGTTCTTGAAGGGTAATCGCCACGGCCAAGGCCGGAGAGCAGCGGGCACCACAGGCTGGAAGCAGGAGGCAGACTGAAGCGGGGGCCCGCCGAGGCCACACAAGGCCGGCCGGCTGCTCGCGGCTCCCAGCGCTCACTGCGGGCCTCTCCTCCCCCTGCCTGAGCCCAGGGCTCTGCCCCCTCAGTGTGTGTAGGCCTGGGGCTTAAGTCACACACACCCCTGCCCCATGAGTGTTCTACAGGGGCCTTGTGAGGGTCCCGCGGGATCATGAAGGTCAGGGGGCTTAGGATGAAGGCCAGGCTTCCTGCAGACGTGGGGATCCCTCCGCCTAGTCACTCGCCTCGGATCACAGCGCCAGGACACGGCGCCGCCACGGCTCACACTCCTGTCTCTTGCACACACAGCCTCCTTACCGGGACAGCTGTTTGGGCGCCGCAGGGCCTGTGTCCGTGCTGGCCCAGGCAGCGGGCTGGGGCTCTTAGCTCCCGGCACCGCCCCTCTGAGCCAGCACTGGGTGTCACTGACAGCCGAGGTGCCCACATGGGTAGGAAGACAATGTATGAACCTCCAGGCAAAGGTGTGAGGCACAGGGCGCCTGGGAACGGCCTTCTGCTCCTCTGGACTTGTGGGAAGGCCCCATCCCAGGTCCCGCAGCCTGGAGGCCAACAGCCCGGCTCCCATGTCCCCCTTTCAGGCAGCCCCACACAGTCTGTCAGCCCCCTCCCGACAGCTTGAACATACCAGCCCTGGCCTGTGGGGGGCGCACTGCGTGCCAGGGCCATACTGGCACTCCCCCGCAAGCCGTTCCATCCCTTGAGATGCAGAATCCCAGAGGCTCTGGAAGCCGGTGCTCAGAGAGGCCTGCATCTAGAGCTGTGGACTCATGTGTCCCCGGCCACACTTAGGCCTCCAGCCAGGCCACCCTCCTTCAGGCGGAAGCTCCTGGGGACACGGGCTTCACCCTGGAGTAGGGAGCGAGGGCATGGGGCAGAGCCACTGAAGCATTGAGGTGAGGGCTCAGGCAGCCTGGCTCTCAGCCCTACTGCTCCTGCCTTGGCAGGGACACCGACCCTCGTGAGAGTCAAGCCCTGCCCCCGCCCAAGCTCTGCACCTGTATCAGGGTCATTAGCCAGCAGGAGGCAGGGTTGGAGCAGGCTGTGACCAGAGAAAAACCCATCTGGAGGCCTCCCCAGCATCCCGTGGCAAGGTGCCCAAGTCCAGGGCCGGGCCAAGTCCAGGATCTTGGCTCTTCCCCATCCAGGACAGCTGTCAGGAGGATGGCCCCAGCTGCTGGGGAAAGGGGTTCCGCTCAGCACTGCTAGTTCATCCTCACTGTGGGCCTGGATGTGTTTTTCCTTTATGCAGACCATTCTGACTCTTAATTAACTCACTCTTCTTTAAAGAAAATAAAGAGTAATAAATTTATAAAGAATCATAAATTGTGTCCATGACTTAGTTTAAAATGTCACCACTGCTGACTGTTGTTTGGCAAGTGGTCAGCAGGTGGCCGGTATCAACCGTGCCAGGTTATATGATTGTGTGCCTTCTAGGAGGGTTTGCTCAGCAAGTGAACAGTTCTCACCAGGCGGTTACAGGGTCCAGGGGCTTGAGCACTGCCACCAGCCAGCTGTGTGGCTGGGTCTTCTATTTAACCTTTCTGGACCTCAGTTTCCTCATCTGAAAAATGGGAATATTTCCTTCCTAAAGCGTGTCTGGCAGTGTCCAGAATGACCAGGGTAAAGCATTGAGGGTTCACTTAAGTCATGCAAGTTATTGCTGAACTTCTGACACTTGGGCCTGGCTGCCCTCACCTCTGATCATGCCCAGTTCCTCGCGCATTGCCCCTAGAGCAGATGGATATGGTTCAGAGACCAAGATAGGGTGGCAGTCTTTTTCTGTCTTTGAAAAGGAGCCCAGCATAGGCAGGCCAGGCAGCTGGTGCAGCCACAGGAAACACCAGGAACGCAGGCTTTTTCTCTTGCCCTACCATCCCCAGAAAGCAATGTTCTGCCTCATGGCCCAAGGTGGCTGCTGGCACTCTGCAGTCACATTCACATTCCAGCCAGCAGGAGCAAAACAATGGGGAGGTGTCTCTAAGGACATCCTGATGGCCAGGCTGAGTCACACAGCCATACGTGGCTACAAGACACTTTCTGAGCGTCTTCCTCCTCAAGGATTTCCATGTTGTTTCCAAAGCCTGTGGAGTCACCTGGGGACCCACATGAGCACCACTCCCTACAGCTGGAATTCCCCCACTGTCTGTAAGAATTCAGCTCACTGGGTGAGCCGAGGAGGGCCTCCCCACTTTGCTGGAGGTAGGTGGGGCAGGGAGCAGAGTTGTGAGACCAGCTGGGCACCAGCCTGCAGCAGGCCACATGCCTCCAGGTGTGCCTGCTGCTGGAGAAGGAAGACTGGGCTCCCATGCCCAGGTGGCCTTGGCCCATCATTTACCTCCCCGCCCGTCCAGCCAGGATGATCAGTGAAGGGCCAGGCCTGTCTCAGCGCTTCCGTTCTGGTTCTGCCATAGATGGTGTCAGCTTTAGGTTCTGTCGGCTCTGGGAGGAGGGCGGGAAATGGGCTGCCCGCCTGCGCCCAGCACTCAGCCATTGATGCTGTGGGCCACTCTCCCAGCCCAGGTATTTTGGGAAGCAGAGTCAGTGAACTGACTGAAATAACAGCTGTGAGCTCACAGCTGCTGTGCAGACACATGGGCCAGGAAGGACGGCCTTAGGCCAGCCCTTCCTGTATATGGAGGGGCGCTCCCCACCTGTGCTGCCAGCCCAGCACTTGATGATCTGCAGGTGGCACGGGGGTGGGGCGGGGGGGCATGCTCTGGGTCAGGGAGGTGAGTGCTGGTCGGAGCCAGTGGAGGCTGGCCATTCACTCATCAGCTGGTTCACTCTTGTGCTCCCAGGAGTGGTCCAGTGCCCCATCCTTGCCGCTCTGATCAGAGTGGGGCCCACCTCTTCTCCCACCAGACTCCACTCACTTGGGCCCGCACTGCCCCCTCTGCTGTGCTGAGGAGAGGGAGGTGACATGCCAAGGAGCTGTGCCCGTGGCCCCTTCCCGAGACAGGAAGGGGAGGGGGCAGCCAGCCCCGCGCCTCAGCTGCTTCCAGCACCGTGGGAATCAGAGCTAGGTCAGGCTTGGGCTTTTTTTAAGGCACCAAACCCTGTGTCTGAGTTCTGCACTGCATTGTTTTATGGCGTGAATGCACTCCTTGGAGCTGGCCGGACCCACATGCAGCATTTTCCAAAGCCAGGGGACCACTGGGGGCGGGGTGCTGCCAGGCCGCAGGCGCTGGGGAGCGCCTGGCCTGAGGTCAGCAGCGCTGACTGCCAGCGGGAGCTCAGCTCGGTGAGCTGATTAACTAAGGTGGTTCATGCCATGATCCCCTGAAGGTTGTCGTTTTCTTGCTGGGAGAGGGACCCAGAGCTTGGTGAGGGAGCTGGCTCCCCCGAGCGGGCCCCATGGCAAATTCTCCCCGGATCCTCCCTCTGAAGTTCCAGAGACTTCTCAGAGTAAGGTTTAAAAACAACTAACCATCTGGATCCTGGCTTCACGGTGTGGCCTTTGTCCTCATGAAGGGACTTCTGGGCCCTGAGAGACCACGGTATGCAGCTGGGGTGCCCCTCACAAAGTTTCCCTTGCTGCTTTGGAACCCCAAAGCCCATCCTGGGGGGAGAAAGTGGCAGTGAAGCCAATCCCCCTATACGTTAACTTTTTTTTCCACTGACTGTGTATCTGGAAGTAATACACAGTATTTTTTTTTTTTTTTTCAAAAGAGGGGTGTTATAATTCTAATCCTAAATAACAGTGTCCTCACCTGCAGTTAGGGAGCTTCAGCTCTGTTAGGACAGGTAGGAAAATCCACCTTTGTTTCAGGGTCCGAGTTTGTTTCTGTGAGTTAGACCTTGTTCACAAACGCCTGCCTTCAGAGCCCACCACCCAGGAGGGGAGAGGGTGGCTGGCATCCTGTCACAGCACACAAGAGCACAGACCTTGCAAAGCTGGCCCTTTGTGATGGCCTCTTTGCACCCCAGGCAACAGGGATGTTTTATAACCTTTATTACTTGTTTCAGTTACTTAAATAATGTGTGCTTGCTGCAGGCAATGCCAAAGTATAAAAAAGAAAATTTTTAAATCACCTATTTGGGCATATGAGTGTTCACTTTTCTTTAAGTTTGAAGTTGTTCGTTATAAAATGTTAGAAAAGATCCATAGCCTCACCATCCTGAGAGCCTCTTTGCAGTGCCTTCCCATCCTGGGTGGGGACCGCAGGTCACAGGGGTCACCACGCAGGTGGGCACAGGCCCTGCTCCGTGCCAGCAGCCTTGTGCCCGTGCCCTTGGCTGGGACTGTGTCTGCCCTCGACTTAGGTATCCACGTCTCCCATGATGCCAGCATGCCACCAACATGCGGCAACCTCACCATTACTCAGCCTTTCTCTTTAGGGCACATTTCCTTCTAGAAGTGTAGTTACTCATCCAGCCACAGAATTGTGTACCCACCTCGGCTCTGGGCTCCCAGAAGGAGAGTCAGGAGTGGGGTTTGGGTCAAACCCACACTTGGGCAGAAGAGAAAAAATAAAGCCCCTTCACTGCAGGTATGACCTGTGGAAGGGGAGGGGCTGTTTCTGCTTCAGAGCACAGGTGCTGGCTCTGGTTTCCTCATCACTGATAAAGTGCAAGGGATACAAAGCCGATCTCCCAATTGGGACGGGGTCTCCAGCTTTCCTGAGGCCCGCTGCAGGTGCAGGAGGGAGCAGGCTTATGAGGACAGAGTGAGAAGGGTCCTCTCCCTGATCCCAGCCCCTGCCATTCAGCCACTTCGAAGCTGTCACCTTCCAAGGAAGGCTCACAAAGCTGCGGCTCGCAGAATTCTCCCAGAGGCCATCACTCAGGCTTTGTTGTTGTTGTTGTTGTTGAGCCAAGCAGCAAGAGATGTCTTAGTCCTCCCACCAGGAATTGAACCCACGCCCTCTGCAGTGGAAGCAGAGGAGAGGTGCAGTGCGGGGTGGGGAGGGCAGAAGACCCCCAGATGACCACCCCCCCCCACATCTGCCTTAACCAGCAGACCACCAGGGCGGTCCCAGAACTCAGACTCTTAAAACTGTAGAGCGGGCCAGTCCCTGTTAGCGGTGTTTGCACCCAAGAACAAAACACACTCCTTGTCCACTAGGACGTCCGTGACTGTGGGATGCACTGAACCAGGGCACCCAAAAATGTCAGAACAGCCAAGGTTGCAGAAAGCATTAAACGAAGCGTAATTAAACACAGGGAAGCGTGACACGGGAGGTTCCTGTGTGGGTGTCGGGTGCTTGCAGCCCATGCAGGCTAGAATTATTTCACAGCCTGAAGTTTCTCTGAAGCCCCATGTTCTGTCTTTGAAATCCATGTGAATTTTGCACCCTGGGCCATTTCCCATCTGAGCCTGTTTTCCTGTAAATGAACAAGACCCTTCTCTGTCTGGCCCTGCCTGCGCCTCAAGCCTGTACTGCCCCCTTCTCAAGTCACGAAAGGCCGTGTCCCCACTGTCTCTGAGAAGCCCTCCTGCCCTCCCCCTTGGTGAGCCGTGCCATCCATTACCACCTACCGCGCTTGTTGGTTCTGCCCCTCCCAGCCCAGAGCATTCTGAGAGCCCTGCCCTCTCTGAGCCTGAAAGGGGGAAAGTGTCTGGGTTCGGGCTGTGCCTGGCTTGTGATGGGCACGGTGGCCATGACCACTGGTGCCATCACCAGGGCCCTGGGGACACTGCTGCTCCGTGCCCTTTGCCGCACATTCATGGAGTGCCTTGGGCACGAGTGCCAGGGCAGGGCCCCGGGCTTCCGCCGCCTCTTCCTCACTTCCCCACCCAGCTGCAGTCATGCCCACTGTGGCTCCTCCCAGTTCCCAGGAGACCAGCCCCGGCCCACTGCGTTCCATGGGCAGCCTCGGTGTTGGAGGCAGAGAGGCTGAGCGTGAGGCCCCCTCCCTTTGCTCCAGGGAGCGGAGTGCACTGTGTGCTGGCCCTGTTTGCACCCCCAAAGCCCGCTTCGATGGGAAGCCGGCCAGCAGCCCAGGCCTTCGGCTCCGGAGGAGCTGTGGTTCCTCCGAGTCAGGAGCAGCTGGCTGGGGAGCATGTGGTTAGTTCCCAAGCCTCAGGGCAGCCCCGGCTGACCCAGAATGCTGGCCACCCTCGCGGTCCCCAGAGGTGGTGCCCACAGGGGTCCTCCCCTCCCCGTGGAGCCTCTGCCTATTCACGTTAGCATGTGTGACTGGGGGGTGGGTTGCGGTGGTGAGGGAGGAACCGCAGACACCTGGTGTTAGCTAGCACAGAAGTGGAGGGGATCCAGCACACTTCGACAAAGCCCTTTAGGGCCTTCGCAGGTTGCCCTGGAGAAGGCTGCCCTTCGTTTTAAAACTGCTTTCCTTATCACAAAGTGTTTGGGACACACAAAGAAATACGTCCCAAATATGTCCCAAACATACATTGGATGAATGTATGTAAGGAATAAAGTATGAAGATAAACCCCTCACTGCCTGTCTTAAACACAAGGACGTGAAAATGCCATGGAAGCCACCGTGCCCACCTCCCCCCAACAGACCAAAGCTAACCCCTGACTTGAACTTTCCTGTGTATTACACCATCTCATCTTGTTAATATTTTAGCAATACTTTAACATCACCTTTTCTTTACCACTAAATAGTATTTTCTTTGGTTTTATTTTTAGAAGCTTGATAAACCATAGGGTTTCTCTGGTGGCTTAGACAGTAGTACTCTTCTATGTCTTCTTAATTTGCTTTTTTCCAGTGACATCTTATTCATCACATTTAACTGCGCTGCTCTGAGCAGCTGTAGTTTGTTCCTTTTGTCACTGAGCCATGCTCTGTTGGAAGAATGTACCCTGTTTGTGAATGCCTGCCTCTGCGGAGGATGTTTGGGGCTATCACGAGCAGTGTGCTGTGATGGTCTTGTCCACATCTCCCAGAACTCACGGACAAGGGTTCCCCAGGGTGTGTGCCTAGGAGAGGACTCGAGGGTCATGGGGTGGTTGTGTGTGCCGTCAACCTTCCTGTGAAGTCACTCCATGACAGCTGTCCCCAGTAAACATCCCATAAGCAGTTGTTGAAAGTTGTCATTACCCCACTTCTGATTTGCCACTCCAGCAGGTATCCTATTGTGGCTGAGAGTGCTGTTTCCTCAGTGCCTAATGAAGGGAAGCATCTCTCCATATGTTTTCCTAGCCAGTTTCCTTGTTGTTTTACTTTTAATGGTTTTAGTTATAAGAAGTCACACACACGCGTAAAAGCAAATAGCTCCAAGAGGTTTATGATACAAACCAGCAGATCTGCTTTTCCTTTCCAGCTTCCCCAAAGAACCTCTTGCAGCTCTCTTCACTAGTCTCATGTCAGACTTTCCTGGTGGTAGAGAGGTTAAAAATCCGCCTGCCAATGCAGGGGACACGGGTTTGATTCCCGGTCTGGGAAGATTCCACATGCCGCCAGGTAGCTAAGCCCATTCGCCACAGCTACTAGCCCATGCGCCTAGAGCCTGTGCTCCGCAACAAGAGAAGCCACTGCGATGAGAAGCTCGTGCCCTGCAGTGCAAGAGCAGCCCCCACTCACTGCAACTAGAGAAACCCTGAGCACAGCAGCAAAGACCGAGGGCAACCAAAAACAAATAAATAAACGGAGAATGGCCTTCATGTTTTTACTTTCATGTTTCTAAGTGTTTAGTGCTATTTCTTTTTTTTTTTTTTAATATTTGCTTAGCTGCTCGTAGTTGCAGCACGCAGGATCTTCCATCTTCATTGCAGCATGCAAGATATTTAGTTGCAGCGTGCAGGATCTTTGTTGCAGCAGGTAAAATCTTTAGTTGTGGCTTGTGTGGTCTAGTTCCCTGACCAGAGATCAAACCCAGGCCTCCTGCATTGGGAGCTCAGAGTCTTCACCATTGGACCACCCAGAAAAGTCCTATAGTGCTGTTTCTTGGTTGATTAGTTTAAAAATTATCAGTGCGCTTTCTGTTCTGGTGGATGAGGTAGGTTCTTAAACCCTTATCCTTCTCCACACCCCCACCCATCCTCCAAGGAGAGTTAAAGCTCAAGTTTTTATTAAATTAATAACCACCGTTTACATCCTGATGTCTCAAAAACCAGTGTTTTTCTTCTGAGTCTAGTAGTACACTTAGTTTTCTTTTTTATGTGACTTTTCATTTTTCCTGGATGTAATGATTGCCCTACCTTTTACTTGGTTTGTCTTCCATCTTCTTAGACTAGGTTTTTCCAAATGATTTCAAAGATCTGCCATGTATCTACCATACCATGTTTTTTCCCACAAATGCTCTGCGGTGTGAGGTGATCTGTCTGTGCCCCTTTTTCTAGAACCCTGTCCCTCTACTCCTGACAGGCCGAGTGGGATGCCCAGGGGATATCTGGGATCTCCCTGGGTTCCAGCTCCTGTCTCCTACACTTTTTTTTTAATTTACTAAATGAGGTACACATTCCAGTATCTTCCTAGAGCAGGATTCACAGAAAATACATTTCCCAAGCCTTCACTGGTGTGAAAATGTCTCTCCTCTCCCCTTACACTTGGTTGATAGCTTGGCTAGACCTGAGATCCGTTTGGTCATTTCCTGCCAGCATTTTGAAGCCATTGTTCCGTTGACTCTTAGCATCTGGTGGTCCACAGAGAAACTGAGTCCCATTCTGACAACCAACCCTCTTTACGTATTCTGGTTTTCTGTCCACATGCTTCATGAGTTGTCTCTATGATCCTGGGTCTGATCTCCACATTCATTCGTGAGGTGGTGGGTGAGCCATTTCACTCTAGATGAATTAAGTACTCTACTTCTCGCTGTTTCTTTTGTCATCTCCTCCCCTGTGTCCTTTCTCCCCTCCTCTGGAACTCTTACAGGCTAGCACTTGGTCGGCCTGGATGGGCAGATCCTGCTGGAGGGCGAGAGGCAGGATGCCCCGTTTGTGAGGGACCCCAGATGTGAGTGCAGGAGGAACTTCGCTCTGGGCAGAGACTCTGCACTTTCCTCCGGTGTGGGGCTGGGACAGGGGTCAGCTTAGCCTGGGCACTCGGTGGCAGAGGCTGGTCTCCCATGAACGTGCAGCCTGTTGTTTGGCGGCCTGCCCAGTTCCTCATGTCTCTGAGCCATGAGCACCTCCAGAAAACCCACATCCAGTCTCATCCTGGGCAGAGAGCTGCCTGGATGTGAGGGGAGGGGGTGGTCATCTGGGGGTCTTCTGCCCTCCCCACCCCGCACTGCACCTCCCCTCTGCACACTTTGATCAGTGTCCTTGCTCCCCCTTTCTGAAGATGGTAAGCCAGAACATAAGCAGCTGACATGTCTACGAATACGTATAATGGGCAAAGGAGGGCAGAGATGGGAGCGGGGACTCGGACAGCAGGTGGCCGGCACAGGCCTGTGGCATAGATGCCCCTTCCTTACAGTTTGGGCAGATGGCATCTTGAGGGACATGGGGGTTGGAACAGCTTCTGGGAGATGATACACACGATAAGTTACGGCTCACCCAGTGGGCCCTGAGCTGGGTGATCTCCTGGTGCCCCTCCCCCACTGGACCACTGCAGGAGCCGAGTGGAGTGGGCCCAATGGGAGGCCCTGACCTAGGGGGTCTGTGAGTGACTTCTGAGTGTTCCCCAGGGTGGCACCAAGCCTGCCCCCATGAACAGATCTTTAAAGTGCTGGCTCCACATGGCTTTGGGACCACCCTGCACCCCCTGGGGGGCAGAGTCAGGTTGTCCCTAGTAAGGCATGATGCCTGGAGCTCAAGAGAAGGTCCTAGAGAGGACCCTGGACCAGGGTTCAAGAGGGCACCACAGCTGGGCGCTGCAAGATGCTGCGGTGGTCACACTCTGCATTAGAGGTGATGGTCCATGATCTTTGCAGGTCATGCCACATTTTACACCTGGATTTCTCATCTGGCCGTGGCCCTTGGAGAACTGAGACGTGGGGGGCAGCACTCCCCAAGAGGTCTTATAGCGTAGACACTGAGCAGTCAGGACTGCAGCCTGCCCCTTCTTTCACCCCCAGATGGTCCCTGTGTTTCCAGCCCCTGCCTGGCGCCCCAGCCTCACTTCCCCCTCCCCGTCTCGTTGCAGGAAGTTCTACTACATCACCTTGCTGCGTGACCCCGTGTCGCGCTACCTGAGCGAGTGGCGGCACGTGCAGCGGGGGGCCACGTGGAAGACGTCGCTGCACATGTGCGACGGGCGGACGCCCACGCCCGAGGAGCTGCCGCCGTGCTACGAGGGCACGGACTGGTCGGGCTGCACGCTCCAGGAGTTCATGGACTGCCCCTACAACCTGGCCAACAACCGCCAGGTGCGCATGCTGGCCGACCTGAGCCTGGTGGGCTGCTACAACCTGTCCTTCATCCCCGAGGGCAAGCGGGCCCAGCTGCTGCTGGACAGCGCCAAGAAGAACCTGCGGGGCATGGCCTTCTTCGGCCTGACCGAGTTCCAGCGCAAGACGCAGTACCTGTTCGAGCGGACGTTCAACCTCAAGTTCATCCGGCCCTTCATGCAGTACAACAGCACGCGGGCGGGCGGCGTGGAGGTGGGCGAGGACACCATCCGGCGCATCGAGGAGCTCAACGACCTGGACATGCAGCTCTACGACTACGCCCGGGACCTCTTCCAGCAGCGTTACCAGTACAAGCGGCAGCTGGAGCGCCGGCAGCAGCGCCTCCGGAGCCGCGAGGAGCGCCTGCTGCACCGGGCGAAGGAGGCGCCGCCGCGGGGCGACGCCGAGGAAGCCGGCCGCGTGCCCACGGAGGACTACATGAGCCACATCATCGAGAAGTGGTAGTGGCGGCTGGCGGGGGGGAGCGGGGCGGGGCGGGGCGGACTGACCAGCACACCCGGCCCCCAGAACTCGGGGAAGTGGACCCCCGTCCACCAGCCAGAAGGCAGATGCGCCTTGAGCGGTGGAAGAGTGAGCCGGGCGCATGGGTTCTTCCCGCCCTGACAGGCTGGGGTCTGAGAAATCAGCGTGGAAGTGTGTTGAAGGACACCCCACCTGGCCTGCAGGGCTGGGAGCAAGTGGGCACCCACTCTCCTGGCCCCCACCTCATGGTGACAAAAGCCACAGGTTTCAAGACTAGAAAAGGCCCGTGTGGTGGAGAGCGGCCCTGCCAGGTCGGGGCTGTGGCACACCCGCCAGGCACATGGCCACCTCCCCCCAGCCTCAGGCCACCAAGCAGCCCCTCAGCCTCCGGGGAAACCCTTGCCCAGGGCCTCTGGGGGACACAGGCAGCCCTCTGAGGTAGCCTCAGGAATGGAGCTCTCAGCTCACCCGTCTTCAAGGTCAGGGCCCACCTCGTGCAAAGCCAAGAAGTTTCTAGTCTAGCCCCTGGGCAGCCCACTCCCCTCTCTAGCCCAAGGTCAAAACCCACAGTGTGGCTTCATGCTTTGCATGAGGAGATCAAAGCACATCACCCGGGGTCCCCCACCCCACTGTCCACAGTCCCGAGACTGAGGGGGGCTGTGGGGGGATAGCCCTGCACTACAGTGCCCTCTCCCGCGGGCAGAGGGCATCCCAGGAGTAGGAAGGCCGTGGCTGAGGACCATGCTGCCTGTGACTGAGCAGACCACCCAGCCTGCAGCTCAGACAGGAAGCAGGTGGAAATCCAGAGCTCTGCCTGGCCCTGGCCTCCTTCCTGACCCTCTGGGCTTGGTTAGTGGACTGTGCCTGGCTCCAAGACCACCACTTGGACATTCATTTGAGGTTACACCCCATTGCCCCCACACCCTGTGTATCAAGTTCAGTCAGGCCTCCGATGGCTAGAACACTGCAGACTGTGGCCGTGCCCACGAGCCCTAGTTTGGGGCCATGGTGGCTCGGGACAGCCAGGATAGGATACACAGTTCTTTCAGATTCTTAGCTAGAGTTGGAAGAAACAGCTCTGGGTGGCTTCCTTGTGCCCAGATACACAGCCCCCCATCCCCAGCCTCTCCCCACATTCTCCGGTGCCCTTGCCCATACCAGCTGGTCAGGCCTGTCCCCAGAGCCCTGCAGATTGGAGAAGCCATGTTCAGTCATTGCCAACAGTTGCCCCATGCCCATCCCTCAGATGTTCGAGGGGGCCAGGCCAGCGTCACCTCTGGATGTACCCCCATCCATGTGAGACCTGAGATCTGGGGAGCTGAGTGTGAGCCCCACACCTGGGGTGGACAGGCTCCTCCTCTGTCCAATAGAGGACTTATACTTGACTCGAGGAGGTGAGGCCCACAGCAGCCTTCTGAGCAGATCCCCCTTGGGTTCTCCACCCCAGCTTCCCTACTGTGGAGTGAGAGAGTGGGAGCAGGGACCCTTCCACAGCACTGGGAAAGTTAGGGTGTTGTCAAATGAGGTGGCTACCCAGGAGGCAGAATCGTTATTGCTTGTCTGGCATAGGGGCTTCCTATGCCACTGGCCACTTCGTCCTGCAGTTCAAGGGCAGAGCGGTCAGCAGACCCCCAGAGTGGACACATCATGCTGAGGAGGTGAGCACCAGCTGACTCAGTGGCTCTTTTGAAGGAATGTGAAAGTCAGCATGGGGATCTGCTGATACTTACGTGAGGTGGGCGTGCTCCAGGTTCACAAGAGCCCTGAGGTCTCACACAAGCGTGCGCAGTGGCCTCCCACTAGGAGGAGAGCTCAGCCCTGTTCTGCCAGAGCCCCTGGCACCCAGCCAGTAACCTGGCTACATCAGCCCTCCTCAAGGCGGGCTCCTGAGCCGGAGGGCCTGAGTGCAGGATCTGTTTGTACATAATGGAACGTTGTAGCTTATGGCCTGTTGTCCCAGGTCACATGGTCTCCTTGGCTTCTCTGCTGCATCCAGGAGGAGGTCCCAGCTCCGGCCAGCACCCTGATGGGTACCAGTGAGGGTCCCAACTGGCATCACCCTCAGCTGCTGGGGTCTCCCATCCAGCATTGCCTGCTCAGGACACCCGCCCTGAGGCGAAGGCTTCTCATGCCTGCAGCATCTCCTCCGACACCACGGGCTGGGGCTTCAGGAAAGGGTGGCCTCCCTGCCCCTTCCCAGGGCCAGGGGACAGAAGCGAACATGCAGTGAGCGGACAGCTCCCCCATGCCTGCCTGCAGCGTCCCCTCTCGGAGGAGGAGTCAGGGACCGCAGTACTGTCCGAGCAATGAGTTTGTGAACATTTTTGGGAACTGGAAGTCTTTAACTTGAACCCAGGAGCATTTAAAGCTTTATTTATTTATAGCTTCTTATTAAAAAAAAAAAAAGTGTTGAGAAGAAACCTTTTGGTGACTCATACAAAAAGCGAGTTGATGGAAACGCAAGTCATCATCATCTAATTGTTTTTGTCTAGGTCAAGATGAATGTGAGCAGATGAAATAAACCCCGAAAAGGAGCACTGGTGTGTGTAGTCTGTGGTCTCATAGCAGCCCACGTGGCGTGGTGCCCATTCCGGTTTGATTTTTGAAATGTGTCTGTGAGCCAGGAATCACAGGAGCAGATGGGCTTCCCTCGGGGCCAAGAGGCCCCGTAAGAGGAGTTCACACACTGTGTCACCACGCCTTGCTTTGCGAAAGTAAGAGACGTGACTATCATCACCACAAAGAAGAACTTCGGGAATTCCCTGGCGGTCCAGTGGTTAGGACTCAACACTCTCACTGCCAAGGGCTCAAAGTTGTTCTCTGGTTGGGGAACTAAGATTCCACAAGCCCCGCAGCATGGCCAAAAACACTCATTAATTATAGGACTTGAAAAGATGCTGCTGCTGCTGCTAAGTCACTTCAGCCGCGTCCAACTCTGCGGCGGCAGCCCACCAGTCTCCTCTGTCCCTGGGGTTCTCCAGGCAAGAATACTGCGGTGGGTTGCCATTTCCTTCTCCATTGAAAAGATAAGCCCAGCTTAAAGGAAGGCCTACCCCGTGTGTTTATTTTCTCAGTACCTATTTCCCCTCCACTTTTAATTTTAAAAGATTGCAAGTGACAGATAGAAAAAGTAGTTCATGGACATCATGAAGCCTTCCCCAAGATTCGCCTGGGTTAACCCCGTGTCGTGTTCATTCACCGTGCACTCCCACTCTCTTTCTGCTTCTCTGCACGTGCGTCACACTCATTTACAGGGACGTTTGTTCAAAACATTAGAAAAGAAACTTTAAATAACATTATAAAATATCCCCAGATATTTCTAAATTCTTCAGTATGTACCTCCTGAAAATGACATTCTTTCACACACACACACACACCATATTCTAAAATTTAACATACAGTAATATTAGCTGATATACAGGCCACATCCAGATTTCTGTTCATCCCCACACTGTGTCCAGAATGTTTGTGTGATCCTTATGGCACTCGTCTGTCTTGCCTCTCCTGTGTCCTTAAGCTGGGCAGAGTCCCACCCGCCCCTCTTCTGCATCTGTCTCAGCCTTGACATTTTAACATAGGCCAGTTGTCTCTTCCAAGGTCAGAGCGTATTTTCTCACGATCAGATTCAGTGAAAGGTTTGGGGCATCACTGCTGCACAGATGTGGTGACTCCCTGGCTGCCAGCACTGGTGAATTTTAGTTCTCTGTCCCACAGGAGGGGGAGGAAGGCCCTTGCTCGATCTCTGGGTCCCGATGTGCTCACAGGCCTCTCTGGCTTTTTCTCCATGGATGTGGATCCATTGGGCTTGGAGGTGCAGCTGGCTGTTGCCGGAGGGTGTAGGGCCAGGGACCAGTGTACCAGCCCCCTGCACTTGCCCCCGCAGGCACAGCCACATGCAAGTCTCTAGAAGGGCTGTGTCCTGACCCCCAGGCCCGAGGGGCCCCCTCTCCCTCCCCTTCCCACGATCTGCATCTGGATACTCCTGCCTTGTGCATGCAAGAGGAAAGACTGGTGGCCCAGGCTTCCTCCGCACCCCTGCCTGCAGCGAGGAGGGCAAGACGGTCACAGCTGAGATCACGGAGGTGCCATGGGACCAGGTGGCCACCTCCTGGTCCCCCAAGCCCCCTCTCCTACGTGGGAGAGGCAGAGGGGGTGCAAACACAGCTGTGCCTTAAGACCCAAATGCAGAGTGTGCTCTCCGCCACCTGAGCCTGCTAGGGAGTGTCCTCTCAGAGCAAAGCACAGAGTGTGGGGGAGGGACAGAGCCTGCCGCCCCCTGCCCACCCAGGGGAAGCCCAGTGGACGCCCCATGTAGTCCCCGCTTCAGCCCACCCCAGACACCTCCCTCAGCAAACCCAAGGGGTTCCTCCCACCACGGCAGCTCCACGCAGCCCCACAGGGCCAGCGTGTGAAAGACACAGGCAGGGTCAGTCCTAAGAACACCTCCCCACAGAGGTATTTTCACCTTCTGTTTGACGTTGAAGGTCACATCCAAGTCTTCCTGCACTGGCGGCAGCCTCCAGCCTGTGAGCCCATCCACCTCTCTGGTCCCCCAACCCTCCCCTCTGACCTTGCTCCTCGATCTCGCCCCCCTGACCCTCTCCCCTTCCCCGACTCCCACAGCCAGCTGCCCCCCCAGCCCAGCCTCCCCACCCCTGCATCCCTTGCTGTTTGCTCTTCACACCAGTGAAGAGCGGTGGGTCCTCGGCCCCAACCCTGGCGCGAGCTCACAGACCCTTGGCACTCTGAGCGAGGTTCCTGCTAGGGAGGCAGTCCTGACTGACCTGCCCAGGCCCTTTGCATGGGAATGAGAGGACCCTCCTCCCAGCCCAGAGCACAGGGGGTCCTTGGGAGCCATCACCAACCCTAAGAGACCCCTCCCAGAGCACGCGCCTGGTCTTGGGGACCTCCAAGACCAGAAACCGTGGGAAGATCATGGGGAGCCTTGGCCAGCACCCCTGACTGGCCAGGCCCCCTATACATAATCTCCTGCCCTAGCAGGTGTGGCTCAAAGGGCCTTGCCCTTGGCATGGGGGCCGGGTCTGGCTCCCCTCCCTGCTGCAGCCACAGACATAGCCTCTGGGAGTACAGCCTGTTGTCAGGCCAGGTTTAGATTCAAGTGGCCAGTGTCAGCCACCCTCTATGACAGGGAGGGTTGCTGAAAGGGCTCACCTGCTTCTGGAAGAGAAGAAACTGGGTCCAGACACCAGAGTGGGGCCACACCGAACCACAAGTCAGCCCTGATCAGCAGCCAGCCACTGGGGAGTCCTGACCCTCCCCATGACCAATTCAGTCTCACCCACTGCACTGCCCCCACAAGGAGTGAAGCCATGTGGGCTGAGGGTCCGCAGCAGAAACATCTAAGGATGGTCCTCTTTCTTCCCCTCAAAGGACCAAGATGAGTTTCCAGGTCCCCTGCCCGCAGCCCCATCCATCCCCACCTCATCAGTGCCACCTGGTTTCCTGGCCCCACCCGCACTGGGTACCCCACTTCCCTGCACCTCCAGCCCAGCCCACCCAGCCCCTGGGCCTCTCTACTCAGGCTGCAGGTGGGACCCAGGTTCCTGGTAGGCCCAGAGGAGGGGTCTGAATACACAACATTGCCCAGCTTGCTCCCAAACAGGCCCTTTTTAAAAAGAGATTGTTCATATACTGACTAAATTTCCATTGCCTTTGAAGTGTGATTGAATTTTTAAAACATGTCCGTTCAAGTTAACAGACTCTCCCGGTTAGAACCAGTGTGTAGGGATCCTCTCCTGCTTTCCCTCCCCTCTGGGAGGCATCTAGGCACAGAGCACTTTCCTATCCCCCAGTGATGGGTGGCAAGGTGCTCACACATGCCCGCTGCCGTCCCCCAACACCTTGTCAAGAAGGCCATCAGGGCCTGGCCAGGACCGCCAGCTTCTGTCCTCACCAACTCCACTGTGAGGTGTCCAGAGCAGTCTGAACTCGGAGTGATCTCCTTAGCTTGGACAAGGCACAGAGATCTCCCCCAAGTCTGGCCCTCCAGCCCCTCCCCCTGCCACAGGGACCCCGACACCAGCAGGCATAAGATTCTTAAATTGCCCCCAGACAGGTATCCCCAGCCCACCAGTCAAGGGAGGCCAGCTCACTGCCCTGGCTATCCCGCCACTCCACCTCAGCTGAGCTGTCCAGCAAACACACAGCTCCAAGGCCCCAGACAGGTCACACAAGGTCCCCTTCCCTTCTCAGCCACTCTGTTTCCAGTACCTGGCCCTGGCCAAGGCCAAGGGCATGGAGCAAGGAGACCCATTGGGCCTCCCCCTTATCTCTAAGAGGACCCCCACCCCAGGCCCCCAGCAGCTTCTCCCTTTGAAGGACCTGTCCTCACCTAGCCCCCACCCCACCCCGCTCTTCAACCAGTCACGGGACCCTGAGATTTCTCTGTGAAAGGAAGCCTAGAGACTGGAACACACTTCTTTAGCAAACAAAAAGCCAAGCATTCAAGGCACAGCCTCTTCAAGACTCGAGGGAGCCGGCCTGGAGCCTTGTGGCTGGGGCTGGGCGGGTTGCTTTGTTCTGTGTGACGGGCACCCTTTCCCAGAAGCCACAGGCCCAGATTCAGGATCCGGGGCTCCAGACAATCCTGAGTGCTGAAGCTCAGTTTGGCACTTTCTCGGTGCTGTCTGCAGGGGGTGCCTCAAGGGGGGCTCTGGCCAGAGGGCTTCCCAGGCAGCAGAAGCTGGCTTGTACAACTCACACATTGCTCTCTAAGAAGGACTTTAAGGTGCAGTGTGCCCTTGTGCCTCCAGAGCACATTGAGCGATCACACACACACACACACACACACACACACACACACACACACACACACACACACACACACACACACACACACACACGACATGGCCTGGACTTTGCCCTTTTTCGGCTGGCACTCCACACAGGAAGTGATCTCCACATCAAAAGATTTTCAAACTCGGTCATCAGAGCCTGCTGGTTACCCCTTAGTATTTGTGCTCCTCCCCTCTTTCCAAAGCAATAGAGCCTCCATGGATCAGTGGGAGCACAACCAGCCAGGGTCAAGACTACACCTCCCAGCCCCTTACAATGACACGTGGTAACAATGACGTGAGGTAACAATACCACATCACTCTGACTGACGGTATGCAAGAGGAGACGACGTGTGCAATTTTAGCAAATAATACTGGAGGAAGCAGTGGACCCTTCTTCCTTCCTCCTACAGATTGGCTACAGTGAAGATATGATGGCTGGAGGACAAGCAGCCATCTTAGCCCATGAGGCAGAAGCCTGTGCTGAAGATGACAGAGCAGCAAGATTGGTCTCTGATGATTATGGAACTGCCCTACAATCTCTGAGCTGTCCACTCCACGTAAGAGAGAAATGGACCTGTCCCTAATGTGGGCAACTGCTGCCCAGAGCTTCCTTCACCCTCAACTGAACCTAGTCCTATGTACAATGGGCCGCATGGCATGACCACTGAAGGTGGTATTCCTGCAAAGGGAGCCCAGCTGAAGGCACCGGCCAAGGGGCAACACAGCCACCCACGTGGACCTGTTCCACAGGTGGAGTGGGCCTTTTTCCAGCATATACTTTGGTACCTTCCGAATTTTGAAACATGTGAATGAATTACCTATTCAAAATATAGATGGCTGAAATAAAAACAAAAGTGAAATGGAAGACAAACACAATTTGAAACTGTGATTTTCTCAGAGCTGACAGAGCAGGAAGCAGGTGGGACTCTGGCTGGAGGAATAAGGGAATCTCAAGTTTGTCTATAACATTTTATGTGTTACAGATAGAAAACAAGGCACATCAAAGAATAACAATTGTCACTTCTGGGTGGTGGGCACAGGGCAGGGAGGTCGTCAAGTTATTCTCTGTATTCTCTGTATGATTTATGTTTCTCAAAATGAAATCATCATTGTGAAAAGCCTGCACTCAGGCAGGCCAAGCTCAGGTAACTCAGGCTTCAGACTCCTGATGCAGGAAGAAGCCAGGGAGACAGACAAGGCCAAGGACTCCCAGCTGAGATGTGGGGCTGAGGGATGTAGGGTTTGGAAATTTTGCTTCGCATCACTTTGCTGGATGAGTCACGGAGCAGTCGCGATGGTCCCTGGTGTGGGCCCATTTGTCCCTTTCACTGAAGCGTCAAGTGCTCCCCCATTGGCCTTTCTTGACACTTGGAGTCAGGGGGCTCCTCACTACGGACCCTCGTGAGTGGGCTTATCACCAGCCTAAGGGGGTAAAGAAAGTCCTGGCTCCCTGCTTGGCCCTCCGTTTTTCCTGCCTCCTGGCAGGGGCCTTGAGTAAACTAGGGTCCCCACTTGGCCTTTGCCAGGGGTGGTGGGGGCAGGGCCACAGGCTCCTCCGTGAGGATTGGCTGGAATAGGGTGGTTATCGCCTGAGGGTTTTCTGTGCTGCTAGGGTGCCCCTTTCCTGGTCTTTCGACTATGACAGCAGGTTTCCTTAGGACTTTGCTGCCTATGCACACTGGCATTTCTGGGTTCCTGGCTGTTTCTGCTCCAACTCTGGGACATGTGAGGTAACAATAAAACTCAGAAACTTACTACCATGTCGCTCCTTGGGTTTCAGAGTCCCTAGGGGTTGGGTCTTCTTTTCTTTGCCATTCAGAGCCTAGATAGATATAAGAGATAGATGGGCTTCCCCAGTGGCTCAGTGGTAAAGAATCTGCCTGCAAAGCAGGAGCCACAGGAGATGCGATTCAATCCCTGGGTTGGGAAGATCCCCTGGAGGAGGGCATGGCAACCAACTCCAGTATTCTTGACTGGAGAATTCCATGGACAGAGGAGCCTGGCGGGCTACAGTCCATGGGGTCACAAAAAGCAACTTAGCATGCATGCATGATAGCTAGATATAATAGAAGGATATACAGATGATATATGTTGTGTATAATATACATTATAGATAGATTTTCTATATAGATACATAGATATGGTTTAACTTAGCAGGAAGAATAGGGAAAACCATGTCTACTCCACATTCCCAGAGCCAAAGCTTCCTGTCTAGAAGACTGTTATAACCAAGCTGCCTTTGGGAGTGGTTATTCTTAACCCAGAACAGGCATCAGTGTTGTCTCTGGCCAGTGTTCAGAGGGGCTCCACGAGAAGGGCCTCAGGCCCTGAGAAAGTGGGTATGAGGGCAGAGCAGTGGCCACCCAGCATCCTTGCTGCCCAGACTTAGGTTGGCACCGGCAGCAGGCTTGGCTCGGGCCCTGCTGAGCTGACTATTTTTCACTTTCCCAAGCACAAGAGAGACCTGACTCCCTCCCAAGTCAGCTCCACCCTCAGCAGGCCCACGGAGAAGCGGAGCCTCTCCAGTTACCTCTTCTTCCTGCTGGTTTGGCTGCCCGTCCCTGACTGTGGGATCTGCACACGTCAGGCCTCCCTGCAGAGACCCTGTTTCCCCCTTCAGGGCTGGGCAGGATCAAGTGACAGGAGAGGGCACCGAGCCAGGAAGTGGGCATGACAGGCTCGCCCCTCAGCTCCAGCTCAACTCACATGCTCGTAGGTTAGCGAGAAAGGGGCTCCCTTGAGTGTGCCCCCATCCTTCCACCCCCGGCCACTCCTCACACGCGCCCCTCCCACGCCTGCCCCTGCCCATGACTCTGGTTCTGAGCTCAGCAGCCTAGGAGCCAGTGTGGACACTGCACCCCGAGACCCTCTCCTGCCAGCTTTGGGGCAGAATGCTGCTCTCACTGGACTTCCCAGGTGGCACTAGAGGTAAAGAACCTGCCTGCCGAAGCAGGGACATAAAGACACAGGTTCAATCCCTGGGTTGGGAAGATCCCCTGGAGGAGGGCATGGCAACCCACTCCAGTCTTCCTGCCTGGAGAATCCATGGACATCAGAGCCTGGTGGGCTACAGTCCATGGGGTCGCAGAGAAGCGGACACAACTGAGGCTCTCACCGTGCCTGTCTTTCTGCTCTCAGATGAGGGCTCAGACTGGCACTGAGATGCAGGCAGGCAGTGGCTGCCCGGAGCTCCCTGTGAGATGCTGTTTGCAGCTGGAGAACCAGTGGCTCTGGGACAGAGAGGGTCAGTCCCCCAGGGTCCCAGTGGGCCTTGTACCCTGTTCCCGGTCCAGTCCACGTCCTCACCCACATACTGGAGCTTCCCGGAAGCACCTCCCGACCGTGCTGCTTGCACTGGAATCCTTGCTTCAGGCCTGCCTATGGGGAGTACAAGCCCAGACACCCTGCTTCTAGGGCCGTCACCCAGAGGCCTCGCTCCATGTTGCTTCTCCCTGGGTGGAACCACAAGGGGACTGAGGGGAGGGGGCCACCCTGGGGGTGGGGTCTGCAAGGCAGCCAGAGGTCTGGCACTACTGAGAGTGACCACCTCATGTGGCTTCAGGGACTCGGGCAGACGTGCCTCCCTTGTTGTAGCCAAGTTACAGATGCCCCCTTCTTTATCCCAGCTTATTCAAGCCAGGGCAAAATAAAGGGTAGAAGGTGAGTGGTGGGGCAAAACAAGCCTAGTTACCCCCAACAGAAAAGTGACTCTGCCTTAGGCCAGACCCCCAGGAGAGGGACCTCATGGAGGGCAAGCCCCATGGTGGCACTGTGCCAGGTGCCTTACACGCCTTGTGTGTGCACATGCGATTTCTGCTTTAGGACGAGTGATTCACGCTACGTATGTGACATGCTGTACGTGGTATATGCTATACACACTAGACACCCTTTGTTACGTGTTAAACATGTATGCATGCTGTGTGTGTTGCATGCTGTGTGTGTTTGCTGCATGTCTTGTGGTACATACTAGGCATGTTATATACCGTGGGTAGTGTGCTGCATGTACTGTAATATGTGTATGTGCATGTGCTGGCACAGGCTGTGTGTGCTATGTACTATGTCATATGTGCTATGTATGTTACATGTTATGAGAAGTAAAAGTGTTAGTCGTTCAGCCATGTCTGACTTTTCTTGACCCCATGGACTGTAGCCCCCAGGCTCCTCTGTCCACGGAATTCTCCAGGCAAGAATACTGGATTAGGTTGCCATTCCCCTCTCCAGAGGATCTTCCCAACCCAGGGACTGAACCCAGGACTGAACCCATTGCAGGCGGACCCTTTAGCATCTGAGCCACAAGGGAAGCCCAACATATGACAGCTATGTATGTTTCTTGCCGTAATATTGCTCACTGTGTTACATCCTATATGTTACATGCTATGCATTATATGCTGTTGCATGTTCATGTTGTGTGCTATACATACACACACACTGAATTGCATGTTATGTATGATTGCAGTATGTGTTGCATGTGACAAGCTCTTTTAGCTTCTATTGGAGTATAGCTGATTTATAATGTGCTGCGAGCTTCAGGTGTACGGCAAAGTGGATCAGTTACACACATGCATATATCCATTCTTCTTCAGGTTCTTCCCCATACAGGTCATTACATGGCATTAAGCAGAGTTCCCTGTGCTCTATGGTATGTCCTCATTAGTCTTCTATTTTATGTGCAGTAGGCGCATGCTGTGTGTTACACATGTGCATGTGCAGCTGTGCGTGTTTGCACTGTGTATTACATGTTACATGTCCTGTGTGTGATACACATTATACACCATGTGTGTTAATACGCAGCCCCTCACACACACTGGTGGTGCCCTCCAGTCTCCCTGGAGGTGGGGCTACAGGCTGCTGCTGACCGCGCCCTCCCTGACTCTGAGATCCCTTTAGTCCCAACTCTGCCGGCCACGGTACTGTCACACGACACCGGAGCAGGCCCACAGGGGCCGACCATGCTCCACCTGGGCCTGGGGAGAGCCTGGCCCACAGCGAGTCCCCTCAGGCTTTCGTAGATCAGTGACAAATCAAAGTGCATCATTTCTTTATCCATCCTCCTGTTTCAGGACACTGAGATCTTTCTTAGTCAGTCCGTCAGTTCAGCCGCTCAGTCGTGTCCGACTCTCTGCAACCCCATGAACCGCAGCACGCCAGGCCTCCCTGTCAATCCCAAACTCCCGGAGTTTACTCAAACTCATGCCCATCGAGTCAGTGATGCCATCCAGCCATCTCATCTTCTGTTGTCCCCTTCTCCTCCTGCCCCCAATCCCTCCCAGCATCAGAGTCTTTTCCAGTGAGTCAACTCTTCGCATGAGGTGGCCAAAGTATTGGAGTTTCAGCTTCAGCATCAGTCCTTCCAATGAACACCCAGGACTGATCTCCTTTAGGATGGACTGGTTGGATCTCCTTGCAGTCCAAGGGACTCCCAAGAGTCTTCTCCAACACCACAGTTCAAAAGCATCAATTTTTTGGCACTCACCTTTCTTTATGGTCCAACTCTCACATCCATACATGACTACTGGAAAAACCATAGCCTTGACCACATGGACATTTGTTGGCAAAGTAATGTCTCTGCTTTTTAATATGCTATCTAGCTTGGTCATAACTTTCCTTCCAAGGAGTAAGCGTCTTTTAATTTCATGGCTGCAATCACCATCTGCAGTGATTTTGGAGCCCAAAAAAATAAAGTCTGACACAGTTTCCACTGTCTCCCCATCTATTTGCCATGAAGTGATGGGACCAGATGTCATGATCTTAGTTTTCTGAATGTTGAGCTTTAAGCCAACTTTTTTACTCCTCTTTCACTTTCATCAAGAGGCTTTTTAGTTCCTCTTCACTTTCTGCCATAAGAGTGGTGTCATCTGCATATCTGAGGTTATTGATATTTCTCCCAGCAATCTTGATTCCAGCTTGTGCTTCTTCCAGGCCAGCATTTCTCATGATGTACTCTGCATATAAGTTAAATAAGCAGGATTGTTTCTAAGCTTTAATTATTTATAAATGCACCTGCTGTTAAATTACTTACTGAAAAATGTTTGTATTTCTCTTGGGTAAATACCAAAGAGTGGTATTTCTGAGCCATATAAAAGTGCATTTTAACTTTATAACAAACTTCCAGTTTCTTTTTTTAAAAGAGCTTTCAGTTTTTCAAAGTCTTTGAACTAATTTCCCCCACACATTCCACATCTTGCCAACCTTTGTTGATGTCAATCTTTTCCATTTTCATCATTTTAGCAGCTGAATAGTGATATTTCATGTGGCTTTTAATTTTTATTACCCAGATAAGTAATGATGTGGAGTACCTTTTCATATGCTTGAGGGTTGGGAATCTTCTTTTGTAAAATGTCTCTTTTGCTCATTTTTAAAATTTGTGTTGTCTTTTTCTTCTTAATCTGTCAGAATTATTTATATCTTCTTGATAGGAATCCTTTGTCAGATGTTTGAATTCTGGATATCTTCTCTAAGCCTTTGGCTTGACTGTTTACTCTTTTGCTGAAGACAACATCTCAATTTTAATGAAGTCTAAATCACTAATTTTTTATTGGTTTTGTGGTTAGTGTTTTTTGGTCTTTTGGCCAAATAAATGTAAGCATAAATGTTATACATGACTTCCAGGAAGCCTCCCTTAAAAGGACGGAGCCCTTCATCTTTCTTTCCTCTAGAAAGGTTGTATCTAGAACACAAATGTGATGGCTGGAGCCCCAGCCATCATCTCAGACAATGACGTGATTTTTGAGAATGGGAGCCACAGAGAGGCGGAGCCTGAGACATCACGAAAGCACCATACTGGCCCTAAAACTGTCTACTTCCAGACTTCTTCTGTATGAGACAGACTGTGAGTGTCCTGACTGTCTGCTATGAGTGCAAGCCTTGCAGCCCCATAGATATGATTGTGTTGTTCAGTTGCTCAGTTGTGTCCAACTCTTTGCAACCCCATGCACTGCAACATGCCAGGCTTCCCTGTCTTCCACCATCTCCTGGAATTTGCTCAAACTCATGTCCATTGAGTCAATGATATCATTCAACTATCTCATCCTCTGTCACACCCTTCTCCTCTTGTGCTCAATCCCAGCATCAGAGTCTTTTCCAAAGAACCGGTTTTTCACATCAGGTGGCCAAACTACTGGAGCTTCAGCTTCAGCATCAGTCCTCCCAATGAACATTCAAGGCTGATTTCCTTTAGGATTGACTGGTTTGATCTCCTTGCTGTCTAAGAAACTCTCAAGAGTCTTCTCCAGCACCACAGTTCAAAAAAGCATCAATCGTTTGTCACTCAACCTTGTTTATGGTCCAGCTTTTACAGTACATGACTACTGGAAAAGATAAGATAGGGGAAGATTCTTGAGATTGTTGAGCCCCTGGAGGAGGTCAGGCCAACCAAGCCCCAGGCTTAACAACGTTACAAGTTGTTCATGACAAAACAAACAGCATTAACATGAAACCAGAGCTGCAATTTGCTCACAGATTGAGGATGATATCAGCTTGATATTCCAGAATTATAAGAGGAACCCTGAACTGCAATTTTTGAAGTGTCTTCAGAAGAGACATGCTGAGAGCTGCCTAGGACCTTTCCCCAGTTGTACCAGGACACCAGACTTCCCAGCGTTATTTAAGTCTAGATGTTGGTGATGTATCCTCCACTGTTTCTATTTATCTTTTCTTTTAATGTTAGTATATTGGAAGTAAGCTAGATAATTCTCTAGTAAATATTGGTATTATTTATTTGTATATAACAAGTGGCTTATTTTGTTAACAAATCCTTTGAGCATGAGATGAAAGTGAAAGCTTTCTACAAAACGCTCCTGCCAAATAACACCTCCCTGGTCCCCAAATTGTTGTGAGAACCAATAAGACCATGGACTTCAAAGGGACTTGTCCATCACAGCCAGCCACGTTTTGGGCATCACTGTGGCACAGCATGGAGGTTCTGTCCCACCTCAAGGCCACATGCACAGCCTTGCCCCTCGGAGCCTCACACTGAGCCCAGATCAAGGCCGAGGCCCCCTCACCACCTGGAGCTTGTATGTTGAAACTGTACCGCTACACTGTATTTGGGAAAGGGCCTTTAAGGAGGTAACTAAGGTGAAATGAGGTCATACGCATGGGGCCCTAACCCAGTAGAACTGGTGTCCTTATAAGAAGAGAAGACACACCGGGGATGTGCATCCGCAGAGAGAAGGCCCACGCAGGAGACGGTGAGAAGATGACTGCCTGCCAGTCAAGGAGAGAGCCCTCAGGAGAAACCAAACCTGCAGACACCTTGATCTGGGACTTTTAGCCCCTAGAACTGTGAGGAAGAAATTTCTACTGCTCAAGTCACAGTCTGTGGCATTTTGCTACCAGCCCTGGCAGACTAAGGCAGTGCCTGTGCAACCTGAGCTCTGAGCTTTTGGGGTGGCTGGCATGGCAGTGAGTGAGGTGTCCCCAGAGCATAGCCTCATTCACACACCTCCACGCGCCCCCCATGGTAGAAAAATACTGGAAGAAGAAGTTGGGAAAAAGTGTTGGATCTGCAGTTTTATTTAAACATAACACTGACCAACAATTGCATAACATGAATCACTCCTTGAATTGAAAAACCCACAACTTCATTTCTATTATGTATTTACATATTCCTTTTCACAGAATAGTGCCCAAGGATCAGGACTCAGCCACTTGTGGCCCATTCAAGCTGAACATCCCTGCCACTGCCCTTCAGCAGGCCAAGATGGTCAGTCCCTGCAGGAGTGGCCACCCTGATTCCTGGGCCCTGTGTATTTCCATCCATTCGACTGGCAGCACAGACAGCGTCCTGGGAGAACAGTGCTCGCCACTCAGGCGTCCTGGCCTTGGCACCCGCCACTCCCGCACACACCTGGTCTCCCCTTGGGGCAGAATTGGCCTCCACTCATGCACTGTGACCTCAGCCACAGCTGCCCTGCCACACTCTAGAGCAGCCGACTCCACCTTGGCCCCCCAGGCTTCACGGCCAGCAGCCCCAAGCTCAGGATGGCCACGCAAGGCCAAGCACTAACGAGGCATCTTGGTTTGTCTTTGTTTCTAAGTAAGTGGATTAATTAATCAACAAAGCATATCCTTCTCTCCCCCACTGCCACCAACCTAGTTCCCTTAGTCATGGCAAGAGCCGCCTCCCTGGGCTTCTGGCTTTCTTCTGGATCCTCCTTGTATCCTCCATACAGCAGCAACTGAGCCATGCCAAGTTATTTCTCAGCTCAGGATCCTCCAGTAAACTGTATTACTAATGTTTAGATACAATTTATCAGAACACAGTCACATACCTGCATTCATGTGTATGAACGAATCTATGGCTGATTTCCTGCTATAAGGGTTCATCTGCGATCACCCTAAATGTTGTCGTGAACACACTCAGCTAGCCCCATGGAGAGGCACACTCAGAAAGATCAAGACCCCCAGCCAACAGCCAGCCCCACACTGCCAGCCATATGAGGGCACCATGTGCAATGGGGGTCCTCCAGCCCAGGTAGCCTGCAGATGACTGTGGCCCCAGCTGTCCACTGACATCAGGTGGAAACTGCCCAGCTTAGCCTTTCCCAAATACCTGATGCACAGAGTCTGTGAGCATGAGATACAGTTGTTTTACACCACTTACATCAGGCCTGTTGATAGTCCCATCTGCCATTCTGCCATGATCATATGGTAAGCACACCTTGAATTACATAAAAAGTCTGTATGTATATGTGTGTGTAAATATATAAGTGTGTGTGTGTATAAAATACAGAAATGCATAAGACTGGGTTTCTTTTAATTTAATCATTTTTCTTCTTTACTTGACTCCACATATGGCCCTCTTGTCCCATCTCATCTCCTACCTGTCCTATATTATAATTTTATTCCATCTATTCTCCATATTCCCCCCTTATTTGTGTGTAATAATTATCAAGCATACTTATACATTTTCATACATGTAGACATCTGTATATCTGTACAGTTCAGTTCAGTCGCTCAGTCATGCCCTACTCTTTGGAACCCCAATGGACTGCAGCACGCCAGGCCTCCCTGTCCATCACTAACTCCCAGAGCTTACTCAGGCTCACGTTCATCGGGTCTGTGATGCCATCCAACTATCTCATCCTCTGTTGTCCCCTTCTCCACCTGCCTTCAACCTTTCCCAGCATCAAGTTCTTTTCCAACGGTAGAGGATTTTGGTAAATTTCTTTTACGAAGAGGGATCCAGTTTCACACTTTTCTACATCTTGATTTTTCTCACTCAATGATATCTTGTAGAAATCCCTGTGAAATCTTAGAGCATTCACTGGATCTTTTCCATGGCTGCTTCATGTTCCACATGAGGAAAGCATATCTCCTCTGTGTGTACAGCTTTCATCTGCTACACAACAACTATTATGATGCCCCAGAGTGGCTGCTGGGTTTGATGTATTTTAAATTTTAACAGATGCAGCCCAACTGTTTTTCAGGAGGCCTGATGTCCAGTAAGACCTCTGCTTTTCCTTGCTGTGGACACTGCCACCCAGTGTGCAGGGCCATCACAACTACACAGACCAGCCTGCTCCAGCTCCCCACATGCTCCACAGGTCTGCACAAAGCCTTCTGCAAAACCACATCCCATTGTTTCTTCAACTTTTCTCATGCATGCATGCATGCCCAATTGCTCATCCATGTCTGACTCTCTGTGACCCCATGGGCTGTAGCCCACCAGGCTCCGCTGTCCATGGAATTTTCCAGGCAAGAATACTGGAGTGGGTTGCCATTTCCTACTCCAGGGGATCTTCCCGACCCAGGGATTGAATCCAAATCTTTGGCATCACCTGCATTGGCAGGCAGATTCTTTACCACTGCACCACCTGGGAAGCCCCTCAGCTCTCCTCAGGCCCAACTAAACTTCATCAGCTGATCAACACCACTAGGTGTAAATAAAAATCATACCCAAATTCCTCTGTACAGTTTTATTCTCAGAGAAGAAATGTTGCCCATCAATGGTCTAGGAGACAAGGGCAGCTTGGGCCTCCACCCCTGCCCTTCCCCTCTCACTGTATCCAGGCCCCTCTGATGTCTTGCTTGGCTGGAGGGAGCTGCCAAACCACCCGTGGCCACCCCTTCTGAGGGCCAGTGTCAATCGTCAGAGGCTGAACCATCTAAACCACAGATGTCTCTATACTCTCAAGATCAGAGAGATCTTGGCTCTCAGGAATACCTAAGCGGCCCATTTATTAAGCAGGTCAAAACAGTTAGCAAGTATGTATATACTAATAACTTAGCTGTCCGAAATCTATATACATAAATTCTAAAGGAGACCATTTTTCTTTCATTTTCACATAACTTCCATTAGTTACTAACGGGGTATGTGGCTTTTGGACGCTGCATAGGCTCTCAATCCTCAGTCCTCGCAGATTGTCCGCCGCCTGCCCCACGATGACTTCCATGTGGTACTGAAACGCATCTTTAGGACGAAAGGGCCGCGGTGTCACCTGCTGAGGCCACGACCTCGAGCCAGCAGCTTCGCCCGCGTCCAGCAGAGGGCGCTGCGTGTCCCCAGAACTGAGCATGCGCGGCCCCGCAGCGTCTCCTCCGGGTGTTTCTGGAGTCCACGCCACTCATCCCTCCGCTAGTGCCCACAGAAGTGAGGTTGGGTCTGGAAGCAGAGGCGGGTCCTGGGCTGGGACGTCGCCTACACAGGCAGGAGTTTGACTCAGGAGTCGTCGCCAGCATAGAGTACAGGCGCCGGGGCCTCTGCACCCGGGACCCCATCTGTGCGCGGCTTGTCAACAGGCGCTTGCGTCCCGCGGGCACCAGCGCTGGGGCGGGAGCGGGAGGCTCCCTGGGTTCGGAAGGGTCCTGAGTGATGGGAGCACGACTGTCCTCGGCCACCGCCGAGAGCGGGCCTGAGGGGCTTTGGGGACCGCGGGCAGCCCTATCCTGGGCCATGTGACAACAAACCAAGACCGGAGTCTCTCTAACAATGAGCCAGGCATGGTCCACCGTGCGGTCCCCACAAACCAGGACCGGCCCGGGTGTGTCCGCGGCCTCTGGTGTCTCGGGAGCCATCCAAGGCTGGAGCCCGGGCCACGAACACAGCTGGGGACACAGAAGACGCTCTAAAGACATTTAAAAGAAAGGACTACACAGAATGCGTGAGGGCTTTCCTGGTGGCTCAGACGGTAAAGATTCTGCCTGCAGTGTGGGAGACCCGGGTTCAATCCTTGGACCTGGAAGATCCCTTGGAGAAGCAAATGGCAACACACTCCTGTGTTCTTGCCTGGAAAATCCCATGGACAGAGGAGCCTGGCCGACTACAGTCCATGGGGCTGCAAAGAGTCGGGCAGGACTAAGCCACTAACACACAGGATGAAGACAAAAAATATACAGACAGTATTCACAGTATTTACTTTTGAAGTGAGAATATAAGCTGTTTTTCTGCACCTCTCTTAACTTTATAAATTACATAGGTATCACCAGAATATACTTTTTAAAGCAATGGTTTTCTCACAAAGCTGGATATTCCTCTCCATCTAGGAGGGCTAAAGTCTGAAAAAGGAGATCCCAAACTCAGATGTTTTCAGGTGCCTGGTGAGCTGGGTAAATGAGAAGGCAGAACTGAGCATGAGGCAATAGGGAGGTGTGAGGATTGCAGAGAACCAGCTGCTCTGCAGGAAGCAGGCTTGTCCAGCTCAAGTTCACCTTTGATCTTCATGAAAGCCCTGAGGGCAGGCCCACTTTGAAGACAGGAAAAGGGGAAACAGCCCAAGATGACGAAGCAAGAAGCCGAGCGCTTGTTGGAGGGGGGCGGGCAGTGTAGAGGCATGGGCGCCATCTGCCAGGCTGTGGTTGCACCTTCACACTCCACACCCATGGCCCAGACTGGTGCAGTGACCCTGGCCCATGAAGGAGTGGCAGGGGGCTGCTTCCTGGCCTCCTTTCACCCACACAACAAAACCACTCAGAGGTAGGTTGTGAGAGGAGTGAGGGGGGCCATGGGTGGAAACACTTGGAGAGTGTGCACATCTCCAAGTATCAATATGAAAGACATACCAGTAGAACTTAAAAAGGGCATAGAGAGGAGGATCTTTACCGCCTTGGGTCAAAGAAAGATTTCTTAAGACAAAAAAAGAGCATAAACAAAAAGGAAAAGATTGATATTTAAAACTTGTCTACATTAAAATTAATAAATTCTGGTCCTTAAAAGATACTGTAAAGAAAATGAAAAGAAAGAAACAAACCAGAAAAAAGAAAGAGATATTTGTGATACATATACTTGAAAAATGATTCAAACCCAGAATATATGTAATTTTTTTAGTCTATGAAGCAAGAGGAAAAAGACAACAGCTCAATGTGTAAGAAATGTCCAACTTATGTTCAAGGAAACATAACTTAAAAATAATGATATGCAAGTTCACATTCCCTAGATTAGCAAAAATTAAAATCTCTGTCAATATAGAGAAGACTTAGGAAAAAAAAGTCTCCGCACAGCTGGTGGAGTTGTAACATGGAGCAGCCGCTGTGACACGGCATCTAGTAGAGGTGGGCACACAGCAGCGGTGCCTCCATACGGCCCAGGACTCCACTCCTCATGCTGTTGTTGTTCAGTCGCTCAGTCCTGTCAGATTCTGCGACCCCATGGACTGCAGCACGCAGGCTTCCCTGTCCCTCACCATCTCCTGGAGTTTGCTCAAACTCCCGTCCATTGAGTCAGTGATGCCATCCAATCATCTCATCCTCTATCATCTCCTTCTGCTCCTGCCCTCAATCTTTCCCAGCATCAGAGTCTTTTTCAATGAGTCGGCGCTTCACATCAGGTGGCCAAAGTATTAGAGCTTCAGCTTCAGCATCCTTCCTTCCAATGAATGTTCAGGACTGATTTTCTTTACAATTGACTGGTTGGATCTCCTTGCTGTCCAAGAGCCTCTCAAGAGTCATCTCCAACAACATAGTTCAAAAGCATCAATTCTTCAGTACTCAGCCTTTTTTATTGTCCAGCTCTCACATCCATACATGATTACTGGAAAAATCATAGCTTTTACTATATGTACCTTTGTTGGCAAAGTGATGTCTCTAATTTTAAATATGTTGTCTAGGTTTGTCATTGCTTTTCTTCCAAGAAGCAAGCATCTTTTAATTTCATGGCTGCAGTCACTATCTGCAGTGACTTTGGAGCCCAAGAAATAAAGTTTGTCACTAGTTCCACTGTTTCCCCATCTATTTCCCATGAAGTGATGGGACCGGACACCATGATCTTCATTTTTTGAATGTTAAGTTTAAGCCAGCTTTTTCACTCTCCTCTTTTACCTTCATCAAAAGGCTCTTTAGTTCCTCTTCACTTTCTGCCATAAGGGTGGTGTCATCTGCATATCTTACGTTATTGATATTTCTCCCGGCAATCTTGATTCCAGCTTGTGCTTCTTCCAGCCCAGTGTTTCTCATAATGTTCTCTGCATATAAGTTAAATAAGAAGGGTGACAATATACAGCCTTGATGTACTCCTTTTCCTATTTGGAACCAGTCTGTTGTTCCATGTCCAGTTCCAACTGTTGCTTCCTGACCTGCATACAGATTTCTCAAGAGGTAGGTCAGATGGTCTGGTATTCCCATCTCTTTCAGAATTTTTCACAGTTTATTGTGATCTACACAGTCAAAGGCTTTGGCAGAGTCAATAAAGCAGAAATAGCTGTTTCTCTGGAACTCTTGCTTTTTCGATGATCCAGCGGATGTTGGCAATTTGATCTCTGGTTCCTCTGCATTTTCTAAAAGCAGCTTGAACATCTGGAGTTCACGGTTCACGTATTGCTGAAGCCTGGCTTGGAGAATTTTGAGCATTACTTTACTAGCGTGTGAGATGAGTGCAATTGTGCAGTAGTTTGAGCATTCTTTGGCATTGCCTTTCTTTGGGATTGAAATGAAAACTGACCTTTTCCAGTCCTGTGGCCACTGCTGAGTTTTCCAAATTTGCTGGCATATTGAGTGTAGCACTTTCACAACATCATCTTTTAGGATTTGAAATAGCTCAACTGGAATTCAGTCATCTCCACTAGCTTTGTTTGTAGTGGTGCTTCCTAAGGCCCACTTGACTTCACATTCCAGGATGTCTGGCTCTAGGTGAGTGATCACACCATCGTGATTATCTGGGTCGTGAAGATCTTTTTTGTACAGTTCTTCAGTGTATTCTTGCCACCTCTCTTAATCTCTTCTGCTTCTGTTAGGTCCCTACCATTTCTGTCCTTTATTAAGCCCATCTTTGCATGAAATGTTCTCCTGGCGTCTCTAATTTTCTTGAAGAGACCTCTAGTCTTTCACATTCTATTGTTTTCCTCTATTCTTTGCACTGATCACTGAGGAAGGCTTTCTTATCTCCCTTTGCTATTCTTTGGAACTCTGTGTACCTGGACCCATGTAAAAGAATGTTTGTGGTAGCAATGTTTAAAAAAAAAAAAAACTGTAAACAACCCAAATGGCCTTACTGAAGAGGAAGTGGATAGCCTATGTTCAATTTCATGTGGTCTGACCTAATATTTTGTTTTAAATTACATATGCAGGAGGGAAAACTATAAAGAAAAGTAAGGGAATTTGGGGGCCTTCCCAGGTGGTGCTAGTGATAAAGAACCTGCCTGCCAATGCAGGGGACTTCAGAGATGTTCATTCAATCCTTGGGTCAGGAAGAGCCCCTGGAGGAGGGCATGGCAACCCACTCATCTTCTTGCCTGGAGAATCCCATGGACAGAGGAGCCTGGTGGGCTACAGTCTATAGAGTTGCAAACAGTTGGACATGACTGAAGTGACTTAGCACACACACACACACACGGGAATAAATAATACAAATTTTAGAAATATGATAACATCTAGTAGGGAAAAGGGGGACAATATCAGAGTGAGGCATGTGGGATGGGGAAAGGAGAGAAGATGCTTCTAATGTACCTCTAATGGGCTACCCTGGTGGATCAGTGGTTAAGAATCTGCCTACCAATGTTGAGGACAGAGGTTCAATCCCTGGTCTGGGAAGATCCCCCACACTGTGGAGCAACAAAGCCTGTGAGCCACAACTACTGAACCTGTGCACATAGAGCCCTTGCTTCATGACAGGAGAAGCCAGTGCAATGAGAAGCCCATGCACCTCAACAAAGAGTAGCCCCTGATCAACACAAATAGAGAAAGCCCGCACAGCACTTGCAGACCTCCTCCCTTCTTCATTATTCACCCTTCCTCCTCTCATTATTCACTGTGGGGGCAGCCAGCTGCCACCTTATGAGGAGAGGCCCATATGCTGAGGAACAGAAGGCCGGTCCCTGGAGTGACCTCTGAAGCAGATACTCATTCCATCAGAGCCTTAAGATGACTGCTGCCCAACTATTAACAATGACTGTCAGCTGACTGCAGTCTCATGAGAGATGAGCCAGGACTCCCCAGGTAAGCTGTTCCCAGATTCCTGACTCGTGTGAAAATAACAAATGTCTGTGTTTTTTTTTTAAGCTACTAAGTTTGGGGATAATTTATCATGCAGCAACAAATAACTAATACAAGTGATCTTCAGTTTGGCAAAAATGCCTTAAAAATGACACAAAAAACATGAACTATAACAGAAAAGAATTCATAAGTCAGATTTTCTAAAAAGCAGAAACTTCTGCTCTTTTAAAGAATGTCGCTCTGAGCGATCCAGCCTCGTCTCTGGCCCCGGATTGAATTCGTCTCCTCTGGAGGCCAAGAATCCCGGCGTCTTATCATTCAGCAACAACCTTTCACTACAATAAGATACCACAGATGGGGTGGCTTAGACAACAGACATTTATTTGTCACAGTTCTGGAGGCTGGGAAGTCCAAGATCAAGGTACTGGCAGATTCAGTGTCTGGTGAGAGTTGGTGGAGAGAGAGACTGAGGGTGAGAGTGATCTCTGGTATCTCCTCCTGATCTACTAAGGGCACTTCGCACCCCACCGTCATGATCTCATCTGAACCTAATCACTTCCCCAAAGCTCCACCTTCAGATATTATCATACTGAAGATTAGGATTTCAATATTTGAATTTGGGGATGACACAGACATTTACTCCAAAGCAAGGACTCTGAAAGACAGAAGGCAGACTGGCTACCAGATGGTGGCAGACAGCTCAGAACGGCCCAGAAATGGCACTTTCCTGCCATGGAGAATGAATGGAGAGAATTCCCCCCAGTAGCAGCAGGTGGCCCAGACTGAATTGCCTTGTGGCTGTGGCACCAGCAGAGACCAAGGGGCAGTTTCTGACTCTAGTCCCTCACTCAACAGAAAGTTGAGTAGCAAAAAGCTAGCAGCAAAAAGTAGCAGAAAGCCTACAGTGCAGCCCAGCAACAACAGAATGCCTGGGGCACTTTCTCCCCCCACTGTGGTCCAGATCCCCGCATATACCCAGCAGCAGCTGAGGCCACAGAGCTCTCCTCCTGTTTGGTTAGCATCAGTGGAAAATGAGAAGGAAGTCTGGACTTCCGACTCAGCAGTAGCAGGCAGTACCCCTCACCCTCCAAAGTAGAGAACTGTGGGAGGAATTTGGAGCAAAGAGAACCAGAGAAAGGGTTTCTTTAACCTGTATGGGATATTCTGGGCAGACAGTTCATTTACCAAATGAGACACTGGCCAGAATGAATTCACCAAAAGGTTTGCGACCCAGGCTTTCACAGCAACCTTTGAATAGCATACAAACAAAGCAAACCAGAATAGCACTGCAAGAACTCAGAAAGAAATTGACATTGAAATCTCAGTCACAAAAATAGGGCAGGACCAGCATGCATCCTAAACAGGATGACTGCTCGAAAAGACTATTTAAACAGGATCCAGAGTCTTATAATGTAATATCCACAATGTCCAGGATACAGTAAATTAAAAAAGAAAAAATCATTTGTCATACCAAGAACCAGGACCAGGAAAATCACAACTGGCCCAACAATGCCAAAACTGATATGGCTCAGACGTTGGAGTTATCCAGCAAGGATCTTGAAGCAGCCATCAAAAAAATGCTGCAGTGAGCAATTATGAAACATAATTGCTTGAAACATATGCAAATAGTAAATCCGAGTAAAGAAATAAAAGATACAAAAAGAACCAAATGAGAATTAAAGAATTTTAAAAATAAATAATCAAGATTAAAACTCACTGATGGGCTTAATAATAGATTGGAGAAGAGATATGAAAAAATATTGAAGACAGAGCAATAGAACTTATCCAGTCTGACCAACAAAGAGAAAATAGATGGGAAAAAAATATAAACAGACTTCAGAGACTTGTGGAATAGCAACAGATCTAACATTTGTGTCACTGAAGTCCCAGAAAGGGAGGAGAAAGTGTGAAACAGAAAAAAAAAATTTTTGAAGAAATAATGGCTGAGTACTTCTAAATTTGGTGAAAAGCATAAACTTATATATTCAAGATGTTGAACAAACCCTAAACAGGATAAACTGAAAGAAATCCATCCAAAGACATAATCAAGCTTCTGAAAGCTAAAGACAAAGAAAAAAGCTCTGAAAGCACTTAAAAAGAAATAATGTGTCACATATAGAAAAACTATTCAAATGACAACAGATTTTTCATCTGAATCCAAGGAGACCAAAAGTAAATGGCACAAGATTTTCAAGTGCTGAAAGAAAAGAACTGTCAATGCTAAACTATATCCAATGAAAAAAAAAAAAAAACCCTTTAGAAATGAGGAGAAATGAAGTCTTTCTTAGGCAGAAAAACACTAAGAGACTTTGTCACCAGCAGGTATACTCCAGAAAACTGGCTAAAGACATTCTCTACATTGAAAGGAGATAATAACAGAAGGAATCTTGGAACAAGAGAGAGTGACAGGACAGTGAAATGAGAAAAAAAAAAAAAAATGGGAGGTTAAATATAATTTTATCATTCTCCTTATAAGTTTTAAAAGTTGTGTTTAATGGTTGAAGTAAAAATTATAACATGATTCAATGTGATGCTCAATTTACAGAGAGGGAATACTTTTTGTTTGTTTTATTTTTTGGTTTTTTTTTTATTTATTTAGTTTAATTGGAGGCTAATTACTTTACACTATTGTAGTGGTTTCTGCCATACCTTGACATGAATCAGCCATGGGTGTACATGTGTCCCCCATCCTGACCCCCCTCCCACCTCCCTCCCCATCCCATCCCTCAGTGTCATCCCAGGGCACCGGCCCTGAGCTCTCCCTGTCTCATGCATCAAACCTGGACTGGCGATCTATTTCACATATGATAGTATACATGTTTCAATGCTATTCTCTCAGATCATCCCACCCTCGCCTTCTCCCAGAGTCCAACAGTGTGTCCTTTGCATCTGTGTCTGTTCTGCTGTCTCACATATAGGGTCATCGTTACCATCTTTCTAAATTCCATATATATGCGTTAGTATACTGTATTGGTGTTTTTCTTTCTGACTTATTTCACTTTGTGTAATAGGCTCCAGTTTCATCCACCTCATTAGAACTGATTTAAATGTATTCTTTTTAATGGCTGAGTAATATTCCATGGTGTATATGTACCACTGCTTTCTTATCCATTCATCTGCTGATGGGCATCTAGGTTGCTTCCATGTCCTGGCTATTATAAACAGTGCTGTGATGAACATTGGGGTGCACGTGTCTCTTTCAGATCTGGTTTCCTCGGTGTGTATGCCCAGAAGTGGTATTGCTGGGTCGTATGGCAGTCCTATTTCCAGTTTTTTAAGGAATCTCCACACTGTTCTCCATAGTGGCTGTACTAGTTTGCATTCCCACCAACAGTGTAAGAGGGTTCCCTTTTCTCCACACCCTCTCCAGCCTTTATTGCTTGTAGACTTTTTGATAGCAGCCATTCTGATCAGTGTGAGATGGTACCTCATTGTGGTTTTGATGAATATCAGAGAGGGAATACTTAAGACAATTATGTTTTTTAAATGAGGAAGGTAAAAGAACCCAAGTGGAAGTAAGTTTTCTACAGTTTTATTGCAGGAGTAAAAGAAATATCAATACCAGTTGCCTCTGGTAAGTTGTCAATACATATTGTTATACCTAAAGTAACCACCAAATAAAAGTATACATGGAAAAAAAAAGTATACATGGAGACTTAAATCTATGATGAAATTATATTTTACCTCCTCCTAAATGTTCAAATAACCCAGAGGAATGTATGAAAAAGGGAACAGAGGACCAAGAAACAGAAATATTAGAAATATTGAGATCCCTATATCTCTTATTTGAATATGTACATAATAATCACCTCCATTTAGTGAAGTCTCTTGACTATTACAGTAAGCTTTAAAATCATATTTATATAAACAAATCAAGACGAGATTTTAAAAACATACCCAAGCAGTCCAAGGGAAGCAAGAAAAGAGACACAAAGTAATGAGAAACCCAGAAACAGACATAAAACAAATAATGGCAATAAATTTGGCAATTTTAAGCCCTAACATTTTGATAATTATTTTAAATATAAATGATTGAAGTGGACCAATTAAAATAGGTTGAAAAAGTGGATTATACAAAACACAACTCATTCATCTGTTCGACATTTAGTTTATTTCCGTGTGCTAGCTATTGTAAATAGTGCTGCAATGAACATTCAAAACTGGATCATTTGTAGAGATGTGGATGGACCTAGAGTCTGTCATACAGAGTGAAATAACTCATAAAGAGAAAAACAAATACTGTATATTAATGCATAAATGTGGAATCTAGAAAAACAGTACAAAAAGCATAAAAAATAGTACAAATAGTACAAAAAAAAGATGAACCTATTTCCAGGGAAGGAATAGAGACAGAGATGTAGAGAACATACATGTGGACACCAGGGTAAGTAGTGTGGGATGAATTGACATATACATATATTACTATGTGTAAAATAGTTATCTAGTGGGAACCAGCAGGGCAGCACAGGGAGCTCACGGCTCAGCGCTCTGTGATGGCCTAGAGGGCAGGGATGGGTGGGGGTCGGAGGGAGGCCCAAGAAGGAAGAGATATATGTATACCTATAGCTGATTCACTTCACTATACAGCAGAAAGTAACAGAACACTGTAAAGCAGCTATACTCTAATTGAAAAAAAAAACCACCACAATTCAACTGTATGCTATATACAAGACACTCACTTGAAACATGACAATGGAGGTGGGTTGAAAGGTAAAAGATGAGAAAAGATACATCATGCAAACATCAGCAGAAAAACTTACTAGAGACAAAGAGAAATATCACAAATGAAAAAGGAATCAATTCACCAGGAAGATATAATGATTCTAAGTATGTATGCACCAAACATCAGAGGGCTTCCCTGGTGGCTCAGATGGTAAAGAATCCACCTGCAATGCGAGAGACCTGGGTTCAGTCCCTGGGTTGGGAAGATCCCCTGGAGGAGGACATGGCAACACACTCCAGTACTCCGGCCTGGAGAATCCCCATGCACAGAGGAGCCTGGTGGGCTACAGTCCATGGAGTCGCAAAGATTCTGACACAACTGTGTGACTAAGCACAGCACAGCACAAACATTGGAATCTTGAAATACATGAAGTTGAAAAAAGATGCAGAAATATCCACAATAGTTAGGGACTTTAACATCCTCCTTTTGGCAATTGATAAAAAAAAAAAAAAAAAACTAAACAGGTGGTCCAGTGGTTAGGACTCTGAACTTTCACTGCTGAGGGCCTCGGTTCAACTTGATTGGGGAATTGATATCCCACAAGCCAAAAAAAACGACTAGACAAAACCAGTAAAGACAAGGAAGAACTGAGCAACAGTATCAAACAGGATTTAACTGACATTTATAGAACATTCTAGCCAACAACAGCAGAGTAGTACACTTTTTTTTTCAAGTGTCCACAGTATATTCACAAAGAGTAACCATATCCTGGATCATACAGAAAACCTTAACAAATTTAAAACAAATGAAATCCTATAGCATATACCCCCTTACCATAATGAAATTAAACTAACAATCAATAACAACAGGAAAAGCTCCAAATACTTGGGAACTAAACTACAGACTTCTAAACAATTGAGTCAATGAAGCAGCCTCAAGTGAAATTTAAAAACATAGAACTGAACAAAAATAAAAATACAACTTATAAAAATTGGTAAGATATGGCTAAAGCAGTGCTAACAGGGAAATATATAGTATTAAATGCTTGCATTAGGAAAGAGGAAAGATTCATATCAATAATCTTAGTTCCTACCTAAAGAAACTAGGAAAAGAAGAGCAAAATGAACCCAGAGCAAGAGGAAAGAAGTAAAGAATAAAAACAGAAATTGATGAAATTGAAAATGAGGAGAAAAAAAAGAGAAAAATCAATGAAGCAAAAAGCAAGTCTTCAGAAGATTAATAAAATTGACAAATCTTGAGTTAAATTGATAAAAATAAAAAGATGCAAGTTACCAATATCAGGATTAAGGAGAGGATATTGCTACAGATCCTGTAGCTATTAAAAGGATAAAAAGGAAGTATTATAAAAACTCTACACACATAAGTCCAACAACCTACATGAACTGCACCAATTACTAGAGTGTCACAAACTACTTAAACATACCCAAAATGAAATAGTTAACTTCAATAAATTCTATTATCTATTAAAGACATGGAATCTATAAATTAAAAACTTCCCCCAAAAAGAAATCTTCATGCTTCTATAGATTCCCTGGAGAAGTTTATCAAAAATTTAAAGAACTAATTCTACACGTTCTCTCCTAGAAAAAAGAAGAGGAAGGAAGGAATACTTTCCAAATCATTTTATGAGGCCCTGAAGCCAAAAGCAGACAAAAACCATACTAAAAAAAAAAAACTATAGACCAATATCATTCACAGATTTAGATCTAAAACTTTTCAACAAAATATTATCAAAATGAGCAATATCAATAGTACATGAACCGAGAACTTGCAGATGTTCAACCTGGATTTAGAAAAGGCAGAGGAACCAGAGATCAAATTGTCACCATCCGTTGGATCATAGAAAAAGCAAGAGAGTTCCAGAAAAACATCTACTTCTGCTTTATTGACTACACCAAAGCCTTCGACTGTGTGAATCACAAAAAACTGTGGAAAATTCTTCAAGAGATGGGAATACCAGACCGCCTTACCTTTCTCCAGAGAAACGTGTATGCAGGTCAAGAAGCAACAGTTAGAACTGGACATGGAACAACAGACTGGTTTAAAATTAGGAAAGGAGTTATGTCAAGATTGTATACTGTCACCCTGCTTATTTAACTTATATGCAGAGTACATCATGCGAAATGCTGGGCTGGATGAAGCACAAGCTGGAATCAAGATTGCTGGGAGAAATATCAATAACCTCAGATATGCAGAAGACACCACCCTTATGGCAGAAAATGAAGAGGAACTAAAGAGCCTCTTGATGAAGGTGAAAGAGGAGAGTGAAAAAGTTGGCTTAAAACACAACATTCAAAAAACTAAAATCATGGCATCTGGTCCCATCACTTCATGGCAAATAGATGGGGAAGCAATGGAAACAGTGACAGACTTTATTTCTTGAGCTCCAAAATCACTGCAGATGGTGAGTGCAGCCAGGAAATTAAAAGACGCTTACTCCTTGGAAGAAAAGTTATGACCAACCTGGACAGCATATTAAAAAGCAGAGACATTACTTTGCCGACAAAGGTCCAGCTAGTCAAAGCTATGATTTTTCCAGTAGCCATGTATGGATGTGAGAGTTGAACTGTAAAGAAAGCTGAGCACCGAAGAATTGATGCTTTTGAACTGTGGTGTTGAAGAAGACTCTTGAAAGTCCCTTGGACAGCAAGGAGATCAAACCAGTAAATCCTAAAGGAAATCAATCCTGAATATTCCTTGGAAGGACTGATGCTGAAACTGAAGCTCCAATACTTTGGCCACCTGATACGAAGAACTGACTCATGGAAGAACTGACCCTGATGCTGGAAAAGATTGGAGGCAGGAGAAGGAGATGACAGAGAACAAGTTGGTTGATGGCATCACTGACTCAATGGACAAGTTTGAGCATGCTCCAGGAGTTGGTGATGGACAGGGAAGCCTGGTGCTGCAATCCATGGGGTCAAAAAGAATCGGACAGGACTGAGTGACTGAACTAAACTGAACCAAATAGGATTTACTCCAGGAATGCCAGGCTGGTTCAATGTTTGAAAATCAATAAATATAATTGATCAATAGGTTAAAAAAGAAAGCTTCCATGATCATATAGACTGATGCAGCAAAAAGAATTTTAAATAATTCAACACCACTTCATGACAAGAAAAAACTCTCAGAAAACTAGAAATAATGGGGAACATCCTCAACTTGATAAAAAGTATCTACAAAAAAATCTTATCGCTAACATCAGATTTAACAATAAGACATCTGCCCTCTTTAATCTTATGTGACATAATTGTGGAAGTTCTAGCCAGAAAAATAAAGCAAGAAAGAAAATAAAAGGCATACATATTGGAAATGAAAAAATAAAAGGGTCCCAATTTGCAGACATCTTGTTTATCTACATAGAAATCCTATGAAAAATGAAATTCCTACAATAAATGAGTTTAGCAAGGTTACAGAATACCAGATAAACATTCATAAGTCAATTGTATTTCTAATACTGGCAACAAACAAACAGGTCAAAACTGGAGTTAAAAACAGAAAACAATATCTCTTACAATATCTTCAAAAAATTAAGCATGTTATAAATGTAACAAAACACACATAGGACTTGTATGCTGAAGAATATAAAACTGATGACAGAAGTCAAAGAGGCTTATAGCAAATGGAGAGATATTTTATGTTCATGAATTAGAAGATTCACATGGAAAAGTTGTCAGTTCACCCTCAAATATCTCCCCAAACATGACTAACCTAAATGCCAGAAAGATTTAATTTTGGTTGCTATAAAGAAGATCATTTTAAAATTTACATGGAAAGTTAAAAGAACAAGAATAACTAAAATCATTTGGGAAAAAAAAAACAAAACCAGAAGAACCACCTACTTGATTCTGAAACTGTGCAGCTACAGTAATCCAGACTGAGTGGTGTTGGCAGAGGGGCAGACATAGCAATTCTCTCAAGTGACTTTTGACAAAACTGCCAAAGCAATTCAACAGAGGAAGGATACATCTTTCAGCAAATGGTGCTGAACAATTGGACATCCATTGGCAAAAACATGAACATCGACCCAAATCTCACATCTTCTTGTTGTTCAGCTGCTCAGTCACGTCCGACTCTTTGCAACCCCATGGTTTGCAGCACGCCAGGCTTCCATGTCCATCACCAACTCCTGGAGATTGCTCAAACTCATGTGCATCGAGTTGGTGATGCCATCCATATCTTTGTCCTCTGTCGTCCCCTTCTCTTCCTGCCTTCAATCTTTCCCAACATCAGGGTCTTTTCTAATGGTCAGTCCTTCACATCAGGTGGCCAAAGTATTGGAGCTTCAGCTTCAGCATCAGTCCTTCCAATGAATATTCAGGACTGATTTCCTTTAGGATTGACGGGATCGATCTCCTTGCAGTCCAAGGGACTCTCAAGAGTCTTCTCCAACACCACAGTTCAAAAGCATCGGTTCTTCGGTGCTCAGTCTTCTTTATGGTCTAACTCTCACATCCACACATGACTACGGGAAAACCCATAATTTTGACTAGCTGGACCTTTGTCGGCAAAGTAATGTATCTGCTTTTTAATATGTTGTCTAGGTTAGTCATAGCTTTTCTTCCAAGGGGCAAACATCTTTTAATTTATTGTCTCACATCTTACAAATGATTTAATTCTAAATGGACATAGGTTTAAATATTAAATGTTAAACTATTTCAAAAAATTAGGAAGAAACATAGGAGAAAATCTTCAGGAACTTGAGCAAAGCAAAGAGTTCCTAGACAAAGAAAGTGAAGTTGCTCAGTCGTGTCCAACTCTTTGCGATCCCATGGACTGTAGCCTACCAGGTTCCACCATCCATGGAATTTTCCAGACAAGAATAGTGGAGTGGGTTGCCATTTCCTTCTCCATTCTAGACAAAGAAGACCTGAATAAATTGAACTTCATCAAAATTAAAACTTCATTCCATAAAAGAAGCTATTAAGGGGATGAAAAGACAAACTACAAGCTGAGAGAAAATATTTGCAAGCCAATTATCCTACAAAAGACTTGTATCTAGAATATATAACTAATTAAAAATTCAACAGTAAAAAACAGAGAACAACAACAGCAATTAGAAAATGGACAGATAGTGTGAAAGGGGAGATACAAATTGAAAATCATGCAAAAAGATATTTGACACATTAACCACTGTGGAAATGCAAATTAAGACCACAATGAAATATCACTATACATTTGTTAGAATGACTAAATGTAAAAATAGTGACTACACCAAGAACTACCGAGGAAGCAAAGACTCTGGATCTGTTACATATTTCTGATGGGAACATGAAATGGTACAGCCAGTCTTGAAAATAGTATGATATTTTTAATAGGCCTAAACAGTTATTTATAAAGCTATCTAGCAATTGTACTCTTGGACATTTATCCCAAATAAATGAAAATATGTTCACACAGAAACCTATATGTAAATTATCATCGAGCTTTATTCATAAAAGCCCAAACCTGAAAACAACCAAAATTCCCTTCAATTGGTGGATGGTTTTAAAAAATAAAATCTCTGAGGAGGAGCTAAGATGGCGGAGGAATAGGACGGGGAGACCATTTTCTCCCCCACAAATTCATTGAAAGAACATTTGAACGCTGAGCAAACTGCACAAAACAACTTCTGATCGCTAGCAGAGGACATCAGGCGCCCAGAAAAGCAGCCCATTGTCTTCAAAAGGAGGTAGGACAAAATACAAAAGATAAAAAGAGAGACAAAAGAGCTAGGGACGGAGACCCATCCCGGGAAGGGAAGGGAGTCTTAATAGAGGACGTTTCCAAATACCAGGAAAACCTGTCACTGGCGGGTCTGGGGGAAGTTTTCAAATCTCGGATGGCAACCTAACTGGGAGGAAAAATAAATAAAACCCACAGATTACATGCCTAAAAGCAACTCCCAGCAGAACCCCAGACGCTCGCATCCTCCACCAGCAAGTGGGGGCTGAACAGAGAGGAGCGAGCGGCATTGCTAAGGGTAAGGACCAGCCCAAATGCCCTGAGGGCAATTGGAGGGAGCTAACGTGAGACAGCAACTTAAACTGTGGGATAGCAAGAGAGAGAGAGAAAATTAACCTGCGAAAAGCGAGCGAAGCAAACACACTGCCGGCTGTTGGCAGAACAAAAGAAAGACTAAGCAATTCCAGAGAAGAGCTAGCCGGTGGCGGACCAGCCCATCCCCCACCGGAGGCAGGAGGCAGGGGGGAGGGGAAAGGGGCAAACTCGGCCCCAAGGACGGCACCCCCTACCAAATGGCAAAGAGGCTCCCAGTTTCTAACCAAAGACTTCCTGAGATTCTGGATGGTTGACATCCACTGGGAGGGTCGCAGCTAGAGACCAGCTCCTGAGAACAGACACAAGGCACACGTACCCGACTGGCATGCGCGGAAAACTGAGACTGGGACCGCGGAGGGGATAATGCGCACCACACCCGGGGAGAGTGCGCCTGTCAAGCTCCTGGCTGCCTGAGCTGCTCGGGCCGGGGAAGGCACAAAACGCAGGCCCAACCAAGTCTGCGCTTTTGTGGAGTACCTGAAAATTGGAACCGCACGCAATGCAGGGCCCGCTCCCTATAGAGCAGCCTGGAGCCTGAGCAGTGTAGACGGGGAAAGCACACACCCGTGAGCGGGGGCAAACCCAGTGTGGCCGGAACACTGCGAGTGCTCCCCACACACACCAGTGACATTTGTCTGCAGCGCCCCTCCCTCCCCACAGCAGGACTGAACAAGCGAACCTAAACAAGAGACCACCTCCGCCCACTTGTGTCAGGGCCGAAATTAGATACTTAAGAGACCTGCAAACAGAAGCCAAATAAACAAAGGGAACCGCTTCAGAAGTGACCGGTGCAACAGATTAAAATCCCTGTAGTTGACACCAACTACACCGGAAGGGGCCTATAGATATCGAGAAGTGTAAGCTGAAACAAGGAGCTATCTGAAACTGAACTGAACCCACACTACCCGCAACAGCTCCAGAGAAATTCCTAGATATATTTTTACTATTTTTTTAAATAAAAAATTTTTTCCTTTTTTTAAAATTTTTTCTCTTTTATTTTCTTTTAAGATTCCCTAATACTCCTCTATTACTCCTTAATTTTCATTTTCATATATTTTTACTATTTTTTTAATTAAATTTTTTTCCATTTTTTTCTTTTTTTTCTTTTATTTTCTTTTAAAGTCCTCTATTACTCCTTAATTTTCATTTTCATTCTCATATATTTTTACTATTTTTTAATTAAAAATTTTTTTTCTTTTTTTCCTTTCATTTTCTTTTAAAGTCCTCTATTACTCCTCTATTACTCCTTAATTTTCATTTCACTATAACCTTGTAAAAAAAAAAGACCCTATTTTTAAAGCAAACTTCATATATATTTCTTAAATTATTTGTGTTTTTGTTTTTAATACTGTATTTTTAAGAGTCTAACCTCTACTCTAAATTTTTAATCTTTGTTTTTGAGTATTTGATATCAATTTTGGACATTTAAGAATCCAATATTCAGTACCCATGTTTACTCAGGAGTGTGATGATTACTCTCTCCCCCTTTTGGCTCGCCTTTTTCTCCCCCAGATCACCTCTATTTCCTCCCTCCCCCTTCTCTTCTCAATCCAATTCTGTGAATCTCTGTGGGTGTCTGGGCTATGGAGAACACTTAGGGAACACAGTACTGCATATATCTGTCTCTTTCCTCTCAAGTCCCCCCTTTTCTCCTCCTGCTCATCTCTATCTACTTCCTCCCTCTCCTCTTCTGCATGTAACTCTGTGAACCTCTCTGGGTGTCCCTCACTGTGGAGAATCTTTTCACCATTAACCTACAAGTTTTATTATCAGTGCTGTATAGTTGGAGAAGCCTTGAGGCTACTGGAAGAATAAAACTGAAAGCCAGAGGCAGGAGACTTAAGCCCAAAATGTGAGAACACCAGAGAACTCCTAACTACAGGGAACATTAAGTAATAAGAGATCATCCAAAAGCCTCCATACCTACACTGAAACCAACCACCACCCAAGACCCAGTAAGTTCCAGAGCAAGTCATACCATGCAAATTCTCCAGCAACACAGGAACATAGCCCTTAGTGTCAACATACAGGCTGCCCAAAGTCACACCAAACACATAGACCCATCTCAAAACTCACTACTGGACACTCCATGGTACTCCAGACAGAAGAACTCCAGTTCCATGCACCAGAACATGGACACAAGCTTCCCTAACCAAGAAACCTTGACAAGCCAATCGTCCAACCCCACCCACTGGGAGAAACCTCCACAATAAAAAGGAACCACAGACCACCAGAATACAAAAAGGCCACTCCAAACACAGCAATCTAAACAAGATGAAAAGACAGAGAAATAACCAACAGGTAAAGGAACATGAAAAATGCCCACCAAGCCAAACAAAAGGGGAGGAGACAGAGCATCTACCTGAAAAAGAATTTAGAATAATGATAATAAAAATGATCCAAAATCTTGAAAACAAAATGGAGTTACAGATAAATAGCCTGGAGACAAAGATTGAGAAGATGCAAGAAATGTTTAACAAGGACCTAGAAGAAATAAAAAAGAGTCAATTAAAAATGAATAATGCAATAAATGAGATCAAAAACACTCTGGAGGGAACCAACAGTAGAGTAACAGAGGCAGAAGATAGGATAAGTGAGGTAGAAGATAAAATGGTGGAAATAAATGAAGCAGATAGGAAAAAAGAAAAAAGAATCAAAAGAAATGGGGACAACCTCGGGGACCTCTGGGACAATGTGAAATGCCCCAACATTCGAATCATAGGAGTCCCAGAAGAAGAAGACAAAAAGAAAGGCCATGAGAAAATACTCGAGGAGATAATAGCTGAAAACTCCCTAAAATGGGGAAGGAAATAGTTACACAGGTCCAAGGAACCCAGAGAGTCCCAAACAGGATAAACCCAAGGTGAAACACCCCAAGACACATATTAATCAAATTAACAAAGATCAAACACAAAGAACAAATATTAAAAGCAGCAAGGGAGAAACAACAAATAACATACAAGGGGGTTCCCATAAGGATAACAACTGATCTTTCAATAGAAACTCTTCAGTCCAGAAGGGAATGACAAGACATACTTAAAGTAATGAAAGAGAATAACCTACAACCCAGATTACTGTACCCAGCAAGGATCTCATTCAGATATGAAGGAGAATTCAAAAGCTTTACAGACAAGCAAAAGCTGAGAGAATTCAGCACCACCAAACCAGCTCTTCAACAAATGCTAAAGGGTCTTCTCTAGACAGGAAACACAAAAAGGTTGTATAAATGCGAACCCAAAACAACAAAGTAAATGGCAACGGGACCACACCTATCAATAATTACCTTAAATGTAAATGGGTTGAATGCCCCAACCAAAAGACAAAGACTGGCTCAATGGATACAAAAGCAAGACCCCTATATATGCTGTCTACAACAGACCCACCTCAAAACAAGGGACACATACACACTGAAAGTGAAGGGCTGGAAAAAAATATTTCACGCAAACGGAGACCAAAAGAAAGCAGGAGTCGCAATACTCATATCAGATAAAATAGACTTTGAAATAAAGGCTGTGAAAAGAGACAAAGAAGGACACTACATAATGATCAAAGGATCAATCCAAGAAGAAGATATAACAATTATAAATATATATGCACCCAACATAGGAGCACAGCAATATGTAAGGCAAAAGCTAACGAGTATGAAAGGGGAAATTAATAATAACACAATAATAGTGGGAGACTTTAATACCCCACTCACACCTATGGATAGATCAACTAAACAGAAATTTAACAAGGAAACACAAACTTTAAATGACACAATGGACCAGCTAGGCCTAATTGATATCTATAGGACATTTCACCCCAAAACAATCAATTTCACCTTTTTCTCAAGTGCACACAGAACCTTCTCCAGAATAGATCACATCCTGGGACATAAATCTAGCCTTGGTAAATTCAAAAAAATTGAAATCATTGCAGTCATCTTTTCTGACCACAATGCAGTAAGACTAGATCTCAATTGCAGTAAAAAAAAAAAAAAAAGATTAAAAATTCCAACACATGGAGGCTAAATAACACGCTTCTGAATAACCAACAAATCATAGAAGAAATCAGAAAAGAAATCAAAATATGCATAAAAACAAATGAAAATGAAAACACAACAACCCAAAACCTATGGGACACTGTAAAAGCAGTACTAAGGGGAAGGTTCATAGCATTACAAGCTTACCTCAAGAAACAAGACAAAAGTCAAATAAATAACCTAGCTCTACACCTAAAGCAACTAGAGAAGGAAGAATTGAAGAACCCCATGGTTAGTAGAAGGAAAGAAATCTTAAAAATTAAGGCAGAAATAAATGCAAAAGAAACATAAGAGACCATAGCAAAAATCAACAAAGCTAAAAGCTGGTTTTTTGAAAATTGACAAACCATTAGCCAGACTCATCAAGAAACAAAGGGAGAAGAACCAAATCAACAAAATTAGAAATGAAAATGGAGAGATCACAACAGACAACACTGAAATACAAAGGATCATAAGAGTCTACTACCAGGAGCTCTATGCCAATAAAATGGACAACTTGAAAGAAATGGACAAATTCCTAGAAAAGTATAACTTTCCAAAACTGAGCCACAAAGAAATAGAAGATCTTAACAGACCCTTCACAAGCACAGAAATCGAAACTGTAATCAGAAATCTTCCAGCAAACAAAAGCCCAGGACCAGATGGCTTCATACCTGAATTCTACCAAAAATTTAGAGAAGAGCTAACACCTATCTTACTCAAACTCTTCCAGAAAATTGCAAAAGAAGGTAAACTTCCAAACTCATTCTATGAGGCCACCATCACCCTAATTCCAAAACCAGACAAAGATGCCACAAAAAAAAGAAAACTACAGGCCAATATCACTGATGAACATAGATGCAAAATTCCTTAACAAAATTCTGGCAAACAGAATCCAACAACATATTAAAAAGATCACACATCATGACCAAGTGGGCTTTATCACAGGGATGCAAGGATTCTTTAATATCCACAAATCAATCAATGTAATACACCACATTAACAAATTGAAAGATAAAAACCATATGATTATCTCAAGAGATGCAGAAAAAGCCTTTGACAAAATTCAACATCCATTTATGATTAAAACTCTCCAAAAAGCAGGAATAGAAGGAACATACCTCAACATAATAAAAGCTATATATGACAAACCCACAGCAAGCATTACCCTCAATGGTGAAAAATTGAAAGTATTTCCCCTAAAATCAGGAACAAGACAAGGGTGCCCACACTCACCACTACTATTCAACAGAGTTTTGGAAGTTTTGGCCACAGCAATCAGAGCAGAAAAAGAAGTAAACGTAATCCAGACAGGAAAAGATGAAGTGAAACTCTCACTGTTTGCAGATGACATGATCCTGTACATAGAAAACCCTAAAGACTCTACCAGAAAATTACTAGAGCTAATCAATGAATATAGTAAAGTTGCAGGATATAAAATTAACACACAGAAATCCGTTGCATTCCTATACACTAACAATGAGAAAACAGAAATTAAGGAAACAATACCATTCACCATTGCAACAAAAAGAATAAAATACTTAGGAGTATATCTATCTAAAGAAACAAAAGACCTATACATAGAAAACTATAAAACACTGATGAAAGAAATCAAAGAGGACACAAATAGATGGAGAAATATACCGTGTTCATGGATTGGAAGAATCAACATTGTGAAAATGAGTATACTACCCAAAGTGATCTATAGATTCAATACAATCCCTATCAAGCTACCAACGGTATTCTTCACAGAACTAGAACAAATAATTTCACATTTTGTATGGAAATACAAAAAAAGTCGAATAGCCAAAGCAATCTTGAGAAAGAAGAATGGAACTGGAGGAATCAACCTGCCTGACTTCAGGCTCTACTACAAAGCCACAGTCATCAACACAGTATGGTACTGGCACAAAGACAGAAATATAGACAATGGAACAAAATAGAAAGCCAAGAGACAAATCCACGTACCTACGGACAACTTATCTTCGACAAAGGAGGCAAGAATATACAATGGAAAAAAGACAACCTCTTTAACAAGCAGTGCTTGGAAAACTGGTCAACCACTTGTAAAAGAATGAAACTAGAACACTTTCTAATACCATACACAAAAATAAACACAAAATGGATTAAAGATCTAAATGTAAGACCAGAAACTATAAAACTCCTAGAGGTGAACATAGGCAAAACACTCTCCGACATAAATCACAGCAGGATCCTCTATGACCCACCTCCCAGAATATTGGAAATAAAAGCAAAAATATACAAATGGGACCTAATGAAAATTAACAGCTTTTGCACAACAAAGGAAACTATAAGCAAGGTGAAAAGACAGCCTTAAGAATGGGAGAAAATAATAGCAAATGAAGAAACAGACAAAGGATTAATCTCAAAAATACACAAGCAACTCCTGCAGCTCAATTCCAGAAAAATAAATGACCCAATCAAAAAATAGGCCAAAGATCTAAACAGACATTTCTCCAAAGAAGACATAGAGATGGCTAACAAACACATGAAAAGATGCTCAACATCCCTCATTATCAGAGAAATGCAAATCAAAACCTCATTGAGGTACCATTATATGCCAGTCAGGATGGCTGGTATCCAAAAGTCTACAAGCAATAAATGCTGGAGAGGGTGTGGAGAAAAGGGAACCCTTTTACACTGTTGGTAGGAATGCAAACTAGTACAGCCGCTATGGAGAACAGTGTGGAGATTTCTTAAAAAACTGGAAATAGAACTGCCATATGACCCAGCAATCCCACTCCTGGGCATATACACCAATGAAACCAGATCTGAAAGAGACACGTGCACCCCAATGTCCATTGCAGCACTGTTTATAATAGCCAGGACATGGAAGCAACCTAGATGCCCATCAGCAGACGAATGGATAAGGAAGCTGTGGTACATATACACCATGGAATATTACTCAGCCATTAAAAAGAATTCATTTGAATCAGTTCTAATGAGATGGATGAAACTGGAGCCTGTTATACAGAGTGAAGTAAGCCAGAAAGATAAAGACCAATACAGTATACTAACGCATATATATGGAATCTAGAAAGATGATAACGATAACCCTATATGCAAAACAGAAAAAGAGACACAGATGTACAGAACAGACTTTTGGACTCTGTGGGAGAAGACAAGGGTGGGATGATCTGAGAGAACAGCATTGAAACAAGTATACTATCAAGGGTGAAACAGATCACCAGCCCAGGTGCTCAGGGCTGGTGCACTGGAAAGACCCAGAGGGATGGGATGGGGAGGGAGGCGGGAGGGGGGATCGGGATGGGGAACACATGTAAATCCAAGGCTGATTCATGCCAATGTATGGCAAATACCACTACAATATTATGGAGTAATTAGCTTCCAACGAATAAAAATAAATGGGGAAAAAAGATAAAAGTCACAATGTTTAACTTTAAAATAAATAAATAAATTTTTAAAAAATAAAAAAAATCTCTGGTGCATTCATACAATGGAATACTATTCAGCTATAAAAATATATAGCGAACTATTAATACTAGGCTTTCCCTATGGCTCAGTGGTAAAGAATCCATCTACAGTGCAGAAGACATGGATTCGATCCCTGGGTCAGGAAGATCCTCTGGAGAAGTAAATGGCAACCCATTCCAATTTTCTTGCCTGAGAAATCCCATGGACGGAGGACTCTGGCAGGCTACAGTCCATGTGGTCTCAAAACAGTTGGACACGACTTAGTGATTTCACAACAAAAAACAAAAAGTACACGAAAACTTACATGGGTCTCAAGGGAATTATGCTTAGTAGAAAAGAGTCAGTATCAAAAGGTTATGTACATGTGATTCCACTTTTTATAGGACACTATATAACATTTTGAAAATAAACTATAGAAATGAAGAACAGATTAATGGTTGCCGAAGGATGGGACAGGATGAAATTGAGAGCTGGAAATAAGAACAAGGCTTAAAGATAAGACAAGGGCATTTTTTCATAATCTTGATTGTGGTTGTGGTTATATAATCCTGTAAATGATCTAGATTAAACTGCAGAGAACTACACACAAACACACACACACACCACACATATAATGCAGAAGGTGGAGGAAGGGTAAATGGGACTCTTGGTTTCCTTTTTGCAACTTCCTGTCAAGTCTACAGTTATTTTTAATTATAAGTTTTTTAAAATATTTATTTATTTATATGGCTGCATTAGGTCTTCATCGTGGCAGGCAGGATCCTTTGCTGTGGCATGTGGGATCTAGTTCCCTGACCAGGGATTGAACCTGGGCTCCCTGCATTGGGAGAAAGAAATTTTAGCCACTGGAACATCAGGGAAGTCCCTAGAAGTTTTTAAGCTAAAACAATTATAAAAAGTAAGCCAAAAGTGGGAATAAAATATTTGCAAAACATATTTGACAAAGGATTTGTGTCTGGAAACCATAAATAATTCTTAGAACTTGATATGAATACAAACAGCTCAATTTAAAAAATGGACAAAATATTTGAATAGATACTTCACAAAAGAAGATAAACAGATGGCAAGCAAGCATGTGAAGAAACATTCAGCATCACTAGTAATAGAGAAATGAAGAGTAAAACCTCAGTGAAACCACTACACACCCACCAGAATAGCTAAAATTATAAAAGGCTGACTTCATACCAGGTATTTGCAATGATACAGTGAAACTGGAAGTTTATACCCTGCTGGTGGAAATAAAACATGGGAAAATCATTTTGGAACCAGTTTGACAGTATCTTAAAAAGTTAAACATACACCTTCCATGTGATCCAGTCTTTCTAGTCCTAAAATATGTACCCAAGAGGGATGAATGTCTATTTCACACAAAGGCTCATCTGTGAATGTTCAGAGCAGCTTTCTTTTCCGTAGCTGCTGCCACAATGACTGGGCGGGGACATCACAGCCAGTGAGGGGCAGGGGGCAAATTTACACACTGGAATTCCTCCATGTTTGGAGCTTAGTTTAATTCCCATACTCTCAAGGGTATTTATACTTGCACTAAATAAGGGGGCAGGAGGCTGAGGGGGCTGGGGATGGATCTGGGGGAGGGTGCCTCAGGGTACTTAACCTTTCCCACATTCAGGCAAGCCTTGGACCAACAAACATGGCAGTCCACTCACTAATCCTAGAGAAACTGCCAACTCTGTCCAACTCATAAGCTGCTCTCTCAGTGGTTTCCACTGTAGGCAAGGAAGTGGAAGGTGACCCAGCATCCTGCCTTACATCTTTATACTTCCCATCACCAGCCCCACCCTCCTAGGGTCACCAGAGCCAACCCTCTAAAACATATATTTATTTCCTTTATCAAAGTAGCAAGCAATTTTTTTAAGTGCTGATATCCAGGACTGCTGACAATGCCAAAAGGAAAACCACGCACACAAATACATACATATACAACACACATACACTCACTCATATATTGCTGGTCTCACAGGCATTTTGCAACATATATTGTTTTTAAAACCATAAAAAATGTTCAAACTTTTTGACCATTTTAGGGATTTATCCTAGAGAAATAAATTTAGCTGTTTAAAAAAAGTTAGCACTCAGTGGAGTATTTATAATATGAAAAAAGTGGAAACAATTTTAACATGTTCAACAAAATGCAGAAAAATTACTCCCAGCCTCAAATTCCATATTGAGCCAAATATTATCAAGTGTCAGGGCAAAATTAAAACATCTTCAGGCACATAGTCACTCAAAAATACCTCCCATGAAAAAGAATTTTCTTAGGAAGAATGTCTTTTGGGAAAACAGGGGAGGACTCCAAGAGAGAGGAAGCCCTGGGATCCAGGACATGGGGCTCCAACAGCAGAGAGGCAAAGAGGGGTGTCACGTGATGGAGACTGGCGGGTAGCTCTGCTCTGGAGCCACCTCAACCGGGGTGGAGGCCAGCCTCAAGGATGCAGGGATGTGGGGCAAAACTCACAGACAATGATAGAAAGGCACTCAACAGAGCTCCTGAACCACTTGGGGTAAAATTAATACGTAGAAAACTAAACAAATGAGAGTGAGGAAGTTATTGCCATTTAAAATAGGTTATTGCAACAAGGAAAAAAAGTTGTAATACATGTAAGCTTGTTTCTGAAGCAAACTCTTGTTTTATCCAAATATCGATAGTTAAGCTACCATGTTCATCTGCTAGGGATATCATAATAAAACACCACAAACTGTGTGGCTTAATCAATAGAAATGTATTTTCTCACAGTTCTGAAGGTTGGAAGTTCAAGATCAAAGTGCTGACATAGTCAGGTTCCTGAGACCCAAAGCTGACTTCTTGAAGTGTCCTCACTCAGCATCTTCTCTGTGTATGCATATACCTTGTGTATCTCCCTCTTCTTAGGACACCTGTAACACAGGATTAGAGCCCACTCTTATGACTCATATAACCTTAATTGCCTCTTTAAGGCCCTATTTCTAAATACAGTCACATTGAGATTTCCCTGGCTATCCACTGGCTAAGACTCTGCTCTTCCCATATGGGGAACTAAAATCCCACATGCCATGGGGCATGGCCAAAAAAGAGAAAAACCAAATAAATTCCATAACATTGGGGATTAGAGTTTCAACATATGAATTGCGTGGGGGGGGGGGGGGGGACACAATTTAGTCCACTACAGCTACTATACTCATTGATGTGAGAGAAGATGTGAGCAGGCACAGGGTACTTCTGTAGGGGAGCCAAATACTCATAAGCTATCAAACTACCAAGAAATGCAATATAGAAGGGTATTCTTGAGAAGTTTGGAGGGGAATACTGGAAGAAATAGCTTAACTAATTTAAAAAGATCAATATTTATTTCTCTGGATGGATCAGAATGAATCCGCAACTTGCTGGTTTTTCCATGTACACTTGTAAGCACTATTTGATTTTTTTCAATGTTTGTGGTAGATACTATAATACACTTGCCAAAAGCTACTCCCCAACTCATTGAGCCCCCTGAAAAAGCAGTTGAGGGAAGCTGGGGAAGTTGACCAAAGCTCAAGGAGTAGGCTTGACTAGTACCCAGTGACCGGCTCCATAACAGGAAAAGCTTTCCCATTCTTCTGGGAAGGTCCTTCTTGACATGAAAGATGGGTTTACCACTAAGTGATGTCAGTTTCTCCCACCATGTGGGCAAAGAAACAGTATCCAGTGCCATCTTAATCCAAAGCTGATGTTGTGGCTGCCAAAGCAGAGAAACAGGAAGAATCTAGGCTCTTTGAACACCTGAATCACTCAGCTGGAAAACTATCCTCACTCTGACTTTCAACATGTGAACTAATATGTTTTCTAAGTACGCCAGCCCAAGGAGGATTTCCTCTTTCATGTTCCCTAAAGTATCCTAACAGATACAACTCCATTCATCTATAAAATTGCTGAAAGTAAAACTGTATTTTAAACTGTAGTACATAGACTATGTTCATATTTTCTATGTATGTATATGTGAATATATATGCAAATATGTGAAAATGTTAATAGTAGTAATCTCTGGTAATTGAATTCTCTTCTTTCTGTATCCATCAGGTTTTATTCAGTAACAAGTATTACTTTTGCAATTGGATAATTTTACATTCTTCCTTTGCCTTGCTGATTGTCAACCTTCCTTTGCTTTAAGTTTTATTAAAAATGTGTTTCATGACTATTGAATCTATGACTTGCAATCCTAGTTAATATATTAAATAACTGTTTCCTTAATCAACAAAAAATAAATTTCATATTATTTGACAAGGACATTGTAAATGTGGCTTTATTTACTCATAATAAACACTGCTGTCATTCAGTATGAAGCCTATGTTACCCTTATAGCAAAACCAAGCAAAGACACTGCAAGAGAAAAAATTACAAGTCAATACCTCTTATGAATATACATGGGAAAATCCCCAACAAAATACCTGCAAACTGAATTCAGAAAAATATAAAAAGATTTATATTCCATGATTATATGGGATTTATCTCAGGAATGCAAGGATGGTTTCAAAAATCAATTAATGTAATACATTCACCCCACAATAGAGCCACCAAGCAGATGATCCACAAACAGCAGAAGAATTATATCAAATAAATTCTTGCACTGTTAAGAAATTTCTAGGACCCACAACAGACTTCCCAACCTGGGGGTCTGGGAAAGGGACTGAGAACCCCCAGGGAGTTTGACTTCGGAGGCCAGTGGGATTTGATTATAGAACTTACATGGGATGGGGAAACAGACTCTTGGAGGGCACAAAGAAAACCTTGGTGCACCAGGACCCAGGAGAAAGGATCAGTACTTGACAAGAGACTGACCCAGACTTGTCTATGAATGTCCAGGAGTCTCCAACAGAGGCATGGGTCAACAGTAGCCTGCTGCAGGGGCAGTGAATACAAGAGTGTGTGCACAAGAACTTTTGAAGGAGGTCGCCATTATCTTCATTACCCCTACCATAGTTTGGTCTCAGGTCGAACAACAGAGAGGGAACACAGCCCTGTCCATCAACAGAAAATTGGATTAAAGATTTACTGAGCATGGCCCTGCCCATCAGAACAAGACCCTGTTTCCCCCTTAGTCAGTCTCTCCCATCAGGAAGCTTCCATAAGCCTCTTATCCTTATCCCTTAGAGGGCAGACAGAATGAAAACCACAGTCACAGAAAACTAATCAAACTGATCACATGGAACACAGCCTTGTCAAACTCAATGAAAATATTAGCCATGCCCTGTAGGGCCACCCAAGACAGATGGGTCAGGGTGGAGATTTCTGACAAAATGTGGTCCACTGGAGAAAGGAATGGCAAACCACTTCAGTATTCTTGCCTTGAGAACCCCATGAACAGTATGAAAAGGCAAAAAGATATGATACTGGAAGATGAACTCTCTAGATCAGTAGGTACAAAATATACTACTGGAGAAGAGTGGAGAAATAACTCCAGAAAGAATGAAGAAATGGAGTCAAAGCAAAAACAACACCCAGTTTTGGATGTGACTGGTGATGGAAGTAAAGTCCGATGCTGTAAAAAACAGTACTGTACAGGAACCTGGAATGTTAGGCCCATGAATCAAGGTAAATTGGAAGTGGTCAAACGAGAGGCTGCAAGAGTGAATTTCAGCATTTTAGGAATCAGTGAACTAAAATGGACTGGAATGGGCGAATTTAATTCAGGTGACTGTTATATCTACTATTGTGGGCAAGAATCCCTTAGAAGAAACGGACTAGCCATCATAGTCAACAAGAGTCTGAGGTGCAGTACTTCAATACAATCTCAAAAATAACAGAATGATCTCTGTTTGTTTCCAAGGCAAACCATTCAATATGACAGTAATTCAAGTCTATGCCCCAACCAGTAATGCTGAAGAAACTGAAGTTGAACAATTCTATGAAGAGCTACAAAACCTTCTAGAACTAACACCCAAAAAAAGATGTTCTTTTCATTATAGAGGACTGGAATGCAAAAGTAGGAAGTCAAGAGATACCTGGGATAACAGGCAAATTTGGCCTTGGAGTACAAAATTAAGCAGGGCAAAGGTTAACAGAGTTTTGCCAAGAGAACGCACTGGTCATAGCAAACACCCTCTTCCAACAACACAAGAGAAGATTCTACACATGGACATCACCAGATGGTCAATACCAAAATCAGATTGATTAGATTCTTTGCAGCCAAAGATGGAGAAGCTCTACACAGTCAGCAAAAACAAGACCAGGAGCTGACTGTGGCTGAGATAATGAACCCTTATTGCAAAATTCAAACTTAGATTGAAGAAAATAGGGGAAACCACTAGACCATTCAGGTAGTACCTAAATCAAATCCCTTATGACTATACACTGGAAGTGACAAATAGATTCAAGGGATTAGATCTGATAGAGTACTTGAAGAACTGTGGACAGAGGTTCGTTACATTGTATAGGAGGCAGGGATCAAGACCATCCCCAAGAAAAAGATATGCAAAAATGCATAATGGTTGTCTGAGGAGGCCTTACAAATAGCTGAGAAAAGAAGAGAAGCTAAAGGCAAAGGAGAAAAGGAAAGATATACCCATCTGAATACAGAGTTCCAAAGAATAGCCAGGAGAGATAAGAAAGCCTTCCTCAGTGATCAATGCAAAGAAATAGAGGAAAACAATAGAATGGGAAAGACTAGAGATCTCTTCAAGAAAATTAGAGATACCAAGGGAAAGTTTCATGCAAAGATGGGCACAATAAAGGACAGAATTGGTATGGACCTAACAGAAGCAGAAGAGATTAAGAAGAGGTGGCAAGAATACACAGAACTGTACAAAAAAATCTTCATGACCAGATGTTCACTCACCTAGAGCCAGACATTCTGGAATGTGAAATCAAGTGGGCCTTAGGAAGCATCACTATGAACAAAGCTCATGTAGGTGACGTAATTCCAGTTGAGCTATTTTAAATCTTAAAAGATGATGCTGTGAAAGTGTTGCACTCAATATGCCAACAAAGTTGGAAAACTCAGCAGTGGCCACAAGACTGGAAAAGATCAGTTTTCATTCCAATCCCAAAGAAGGGCAATGCCAAAGAATGCTCAAACTACTGCACAATTACACTCATCTCTCATGCTAGCAAAGTAATGCTCAAAATTCTCCAAGCCAGGCTTCAACAGTATATGAACCATGAACTTCTAGATGTTCAAGCCAGATTTAGAAAAGGAAGAGGAACCAGAGATCAAATTTCCACCGTCCATTGGATCATAGAAAAAGCAAGAGCATTCCAGAAAAACCTCTACTTCTGCTTTATTGACTATGCCAAAGACTTTGACCATGTGGATCACAACAAACTGTGGAAAATTCTTCAAGAGAGCGGAATACCAGACGACATTACCTGCCTCCTGAGAAATCTGTATTCAGGTCAAGAATCAACAGTTAGAACTGGACATGGAACAACAGACTGGTTTAAATTGGTAAAGGAGTATGTCATGGCTGTACATTGTCACCCCGCTTGTTTAATTTATTTGCAGAGTACATCATGCAAAATGTCAAGCTGGATGAAGCACAAGCTGGAATCAAGATTGCTGGGGAAATATCAATAACCTCAGATATGCAGATGACACCACCCTATGGCAGAAAGTAAAGAAGAACTAAAGAGCCTCTTGATGAAGGTGAAAGAGGAGAGTGAAAAAGCTGGCTTAAAATGCAACATTCAAAGAATGAAGATCATGACATCCGGTCCCATCATTTCATGGCAAACTGATGGGGATACAATGGAAACAGTGACAGACTATTTTTTTGGGCTCCAACATCACTGCAGATTGTGACTGCAGCCAGAAATTAAAGACGCCTGCTCCTTGGAAGGAAAGCTATGACAAACTTAGCAGTATATTAAAAAGCAGAGACATTACTTGGCCACAAAGATCCATCTAGTCAAAGGCATGGTTTTTCCAGTAGTCAACTATGGATGTGAAGAAAGCTGAGCGCTGAAGAATTGATGCTTTTGAACTGTGATGTTGGAGAAAACTCTTGAGAGTCCCTTGGACTGCAAGGAGATCAAACCAGTCAATCCTGAAGGGAATCAATCCTGAACATTCATTGGAAGACAGGCTGAAGCTGAAATTCCAATACTTTGGCCATCTAATGTGAAGAAGTGACTCCTTGGAAAGGCCCTGATGCTGGGAAAGATTGAATGCAGGAGGAGAAGGGGACAAAAGAGGATGAGATGGTTGGATGGCATCAGCAACTCAATGGATCTGAGTTTGAGCAAGCTCCGGGAGTTGGTGACGGACAGGGAAGCCTGGTGTGTTGCCGTCCATAGGGTTGCAAAGAGTCAAACACAACTGAGTGACTGAACTGAACTGAAGGTACTACCTCATATCAGTAGAATAAAAAACAAAAATCATGTGATCATCTCAATAAACAGAAAATTCAACAAAATTCAACAAACTTCAACAAAATTCAACAAACTTCATGATAAAAACTTTTAACAATTGGGAAGGGAACTTCTGCAACTTGATAAAGTGTATCTCTGAAAAACCAGTAGGTAATATCATAAAGAATGCTTTCCCTACCAACACCAGGAACAAGACAAGGATACCCACCACCACCAATTCTATTCAGAGTTGTACTGGAAGTTCTAGTCTGTGAAATTAGGCAAGAAAAATGAATAAAGACATCCAAATTGGAAGAAGTAAAACTATACCTATTCACAGATGACATGCTCTTGTATATAGAAAATCCACTAAAAACAATTAAACTATTAAACAACTTCAGCAAAGTTGTAGGATACAAGCTCAGTATATAAAAATCAATTGTATTTCTAGACATTTGTAATGAACAATCCAAAAATGAAAGAAAATCGTTTCATTTATAAAAGTATCCAACAGAATAGAATACTCTCAGGAGTAAATTTAACAAAAGAAGTGGAAAATTACACTCTTTAAACTATAAAACATAGTCAAAAGTAATTAGAGATATAAGCAAATGGAAAGACACCCAATGTTCATGGATTGGAAGAACTAATACTATTAAGATAGCAATATCCCACAAATGGGTCTAAAGACTCAACACTATTCTTATCAGAATTCCAACTGAGGTTATTTGTAAAAATTAAGAAGCTTATCTTAAAATTTGCATAGAATTTCATAGGACTCAGAATAGTCAAAACAATTTGAAAAAGTATAACAAAATAGAAAGACTCACATTCTTATTTTCAAAATTCATGAAGCCATAGTAGTCAAAATAGTGCAGTACTGCCATACAGACATAAAGACCAACTGGATAGCGTGGAGAGTCCAGAAATAAACCCTTCTGTGGTGCTGGGACAGTTAGAAAGCCACATGCAAAATAATGATTCCTAGCCCCACACAGTAGACAAAAATTAGCTCCACATGGATAAAAGACCTAAATATAAGAGCTAAAAGCTATAAAACTCCTAGAAGAAAGCATAGAAGTAAATCTTTATGTTCTTGAATTTGGCAGTGGATTCTTGGACATGACAAAATGTGTAAGCAACAAAAGAAAAAATAGATAAATTCAATATCATCAAAATTAAAACTTTTTGCTCCAAAAGGCACCGTCAAAAGTGAAAGGACAGCCCACAGAATGGGAGAAAACAATTACAAATCATATATCTGATGAGAGCCTTGTATCTAGAATATATAAATATCTCTTTCAACTTAATATAATTTTTAAAAGTCACAATTTTAAAAGTAGGCAAAGGCATCTTTTCCAAGAAAGATATTTGAATTGCCAGTAAGTATATGAAAAGATACTCAACATTATTGTCGTTCAGTTCAGTTCAGTTCAGTCGCTCAGTCGTGTCTGACTCTTTGTGACCCCATGAATCGCAGCATGCCAGGCCTCCCTTTCCATCACCAACTCCTGGAGTTTACTCAAACTCATGTCCATCGAGTCGGTGATGCCATCCAACCATCTCATCCTCTGTTGTCCCCTTCTCCTCCTGCCCCCAATCCCTCCCAGCATCAGGGTCTTTTCCAGGGAGTCAACTCTTCGCATGAGGTGGCCAAAGTATGGGAATTTCAGCTTCAGTCCTTCCAATGAACACCCAGGACTGATCTCCTTTAGGAGGGACTGTTTGGATCTCCTTGCCATCCAAGGGACTCTCAAGAGTCTTCTCCAACACCACAGTTAAAAAGCATCAATTCTTCAGCGCTCAGCTTTCTTCACAGTCCAACTCTCACATCCATACATGACCACTGGAGTTATTAGGGAAATACAAATCAAAATCACAATAGGAATACCACTTCACATCTAATAGGGTGGCTCTTTTTTAAAAGGAGGACAATTGTTGGTAGAGATGTGCAGAACTTGTACATTGCTAGTGGGAATGTAAAATGATGCAACCACTGTGAAAAATAGTGTGGAAGTTCCTTAAAAATTAACTACAGAATGACAATATAATCCAGCAATTTTGCTTCTAGATATTCACTGAAAAGAATTGAAGGCAGGGACTCAACCAGATACTTGTATTCCAATGTTCATAGCAGGATTATTCATGATAGCCAAAAGACAGAAAAAATGCAAAAGTCCATTGATGAATGGATAAATAAAAGGTTGTATGTATACATGAAATGAAATATTATCAACTTTGAAAAGGAATTAAATTCTGATATGTGCTCTGCTGTGGACTAAGTATATCCCCACTCCCAAATTTATATGTTAAAGGCCTAACTAACCCCTAGCATGATGGTAGCTGGAGACAGGGCTTTTGAGAGATAATTAGGTTTAGATGAGGTCATAAGGGTGAGAACCTCCTGATGAGATTAGGGCCCTTATAAGAAGAGAAAGACACAGGAGTTCTCTCTCTGTCATATGGGGACACAACAAGAAGGTGGCTATTTGCCCAGCCAGGGAGCGAACCTGACCATTCAAGCACTCTGATCTCAGACTTTTAGCCCCAAGATTTGTGAAAAATAAACTTCTATTGTTTAAGCCACCAGTCTGTGGTATTTGGTTACAGCACCTTGAGACAACTAAGTCATGCCATAGCATGGAAGAACATTGAGGCCAGTATGTTAAGTGAAATAAGTGGCACAAAAAAGGATGAGTGTTGTGTGATTCTGCTTATATGAGGTACCTAAAAGAGTGAAGTTCATGGAGATAGAAAGTAGAACAGAGGTTACCAGTTGCTGGGAGCTGGGGGGCGGGGAGTTGTTTAATGGCTATAGTTTCATTATGAGCTGATAAGAAATGTCCTGGAGATGGATAGTTATGATATCTGCACAGCCCTGTGAATGTATTATACTTGATTTGCAACGTTGTGTTAGTTTTGGGTGTACAGTAAAGTGAATGTCAGATGTATACATGTATCTGTTCTTCTTTCAGATTCTTTTCTCACATAGGCTATTGCAGAATATTGAGTTACCTGAGCTATATAGTAGATCCTTTTTGATTATCTGTTTTATATGCATGTATATGTTAATCCAAAATCCTAATTTCTCCCTCCCCACCCCCTTTCCCCCATGGTAACCAAAAATTTGTTTCCTATGTCTGTGGATCTAGTTCTGTTTTGTATATAAGTGCACTTGTAACATTTTTGTTGGAGGTTTTTTAATTGAGGTTTTGATTTGCATTTTCTCAAGATTTATTAGGATATTAGGCTATTTTCATGTGCTTACTGGTTATTTGTATATCTTTTTTGGAGAGATGTCTGTTCCAGTCATTTGTTCACTTTTAATGAAGTGTGGTTTTTGTTTTTGTTGTTGTTTTGGTTGTAGGAGTCTATATATTCTGGATATTAATCTCATCAGATATAGTATTCTTGTTCTGTGTCATGTCTTTTTACTCTCTTGATAGTGTCCTTTGACACACAAACTTTAAAATTTTTTGAAGTCCAGCTTACTTTTTATTTTGCTATCTGTACTTTTAGTGTGCACAGATAAGCAACCATTGCTTACTTGGTAGGATGTGACCTCCTTATTTTGCATGTGGCTATATAGCTGTCTCAGCACCATTTTTTCAAAGCAATGCCTTTACCTTCAAAAAATTGTCTTGTGTCTCTTATTGAAAACTAATTAACCATATACATGAGGGTTTATTTCTAGTCTATTCTATCAGTCTATATCTCTATGCTAGTTCCACATTCTTGATTACTGAAGCTCTGAGGTAAAATTTAAAATTGGAAAGAATCTAACTATATTCTTCCACATCAGGATTGCTTAGGGTCTTCAAATTCCTTTGAAATTCGAATTTTATGATGTGTTTTTCTAATTCTGCAGAAAGTGACAGTGGGATTTTGATAAGAATTGTGTTGAATTTATAGATACTCTTAAGAAGTACTATAACTTTAACCATAATAAGTCTTCCAACCCATGAATGCAGTAAGTCTTTCCATTTATTTAGGTATTCTTTAATTTTTTTCAGCAATGTTTTATAATCAATAGTTTTCAGTGTACAATCTTTCTCCTCCTTTGTTTATTCCTAAGAAATTTACTATTCCTGAAGCTGTGTAAATGAAATTGTTTCTTAATTTCCTTTTTGGATTGTTTATTTCTAGTATACAGAAATACAATTGAGTTTTTTGTGTGTCAATTTTGTATCCTATAACATTGCTAAATTCAACATTTTTTTTTTTTTGATAGTCACAGGCATAAATTCAACATTTTTGTAAGTTCATTAGGGTTTTCTACATATCATGTCTTCTGTGAACAGAGATAACTATCTCTACCAACTTGGAAAACTGTTATTCTTTTTCTTGGCCTAATAGCTCTGGCTAGAACTGCAGTACCACATTAAACAGAGGCAAAAATGGCAACCTTATCTTGCTCCTGATCTTAGGGAGAATGCTTTGAATTTTCCACTACCAAGCATGATATTAGCTCAATTGGGTTTTTCATATATGGCCTTTATCATGTAGAGAACATTCCCTTCTATTCCTAGCTTATTGTTGTTGTTGTTTTTTTTTTTTATCATGAAGTGTGCTGATTTTATTTAAAAATTTTTGCATTGATTGAGATGATCATGTGATATTTTTCCTTCATTCTGTTAATGCAATATATTACAAAGAATAATTTTCATATATTGACCCAGAGTGCTCTGGTGCTAAATTCCACTTGCTTGTGCTGGAATTCCATTTGGTAGTATTTTGTTGAGGGTTTTGCATCTACATTCATTAAGGATATTGGCCCCTAGCTTTCTTGTAGTATCTTTGTCTGGCTTTGATGTCAGGTAGCAATATGGAATGCGTCAGGAAGTGTTCCCTCCTCTTCATTTTTTGGAAGAATTTGATTTTGGAAGAATTTGAAAAGGATTGGTTTTAATTCATCTTCCATGTTTGGTAGAGTTCTCCAGTGAAACCATCTGGTCTTGGACTTTCCTTCCCTGGGAGGTTTTTGATTACTTGTCTAGTCTGATTTTCTATTCCCTCTTGAGTCAGCCAGCTTTGATAATTTGTGTGGTTTAGGAATTTTCACTTTCAATCTAGGTTATTTAATCTGTTGGCATACCGTTGTTCATAGTATTCCCTCATAATCCACTTTATTTCTGTACAATCAGAAATAATGGCCTTATTTTCATTTCTGATTTTGATTGAGTCTCTTTCCCTCCTATTCCCCCTCATCAACATAACAGTTTGTCAATTTTGTTAGTATTTTTGTTAATCTAGTGAATGTTTCATGTCAGTTAGTATACTTTTCAACTCCAAAATTTGTTTGGTTCCTTTTTATAAATTGTTTTAAAAATATTTTCATTTTGTTTATATCATTTTCTGATTCCTATTAGTTCTTACCCATGACTTCCTTTAGCTCTTTAAGCATGTTAAATCAGTTCATTCAATGTCTTTGTCTAATAATTATAATGTCTGGGATTTCTCAGGGATATTTCTGTCAAGTCTTCTTTTTCTTGAAACTGGGCCACACTTTCCTGTGTTCTTGTAAGTTTTATAACTTCTTGTTAAGAAATGGACATGTAATACCCAGAAGGTGTTATATTAGCTTTGGAAATCAGATTCTCCCACTGCTCAGGGATGATAAGTTTTGTTTGTTGAGAGTGGCACCATCTGTTTGTGACTTTTCCAAAAGTCTCAGGTACCTGTGCCGGTTCCTCAGTCATCACTAGACCAACCCAAATGCAGAAATCCAAATATTTTGAGGACAAAGTCATTACTGCCCACCCTGGCACTAGCCAGTTGCTCCAACAGCACTGGCCACTGCCAAGAAGATGCTGAGGAACTGGGAGTGGTAGTTGGCTTTTGCATGCCACTTATTTGCAAAAGATCAGAAGTCTCGCCCTTCATGAAATGCTCCCCTGGTCTAAACATGTTCCAGAATTCCAAAATGGTCTATCCCAATCGATCTTTCCAGCTTAATGGCTGACTCAACACACTGCCCAGGCTTGGTTAGGCTGTCACTCCCACTCTGCGTTTTTAAGTAATGTCATTACGTGCATACATATTTAGGATTGTTAATGTCTCCTTAATTAATTAACTTTTTGAAGGGGAAGCTGTACCGAGTCTTAGTTGTGGCACACGGTATCTTTTTAGTTGCTGCGTGAGAACTCTTAGTTGTAGCATGTGGGATCTAGTTCCCTGACTAGATCAAACCCAGACCCCCTGCATTGGGAGCACAGCATCTCAGCCACTGGACTAGCAGGGAAAAGTGAAGTGAAAGTGAAAGTTGCTCAGTCGTGTCCAACTCTTTCGACAGCATGGACTATACAGTCAATGGAATTCTCTAGACCAGAATACTGGAGTGGGTAGCCTTTCCCTTCTCCAGGGGACCTTCCCAACCCAGGGATCGAACCTAGGTATCCCATAAAGCAGATGGATTCTTTATCAGCTGAGCCACAAGGGAAGCCAAGCAGTGAAGTCCCAATTAATTGACTTTTGTCATCATAGCATACTATGATAAATGATACTTTTTTTCCCCTCTGTAATTTCACTGTCTTGAAGTTCATTCTGTCTGATATGAATATAGCCACACTAGTTTTCTTATTATTAGTGTTTGTGTGAGATAGTTCTTCACCCATTTCTATTTAATGTTCATCTCTATAAATTGCTTTTAAAAATAAAATCTCAGCCTTCTATCTAGAGTGTTTAAGACCATTAACTATAAGTGCAATATTGATTTTTTCAGCTTTGAGCCTACTATTTAGCCATTCGTTTACTGTTTATCTCCTCTACTTTTTCCTTTGTTCCTCCTTTCCTGCCTATTTTGGATTGATTGAATTTAACATGTTTGCTTTTTTTAAAGTGAAAATTAAAATTTTCCTATCTCCTCTTTTTTGTTTGCATGTTTTGACTTTTGGTATAGCTATTTTTTCATATGGTTGCTTTAGGGAAAATAATATGCTTTCTTGGCTTATCAGTTTATCTTGCATTACTATTGATCAGTTCAGTTCAGTTCAGTCGCTCAGTCGTATCCGACTCTTTGCAACCCCATGAATCGCAGCACACCAGGCCTCCCTGTCCATCACAAACTCCCGGAGTTTACTCAAACTCATGCTCTGATACCATATACCAATTCATAATGTCGACTTAAAAAGATGCACAGCTCTATCTGAGACAAAATGAAGACTGCAGCCCAGGAGGCAGCACCTCAAATAGCTCTGAGAGACTGCTCCAAAGAGGCAGTCTGGGAAGGTTAATACATAAGATTTCGTTGAAGCAGAAGTTCAATGCAATCGAGCGCTTGCATTACAAGAGGTTTTCTGCTAGTCACAAGGAGCTGATGCCATCATTAATGGATTTAGTGCTTTTCTAGGTATGAGGAGATACAAGGATTGGGATCATAAAATCTGTTCCTGAAAATATCCGAACTATCTAAAGACCTGTCCCACCAGATTCCCTGGAGCACAGAGAGCCTCACTCTACCGTGAACTCCCTCGGGGGTATTGAAGGTGAACAGCTGCAGCAGCACAGAGTCTCCACAGAGGCAGATAACAAATGCCATTGTCACTGGCAGTCACTGGCAATGCTCTTGGCAAAGGCCAACTTGTAGTTGACAATAAAAAAGTAAGAACATTATAACGCCCATCCTTTATGCGATTGTCATTTACTTCTGTGTGTTATATACCAAAATATAGGTAACATTTTTGTTTTAAGCAATCAATCGTCTCTTGAAAAAAATAATTTATTTACCCACATATTTACTATTTCCTGTGCTCTTCATTCCTTCCTGCAGAATTTCTATCTCGCATCATTCTCCTTTTAGATTGAAGAATTTTCACCATGTTAGTCCAGGTCTTGTAGTCCAGTTCTACAAGCAGTGTATTCTCCCAACATTTAGTTATTCTGAAATAATTTTATTTCACTTTCGTTTCTGAAAAATATTCACCCCACGTAATGTTAAGATAAGTTTTCCTTCAATGCTTCAAAAATGTTGTCCCAGGACTTACCTGGTAGTAAAGAGGCTTAGACTCCACACTCCCAATATAGGAGGCCCTGGTTCCATCCCTGGTCAGGGAACTAAGATCCCACATGCCACAACTAAGACTGGATGCAGATAAATAAATAAATGATAAATTTTTTAAAAAATGACCCACTGTAATGTTCTTTTTTCCTGGTAAAAAGTCAGCTATCATTCTTACTGTTGTTTCCGTGTATGGTATGTCTTGTTTCTTTTCCTGACTACATTTTTTTCTTTAATGTATTTATTTTTTATTGAAGGATAATTGCTTTACAGAATTTTGCTGTTTTCTGTCAAACCTCAATGTGAATCAGCCATAGGTGTACATATATCCCCTCCCTTTTGAACCTCCCTCTCATCTCCCTCCCCATCCCACTCCTCTAGGTTGATACAAAGCCCCTGTTTGAGTTTCCTGAGACATACAGCAAATTCCCATTGGCTATCTATTTTACATATGGTAATGTAAGTTTCCATGTTACTCTTTCCATACATCTCACCCTCTCCTTTCCTCTCCCCATGTCCATAAGTCTATTCTCTATGTCTGTTTCTCCATTCTTGGTTGCCCTATAAATAAATTCTTCAGTACCATTTTTCTAGATTCTGTATATAAACATTAGAAGATGATATTTATCTTTCTTTCTGACTTAGTTCACTCTGTATAATAGGTTCTAGGTTCATCCACCTCATTAGAACTCACTCAAATGTGTTCCTTTTTATGGCTGAGTAATATTCCATTGTGTATATGTGCCACAACTTCTTTATCCATTCATCTGTCAGTGGACATCTAGGTTGCTTCCATGTTCTGCTGCTGTTAAGTCACTTCAGTCGTGTCCAACTCTGTGTGACCCCATAGACGGCAGCCCACCAGGCTCCGCTGTCCCTGGGATTTCCCAGGCAAGAACACTGGAGTGGGTTGCCATTTCCTTCTCCAATGCATGAACCTGAAAAGTGAAAGTGAAGTCGCTCAGTCATGTCCGACTCTTCGCGACCCCATGGACTGCAGTCTACCAGGCTCCTCCATCCTTGGGATTTTCCATTCCATGTTCTAGCTATTGTAAATAGTCTTTCAGTGAAAAACGGGATACATGTGTCTCTTTCAATTTTGGTTTCCTCGTGGTATGTGCCTAGGAGTGGCATTGCCAGGTCATATTTCTAGTTTTTTACAGAATCTCCATACCATCTTCCATAGTGGCTGTATCAATTTATATTCCCACCAAGAGTGCAAGAGCGTTCCCCTTTCTCCACTATCTCTCCACCATTTTTTGTTTGTAGACATTTTGATGAGGGCCATTCTGACAGATGTGAGGTGATATCTCATTGTAGTTTTGATTTGCATTTCTCTAATAATGAGCAGTGTTGAGCATCTTTTCATGTGTTTGTTAGTCTTCTTTGGAGAAATGTCTGTTTAGGTCTTTTTCCCACTTTTTGATTGGGTTGTTTGTTTTTCTGGTAATGAGTTGTATGAGCTGCTTATATATTTTGGAAATTAACCCTTTGTCAATTGTTTCATTTGCTATTATTTTCTCCCATTCTGAGGGTAGTCTTTTTACCTTGCTTATAGTTTCTTTGCTGTGTAAAAGCTTTTAAGTTAATCAGGTCTGACTTGTTTACTTTTGTTTTTATTTCCATTACTCTAGGAGGTGGGTCATAAAGAATCTTGCTTTGATTTATGTCATCGAATGTTCTGCCTATGTTTTCCTCTAAGAGTTTTATGGTTTCTGGTCTTATATTTAGGTCTTTAATCCATTTTGAGTTTCTCTTTGTGTATGGTGTTAGGAAGTGTTCTAATTTCATTTGTTTACATGTAGCCATCCAGTTTTCCCAGCACCATTTATTGAAGAGGCTGTCTTTGCCCCATTATATATTCTTGCTTCCTTTGTCAAAAATAAGGTACCCATAGGTGCATGGGTTTATTTCTGGGCTTTCTATCTTGTTCCATTGGTCTTTATTTTTGTGTTTGTGCCAGTACCATATTATCATGATGACTGTAGCTTTACAGTATAATCTGAAGTCAGGAAGGTTGATTCCTCCAGCTCCATTCTTCTTTCTCAAGAATGCTTTGGCTAGTCAGAGTCTTTTGTGTTTCCATATGAATTGTGAAATTTTTGTTCCAGTTCTGTGAAAAATGCCATTGGTAATTTGATAGGGATCACATTGAATCCATAGATTGCATTTGGTAGTATAGTCATTTTCACAATATTGATTCTTCCTAGCCAGGAACATGGAATATCTCTCCATCTGTTTATGTTGTCTTTGATTTCTTTCATTAGTGTGTTATAATTTTCCATGTACAGTTCTTTTGTCTCCTTAGATAAGTTTATTCCTAGATATTTAATTCTTTTTGTTGCAATGGTGAATGGGATTGATTCCTTAATTTCTCTTTCTGATTTTTCATTGTTAGTATATAGAAATGCATGTGATTTCTATATATTGATTGCTAGTATATAGAAATGCAGGTGATTTCTATGTATTGATTTTGTATCCTGCAACTTTGCTAAATTCACTGATTAGCTCTAATAATTTTCTGATACTATCTTTAGGGTTTTCTATGTACAGTATCATGTCATCTGCAAACAGTGAGAGCTTTACTTCTTTTCCAATCTGGATTCCTTTCATTTCTTTTTATTCTCTGATTGCTGTAGCTAGAACTTCCAGAACTATGTTGAATAATAGTGGTGAAAGTGGACACCCTTGTCTTGTTCCTTATCTTAGGGGGAATGCTTTCAGTTTTTCAGCACTCAGAATAATGTTTGCTGTAAGCTTATCATACATGACCTTTACTGTGTTTAGGTAGGTTCCTTCTATGCCCATTTTTTGAAGAGTTTTAATTATAAATGGGTGCTGAATTTTGTCAAAGGCTTTTTCTGCATCTACTGAGATTATCATATGATTTTATCTTTTGATTTGTTAATATGCTGTATCACACTGATTTATTTGCATATACTGAAGAATCCTTGCATCCCTGGAATAAACCCAACTTGATCATGGAGTATGAGCTTTTCGATGTGTTGCTGAATTGTTTGCTAAAATTGTGTTGAGGATTTTTGCATCTATGTTCATCAGTGATATTGGCCTGCAGTTTTCTTTTTGTGTGTTGTCTTTGTCTGGTTTTGGTATCACGGTGATGGTGGCCTTGTAGAATGAGCTTGGAAGTGTTCCTTCCTCTGCAATTTTTTGAAAGAGTTTTAGAAGGATAGGCATTAGCTTTTCTCTAAATGTTTGATAGAATTCTCCTGTGAAGCCATCTGGTCCTGGGCTTTTGTTTTGGGGGAGATTTTTTATCACAGCTTCAATTTCAGTGTTTGTAATTAGGTTGTTCATAATTTCTATTTCTTCCTGGTTCAGTCTTGGAAGATTGAACTTTCCTAAGAATCTCTCCATTTCTTCCAGGTTATCTATTTTATTTCCATATAGTTGTTCATAATAGTCTCTTATAATCCTTTGTATTTCTGCATTGTCTGTTGTAACCTCTCCTTTTTCATTTCTAATTTTGTTGATTTGATTCTTCTCTCTTTTTTTCTTGATGAGTCTGGCCAAAGGTTTGTCAATTTTGTTTATCGTCTCAAAGAACCAGCTTTTAGTTTTATTAATCTTTAGTATTGTTTCTTTCATTTCTTTTTCAGTTATTTCTGCTGGGATATTTATGATTTCTTCCCTTCTACTAATTTTGGGATTTTTTGTTGTTGTTGTTCTTGTTTTTACAGTTGTTTTAGGTGTAAAGTTAGGTTGTCTATTCGATGTTTTTCTTGTTTCTTGAGGTAGGATTGTAGTGCTGTAAACTTCCCTCTTAGAACTGCTTTTGCTGCATCCCATAGGTTTTGAGTTTTCATTGTGTTGTGTTTTCATTGCTATTTGTTTCTAGAAATTTTTTTATTTCTCTTTTGGTTTATTCAGTAACCTGTTGGTTATTTAGAAATGTGTTGTTTAATCATCATGTGTTTGTATTTCTTACGGTTTTTTTCTTGTAACTGATATCTAGTCTCATAGCATTGTAGTCAGAGAAGATGCTTGATATGATTTCAATTTTCTTACATTTACTAGGTTTGATTTGTGACCCAAGATGTGGTCTATCCAGGAAAATGTTCCATATGCACTTGAGAAGATGTATTCTTCTGCATTTGGATGGAATGTCCTGAAGATATCAATGAGATCCTTCTCACCTAATGTATTATTTAAGACTTGTAGTTCCTTATTAATTTTCTGTTTTGATGATCTGTCCATTTGTGTGAGTGAGGTGTTAAAGTCTCCTACTATCATTATGTTACTATCAATTTCTCCTTTTATGTCTGTTAGTGTTTGTCTTATGTATTGAGGTGCTCCTATGTTGGGTGCATAGATATGTATAATTGTTATGTCTTCCTCTTGGATTGATCCCTTGATCATTATGTAGTGTCCTTCCTTATCTCTTGTTAATATTCTTTATTTTAAGGTCAATTTTGTCTGATATGAGAATTGGTACTCCAGCTTTATTTTGCTTCCAATTTGCATGGAATATATTTTTCCATCCTCTCACTTTAAGTCTATAGGTGTCTTTAGGTCTGAGGTGGGTTTCTTGTAGACAGCATATATGGGTCTTCTTTTAGTATCCATTCAGCCAGCCTGTGTCTTTTGGTTGGAGCATTTAAAGTAATTATTGATATGTATGTTCCTATTGCCATTTTCTTAATTGTTTGGGGTTAATTTTGTAGATCTTTTTCTTCTCTTGTGTTTCTTGACTATATAAGTCCTTTTAACATTTGTTGTAAAGCTGGTTTGGTGGTACTGAATTCTCTTAACTTTCATTTGTCTGAAAAGTTTATTTCTCCATCAATTTTGAATGAGATCTTTGCTGGGTACAGTAATCTTGGTTGTAGATTTTTCCCTTTCAGTGCTTTAAATATATCCTGCCATTCCCTTCTGGCCTGCAGAGTTTCTGCTGAAAGATCAGCTGTTAAGTGTATGGGGTTTCCCTTGTATGGTACTTGTTGCTTCTCCCTTGCTGCTTTTAATATTCTTTCTTTGTGTTTAGTCTTTGTTAGTTTGATTAGTATGTGTCTTGACATGTTTCTTCTTGGGTTTATCCTGTATGGAACTATTTGTGTTTCTCGGACTTGATTTGCTATTTCCTTTTCCATGATGGGGAAATTTTCAACTATAATCTCTTCAAAAATTTTCTCATACCCTTTCTTTTTCTCTTCATCTGGGACCCCTATAATTTGAATGTTGGTGCATTTGATATTGTCCCAAAGGTCTCTGAGATTGTCTTCAGTTCTTTTCATTCTTTTTACTTTATTCTGCTCTTTAGAAGTTATTTCCACCATTTTATCTTCCAGCTCACTGATTTGTACTTCTGCTTCAGATATTCTGCTATTGATTCTTTCTAGAGCATTTTTAACTTCAGTAAGTGTGTTTTTGTCTCTATATGTTTATTCTTTAATTCTTCTAGGTGTTTGTTAATTGATTCTTGCACTTTCTCCATCTTGTTTTCAAGGTTTTTTTATCATCTTTACCATCATTATTCTGAATTCTATCATTATTCTGCCTGTTTCCTCCTCATTTATTTGGACTTCTATGTTTCTAGTTTGTTCCTTCATTTGTGTAGTATTTCTCTGCCTTGTCATTTTTTTTAACTTACTGTGTTTGAGGTCTCCTCTTCCCAGGCTTCAAGGAAAGTTAGATTCTTTCCTTGAAGAATGTTGAATTCTTTCTTCCTTTTGGTTTCTGCCCTCCTTAGTTGGTCCATTGGTTTGTGTAAGCTTCAGTATAGGGTGAGATTTGTGTTGAGTTTTTGTTTGTTTGTTTTCCTCTGATGGGCAAGGCTGAGCAAGGTAGTAATCCTGTCTGCTGATGATTGGGTTTGTATTTTTGTTTTGTTTGTTGTTTAGATGAGTCTTCCTGCACAGGATGCTACTGGTGGTTGGGTGATGTCTAGCCTTATATTCAAGTAGTTTCCTTTGTGTGAGTTCTCACTATTTGATACTCCCTAGGGTTAATTCTCTGGTAGTCTAGGGTCTTGGAGTCAGTGCTTCCACGCTCAGGGCTTGATCTCTGGTCAGTAACGATAATTCCATAATTCCACAAGCAGTTTGTTATGGCATTAAGTGAGATTAAAACAAATATCCAAAAATGAGAAACCAAAGATGAAACCCAGACAAATAGCAGTTACAGAGTCAGGCAAATAATAATTAAAATAATGGAATATACACATACACATATACACCCATAAGCAAAGTCAAAACAGTCCAACAAAAATAAAGTAGATTGACTCAAAGAACAAAGAAAATCAAAAATTTTATTTACCAGTTAAGAAGCTAACTGGCAAAACTAACAAGCACAAATTGGAAAACAAAACTAAAGCAAGGTGCCAAGTGGGGAATAAAGCAATGAAAACAAAACTAGCAAATATGTTGAGAGGAAAAAGAAGAAAGAAAGAATAGATGTGCAAAGTTAAAGAGGTAGATGAGGAAGATTTATATACATTAAAGATTAACTGCAAGGGGGAAAGAACAGTAGGAAAGACAAACAAAGGAATACATGTAGAAAAAATACAATAGGTTTAAAAAATTTTTTTAATTAAAATTATTAAAAAGAGAAAAGAACAAAAAGGAAGAAAAAAGAAAAAGAAAAAAAAAAAGGAAAACTCTACAGAACTGCAAAAGCCCAATGCAGAGGCAGAGGTTTATAACAACAATAAAAATGTGACTGAATATACACACATACATATACACCCATAAGCAAAATCAAAACAGTCCAACAAAAATAAAGTAAAATAGATTGACCTGGCAAACAAAGGAAACCAAAAATTATATCTACCAGAACAAAATCTAAAGCACAAACTGGAAAACAAAACTAAAGCAACTGGAGAATAAAGCAATGAAAAGAAAACTAACAAATATGTTGAGAGGAAAGGAGAGAAAGTAAAGAAAGAAAGGATAGATATGCAAAATTAAATAGAGGTAGATGAAAAAGATTTATATACATTAAAGATTAACTGTAAGGGGAAAAGAACAGTAGGAAAGACAAACAAAGGAATACATGTAGAAAAAATAACAATAGGTTTAAAGTATTAAAACTTAAAATTAAAAAAATTGAAAAGTAAAAATAAGGAAAACTCCACAGAACTGCAAAAGCCCAACATAGAAGCAGAGGTTTATAACAGCAATAAAAAATGTGACTTGGAAAGAAAAAAAACTTAAAAGCTTAATTGGATTTCTTAGTGCCCCTACAACAGCAGGGGAAAAAAGGAGAAAAAAAATCCAAAAAATCTACAGAACAAGTCGAAACATAAGAATAATAAATGTTTTTCTCGAGTCACTGCTGTCAGAGTCCTTTCCCTCGCTGGGAGTCACAGTCCACCTCAGCTCCCTAGGATGCCCTCAACACTGTGCTGGTCTGTGGACCTGCTGTGGGGGCAGCTCAGATTCTAATCTGGTCCTACTCCTGTGTGTTCTCTCCTCCAATGTCCACAGCTATCAGAACTAGTGCGTTTTCTTTTGTGGGCGCTCTCAATGGCCTTTTATAGATTCCATAGACACAGAGTCTGCTTCGTTGATTGTGTGGATTTAATCTGCAGTTTGTACAGCTGGTGGGAAGGTTTTGGGTCTTCTTCCTTAGTCACACTGCCCCTGGGTTTCAACTGTGGTTTTATTTCCACCTCTACATGTGGGTTCTCCACTGAGGTTTGCTCCTGATGTTGCCCTGGAGGACTTGGGTTTGTCCCCATGAGGACCAGGTGTGGAGGTGGTGCAGTTACCTGGGTTGCAAGGGTTCTGGCAGCACCAGGTACTCAAGGGGGATGGCAGCTAGGACAGCAGGAAATGTAGTGCTCTATAAGAGTATGGCAACCAGTATTGGCCAATATGCTCCAGTATTCTTGCCTGGAGAATCCCCCATCCTGACAGAGATAACCTATATGAGAAAAGAATTGGAGAAAGAATGGAGAATTACTTCACTGTATACCTGAAGCTAACACAAGCTAACAGTAAGTCAACTGTACTCCAAGAAAGTTAAAAAAACCAAAAACAACAACAACAAAAAAGCAAACAAAAGATGTTTACTTCATTGTCTCAGGACTAAACGTTACATGGCATTGTGTTTAAAGGATAAAATATATTTAACTCACAGTTAAAATATATCAACTTAAACAAAGAAAAACAACAGCAAAAAAGAAGGAGCCACAAGGAGACAGTCGGAGGAGGGGCAGAGATGCAGTGTAGTCAAGACACATACCCCCGGTAGGTGACCCACAAATGGGAGAAGAAGTGTAACCACACAGGTTCTCCCCAAGGAGTGAGGAAGCTTTGAGGGTCAGTGGGGCCTACCTTCAGGACAACCAGAGGGCTGTGGGAGATAGAGACTCCACTTGTAAATGGTCCACATAAAATCTCACATGCTCCAGGACCCAGGGCAGAAGCAGTGATTTGAAAGGAGCCTGGTTATAATAGCCAGGACACGGAAGCAACCTAGATGCCCATCAGCAGACGAATGGATAAGGAAGCTGTGGTACATATACACCATGGAATATTACTCAGCCATGAAAAAGAATTCATTTGAATCAGTTCTAATGAGATGGATGAAACTGGAGCCCATTATACAGAGTGAAGTAAGCCAGAAAGATAAAGAACATTACAGCATACTAACACATATATATGGAATTTAGAAAGATGGTAATGATAACCCTATATGCAAAACAGAAAAAGAGACACAGAAGTACAGAACAGACTTTTGAACTCTGTGGGAGAAGGTGAGGGTGGGATGTTTCGAAAGAATGTTGAGTTTTAAACCAGCTTTTTCATTCTCCTCTTTCACCTTCATCAAGAGGCACTTTAGTCCCTCTTTGCTTTCTGCCATAAGAGGGATGTTATCTGCGATTGCTGATATTTCTCCTGGCAATGTAGATTCCAGCTTGTGTTTCTCCCGGCCTGGCATTTTGCATGATGTACTCTGCATATAAGTTAGATAGGCAGGGTGAAAATATACAGCCTTGACATACTCTTTCCCCAATTTTGAATAGTTATGTTAAATTCTTATTCAATACTTTCAATATCTTGTTTGCCTATTTGTCTCTTGATTTTTTTTGCTTCATTTATATGTCATACATTCCTATTTCCTATGTCTGATTTATGACTGTATACTGGACATTCTGAATGATGTATCATAGAGACTCTGGATTCATTAATTTTCACATGAAAACTATTCAGTTTTGTTTTAGTAAGGAGTTACTAGCTAGTAGGGAGTTACTAGCAGATCATTTTGATTTAAGACTTTATTAGAGTAGGTCTGAGCTTCCCTGGTGGCTCAGTGGTAAGGAATCCACCTGCAATGCAGGACATGCAGGTTTGATCCCTGAGTCAGGAAGATCCCTTGGAGAAGGAAATGGCAACCCACTCCAGTATTCTTGCCTGGGAAATTTAATGGACAGAGGAGCCTGGCAGGCTAGAGTCCATGGGATTGCAAAGGGTCAGACACAGCTTAGCAACTAAAACAACAGAGTGAATCTATTTGAGGTTAGCCTTGCATCCTGGGGCCAGGACCTGGATTCAATGGAAAGCCCCAGATATTTACTGACCTCTCTAACACTGCTGCTATCATTCACTCGTTCAGTTGTGTCTGACACTTTCCAACCCCATCAACTGCAGCACGCCAAGCTTACCTGTCCTTCACTATTTACCGGAGTTTGCTCAAACTCATGTCCATTGAGTCAGTCGGTTATGCCAACCAACCATCTCATTCTCTGTCGTCCTTTTCTCCTCTTGCCTTCAATCTTCCTCAGCATACAGGTCTTTTCCAGTGAGTCAGTTATTCACATCAGGTGGCCAAAGTATTGGAGCTTCAGCTCTAGCATCAGTCCTTTCAATGAATATTCAGGACTGATTTCCTTTAGGATTCACTGGTTTGATCTCCTTGCTGTCCAAGGGACTCTCAAGAGTCTTCTCCAACACCACAGTTCAAAGGCATCAATTTTTCAGCTCTCAGCCTTTATATTTTCCAGCTCTCACATCCATACATGACTACTGGAAAAACCATAGCTTTGACCATATAGACCTTTGTAGGCAAAGTAATGTCTCTGCTTTTTAATATGCTGTCTACGTTTGTCATAACTTTATTTCAAAGGAGCAAACGTTTTTTAATTTCATGGCTGCCGTCACAGGCCACAATGATTTTGGAACCCGAGAAAATAATGTCTGTCACTGTTTCCATTGTTTCCCTATCTATTTGCCATGAAGTGATGCAACTGGATGCCATAATCTAGGTTTTTTGAATGTTTCATTTTAAGCCAGCCTTTTCGCTCTCCTCTTTCACCTTCATCAGTTCAGTTCAGTTCAGTTCAGTTCAGTCACTCAGTCGTGTCCAACTCTTTATGACCCCATGAAATGCAGCACACCAACTCCTGGAGTTTAGTCAAACTCATGTGCATTGAGTTGGTGATGCCATCCAACCATCTCATCCTCTGTCGTCCCCTTCTCCTCCTGCCCCCAATCCCTCCCAGCATCAGGGTTTTTTCCAATGAGTCAACTCTTCGCATGAGGTGGCCAAAGTACTGGAGTTTCAGCTTCACTACCAGTCCTTCCAATGAACACCCAGGACTGATCACCTTTAAGATGGGCTGGTTGGATCTCCTTGCTGGTTGGAGACCTAGACGGGCTGGTTGGACTGGAGAGTCCAGTCCAAGGGACTCTCAAGAGTCTTCTCCAACACCATAGTTCAAAAGCAACAATTTTTCGGCACTCACCTTTCTTTATAGTCCAACTCTCACATCCATACATGACCACTGGAAAAACCATAGCCTTGACCAGACGGACCTTTGTTGGCAAAGTAATGTCTCTGCTTTTTAATATGCTATCTAGGTTGGTCATAACTTTCCTTCTTAGGAGTGTCTTTTAATTTCATGGCTGCAATCACCATCTGCAGTGATTTTGGAGCCCAAGAAAGTAAAATCTGACACTGTTTCCACTGTCTACCCATCTATTTCCCATGAAGCATGGGACCAGATGCCATGATCTTAGTTTTCTGAATGTTGAGCTTTAAGCCAACTTTTTCACTCTCCTCTTTCACTTTCATCAAGAGGCTTTTTAGTTCACCTTCATTTTCTGCCATAAGGATGGTGTCATCTGCATATCTGAGGTTACTGATATTTCTCCTGGCAATCTTGATTCCAGCTTGTGCTTCCTCCAGCCCAGCATTTCTCATGATGTACTCTGCATATAAGTTAAATAAGCAGGGTGACAATATACAGCCTTGATGTGCCTATTTGGAACCAGTCTGTTGTTCCATGTCCAGTTCTAACTGTTGCTTCCTGACCTGCATACAGGTTTCTCAAGAGGCAGGTCAGGTGGTCTGGTATTCCCATCTCTTTCAGAATTTTCCACAGTTTATTGTGATCCACACAGTCGAAGGCTTTGGCAGAGTCAATAAAGCAGAAATAGATGTTTTTCTGTAACTCTCTTGCTTTTTCGAGGATCCAGCGGATGTTGGCAATTTGATCTCTCATTCCTCTGCCTTTTCTAAAAGCAGCTTGAACATCTGGAAGTTCACGGTTCACGTATTGCTGAAGTCTGGCTTGGGGAATTTTGAATATTACTTTACTAGCATGTGAGATAAGTGCAATTGTGTGGTAGTTTGAGCATTCTTTGGGATTGCCTTTAGTAGGGATTGGAATGAAAACTGACCTTTTCTGGTCCTGTGGCCACTGCTGAGTTTTCCAAATTTGCTGGCATATTGAGTGCAGTACTTTCACAGCACCATCTTTTAGGATCTGAAATAGCTTAACTGGAATTCCACTACTTCCACTAGCTTTGTTCATAGTGATGCTTTCTAAGGCCCACTTGACTTCACATTCCAGGATGTCTGGCTCTAGGTGAGTGATCACACCATTGTGATTATCTGGGTCATGAAGATCTTTTTTGTACAGTTCTTCTGTGTATTCTTGCCACCTCTTCTTAATATCTTCTGCTTCTGTTAGGTCCATACCATTTCTGTCCTTTATCGAACCCATCTTTGCATGAAATGTTCCCTCGGTATCTCCAATTTTCTTGAAGAGATCTCTAGTCTTTCCCATTCTGTTGTTTTCCTCTATTTCTTTGCATTGATAGCTGAGGAAGGCTTTCTTATCTCTCCTTGCTATTCTTGGAACTCTGCATTCAAATGGGAATATCTTTCCTTTTCTCCTTTGCTTTTCGCTTCTCTTCTCTTCACAGCTATTTGTAAGGCCTCCTCAGACAACCATTTTGCCTTTTTGCATTTCTTTTCCATGGGGATGGTCTTGATCCCTGTCTCATGTACAGTGTCATGAACCTCAGTCCATAGCTCATCAGGCATTATGTCTATCAGATCTAGTCCCTTAAATCTATTTCTCACTTCCACTGTATAGTCATAAGGGATTTGATTTAGGTCATACCTGAATGGTCTAGTGGTTTTCCCTACTTTCTTCAATCTAAGTCTGAATTTGGCAATAAGGAGTTCATGATCTGAGCCACAGTCAGCTCCCGGTCTTGTTTTTGCTGACTGTACAGAGCTTCTCCATCTTTGGCTGCAAAGAATATAATCAATTTGATTTCGGTGTTGGCCATCTGGTGATGTCCATGTGTAGAGTCTTCTCTTGTGTTGTTGGAAGAGGGTGTTTGCTGTGACCAGTGCGTTCTCTTGGCAAAACTCTACTAGCCTTTGCCCTGCTTCATTCCGTACTCCAAGGCCAAATTTGCCTGTTACTCCAGGTGTTTCTTGACTTCCTTCTTTTGCATTCCAGTCCCCTATAATGAAAAGGAGATCTGTTTTGGGTGTTAGTTCTAAAAGGTCTTGTAAGTCTTCGTAGAACTTTATTCAACTTTGGCTTCTTCAGCGTTACTGGTTGGGGCATAGGCTTGGATTACCATGATATTGAATGGTTTGCCTTGGAAATGAACAGAGATCATTCTGTCTTATTTGAGATTGCATCCAAGTACTGCATTTCAGACTCTTTTATTGACCACAATGGCTACTCCATTTCTTCTAAGGGATTCCTGCCCACAGTAGTAGATATAATGGCCATCTGAGTTAAATTCACCCATTCCAGTCCATTTTAGTTCACTGATTCCTAGAATGTCAACATTCACTCTTGCCATCTCCTGTTTGACCACTTCCAATTTGCCTTGATTCATGGACCTAACATTCCAGGTTCCTGTGCAATATTGCTCTTTACAGCATTGGACCTTTCTTCTATCACCAGTCACATCCACAACTGGGTATTGTTTTTGCTTTGGCTCCATCCCTTCATTCTTTCTGGAGTTATTTCTCCACTGATCTCCAGTAGCATACTGGGCACCTACCGACCTGGGGAGTTCCTCTTTCAGTATCCTATCATTTTGCCTTTTCATACTGTTCATGGGGTTGTCAAGGCAAGAATACTGAAGTGGTTTGCCATTCCCTTCTCCAGTGGACCACATTCTGTCAGACCTCTCTACCATGACCTGACCATCTTGGGTGGCCCCACACAGCATGGCTTAGTTTCATTGAGTTAGACACGACTGTGGTCCTATGATCAGATTGGCTACTTTTCTGTGATTATGGTTTTCATGTTTCTGCCCTCTGATGCCCTCTTGCAACACCTACCGTCTTACCCGGGTTTCTCTTACCTTGGACGTGGGGTATCTCTTCACAGCTGCTCCAGCAAGTGGAGCCGCTGCTCCTTACCTTGGACAAGTGGTATCTTCTCACGGCCTCCCCTCCTGACCTTGAACATGGAGTAGTTCACCTTCATCAAGAGGCTCTTTAATTTCTCTTCACTTTCTGCTATTAGGCTGGTCTCATCTGCATATCTGAGGTTATTGACATTTCTCCCGGCAATCTTGAGTCCAGCTTCTGTTTCATCCAGGCTGGCATTTCACATGATGTACTCTGCATAGATGTTATATAAGCAAGGTGACTCCTCCCCCAATTTGGAACCAGTCCATTGTTCCATGGCTGATTTTAACTGTTGCTTCTTGACCTGCATACAGGTTTCTCAGGAGGAAGGTAAGGTGGTCTGGTATTCCCATTTCTTATTTTCCACAGTTTGTTGTAATCCACACAAAGCCTTTAGTGTAGTAAATGAAGCAGATGTCTTTCTGGAATTCTCTTGCTTTTTTTTACGATCCAACAGATGTTTGCAATTTGATCTCTGGTTACTGCCATTTCTAAATCCAGCTTGTCCATCTGGAAGGTCTCAGTTCACATACTGTTGAAGCCTAGCTTGAAGAATTTTGAGCATTACCTTGCTACTGTGTGAAATGAGGGCAAATGTGTGGTAGTTTGAACATTCTTTGGCATTGCCCTTCTTTGGGATTGGAATGAAAAGTGACTTCTTCCAGTCCTGTGGCCACTGCTGAGTTTTCCAAATTTGCTGGCATATTGAGTGCAGCACTTCCACAGCATCATCTTTTAGGATTTGTGATTCCATGGACTGTAGCATGCCAGGCTTCCCCGTCCTTCACTATTTCCCAGAGTTTGCTGAAATTCACGTCCATTGAGTCAGTGATGCCATCCAACCATCACATCCTCTGTCATCCCTTTTCCTCCTGCCTTCAATCTTTCCCAACATCAGGCTCTTTCACCTGGTGGGACACAAATGCCAAATGTTTTCCCCCCAGTACCAGACACCTGTAAGGCAAATTCAAATCTCTGTGGCTTCCTCCTTTCTGGGATTTTCCCCCTTTGAAAATCTACCAAGGTATATGTTTGTGTACTTGTACCTTCACATGCTATATACATTAGTAATATTTTTTACAAGAAAAATGTGATTTCATGTTGGCACCCAGTTTAAAACCCCTCAGGGGATTTCTGATGGCCCCAGACCAACTCAGATCGCCCCTCCAGCACCTCTCTTCTGACCATGACACCAGCCACAGAGGTTCACACGTTGACTCCCTAAATGAGATGATACCAGCTCTCACTCCTCCTCGTATCCCCGTCTCCCTCCTTCTACATGGGTAACGCTGCTGGTTCCTCAAGCTTCAGTTTAAGGACCATCTCCTTGTCGAGGCTTTTCCTGGCCACCAAATCCCTCCTCCATCTTAGGTGCTCTTTGCTGTGTTCTCACAGTCACAAGGGCCCCCTCCCCCGCCTCCACCTCTGCAACAGCTCTCGTTACACCAGCGTGCAGTGCCCAGTGAGCACCTGAAAAGTGGGAGCTGTATCTTCAACCTTAAATCCAGCCCCAGAGTAGTTCTGAGAATTTCCAAAATGAACAAAGCCCCTGACATCCTACCTGTTATGGTTAGTGCTTCTTGGGCAGCTTGCCTGCCAGATCCTGCCTGAGGCAGTTCCCCGAAGTTGGGGACCTAGAAAAGGCCTAAATGCTCTCCTGAGAACCTAAAGAATCAGCTGCACCTGGACCCAGCTCCTCACTAGATAAGATGTTCAGGTAAAGTTCTTCCTCCTGTCCAGGCCTGCTGCTTGTGTCAGATGAAGGGGTGGAACTTCGAGCTCTAACCATCTACTCTTCCTAGACAGAAAAACTGAATGACAGACCAGGGGGTTTTAAAGAAGAGAAGGAAAAGTTTATTGTGTTGACCTTATTTTCATTACAGTACCAGAAATTCATTCTCAGTTCATTTCAGGCGCAGAGGGCTCTGCAGACATTTAGTGCCCCAGTGCTTGTTCCAAAGCAAGGGGCAGCACCCAAACCTATGGTGCATTTCATAGAGCATGATTACAATAAAATAGAAGAGTTACAAAGGGTTTTTTTTAAGTACATAGTTTCTTTAAAAATTCTAATATTTTTGTTTTTCCATGTTTACCTTATTATTACCAAAAACAAGTGACTGGAAAACATGGTACTTGATATTCTTGTCTCAAATTGTTGACCTTAGGTTAATGTATTTTGCTATTTTCATTTTAAAGAGGAAGTATACCCATTTCTCTGAGGAAATCTAAAAGGTGACAAGTAAGGCGATGGATAAATTACAGGTGGGATGAAGGCTCTGCTTCATACCCTAACTCATGTCCTACTTAAATCTGCCACATTTGGCCTCTGTGCTGTGAGGTCACTGGAAAAGGCTCAGGAGATGGCCTTACTTCTGGACTACCTCTGAAGCTGATTTCCTGATTTGTTTTTAAAAAATTGTCAGCACTCATGACACCCTGACGGGGAGAGATCCTCCAGTCAGTGCACTGACTCATCGCCACTCAAAAGTCATTTCTGCATTAGATTGAGAGATCAAAGACCAAATAATGAAAGAGGAACTGGTATCCTCCAGATACTCTGAAACAGCAATGACAACCTGAGTTAATGATGTCTACATTTGGTGAACTCTGTCAGGTTAAAGATCTTTCCTCACTATATCAAGACTGAGAAAACAGGAATTTAAATTAAAAAGCTTATCCCACCAGACTAGATACTTAACAGCAATATTCAAGTTGATTAACCCACAAAAATGTCCCCATAAAATCAAATATTTAAAAAATTATTAAAATTACACAATGGAATATATATTTAAATAACTTTGCATACAATGCACCCTCCATTTGTTGTTACCAAGAGAAATTTTCCATTATATATCTTTACCAAAACTTTAATATTTCCATGAAATTTGATACTACAGTACTAACATCATTTTATTCAGAAAAACACACTAGATGTTCCCTTGGAACTCTTGAATTGAATCACTTCTTTTAACCATTCATGACAATTGTAGGGGGAAAAAAACTGCTTTCAAGTACCTAAATTTACTCACGAGGCAGGTGTGGGGGAAGAGGAATCGCACTTGTGAGGGTGGTGTCTGGCTGGCTCCATGTCACAGTGTCAGTATGATGTAATTCCCAGTCAAAGGAAATAGATTTTCCTTCCTCCCAGTCTCTTCTGGAAGCTGCACTGTTGTCCCTAGCCATCAGGGATTCTGCAACCAGATAATCATTGTTTATTCCATCAGAATCTTAAGAAGGTTCGTAATAGGAAGTCGTGAGGACAGCAGAGGAAACTAAGCTCCATTCTTAGAACTGCTTCTTAATGTTTATAAAACCTTTGCTCTCCCCGGAGAGCTGAGCTCACAAAATACATGGGCTTATCAGATGCGTGTGCACTCTGAAATACCATTGAGAGAGATTCCACACTTTATCAATTGTATGGAAAAATAACACACCATCATTCTGAATGTGCTACAGATAGAGGACCATTTTAAAACAAAACACAGGCATGCCCCAACAGCAGATTGTGTTACACACATTTTGACCTCAATCAAATATCACTGTTCACAGAACATAAGAAGTCACACTGTTGCATTTCATTCTGACATGTCACATTATTTCGTATCACTCTGGCACTGATTAAGACAAGTTTTCTATTATGGCATGATGAAAGAAAAAAATTCATGACATATACACAATGGTTAAAAACAACACCCTGTGAACAGTTTCCAGAAGCTTCGACTTTTCAGTGAAATCAATTCATGTTTCTTAGGAAAAAAATGTACCAATCTTTTCAGTCACAATTTGCTTTCATACAGTAGAAACAGCAGACAAAGCTGACCAAGACCAAATTTTAGTGGCAGCATCATTTCCTAGGGTGCTAGAGATTCATTTTGGAAGATCTTATGCCACATGAACCAAGAATTCCTGGCATGAGGAGGAGGGACTGAGGCCATCTCAGAAGCAAGCTGGGTCTTGCATATTTAGATTCAACTATTACTAAGACTTAAATCCAGGGTGGTAAGGGGCAATGAAAATACACACTGCACAGAGAATAGATTTCACACTGCACCTTCCTCATACAGAATACTCATGAGAGACCAGGCAAAAAGATGTGGAAAGGTGCCCTGTTCCATGTCCCCCAGCATTTAGAAGGCATATCCCAGTGACTTTAGTTATTTCCTGCTCAATATCCCAGAAAATAAACTGGAAAAAAGCACAACTGTGCCCATGGTTTATAGACACAAGTGGTGGCGGCGGCAGCTTCTCTGAAGGCTTAAATTAAACCTCAGACGAAGCTGAGCAACTGTCTTTCATCCTCATTGATTCTATCCCTTTAGCTGCTACTACTAGTAGAGGAGCGGTGTTGGGGGTGGGGGGAGGGAGAGATCACATTACCGCCTTTGTCAACAGCAACAACTCTAAGGGACCTTTTTAGTCTTGGATCAATTTATCTACAAGTCCCTCCTCCCCAGTTTTTACAAAAGCAAACTCAAAAGCTCCTTCAGACTTACAGACTCCTGAACTAATGCTTGGTATTTGTCCTAAGACACTGGAAGGAGGCACAGTCCACGGAGTGCTCTGCTGCTGTAGCCTGCAGCCTGGGGAGATGGGGAGCAGGACCTGCAGTCTCTCACAACCGGAAGACTCCTCTGGGCACCTCCCAGCCCTGCCCACCCAGCAGGACAGGCTGCTGGGGAAGGGCTGTTCTGGGTTGCTAAAGACACAAAAAGCCATGACTCATGAGTCCAACTTGCTTCAAGAAGCAACTCTGTGGAGTCAGAACAGGGTTGGGGGGGACGCTGGCAACGTCTGCCAGCTTAAACTAAAAGAACTACAGAACAGTGTATAGAAAAACATGAATTACACAATCAAAATCTCTCCTGGTCTCAGATCTGGGAGTCTTTTGGAGAGAAAAGACAAAGCCAACTTCCCCTGGGTCTGAGAGACAAAAATTCTGCAGAGAAGCAGCGGGTAAATGACGTGGTGACCTTCCTGAGGGAGTTCTCAACCCCTCAAGGTGGATCACGAGAGGGGCTTACTATGGCTGTATCCAGTAAGGAAATAACAGACTTCTTTTAAGAAAGTGGGAAGAGAAAGCAAAGACTTTTGCAAATACAAAAACTGCTTACAAAACAATTACTTAAAAAGTTCACTGGGGCTGGGTGCAGAATAAGAATAATGTCTTCATTTCATATTAGTCACAATGGTTCTGACGGTGTATAAAACAGAAAGGCCAATTTCTGGTTTTCCTCATGACCCCACCCCCAACACTCCAGAGCCCTCCTACTGCTGCTATTTTCCCGACCCTCACCCCAATCCACCCCCCATCCTCTCCCCAAATTAATTTGCCCCGAGCTTAGCCTGAAAACACATGATTGTTCGTTGGGTTTCAATTTAACAATGAACCTGATGCTGGGGAAGGGCACAGAGCCCACCGGCGCAAACCCGGTGATGCTCGGACAGCCGCCGCCGCATCCACTATCCGCCCGGACGGGTGGCCCCGGTTGCAGACGGAGCTCCGCTGCGCCTCCCCGCGGACTGAGGTAAGGAAGGGCATGGCGGCTCCGGTTAGTGGCCTCGTGTGACACTGCAGCACATGTGGGCTTGTTCTTCTTCCAGTTGCTTTTGCCATCTTCTCTTCTGGTGAGAGGCCTGCTCTTCATAGAGTCCCCCAGAGATCAGTTCCTTGTCTTCCTCTGAGGTTGGAATCTAGTAGCGAGCCTTAACCCCAGAGATCCAGAGCTGCCAGCCCGCGGGAGTCAGGATGAAAGGGCAGCACTCCTGCCCAGTCGGTTCATCAGCAGTTGTATAGACAGATTGGAAAAAACTAGCATTTAATAGAAAAAGTGTTTTTCAAATGGTGTGATTTCCTATCCTCCTCTGGAGATCATAATTCCTCATGTGTCTGAGGTCCTATGGAAAAGGAGAGCAAGTGGAGAAAAAATGGATCACTGTCAAGTTATAAAGTACAGACTGGGCATTTTCTGCTACTGAAAGCTATTATTTGTGCTCCACCTTCACTGTATCTCTCTTTTTTAATTTTTAGGAGCTTTGGTTTAGTGTGTTTGTGTCATATTTTGAAAGCAAAAACAAAAAAGACATTTTTATTTTCAAGAACACTGAAACTAACTGTATACCCCTACTCCCTCTAAATTGTTTTCACAAGTACAATATTTACTTCTAGTAAAAATGCACATATATTTAGTCAGGATTCTTCTTTTTTCACTTAATAACGTATAAATTTTCCTCTGTAGCAGTGTAATTTACCATTTTCTAGTCTTGGGTGTTTAAACTATTTTCCAATGCCTTAAAAAAAAAGATAGTAAAATAAATTTCTCCAGGTATATAACTTCTTTATTGTATTCAATTATTTCTTCTAAGGTAAATTCTCAAGAGAGGAATTGTTGAGGATCTAAAACTTTAATGAATCCTGATGACTGATTTACTGCCTTTTAACAAGGATTTTTCTAATGCACACAGCTTCAACAAGATTCACCCAGAAGAGTTTCACCACCATCTTCCCCAACAAATGGCATAATCACCAAAGGTTAAAGTGTTAGTTGCTCAGTCATGTCCAACTCTTTGTGCCCCTATGATCTGCAGCCTGCCAGGTTCCTCTGTCCCTGGAATTCTCCAGGCAAGAACGGTGGGGTGGGTAGCCATTCCCTTCTCCAGGTTATCTTCCTGAACCAGGGATCAAACCTGGGTCTCCTACATTGCAGGTAGATTTTTTTACCATCTGAGCCACCAGAGAAACCCGGCATTACCAATATGTACACTCTTTTCTATGTGGTAATAGTAATGCCCGAGTCCTTTAACTTGATTACCGTTTCTTCAAATTCATTTATTATTTGTGCTTTTGTCTTATTTAAACAGTATGTCTACATTCTTTACCCATTTATTTATGAAAATCCTTAGGTTTTACTGATGAATTTAATTATTTTTATGGTGAATATCCAACATTTCAGCTGTGATTTTAATATCATTTAATATCAGTCTTTGGGATTTTAATATCATTTAATATCAGTCTTCAGGATGTTTAGGTGAATCACTCAAGATCCATTTCTATAATTGCTTTTTTAGAATTAGTTTTGAGCTGAATAAATTAAAATCCAGAGTGAAGCTTATTAAAGGTTTATATAAAGTCACTTTTTGTATTCTAACAATTTTTTTGGACTGGCTACCACTCAAAATGTACACATAGTAGAGAAACCAGTGTATGTCATGTATCACAAAACTCATAAACCTAAACAATAATAATCACAAAGCACTCTTTCTTCAAAAAAAGAAAGAAAACAAAAGAAGGAAGGGAAGGAGGGAGGAAGAGAGGAAGAAGGATGGGAGAAAGAAAAAGAAAAAAAGGCAGCAATTACATTAATAAATACTGTCTAGAAGCCCAACTGAATAAACAAAGTGAAAAATATAGACTACCAGATGTCACGATGGAAGACTGAATAACTGATTCTTCTTGTTCTGACAAGATTCTGTTTCTGCAACAGAAATCAGACAGGCCAAGAAGTACCTACCTAAAGCCAAAGACCTATACATACCTTCTCGGCTTGCCTCCTTTGCTGTCTTGTCTCCATACAGTGCTCCCATTTCCTTCTCCTCCTGAAAGCGGTGCTGTAGCTGTTTGATCTCCTGATCATAGTCCTGCCACTCTGGGACAATTCGAACAGCGGCCTCCAGCTTGGGCTCTTTGGTCATTGGATTATTACACTGTGAAAATCAAAATTACATACTTCAGCCAAGTTAAAGGAAGGGTATGTTATATAGCATTCAGAGGTGTTTCTCTTCTTGGGTTACAGGTCCTAACTGGACAAAAGGAACAATGATATGAGAAGCAATGTGGGAGGGGCTGCACAAAGCTTCTGCAAAGAAGTCGTGGAGCGCTACTGGAAGGCAGAAAGAGAAAGTCCGTTTGGAAAAACTACAAGGCACAGAGTGATCTGGAAGACAAATGGTAACTTCGCGGATTCTAAATAGTGAAAACAGCCCCATCAGACAATAGAGGATTTGCCTTCCTGCTGAGGTTACTGTAAGAAGTCCTGCAACCCCCAAATTACACAATTACAGAGAAAGACCAAATTATCTAGTAATACATCAGACTGGACTGAATGCAGAAACAGCCACAGACAACTTACCAAATCAATTGTTTTTGCCCTTTTCTTAGAGGCATCATCACACCACGTTTCACACCAAAGCCATTCTTGAGGGAGTGATTTAATTGGCACCTGATGGATCATGTTATTGGGCAAATCCTATTCAGTAGAGAAGATAAAACACAAGAATCTGTGAAGTTCTCGGGGAATAAACAACAAGGTCCTACTATAGAGCACAGGGAACTATATTCAATATCCTATTATAAAACATAATGGAAAAACATGAATAAGAACATATATTATATCTGAATCACTTTGCTGTATAGCAGAAATTAACACAACATTGTAAATCAACTATGCTTCAATAAAATACAAAACAGAATATTTAGAAATAAAGTGCTAGGGGATATTTAAATAAATGAACAGCAAATTAGGGGCTCATCACATATCACATGCCAATCACAAAATTTTAAAACAGAAAAGAGTCCTTAGCAAAAACTGTAAAGCACCTACAGTATTTATTTATGGCGTTTTTAAAAGCCAAAGTTTAGATGATCCATAAAACACCTACCCATAAGAAGCACCTGAAAAACTTTAGGCTAAAACTCACAAATAGTCTGCTTTCTCCTTGGAAGGAAAGCTATGAAAAACCTAGACAGCAAATTAAAAAGCAGAGACATTGCTTTGCTGACAAAGAACCACATACATAGTTAAAGCTATGGTTTTTCCAGTAGTCATGTATGGATGTGAGAGTTGGACCATAAGGCTGAGCGCTGAAGAACTGATCCTTTCAAATTGTGGTACTGTAAAAGACACTATGGACGGAGGTTCATGACATTGTACAGGAGACAGGGATCAAGACCATCCCCATGGAAAAGAAATGCAGAAAGGCAAAATGGTTGTCTGAAGAGGCCTTACAAATAGCTGTGAAAAGAAGAGAAGTGAAAAGCAAAGGAGAAAGGGAAAGATATACCCATTTGAATGCAGAGTTCCAAGAATACCAAAGAGAGATAAGAAAGCCTTCCTCAGCGATCAATGCAAAGAAATAGAGGAAAACAACAGAATGGGAAAGACGAGAGATCTCTTCAAGAAAATTAGAGATACCAAGGGAACATTTCATGCAGAGATGAGTTTGATAAAGGACAGAAATGCTATGGACCCAACAGAAGCAGAAGATATTAAGAAGAGGTGGCAAGAATACACAGAAGAACTGTACAAAAAAGATCTTCATGACCCAGATAATCACAATGGTGTGATCACTCACCTAGAGCCAGACATCCTGGAATGTGAAGTCAAGTGGGCCTTAGAAAGCATCACTACGAACAAAGCTAGTGGATGTGATGGAATTCCAGTTGAGCTATTTCAAATCCTAAAGGGTGATGCTGTGAAAGTGCTGCACACAATATACCAGCAAATTTGGAAAACTGAGCAGTGGCCACAGGACTGGAAAAGGTCAGTTTTCATTCCAGTCCCTAAGAAAGGCAATCCCAAAGAATGCTCAAACTACCGCACAATTGCACTCATCTCACACACTGGTAAAGTAATGCTCAAAATTCTCCAAGCCAGACTTCAGCAATACATGAACCGTGAACTTCCAGATGTTCAAGCTGGTTTTAGAAAAGGCAGAGGAACGAAAGATCAAATTGCCAACATCCACTGGATCATCGAAAAAGCAAGAGAGTTCCAGAAAAACATCTATTTCTGCTTTATTGACTATGCCAAAGCCTTCGACTGTGTGGATCACAATAAACTGTGGAAAATTCTGAAAGAGTTGGGAATACGACCACCTGACCTGCCTCTTGATAAACCTATATGCAGGCCAGGAAGCAACAGTTAGAACTGGACATGGAACAACAGACTGGTTCCAAATAGGAAAAGGAGTATGTCAAGGCTATATATTGTCACCCTGCTTATTTAACTTATAGGCAGAGTACATCATGAAAACACTGGGCTGGAAGAAGCACAAGCTGGAATCAAGACTGCCAGGAGAAATATCAGTAAACTCAGATATACAGATGACACCACCCTTATGGCAGAAAGTGAAGAGGAACTAAAAAGCCTCTTGATGAAAGTGAAAGAGGAGAGTAAAAAAGTTGGCTTAAAGCTTAACATTCAGAAAACTAAGATCATGGCATCTAGTCCCATCACTTCATGGGAAATAGATGGGGAGACAGTGGGAGCAGTGTCAGACTTTATTTTTTGGGGCTCCAAAATCACTGCAGATGGTGATTGCAGTCATGAAATTAAAAGACGCTTACTCCTTGGAAGGAAAGTTATGACCAAACTAGATAGCATATTAAAAAGCAGAGACATTACTTTGCCAACAAAGGTCCATCTGGTCAAGGCTATGGTTTTTCCAGTAGTCATGTATGGATATGAGAGTTGGACTGTGAAGAAAGCTGAGCGCCAAAAAATTGATGCTTTTGAATTGTGGTGTTGGAGAAGACTCTTGAGAGTCCCTTGGACTGCAAGGAGATCCAACCAGTCCATCCTAAAGGAGGTAAGTCCTGGGTGTTCATTGAAAGGACTGATGCTGAAGCTGTTCTCCAATACTTTGGCCACCTCATATGAAGAGCTGAGTCATTAGAAAAGACCCTGATGCTGGGAGGGATTGGGGGCAGGAGGAGAAGGGGACGAACGAGGATGAGGTGGCTGGATGGCATCACTGACTCGACGGACATGAGTTTGAGTAAACTCTGGGAGTTGGTGATGGACAGGGAGGCCTGGCGTGCTGCGATTCATGGGGTCGTAAAGAGTCGGACATGGCTGAGCAAATGAACTAAACTGAACTGAACTGAAAAAACTCGTGAGGGTCCCTTGAATAGCACGGAGATCAAACCAGTCAATCCTAAAGGAAGTCAACCCAGATTATTCATTGGAAGGACTGATGCTGAAGCTGAAGCTCCAATACTTTGGCCACCTGATGCAAAGAGCCAACTCATTAGAAAAGACCCTGACTCTGGGAAAGATTTAAAGGCAAAAGGAGAAGCAGATGGTAGTGGATGAGATAATTAGATAGTACCAACAGACATGAATCTGAGCAAACTCCAGGAGATAGTGAAGAAAGGGGAACCTGGCATGCTGCAGTTGACGGGGTCCCAGAGAGTTGGACATGACCTAGCAACTGAACAACAACAACCGATTTCCCTTCCTGAGGGCATTTCTAAGAAAAACAGCACTGCCTTCTAAAAGCCAATTAAGCATTGAATGTGGCTCTTGTATGTCAAAGTTTTGCTTAAAGGAAATTCTAAATCCACCTTGTCAACTGAGGCTTGATCCCAAGTAGATGAAGCCCATGTGTTTTCTAGCCAACTGTACTCCATGTTTTGAAGCTTTTCTCTTAGGAAAACTTTTGAGTTTGACACATTAATAATAAAATGTTCTATTGTCCAAAGACACAACCAACCAATGTGACCCAATAACTTCACCTCTGGATATACACACATAAGAACTGAAGGCAGGGACTCAAACAGATCCTTGCACGCCAGTGTTCACAGAGGCATTATTTACAGCAGTCAAAAGACGGAAGTAAGCCAAATGGCCATTGGCAGATGAATAGCCAAACAAAATGTAGTATATACATACAGTGAAATATTGCTTGATCTTAACAATGGATAAATGGAGTTAATGAGTTCTAAGACAATGCTACTCAAGATGTAGTATGTGGACTTGGAGCACAGAGTTTGCTCAGAATGCAGATTCTCAGGTCCAACCAAATACCTACTGAATCAGCCTGTGGAGGATGGGGGCCCAAAGATCAATGCTTTAGTAAGTTCTTCAGATGATTTTTTTTTATTATGCTAAAATTTGAGAAGAACTATTCTAATGTTTTTCCCTGTCCAGTAGCTGGGTAAACACTATTTAATATTAGCCTTTGCAAAGTCAGAAATGCATGCTGTTGCCTCTAGGCTAATCATTAAAAATTATTTAAAACTGTATAGTTTAATAGAGAGAAACAGAATTATTAAAAACTCTCAATCATTTGGAAAGAACCTGACTAGGGAAAAAAAAGAAACACAGGACACATGGCATAAGCAAGGGGACTGTGGAGAAGCAAACTTGTTGGTGATCACATTTACTATCAACGGACTGATGTTCCAATTAAATGGTGGTCACACCATTTGAAAAAACAAACCAATATAAGCTCTTTCTAGGAAACAGAACTAAAACATAAGGATTAAGAACTATTGAAAACAGAAGGATAAAAAAATATACCATGAAACACTAATTAAAAGGAAAACCAGTGTAGCTATACTAACATTAGATGAAGCACACTTCAAGCCCGTGCCCAAAAAGCATCAATAGAAATAATAAAAAGTTAATTTGTCAGAAATACATGTGACTTCTAACTTTTTAGGCAATGAACGATATAGTCTCTAAGTACATCAAGTAAAATGTGACAAAACTAAAGACAAGATTTCACATTATGGAAAGAGATTTTAACATAATTGTCTCAGTAACTAATAGAAAAACAGACAAAACACATAATGTAACAGAAAAGAACAAAACCTGACTCTGTGTTGGATCTGTGTCTTTAAGTTCTGCTTTGTGTTGTGTTTGTTATCACTAGAGGATGCTTTCTAAATCACTAAAAGGATGCTTTCTATAGTAATAAGCATACATAATGGCCTGCCACGGAGAACCCTGTCCCTTTACCTGAAAGTTAAACCCAAGGGGTTTTGTTCAGCTTAGAGAAACCTGTTGATCTTGTCCACCTGTGAATGGCTGCAGCAAAGAAGAAATTAACACATCCCCTCCCAGAGGCTGGCCAAACCAGGAGATATTTTGCAAAACTTAACAGCCTCTTCACTTTACTTCCTCACCTCCTGCCTCTCTCTGTTTTATAAAAGAAACTAGCATCCAGACACCAGTAAGATAGCACTCTAGGACTCTTGTCCACCATCTTCTTGGACACCCAGCTTTCCAAATAAAGTTGCTATTCCTTGATTCAACACCTCATCTCTCGATTTATTGCCTTGTCATGCAGCAAGCAGACTGTGCTTGGACTCAGTAACAGTAACATGATCACTAAACCTCACCTAATGGACATACAAACAAAAGCATAACATCTAACATCTGCAGGGTATAAAACCAGATGAAATGTCTACCAAAATTGACCATATCTGGATCAAAAAGCAAAGCTCAACAAATTTTAAATGCCTAAAATCATACAGAATACTTTCTCAGACTAGAGCAACTGGGCTAGAACAAACAAACAAAAACAAAACCCCAGAAAATCCCCATGTATACAGTGAAAGAAACAAGAGGGGAATTAAAACATTTATTAATGACGGTAGTAATGCAGGAATTGAGAAACATAAAAGACAGAAAACAAGAAATTGGCAGATGTAAATCCCACCTCCACAATAATTACATTAAATATAAACAGATTAAACTCTCTAATTGAAAGCCACATGGGATGCCAGCTCACATCTAATCAATTTGATTAACAACAAGTATTACTCAAAACACAGAGTATCAGGAATCCTTGTACTGCTGATGGGAGTATAAATCAGAACTACTTTGGAAACTGTTGGGAATTATCTAATAAATATAAAGATCCACCAATCTGATGGTTCAGCAATTCAACTTGTAGTTGTCTATACAACTGAATTACATATACATGTGCATCAACCAAGACGTGTATAACTAATCCCAGCAGCATTATCCATGGAAGACAACAATGGAAAACAACTAAAATTTACAATAAACAAAACACAGTACCGTTTCATACAACAACATGGATGAATCTCCTTAACATAATGTTAAGCAAAAGAAGTTAGACTCAAAAAAGTACACCTTGTATAATCCCACTGAGACAGGCAGGGGAAAAAACAGGCAAAACCATCGTGTTTAAGGACACATATGTAAGTAGTTACTCAACACAGAAAAGCCACAGAATGATTACCACAAAAGTTAGGATGCTGTTGGAGAAGAGGGTGGCTTTTGGGTTGCTAAGAATGTTGAGTTTCCTAAACTGGGTGGCAGTACATGGGTGTGTGCTGTGTGGTACTTCATTGATGCATATGAATATGTATTTATATATTTTGTTTTGTACACTCTTATTTATGGGTGCTAAATATCATAGTAAAGGTTTTAAAATGTTTAAAGCAGACTTAAGCAAAACAAAGTATGTGAAACTACGTACCTAAAGCACAAACTATAATCTCACCTCTAAAAAATGATTAGCATTAGTAAATAGTGATTCAGCTAAACTTCTTAAAAAAACACCATGGTTTCTGATATAGAAAAAAGATAAATAACAATACTATATCCTGTGCTGTGATAGTTAGTTCCTAAAGAAGAGAAGCAAACTGACCCTAGCAGGCAGAAAAACAAATTTATCAGCTTAGCTGGGCACCAAATGAAAAGATATCGCAGCGCCCTCCTTCCGTCTCCCTCCCCAAACCAACATCAGGCCTATCGTGTTTTTTACCACTATGTTCTCTCTTAAGGGCAAATAAAAATCACACACACACACACACATACACACACACACACAATAAACACAAATTCCTTTCCATGAAGAAACAAAACACTATTCCAACAGAGAGGAATGAGAAGCAAATACTACTTCATTTTCTGATACACTGTACAGCCTTTACCAAAACTGTTAACCAAAACAAGTGGCCACTTACTTGATCAAGATTTGAGAGGCTGTTAGGATCCTGACTCAGACCTTGGTACTGTCCCCTGAGTCTGTCACCAGCTGCTATTTTCCTAAACTTCTTCAGATCCACAACATACAGTGCACTGGACAGAGAAAATACACTTGTTACAACCACGGATTAGGGCTGAAAAAGTAACCCCACTGATTAATGGAACAGGTCACTAGGCTAACATTCTGGTTTCTCGTGGAAAAGGTAAGCTGAGGCTTTACAGTAGAGCTCACAGTCACTACGTACCACTTCAACGATGGCTAAGGAAGTGATTACAAAACCCATATTCTGGTACCACAAGCTCATTTTGTCAATGTTCCGAAAGAAATAATCTCTGACAAAAGAAGGTTTCTAGCAAATTTCAGCAGGTTTGATGATAAAAACTATAGTAATTGATAATCATTAGTCAAAGATATCCTGATGATATCTTAAATGTTACAGAGGAAAAAACCAACCAAGTGTTATAGGTCCTTTGGACCAAGGGCATACAGTACAATACTTAAATCACCAACACCCCAACATTTATCTCTATCATGTTGCTTCCCACAGATTTCCCTACTCTCCAAATCACACTTTTCCCAGAGAAGATAATATACAAAAACAACAGATGTACAACAAATACACACACTGTTTAGCCTAGGAGTTTTAGGAATTTATTCTATAGGTATATTTGAAATATACAAAATTGTGTGTTTAACTAGTGGCTCAGTGGTCAAGAACCTGCCTGCCAATGCAGGAGATGAGCGTTCGATCCCTGGGTTGGGAAGATCCGCCAGAGAAGGAAATGGCAACCCACTCCAGTATTCTTGCCTGGGAAATCCCATGGACAGAGGAGCAGGCTACAGTCCATGGGGTCTCAAGAGTCAGACACAACTTAGTGACTAAACAACAACAACAAATGACATTGTATGTCGTAGCAAGACCACAATGGAATAATACTGGAATAATATGTTGATACAAAAAGGAAAAAGGTCTCTCTACATGTTGATGTAAGGTCTACTAGAAACATCAAGTTAAAAAAGCAAAGCACAAAACCGTAAATAAGGTAGGATATATTTTGTGTAAAAAAAGAAGTCATAGTTTTTTACCTAAGAATTAAAAAACTCTAGAAGGAGACACAGTAAGTAGACAGAATGGGGCAGCTTTTCACTATATATTTTTATAATTCTTATTTTTGAACCACATTAACATATCACCTACTCACAATTTTAAATATGCAAAATTAATTTTAAAGAAATGAAAATCAAACCACAACATTCTCAGTACCTGATATGGTATTTTCGCCCAGCTAAGTGACTGGCCCAGTACCCTGACTTCCAGAACCTGTAGCCATCCATCTCTCTGCGGCTGTCACAGAAAGGAGTGTAACCATAAGGAGCACCATCCAAATTGAAATCTCTTAACTCTTTCAAATCTGTTCGTACGATCTGAAGAAGAAAGGATCACAGTCACTTGTCTAACACCCATGCAGATACCAGTTTCCTAAAAATACTGAGGGCACAGCTCAGGGACTGATCAGTGGCACAGGCAGCAAACCCAGTTCAAGCCCGGCTTCTTCTTGATTAGGCTGACTGCCCTCACTAGCACGTAAGATGATTAGCCTACTGCTTAGGGCATAGTATTCTAAGTATACAAAAAAAAAAAAAAAGCAGAAGTAAAACAGATTTACATTGTGTGGCCTCTCTGTGACTCAGTTTCTGGGGAGGATCACATGAACTCGTCTATGGACAGATGGAGAATGATGCCTGGCACACAGTAAGTGCTCGGGATGAAACGTGATTGCAGAACTAGGAAAGCAGGCTTCATGTTGAGCCGCTTGTGATGTAAATGAGCCAGGTGGGGCAGAATTCCCAAGACTTGGATGATTTTTGTCCAAATGACTTCTGCACACATGACATCACTTCCACTCAGATGAGAAACTCAGGTTTTAGACAGTTCAGGCTAAGGGTAAAGGCTGTAGGGCAGACGTATATTTACACTTTTTGAGTGTGTATGCTCTAAAATCCGTGTGTTTCTTTTAACTAGGTCAGCTGTATTCCTGACAGCAGGAAGACCATCTGAAGAGTCCCACATGCTAAAGGCCAGGCACCAACCCCCTCTCTTACCCACGTCAATAACTCCTAGCTTTGGGGCAAATGACTGCAGATGACAGCAAGCAGTGTTACGTTAAACCGGCAAATTTTTCAATTTTAGTTTGTATATTAAGTGTGTTAAATTTAAGATACAAAACTACATAAATGATGTAATCATAACTACATAAAAGAGGCACAGGAGAAAAGATGAAAGGATACACTGAATGCAAATTTTAAAAGTGATCACATCTGGTGATACCTCTCCATATATTCTTTTTTTTTCAATTGAAGGATAATTGCTTTACAGTACTGCATTGGTTTCTACCAAACACCAACATCAGCCATAGGTTTACCCATGTCCCCTCCCACTTGAACATCCCTCCACCTCCCTCCCCATCCCAACCCTCTAGGTTATCATCGAGCCCCAGTTGAGTTTCCTGAGTCACACAACAAATTCCCACTGGCTATCTACTTTACATATGGTAATGTATGTTTCCATGTTACTCTCTCCACACATCCCACCCTCTCCTTCTTCCCCCCTGCCCAGCCATGTTCATAAGTCTGTTCTCAATGTCTGTGTCTCCACTGCTGTTCTGCAAATAGATTCATATATTCTAAATAGTGTAAAATAAGTGTGTATCTTTCCACAGTTGGAAAGATAAAACCATTTAAAAAGGAAAAGGAAGTCTAATGCCTTTAATTTGCACTGCTGAAACCCAGCCTTTGAGAGCTCACCTGGTCGGCATCCACAAACAGGAACTTGTCAACAACCAGTGGGAACAGCACATCCAGGAAGAGGATCTTGTAACCCCAGATGATACGCTGCTTCTCAGTCTGCTGGTGAAGCCACCGGGGCCACTTGTACTGAACAAGCTCATATTGAAAATTGTATTTGTCTGCCATATAAGGTATAAACTCCTATTTGCAGACACAGGGAACAACAATCACTTACTTTGATTAAGAAAAACAAGTCAGTCAACAAACCACAATTATGGCATAAGTAAAACACATTTACTGTACCAGCAGTCTAATGAAGAAATGTGACCCTGACTAACTTGTGACTACATAAAGAATACATATAAACTTTTGTCAAATCTCCATTTTTTATGATTTCTAACCACACATGAGATGACCAGAATTCTTTAAGTGAAGGCTTTTATATAACTAAGTTATGTGTGTGTTTAAGGGAAATGGACTTTGTCTTAACTTGATTTCAGTAAAACATTTTTTTGAGCTTGATTTTAAGCCTTTCTCACCACTAGGTCTAATCCAGGGAATGACATGGCAAACCCAAATACTCTGAACAAGTTTGTTGCCATCAAGTCTTTCAGATTCTAAATATAAGTACCTTAGGGGACCAGAAGTGAATTATTTATCTAGGGGAGATATTACTGAATATATTAAAAGTTGCTTAGTCAATTCTACAGAACAACATAGAAAAAGATGCAAATAAATCAATTTGGATGACAAATAGTGATAAAAACAAAGCAGAAAACTTTCTAAACTTTCCATGTGTGTTTTTGCTTTGCACAGATGATACATTACTTCCACAGATCACTGGGTACAGTTGTTCAAAACAGAACAAACCATCCTTCTCATTGGAATCAGTACTGTGCTTTCTCATTAAATGAGGACACTCATGCTTGAAGAGACATGTTACTTCAACAAAACAGAAGAAACAGACTCTCCTCTTATGTTATCCAAGCTTCAACCAAGTTGTAATTCTGTGTTCGGTTTTATAACAACTATTCCCCCCAAACAGACAGGGGGAAGAATAATCAACATAGAATTATGCAGGTGACTTACAGTCAGTAACCTAATAAAAGGAAAAAAATTTTTAAATACACAGATAAAGTAGAAGTAGTAAACAGTATATTGCACTGCATATATCTCCTTAATAAGCATGTTTTCCTTTTCAAAGCCTAAGGAACAAACCTTAAACGTGGGGGACAAATAATTCTTCAAGAACCAGAATTTCACAGGAGTCTTGGTATTCTTCAGTACTGATAGCATCATTATGCTGTCAAACAAAAGCAAGCAATAATAACAGTCATTCAAATCTTTTTAATCTCAACAAAATCAAGTAAAGTCAATCACTAGACTCAGTGTTCTTTATGGCAGAGCTAAACTAATGGCTCAGTTAGGCAAAGAGAGACCCTGACTGGTGGAAAATGGAAACTTGCACTTATTCATTTTATAGAGTCATCTCTGGATGAGAAAGAAGTACTTATTACCTATAAAAATATACCAGACTGATAGAGGCATGTGTTCTAATTACATGACACCTTAAAATAAACTCCTTTATGAACTGACACATTAATTACGGCACAAATGAATCACAGAGATTGTGTTTAACCACTACATCACTCTAAGAAGGAAGTCAGTGAAGCCTACTGCCTCTCCCAGCCTACATCGGTGAGCTCAGCCAGGGAGCAGAGTAGGCAGAGGGAAGGGGATGGCAACTGATCACAGCTTTGGGATTCCCTACTTGGAAAACAAACAGAAACTAATTTTGAGTCAAGAAATTTAATTAAATTCAGTGGTTATTAACATCTGACATTACAATTCTAGGTCAGATATTATTTCTTGGGAATATGACAGCTAAACATGAGTAAAATGACATCTTGATTATTTGCTATACTAGATTTGTAGTGGAAAATTAAAAGTAAAAAAGAACCTTGGCATTAGGAAAGTCACTGTCAGGCAAAGGTGCATATTCATAGCCAAGCCCTCCCGACCGCTGACACAAGGCGCCCCTGAGGGCTTCCCCGCTGGTGACTGCTGCATTCACCAGCCAAGCCTGTGCCTCCCCTCAACTTTGGCTATGTGACCTCAGCCTAGTCCCGCCACCTTCCAAGTCTCAGCCTGTCTATAAAACACAACTAAGATCCCTCCCGGCTCTGAAATCCTACAAATCATCAGAAGGCAGGTCCATGGCCCTATTCCACCTCTATTCTCTATCCTCAGGCAATGCTTGGTGGACAATGAAAAACCACTCTTTATAATGTCACACAGTAGTTTTAAAGGTTTATAACCTTATAATAGCTACACAGATTCATTTACTATATATTATATAGTCCATTTCATGAGGTTGGCCAAATCAAAACAAATGTTAAGTATATACAATCATCTATACACAATCCTCAGAGTGCCTCAAATACAAAGAAGTGTAATGGGCAGAGTCCCATAAAACATTTGCTCCCTAAAGAACAACATGACAAATTCATGCATATATACTGAAATAACCAAACATGACTAACCGAAGAAATCTTTCATAGAGATGACCAGATGCAACAGAGAAAATATTAATTATGTCATCTTTGTCTTGTTTCACTTCCTCGGTCTTCTGTCCACCTGTAAAGCCCCTATAATAAGGAAGGTAAAAACAAGAATACTTGAAATGCTGGTACAGACATGTTGCCCTTTAAGGGGAGGGGAAGGAGATTGTGCTTCCCACCAGGACAAAGAGAGGGAGGCTGCCCATAGGGCCTTGTGGAACTTCAGAAGACTGGACTAGTTCACTAGAATGCAAAACAAACAATGGAAAGTTAACTGAGCAATTACCACTCAACTCTCCAAAGAGCAGGAAAAATCCAACAGGAGTTAGGAAGTCAGGCAGAGAAGTAACTCCACTATGAGGGACGGTAACCTCTTTCAATTACTCAGTGGGAAACATTCATCTATTCTACACACAAGCGGATGCAAAGAGCAGAATCTGAAAAGCCCAGACAGGATTACTACATTCAAAAGAAGGGAGGGATGGCATTTATATCTCAGTTTTTCCTTAAAAACATCACTTCTTTCTGATGCCAATTTACCATTTGAAGGAGTCCCAAAATCCAGATTCATTCTCATTAGTCCCATCGCTCAGCAAGTCCTCATTCACCATGTCTGCCTTCTTCTGAACCTGCAATCAGTCACATGTGATGAATCTCACTCTCCCTACTGGGTTGAGGAGGCACTGAACTGATCTTCATGGGATGCTCACTGAATACTGACAACACTAGAGAGTGAATTCTCCTGCGAGCAGATATAACATACTCTGAGTCCAGACACATTCAACAGAACATGAATGTTGAATTCTGTTCAATGTGCCCAGACACATTCAACAGAACTATGCTCATCATACCACATTAAAATCTTAATGAGGAAATAAAATGAAATCTTAATGAGGAGATAGCAACCTCGTGTAACTAGACAATAACTGTCTCTAGTTTGAAAAACGGGCAGAGAACCTTACAGTTTAAGTAAAAACAGAAATGCAGCTCACCAAACTAACTCTAGTTCTAGGCAAAGAGTACAGTGTGCACACGCTCCAGCTGCCAGGAAGGGGTCATCTCACATGACAGCCTTGTTTTAGGACTAATACAAAGAGGGGTTAAAACTTCTCGAGAGCATAGGGATCATTTTTCTGCTCAACCATGTGTGGCCTGCTTTAGATTTTAGAGTATAATGACTGTCTCATAATACCTTTTATTTGAATACAATGCACTAGGAATTTCAAAGTTCTATGAACAGAAAGCAAAAGTGACAAGAAATTAAATAAGGCTACCACCATTTATTATTGTTGCTGAAATTCTCATTGGCATTCTTCCCAGTTTTCAAAAAATAACATGAACTGTGACTGTACAAACAAAGCAGTGTCTGTGAAAACATTTCATGTGAAATGAGACTTGCACTGTTCAATGAGGTAACCCAAAAGGTGCAACCTCTCAGCTGAACAAAGCCACAAACTTGTATTTACAAAATATGCTTTGCATTCCAAGCCACATTTCTGTAAGGCTGTAGTAAAATCTCAAAGGTGAGTTAGTCTTGGGTGGGTTTCTTTCCTTTCTCTTCAGCTTTCCTGAGACATAACTGACAAGTAACACTGCATAAATTTAAAGTGCAGGACATGCTGACCTGGGACAGGTCTATACTGTGAAATGATCGGGCTTCCCTAGTGGCTCAGTTGATAAAGAATCTGCCTGCAATACTGGAGACTCAGGTTCGGTCCTCGGGTTGGGAAGATCCCCTGGAGGAAATGGCAACCCCCTACAGTACTCCTGCCTGGAGAATTCCATGGACAGAGGACTGGGACAGGCTGCAGTCCATGGAATCACAAAGAACAGGACATAACTGTGCGACTAAGTTTTTCACCATAATAACAGCATTTTTTTTTTCTGGAGTTAACACATCCCATCACCTCACACAGTTTGGGACTGGTTTAAAGATACATATTTTTATATAACAGCTACTAAAGACCAAGTTACTGCTGCTTTTATCAACTATAACAGAGCGGCTGCCTTAATATACCAAACTCACCTTCACTTTAATAATTTTGCTCTTGAAGTTGTTGAGGACAACAACAACTTCATCAGCATCAGGTGGAGAATCTGTACCGTCGTGACTTAGAAAAGAAGAAAGGAAGGCAGGTATCACAAATCATAATTCCCAAGTTGCAGTATATGGACTTACATCAACCTATATTTTTCCACTTCCACTTCCACTATCTTCATCATAAAGGAGTTTTTTCTGAGCAAATTATTTTCTCACAAACTGCAGAAAACCCCTTCAAGCAACACAGGGGCACTTGTCAAAATCTCTGCCCTTACATGTTGAATATGCCAACTGGTCACAGCCCAGACTTCCTTCTTGAGCCCCTCATTGAATGACCTTCCATACACTGACAGGCTCCCAGTGCTGGCAAGAATATGATGGCAACCCACTCCAATACTCTTGCCTAGGAAATTCCATGGACGCAGGGGCCTGGCAGGCTACAGTCCACTGGGTTACAAAAAGTCGGACATGACTGAGTGCACATGCACGCATTACTTTATGCATAGCAAGACACAGCTCTACTTCAGAGTTTTGTAAAGGCTTCGACTCTGTCCTTCCTGGAAGCACAGAGCCAAGTCCAGGCCATGTACTCAATCTAGCGTCCATACTCTGCAGGAAGAACTAAAACAAGCTCTGTTTGCAAGCAGAGGAAGAAAATTTAAATAGAGTATTTCCTTCCTCATCAATGATAATATCTAAAATTCCCAGTCACCAATTTTTAAGATGCTAACTATATAAAGCCATGATAAAATATGAATTCACTGAATTCATTGTCATCCAACAGAGAGCAGAGTCCGTGGGCAAAGGTGAGATTCTGATAGGGAGCATGAAACATTCCAGAGCCCAAGAAGCACAGAAGGAAGAGAGTCCTCATCTGCTAGGTGGAGAAGAGGCCCACACACCCTAGAGGGAAGAGTGGCTAGGAAAAGTGCATGCAGATGGACAGGGTTTAGGAAGTCAACAGATAAGCTCTTAATGACAGTACTAAAATTCTTTAAAACCATATTTGGGGAAAACATTTATTGGAGAAAACCCTACTATGTACAATGAAGATATAATACAAAAATCTTCTATTTTCTTGGTAAGAAATATGCAGAAATTCACATTGCTTTCATGTGTGTCAGATAAGATTCTATAAAGCTAAGATGAGGACACAACATGATGTTGTTTTCAAATAACTAATGGAAATCACTGCCAAAATGAACTGGTGTGAAGTCTTCTCACATAGCTTAAGACTAATTTAAATTGTGTTAAACAGAATTTAAACCACACCTTTTTAGAAGGCAGTATAATTTTTTTAAACCAACAGTCACTTGTAGAAAACCTTAAAGCAAAAAAGCAGGCTATTGATGAAACATGCTGGGAGTACTTCCATACTTTCTCAGACCTAGAAAGACAAGTGCTCGCACCAAGGTTCCAAGACCAAAGCCTACAAGTCTGGTCAATCTGCAACCCACTCAGGGTAGAGAAATATACTACCCTGGGTTGAAAAGTCTGAACTGTTCTTCATTTCTTTTCTCCTTCCTAAAAATGACTCACTTTCTCATCTGCCTATGGTTTTCATCACAGTTGACAGAATGATTTGGTTAGGGATAGCTAGCACAAAAGAATGACTGAAGCCAAACTTGATTACATATACTGTTAGTATTTATACTGCTTACTGTTCAATTATACCCCAACAATTCTTCCACATTTCATTTTCTGGAAAAGCACATACAATTATAAAGTAAATTCTAATTGCCTAACTGCCAGTGTACTATTCAATTCAAGCTGATTCATACTGCAGAATGTTCTGAAAAAATGCACCTGTATCATTTAATCCTACCTGTAGATTCTGTAAATATCTTCAGAACGTCCCTTTCTTAGTCTGAGAATCCAAGCTCCTGGGTTGGCTTTTAACTGAAAATAGCCCTAGGACCAGAAGACAAGACAAATTTTAGTTCTCTTGGAAACATCAAAATGCTGTTTCTGAGGGATAGCTATTTCTTTTTTGAAATGTCAGTCCACTTTATATTAAATAAGATAGTTAAACCAATGCAATTCTTAAAACCCACATATTAGAAACACTAGCAAAATACAGGCCTGTCAAGCCAAGAAGCCTATCCTTTAGCTGTACTTCAGTGAAGAAGCAGTATGTAATGTGTGAATATACTTCAAATTTTCAAAAAACAAAAAAAAGAAGAAAACTATTGACTCATAAGCAACACATTTTCAGGAGCCAATCTGGTTAAAGCAAAATATTCTAGCATGTTTTCTTTTAAGATGCCACGTAATTCCAATCTACAAGTTTAACTAAACTGATGATTTTTATATTGACCAAATTCAGTCCATCATGAACTTTAATCTCACTCATGTTCACAGTGCTAACTGCTCCATCATAAACTGCAGGGCCCAAATTAACGTGACTCAGTATCACCACCTGATGTACTGTTATTTACCAGATTAGCCATAACAATGGTATCCACAATGACTGGCTTGGTTGAAGTTCCTAATGTAAACTGCAGTCCCCGGGGGGGCTGGCCAGTAGTGATGTCATAGCAATGACCTTCTAGTAACAGGTACTCCAGCTCATACTCAGCAGCCACGATGCTGTCCACCTGCAATATCAAAATTAAATCACCACCTGAAGACTACTCAGCAATATAAAGAAACAATCTAGTGATACATGCAACAACACAGATGAATCTCAAATGCACTACACAAAGTGAACGAAATCAGACATAAAGGGCTATATATCATATAATCTTATTCATAAAAAATTCAAGAAAAGGTAAAACTATAGTGATAAAAAGAAGATCAGCTGCTGCCTGTGGCCTGGGGGGAAAGGAGGGGATTACCTGCAAAGGGGCATGAGAGAACTTTTTGAAGAGATGGAAATGCTCTGGTATCTTGATTGTGCTGGTAGTTAACAAGCATACACAATTTTAGAAACTCAGGTGGGTTGGAAGGAGAGGCAGGAAAAAGGACACAGAAAAACAGTAAGGAGGTTATTCCAAAAGTACACAGGAGAGGATAAGATGTTAATCTAGGAAGGTAGTATTGGGGGAAAAAATCACATAAAATAAAATTTCTGAAAGAATGAATATCTTTAAAAGCAAATAATGGAGAAGATAGGTAAGACACTCCTATAAGGATTAATTTATATGAGAAAAAGAAACAATGGAAAACATCAGAAAAACATCTGACAAAAATGCAAATTCATCTTGGCTTTTAGAAGACAGCTGAAAATACTGCTGTTTTAAATGCAAATATCCAAGATATATTTAATGGTTCCATAGTCACATGAAACCAACTGCCTGAATTATTGCTAATTCCTTGCAGAAAATATGGTATAATTACAAAATCTTAGGGCAGCTTGGCTTTAGCTATTAGGTTGGCACAAGAGTAATTGCAATTTTGCATTGCTGAAATTTGTTGTTTGATATTAGAATATATTCTAAATAAATGTGGTTACATTATACATTATTTTAATGTGCATTTCTGACCTTATTTTTTTGCTAATGACTTATTACTTCCTGTTTATTTTATATCAGGGAAATGATGTTAGACAAAAAGCAAATTCAAGCAATTTTCTTATTTGAGTTCAAAATGGGTTGTAAAGCAGTGGAGACAACTCACAATATCAACAACACATTTGGCCCAGGAACTGCTAACGAACATACAGTTCAGTGGTGGTTCGAGAAGTTTTACAAAGGAGACAAGAGACTTGAAGAGGAGGAGCCAGCCATTGGCAGTTGACAACGACCAACTGAGAGCCACCACAGAAGCTGATCCTCTTACAAACAATGAGAAGTTGTCAAAGAACTCAATGTCGACTATTCTATGGTCGTTAGGCATTTGAAGAAAATTGCAAAGGTGAAAAAGCTTGGTAAGTGGGTATCTCATGACTGCAAATCAAAAAACATCGTTTTGAGGTGTCATCTTCTCTCATTCTACACAACAACAACAAACTATTTATCGGGTTGTGGCATGCAACAAAAAGTGGATTGTATATGACAACTGGCGATGACTAGCTCAGTGACTGGACTGAGAAGAATCTCCAAAGTACTGCCCAAAGCCAAACTTGCACCAGAAATGGCCATGATTACTGTTTGGTGGTCTGCTACTAGTCTGACCCACTACAGCTATCTAAATCGTGGCAAAAACAATATATCTGAGACGTATGCTCTGCAAATCGATGAGATACACTGAAAATTGGTATGAATGGGACTGGTGATAGAAGCAAGGTCCGATGCTGTAAAGAGCAATATTGCATAGGAACCTGGAATGTTAGGTCCATGAATCAAGGCAAATTGGAAGCAGTCAAACAGGAGATGGCAAGAGTGAACGCTGACATTCTAGGAATCAGTGAACTTGGATGGACTGGAATGGGTGAATTTAACTCACATGACCATGATATCTACTACTGTAGGCAGGAATCCCTTAGAAGAAATGGACTAGCCATCATAGTCAACAAAAGAGATCGAAATGCAGTACTTGGATGCAATCTCAAAAATGACAGAATGATCTCTGTTCGTTTCCAAGGCAAACCATTCAATATCACAGTAATCCAAGTCTATGCTCCGACCAGTAATACTGAAGTTGAACAATTCTCTGAAGACTTACAAGACCTTTTAGAACTAACACCCAAAAAAGATGTCCTTTTCATTATAGGGGACTGGAATGCAAAAGTAGGAAGTCAGGAAACACCTGGAGTAACAGGCAAATTTGGCCTTGGAGTACGGAATGAAGCAGGGCAAAGGCTAATAGAGCTTTGCCAAGAAAACGCACTGGTCATAGCAAACACCTCATCCAACAACACAAGGGAAGACTCTACACATGGACATCACCAGATGGTCAACACCGAAATCAGACTGATTATATTCTTTGCAGCCAAAGATGAAGAAGCTGTATACAGTCAGCAAAAACAAGACCGGGAGCTGACTGGCTCAGATCATGAACTCCTTATTGCCAAATTCAGACTTAAACTGAAGAAAGTGGGGAAAACCACTAGACCATTCAGGTATGACCTAAATCAAATCCCTCATGATTATACAGTGGAAGTGAGAAATAGATTTAAGGGACTAGATCTGACAGAGTGCCTGATGAGCTATGGACGGAGGTTCATGACATTGTACAGGAGACAGGGATGAAGACCATCCCCAAGAAAAAAGAAATGCAAAAAAGCAAAATGGCTATCAGAGGAGGCCTTGCAAATAGCTGAGAAAAGAAGACAAGTGAAAAGCAAAGGAGAAAAGGAAAGATATACCCATTTGAATGCAGAGTTCCAAAGAATAGTAAGGAGAGATAAGAAAGCCTTCCTCAGTGATCAATGCAAAGAAATAGAGGAAAACAACAGAATGGGAAAAACTAGAGATCTCTTCAAGAAAATTAGAGATACCAAGGCAAAGTTTCATGCAAAGATGGGCACAATAAAGGACAGAATGGTATGGACCTAACAAAAGCAGAAGATATTAAGAAGAGGTGGCAAGAATACACAGAAGAACTGTACAAAAAAGATCTTCAAGACCCAGATAATCACGATGGTGTGATCACTCACCTAGAGTCAGACATCTGGAATGTGAGGTCAAGTGGGCCTTAGGAAGCATCACTACGAACAAAGCTAGTGGAGGTGATGGAATTCCTGTTGAGCTATTTCAAAACCTAAGAGATGATGCTATGAAAGTGCTGCACTCAATATGCCAGCAAATTTGGAAAACTCAGCAGTGGCCACAGGACTGGAAAAAGTCAGCTTTCATTCCAATCCCAAAGAAAGGCAATGCCAAAGAATGCTCAAACTACTGCACAGTTGCACTCATCTCACACGCTAGTAAAGTAATGCTCAAAATTCTCCAAGCCAGGCTTCAGCAGTATGTGAACTGCGAACTTCTAGATGTTCAAGCTGGTTTTAGAAAAGGCAAAGGAACCAGAGATCAAATTGCCAACATCCACTGGATCCTCGAAAAAGCAAGAGAGTTCGAGAAAAACATCTATTTCTGCTTTATTGACTATGCCAAAGCCTTTGACTGTGTAGATTACAATAAACTGTGTAAAATTCTTCAAGAGATGGGAATACCAGACCACCTGACCTGCCTCTTGAAAAACCTGTATACAGGTCAGGAAGCCACAGTTAGAACTGGACATGGAACAACAGACTGGTTCCAAATAGGCAAAGGAGTACACCAAGGCTGTATATCGTCACCCTGCTTATTTCACTTATACGCAGAGTACATCATGAGAGACGCTGGGCTGGAGGAAGCACAAGCTGGAATCAAGATTGCTGGGAGAAATATCAATAACTTCAGATACGCAGATGACACCACCCTTATGGCAGAGTGAAGAGGAACTAAAAAGCCTCTTGATGAAAGTGAAAGAGGAGAGTGAAAAAGTTGGCTTAAAGCTCAACATTCAGAAAACTAAGATCATGGCATCCAGTCCCATCACTTCATGGCAAATAGATGGGGAAACAGTGGCTGACTTCATTATTTTGGGCTCCCAAATCACTGGAGATGGTGACTGCAGCCATGAAATTAAAAGATGCTTACTCCTTGGAAGAAAAGTTATAACCAACCTAGACAGCAGAGACATTGCTTTGTCAACAAAGGTCCATCTAGTTAAGGCTATGGTTTTTCCAATAGTCATGTATAGATGTGAGAGTTAGACCATAAAGAAAGCTGAGTGCCAAAGAATTGATGCTTTTGAACTGTGGTGTTGAAGAAGACCCTTGAGCGTCCCTTGGGCTGCAAGCAGATCCAACCAGTCTATCCTAAAGGAGTCCTGGGTGTTCACTGGAAGGACTGATGTTGAAGCTGAAACTCCAATACTTTGGCCACCTGATGCGAAGAGCTGACTCATTTGAAAAGACCCTGATGGTGGGAAAGATTGAGGGCGGGAGGAGAAGGGGACGACAGAGGATGAGATGGTTGGATGGCATCACCGACTCAATGGACATGAATTTGGGTAAACTCCGGGAGTTGGTTGATGGACAGTGAGGCCTGGCGTGCTGCAGTTCATGGGGTCACAAAGTGTCAGACAGGACTGAGGGACTGAATTGAACACTGAAAACTACAATGTCTGCAGCCAGCACTGGTCAACAGAAAGGGCCTAATTCTACACAACAACACCCAACAATGTTTCAAAAGTTGAATGAATTGGGTTATAAGGTTTTGCCTCATCTACCAAATTCACTTGATCTCTTGCCAACCGACTACCACTTCTGCAAGCATATTGACAGGTTTATGCAAGGAAAATGTTTCCACAACCAGCAGGAGGCAGAAAATGCTTTCCAGGAGTTCATCAAATCTCAAACCACGAATTTTCATGCTACAAGATTAAACAAACTCATTTCTCATTGGCAAAAGTATGTTAATTGTAATGGTTCTTATTCTGATTAATAAAGATGTGTTTAAGCCTCGTTATAATGATTTAAAATTCATGGCCCAAAATCATAATTACACTTCCACCAACCTAATAATTAAAGAGTTTCTATCCCAGGCTAGTTCAGGCTTGGTTTTATAGCCATATCTAATGCTAATAATGGAAATATTTGGAGCTTAATATGTTACTGTAATAGTAAATTCCAAAAGTATAACATTAAGAGCTAAGAGTGAAACCCCTACATGCTCACATGTCTCAGGCTCTGTATTTTTAATGGAATACAGAGAAACTGGAGGAAGCCTAAAACAGAGCAGTAAAAACTCCAGGAAATACAGAAGAAACCTGCTTTGCATTCGATTCTGTACTTCTGTGCAATGTTCCTTAGTGCTTTTTTGTGGCCATTCTATAATTTCTTCAACAGAAGTTAGTTCCTCAAGGGCGAAAACTGTATTCTCTGTTAAAAATATGGTGGATAGGATTGGGAAAGGGAAAGTGTGTACCTATGTGTACACACATACACACACACACACACATATTCTCTTTCTTCTTCAATCAGCTTAGTACCTAAAGGATTCTTCTTCCAGTTTTAGTGTATGTGCCGCTGAAGTGAGCCCTGGGATTCTTCTTCAAGAAACTAGTTATTCAACCTCACGAAAAGAAGTCTGCAAAGTCCTTCGGTAACTATGCTCAAGTTTCCAGTCTCCCAATTCCCAAGAAGACAGAACCAGAAAACAGGGTTCAACTGTGATAGGAGATATTAAGGGCAGACACAATGACAAATGTTTTAAAAAGTAAGGAGGCTCTGAGGCACTATAAACTCCCTGGAGGTAAAGACCATGCCTTTCAGTCCCTTTGTTAATACACTCTAAGCTAGATATAGAGTGAGGGCTGGTAAGAGACATAATTAAATGAAATTGAACTATCTTTGAAAATGGGTTGGGGGAAAGGACCAATTACCTTAGGGACTCCAAATACAGTTATATGGAAAGAAAAGAAAAAAAAAAAAAAGGCAATGAAGCCAAAGGCTTATTTTTTACAAATATCAACAAATCGACAAACTTTTAGCTAGACTGACCAAGAGAAAAAGAGAAGAGCCAACTTACTGAAATAAGCAAGAATAAAGGAAACATGGCTGTTAAATTTAAATTTTAGAAAATTCTATGAAAAACTGTATGCCAACAAATTAGATAATCGAGATAGAATGGATAAATTCCTAAGATACACAAACTTTGAAAACTGACTCAAGACAAAATAGAAAATCTAAACAGACCTACAGCAAGAGACTGAATCAGTAATTTAAAATTTTTCTAATGCATTATGAAAATTATATAAAAGGCATCATACTGGAAAGAAAGAAGTAAAACTCTATTTGCAGATGACATGGTTTTATGTAGGCTTGTATACTAAGAACTACAAAACATTGTTGAAAGAAATTAAAGACCTATATAATTGGAAAGGTATCCCATATTCATGGTTCAGAACACTTAATACTATTTAAGAAGGCAATACTGTCTAAATTGATTTAGGGATTTCATGAAATTCTCATTAAAATCACAGTAGCTTTTTCTGAAGATATTAATAAGCTGATTCCAAAATGCAAAGAACCCAGAATAGCCATAGCTACCTTGAAAAAAAAAACACAACTGGAAAATTCACACTTCCTAATTTGAAAACTTACTACAAAGCTTCAGTAAACAAGACAATGTGGTACTAGCCTAAGAACAGACACGTATATCAATGGAATAGAACTGACAGCCCAAAATTAAACCTTCACATTAGGGTTAACTGATTTCTGACAAAGGCACAAAGACCATTTAATGGGGAAAGAATAGGTTTTTAAAACAAATGGTGCTTGGACAACTGTATAGCCACATACAAAAAATAAAGCTGGAACTCTACCTGGCACCATATACAAAGAATTAACTCCAAATGTATCAAGGAAGTAAGAGTTTTCAAAAATGTAAGAGTTTTAAATTGTGAAAGTTCTAAAAGAAAACACTAGAGTAAACCCTTGTGACCTGGGACTAAACAATGGTTTCTTAGATATAACTCCAGAAGTATAAGTGACAAAAGAAAAACTAGGAAAATTAGACTTTATGAAGATTAGAAACTTCTATGCTTCAAAGGACACCATCAAAAAAGTGAAAAGACAACCTGTAAAATGGGAAAAAACATATGTGAGGCATATATGTGATAAGGGACTTGTATCCAGAATATAAAAAGAACTCTTACAATTCAACAATTAAAAGATGAGTCAATTTTTAAAGGATTTGAATAAAGCAAAGGATTTGAATAAACATTTCTCCAAAGGAGATACACAAATGGCCAATAAACACATGAAAAAATGCTCAATGTCATTTGTTATTAGGGCAAATCAGTCTGGAAAGCAGTTTGGCAATCCCTTGAAAAGTTAAACATAAAATTACCATATGATCCAGCAATCCCACTCCTATGTATATACCCAAGAGAAAGAAAAGCATATCTACAAAAACTTATGTACAAATGCTCACAGCAGCATTATTCACAATGGTCAAAAAGCAGAAACAACCCAAATGTCTGTAAGTGATACAGCCACACAGTGGATATAATAAATAATAAATAAAACGTAGTATATCCATACAATGGAATACTATCTGGTAATAAAAAGGAATAAAGTACTAATAAATGCCAAAATATGAATGAACCTGGAAAATAACCTAAGTGAAAGAAGCCAGTCACAAAAAAGTGACAGAAAATAGATTAGTGGTTGTCAGAGGGCAAGAGGAATTGGGGGTGATTACTCAGGGGTATGGAGTTAGTCTGGTCAAGGCTATGGCTTCTCCAGTGGTCATGCATGCAGTGAGAGTTAGACTATAAAGAAAGCTGAGCACCGAAGAATTAATGCTTTTGAATTGTGCTGTTGGAGCAGACTCTTGAGAGTCCCTTGGACTGCAAGGAGATCCAACCAGTCCATCCTAAAGGAGATCAGTCCTGGGTATTCATTGGAAGGACTGATGTTGAAGCTGAAGCTCCAATACTTTGGCCACCTCATGCGAAGAGCTGACTCATTGGAAAAGACCCTGATGCTGGGAAAGATTGAAGGCGGGAGGAGAAGGGGACAACAGAGGACGAGATGGTTGGATGGCATCATCGACTCAATGGACATGAGTTTGAGTAAACTCTGGGAGTTGGTGATGGACAGGGAGGCCTGGTGTGCTGCTGTCCATGGGGTCGCTGAGCTGGACACGACTGAGTGACTGAACTGAACTGAATGGAGTTAGTTTTAGGGGTGTTGAAAATTATCTAAAGTTAGATAGTGGTGATGGCTGCACAACTCTGTGAATATACTAAAACTACTCAGCTGTATACTTTAAAAGGGTGAATTTTATGGTATGTGATATAGATCTCAACGAGGCTGTTATTTGAACACTACTGTTTCAGAAGCACCCCTAGACTGTAGGGAGATTATCAGAGACTACCATAACAACATCTTCAACAACGTTATGTGGGATTAGATACTGAGAAGCAATGATACTCTTACCTCTTCTAAATAAATATTATCAAGGTCATATGGTGTTCTGACAGACTCTACCATCCAACTCTCAGGTGTGTTCAAGTTCAGAGTGAACAGAGGAGACTGCGGCATATCCAAAAACTTTGCTATTGGACCCTTAGTAAAACTATTGTCTGAAGTAAAAGAAATCTCTGGTTCCAAGACATAACGGTAAAAGCTGAAATGGAAAAGAAAAGATGTTAAATTTTTTTTTCTTTAATGCAACCACAACCTTTGAGTTTATACACATCTACACAGGTAAACAACTGACTTAAGACAAACTAGATTTGGAAGACCTTCCTTCCACAGTGAGAAAGTGTTTCCAAAACCATCTCTTGCCCTAACAATATGTCCTGTGGTTGCTGAAGATGCAAGGAGAGCACGGGAGGTGGGGTTGGGAGGGGAGGTCATTCCTTCCTGCATTTTGTGGGGAGGGGAAATGCTTGTACCCCCAGCTCCCACACTCATACTAAGTTCTTCAACCTCTTGATTAGTTGTTAGAAATTTAGCAAAACTTCAGTAAGTGATTTTTTTTCCCAAACATGATGTCCATATATAAATCCATACGATCTTTTACATTCAATTTCAGCTTTCAGACTGAGTGTAATTTTTTCCAGGGGTTGATTTCTTCGCCAGTCGGTTTTACCTTTTTAACGGCATGTCGGAAAGTTTAGATTGGCAGTTCATGAATACTCTTAGATTCATGTTGATCAGCTGAGTTAAAACCTAAAAGAGGAAATCAGATGACAAAACAAAAATTTTTCCTACAAAGTGACTGATACTTGAGACAAAATGTTTACATTTTCTCTTCAGAAAATTGTATCTCAAGAAAAAACACAAAGATAATAAATACTATAAAGTCTGCACTGGGTAAATCCCTAGAAATCACAGCTCTAGTACACAATCAAAATCACACTTACCTATCATGGGGACAAAACATGGGCACTGCCTCTGCAGTTGTACCTACCAAAAGCAATGGGGCAAGTCTCTGTGCCTCTCGGGTGACAGGGTCAATGACAGCCACGACATCAAAGTACGTCTCCCCTTCCTTGGGTTTCAGTTTAATTGCACTACAGAGAACAAAAAGATAAAACATTAATCTGGAGGAAAATAGGAAACAGTTGATTTCTTGGCAGAGTGGGGGCAGGAAGACAACACACCCAATACAACTAATGAACTCTCTTAGCATTTTCCAAAAAACTTTAGATCTCAAACAATAAGGTGACATGGTGGTCAACTATGTGATTATGTCTACCTCAAAGTTTGCAAAACCCTCTAAAAGTTTCTGATGCTTGTTCTTAACAGTTAAGGAACATTATGCCAATTTTTATTTCTTGGCAAAAACGTTGTAAGGAGAGAAGAAATTGATGCTTTCAAATTGTAAAAGAAATATAAGAATATTACAAGAAATTTGCAAAAGAGAGAAAAAGGAAATAATCATAAAATCTCACCATCCCTCCTCCTTATATGCCTATATAAAGACCAGATGCACCTACAAGATATCAGCAACCTTTTAATGACTTCATTCCTTCCCCTAGAAATTGTAATTATTATAAAGATTTTTCCATGTTATACATTAATATCCTGAAAAAGAAATAATCTTCAATTTGCCAAGTGAATCTGCTGTAGTTTACTTAAGCTATTCCTTATTGCTAGACATTTAGATGGCTTTCAAGCTGTAAAGAACTTCTCACAACCAGTTTTTACCACACTTGGAAATTTCTTGAGAATTAATGTACTCCTAGATGTGACAGTCATAATTAAACAAATATTTTATGGCAAATAGTCTGTTCAAATTTTATCCCCATAAGGACTGACTGTGAGAAAGTACAGGTCAATTAAACCAAAGTCCAATCTACTCTAAACTAATTAAATCAAAATCATAGAAGAGCAGTATGCAGGCTTCTGCATCTAAAGCCTCTGTGGTGACTCTGAGGTGCAAAAAGATATACACTTGACTGATAAAGTAAGTGCTGCATACATCAACTGTAGGAGTTCTTCCTAAAGACAAGTTAATCTTAAATCTAATCACGAGAAAACAACCCAGATTGTGGGACTTTCCACAAGACAACTGGTCTGGACTCCTAAGAATCAATGTCATGAAAGACTAAAAAAACAAATAAACAAAAGAACCCTCAAACTGTTCTACCTTAGAAGAGACTAAAGAGACACAATAACTAACTGCAATGTGTAAGCTGGACCAAAACAACAAACAGTTGTAAAAGGTCATTACTGGGCTTCGGAGAAATCTGAAAGTGGACTGATATTACATAATATTGCTTTATCAAGGTTAAATTGCTGAGGTATGCCAGCAATTTAAATTGCTGGAGATACTGCCAGTGCTCAGGAGACAGATGTCAAAGAATTTATGCATGATATATAACGATGTCCACAAGCACAAGCTGGAATCAAGATTGCTGGGAGAAGTATCAACAACCTCAGATATGCAGATGACACCACCCTTATGGCAGAAAGTGAAGAAAAACTAAAGAACCTCTTGATGAAACTGAAAGACGGGAGTGAAAAAGTTGGCTTCAAGCTCAACATTCAGAAAACTAAGATCATGGCATCTGGTCCCATCACTTCATGGGAAATAAATGGGGAAACAGTGGAAACAGTGGCAGACTTTATTTTTGGGGGCTCCAAAATCACTGCAGATGGTGACTGCAACCGTGAAATTAAAAGACGCTTACTCCTTGGAAGGAAAATTATGACCAACCTAGACACCTTATTAAAAAGCAGAGACATTACTTTGTCAACAAAGGTCCGTCTAGTCAAAGCTATGGTTTTTCCAGTAGTCATGTATGGATGTGAGAGTTGGACTATAAAGAAAGCTGAGCACCGAAGAATTGATGCTTTTGAACTGTGGTGTTGGAGAAGACTCTTGAGAGTTCCTTGGACTGCACGGAGATCCAACCAGTCCATCCTAAAGGAGATCAGTCCTGAGTGTTCATTAGAAGGACTGATGTTGAAGCTGAAACTCCAATACTTTGGCCACCTGATGTGAAGAGCTGACTCATTTGAAAAGACCCTGATGCTGGGGAAGATTGAGGACGGGAGGAGAAGGGGACGACAGAGGATGAGATGGTTGGATGGCATCACTGACTCAATGGACATGAGTTTGGGTAAACTCTGGGAGTTGGTGATGGAGAGGGAGGCCTGGCGTATTGCTGTCCATGGGGTCACAAAGAGTCAGACATGACTGAGTGACTGAATTGAACAACATACTGTCAAATGGTTGCCAAAAATGTGAATGCATGTTAAGTTTGTATGCAAACATATACTATACATACAGACATACACGGATAAATGTGGCACAATGTCAACAATTGGTGAATCTAGGTTAAAGATATTTGGGTGTTCACTGTAATAGCCTTTCAACTGTTCTCCAAGTTTGAAACTTTTCAAAATAAAAAACTGGAAAACAAGAGACAAAAAGACAGACAACAAAAGACTCCCTTAATATGCTACACTTATTTTTATTTTATTGAAAACCAGACAGGTTTCAAAAAAAGATGGAGAGACAAGTGGTCTAACAACTGTTTATTCTTTAATATAATAGAATTAAGCTGATCTGCTTTGTAAAATGCTCTGTTTTCTCAAAGGGTGTATTCAGAACTACTTTCAGTTGATTTAGAGATAAATGTCAACTTTTATGCAACTGAGCTCTGTTATGAGTTCTACATGTGAATATAAACATATATGAAAACCTCATGTCACACTTACAAATACACTTTAAATGGAAGAATAAAGGAGCTGAGGAAAACAAAAATATGCATAAATTCAACACTGATTCTATACCTGTGTCTGTCTTCAAAAAACTGGTATTCGATTCTTGCATCTCCTTTTGGTTGAGCTGACAGGAGAGCGTCCACCTTCATTACCAAGTCACTGGCCCTGAAAGATGTGGTTGGTGAAAATTTAGCATCTCTCTGACTGAAGGTTTCCCAGCTATTACAATCAACCTAAGTACTGAATGCCAACGACATGATTTGAAGAAATAAACTTTGTACCAATAGGCATGAGAAAAAAAACTACAGACCTGTGTCACTGATTAGTTTTATAGCCCTGCAGTAAGTGTTGCCTTTTCCGTATGTGAAACGGAGGTAACACCTACTTGGAGAGGTTCTTGTAAAACCAGCACTGGCCAAACACACAAAATGAAGCACCTAGCTCAGAGCCTGGCCCAGGGCAGGCTGCCAGCATCGTTTATGTCTCCCTCACCCTCTTCTAAATAACTCTATTACTTTTTGTGATCATTAGAGTAACAGTTTACAAAAAAAAAAAAACATTCAGGAAAAAACTATATAAGGAGAAAATGGAGATACACAGATTAATAGCATATTTAAGAAATAAGTGTTGAAAATATTTCAGTTCATAATTCTTCCATATTATAAAATATATATACATATCTATATACACAAAAGTGGTACTATATTATTTGGTAACCTGATTTTTCATTTAATAATATACTACAAACATTATTTTGTTGGGGTACATCAATATTTTCAATAACTGCATAGTATTATATTTATGGATACATCATTATCTATTACACTATTACAATCAACATTAAACAACTTAGAAAAGCATTTCCACGTTCCCCACCCCTCCCCTAACTTGATTTCTAACCAAGGAAGATTTTGCACTAAATCATGAGACTGAAAAAAAATGCTCTAGTCTGCTGAACCAAGGATTGAATTCTAAGAATGCTAAAATATATTTGAGTATATTTGTGAAAATATTTGAACTAGCCTATCCATTCTCTCACTGAACTAAACAACTATATCAAATTACATCCCCTGGCACTTCTCAATACTAACTCTGAAAACAAAATAAAGTAGGTCATCTGTTTCCTGTGATGTGTCAACACTGTCACAAAAGATGTCAAGGGACACTAACGTGGCCTGGGATGAGCCCTTTGATCAAAGAGGTCACAACTGAGGTTTAGGAAGCTGAGGATGGCCTCTTGGCTGCAGGTCTGGGTCAGGCATGAAAGCTGTGGCTGTCACAAGGGGCCACTCCAAGGTGGAACAGTCCTGGCACTAAGGAAAACCCTAGGCAAGCAAGGTCACTCTGAAAACCCTACAAGTTTTAGCATCAATCTTTCGGCAGCCTCATAACTACCTTGAAGGTGAAAGGGAAAGTTGCTCAGTTGTGTCCAACTCTTTGCCAACCCATGGGCTACACAGTCTATGGAATTCTCTAGACAAGAATACTGGAGTGGGTACCCTTTCCCTTCTCCAGGTAATCTTCCCAACTCCGGGATCAAACCCAGGTCTCCCACATCGCAGGTGGATTCTTTACCAGCGGAGCCACAAGCAAAGTCCAAGAATGTTGGAACAGGTAGCCTATCCCTTCTCCAGTGGATCTTCCGACCCAGGAATCGAACCAGGGTCTCCTGCATTGCAGGCGGATTCTTTATCAACTGAGCTACCAAGGAAGCCCAAAGCTACCTTATTTGTCTATATCCACCCAGTACCCACCCAGTACATTTCTAGTTGCTAAAAGACAAGTCTTTTGTGCATAGTCTGGCAATTATATAGTCCATAAGGACTCCAAGGGACTCCTCCACAGGCTCCAGAGACAGAGAGAGAGTAGTCCAAGGAACACGTCAAGCCTATGCCTATGACACAGTGGCTTCAAGTCATAGGTTAGCTCCTGGCCTATATCCGAGGTATTTCATAGGCTAAAACAAGGAGCACTAAATGAGGCAGAACAAAACCTCTTTATTGTGACCCCAGTTTGGCTGAGATGAAAAAAGACTCCTTCTCATATCACATAAAACTTGGTAAAGAGGCTACTTTAGTAGCTATCAAAGTCAACACTAAGATATGCACCTTGAACTCTGCAACATCATGCTATATGAAATAGATGAAGAAAAGAAAAAACAAAAAAACTTAAAAAATTCTATATCCTCAAACTATGCATCAAAGAACACTATCAAGAGTGTGAAAAGTCAATCCATGGAGTGGGGAAAAAACATCTGCATATCACACAGCTATACGGGATTGATATCCAGAATATAAATGAATTCCTACAGTTCAACAACAAAATAAATAATTAAAAATGAGCAAAGGACTTGGACAGATGTTTTCCCAGATAGACAAATGGTCTATTAAGCACATGAAAAGATGTTCAAGATCGCTAATTATCAGGGGAGTATGAATCAACCCACAAGGAGATACCACACCCATTTAGAATGGGTATTATTAAAAAAAAATAATAATAACAAATGTTGATAAGGACGTGGAGAAATCATAACCCTTATGTATTACTGATGGGAAAGTAAAATGGGAGAGCCTCTGTGGAAAAAGGTATCATGGTTCATGAACATTAAACATAAACATACATCCTCCAATTACACATCCATTTGATATTTAATGCCAAAAACCATGTGAATATGAATATGAGCTCCAGTTACACAGCAGGTACATAGACCAATTAAATAATTACTTTTCTTCCTTTGAGAAATAACTTATTAAAATACATAAGCTAGTAATAACACTGAAAAGGATTAAAATAATGATAAAGAACCAATAATAATCAACTCATCACCATCACCTTTGGACTACATAACAAAAACTCATTATTCAATAATTAGTAAATAAAGAAAAAGAAACACTTAACTTGCCTTTTTTTTCCTGAAAATAAAACTGAAGGGTAATTAAAGAGATAATGAGGAAAAGTATGTCTTTCCATAAGTATTCCAAAGAAATAAAATTACCCCTCTACTTTTGCATATGTTTGAAATTTTCCACAATCAAAAACTTTTAAAAAATCAAAATGGAGAGAACTAATTCAGTTCTTAAAACAGCTTGCTGCAAAATTAACTCATTTCAATAGAAGCAAAAATAAGTAAACCTGAAATGAAGACAATCATTTGATTGTCTTGGAATAGATGTTAAACATCTTGGAATAGATGTTTAACATTTTTTTTTTTTAAAGCATGAAAAAGGTCCAATTAACATCGCCCCTATGACTTGACTGATTAACTTCTTCTACGGCAAAACTTACACATCTTCTTCTACCCGAAGCTGCTGAATATGAGATTTGATTTTCTGTCCTGAAGTTTTTAAGATGATATTTTCCAGGAGGTGGAAATCATCTTGATTAAAGAATTCACTGTCCTCCAGTGGCCCAATGATCTGTGAAAGAGAGCAGGGTAGTCAGTGCTGGAATCAGCGGGCTGCAGAGAAGCCCTTGGTTGTCCTCAGGCTACCTTACAAACCAAGTCACTTTACAAACCCAAAACGTGTTTATATGTCTAAGTTAAATCAATGAGAAAAGTTAAAATAAAAGCCAAATTAACTCATATGGCTATCCATTTATCAATTCCTCTACACTCAACAGAGTGTAGACTTGAATATTTTACACTATTTTTACAGTAAGCAAACTCTGAAATAAAACAGCAATATCATTTTCATTAATTCTCACTGAATATAATAAAAAAGCCAAAACAGAAATGCAGTGGTAGATACCAGAGATTTCACCCTAAGTGCTAAGAGTTTCAAGTTTAGTATATCTGTCTAGTCTCATTTTCACGTCTGCAGATATTTATGAAGTATTCTAAGCATAAACCAATTAAGTTCATATAAAGTGCACAAACCATAAATATAATCCCCACATGGGACAAACACTTTATGTATCAAAGGTCTTAGGAATTTATGTTCTGAGAGCAACCACACTCTCAGCATCTTACACAATCGCAGGGCAAAACTAAACAGGAGGAAGGTTTCACATAAGGACATTTGTGTCCAAACGAGCAAACTTCCTTTGAAACAAGGGAGCAGCAATGATCGTCAGCACTGCCTCAGCTCTAATCACCTTTGGGAAAAGTAGCTCTGTTGAAGAGTTTACTAGCTTCAGAGAAGAATGCTGCCAAGACTGTTCACTAATCTAATTTGAAGGCAACCTTGTCTCAGGACAAAATCCTCACCCTTCCATTGCTGATCACTGCCCTCTGTCCTTTCTTCAGCTTTAGAACATCCCTGCAGTACATGGCATGAGACAAAATGAAATCCATTTTGGAAGACTCAAAGACCTCTTTAAAAAGACTGAAATCCATGCCCTAGGAAAGCAATTGTTATTAAGGAAAAGTAACTGTTATTAAGAAAACCACAAAAATTAATAATCATATGAATAAATCATAAAATGCTCTAGTGGAAAGTTATGAATAACTGTAATAATTAACATTATGATGTCTCCATTTTCCACATTTCCTCCCATTTTTTTCCCAACCTCCCACTTAACAAGTAATAGCTTATTTCCTTTTCCTGGTCCTTTATGTGATAGTTCAATTGGCAAACTATAATTCATGGTACCTTTATTATGCATTTTTAAATCTTGTTAATTTCAACAGAGAACCTTTTTTCTAACTGAAACATCAAATACATTCATCATTTTATAAAAAATTTTAAAACTACACAACAATCAAAAGTATGTAATATATAAATTATTAACTTGGACTTATACTGGAAATATATCAAGAACACATAAGCCTCTAACTCACTAAGTAGCTTAAATTTCTAGAAGCAAATATTTTTCTTTGCTTTACAAACAAGTCAACCACTATCTACCTTTTAAAAACTTACAAAACCAATGGCTCTGTGCTTAGAAACATACATAAACTCATGTATGCACATCATGAAACCTAGTAAGTTTAATGTGAAGTAAAGGAAAAATCGCAGAATTGTTATTTATTGGAAAGACTCTTCCAACTTAAAAAATATTCTCTGAGCTCAGAACTACAATCACAAATTCTGACATCAACAGGAACAGGACAAATCAGCCCATAGGAATGAACTTCTAAATAACAAAACAAGGCAGCCTCATGCAATACACAGACTTACCCCAACAGAGAACTCCCTGATGTCAGTTCCTGCAGCCAGGGCCTCGGCAGTCTCCTCCTTGGCCATTTTTGTGATGAAATTCTTAGCAGAGTTGGAGGTTTGTGTTTGGAGAGCAGCCCAGATTGCTCTGGAGATCTGAGTTTTCTCATAACTTATATCTTCACTAGGATTATTGATCATGCTTACTCTAACATTGTTACTGGATTTCTATTTACAAAATGGGAAATAAGGGTTATATGGTAGATGTCTTGAACTTAAAAAGCAGCATTAACATCAGTCATTTTCCATAAGTAGCAAATAACACTTAAGCCTTCGGTCGTTCTCCTCTGCATACCAAATAAAGTTAAGATGCTGTAAGTAGGCATCAAACCCTTATATGAATTGGCCCCCAACCTACCTTTCCAATTCATTTCTTGCCATCTCTGTAAATACGGTATACATTACAGATTGTCAGAGTCCTGTATTTCCCCAACACACTTTGCATTCTTCTTGTGCATGTTATGCCTCACTTGGGCATGTGAATCCCAACTACACCCATCTTTAACTACCATAAGTCACAACCCTCTTGAAGGGCTCTCAGCAAACCCTTCAGTCATATGGCCTTCACCGATTTCTAGCAAAAATTAATCTCTCCTTGGGTGAAAAGTCAAGAATTCATGTGGAAGAAGATATCTATGACCCCAAAAACCAAAAAAAGGGCCATAGCAACAGAAATTCATACTTATGTGTATCATTCATACTTATGTGTATCTAAAAACACGTATAAGGAGTATTCACTGCAACATTCTTCTAGCCCCAAACTAGAAACAAACCAACTGTCCATCAAACTGACTAAACAAACAGAACTCTGTGGTACAGCCAATGCACAATGAAAAAGAACTAATTACCACTACTTGTAAAGCCATGGATAAATCTCAAAAATGTTGAGCAAAGAAATCAAATGCAAACAAACACATATTAATATTGTAAGAGTCTATTTAAACAAAGTAACAGGCAAACCTAGGATATGAGGAGAAGGACAGGAGAGGGATAGTGATGAGGCCACAGGCAGGGCCATACTTTCAGGTGACTATTTCTGTACTGGGTGGTGGTCACATGGGTGCATTCATTTGGTGACAATGTACAGCCTATTAATTTGTGCTTGTCTTCTGAACCTACGTATCACCTCAATTACCCACTCCCTGTTCTCCCACTTTACCACTGCACAAGCTTTATCAATTTAAAAATGCATTATACGTATATCATCCTTCCAGGACTGCTCACAACACAACTCTGAACTGACCACACCATCTAGTCTGTTCCTTTGGACAATAAAGGCATTCAGTACATCAGTATTCCAGTGAGCCTCCTTGGGACACAGGGTGGTAAGAGGACACAGGTCGGGGGGTGCGAAACCTGGATGAAGATCCAATCTGAAACCACTCAGGAAATGTAACATCTCTCTCCCTGACAATGAGGATGTCTAGAAGAGGCGACATTTTTTCAACTGTTCACCACTGCTACTCACTCCACTTCTACAGGTGATACCCTGGCTAGCTTTCAGGCCACCTGTATATGCATCCCTCTGCATGCCTACACCAACTTCTATTATACAGGCGCTGATGTGCCTAAGTAATATTTTTCCCATATCTGGACCTCTGTCAAGGTAAGGACTCTGTCTCTTCCACACAATATACAAAATGAACCTTGCAGCATCTCTTCAGCAAAGGCATGAACAGTCGTACAATTAAAAACTTGTCTATGTCTCTTTATTTTTTCCTCTAAACGAATCTATTCCCGGACTTCCCTGATGGTCCAGTGGTTAAGATTCTGCCTGCCAATGCAGGGGACATGGGTTCGATTCCTGCTCCAGGAAGATCCCACATTGCTGTGGAGCAACTAAGCCCGTTTGCCAAAACTACTGAGCTGCAGCCTAGAGCCCATGGTCTGCAACAAGAGAAGCCACTGCAATGAGAAGCCTGTGCACCGCAATGAAGAAGAGGCCCCGTTTGATATAACCAGAGAAAGACCCAACACAGCCATAAATAAACAAATAAATTTTTTAAAGAAAAAAAGTCAGAATGTTGCAGTATTCTAGGCTTTCTCAATAGTGGACAGACCTCTGAGAAAACAATGTTTCTTTTCCCCAAGCACTAAAAATGCAGGATTCAGCCTCCCCACCAGCATATTATCAGCGCACAGATGTTCATGAAGATACTGCAGCCTCAAACAAAGATACAGACTGAAGTAGTAGATACTTGCCTGATGTTTAATAGCATCATACAACAATTGCCTTCCAGAAGGGCTATCAAAATCCCCAACAATCCAAAAAGTTACTGGCCTAATAAAAGAATCATCTGTAGAAAAAGAAACACAACACACTGAGCGGGAGGAGGGGAGAAAGCACATCCTATGTTTCAGTACTGCTGTTAAGTCAGATGACTTCTGCAAACCATGCAAGAAATAAAGATACAAAGCAAAAGCAGCGAAACTTTGATACTAGAATGAAAGCATGAAAACCATCCATGTGGCTTAATTAGAAACTAGAAACATGCATTTATTAATTTATTTTGGTTTGGGCATCTGTTAGCACGTAAAATGAAAAACAGTCTTTGAAAGTGTGGGTAACATATGATAGTCTTTAATCATATTCATTTGTAACTTTCTAAAATATAACTCTTTACAAACATACAGAACTTATCTGCATTGATAAATTATCTGTTACCCACAAGTTCCAGAAACATTCCAATAAAGTAGCGATAAATTATGAATTACAACAGTGCCTGAACCACATAAGATAATTAATAAAAATTAATAAAAGGAATAGAACATTCTGAAGTTTAAAGTTACCATAGATTTCCTTGGAGGACATTCCTGGACAAAAGTAAAGGAAAAAGAGTAGAAGAAAAGAAAATGTCATTTCTCTAATTAATGCCAACTTAAGAGACAAATTTTAAATAATGCCCAACATCCTCTATGCCTTTTTTCTGGTTCTTAGTCCCATTTGTGTTACAGAACTATACAAGGACTCCTCGGAATCAATTTCTTTGAGGAACCAAATGAAGCAATTGCCTGTACTTAAATATACATTTGAAAAGCCAGAATTTCTCTCTGGGAGAAAGCTACAATGGTAATAAAAATAGCTACCCTAAATGACAGTCGGTGCTTTGAAAGGGTAATAAATGTGACCAGAGAGGAAAAACATCTGTCTGCCATTAAAAGGGTATCATTTTACATAATTTTGATCTGCATAAAGAACTCTGTATCAAAATCAGTTTAAAAATGTACACAAGGATTTCTTGAACCAAGTTTCCCTTGTGGCTCAGCTGGTAAAGAATCTACCTGCAATGTGGGAGACGATCCCTGGTTGGGAAGATCCCCTGGAAAAAGGAAAGGCCTCCCACTCCAGTATTCTGGTCTAGAGAATTCCATGGACTGCATAGTCCATGGGGTCACAAAGAGCTGGACATGACTGAGCGACATTCACTTAACTTATCTTATAAATTCTAAAAATGTAATCCAATGTTGTCATTGAAGAGGTGAGTCAAACCAATCTGCAGTCCATTAAGCCATTTTTACATAATTCTTTTTCATTCTGAACCATGAAAAAATTTTTCCTTTTGCCTTTTATGTCTACTATGGTAGCTCAAGTGGTAAAGAATCTGCCTGCAATGCAGGAGACCCTGGTTCGATTCCTGGGTCAGGAAGATCCTCTGGAGAAGGGTTAGGCTACTCACTCCAGTATTCTTGGGCTTCCCTGCTAGCTCAGACAGAAATGCAGGAGACCTGGGTTGGGAAGATGCCCTGGAGGAGGGCATGGCAACCCACTCCAGTATTCTTGCCTGGAGAATCCCATGAACGGAGGAGCCTGATGGGCTACAGTCCATGAGGTCACAAAGAGTTGGACATGACTGAGCAACTAAGCACAGCACACACAGCACACAAAATTTATAAAGATAACATCTGAATTTTCAAATAAATATATAAATTAAATTTAAATAGGTTAATTTCTAGACTCAAATAATTATACCAAAAATCAACAGAAATTATGGAATCACTTTCTCAATAGACACTAAATTTTTGTAAATACTAAAAAAAAAAAAAAAGTTGAATCCAAGGTAAGCCTAAAATGTATTACCTTTCTTAGTCAGATAATTCATACTGTTGGCTATAGCAGCAGTCTTGCCTTGGGAATCCAAGACGGTAAATCTAGCATAATCATCCACAAAGAAGTTATCTGAAAAAAAAAATTAAAGTAGATTTATAATTAACATGCCTAAATTCAATCTAATGTTAACACTCAATTGATAATCTGATTTGACCATAATATATGTTTTAACAAAATGCATAAGCAAAATATGTTGTTCCAAGTTCATTGAACAAGTTAACAACATGACCCCTACCTCATTAATCATATTTTAAGACACAAAGAGAAAATGTACCCATCTGACACATAACTCTCATATATGTGTTAGTTTGATGATTTAAATTAATTCTATTCCTACTCTTTCACTTTATACCTAGAGGATGATCTTTTAAAGAGACTCTTTAACTTCATCTCTCCTTTCCATAGTCCATCCCTGCAGTAGACTCTTCCCTATTCTATGTGGGGATAAGAGGGGATAAATGGGAGAGAAAATATAAGAAAACTCATATTTTAGTTATTTCATGTCTATCACAATAACATTTTTAACCTTAAAAGAAACAAGAGGTCATTTTTAGATATATATTTTCCCTATTAGTGCCTATGGGCACTTGCTCTTATTAATCACTTCCCCTCAGATTACTCTTACCAAAATTCCAGCTTCATCAAGTCACTCTCTTGCTCTAAGTACTTCGTAATTCCTTCCTACCTACAAAGTGGTCTCCAGCCTGGTATCATAAACCCTCTATCTCCAGCAATCATCCCAGGTCTCTGCATTACTCACACCCCAATACAAATGCCCTGCTTTGTGCCCCACCCTCCAAGCACAGCTTGCTTGCCCACCCTCCCATCTATTGGTCTGTACACCCACACACCCATCTATCTTTTCAGCACAGCACACCGAGGGCCTACTATCCGCTCAATCAATGTTTTAGTAATGGTAAGCAATTTACGACAGACATAGTCCATTCATACTGTTGGCTATATGCAGGGGAGGGGAGGAAGCACCATGGCCTTAAACTTAGTTGCAGGACAGCAAAGGCCAAGAGCAGTGAAGATGATGGAGCGATAACCACTGGGTGAGGAGGACGCCAGTTACTCCTTCACTGACAGCTTCAAAATGCTCACCAAGCGGACTACGTCCTTGCCACTGTGGACTAGCACCATGTCACAGCTGAGAATGGTAACACTCAATGGAGAAAGATATCCCAAAACACAGAACTGTTTTTATGTTCCTTATTCATCAGTACTCCAAAGATAACTTTTTACAGCTTAATTTACAATGATGGAAACAACAGACAGGATGAAGATTCATAACACCGCCTGCCTTGCACTACTAATTCTTCAGGTAAAAAGTATTTTCTTAACTACTTTTTTTTTCAAATATAAGTATACATGTGAATTTTTCCTCTGCCTATATTTAACCATTTTCTTCTGCCTGAAAGAAAAGGAATTTAGTTTCAAGTAGAACAGAGCTGCAATAAAGTACCAATCACAAATAGATCTATATATTTATCGTACTCACTACCACAACAAACACACTTGGTTTTGACTTCACCATTACACATATCCTTTCTTCCCCAGTGAGATTTCCTGAGCAAACAATGATATCTCTATTTTATTTCCTGCAGTTTGTTAAAGTGGCCTCCATAGTCTCCAGCAAAGGCAAAAGAACAAACTGCACCTGGGGTTAACTTCTTAACAAGGCTTTGTTTTTTTTTCTCATTTTCCAAAATCATTTATTTTTAAGTGAAGGAAAATTGCTTCACAATATTGAGTTGACCTCTGCCATATATCAACATGAGTCAGCCTTAGGTATGCACGTGTCCCCTCCGTCTTTAACCTCCCTCCTCTTCCCGCCCTTCCAGGTTGTTCCAGAGCCCCAGTTTGAGTTCCCCGAGTCACAGAGCAAATTCCCATTGGTCATCTATTTTACACATGGTAGTGTATATGCTTCCATGTTTCTCTCTCCATTCATCTTACCCTCCCCTTTTTCCCCCATCCATGTCCACAAGTCTGTTCTCTATGTCTGTGTCTCTACTGTTGCCCTTAAATAGGTTCATCAGTACCACCTTTCTAGATTCCATTAGATGCATTAATTTATAATATTTGTTTTTCTCTTTCTGACTTACTTCACTCTGTATAACAGGCTCCAGGTTCACCCACTTCATTAGAACTGACTCAAATGTGTTCCTTTATATGGCTGAGTAATATTCCATTGTATATATGTACTACAGTCTCTTTATCCATTCATCTGTTGATGGACATCTACGTTGCTTCCATATTGTAGCTATTGTAAATAGTGCTGCAGTGAACATTGGGGTACATGTGTCTCTTTCAATTTTGGTTTCCTCGGGGTATATACCAAGTAGTGGAATGGTTGGGTCATGTGGTAGTTCTACTCCCAGTTTTCTAAGGAATCTCCATACTGTCTTCCACAGTGGCTGTATCAATTTACATTCATACCAACAATGCAAAAGGGATGTCTTCTCCACACCCTTTCCAGCATTTATTGTTTGTGGATTTTTTGATGATGACCATTCTGACTGGTATGAGGTAATATCTCATTGTAGTTTTGATTTGCATTTCGCTAATAATGAGTGATGTTAAGCAACTTTTCATGTGTTTATTAGCCGTTTGTATGTCTTCTTTGAAGAAATATCTGTTTATGTATTTTGCCCACTTTTTGACTGGGTTGTTTGTTTTTCCGGTATTCAGTTTCATGAGCTACAAAAAGGTATGGTATTCTTGTGGAAACAACCTAAACATTAATCAACTGAGGAACAGATAAGCAAAGTATGGCCTGTCTATACAATGGAAAATGAATCAGTCATAAAAAGGAAGTTCTGAGACAGGCTACAACGTGGATGAACCTTAAAAACCTTTATGCTTAGTGAAAGAAGCCAGTCACAAAAAACTTCCAATTATATAAAATATCCAGAACAGAAAAATCCACAGAAAGAGAAACTAAATTAGGTAGTTGCTGAAGGACAGGAGAAGTGGGAAATGGAGAGGTACTACTAATGGGGTACATGATTTCTTTTGGAGGAGTCTAAAATTAGATAGCGTGATGATCACAACTTTTGAGAATATTCTAAAAACAGTACACATTACAACTTACACTTTGAACAGTTGACTTTTATGGCAAGTACGATATTTCTCAATGAAGCTTTATTTATTAAAAAGGCATTCTTAAGTCCACCGAGTAAAGCTCTCTGAGATATTTGTCAACATTATTGCTGAAATTGACACCAGAATTAGGAAGAAAACAGTGGCTTAAGAGCTTTAGGACTGTAAGAAAGTCCATAATCCAGGACCATTCCTACCATCTAGTGCCTATGTTGAGCTGGCATTTAAAAGACACTGAATAACTTTCAGAGTTTACAAAGATTTATCCAGGAAGAATTTCTCTCCTCTGAAGGAAACTCTTGTAAATTTAGAGGCTCATATAATGAAATCAAGGTACAAAGAGTTTAAACAAAATTGTATCACAATCTTGGGTTATCTTCTGAACATTAGAATCCAATAAATACAGGATTTTGAAAGACAAATCAAAAAAGCTTAAAGTGTTCCTGAAATGTTACTTACTGGTTGCTGTTAGGTCCAGGTATTCTCGCTCAGCTGTCAAAATCCTAGAGTTGATTCGTGGAACAACATTTGGCTGATTCATGATATACTCTACCACATCTTGGTCATGGGACAGTTCACCCTACAGGAAAAAAAGAGACAGGATTCAGGTAAGATGCACATTAAACAAATATGAGTAGTGTTCAGTCACTCAGTCGTGTCAGACTCTTTGTGGTACCATGGACTGTAGCCCACCAGGCTCCTCTGTCCAGGGAATTTTCTAGGCAAGAATACTGGAGTGGGTTGCCATTTCCTCCTCCAAGAGATCTTCCTAACCTAGGGATCAAACCTGTGTCTCCTGCATCTCCTGCGTTGCAGGCGGATTCTTTACCCACTGAGCTATTGATCAATAGCAGTTTATTAGGAACTAAGAACTCACTAACTTTATATTATCTTCTGACATACTAGTAACAGCTAAAAATAAAAGTTACCCCATTATAGGTTCCTGTCGTTGCCAAGCAAGACTCTTTATGCACAGTATTTCTAATCTGTTCAACAATGTGAGCTAGATGTGGTACAGAAAGGTTAAATGACTTACTCAGAGCCACAGAGCTAATGAGAAGTGCATATGAAATGCAAACCCATGTTTGTTCAATTTTGCCACAGAGACAAGCCAGCTTGAGAAACTGGAGTTAACACAAGCAAAAATCCATCTTGAGACCTACTCACAGTAAGCTTCTCTTTAAGAAGAAAGCAAATGACTCCACTAAAGCAGTTAATATACTTTGAAAAAAAAAAAAAAAATTACCCCAAGCCTTTTTCAAACTCAGGCATCCAAATAATCCTGTATTTCTAGGGTCACGATTACACTGGGGAAGAAGAAATCATGTATCATTAACTCCTCCCTTTCATACTTCTCATGTTATAGAAATACTTGTACTTCATGAAGGTGATCTAGTATATGTAGCTGTGGAAACTTATAAACTTTCACACTGAAAATATTTCATATAAAACCGTACTTCAACATGATTTTCAGGGGAAACAGATGTGAATCAAATATACACAGTCAAGTCTTTAAAAAATCCATTCAGGCATCTTCTGTGGCTACTTATCTCAAGAGCAATAACTCACATATGAAATCTCAAACTACAAGCCAATAATGAGCATACAAACCAACTACCGGAGAAGGCAATGGCACCCCACTCCAGTACTCTTGCCTGGAAAATCCCATGGATGGCGGAGCCTGGTAGGCTGCAGTCCATGGGGTCACTAAGAGTCGGACACGGCTGAGCGACTTCACTTTCACTTTTCACTTTCATGTACTGGAGAAGGAAATGGCAACCCACTCCAGTGTTCTTGCCTGGAGAATCCCAGGGACGGGAGCCTGGTTGGCTTCCGTCTTTGGGGTCGCACAGAGTCGGACACAAGTGAAGCGACTTAGCACCAGCAGCAGCAAACCAACTACACAATTCAAAAGACTTACAAAGGTACTCGATGACTCAGTATAGATGTAAGCCCATGTATATAACTTTGGTCTCTATTATAAAAGCCTAACTGAAGGAGGGCAATTTGGCAACATCTATCAAAATTATACATACCTTCAAATGGAGCTCACCTACAAACACACACACACACACACACACACACACACAGTGATTGTTTGCAGAAAGAAAAATGAACAGTGAGGAACAGGAATGTTTAAGTGACAATTTTGCTTCATTTATACCTCTATACACACTTTGAATCTCACACATCTGCGTATCCCAGAACGCAAAGATTCTTCAATATATGCAAATCAAGCAATGTGTTCTATCATATTAACACAGAGTAAAAATCATATGATCATCTCAAAGGTGTAGAGAAAGCTTTTGACAAAGTTCAACACCCATTTATAATAATAATAATTAAAAAAAAACTCTCCAGAAAATGAGCATACAGAGAACCTACCTCAACATAATGAAGACCAGATATGACAAACCCACAGTAAACATCATTCTCAATGGTGAAAAGCTGAAAGCATTTCCCCTAAGATCAGGAACAAGACAACAACGGCCACTCTCACCACTCTTACTCAACATAGTTTTGGAAGTCCTCATCATGGCAACCAGAGAAGAAAAAGAAATAAAAGGATGACAAATTGGAAAAGAAGTAAAACTGTCATTGTTTACAGAAAATCCTTTAAGATTCCACCAGAAAACTACTGGAACTAATCAGTGAATATGGTGAGGCTGCTGCTGTTGTTCAGTCACTGAGTGATGTCCGACTCTGGACTGCAACCCCATGGACTACAGCACACCAGGCTCCCCTGTCCTCCACTATCTCCCGGAGTTTTCTCAAACTCATGCCACTGAGTCAATGAATGCCATCCAACCATTCCATCCTCTCTCGCCCGTTTCTCCTTTTGCCTTCAATCTCTCCCAGCATGAGGGTATTTCCCAATGAGACAGCTCCTCACATCAAGTGGCCAAAATACTGGAGCATCAGCATCAGCCCTTCCAGTGAATATTCAGGGCTGATTTTCTTGAGAATTGACTGGTTTGATCTCCTTGTGTCCAAGGGACTCTCAGGAGTCATCCGCAGCACCACAGTTCAAAAGCATCAATTCTTCATTACTCAGCCTTCTTTATGGTCCAATTCTCACACCCATACATGACTACTAGAAAAACCATAGCTTTGAGTAGATGGATCCTTGTCAGCAAAGTGATGCCTCTGCTTTCTAATATGCTGTCTAGGTCTGTCATAGTTTTTCTTCCTAGAAGCAAGCATCTTTTATCATGGCTTCAGTCACCATCTGCAGTGATTTTGCAGCCAAAGAAAATAAAGTCTGTCACTATTTCCATTGTTTCCCTATCTATTTGCCATGAAGCGATGGGACTAAATGCCATGATCTTCATTTTTTGAATGCTGAGTTTTAAGCCAGCTTTTTCACTCTCCTCTTTCACCCTCATCAAGAGGCTCTTAAGTTCCTCTTCACTTTCTGCCGTTAGTGTGGCATATCTAAGGTTGATATTTTGCCTGGCAATCTTGATTCCAGCTTGTGATTCATCCAGCCCAGTATTTCACATGATGTATTCTCTATATAAGTTAAATAAGCAGAGTAACAATATACAGCCTTTATGTACTCCTTTCCCAATTTGGAATCAGTCCGTTCCATATCCAGTTCTAACTGTTGCTTCTTGACCTGCATACAGGTTTCTTAGGCGGCAGGTAAGGTGGTCTGGCGTTCCCATCTCTTTAAGAATTTTCCAGTTTGTTGTGATCCACACAGTCAAAGGCTTTAGCATAGTCAATGAAACAGAAGCAAAGTTATCAAGGTACAAAATTAGTGCACAGAAATTACTTGCATTCCTAACAACAAAAGAATAGACAGAGAGATTAAGGAAACAATCCCATTTACCATCGCAATAAAAAGAATAAAATACTAAGAAATAAATCTACCTAAGGAAGTAAAATACCTGAACTCTGAGAACTATAAAACACTGATGAAATAAATCAAAAGAGGACACAAACAGAATGAAAAATATATCATGTTCTTGGATTGGAAGACTCATTGTAGTGAAAATGAATATACTACCTAAGCAATCTACAGATTCAATGCAATTCCTATCAAATTACCAATGGTATTCGTCAGAGTTGCAACAAAGAATTCTACAAATTGTATGGAAACACGAAAGATTCTGGATAGCCAAAGTAATCTTGAGAAAGAAAAATGGAGGAGGAAGAATCAGATTTCTTGACTTCAAATGATACTACAAAGTTACAGTAATCAAAACAATATGGTACTGGCACAAAATCAGAACGATAGACCAACGGTACAGAATAGAATGCACAAAGATAAACCCACATGCCTGTGTTACCTAATCTATGACAAAAGAGGCAGGAACAGACAGTGGAGAAAAGACAGCCTCTTCGATCAGTGGTGCTGGGAAATCTGGACAGCTACATGTAAAAGAATGAAATTAGAATACTACCTAATACCATACACAAAAATAAACTCAAAATGGATTAAAGACCTAAATGTATATAGACCAGACACTATAAAACTCTTAAAGGAAAACACACAAAAAAGACTCTCTGACATAAATGACAGCAAGATCTTTTTTGACCCTAAAATAATAAAAATAAAAACAAAAAAACAACTGGGGACCTAATTAAACCTAAAAGCTTTTGATCAGCAGCTACGTAAGGAGGCCCCAGTAAAAACTTTGGATACCAAAACTTGACTGAACTTCCCTGGATGGCAATACCCGACATGTTCAGTCAGTTCAGTTGCCCAGTCGTGTCCTACTCCTTGCAACCGTTTGGACTGCAGCATGACAGGCCTCCCTGTCCATCACCAACTCCAAGAGTTCACCCAAACTCATGTCCATTGAATCGGTGATGCCATCCAACCATCTCATCCTCTGTCATCCCGTTCCCCTCCTGCCTTCAGTCTTTCCCAGCATCAGAGTCTTTTCCAAGGAGTCAGTTCTTTGCATCAGGTAGTCAAAGTATTGGAGCTTCAGCTTCAGCATCAGTCCTTCCAATGAATATTCAGGACTGATTTCCTTTAGGATGGACTGGTTGGATCTCCCTGCAGTCCAAGGGACTCTCAAGAGTCTTCTCCAACACCACAGTTCAAAAGCATTCAAGTTCAATTCTTGGTGCTCAGCTTTCAGTTCAACTCTCACATCCATACACGACCACTGGAAAAACCATAGCTTTGGCTAGACAAACCTTTGTCGGCAAAGTAATCTCTCTGCTTTTTAATATGCTGTCTAGGTTGGTCATAACTTTTCTTCCAAGGAGCAAGCGTCTTTTAATTTTATGGCTGCAGTCACCATCTGCAGTGATTTTGCAGCCCCAAAAAATAAGTCTGACACTGTTTCCTTGTTTCCCCATCTACTTGTGATGGAGTGATGGGACTGGATGCCATGATCTTCATTTTTTGAATTCTGAGTTTTAAGTCAGCTTTTTAACTCTCCTCTTTCACTTTCATCAAGAGGCTCTTTAGTTCTTCTTCACTTTCTGCCGTAAGGGTGCTGTCATCTGTGTTTCTGAGGTTATTGATACTTCTCCCAGCAATCTTGATTCCAGCTTGTGCTTCATCCAGCCCAGCATTTCACATGATGTATTCTGCATATAAGTTAAGTAAGCAGGGTGACAATGTACAGTCCTGACGTACTCCTTTCCCAATCTGGAACCAATCTGTTGTTCCATGTCCAGTTCTAACTGTTGCTTCTTGACCTGCATACAGACTTCTCAGGAGGCAGGTAAGGTGGTCTGGTATTCCCATCTCTTTCAGAATTTTCCATAGTTTGTTGTGATCTACACAATCAAAGGCTTTGGCATAGTCAATAAAGCAGAAGTAGATGTTTTTCTGGAACTTGCTTGCTTTTTCGAGGATCCAATGGATGTTGGCAATTTGATCTCTGGTTCCTCTGCCTTTTCTAAAACCAGCTTGAACATCTGGAAGTTCAAGGTTCATGTACTGCTGAAGTTTGGCTTGTAGAATTTTGAGCATTACTTTGCTAGCATCTGGGATGAGTGCAATTGTGCGGTAGTTTGAACATTCTTTGGCATTGCCTTTTTTGGGACTGGAATGAAAGCTGACCTCTTCCAGTCGTATGGCCACTGCTGAGTTTTCCAAATTTGCTGACATATTGAGTGCAGCACCTTCACAGCATCATCTTTTAGGATTTGAAATAGCTCAGATGGAATTCTATCACCTCCACTAGCTTTGTTCGTAGTGATGCTTTCTAAGGCCCACTTGACTTCACATTCCAGGATGTCTGGCTCTAGGTGAGTGATAACACCATCATGGTTATCTGGGTTGTAAAGATCATTTTTGTATAGTTCTTCTGTGTATTCTTGCCTCCTCTTCTTCATACTTCTGCTTCTGTTAGGTCCATATCATTTCTGTCCTTTATTGTACCCATCTTTGCATGAAATGTTCCCTTGGTATCTCTAATTTTCTTGAAGTGATCTCTAGACTTTCCCATTCTATTGCTTTCCTCTATTTCTTTGCATTGATCACTGAGGAAGGCTTTCTTATCTCTCCTTGCTATTTTTGGGAACTCTGTATTCAAATGGGTGTATCTTCCTTTTCTCCTTTCCCTTTAGCTTCTCTTCTTTTCTCAGCTATTTGTATGGCCTCCTCAGACAACCATTTTGCCTTCTGCATTTGTTTTTCTTTTTATAACTCACTGCTGAACCACCAGTGACAGGAGAATGTTGGATCCCAGCAAAAAAAGGTACCCCACGTCCAGGGGCAAATGAGAAGCCCCAGCAAGATGGTAGGAGTTGCAAAACCACATTTAGAATCAAACTCCATACCCACCAGAGATGCTTGCAGGGCTCAAACAAAACCTTGTGCATACCAGGACCCAGAGACCCCACAGAGACTGAGCCAGAACTGCGTTTGAGTGTCTCCTGTGGAGGTGCAGGTCAACAGGGGCCTGTCACAGAGGCAGAGGCTCTGCATACAACCGATCTGGGTCACACAGCCTGTGGCATAAGCCCTCTTGGAGGAGGTCCCCATTAGCCCCACCACAGAGCCACCAAGCAGACGACCCACAAACTGCAGAACAATTATATCCCACATCAAAGAGCTGGAAGGATAATATAACCTGGCGTCATAGGGAAAATACATAGAATATTTACATTTGGAACCTTCCGAAGCTTTGCTGTGTGCACCTCAGCCTTCAGCTGGCTCTGATACATATTCTATTACTTTAATAATGCTAAGTGTAAAAACCACACTATTCTGAGTTCTGTAAGCCATTCCAGCAAATTATCATAACTGAGGGGACACCTGCATTCGTAGCTACTTGATCATAAGTAAGGGTGGCCTGAGGATCTCTGAACTTGTGTCTAGTGTCTAAAACAAAGACAATCTTGTGAAGAACTATGTCCTTAATCTGTTAGGACTATGTCCTAACTCTGGGCTGTGTGGTGTCAGAAGTCATCACAAACCAAAAGACTAATAGAAGAAATAAAGGGTAAAAAGTTCAAAATGTTAACTTACATATCTGAGAAACACAGTGACGGTATAGCCACAGAATGGTTTTTCAATATCGGCACTATTGACATTTTGGACTAGATAACTCTTTGGAAAGGGAGGTGATATCCTGCTGTTTTGGAAGGGAAGGGACGTCCCGAGCATTCCAAGAGGTTTAGCAGCATGCCTGACTCATTCCCACAAGAAGCCAGTAGTACCTCTTTCCTCCCTGAACTATGACAACGAAAAATATCTCCATACATTGCCAAATGTGCTGCCAAGCGGGGCAAAATTGCTTCCTGAGACCAACTAATGAAACACTATATGGCTATCTTAAAAAAACTGAGAATACTCTATATACCAAATTAGAAAGACTTATAATATTAAGTGAAAAAAACCAAGGTAGAGTATAGTTATGTATTAATAATTTGTTACCACTTTGAATAAGGGTTAGGAAGGAGTAAATTTTCATTGTTAGCATACAGATACAAAAAAGTTCCAGAACAACTCAGAAGAAACTTAAAACAGCAATTACCTACTTGTAGATGGATGACTATATACAGGAGATTTTTTTTTACTTTTATAAATAACCACGAGAATTTTTAAATAATTAAATACACAGCTCAAAACTGACAAATCATTTGAGTCTTTCCATTTCATCAGTCTTAATAATCATCATTTATAAGAATGCCAGACCTTGATTTCCCTCTCAAGCCACTGAGAATCCTTAAGTATACTGAGGTTTTTTCTGTCTATACAATGCTTTGGGGTCCTGAAATATCTGTACAGTAAGTCATATTTTGTTGTCTTGAAAAGCAGAAAACTCAGAGAGTAGAAATACCGTAATTTGTTGTAAAAAACAAAACAAAACGTAACATACTATAAGTAGGAAAAACTCAAGAGTTCCACTCTAGACATGCCATTGTCATTTGAAAGATGACAATGTTTTCTATACAGAAAATGTTAAGAAATCTACACACACCCACACAAAAAACTAATAGAACTAATAAACAAGCTCAACGTGTTTGTAGCATATAAGATCAATATACAAAAATCAATTGCATTTCTATTCACTACAAATAAACGACCCCAAAATTAAAGAAACAATTGCATTTACAATAGCATCAAAAAGAATAAAATATAAAATACTAAGCAATAAGTTTAACAAAAGTATAAGACTTCTTCACTGAAAACTATGAAACATCATTAAAAGATAGTAAATGGAAATACATCCTACATTCATGGGTTGGAAGATTCACTATTGTTAAGATGTCAACAGTCCCCAAATTGATCTACAGATTCAACACAATTTCTATTAAAATCCCAATGGCCTCTCTTTGGTAGAAACTGACAAGCTTATTTTAAGATTCCTAGAGAATTGAAAGGGACACAGAAGAGCCAAATCTTCTTCTTTTTTTTTTTAAGGAATACTAACAGTCCAATTCTAAGTTTTATTTATATAAAAATCATTTCCCCAATGCATTAAGGGCACAGTCAGGCTAAAGAATAGCCTTGTTTCCATTAGTAGCCACGTCACAGTATACAGCAAGTCATATTTATGGTGACCTTGACATTTTCTCTCAGTATACGAGCTAAGTCCTTTATATTTTGGAACTAAACAGCCCAGACTGGGACTTTTTCTAGAAACATTAGAAGTCTACTCCAAAGGAGAAATGATGCCTCCATCTCCAGAAACTAAAAACTGTCAGTACATTTCAAATATTAATACTCCAGGTACAAACTTCCAGGAGAAAAGGACCACCTCCAGCCATCACCTTCCTCCCAGATATATGAATATATATACACATGTGCATGCATGTGCTTTGTGTATGCATTAAAGACTGGTAACATGGTGGCTAAATCAGAGATTTGGGGCTATGTTAATTTTCTTTCAACTGCTTTTTCAAGTTTCTTTGTGTTTGGAATTTTAAGATTCATCTGAATATGGAACAAGCACAAAGCATACGTGTAAAGCTGAGTTTTAGGGGCTTTTTGTCGGCTTTAAGTCTCTAATATTTTATTTCCTCTTTCTTTGATCTTTCTCCTAAAAAACAAAGACCTACATGACTGATTAATTAAGGTTTTAGTTAATCAAATTTCACTAGAGATTTTACAAATTTTATAGACAACTGTCTTGTAAGCTGGCCTGATGCAAAATGGCAGAAGGGGCATGTCTGACCACAGAGAGGAGCCCAGTGAAAAGAGTAGATTGAATGGCTGATTCATATCAATGTATGACAAAACCCACTGAAATGTTGTGAAGTAATTAGCCTCCAACTAATAAAAAATTTAAAAATTAAAAAAAAAACAAAAAAAAATAAAAAAGAAAAGAGTAGATTGAAAACCAAAGGTGTTCATTTAAATCAATGTGATTTGGAAAAGTTCCTTTCTAAAACTATTCATTTTAGCAAATAGTGAGTTGAAATTTGTAACGTATATTCAAAACTACACAATGAGTTTTAAAACCACAAGTGTAGTGAAGCCGCTCAGTCATGTCCGACTCTTTACGACCCCATGGACTGTAGCCCACCAGGCTCCTCCATCCATGGGATTTTCCAGGCAAGAATACTGGAGTGGGTTGCCATTTCCTTCTCCAGGGGATCTTCCTGACCCAGGGATCGAACCCAGGTCTCCTGCATTGTATGCAGATGCTTTTACCGTCTGAGCCACCAGGGAAGTGGGCACATAATTATCTTGTCTGAAGCTCACTTTGAACTCAAATCTGATTTTCTTAAATATAATTTCAATCTTAAAACTGTAAAGCAATTGTTTTTCTCTATGCTTGAGCAGTTTTCCTGTCAGGTGGTAAAAATGCTAGGGCTTTTTTAAAAACTTCTTTACTTCAAATTAGCACCATAGTACATATTCATTGATGAAAATATGGTAAATACAGAAGAGTTCAAAGAAAAACAATCATCCATGATCTCGCCATGCTGTCCATGAAAAAGCTGTTCATCTGAGTTATTTATTTCCAGCCTCGGCTTCCCTGGTGGCTCAGATGGTAAAGAATCTGCCTGCAATCCGGGAGACCTGGGTTCAATCCCTAGGTTGGGAAGATCCCCTGGAGGAGAGCACTACAACCCACTCCAGTATTCTTGCCTGGAGAATTCCCAAGGACAGAGGAGCCTGGCAGGCTACAGTCCACAGGGTCACAAAGAGTTGGACATGACTGAGTGACTAAGCACATTTCCAGCCTAACACACACACACACACACACACACACACACGCACACACACACACATATACTTACGTCACCTACCCAGACACATTCACATATACACAGTAATAAGATCAGCCTAGCCACACTATCTTATATAATTCATTTGCTGGTACATGGCAACACGTTGTAGACATGTTTTTAGATAGTCTTAGTTAATGTCTTTTTAATGGCTGCATTGTGTTCCACCATATTGTTGGATATTTAAATTATTTCTCATTCTTTGCTATCATAGTGACTGCTTCAGTATACACTTATATATTTCACATTCATATGTTTACACATTTAATATTCACAGAAGAGTCAAACATTCTTAAAAACAGAAAAACAGAAAGTTGGAAAACTCACACTTGATTATGACAATAATCAAGACTGGGAGGTACTTAAATAGGAAAAGTAGGTTAATGGAAACAACAGATGGTCTAAAAACAGACCTATACATTAGTGGGCAATTTATTTTTGACATGGGTACCATGACAAATTTAACAGTGAAAGGCTATTCTTTTCAAAAAGGATACTGGGGCAGCTAACTGAATAGTCAAAAAGATATCCAGCTGCATGTCTCAAATTGGACATGGAAAAAGAGATGGACTCCTACCTCACTCCAAATACAAAAACTACCTGAAGATGGATCAAAGAACTAAACATTAAGAGAAATAACTATAAAATACTCAGAAGAAAACATAGAAATCTTCATTACCTAGGATTAAGTAAGGGTTTCTTACATATGATACAAATAGTACAAGCAACAACTAAAAAAGTAAACTGACACTACCAAAAAGTAAAAATACAAACCAGAAAATGAGAGAAAATATTTGACAATTATATACATATAATAAGTAATTCATATCCAGAATACATAAATAACTCTTATAACTCAACATTAATAAAACAAATAACCCAATTAAAAACAGGCAAATAATCTGAATAGACATTTCTCCAAAGAGGAAATAAATGGTGAATAAGCACAGGAAACAACGCTTAACATCACTCATGTTTGAGTAATGCAGATCAAAACCACCATGAGATATCACTTCACACCCACCAGCCTATAATCAAAGAGACAGACAATACCAATTACAGAAAATGGAACGTGTATACATTGCTGATAGGAATGTTTAAGTGTGCAGCTGCTTTGGAAAACAGTCTGGCAGCTCTCTTAAAAACAGAATTACTGTTAAAAATAGAACTATATGGGCACGCAATTCCACTCCTAGGTATATACCCAAGACAATTGAGAACATGTCTATAGAAAAACTTTTACATGATCGCTTAGCGCAGCAGCATTATTCACAGTAGCCTCAAAGTGGCAATAACCCAAATATGCATCAACTGATGAATGCACAAACAAAACGTGGTCTGTCCATTGGAGGAACTATTATTTGGTGATAAAAAGGAATGAAGTATTGACATATGCTCCAACAAGGATAAATCTTGAAAACATTATGCTAAGTAAAAGAAATTAATCACAAAAACCATATATTACATGAATCCCTTTATATAAGCTATCCAAATAGGCAAATCCACACAGACTGAAAACAGATTGATGGTTGCCAGGGGGTAGGGTAGGGGATAATGAGAAGCAATTGCTACTGGGTGTCAGGTTTATTCCAGGGGTAATAATGCTCTGAAATTAGACAATGGTGACAGCTGCATAATTCTGTGTATATACTAAAACCTACCGCATGTCCACCTTAAAAGGTTGACTTTTATGGCACGTTAAGCCGTATGTCAACAATAACTACACACACACACACATATGGCATATTTCAATTTCTCTATGTCAAAATTCCTTAGAAGCAGAATAAATGTTTCTTAGAATGGCTAAGTTCTTCAGAATTTTTAGTATAAAATTTAATCTTAAAGCCAATAAGTTATTTCAAAAACAATGTACAGACGTCTCATGAATATTTCCCAGAATTTGCTGGGAGTCTACAAATCAGTTGAGAGTGGTACAGAAAACAGTGATACTTAAAAGAATTTTACTGCCTAATACAGAGACTACAAAAATTTAAGCAAACCATTCTCTTTCAAAATCTTTCAAAATCTGAAACACTGCTTACCAAGTACACTGCTCTTTGAAAGAAAGTTGTGGTCTCTAGGATTTTGTGCATTGTAATGGTTTCCAACTCATCAGGGTCTAGCTGCTCCTTTTCAAAGGGCATTCCATTGAATAGGACAACAGGCAGTGGACCAACTCCAGTCTGCTCATAGTAACTTCTTGCTTCCTGAAACACATGGGACCAAAAATAGTATATTTTTGTCATTCCTGAGAAAAATGGAACAAAGCATATTTTTCACACATACATGTTCTAACAAGAAAAAAAATCAACAGAAATATAGAACCCAAGAGATAACTATAGAAAAATTCTTTTAAAAATATATAAAAAAACTAACACAACATTGTAAATCACCTATACTTCAATAAAAATTAATTTCAATATATATATAAAGAACATCATAGTTAACATCCTACTAGGTAAATCTGAATTTAAATTACTGAGTTTTAATAAAACCACAAAACCTTACAAATCAAGAAGTGGTTGAAGGTGGGGATGAGGGTAATTTTAGGCAGCCCAGGCTAACAGATCTGAATTATATACACTACAGCCCAAACTACAGAACAGACCTTTCTGCAGTGATGGAAATATTCTACCTTCACCATTCAATGCAGTAGCCACTAGCCACATGTAGCTATTGAGCATAGGAAACTAATAAATTTCCATTTTAAAAGCCCATGTGACCAGAGGCTACCATAATGGGTGGCACTACTATAGATTGTCATAAATTATTAGTGCTCCCAGGCAGATAACCTGAGATAAAATATTTACATCCAATTCTAAATTTAAAAGGGTCCATATCACTAAAAAAGAAATTACACCTACCGAAACCAAAACAAGGCTGGTGAAAAGACAGTGCTCCAAAAATCACTCTATATGTACTGTACAATGTACAGTGTACTAGTACTTAATACTTAGTACAATGTACTAAGCTCAATCTTTTTTTTCTTCTCAAGGACAGAAGAAGATCCTTGGCAGGGAAATACCAGGTGAACAAATATATCTGAGACTTTTCCAACAGTCAATATAAGGTACATTCCTCCAGATACCAACCACAGACTCAAGACTAAGTTTTTAGAGTAAAAACTATGTTACTATCCAAGACATAAAAAGTTCATAAGACATTCTTGTTAAACACCTTATAATTGATATTTTCTGAAAATAGCAGAAATTCAAAGTATATAACCTTTTTTAGATAGCACGAATAGAAAAATGTGGTAACTAATACCAGTCATAAGCTTAGTTTCAGATCTAGCCACTGTGGTAAATGATACTACAGACTTCTACGATGGACTATAATAGGGCACTGTGAGAAAGACTGCGATCTCACCATTTCTCTACACCATTTCTCTATACCATTCTAGGTTGATCTCTGCCATTTGTCTATACCCTTGTTAAAACTTTTCAAATGTACACCCCCCAGAACTTACATTAATTCTGTTCTTTGACATCTCACCTATTTCAAAGAAGTTCCTAGACACCCAATTTTAATATACTTTGAGCTCTGAAAATTTACTGATGGATTCCCCATGAAAACAAAACAAAACCCACATTATAATTCTCAGTGACAATAGGAAGTAAGTAACATTAGCTTTCTCTAAAAGTGGTAATTGAGTAAAAAGTCAAGAGTGGGAGAGAGATGCTTTGACTTTCCACTTTCACAACCTGCAAAAAGATTATCAGACTAAACAAGAGAATGCAGGCCAATAATCCAAGTCACACTTAAAACTTATATATGAGAGTTTCTAGAAACAGATCACTAAAAATGCTAATTATACACAATTTTGAAACACTGATTACAGAGTCACAAATGAGTCATTCATAAAAGATAACTGAGATTAATAAAGACTCAGAGTTAATCTGCCAGCGGTAAAATGTTGGCATGAATAATTTAGAACTTTTCTTACTTTGGCTTTAAAAGATACAAATATGCACCTATCAGACTATATGCTCTTCGGTTCAAAAGATCTACTTTAATTGTACTCCCTAGTTTTAGAAACAATTACTTCTTTCAGATATCAAACACGGAAGATAACAATGCTTTAGATTTATAGCAAAAGACTCAGATATTTGTAAGTATAATAACATTTGCCAATTGTACTCATTTCTCCTTTAAAAAACATGCACTTATTCCTTCTTTTCAAAAAATCTATTTTCCTTGGGCTTTTTCATATGAAGGGTACATGTCCTGCAAAAATCTTAAAAAATTAAAAAATCTTACTGATCATTAGATTCTTAGGACTTCTGGGAATCTCACAATAACCTTCTCTTGAAAGTATGCAATTACTTAGCTAGGAAATTATGACCTGTTTATATGAGAAGGCCCGCTAACCAGTACAGATGAGGCAAATGGTCAAATGGGAGAAACGACTGAGGAGCTGGGTCTGTGATACTCTCACTTGATTCTTCAGCAAAATCAAGATTTCAGTACATAAAAGACACCATGTGAAAATACCATTTTCTGTGAACCTTATTTAGGGAAAGTTACATACAGATTGGGCTTCCCTGGTGACTCAGACAGTAAAGAATCTGCTGTAGTACAGGAAACCTGGGTTCGATCCCTGGGTCAGAAAGATCCCCTGGAGAAGGGAATGGCTACCCACTCCAGGATTCTTGTCTGGAGAATCCTATGGACAGAGGAGCCTGGCAGGCTATAGTCCAAAAAGAGCTGACAAATCTGAAGCAACTTAGCACACACGCATACAGATACAGATTATACAACTTATTTAGATGAAACTGTTTTATAAATGTAAGGAGCTAAATGTTAAATTCTTAATGATATCTATCTCTTTTATTGATCAATTTCTATATCAATAGACGTAAAAGAATGATCACCTCAAATTTATTGCAGTGGAGACTGCTTCTTGAAACATTTTTCACACATATACACAAAGCCAATATTGGTTGTGAGAGTTTCTTCATTTTTCAATCAATGTATAATCTGCTAAATGAAATCAGAGCTTTAGATTTAATATATTTTTCTTCAGAAGTAGGTATTTCTTTAATAGTGCTTGCTAATTATGCACTATATGGAAGAAACATGACAGCAAAATAGTATGCTATTTTCTTATCATTTTTGTATCTATGTATTTATATTAGCTATCACTGAAAGCCTGTATTTCAAGAGTGAATTATTCATTTGAATATAAATGAAAATTCAAGAAGATGTAATAACCGATTATCTGTTGCACAGGATAAACTGATCATAAGAGGTAAATTTTAGAATGTTATGATTTCTTTTAACGTAACAATTATGTTTCAAGCATTGTTCTAGCAGTCTATTAACATATGCCTTTTCAAGTTTAAAAAGGCAAGTTGGGAGGCTTTACCATACAGGACAGGTATCAAGGTACTGGTAATCCATGCCCTAGAAGCTTAATACTCCTCACATTATTATGCTTTAAAGCCATTAATATTATAGAATATGTCCTTCATCTCTAATACATCCAACTCTGCATATGTATCATTAAAGAATATGTTATTAATAAAATATATTATAAATATTAAAAAAAAATCCTTTCCTCCAATTTGTCCACATTATTTGTCCACATTATGAAAACATTATTCAATGTTTTCAAGCAATTCCTTTTGATATAGCAATCACCCACAATAAAAAAAGGCAACACATACTTTTTCTTCAACAGAATGATAGAAAATTAAAGTTAAACATTTTCCAAATGTGAAATATGAGAAAATTCCATTAATTTCCTCAAATATTCTCAAAGTGGCCCTTCTTTATTTCACTTTTTCTTTTTCTACAGAGTACTACTCATGTTGGTTGTGAAAGTGTGAAAAAAAAAACCACCAGCACGTGCCCATACCAATATTATTTTATTAAAAAATAAAAGGAAAGTGACTGAACAAAAGGTTGCAATACAATAATGGAAACATGTTCACTCTAAACTGAGTAGCCTTCATGACCAGCTTTAACTTCAGACCCAACTGGATATTCCTGAAACTAAGGAGATTTAACACTGAGGCAGGAGTGATTTGGGGGCTTCCCAGGTGGCTCAGCTGTTAAGAATCCACCTGCCAATACAGGAGATGCAGGAGATGTGGGCTCGATCCCTAGGTCAGGAAGATCCCCTGGAGGAGGAAATGAAAACCCACTCCAGTATTCTTGCCAGGATAACCCCATGGACAGAGGAGCCTGGCAGGCTACAGTCCATGGGGTGGCAAAGAGTTGGACACAAGTACGTGACTGAGCATGCATGCAAAGGAGTGATATCAGTTTCATGACTGAATAAGACATCCCTCATTCGTGCCTCCCTCACAGAAAAGCAATGATTTGGCAACCATCCACAGGGAAAAGTGTCTTTGTGGGAGCTCTGGAATCCAGCACCAAATGCCAAGTGGCCTGGGAGAAGTGTTGCCCACCTATGCAGCAGGGAACAGGCAGACGGACCTTGACAATGGCTGTGGCCTCTGCACTGGCCTTTGAGCTGGCTCCAGGGAACTCCTGGGAAGAACTATCTTAAGCAATCACCCATGGATAAGATGCCAAAGAAGGTCTAGGTTTCCAGCAGAGAAGTTCCAGGACTTTGTCCACTGGACACACTGGCAAGACTAAGAGAAACAGTCTGACTTTATTCATATCACTCTCCTCCCAAGTCAGCACTGCTTAAGGACACAAGAGATCTTCTGAGCCTACAATCTCTTCTACAGGGGAAGTAAGAGCAAGGGACTGAGCACTCAGCTTCCCCAGCTATGTGAGATGCTGGCAAAGAGGCTCATTTCTGTTCGGCCCTATCCAGAACACAGAATTATGAGCAGCTTCACCAAGTGGGAAGAGGCTGGGAGAGCAGCAGACAGTGCTCTTCTGGCATTTAAGGAAGGCAGATCCTACTTACTGCATCAAGAAGCTCACCTAAGAGCCACCCAGGACATCTCATTCACAGATCCCCCCCAGATGGCTCATGGGCACCCTACAGTGCTCTACACACCTTTACCCACATAAACCTGCACACATTGGCTGGCTCCCAGTATACAATCCTGATAATGGCAGGAAGAGTGAACTTCACCAATGGCTAATGAGGACATACAGAAAGCCAGTCCACATCCGTGGGCCAGAAACAGACAAAAATTTGAGCTGTAGTGCCACTTTGGAAAAAACAAAAAACAGAGGCCTGTCAGCACCCAGCCTGGGGCACTGTAGAATCAAGAGGAGTTAAACAAGCTTCAGAAATCTGCACAAGAGGGAACAATAGCATAGAGTAGGGGTACCCACAGATGTTCTGAGAAAGCCTCAGAATTCCTAACAAGGATGGAATGAAAGGTATTTTTCTCCCAAAGCAGAGAGCAAAGACTGGGAGAAGTGACTACTTCTGGTAACAACATAAAAATGCAACAAATATAAAAATTATTCAAGAAACTATAACATTACCTAAGGATCACAGTAATCCTCCAGTAACCAATCTTGAAGACATGAAAATCTGCAATTTACACAATAAGGAATTCAAAATAGCTGTTACACAGGGAAACTCAATGAGCTACAAGACACAGAAAGACAATTCAGTAAAATGAAGAAAACAATACACAGACAAAATTAGAATTTTAACAAAGAGAGAGAGAGCATAAAAAAGAACCAAACAGAAATTCTGGAACTGAAGAATATAATGAATGAAATAAAAAACAATATAACAAGAAAAAAAAAAAAAAAAAAAATATAACATTAACATCAGAGTGAAAGCAAGTAAAGGAAAAAAATCTACAAGTTAAAAGAAATTTTGCAATTATACAGTCAGAGGGCATCAGAGAAAAAAGAAATTAAAGAAACTTAACTCTACAATGACAAGAGTATTCAGATGAAGCATGAGAGAGCCCTCAACCATGAATTTTGTAGCAATGACCTCCACACTCAAAGAGAACACAGAGTCACTAGAATTCCCCTCTAAAGATGATGCAGTTTACACATGAAACTCCATCTTTCTGTTTTTCAATATAAAGAATATGCTGATGAAAAGCAAAAAAAAAAAAAAAGTTTTAAAAGTAACTAAGGCTGTAATAATTTGCTATTAAATATACATGGTAAAGAATCTGCCTGCAATGCAGCAGACCTGGGTTCAATCCCTGGGTTGGGAAGATCCCCTGGAGGAGGGCAGGGCAACCCACTCCAGTATTCTTGCCTGGAGAACCCCCATGGACAGAGGAGCCTGGTGGGCTATTCCATAGAGTCACAAAGAGTCAAATACGACTGAGCGACTAAGCACAGCACAGCACTTACAATATAGAATTAAATTGTGATGTCCAAAATAAAAAGGAGGAGGGAACGAAAGTAGTTTTTATAAGTGATCAAAGTTAAAGCATCAACATAAAAGAGACTGTTAGTATCTACAAAATATTTTATGTAAGACTCGTAGTGACCACAAAACAAAAATCTACAGTAGGTTCACGAATGATAAAGAGAAAGTAACCAAAGCATACCATTATGGAAAATCATCAGTTCACAAAGGGAGGCAGCAAGAGAGGAAGAAAAACACAGGAAATACAAATCAGCCTCAAATAACTAATGAAATGGTATTATATGTCCCTTACCTATCAATAATCACTGTTACTGTATTAAATTCTCCAATCAAAAGGTATAAAATGGCTGGACAGATTAAAAAATAAGACCCAACTATATAAGCCTACTTATTGTTGCTTTAAGAATACAAAAAGACTCAAAAGTGAAAGAGAGGATAAAAAAGATACACTATTCAAGGGGAAACCAGAAGAGAGCAGAGGAAGCTATAGTAGTGTTCAGTTGTCTTAACTTTGTTTGAAACAATTTTAATAGACCATATTGTGACAGTTGTCCCATCAGCAAGGATTTCTTAAAAAACTTATCAATATTGGTGAGTTTTTGCATAGCCACTTTAATACTGAAGATGGGAGGAAAAAAGCAACCTTTCTGACGTAATTATGCTTTATTCAGAAAGGTAAAAACACAACTGAAACTCAAAAGAAGATTTGTGCAGTGTATGGAGAATGTGGAATGTGCCATGACTGTGTGTCAAAAGTGGTTTGCAAAATTTTGTGCTGGAGATTTCTCACCAGACAATTCTCCACAGTTGGGTAGACCAGTTGAAGCTGACAGCAATCAAATTAAGACATAAATTGAGAAAGGGAAATAGCTGACATACTAAAAATATCCAAATCAAGCATTGAAAATCATTTTGCACCAGCTTGATTACATTAATTGCTTTGATGTTTGGGTTCCACACAAGTGAATAAAACCTTCTTGACTATATTTCTGCATGTGATTCTCTATTTGTAATGAAAACATTCCGCTTTTAAAACAAATTGTGACAGGTGATAAAAAGTGGATATTACACAATAATGTGGAATGGAAGAGATCAAGGAATCACCACCAACCACACCAAAGGCCAGTCTTCATCCAAAAAAGGTGAGATTGTATATACAGTGGGATTAGAAGGGAGTCCTCTATTATGAGCTCCTTCCAGCAAACCAAACAGTTAATTCTAACAAGTACTATTCCCAATTAGACCAATTGAAAGTAGCAGTCAACAAAAAGCATCCAAATTAGTCAAGAGAAAATGCATAATCTTCCACTAGGATAATGCAAGGCCACGAGTTTCTTTAATGACCAGGCAAAAACTATTGTAGTTTGACTGGGAAGTTCTGGTTCATCTGCTGGATTCTCCAGACATTGCACCTTCGGATTTCCATTTATTTCAGTCTTTGCAAAATTTTCTTAATGAAAAAAGTCTCCATTTCCTGAAAGGCTATAAAAGGCACCTGGAACAGTTCCTTGCTCAAAACAATAAAAAGTTTTGGGAAGATGGAATCATGAAGTTGCCTCAAAAATGGCAGAAGGTAGTGGAACAAAATGGTAAATATGCTGTTCAATAAAGTTCTCAGTGAAAATGAAAACATGGTTTTTATTTTTACTTAAAAACCAAAGGAACTTTCTGACCAGCCCAATAACCATTACTATTTGCAAATGACATGATTTTATGTGTAAAAAACTGTAAAGATTGCACTAAAAAATTATTAGGAATAATAAACAAATGCAGTAAAACTATAAGATATAAAAACATATAAAATATGTTGCATTTCTATATGCTAAGCACAAAGAGAAATTAACATTTATAATCACAACAAAAACAATAGAACACCTAGGAACAAATTTAACCAGGTGGGTGAATGACCTGTAACACAGTGAAAACTGTAAGATTGTTGAAAAAACTGAAGAAGACACAAATAAATGGAAAGATATTTCATGCTCACAGATTGGAAAAATTAACCCTGTTAAAACATTTGTATTACCTAAGGCAATTTATATTACAGATGCAATGCAGTCCCTATTGAAATCTCAAGAACATTTTTCATAGAAATAGAACAAAAATTCTGAATTTATACAGAAATATAAAAGACCCTAAATAGCCAAAACAATCCTGAGAAAAACAACAAAGCTGGAGGTATCATACTTCCGAACTTCCAATTATATTACAAAGCCATAGTAATCCAAACAGCATGGCACTGGCAGGAAAACAGATACATAGATCAATGGAACAAGAAATAACAGCCCAGAAACAAAACCAAATATATAGGGACAATTTATGACAAAGGGGCAAAAAACATACAATGGAACAATGATAGTTTCTTCAACAAATGGTGTTGGGAAAAATGAACAGCCACATGCAAAAAAAAAGAAAGAAACTAAACCACTGTCTCATACCATATACAAAAATTAATTCAAAATGAATCAAAAACTTTAATGTAAAACCTGAAACCCCAAAACTCCAAGAAAAAAGAAAGGCAATATGCTCATTAACATTGGTCTTAGCAATATTTTTCTAGATATGTCTACTCAGGCAAGGAAAACAGAAGTAAAAATAAACAAATGGGATTATATCAAACGAAAAAAGCTTCTGCACAGCAAAAAAAAAAGAAAAGAAGTCACTAAAATGAAAAAACTACCTACAAAATGAGAGATATTTGCAAATAATATCCAATAAGAGATTAATATGCAAAATATATATAAAGATCTCAAACAACTCAAAACACCACCACCAACAACAAAAACAACCTGATTAAAAAATTAGCAGAGACCTGAATAGACATTTTTCCAAAAACATACAGATGGCCAACAGGACATGAAGAGATGTTCAATATCACTAATCATCATGGAATACAAATCAAAACCACAGCGAGCTATCACCACACACTTGCCAAAATGACTACTGTAAAAAAGACAGACAACAAAAAATTCTGGTAAGTATGTGAGATGGTTGGATGGCATCACTGACTCAATGGAGACGAGTTTGCGTAAACTCCGGGAGTTGGTGATGGACAGGGATGCCTGGTGTGCTATAGTCCACAGGGTCGTAAAGAGTCAGACACAATTGAGCAACTGAATTGAATTGATGTGGAGTAAAGGGAATTCTCTTGCACTGTTGGAATGTAAACCAGTGCAGCCACTATGAACAACAGCATGGAGATTCCTCAGAAAAGTTAAGAATAGAACTAGCATATGATTCAATAATTCCACTTTTGGTTATTTATCCAAAGAAAATGAAAATACTAATGCAAAAAAATATATGCACTTCTATGTTCATCATGACACTGTTTACAACGGCCAAGATACAGAAACAACGCAAGTGTCCATCAACAGATGAATGGATAAAGATATGAGATACACACACACATGCTATAGACTGCTGCTGCTGCTAAGTGACTTCAGTCGTGTCCGACTCTGTGCGACCCCATAGATGGCAGCCCACCAGGCTCCCCCGTCCCTGGGATTCCCCAGGCAAGAACACTGGAGTGGGTTGCCATTTCCTTCTGCAGTGCATGAAAGTGAAAAATGAAAGTGAAGTCACTCAGTCGTGTCCGACTCTTAGCGACCCCATGGACTGCAGCCTACCAGGCTCCTCCATTCATGGGATTTTCCAGGCAAGAGTAGACTGCTACTCAGCCATAAAAAGAAGATGAAATCTTGCCATTTGTGACAACATGGATGGACCTTGAAGTTAATAAGCTAAGTGAAATAAGTCAGATGGAACAGGACAAATACCACAGGATTCCACTTATATGTTAAAGATAAAAATCTAATAAACAAGCAAAACAAAATAAATGAACAAACCAAACAAAAACAAACATGTAACAAAGTAGTGGATACTGGAGGGGAAGAAATGACTAAATAGGATCAACTGTACAGTGATGGATGGAAACTAAATTTTTGGTGAGCAAGTTGTAGGGCACACAGAAGTAGAAATAAAATGTTGTACACAAGAAACTTATATAATGTTATAAATCAATGTTACCTTAATAAAATTATATTAAGTTAAATTAAATGAGAGGAAGGGAGAAAATGAAAATAAACCGAATGATGAGAAAAACAAAAAAGTGAAAGGCTAAAAACAACTGGTGCTAAACTGGGTGTGCATAAAACCTGAGAGGGAAATTATAGAATCTAGGATTCTGTACTCAGATAAAAGAGTAATTATAAACAATGCATTCATTATCAGTATGGTTTCTAATGAAATGATAGCTCAGATCTCCAAGCAGATGAATCAAATGTCTTGTGTTTCATTCAAAGAAATGAAAAAAGTTGGTAAATAAATATACTCTTACTGTTTTAAATTGTTTCAGAAACAGATTTTGATTCCTTGCCTTAACATTTATTTTCAATAAACTAACCACCATGTTGTCAGGAAGCATTTAACAGGAGGCTTCCTGTGTGCTGTTTCCGATCTGTCAGGAAACCTTTGGCCCTTATTAATTCCTGAATATTCAGGAATTAAGAGGAGAGGCACGCCTTTCCCAGGGCTGAGGAATCCAGGCATTTCCTTTGTTAGTTTCTCATTACGGTGATAAGTACCCTCTTCTCTCCTTAATAGGGATAGCCTTGTGTTTTGTAAGTCTGGAATTTTAATCTTTATCTTTGCTGAGAATAACTACCTTGTAAGACAGTATATATGCCCACACCATGTTGATTAAAACACCTTTGCTCCATCAGAGCTTTGGTCCCCGTGTCTTTCTTTCTTCCTTTCTTTCTTTCTCTCTCTCTATTTCTGGCTGATTCCCTGGAGCGTGAAAGCCGGCTGCTTAACCCAGGGAATATTAGCCTCTTTCCTACTTTCACTTTCTCATCGTCAACTCCAGACCACGAGGTTCCAGTCCATTAAACCAACACCATGTTACTGTTTGCAATAAAGGTCCTTCACTGTATTTACATGTCTCATTATTATCTTTAAATAAAGATTTTAAAATATTTCCCTATATCTTTAATATCAGACTTTGCCATTCTGTTTATTACATTTCTTATTGCATTCCCACCTTTAGCCTAAACAATTAAACACATGACATACATTAGGCTATGCATCATGCCCTGACAAGCATACATCATATATATGCAACAGCTTTTATCTGGAACATAAATCACATAAGTACTACCACTGCATGATAAAGATAAATTATTTTTCAATTTAATAGTTAATAGACCAGCTAAAGATCAGTGATACATTCACAAAATTGAAAAATAAACTATATTTGCAAAGATAAAAAAGTGATCTGGTTTCTAAATTTTTAAAATGGTAAGTATCTAAATATTTCACCACCACCACCAGCTATATTAATAAAAATCCTGGTGGCTCAGCTGGTAAAGAATCCACCTGCAACGCAGGAGACCTGGGTTCGATCCCTGGGTTGGGAAGACACCCTGGAGAAGGGAAAGGCTACCCACTCCAGTATTCTGGCCTATGAGAATTCCATAGACTGTATAATCCATGCGGTCGCAAAGAGTCAGACACAACTGAGTGACTTTCACTTTCAATAATAAGGGGAGGTAAGGAAAGCATAGTGTTGCAGTCAGATGAGAAACACCAGAGAATGTTTACCTTCCGATTCTGATCATAAGCAGAGTCAATTCCCAAAATGCTATTCACTTCCACATATGGATATTTCTTCTCCAGGACAGTGACCACATGTTCAACTTTCAGTCTTTCTCCAGTCCTTACTTTGTTATACATCTAAAGAAAGAAAAACCAAGTAACCAACTACACTTTCAAATCCAAATTTCAGAGTACTTATTACAAAAGATTTCAAAATGCAGAGGGAAAAAAAAACAATAGCTATTTCTCTTAAAGAGCAAATGGGACATATTAGCAATTCTCCCTTTTCTGTATACTTCCTTAGGCCTTCTTAAGTTAGAAACTATATATTCGTAAAATAACTCAGTCAGTTCATACTCACATTAAAAGTCCAAAATGCAAAAATCTGTTAATTTTTAAAAAATCTGAATACTTATAAGTAATCCTTGAAATAATGTCTATGATGTTTAAGGGGAAAAGAGTTTCAAAATATGTATGGCATAATCCCTGTTTGTAAAAGGCAGACATAAAACAAACAACAAAACTGTGTCTGTGCATATAGTTAAGCATATGTAGGATATACTAAGCAAGCTTTTAATAGTGGCTGCCTTCAGGGAGCAGAATTAAGGAGAGGAGAGAAGAGATTTTTAACTGACGTTGCAATATTATTTTTTAAAAATTTTAATAACAAACATATTCTTTTTCCTTTTGTGACTAAAAAGAAAAAGAAAACTCACTATCCTTTCCCTCATACACATAGCTATGAGGGGAAAAAACTTTAAAAAGCAGACTTTAAACCCCTTATCCTCAGTAACTTCACACGAACCTGTTTCATTCTCCACAGCCTACTGCTAATCATGGGTCCACCCTTATTTCTTACAGAGGTCACAGCAACAGCTCATCAACTACTACTTCTGCCACTTTCTCCACCCTTCATCAGATCCATCTCCATTATACGCATCAAAATGAGGTTTTTCAGTTGGATTGGAGTTTAACTCTAGACCCGGATACCTGTTACCCAGCCTAATGGGCTCAATGACTAGGTTCCCTTCTCCACTCTGCACTCACAATATTCCGTTCAAGTCATGCTAACAACTTGGAGTCACTACCTCTGATCTGCAGTCATTGTTCACTGACTCCTGTTTGTTCGCCTGTGCAGAGCTGAGACAACTTTACACTCCACAAGAACACCCTCACTCCAAGTGCAGTGAGGTCTTCATGCTGCTGCAGCCAGCGGCGCTACACAGAACCAAACCACCTCTGTGGAGGTGTCCCCCAATAGATCGTAAGGTGTTGGAGGATGGGGGAGACCTTACTCTTCTTTGTAAAGGGTGCATCTTTAATAAAGCTTGGCCAAATACATAAAGGAACACTTCAATTAATTAAAAAAAAGCCCCTGACTGAATCTCTAAACAATAGACAAAACAAGCATAATAAACAGCAGGCTGCCACCATGATTACAGGTAAAATAGAAGTGGTGAAAATCAACTGCTTTAAAATAGCTTTTAAATAATTAACACTAATCTGTAAAAAAAACAACTACTACTTATAAACTTTTAATACTCAAAAATAGAAAGAAAAAAAAACAAGGAGAATTCTCTGAACTTGAGCAAGTATCTCAAAATACATAAATATAATTCAGAACATTTCAGAGTTTCCAGCTAAAAATAGAGAAAACAGATAATAAGAATTTTATGACTTGAATATTAAATGGATTCCTAATGAAAATATCATGATGGTCTTAAAAGGAAAAAAAGTTAAGTTTTTTAAACAAGTAGAGAACATCACAGTTACCAAAAGGCATTAATCAGGATTTCAAATTGCCTAAAGGCAGAAGACTAAGATATATTAATGTATTTAGTATCTAAGGAATTAGTATCTAAGGAATCTTAGCTGAAATCTCAACAATCTATTATTAACATTTATTAATATTAGTGTATCAATAAAGGCAACTCCTAACATATAAAATGCATAAAGTTTGTGAATAATTTACCTTGTTCTCGTTCCAGAAATATAGAATCCCCTTACCACATACTGTTTCTGAGAGTAAGTTAGATTTTTAGAAATTATTCACCATTTTGAACAAAAACATACATGTGTCAGAATTTGGAAGGCATGATAATCATCCACTTCTTGTGCAACATAGTTATACGCTCTCAGAATAGCCACTCCAGCATCTTGCATCCCATCAACATCTTCAGAGTCGTTAACTACAAAGATTAAACCAAGTCTGGGGGGAGAAAGGGATGAGCAAAAAGAAGCAAATGAAACATCTCAAAGAATGAAACCAGTCAAAAAAAGGAAAGGCATCGTCTTACAAAACACAGTTCACATCATTCTTTAACATGGTTGGCAAAGGCATTCGTCACTTAAGAATAAAAAAAGCAAGTTCCCAAAGGTGGCTTAGACTATAACTATTGAAGCAAGTTGTTTCAAGATCATGAAATGAGACCATCACTAACATATAAGGTATTGCTATAGTTTTAGATGGAGATTTCGTTCTGTTTTTAAATCAAAATTAGAAGTGAAAATTCTCAGAATGTGAAAACATACATGGGTGGGGTGGATTTTGAGATTCACCCCAGCAATATGAACATCATAGGCAAATGGAAAGCATTAAAATTTTTACTACTGTCATTAAGTAAAAAGCTATACCCAAAGTTAATTACATTTTAAAACTTAAAGGAACAAACCACAAAGAGACACCATCACACATTTACAGATTGGCAAAAAAAATATGCATTGGTGATTATAGAGGCCACTAGGCTCCATCTCAGAGCAAAAGCAATGAAAAACGGCCAGTCTTTAACTAAAATGGATCACAGACATAAATGTAAAACACAAAATTGTAAAACTCATAGAAAATAACACAGGATAAAATTAGGTGATCCTGGGTTTGGCAATAATTTCTTGGGTCTAACCCCAAAAGCATCACCCACAACAAAAAGAACTGGGTATGCTGGACTCCATTTAAATTAAAAATTTCTGTTCTGCAAAAGAAACTGCTAAGAGACTGAAGATAAGCCACAGACTAGCTGAGAATCTGTGCAGAAGACACATCTGATAAAGGACTGATAGGCAGAATACCCTAAAGCTCTTAAAACTAATAATTTAAAAAAAGTTAAACTGGGCAAAAGATCTGAACAAGCACCTCATCAAACAAGACATACAGTCAGCAAAATAGAACTGCCATATGACCCAGCAATACCACTTCTGGGCATACACACTGAGGAAACCAGATCTGAAAGAGACACATGCACCCCAATGTTCATTGCAGCACTGTTTATAATAGCCAGGACATGGAAGCAACCTAGATGCCCATCAGCAGATGAATGGATAAGGAAGCTGTGGTACATATACACCATGGAATTTTACTCAGCCGTCAAAAAGAATTCATTTGAACCAGTCCTAATGAGATGGATGAAACTGGAGCCCCTTATACAGAGTGAAGTAAGCCAGAAAGATAAAGAACATTACAGCATACTAACACATATATATGGAATTTAGAAAGATGGTAACGATAACCCTATATGCAAAACAGAAAAAGAGACACAGAAATACAGAACAGACTTTTGAACTCTGTGGGAGAAGGTGAGGGTGGGATGTTTCAAAAGAACAGCATGTATACTATCTATGGTGAAACAGATCACCAGCCCAGGTGGGATGCATGAGACAAGTGCTCCGGCCTGGTGCACTGGGAAGACCCAGAGGAATCGGGTGGAGAGGGAGATGGGAGGGGGGATCGGGATGGGGAATAAGTGTAAATCTATGGCTGATTCATATCAATGTATGACAAAACCCACTGAAATGTTGTGAAGTAATTAGCCTCCAACTAATAAAAAAATTAAAAAAAAAAAAAAAAGACATTCAAGGACTTTCGTGGTGGCCCAGCAGTTAAGAATTCAGCTGTCAATGCAGGGACACAGGTTTGACCCCTGGTCAGGTAAGATCCCGCACGCCACAGGACAACTAAGCCCTTGCAGCACAACTACTGAGCCGGTGCTCCAGAGCCCATGTTCCACAGCAAGACGACCCAGCACGTTGAGAACCCACGCACCACAACCAGAAAGGAGCCCCCACCTGCCACAACTAAAGAAAGAAGGGTGCAGTGACAAAGACCCAGTGCAGCCAAAAATAAATAAATACATTTTACAGAACTGTTTTTTAAAAGATGCTCAAAGTCACGGTCATTAGGGAATTTCACATTAAAACCGTGATGAGATACCACCACACACCGATGAGAATGGATAAAATCCAAAACACAAAATTCTGGAAAAGATGTAGAGCAATAGGAACCCTCATGTTGCTGGTGAGAATGTGAAACGATACGACCATTTCAAACATAATGTGGCAGCTTCTCCAAACACTAAATACACTTTTACTGTAAGGTAAAGCAATCATACTTAGTATTTACTTAAATGCGATGAAAACTTATATCCATACAAAAACCTGCATACAAATACTTGCAGCAGTTTTACTCATAACTGCCCTAACCTGGAAACAACAAAGATGTTTGTTAACATGTAAATGGATTGAAAAACTATAGGACATCCATATAATGGAATATTACTCAGTGATAAAAAGAAATGAGGTATCAAGTCACAAAAAAGCATGGACAAAACTTAAAAGCATACTGTACTGCTAAGTGAAAGAAGCCAATCTGAAAATGGTTTATACATTATGATTCGGGAAAAGACAAAAACTACAGAGACAGTAACAAGATCGGTGTGGGCAGGGATTGGGAGAGAGGTAGGGAGGAACGAACAGGTGACACAAAAGAGATTTTTAGGGCAGTGAAACTAATCTATGATACTGTTGCAAAATAATGGTGGAGACATGTCATTACACATTTGTAAAAATTCCCAAAATGTACAACACAAACAGTGAACCCGGATATAAGCTATGGACTTTCATTAATAAGAATGCAGCAACATCAGTTCTTTAATCAACACTGCTCTAAAAAATACACAAAGTCTATTCATTTTTTTTAAAGTACAGCTTAAATAGAAGAAAACATAAACATATTTCAAACATCATGTTCTCAGAATGTATGTGCAAATTTTGTGTATCCAAAGATAACATGGTTGAGAGGGTTTGTTTTTAGATTAAAAATTGTCTTTGTTTTTTTTTTAAATCTCTCTTATGACAGAAATCCCATGAGTAAGCTCCAGGCAGGAAGGACCTAAATATTATTTTTATGAAAATAAAAATAAGGGAGAGAACCCAATTATCTCCTCACTAAGTAGCAATACTTCCCTTTCCCAGGTGTTCAATTTCTAAAAAGGGCATTAGAGTCATTCTGTTAACTAAGCCCCCAAATTCAGACTTTGGGTTCTTCCAGGCCCAGTCCCTCATCAAGGACCAGCAAGAAGGCTCTCAGATTCGTTCTCTCCTCTCCTCACTGAACTGCCAAGAACCCAGCCACCACATCAACGCAACAAAGGAAAACAACTGCTGGTCTGCCTCTCCCCCGACTATTCACAACACGCCTGTGAGGCTAATGCCTTCTTTTTATCTACCCTTGCCATCCGAAGACCATATTCCTTGTTCCTGTCTCTCAATCCAATTCAGTCAATTTTTAACTAGTGCCTACTGTGTGCCATGAGCCAACTTCTCTTTGCTCTTATTAGTCAGTTCAGTCGCTCAGTCGTGTCCGACTCTTTGCGACCCCATGAACCGCAGCACACCAGGCCTCCCAGTCCATATCCAACTCCCAGAGCCTATTCAAACTCATGTCCATTGAGTCAGTGATGCCATCCAACCCCCTCATCCTCTGACGTCCCCTTCTCCTCCCGCCTTCAACCTTTCCTAGCATCAGGGTCTTTAATGAGTCAGCTCTTCGCATCAGGTGGCCAAAGTATTGGAGTTTCAGCTTCAGCATCACTCCTTCCAATGAACACCCAGGACTGATCTCCTTTAGGATGGACTGGTTGGATCTCCTTCCTGTCCAAGGGACTCTCAAGAGTCTTCTCCAACACCACTGTTCAAAAGCATCAATTCTTCAGTGCTCAGCTTTCTTTACAGTCCAACTCTCACATCCATACATGACTACTCTTATATTTCCCTTTTAATCAAACATAGCTCTGGCTGTAATCTGCCACTGAGCCAGGTAGTATTCATGTTTACATTAAAAATTTCATTAAACTCAAAACCTCTGCTTTTCCATCAGTGAAAACCCACCTTTTTCTTCAAAGTCTACTTAAATCCAACTTTGCCATGAAACCTTTGTCCTTCCCAAATAACTGTCTATAGTCTTTTGTTTCCCTGAAATTCCGAAGAAGTTATAACTAGTAAGGATATAACTCAGCCCTTAATCAAGTATCTTACAGGGAAGTAGGCACAGCATTTTTTCCAAGAGGGTAGAAATGTGCCTTATATACCACTCACAGCATTTAGCTCAGTGCTGAGTATGGAACACACAATAACATTTGTTAACTAAAGCACTCTTTTCTTCTTTATTTTCATGTTTTCTAAGAATTCAACTTTTATCAACTCATAAAATTATCAGATATTATTTAGAATGTGAGTGAAAATACCTTAACCTTTATATGTAAAACCTTAAAACATTGTTCTTAAAAGGCACAGTGGAAACTCAGCCATTTAATACTCCGTTGGCAGATTTGGTAAAATCTATTTAGTGAAATAACTGTGTCTGTTTGCATCTATAAAAAGCTGTGTATACATTTAGTTCTGAATCTAACAAAAGTTCTTGGCAAAGCTTCTTATCTCTGCCAAAAGTGGAGGTAGGCTTTGTGATGTGGACACTTCTGTAGGAAAATTCCCTTCCATTGGGAAATAAACTGAAATCACATGCTATTTTTACATGGGCTATTTACTAATAACTCAATGACAGTAAGATTCTATTCATCAAGTTCTCTACCCCAAAATACACTGGCTTCATACTGAGCTAAAGATAAAACTGTCATTAATGATCCCCACAATTAATTATCCTAAAGTTCAGTAGTACCAGATTTGCATTTAAGAATGACAAACAAAACCTCAACTGTTATATTATCAAATCAACAATGATGTTACCTTAGTGGTATATGATTACTGAGGAACATCTCAGCTGTGTTAATCAACTCTGCAGTGCTTTCGTGAGTAGGATCAACTATGAAAACCTATAGGAAGAGGGAAAGGAAAACATGAAATGACATTTACTCAAATGTCACTGGGTCAGTAAAAATGCCTTAGTCTTTTTATTGGGTTGGCTGTTTTTCTCCAGCTACTTTTGAACGTTATAAAAAAGAAATTATACAAATAGCAGTTATCCTCCCTCTGTATTCAAAGAACATGGTACTCAAAGACTAAATTATTTTCTCGTGATTTTACGCTAACATGAAAACTACATCCAGATGCCTTATTTCTATTCTTCACTACTTAACAATACATATTTTATTAATCCTTCCCCTTTAGAAAACAGAGATTAGCTTCTTGGGTATTCATTTCAAAGGGCAGAACCCAATTTTTTGACCACAATAATAGGTATCATGTATTAAGCTCTCATGATGTGCTTTAAAAACTAATAGCTATCTCACTGAATCAAATAAAGTTCTCATTTAATAAATTATTTCATATTCCAAGAAAAAAAAAGAGACTGAAATTTTGACTAGGAAGGAAAAAAGGGGGTTTTAAGAGTGACGGAAGTACAGAAGATAATTTCCCTAAAAAGTTCTGAGGAAGCCAACCTCGGCCCTCACCTGCCCAGTCTCTTCAGGAGCTGCATGAGGGAAGAGAAAGACATGAGATGGGGAAAGAGGGCCAACTAAGAACCTCTATCTCTCTAAAGCAGTGGAATAAGGATAAAAAGTAGGAGCTGGCAAAGATTTATTTAAGAGAATGAACTATCAAATTTTATGGATTAAGCTATTTAAGAAAAATGTTAGATATATTTATCTTCTGAGTGAAAAAGGAAAACTATCTTAAAACTCAAGACAATCTAAACCTTCAACTTAAAGATGAGGAGCATCCCTTATTATGTGGACATTTCACAGCCCTACAATCAATGAATACATTTCCAAACCCTTTCCGTTTGAACATAGAGCTAGAAAGAGAGCATATTTAGTGGTGGTAGTGGAGGGCGGGAGCGAGGCAGAGAAGCAACTAGTAAAGGAGAGAAGTGAACATTGTAGATATGATAGAAAAGGAAGAAGGGAAGGGAGAAATAGAGATCATGGTCCAGCAAAGAAGTTTCACTTACCATGTTGTGCAAGTTCTTCCTGATCTGTCGGATTACACCAGGAAAGGTGGGGCGAAGCAATTCTTGTAGACTAGAAGGCCATGAATTGTATCTGCTATCAACTTCCAGGTTGTTGATCCACTACAAAAAAAAGAACACACATGGCGTATATACTTTAGTTACCACCAGTGAAATTTGCAAAAACAACAGTAAGACTTTATTTCAAGAATAATCATGTAGGAAAAGACCATTTTCAAAAATATAAAGATCAAGTAGAAAAATGAATGACTAGGACTTCCCTGTGGTCCAGTGGTAATGTCCCCAGTGCAGAGAGCACAGGTTCAATCTCTAGTCCAGGAAGATCCCACACGCTGTGAGCCAACTAAGCCTATGTGCCACAACTGCTGAAGCCCACAAGCGTAGAGCCTGTGCCCCACAACAAGAGAAGCCACTGCAAGGGGACAGCCACACACGGCAGCTAGGAAGTAGCCCTGCTCTCGGTAACTGGAGAAAGGCCACATGCAGCAATCAAGACTCAGCACCACCAAAAATAAATCAATAATTTTGTTTAAGTGACTAAAATACAAGCCACAGAATATAAGGAGGTATGTGCAACTTACAAAATCAATAAAGGACTAGTGTCAAGAACATCTACAGAAATCTAACAAATCAATTTAAAAAGGCAAGAAACATATGAGAAATAGAAATGAGTCAAAAACATGAATAAGGAATTTATAGAGGAAATTTAAATACGCAATTAACACAAGGAAAGATACACACCTTCACTAGTAATCCAAGAAATATAAACTAATAAGCACAATGTAATTTCACTCATATTGTCAATATCCAAGAATAGGCAAAAATATAGAACAATGGGCATTTTCATCCAATTCTGAAGTCTGGAACAGTCACTTTAGAGAAAATGACCTAATAAAGATGAAACTTTTGTTACTATCCTACCACTAAGTACTGCAGCTCTAGGTATCTATCCCACAAGTCTACCCACTCCAGTATTCTGGCCTGGAGAATTCCATGGACTCTAGAGTCCATGGGGTCACAAGAAGTTGGACATGACTGAGCAACTTTCACTTCACTTCACTTCAAAGATGAAACTTTTGCTATTATCCAAGTACTGCAGCTCTAGGTATCTATCCCAAATATTAAATTCTCAAATGTACAAAGAGAGGTACAAAGGGGCCATAACAATACTGCTCAAAACAGTAAAAAATTAGAAACAACTAAATTTTCATCAAAAATGAATGAATTAAATGGTACATAATATCTGTACAAAAGAGCAGGGTGGGAAAGTATGTGAATAATACTTTGTTCAGGTAAATAAAGAGTATTTCTGGAAGGATATACAATGAATTGATAAAGCCTGTTTCTTCTAGGAAGAAAAACTGGACATCTCGGTGAAGAGTTTTTTCAACATACACTCTTTTGTACATCTTAAATTCCACATTGTGAATTTATAAAAGATATTTTTTTAAAATAAGAAAAATATAAAAGATGGTATGATAAACGAGACCTTTATGTATCAAGCAGATAAGTCTTGAAAAAATTGCTGAGTAACTCATTTTTTTTTTCATTTGATGAAGGATACTGAGATATGGCATTTTTCAAAATTTTAAAAACATATGACAGGGAAGAAAATGATCAAATAAGTGACAGGAGGGATACATGCCCACTTCAAAAGATGAATTATCTGCAGGGAGGAGAGGGGTGGAACTAGGAAGAGATATAAAGAGGGCTTTGACCGAAACTTTTTTTCTTCCAAGAAAACATGAAATGATTAAACTAACATTTACTAAGTATGGCAATGGGTCCTATATTGTTAATTATGTCAATTTCTTTACTCTGTAATGAAAAAACTTCTACAGAAAAACAAATCACGTAACAGTATTCATCAACATAACAGTTATAACACCAAGTAAGAATTCAAGTAGGAAACACCTACATTCTGTGTTACTCCCCTTTCCAAAAAATTTCCCTAAACTAAATGCAGGACAGACACCAAGAAAAAGGGCCTGGAGAGCTAAAGGTGCGGGTACGTCTCTACTGCTTGTATCACTTTCACCACAACTACCCGAGGCAGCTCTAATCCCTCTAGTCTCTTATATCTGAGGAGACAAAGGCCCAGAGACATCATATAGCAGATATTAATCTATATAAATCATTCAGTATTGAAGTCTTTTCTTAAAGAGGCTTGGTAGCTAAAATAATATTTTTAAACAAAATCACACAAGACCAGCATGCAACTAAAAACTAAACACTTTCCCAAGAGATGCTCAGCTGATTCCTAAGGAGATATAAAATTCGAAAAATCACCATCTTAACCACATTAAACCAAATGACTCAACTTTCTGGAGCATTTAAGAGCCTACTTTATTATACACACATATGCCATATAAGCAGTTGTTGCAAATCTTTGATGCCAATGAAAGAGATGACAGGAATAACTTATCTTTCATAGAAGACAGATGCAAAATCCATAATAAAATAATTGGCCAAATCCCCCCCTGGACACTCACAGAATACCTACCGAAATAGCAGGGCTCCTGATGTCCACAGCATAGTCGGCCTCAGAGGGCTGTATATTCAGTTTCAAGACATTATGCAGAGAAAGGCCTTCTATTCCCAGTCTATGTAGACCCTCCATCACTCGAGCTTCATTCCTCAATATGTCAAACAGACTGGGGGAAAAAAACAGTATTTAGGAAAAAAGGCTCTAAAAAAAAAATTCTCACCATGAAAAAATTCATCAGTTCAAACTCAATGCCCCATCACACTAGTTGAGAAACCAAAAGAGGAGGTTCTTCCCTTGCTTCATTTTGTCCAAATATGCAGAACACAGTGGGTAAGACTTGCTTCTTGGTTGATACTTATTTATACTTACCAATGTATACATTGTGTAGAGATTAACTACACACACACAATTTGAGGATGAAATAATCCTAAATCTGGATTTTACACTGTATGTTTTTAAAAACACTAAAGTAATCTCCCTGTGATATTTCTTATAACTGTACATGAACCTACAACTATCTGAAAATAATTTAGTAACACCAAAAATTATACTAAATAACATATGTTTCAATATCAGTATCAATTCCCACAAGGCCCACATACATATGATCATAGAAAAAGGTCTGGAGGAATTCACACCCAACTTAAAAGGTTTGCAGGGTAAGGAAGATTAAATAAGATGAAATGAAGACTTTACTGTTTAGTTCCTTTATCTCTGCATTATTGAAAAGTGTTTACAAAAAGCTAGTACACAGTTTGTAATAGTATGGAAAATTAAAGTTTTTTTTAATATGAAATAAAAACAAGGGCAGTCTTTTAATGTGTTCTTTACCAATTTTTTACTAGGTCTGAAAGCACATAAAAGCCTGATTAAATTAACATGAAAAGTATCTTACTGTGGAAACTGCTTCTTCTGAAGCATTAACCAACCATAGCTTTTGTTTTCACTATTATAAAACCTTAGTGTCAACTATGTCACTTTTAACTTCAAAGATAAAATCAGAATTCCACTTGTCTTCCACACCCACCCACCCCAAAATTTATGGGGACAATTTAGAGAAATTTAATCCTAAACCACATTTTAACAAAAAGATAGGTATTCAAATAATAGACACTTGGACCTTAAATGTCCAAGGTATCAGATGTACATTATGATAAAAAATGGCCAAGTATCATTCTGCCCATCCCAGCCAGAATAGGGACTACCTAAATGCATTCACTGGGCTGATAAGTCATCAGGTTTTGCAACATGTCACATCAAAGAGGGACAACAGTCTGGACATATCATAAGCAGCCACACATCATTAAAACTTTTCAGAGTGAAAAATATTTATCCATACCTGAATATATCTTGTGTCTCTAAATCAATATGAAGTCCATTGATGAATAGTGCTGAATCTCCAGGCTGTAATCCTAAAGTTCCCTTGAAATACTGAAATATTAAAAATCTATTAAGGAGTAGGAAGAGAATGTTTAACAAAAATTTCCACATTTCTGGCTTTATGTACAAATATTGACAATGATTATTACACTGTTTCCTACAATGTTGGGGTAGGGAGGGTATTCAATAAGCCAAGTGCTGAGATTTACTTTTCTGCTACCCTTGCCTGTCTGTGATGCTAGTCAAGGTTGAGCCAGCAGTCACTAACAGCTGGCCTTCTGGATGAAGTCCAGGGATCTGATCCAAAAGGGTTTCAAAACCCTATACCTCCCTTAAACCTCCAAACTAAGGCATACCAAGATACTGAGTCGCTGAGCTAAGGGTGGCACCTATATGCACCCAAGCTCTCTAAGGCCTGGCCTTTAGGGGGCCCTCCAACTGATGCTCACAGTCATGGTGGAACACACATGACTGACTGCACAGCCCTGCAGCCTTCAGAACTGCCTAACCCATTGGAAACACTGCTTTGATACCATATCTTAGCTTCTATTGACTTCTATCCTTTCCATTCAATTCTTTCTCTCCAAGAAAACTGGAACGGTTAATCATATATTCGACACCACACAGTAAAGAAGAAAAGGAACAAATCAGATACTAGGGACAGAACTTGGATCCCTTAAGCTCTCCCAGGGCTGGGGGTGAGCAGCAGGGACCGCTGGGCTCCCTTCATGACCCCGCAGTCAGTGGACCAAGAGAAATTAACTCTAAGATCTAGCACTGTGTGGGAAATACACAAGAGAAAACAATGCAGAAGCCACAGCTTTTGCTTCTTTGCCCTGAGAAGATAAATGGTAAGCAAGAGAAGGGTAGATAATAGAAAACTCCATCAACGAGAATCAGAAATTTTCACATGGGAAAGAAAAACTCCACATCTGCTCACTCCCAGGCTGCAAACACAGCATCCTGTGACTGTGGGAAAGACTGACTGGGATCTATGAGAAATGAAACACAGCTGAGGGCAGGGATCCCATGCTGAAAACAGGTGACCGAGTGGAAGTTATCAAATGCTCTGCTCTATTGGGCTTCAACAACTCTGCCAGGCAGAAGATGAGAAGATCCTTTTCTGGAGACTACACAGGTTAAGACGAAAAGTTTAAAGATCTGTCACTGGAGTGCCCTAAGAAATGACCATATCACCTTAGCCTACAGTCACAAAGCTGCATTCTTAGGGATTTCAATCAGATTTTTATTGCCTTGCTCTCCAATACGAGCAGTTAGTGAGAGATCACCAGATATCTCAGAAGAGCCTCCAACATTTAAGACAAAAGAGGCCAAAACAAAAAGAAAGGCAACTTAAAAGGAAACAGACTATGAAAAGAGAAGAAAGCACACACATGAACCACTGATATCTTCAGAAAAGTAACACCATAAAGAGAAGAATCCAATTAACAATAACCTTTGCAAATTAAAAATTTGACAACTAAAGGAAAGAATCTCAACAAATGGTCTGAAAATCCATCCCAGAAAAGTTTAAAAATAAAAGACAAAAGAACTAGAAAACAAGAAATAAAAGATTTTTAATGAGGTCAAACAACTCAAGAAGGTATAACATCTTAAGAGTAAACAGGAGTTCTAGAAAAACAGAAAAGAGAAACCAAAAAGACAAAATGCAAAGAAATAAGTCCAGAAAATTTCCCAAAACTACAGGAAATGATTTTCCAGATTTAAAAGGTCCACAAACCACTAAAAAGTACAAGGACTTTTTTAAAAGGCATTGTTGTTGTTCAGTCGCTAATTCGTGTCCGACTCTGCACCTCCATGGACTGCAGCATATTAGGCTCCTCCATCCTCTACTATTTCACAGAGTTTGGTCAGAATAATGTTCATTGAGTCAGTGATGTCATCTAACCATCTCATCCTCTGCTGCCCTCTTCTCCTTTTGCCTTCAATCTTTCCCAGCATCAGGGTCTTTTCCAATGTTCTTCACGTTAGGGGGCCAAAGTACTGGAGCTTCAACTTTAGCATCAGTCCTTCCAATGAATATTCAAGATTAATTTCCTTTAGGATGTCCTGGTTTGATCTCCTTTCTGTCCAAAGGACTCTCAAGAGGCTTCCCCAGCACCACAGTTCCAAAGCATCAATTCTTCAGCACTCAGCCTTCTTTATGGTCCAACTCTCACATCTGTACATGACTACTGGAAAAACCATAGCTTTGACTATACGGACCCTTGTTGGCAAAGTGATGTCTCTGCTTTTTAATATGCTGTCTACGTTTGTTATGGCTTTCCTTCCAAGGAACAAGCATCTTTTAATGTCATGCCTGCAATCACCATCCACAGTGACTTTGGAGCCCAAGAAAATAAAGTCTGTCACTGTTCCAGTTTTTCCCCTTCTATTTGCCATGAAGTGATGGGACTTGATGCCATGACCTTAGAATTTTGAATGTTGAGTTTTGAGCCAGATTTTTTACTCTCCTCTTTCACCCTTTTCAAAGGGCTCTTTAGTTTCTCTTCACTTTCTTCCATCAGACTGGTATCATCTGCCTATCTGAGGTTGTTGCTATTTCTCCCAGTAATCTTAACTCCCAGCTTGGGATTCATCCAGCCCAGCATTTCCCATGATGTACTCTGCACACAAGTTAAACAAGCAGGATGATAATATGTACTCCTTTCCCAATTTTGAACCAGTCAGTTGTTGCACATCTGGTTCTGTTGCTTCTTGACCTGCATACAGGTTTCTCAGGAGACAGGTAAGGTGACCTGGTATTCTCATCCCTCTAAGAATTTTCCAGTTTTTTTGTGACCTACACAGACAAAGGCTTTAACACAGCCAATGAAGCAGATGTTTTTCTGGAATTCCCCTGCTTTCTCCATGATCAAACAATGTTAGCAGATTGACCTCTTGTTCCTCTGCCTTTTATAAACCCAGCGTGTACATCTGAAAGTATCAATTCACATACTGCTGAAGCCTAGCTTGAAGGATTTCGATCATAACCTTGTTAGCGTGTGAAATGAGTGCAATTTTATGGTAGTTTAAACATTCTTTGGCATTGCCCTTCTTGGCATTATCACTGTGAAATTTCAGATTACTAGGGTCAAAGAAAAGATTTTATGATTCAAAAAAAAAAGCCCAGCATACAAAGGCTTCAGACTTCTCAAAAGCCATAATGGAAACCACAATTCCAAGGAGGAATGCCTTCAAACTTCTAAATAACTTCCAACCTAGAATTCTATACCCAGACAAGCTACTGATAAAATCAGAAACAGAAGGGACTTCCCTGATGGTCCAGTGGTTAAGACTCTGCCCTTTCGTTGCAGGAGGTGCGGGTTTGATCCCTTATCAGGTACTGAGATCCATGCAACACAGCATGGTCACAAAAAAAAAAAATGGAAAACTGATTTCTTAGAATTTACCTCACACACAACCCTTCTCATGAAGAATGATTTGCTGCACCAAAATAAGGGAATAAACCAAAATCAAAGAAGACATGGAATCCAAGAGATAGGAGATCCAACAAAAGAGGTTAAAGGAAGGTCCCAAGGTAACTGATATGTACTAGACATAAAGAGAGGATGGCATGGCAACCCACTCCAGCATTCTTGCTTAAAGAATCCCCAAGGAGAGAGGAGCCTGGTGGGCTACAATCAATGGGGTCACAAAGAATCGAACATTACTGAGCGACTAATCACAGCACAACACTAGACACAAAGAACAACCAGTCCACAGTAAAGCAGATCAAAAATTGATATAATCATGACAAAACTACAGGGATAATAGAGAGACGGGGACAGTGCCAGTATGAAGTACTGGTAGACAGTGGGAGGAGAGGGACTGCGGTGAAAGAAAGTTAAACCTCACCATTGTAACAGAAGCCAATCTATGAGACTGGAAAATGAGAAAGTACCAATTTAAGCTTGCTAGGATCTGGAGATAAATATCAAAGGAAATCAGGAGTTGAAAGCAGATGCTTCTGGGAAGGGGGATACACAGGGAGTGGGACATGTTAGGGGCGGATGTTATTTTTCTAAAGAAACTGATAACATTATTTGAAGCTTTGAGTTATATTCATATTCAACTGTGATTAAAAACGGAAAGTATAAAAAAGATTCCATAAATGAATCAAAATACCATCATCTTTAATAAAAGAAGAGTAAAACCATTAAATGTCACTGATTTAACTCACAATTGTGCATCTTTAAAGATATAATACAAAATAGAAAGGCTACTATTTTCCATTGGTTAGTACCTTCTGATTCTCTTCCACTTCAGCTCTAAGTTCTGAACTCACAGCTGTTTTGGTTATTGCTCTAAGGAAAGAAAAACATTATCAGTGACTGGTTTAGTATTTACCTTCTGAGCCACCAGGGAAGCTCAGTATTTGATATACATGACTTCAACTTCCCTATATGAAACAACACACTGTTCAATAAATTACAAAAAAAACTAAATGGAAAAAACTCTAAACCTTTACAATTGATAAAATAAATTTCTCCTCTCAGATGTGTATATTGTTCATTATCACAAGATATAAAACCAAGGAAAAGTAATAATAATAGCTGATTTTAATGCAAGTGCAGTTATTTCCAGGAACTTAGTTAAATATATGCAACTCTATTCCTATACATCATCTCTACAGCTCATAGAATAAAAGGATAATGTTAAATAAGTTAAGGCTACAGACTGCTCAACCTTTTTAAGCATATGTATCTCTTCAACAGGGCTTCCCAGGTGCTGCTAGTAGTAAAGAACCTACCTGCCAATACAGGAGACGTAAGAGATCAGGTTTGATCCCCTGGAGGAGGGCACAGCAACCCACTCCAGTATTCTTGCCTGGAGAATCCCCATGGACAGAGAAGCCTGGTGGACTATAGTCCACAGGGTCACAAAGAATCAGACACAACTGAAGCGACTTCACACGCACATGTCAGCAGCACACATGACTAAATAAGGACGTACTACATGATTTTTAAGTCCTGTCTAAGTGTTTTCCACGACTAACCAAGTAAACAAACTTATTTACAAAAGCACCTCAGTTAAAACACCTCATTCAATTACTCAAGTAAAGGACTGACAATCATTTAAGTTTCTGAAAATGTGGCTTTTAAAACAAGTTTGCCTCATATTTATGAGAAGTAGAGGACCTTTATACAACTGAAAGCAATGCAGAAAAGCTGCATTCAAAACCTTAATCAGTCACTATGAACAAGTCAGCCTCTATAATTCATTTCCTTCATCAAGATTGATTAAGACGATATATATGAAATTGTTTAGGAACAAAAGCACTAGAGTCCACAGCAGACCCTAGATTAGTTACGTCTGCATACATTAAATTTTGTTAACTCATCTAATCCTGAAAGGCAGGCACTGTTATTTCTGTCTTATTGCTGAAGAACGTGATTATTTGCAAAGTTGCTCTCTTCAACCACACGAGGCAGGGGTGCCTTCTTAAAAAGACGGTACCATTAGTATTACAGTACTGGTAGCAACAGGACTGTAATTTTCTAAGCATTTTCATATTTTAGTGACTTCAGCATGGCATACACATGGACATAATTAGACATACGTTAAAAAGAAGACTGTCTCAAACTGTATTACTCTACGTTACCTGGCTTTGGTGGGGAAGTTTTGGCTGAGGTCCTTCATGATTACGAGAGCTAACTCAACAGGAGCAGCCAAGATTCGTGCAGCAGCCTGAAAACTTAGATCTGCAAGAGCGTCAAACAGAAGTTGAAGTGTGTTAATCAGACACATGAGAAGCAGGAAAAAACACTTATTTCCAATTATCTTCTTGGTAATTAAGAATGCCACCATTTCAGAGCACATCCAGGTTTTACACAGTTCACAGGCCCCTGGAGTGTTTACTGTAGCTGTTCCTTGATCTGCCTGCATAAACACTAGGGTACACACCAACACATTTAGCACAGGATTAATCATCCCAAATCCTTTTCCTTCTTCTGAATTTACAACATATCACAAAGTATAGCAGAAGATTTTAGTAAATTACCTTGGGAAAAAAACTTTGATATATAGTTCTTTAGACCAGAAGAGCACAGCCTGCCATACTGAGATGCCTTTAGCATCCAACTGTTTAATAAATGTACACATATAGAAACGCAAAGATTCTGACAAGCTTGTTTCTAGTTTTACAAACTAACACATCTGGTCAAAGAGAGAAAGATCTGGTACTCGTCTACAAATATATATTATTCTGCTAAGTGTTATCTGTCTACAAAAGGACTTCCTTCCATTTCTGATAAATCATAATAAATCACATGACCCTTAAAATCTGTGAATAAATACAAACAAATACAAATTCTAACTTTTTTAACACCGTAAACTTTAAAACAATTCTTCTACATTTTTATTACCTTGCAACTGCCAGACTTTTAAAGGTGCCATTTCATTGGTGCTCTCAACGAGATGCTTTCTGAGTTCTTTCAACTGTCCCTTCAGGTCAGGGTGCAGGTCTCTGAAAGAAACACAAAATCAATTCCTTTCATGTGTCTTTTCTTTCCCAAAGCATTTAGAAGTTGGCCTCAAATTTATCTTCACGACTTTTCCCTCTACATAATAAAAAAAATCCTACAATATAGGAAAAATATTAAAGTATAACTACTTTTCTTAAAAAAAATTAATAAGTTCATTTAAAAACTAACACAGATTAAAAAAAAAAAAAACACAGATTTTAAAAATGCATCACTACGAAAGTGATTCTGTCTTTGAGGGGAAGGAGAGGAGTGGGACTGAGAGTACGGAACAGAGAGGACCTCAACTCTGTTCACTGTGTTTTACTCAACTTGTTTCTTCTTTTTCTTTAAGGAAAAGAAGGCATTATGTTGAAGGGGAAAAAACTCAATTCACAGTTTCTTTCATACAGAAAAGCAAGTATGATAGCAACAATCAATTCTGAGTGGTGAGTATGTGGGTATATTATTCTCCTTTCCTGAATCTTTTTAATTTCTCAAAATAAAACTGGAAATACCTTGCTGCCAGTCCCAAAATGAATTTCTTTCAATACCTGCCCATAAATCCTTTACTCAAATGAATATAATTCAAGCTATCCAAAATAACTGGATTTTGCTTAGTTTTATCTCAAAATACAGTGCCTTCTATTTAAAGTTAGTAAAACAAATTTTCAGAGGCAGAGATATATCATTTAGATCAGAAAAACAGATGGAGTAGACTAATTGTTTTTAAATATTATAACTCAAAATTTCTTAAATACAACATGCCAAAAGTAAAACATTTACTCAGATCACTCACCATCCAATCAATCCATTTGAGTTACTACAAACTTTTGTTCATGATAAAAGTAGGTTAAAATGGCCAATTACTTTAAATAGCTAAATAACTATTCTGAATGTCCATAAAAGAAAATGTCTTCAATATTCTACACAACATCTTTGTGCTATAAATACATGAAATCATAATGCTATCCAAAAAACAAACATAAAACGTGAATATGAAAAGAAACTATGGAAATCTGGATGCAATAAAAATGGAACCTGATTGCATACTAATGAGGCCATAATTGGTGTTCAACACAAAGAAACGTACATATGCACAGGACGAACTCAGTATGTGCAGTCACTCTACATGAAATCATCTCTGCTAAACTTGTTACATCATTTTACTCAACCAAATGTTAAAGCTAAAGTATATGAAACTACACCTACATATACTATTTTTATTTTTTAAAAAAGCACACTATAGATGTCCTAATTAAGACTTCCCTCAGCCCTGAGCAGAATTCAGGGTTCAGAACAATGAGAAGTCATATCAGAAATAGCTGCAACATTTAAAATAAAAGCTAAGATTTTTCAGGTAAAAAATTCTAAGATCCTTTCATAAAACAGTTAATGAAATTTTCTTCAAAAAGCCATTTTCTATCTTCTTTCATATAAAGAAAATTGCAATAAAATGTATTTCAACTGAACACATAAAATCTTCCATACCTATTATAATTCTTTTGCAATTTTTCAAACTATGCTGAGCATAAGTAAATAGTTATAGACACAACACTGTAAATCAACTATACTTCAATAATTTTTTTTAAGAGACAAAAACAAGCAAAGAAAAATAGCTATAACCTCTTTAAGTTAAAATACACTTGATTTTCTCAGGAAAAGATTACATAAAATTATTAGATTTCTCCTACTACGTGAATCAAAAAGTGGAATGTAACTTTAATGCCACCAACTACAAGGTCCAAAAAGGGAAATCAACTTAAGCCATAAGCAGGCAGTCATAGTATCATGTAAGAATAATGTGCTTCAGAATTACTAAAAATCATAAACATACTAGAAACTAAATGGTCATCTTCTCATATCAGATTACATATGTAAAGTACTCTTGAGAAACAAGAGATATAGTAATGAGAAAGATGATACTTACAATGCTAAGAAGCCTAGAGAGTTAAAGAGAGAAAAACCCTCTCTCAAAAGAATATACATACCTTAACTTTCCAAAGAGAAATCCCTGAACTTCATCAATAGGATCACTTTCACCAATCACTGTGGTGTTAACTTCAGTTCCTACAAAAGCACAGCAGTTACATGTCTAATCATTCAGAATATAAAAATATTAACTTCATAAAATTTGAAAAATATAAGAAAACATTTTAAAATACCTGAAACTATAATAGCATTTATAAATGTGTTTTTGATATATCCTGTGTTCCTGGATAAAGTAAGAATGTATTTTTCCTTGAACTTTGGAAATTTTTAATTTAAATACTTCAAAATTAAGAATAACAGATATTTCAATATCAAAATTCTGAGGAATTTGTAACTAGGCAACTTAATCCTAGATATAACTATTGAGAAAAAAATGAAGTGCTAAGCTACCTCCCATGTACCAAAATCAACCATTTTTACCTTTAAAATAAAGCAAAAGACATAAAAAGAGTACACATAAACCTTGTTGAAATTCAAAACCCTAGCATATTACAAGAAGAAGTATCCACAATAAACTGTTCCAAGTCAGAAAATGACAACAACAAAATTAAACTGTTAATTAATAGTTTAAGATTTCATATTGGATCACAAATTAATTACTGTTTGTGAGCTACTTATTATCAATAACAGTAGCTACTATTTACTGAACTTTATTGTACAAAAAACTTTGTAAAATTTTTTTACCTATACATCTTATTTTCTCTTCACAAATACTTTAAGAGGCATGTATCATTAACCACGTTCTATAGAGTAAAACATTAGGAATTTTTCACCCTACAGAATTTGTCACCCAGCTCAAATATAACAGAACCAAGATTCAAACACCGCTTCATCATTCTCCTCGATCTATTCTATTCCCCTTTAACTTGTATCTAAAGAAAACGCGTTGGTCTTAATTTACAAATTCACCTTTCACCTGAGTATCATCCTTGGCCTTGTACTCAGTGCTCTTAATGGCCAGCTCCACACCATAGCCAGAGAGGTAAACAGGCTCCTTCCTGGGATTCTGCAGACAGAGCAAGCATTCCATCACCACCGAGCTCCCACACCATCACGACCACCTAGCTCTTAATGCACCATGGCAGACAGAGTGCAACCACATTAATGTCATGTAGTCATCACCTAGGATTATGCACTCAGGATATGCTTGAACTTCTATGGGAATCCTTAGATTGTGGATCCTGCCACAAGTGTGAGAACTGGGATTCCAAGGTAGAAACAAAACTGGATGAAGGCATAGTGGAAAGTATAATGGTCACCAAACTATATGAAGAAATGGAGAAAATAAAAAAGAAGCTCTGGACCTACACAGGGTTGAAAACTGGTTAGGTTTCAAACCTTGAAGTGCTTTGTTGAGACCATGTGTGTAAATGTGTGTGTTTGTGTGTGAACATTTTTTTACTGAATTTAAATGTCTTCAGATAGGGTTTGGGCTAACCAAATGTCACAGGCTTGCCATCATCCTGAATGAGGATGGCCTTTTAATACCAGCAATAGAACATAGCAGGGCAGGGTCAGAAACTGGATACTGACAAATCTGGTTCTGCTCATGTAAGTCTTCCTTTAAAATTTTTATTCCACAGGAACTTAACACTCAGTATTTACTGAGCTCAATATGACAAAGAGACTTTAAAGGCTAACGATCTTTACATATAAATATTTTAAATGCTAAATGCTACCCAAAGTTTGAAAACCTTAATTTCAAACCAATTCTGCTAGATTTTATCTCTTTAGACATTCTCCTCCTTCTACCAAATGAAAAATTCCAAAAAGGAGGGGGAAAAAAGGGTTTAGAAAGGAATTGAATTCAAGAATCAGTTTCATAGTATGATGCCCATATTAAATCTGGATGAAATTAAATGTAATTTACATAGTTCATTTTGAAATAAAACGTAACTTTTACATTGGTGTTGTTTAACTGCTAAGCCGTGTCTGACTCTTTGTGACCCCCGTGGACTGTAGCCCACCAGGCTCCTCTGCCCATAGGATTTCGCAGGCAAGAATACTGGAGTGGGTTGCCATTTCCTTCTCCAGGGGATCTTCCTGATCCAGGGATCAAACCTGCATCTCCTGCTTGGCAAATGGATTCTTCACCACTGAGCCACCTGGGAAGCTATTTTTAAAGCATAATTTTATTTAAAAATTTTAAAGCATAACTTTATACAGTCATTTTTTAAAGCATAATTATTTACATTTCTTCAGTAAGACAAGCAAAGTATAAATAACAGATTTGATGAAAGTACCACAGTTTCCAAAGAAGTAGTTCAAGTCATTTTATAAAGGGTGAAGTTATTAGCTTAAGGGCTAAGGTTGTCTTGGGCAAATTAACATTTAAAACAGTAACAAGTCAATACTTACTGATACATAATGTCTGAATACGTAATTTATTTTGCCTGCATTGCTTTTTGAAACAAGTTGTCGGTGGAAATTATAAAACTCCTCAGAGCCAATCTCAGAGTAGAAAATAACCGCTGAGCTTTCAGGATTAGATGAGGGGTATCTGTGATCTCCTTTGAACAATAAAGGTTTTGGTCTGAAAATAAATATTAAAAGCTTAAGACTGTTAACTTTAAAAAAGTTTTTAAATGTTAAAAACAGTACAAAATGAAGCTACAGCAATGATAATTTAAGTAAAGATTATAAGCATCTTAATAGAAAATTGAGGATCACAATCTTAAATAGCTTTTAGTTAGTAAGAATACTGTCAGATATAAGTCTTATTGGTGCATAATTAAAAATAACAAATGTAAATTATATAAATTATAAAATGTAGACTTTGACTAGAAATTGTTACCAATTCCTAAAGAAGAGGGGGGAGCCAGGAAACAAATACATATCCAGACCTCATAGTACTAAAACTTTAGTAAATTATTCTACTATATAAATAGAATATAATTATCTTTTTATCTGAAAACCTAAGTGTGAGTAATGCAAAACAGCAGGGATGATTTTAAGCACATAATTGCCCAATCACAGCATCTCCCTTCTCTATCATTTTTACCATTATGATCATCCTACTACTGGATCTAACATTTATTTAGGTTTTCGTCATAAATTTTGAAACTCCCCTCCTCAAGAAAACTCCTTTAAGAATGGCATCAAGGAATTAACAGATCATAATGCATAGACGTTATGACCTACCAATCCCTCTTAAGGAGGTACACCTACATGTACTAAGTGGAAGATGCCTCTTATAAAAATAAACCCACCTACCTGCATAAATTTATAACCACAGAAAAAAAGGATAAGAGAATATATGCCAATCCATTAAAAAGTTACCACATCTCAGAAGAGGAAACATTATCACTCTTTTCTTTATAAAGGTCTGCGTTATTGTAACAAATGAGACAAAGAATTTTTCAACTTGTGTTCCCCAGTGAACAGCACTTTGCCATGCAGCCAGTTTCAAAAGCCCACACCTCCCCACTGAGATGCTGAATGCTGCTCACTGTGTTTGTGGTTATCACCCTGAGGGAAAAGCATGCATATCATTTGGCGGGCACAGGACAGATGCTGAGCAGGTGATCTCACTAAAGAAGAACTTCCTCATCTAAAACACCCTTGGCACTTCTGGCACAGAGCAACCTCAGAAAGAGAGATCGCTGTTATCCTATTTACAAAAGTATGAGAGGATATAAAGAGGGGTTACTGCCCTAGCCAGATAGCAAGAAGTACCTATTATTTGTCCATCACAGGAAACCTACCTTTAAGTAAAAAAGTCAGCCTATTAATTACCAATATTCAAATTAAGCTTGCAATTATCTTAAATAATCTCCTTTGTCTGAAAGTAATACTATCCTTAGAGATCATTACCATTAATATCATTACTCCAGGCACTGGTTTTAATACACAGAATATTCTTTACTAAGCTGATGAAAAAGCCTATGTAACATCTCTGATATAGTCATTAGTAAATAACAGTAAGTACTCTTATTATCTCTATTTCGAAACAAGATGAGGAAAGAAAGGTTATATACTTTGCTTAAGTAGGCAAAACCATTTTAAGTGATGGAGTTGGGATTTAAATCTAGTCAGTCTGGTTCCAGAATCCATATTCTAAACCACTATACTCACGAACTACAAAACCCAGAAGAAAAATCAGAAGGTGCAATTTGAAATAGAAGAAATCCCAATGAATGCAGGACACTTAAATAAACACAAATGTACCTTTCAGAAGCTGTTAGTAGAAGAGTCTCAAGGGTATCAAAATCACAAGTCTTCTTTCCATGCACTGAAAAAAATGAATTACATCCTTCTGGTGGCGGTTCATCAGCTGCTATCTGTCATTTAAGATACAAAACATTTTTAAAAATAATTTCTAACCAAAGACAAGATAAAAAATGAATATTCTAAATAGGTAATAAAATGATAATAAAACATCAGTGAAAACAAAGGCAACATCTACTGAACATTTATCATGTGACAGGAGTAAGAGTTTTATACTTCACTACTTTCCTTCTTATACTAGTTCACCTAGCTCCTCCCAATATCACTCCATGAAGTAGGTGTGATTATTATTCCGAAAACAGAACTTTAAAATTCTATCTTAGAAGATATCAAAAGCTATCCAGGGAATACAATATGTACCTTGCAGAAAACTAAGCTTACAAACGTCAGTTGGAGGTGTCAAAGTGTAACAATGTAGTCTTAAGTATAATATGCAGATTAATGCAAAGCCCTTCCCTGAAACAGGAAGACTGACAATGCATCTAAAAAACCACAGAACTAAAAGAAGAGCATAGATGGAAAGGTGAAATCACCCCAGGAGCACAGCAAGATATGTAAAAGAAAGGCTGAATGAGTTATGGGGTATGTTCAGAGTAAAACGTACTAACGCCCAGGCACACCACCACAAGTCCACCCCCACCTTTGCTGAGAGGCACAGCGAGACACACGAGTGTAAAGAAACGGGAAAGAGAAAGGACACGGTGACAAGCACTGCTATGTGCACTGATGTCACTTAGGTAATATATTCATACTGAATGTTCTTTTCTATGGCTGGAATACAAATAATTAAGCAAAGAGGGGGAGAAATGGAAAGCTTGCTATGAAAAATCAACATTAAAACTTTTCGTTACATTGTCTTTTTTAAAGTTATTACAAAACTTCCAAACTTCTATTTGTAAAAAGAAAGAATAGCACCATAAACTCCCATGTACCCATGATGAGCATTTCAGTAATTATCAATTTATGGCCACATCTTATTTTCTCCACTGTCCTACCACACTTCATTGGATCATTTTGATATGCACTCCAAATAACATTTCATGCATGTTTCAGTATCTCTCATTAAAACACAAAAATTATTTATTTAGTTTTTCTTGGTCACACCATGTGGCTTGCAGAATCTCAGTTCACTTAACAGAGATTAAACCTGGGCCATGGCAGTGAAAGTCCAAAGACCTAACCTCTAGACCATCAAGGAACTCCCAAAACACAGAGTTGTTTTTTTTTTTTAATCATACCACCATTATCACTTTTAACTAGTAATACAGGGTTTCTCTGGTGGTCCAGTGGTTAGGAATCTGCCTTGCAATGCAAGGGACACCAGTTCAATCCCTGGTCCAGGACAATCCCACATGCCACGGAGCAACTAAGCCCAGGCATCACAGCTACTCATGCAGTGCTCTAGAGCCCGTGAGCCGCAACTGCTTTAGCCCACGCACCCCAGAGGCCGTGCTCCACAAAAGAGGCCACTGCAGTGAGAAGCCCTTGCACTGCAACTAACAGCAGCCCCTGCTCACCACAACTAGAGAAAGCCCGCATGCAGCAAGGAAGACCCACCACAGCCGAAAAATAAAAACAAGTAAACAAATAAAACCTCAAGCTTTAAAATAAACAACCAAAAAAAAAGTCATACAGTTCTGTTTTGATGGCCATTGGCAGCAGAGTTTTTCAGTCTTCTTAAGTGCCCTCATTAGAGCAAAAATGACAACAGAAACCAATGGACCACATCTATGACAAAACCAAGGGGAAGGAACTCTCCATGATAGAAAATACAGAAAGACCTGCAGTTATCAGAGGTCATGGAAGCAGAGGGAAACTGCCGAGATTCTAATGATTCTGAGAATAAGAAAACCCTGAAACAGCCAACAGGTTTTCACTGGCAAGTATGATGGACCAACTGGTTTTGTTCAGCCTAATATTAGGTAAGCACATGGCAGTCTGACCTCTGTGAACGTGGAACTTACAAGCTAGGACTCCCGTCCAGGGAAGGGCCCCATGCAAAGGAGAAACTTTTGAGGGCAGAATAATACTTGAGTAGGACAGAAATAAGAGACAATAAAAGAAAAAGTCCAAATAAAAGCTGAAGAAGGGAACAGAGTCAGGAAATTTCAAAAAGCAAGCTACCTTTTTTTTAAAGTCACCATATTTTAACATAACATAAAATCAACAGGATAGGGAACCAGGGAGGTTAAAGAAAACAAATTTCACATCACATTGAGCAGAGAAAGTCTGTGTCAAATGCCATTAAAAGTTACTGTAAAAAAGAGGAGGGGGAAGAACAGTAACACTCTTAGTCTTACAAGAAAAATTTCTGCAATGATAACGATATACTGGGAATTCCATGGGAGTCCAGTGGTTAGGACTCAACACTTTCACTGCCAGGGCCCAGATACAATCCCTGGTTGGGGAACAAACATCCCCTGTAAGCCACCTGGTGTGGCCAAAAAAAAAATGTATAGGGCAAACTGTAAGTTACTCAACAGAAAAGAAAGGGATGGAGGGAGAACCTATAAACTAAGAGACCACAATCCCCCCCCAAAATTAATAAATTTGTAAAACAACTGAGAAAACTAAACTCTATTGTATGGAGAGGCACTTGGGCAATCTTGGGCAATGAAATGATTTTTTAAAAGAAAACAACAAATGATTCCAAAAGAAGAAAGTGACTCCTTTTGAAGGGCAAAAGTCAGCTGTGGTGGGGACACAGCACACGAAGGGCTTCCATGGTGCCAAGCTAAGTTCAATTTCTTGACCTGGGTAAAAATCACAAAAGTGTTCACTTCATCATAATGCATCACACTACACATTTCTTGTGAGTTGCTGTCTATACCAATTTCATTTCAGAATTTAAAAATGGTTTTAAAATTAGCATTTCTTTTATATCAAACATACAATCAGGGTACAAACAGCTATGATTCTCTTGCTCTCTATTTTTTTTACAAGTTTGTTCAACTCAAAATCCGGTAAGATCCACACACCACATTAAGGTGACACATTTTTAAGTTTCTCTTGAAGTTCCTCCTTCCCTCTTTTCTTTTCCTTTTAATGTATTTGTTGATAAAATCAGATCATTTTGCCATAAAGTCTCTCACATTCTAGCTTTTCCTGACTATAGCCCTATAATATCTCTTCACATTTCCTATCTGCAGTTCTCCTGTGATCTACAGACTATGATGACCCTCGGGGTTAAATGGTTTAGCAAAACTGCATCTCTGTTCAGCTGTGCTATATAAAGGAAGTCTGTAGTTTCAGGTTTTTTGCGTAGGCATTTTTTTTCCTTAAATGACAATAAGTGCAAATTCAGTTCAGTTCAGTTCAGTCGCTCAGTCGAGTCTGACTCTTTGCGACCCCATGAACCACAGCATGCCAGGCCTCCCTGTCCATCACCAACTCCTGGAGTCCACCCAAACCCATGTCCATCAAATCAGTGATGCCATCCAACCAGCTCATCCTCTGTCGGCCCCTTCTCCTCCTGCCCTCAATCTTTCCCAGCATCAGAGTCTTTTCCAACGAGTCAGCTCTTCGCATGAGGTGGCCAAAGTATTGGAGTTTCAGCTTCAGCATCAGTCCTTCCAGTGAACACCGAGGACTGATCTCCTTCAGGATGGACTGGTTGGATCTCCTTGCAGTCCAAGGGACTCTCAAGAGTCTTCTCCAACACCACAGTTCAAAAGCATCAATTCTTCAGCACTCAGCTTTCTTTATAGTCCAACTCTCACATCCATACATGACCACTGGAAAAACCATAGCCTTGACTAGACAGACCTTTTTTATAATATGTTGTTTGAAGATTTAACATCATCAGTTTTGCTTGTTATTTACAAACAAATTGTAAATCCTAGAACATTTCAGGTAGACAAGGTACAGTGCTGTAACACAATGACAGGACAACTGCAATATATCCAATCATGTTATACAACCCCTAAAAAAATACTGTCACATGGAAGCACTGAACTCACCTGCTGGAAGGCTTGTATTGTAGCTGAGTATGAGCGAAGAGACAGACAAAATTTCAACAAATTCTGCTGTAGTGGTGACAGAAATTGAAATGCAGCTTCCAATATTGCATGATAATAGGAATAATCAGTACCTGTCAGGAAGAATATTAACCAAAATAATTTTATATGACTACAGGTATCCAAATAAGGTAGCTCACAAAGTATAAAGCTATGTGTTACAAAAGCATATGATTGCAAAATGTTACCACTATATTGTCTTGTAAAGTGAAAGTTAGTTGCTCAATCCTGTCTGACTCTTTGCAACCCCATGGACTGTAGTCCTTGAGGTTCCTCTATCCATGGGATTCTCCAGGCAAGAATACTGGAGTGGGTAATCATTCTCTTCTCCAGGGAATCTTTCCGACCCAGGGATCAAACTCGGGTCTACTACATTGCAGGAGAACCCTTTAACCTCCTGGGCCACCAGGGAAGCAAGGCATACTGTCTTGAGCTGTTATCAAATGCTTAGAATTACTTAGAGTATACTGTGCAACTGATTCTTCCTCTCTTCAATCCTTTTTTCACTATTCCCTCTCCCTGGACTGAGATTTTCCCACTTACCTGGATGACTCACTCCCACCTTCTTCTTCAGGAAGAATTCCGTTTATGAGAGCACCTATTCCACGGAGGCATTCCCAGTCCCTACTCCCACACCTCAATCAATCATGTTCCTCTCTTCTTTACTCCCATATTTCTTTGGTTACTCTTTCACTTAGCATATTCTTCACTCATTTACTTAATCACTAACTACCCCCCCAATAGTCTTTGAGCCCCTGCACACAGAAACTATGATGTGTCTTTGTGTCCCCTGGCACATGTTATCTACTCAAATAACCCAACAAGACTGAGCAATGTAATGAGGAAGTACAAGATATTAAACGATGTTAATAAAACTATGGTTTGGGGTGAGGCATTAAAACAAACAATTGAAACAAATTATCTGGGGGGAAAATACATGTAGCAGTATAAAAAAATCCCCGGGATATATTAAATGAAAATCACAAGGTACAAAACAACATATTTAGTACACTACTTTTTCTTACTGTGAGAAAGAATAAGAAATAAGAATACATACTTATGTATTGGATTGGCCAAAAAGGTTATTCAGGTTTTTCTGTAAAATAGTATGGAAAAACCTGAACGAATTTTTGGTCAACTCAATAGTTGTTAAAAAAAAAAAGAAAAACAAAAAAAAATACTGAAGGCTAAACAAATTAATTTTAAATGGTTATAAAAAGCCAAGAGAAACAGAAGGAACAAGATTTTTCTGTGTATAGCCTTTCATATAGCTTTGGTTTTTCTTCTAAAATTTTACTTTAAAAAAAAAATAAAATAAAATAAAATAAAATTTTACTTTATAATGAAGTATAGTTGATTAACAATATTATGATAGTTTCAGGTATGTGAAGCTTTGACTTTTAAACTACTATTATCTATTTTTGAAAAATTTAAGAAAGAATTTTGAAAATATTTAACATTTTAAAAAGCAAACTGTAAAAGGTTCTGTATGACATTAGCACCTTCAAAGTAGAAAAAGAGATCAGAAAGAAATGTCTTAAAATGTTTTGTGAAGTCACTCAGCTGTGTCCAACTCTTTGCGACCCCATGGACTGCAGCCTACCAGGCTCCTCCGTCCACGGGATTTTCCAAGCAAGAATACTGGAGTGGATTGCCATCTCCTTCTCCAGGAGATCTTCCCAACCCAGGGATTGAACCCAGGTCTTCTGCATTGTAGGCAGACACTTTACCATCTGAGCCACAAGGGAATGTTGCCAGAATGTTAAAAGTGACTATCTTTGGGTAGTAGGACTATGAATGATATTTCAAATAAAGTGTTTAATATACTTCTATGGTCACTTCCAAGAATCATACTCTCCTAACTTCAACCAAAAACACACTAGCATTTATACTGAAGAAATTTCACTTTAAATGTCAGTTCAAATTTCACTATAAAATCCACTTTGATAAATTTATGAAACTGTAAACTAAAATGATTTTTTTGGTTACTTGAACAATTCTAGTTGACTCTAAATTATTTAACTAAAGCTTACAGATGCTTGTTCAAAACTTTTACATATTTAAACTGCAAAAAAAGATTTAGACTTCACTTTTTAAATATGCTCTAATTTTTTAAATCATAAAGTTAAAAATCAATTCAAACATTAACAGCAGTCACATATTTATAATTTTTACACATTTTCACTTCAACAAGGACTTATGCCTGTCAATGCAATATTCAAGGTTTTAACTACTCATGTATCAGCATCTTTGACTATTAATGTCCACATTCTATATAGTTTACATTGAATTAGAAAATGTTTGTGAAAGTTCATAAAAAACTAAACAAGTGATACAGTTTACATTAATCCGACACCTTGACACTCTAGTTGTGAGTGGTTGGCATGCGTAATGGAAAACATTTTGGATGGCACTCAATGAGAAGAAACTTAACAAATAACAGATCAGTTGAGTAATTCATAACAAAAGAAAGCAAATCAAATCTGATGGTTATTATGTAGATGCTAAATGATTCTAAATGAATTTGACTTCTGCAAAATATTCACATAGCACTTTCAATAAAAGAACACAAAAGAACAAAAAACAAGGGGGTGAAAAATCAAAGGCAATTCTTATTGCCAAAGTTGTAAACTTTTTCAAAAATAATTACTAGTTTGTGTTGACTCTGCTGGCTGCCATGACAATTCTACTCACTAAAGATAAAAATGTTTTTCATTAATTGCCATGCCACCATACTCTGAAAGAGACCATATTTCTAATATATTCCCAGACACCAAAGTCAAAGAAGCATCTGCTTCTATTTTACCGTGATGATCTGATGATCCGATATTTTGACTGGCTTCTACAAAATCCCAAAATTTCTCTTGACTGTCTTCTGCTAAAAACTCACTGAGAGAAAAGAGAGAAATATCAGAAATAAAACAACTTAATAAAAATCTTCCAATATAAGTTATATTACTAAGGAGAGTAAAAATAAGCTTTTAAGTTTCCAAATGTCCAAAGCTTGGCTTTTATTTGATAATATATATTATATATGAATATATGTAATATATTTCAATAAAATATTTTCTAACTTTAGGTAACTCTTACTAGCTTATTAGCTATTAATAATTAGCTTCATAGTTCATTCACTTAACAGCTTCACAGGTATTCCTTAAGAATCCTAGAATAATAGAAATGTAACAACAGGGAAGTCCCAATATAAAGAAAGGTTATGAAATCTCATTTGTGAAAATGCTGTCAGTAGTGGAAGCAGAATTAGGAATTTATAATTCTAATACTAGTTCTGCTCACTCATTTTCTGAAAGACTTACAAAGAACAAAAAAATATGTTTCGCCTAAGGTTCTGAGGAAAACGTAACTCCTAGAAACATTTCTAGGAGACTAAAGGCAGCATGCTGTAATCTTTTTAAATCCATAAATCCAAACTTTGAAGACCATCAAATTTTAAAGTTAGCCCTGATTTAATAAAATCAGGTCTTAGAACTTAATGCCATCTTAATTTTTTCCTTGACTTCACTGTACCGACCTAAAATAAAATAATGTCTATTCTACTTCACTCAAGAGCCTTTAAAATCCAGAGAAGAAAACGCAGGTACTCATTGAATGATTCGTGTAAATCGGTTACTTCTCCTCCAAGCCATACCAATGTAGTGGTGGTCTTTCCCTGTCTTAGAGCAAACTACAGATCTGGATCTCAGCTTACCTAGCCAAAGGAAGACTTTCCCATTACTTGTCAACACTGGGATGTACAACTGTCACTCTACTCCACAGCTAGACACAGAAATATGGGAAAAATAAGAAACATTTCCTGGTAATGCACAGCTTCTCTAAAAATAGGTTTCTGAAAATACCCATTATAATAATGTATTATTTAGTGCCTCCTTGAGTGGCATTTTTCTAGGCTTTCGAGTAACTGACACAGACATCACACCAATCTTATAATAGCTTACAATGTAAGAAAACAGGTATTAAGACCAATTATGATGTATAAATAAATGCTAAATTCATGAATTAAAGCAGCATTCACAAGATAAGTGAGCAGAAGGGGGAGAAGTAACACACTCATTAGTTGTGAGAACAAGGGTTCACTTAAGCTAAGACCCTCCTACAAAGGCCATATGCACATAAATATATACTTTTCATATAATTACAGGAAAACATAAACATCCATTCTTTCTCACCCCAATGCATAAGTAAGTCTTACAATGTCTAAGTGTCAAACTGTCTTAAGAAAACTAATTACCAGATCCACTGAACTAAGCCATGGAAGATAAGAACAGTACAAGATACTATTAAAAGGAACGCTGCCATTTGCTTACAGTATGCTTCAATTTGTTTGCTTTTTGCTCTAAATTGTTTTTTAGCTTCTGATATCTATTCCACTGAGTGAAAAATCAAGTTTTACAGAAGACATTCTACGGTGTCTGGGATTTGCTTTACAATGTCTTAGTGGGAGAAGGTAGGAAGGTGGTGATAGTGATGGTTATTGGACTTGAGTTGACAATCGCTAAAACTGGGTGACAGGTAGAGAGAGAGCACATCATATATAACATTTTCTCCACTTATAAATACATTAACTTTCTTAAGGGCATAGAGGTAGTAAAAGAAAAATCTGGAATTTACATTCCTGTCTTCATCACTCAAATCTTTCAAGCTGCATTCTCAGGCCATTATAATATTTATGTATTCAATAAATGATTGCTTCAGTTTTAATAACAGAACTTTACTTATACAACATTTCTGTTAGTAACTATAGCTGCTCAAAACATATTCAGGACTCTACTTCAATTAAATATTGATGGACAATCAGAAAGCTACAAACCCTTCATTAGCATCAGGTCCAGTCTAAAAATACACACAGGAATATTTTCAGTCCCTAAGGGCCAGAAGCAAGGAAAGCAAAATGTCTGTGTTAACTGCATGCCTCGATGTATGGAGAAATATCTGACCCTTCAGCCTCCCACCATGGACGTGCTGTGACCCACCATCAGTGTCTGCTGTGGATGCGGGAGGGAAGGATGGTGGCCTCAGCCAGCTCTAGAGGTGAATATGGAGTGGTTTCAAACAAGCATAGCATGTTTTGTCTACCCATCCCATTACCCTAGCAAATTATCTGTAAATAGCCACAAAGGAAAACTAAAAATAGTGAACCCAAATGGCAAATGGCCAGGATATCATGAAAAGGGGCTATGTTTGTTATGGGTAAACTGGGGTGAAGGAAACAGTTTATAATACTCACTTCACTGAGATCAAAGAACTGAAAAGAATTGATCAATTAAGGCTGACAATTTGAGCATACTTTCTCAAAAGTCCATAAGTATATGCCATAAGACTCTTCTAAGAAAATATACAAACACCAGTAAGTTTGTCAGTATAAGTGAGAGTAATGGGATGTTACCCAGTTATGAATATTAAGCAGAATATCTTAAAACATCTATTACAGATAGCTACACAAACTTATTTGTAAAGTAGTAGTAAATCTCAATGACTTAGACTGACACCAGACAAATCATCCAAAATAAGATGAGCAGAAAGGAAGAAAAAAACATCCAGTTAGTTATAAGAGTCCTAGCCCAGGCAGTCGCGGACCTCACATGCCTTCACACTTCACTGCTACAAACACCCAAGATCTAACAAGGGGCTCGGCCCATTTATCTAACTAGTTATTGTAACATCACTAGGACATATAAGCAGCAGGGTCTGGTGGGGCGGGCAGGGGGGTTGTTAGGGCCTGGGGTTTGTTTCTGTTGCCCTTTAATTGCTGAGAGGGAGGCATGGAGAAGTGATGGGAGAAAGTCTGTTTGGCAGAAAGTTGGAAGGCTCCTCAGCAAGTCAAGGCCAGCTCCTGCGTGTCCCATGTTCCTACCAGCCTCTCCTCAATACAAAGGAGGCTCTTCCTTAGGAGGTACACCATCAACACAACAAACACTTTGTTCACATCTTTCTAGGGATTAAGGAAAGATGTGAGAATATAAAATGCTAAGTTGAAGGTCACAAAGATAGACCACAAAGTTAACTGATGAACAGTTCAAATTTCCAGCTCTATCAAATTCTGAAATTACTAAATGTTTATCATTCACCTACCTAAATGTATGCTTTAGAAAGATTCGCTGTAGGTCCTAGCTATATGTTATTTGAGATACAATAAAAATAAGCTTCCCTCTATAAACAAAAAAACTAACTAAAAGACAGGTATCTGATTATACTTATGTAACAAACATTTACTAAAATGTATATTTCGTTTATAAAATCTTCCAAGAAATCATTGACTATATTTTACTTTATCAATTTTAAGACATTTTCTTTTTTTTTTTTTCTTCAAGTTTGGGCAATCTTCGTTACTGAGAAATTGAGATGCATGTTTTCTTTTTCTCCCCTAAAAACATACGCATGGTTTCTACAATCTGTCTACTAACTCTTTCTTGCGGTTCACTGAAGTGTTGTCAAGTTTCCTTCAGCTTTCATTTTCTTCCATACTCCCCAGACCAGAGACTCTCTTCTAGTCTGAGAGGTAACGGTGGGAAACTTGGTGTGATTTACTACACATTCATTACACTCTAAATCCCTTCAAAGCCTAGGCCTTTGAAACTCATTTTCTGCACCAAGACCCCAGGAACACAGCAGAAGTAGAAATGGCTGCATGGGGCATAAGGCAAACAGGCAAGAACCAGCCTTCCAGAGTTTCTTGAAGTCCCAGATGGTACTGAGGTAGATGGGGTAGGAGACTAGGGTCCAGTGTGTTTCAGGAAACGCTGCCCAAAGACAACTGTCAATTTTAAGACATATCATTGTTTTATAAAATGCTAAGAGTGAAAGATGCTACCAATAACAACTTGATTAACTGCATTCTGATTTTGGAAAAGCTAACATCAGACAAGACGTGGCCACTTTCTCAGCGCCCCCCTGCACTCTTTTATCTGGGGTCTGTCTCCTTCCAAGTTCTCAGGAGGGCTATGTCCTCCACCCGCACTTCAACAAGCTCTCTTCCCTTTCTTGTATTAAACACCCCTTAGCATCTTGTTCAAATAAACAGAAATTTTCCTTTAAGTACAACACTCTCTTCCTTTATTAGCATATTTACACTCTTCCTGGAAGGCACCATAATAACTTAACCAATTCAGTATATCTGTCTAAAGAAGTCCCTAAGGATCTCTATCATAGTGCAGTCCTAGCCTGCTGACAGAATCTGTGTTCTCTCAGCCTGGGAATGGTACACAACACAGTGCACGCTGAATGGGGCTCTTACTAAACGCATAATGAGAACCCACTCCCTAAAAGCTCCCAAATATTCACTGGCAGAGCCTACATTTTCATTTAAACATGTGAAAGGAAAAAACATGTCTTCTTACCTGGCTTCTAATAACAATGGAGTGGAAAACCATTTTGTTGTAAGAGAGGTCGTAATGGCTTTTGAATCTGCCTTAACTGAGGAAAACAGCCATAGTCCAGTAAGCATAGTCAGAAGGCCCATTTTACGGCAAGCTCCTAGAAAGGGAAAAAAAAGATTTTTCTACAAGGCAATGTTTAAACCTGAATCTTTATACTTAGAGACACAAAATAACATGACTGTGACAGAAATAAAAATGTTTCCAAAATATATAACAGCACATACTATCTATAGATAGTCACTAGATGTTAGTTGATTACTGACACACAACTAAAGGTGTGTGGTTCATTACACTCTTTTCTACAAAGGCTGCACTTCATCTCCTGGGTGCCTACACCATGCAGAGATCAGCCTCTCATCTCGTAGGCTTCACTGGCTGTGGATGAAGGGCTCTAGGGCATGCAGGCTTCAGCAGTTGCAGCATGGGGGTTCAGTGGTTGTGGTTCCCGGGCTCTAGGGCACAGACTCAACAGTTGGGGTGAGCCAGCTAAGTTGCTCCGTGGCAGATGGGATCCTCCAGAGCAGGGATCAAACCCATGTCTCCTGCATTGGCAGGTGAATTCTTCACCACTGAGCAACCCCAAAAAGTTGCTCCTCCACCCTTACCCTTAGTCTCCCACTCTCTAAAATAAGAATAACAGTATCTGCCACAGGGAGAACGAGAAGGCAACATGAAATCACTTTGTAACAAAAGTCACTTTGTAGCAAAAGCACTTTGTAATGTGCCAAGTACTGCCAAGTACTACACAAAAACTACTAAAAGAGTTTGAAGTTCAGGCACTGTTGGTTTCTTGGGAAACAAAAAATTAAATATGAACGTCCCATTTATAAACGTGTAGTGGTTCAGTTGCTAAGTTGTGTCTGTCTCTTGCGACCTCATGGAGTCCGCCAGGCTCTCTATCCATGGTATTTCCCAGGCAAGAATATTGAAGTGGGTTGCCATTTCCTTCTCCAGACAGTCTTCCTGACCCAGGGATCGAATCCCTGTCTTCTGCATTGCAGGTGGATTCTTTACCCTCAGCCACCAGGGAAGCCCCATTTATAAACAGATTTTTTTTTTTTTAATCAACATTAATAAAGACTAGGACTAACCAAACCAGACCTCTGACAATGAAACCTGCTAGCAGGTAAGTCCTGGCTTGGGAGGGTGTGGGGTGTGGGGGTTGCGGGGGGGGGCAGGGCTGGCCGGGAGAGGAAACTGGAAATGAGGTAGGCTCCTCTCCCAAAGAAGCAAAAATTACTGACATTTCCTGCAGAGGGGCAAGCAAGGACCCAAACTGTTGCATACAATTTCAGACCACTCAAGAACTCTCTCAGACACCCTCCCCTGGAGGTTCATGGACTGCAGCCTCAGAAACCTGCTCCTCCTGATAGAACAAACATGGGTTAGTAATAGTCAGAGACCTATGATCAATTCCTGAGTTTGCTAGTTACCAACAGTTTAACCCCAAGCATGTTACCTAATAACTCCTGCACCCTTACCCTTAGTCTCCCACTCTCTAAAATAAGAATAACAGTATCTGCCACAGGGAGAATGAGAAAGCAACATGAAATCACTTGGTAGCGAAAGTCACTTTGTAGCAAAAGTCACTTTGTAATGTGCCAAGTACTACACAAAAACTAACTGCTCTAGCAAAACATGTCATAAGGAAGAGAAGCTAGAAACTATTTTCTAAACTATAGAATAACAGCTCATCACTATTACAAGGCCCCAAAAACACTCCTTGGAAATGTATCCTCTATGGCTGGGGCTGGGGCGGGGGCGGGGGGGGGGGGGGCGGGCGGGGAAGCACTTTGCTGTACTAACACAACATTGTAAATCAACTACAGTGCATGCCTGCTCAATTGTTTCCAACTTTATGACCCCTATGGACTGTAGCCTGCCAGGCTCCTCTGTCCATGGAATTTTCCAGGCAAGAATACTGAAACAGGTTGCCATTTCCTCCTCAAGGGGATCGTCCCAACCCAGGGACTGAACCTGCGTCTCCTGCATTGGCAAGCAGATTCTTTACCACTGCGCCAACAAAAATTTTTAAAAATCCTACCCCCAAATCATCAAGTTCCTAAACCAGAGGCAGTGCACATGAACTATGTTCAAGCAGTAAAAATGCTACAGCTGTGTTCACAATTTTTCCTGCAGGGACCTAGACGTGTTACCCCCAACAGTGATGATTCCAGATGAGAAAATGGATGCCAATGAACAGTACTCCCAGATCCACTGCATGCAGAGTGAGGAGGAGGCTCCTCCCCACTCCACCCGAGCAGACACCCACATTTACTGAGCAATTACTAGAGGCACTCTGGACAGCACCACTGCCAAGAGCTCTGCAAACAGCACGTCCCCAGCCTGTCCACACAAGGCCTGCTCCACTCTGTTGACCTCAGTAAACAGCAGCGCCTAGCAAACAGCAGACAGTCCATAAATACGCTGCATGATGGGTGAAACACTATCACTCCCACCTTAAAAATAAGAAAATGGGAATTCAGAGAGGCTAAGTAACTACCTAATAAATAGCAATAATTGGAACCTACACCTGCCTGTTTTAAAAAGTTCTACAATACCATGCTCTCTGCCCTGGCTTTAAAAAGGGGTTCTTAATGTCCAGACCTAGACTGAGCATACAGCTTTATTATGAGGCCCAAGGCAAGTTCAAGGATTTCTAGGGGCAGAGTCTTTGGGTCCCAAATGGCCAAGAGAGGTACAGTTTCACCTTGAAACCAAGGAACCAAAGGTGCGATCAAGCACCAGCCTAAGAGATCCATACTGGGGCTGATTCTGGGGACAGAGTGTGAGCTCCTCAAGAGCAGGGAGTTTTGTTTGTCACAGTCACATGCCTAGCATAATGCCTGGAACACAGGAGGCCCTCAACATAAACAAACACAGACTTTGTTCATTAACAGATGAATGAAAAGAACTGGGAGAAAAAGGGATGTGGCACCAGCCTAGGACTTAAGAAGGGTGAAAATGAAAACTATGCATCATGACTCACCCAGAGATCCCCTAGACCTGTTTTAAAGACACAGAGAGAGTTCTTGGGGTGCAGCAGAGCATCATTAGAGATGGGAAAGGGAGGAAAGCCATACATTAATGAAGAGCTTTCCCACACCCAAACCCCACATCCTTGATACCACAGGTAACACCAGAGGAAAAGACTGTTCACAGAAGTCAAAATAAGAACCTTTCTGAGTTGTCTTTTGTTTGAGGATACCTTCATTTGCCAAGATCCCATATCACTCTGACCCTAGTAGTCTTTCAAGGTTGCTTATTAAGAGGAATAGTCTGCAAACTAACAGTTGGCAGAATCTTCACTGTGGCACTGCATGATTACAGGCATCACGCTTATGGCATGATGCATAAATTTAAAAGTCTTTAGTAAGTTCCAGGCCCAAATGATTCATCTATAACATCCAGCATGTGGCCTGGTTTCTTCAGTACAAATTAAAGACGCTATCTCTTGCTCATTTATTTAAAATATTCATCAAAGTTATATTATGGCAAGTGTTTATCACTTTTGAAAAACAGAAAAGGCATAAAGTTCTAAGTCATCACCAACTTTTTCCATTCTTAAACTGAAGAAGATAGCTAATGGAACTCAAAAAAACACTTGAAGGGTTCAGGTTAATAGATGAGTTTCAACATATATGGCAATAGCGAGGAAAAATATTATAAAGTACCCTTCTTGAGAAATAAATTTACTTCTGAAATAATTAAATTAATATACATTTATACCTAGAAGTTTCTCCATAGTTCAATCTAGTCCTCGCAAGTTAAACACGCACTGTGAAAGAGTTATACTACTGTACAAAGCAATGTTTATTTCCCTTATTAAAAATGAGTTTCAGCTAAGTTAATCAAAAGCAAATCAAAATGAAAGGCTATAATCAACCCAAATTTTATGTTGCTATCATATAGCTATTTAAAACGTCTTCAAATATCACACTAACATTGGCTGGCCAAGTGCATAACGAATGTTTGCAAAATAGTTAGTGTAGCACACTGTAAGGCATAAGACCCCAAGACTTCAAATGAACAAACTATGATAGTTTTCAAATCTGGCAAAAAGAATGCAAAACAATCTAGAGATTCTGGTCAAGAACACTGAAGAGCTCACGCCCGCAACTCATTGGCGATGTATGCTTATCTTATTCTTCTGGCAGGTCCCACACTAAAAGTGAAACCGGATCATCCAATTTCCAGTCAACAGATCCTTCAAACAAACGAAAACGGTAAACAAAATTCATCACCCGAATTCATTTTAGGGAAAACAGAAATCTATAAAAAGATCCATTTCTTTTTTTCCCACCGCAGTCCTGCAAACCGCTGGCTCTCAACCTCCCTGGGGTCAAGCTTGGTCTGAATTCGTGTTAGGACACGTCCCCCACCTCCGTCTGCACTGGGGCACACGGGTTTCAAAGCTCTTCAATGAAGGCGCAAAGCCGATGAAGAGAGTCCGCGGCCACCCTCGCAGAAACCGGATTTGCCCAGGAAACACTGAAGGACTTCTAGAGGGACTCGAAAAGAGAGGAAGGGCTGAGACACAGGAGGGGAAACTGAGTCAGGAAAGAATCGGAAGATCAAGGTGACCGAGACACAGGGTGGCCTCGCTCCCCAGACCCTCTCTCCGCCGGCGAGACCTCCCTACTCCAACCCCAGGGGTACCTGTCACTGGTCTTGCAGCTGCAGCACACGCGCCACTCTCATCCCCTTTCCAGCCCATGCCAGGGGCCGCGCTCTGTCCGCGACGGCACCTGCGACAACGCCGGGGCGGGGCAGGACAGTGGCGCAGGCGGCAGCAGCTGCGCCAGTGAGCGGCCGACACGCGCCTTTCCCGCGGCTCTGCTCAGAAGCCGGCCTCGCAAAGGAGAGACCAGCTCCCGACCGCCCTTTACTTCCGCTTCCTACTGGCTAGCGCCGGAGGACTTCCGGCTACCGAGTCGCGGCCAGGGCCGCCCAGAGCGCCACGCTACTGCCATCTTACTTCCGAAGAGGTTCCGCCTCGCTCCTTGCTTCCGGAGGTTCAGTTTGATTGGCGAGGCGCTGTTCTTTGAGGTTTTGTGGACATGTAAGGGGACAACTGAGACAGAAAAGCTCTACCACATGAAGAGACTGGATAGAATCCACTTCCTTAAACTTGTCCATTAAAAGCACTGTTGCACCGTAAAGGACCAAACGACTTAATGTTTCCGAGTTTCTTAGACTTTATCTCAAACTATCTTGGATAGCCTCCGTTCCAGGGAGCAGAGAAAAGAATTTTTTTTTTTTTTTTTTAAATTTCATGAGACGTTTTTGCTTGTTTTGTATGGGCAGTGGCAGCTTAATCTGCAAGGCTTACTTTGTCTTTTGAATTACTTTTTGGCAAATACAAATTACTAAGTAAAATTCTTTTAGAATTTATGACACTGGGCAAGTCATTTTAGCCACCCAGAAATGAGTAAGTCTTCGGGGGATATATTTTAACAAATAAAGTGAGCTAAAAACCAAACGTATTTTTGTAAGTACCTAAATAAAAAGTGTAAAATATTAACTGACTTATGGTTATATGGCACAACAGTCCTTCCCTTGAGAGTGGCAGAACAAGTACTAAAAACATTTGCCTTCATCTGATAGTTATATGTCTGTACTGTGCTTAAGAACTTCTGTAGCTGACTGTTGGGTTTTCTGTTCCTTGCTAGACTAAAAGAAGTTCCAAAAAATTTAAGGAATGAAAATGATTGTTTCAAAATTTATTTCTTCAGAGAGATTTTGTGTTAGTAGTTTTCCATTCTGTATTTTGTATGCCTTTTAAGGCTATGGTTTTCCAGTGGTCATGTATGGATGTGAGAGTTGGACTGTAAAGAAAGCTGAGCACTGAAGTATTGATGCTTTTGAACTGTGGTGTTGAAGAAGACTCTTGAGAGTCCCTTGGACAGCAAGGAGATCCAACCAGTCCATCCTAAAGGAGATCAGTCCTGGGTGTTCATTGGAAGGACTGATGCTGAAGCTGAAACTCCAATACTTTGGCCACCTGATGTGAAGAACTGACTCATTTGAAAAGACCCTGATACAGGGAAAGATTGAAGGCAGGAGGAGAAGGGGATGACAGAGAATGAGCTGGTTGGATGGCATCACCAACTCAATGGACATGAGTTGAGTATACTCTGGGAGTTGGTGATGGACGGGGAGTCTTGGCATGCTGCAGTCCATGGGATCACAGAAAGTCGGACATGACTTAGCGACTGAACTGAACTATAACTGAATGTTTGTGTCCCACCCCTAAATTCTCCTGGCTCAATTGGTAAAGAATCTGCCTGCAGTGCAGGAAACTCGGGTTTGATTCCTGGGTTGGGAAGATCCCCTGGAGAAGGAAATGGCAACCCATTCCAGTATCCTTGCCTGGAAAATCCTATGGAACCTGGCAAGCTACAGTTTATGGGGTCGCAAGAGTCGGACATAATTTAGCAACCAAACCACCACCACCACCTAAATTCATATGTTGAAACCTTACGTGGTAATATTTGTAGACAGGGTCTTTGGAAGGGGCTAGATCATGAGGGTGGAACCCTCATATAAGGGGTTAGTTCACTTATAAAAAAAGACATCTGAGGCTCCCTTGCCTTTCTGTCATCTGAGGACACAAAGAGAAATTCTTGCATGTTACCCACATTTTTCACTTAAGCCTTTAGCAAGTTACACAAAGTTACTCAAATTCTAGTCTGATAATTCCAAAATCTCTCCGTATCAGAGCCTGATCTGATGCTTTATCTTGTCAGATTATATATATATATATATATATATATTTTTTTTTTTTTTTACTTTAAGGATGCCTGTAATTTTTGCTTGAAACCAGACATGATGTACTAGGTAAGAGGAACTGAGGTAAATAGACCTTGGTGTGAACCTTTATATTTTTCTGTCTAGGAGTTAGGCTGTGTTTACTGTTGCTGAAGTTGTATATATCAGAGACCTAAATTTCCTCTGTTGTCCTCTTGTTTTTGTTTCCTCGTTTATATTTGGGTTTCCCTAGAAACTACTTCTTAAGTAGAGCCTGGGCATTGTTAGTCCTTTCAGCTGTACCCCACATTATTACAAGAGTCCTGTTGATGCGGTGGTAAGGTTGATGGGAGGGAAAACTGTACGATTCTATGATTGGGTCTTAGTTTCAGTAGGCCTGTCTCCCAGGGCTGTGACCTTCACAAATGCTTTTCCCGTTGTATGAGACAGGATATCCAGAGGGGGCTGGGCTTCGGGGATTTCCTTCCCTCCAAGTCAGAAAGCTGCAGTAATGGCATTCTCCTCACTGTGTACGCGTTTGTTTTGGAGAATTCTCTGGACTTGTTTCAGAATCGTTGCATTTCCCTTCCACCAGGCCAAACATGAACGGAGTTTTCTAAGGTGCTCACTGTGTCTGGGGAGGCTCCTGGAGGCAGACCCCACAGAACTGTGGGACCTCTCACCTTACTCTGGGCCCTAGGGGGTGTTTCTCTCTCAAACCAGTGTAGACTCAGCTCTAGAAATTTGCCCAAGTTACCTGTTCAGTGTTCCTATCGGTTAGTAGTTCCAGCAGCTTCTACTTCAGGTAGGATAATCTTTATTCTCTGTGTTTACACATCTCTCCAGTTTTGGGGTTGGCAGTTTGTCTTCTAACTCGATTCTCTGTTGACTTTCAGTTCATTCAGTTTTTTCTTGCTGTGAGGATAGGAAAGATGACTTCCAAACATTACTCATAGAGTAGAAACCATAAGTTCAGACACACTGTTTAGGAGGAGTTGTTGACAGAGCCCAGATCTCTAGATCAGTGGTGTCTGATAGAAACAAAATGTGAACCACATATGTAATTTTAAATTTTCTAGTAGCCACATTAAAAAAGTACAAAGACACAGGGAACTATATTCAACATTCTGTGATAAATCATAATGGAAGAGAATATTAAAAAGAATATATACATATATATGCATAGCTGAGTGACTTTACCATACAGCAGAAATTAAACACAACAAATCAACTATACGTCAGTAAAAAGTGTTTAAAAAGTACAGAGAATAGGTGAGATTAGTTTAATAACATTCTACTTAACCAATATGTTTAATACATTATCATTTAAATGTGCAGTTACTTTAAGAGTTATTAAGATTCTTTACTCTTTTTTGAAATAGTGTTTGAAATCTAAAATTCATTTTGCATTTACAACATATCGCAGTTCAGTCATTTTAAGGGCTCAATAGCCATAGAGTCTGCTCACCACCCTATCTGTCATTTAAAAAAGTATTCAGAGTAAACTGAGTGCACATCTCCCCAGGACGCTTCCTTGAACACACAGGCACCCTGCTTTGCTTGTCCCCTCTGCCTGAATTGTCTTCTTCCCCTTTCTCCACAAGGTCTGCTCAAACTCTTGACTTAAGTCACTGTCAGCATCAACTCTTCAGGAGGATTTTCCTCACTTCCCCACCTAATATAGATCCCCCAAACTGTTACCTTCCCTCTCATTTACTCACTTTATTTTTTCCATTCTATATTTGTTTATAGTCTACTATACCCTGTTAGATGTCACCACACGAGGACAGGGATTATTACCAAATCCATATTCAGTCTGCTCTCTGCACCACAGACCAATAATTGGGAGACGCAGTGTTGAGGCAAGGAATAAAGACTTTATTCAGAAAGCTGGGTGTCAGAGAAGGTGACAGACTAGAGTCCTAGAGTACCATTTTATCATGATCTGGATACCAGTTTCTTTTATAGAAGAGAGAGAAGGGAGGAGATGAGGAAGTAAAATAAAACCACCAGAAGTCTTGCAAAATATCTACTGGTTTGGTCAGCCTGTGGAGAGGGCTGTGTTCGTTTCTCCTTTTCTGCAGCCGTTCACAGGTGGGCAGGGTCAGCGTGTTTCCCTGTGCGTTGAACAAAGGTGCTTCAACATTCAGGCAGAGGGACCAGGTTCCACAAGGCAGGCCACTGTGTATGCTTATAGCATACATATAGAATACACGGCATTCTTCCAGTGATTGTAGTAACAAAAGCAATGGAAAGCAAAGGTTAAAGTAAAAGAAACAGATCCAACACAAAGTCAGATTTTGTTCTGCCCCGTTACAGGACATTACTTAGTTCCATGCTGTGTCCTCACCCCAGGACAGTACCATGCAACATCTGATGATGAATTCCATCCATATCACCCTCCTCTGTCTATGTGAACATACTCAACCAAGGAGATGTTCTGCCCTTGCTACTGTTCTTACCCTGTCAGCTTGTGGGCAAAGGACCTGCCATGAGATCAATGAGTCTCCTTGAACTATTTAAGAGACAGAGCATAGACTCTTTCAACTTTTAAGCTCTGTTTGTAATTCCAAAAACGAAAGCCCACTGTTGACTCTGTGTGCTTTTTCTCTTAACATGGGACTCAAGAGTAGGCAGACCCAATGGGAGAGTTATGGCCTCAGGGGTGCTGGCCCTACAGACCCAGGCCACCTGGTCCTTGTAAGGCAACCAGGGCCTTTAAATGTGTAGTTATTTTTAATGTTATTAAGATATTTTACTATTTTTTTGTATTAACTGTTTGAACTAGTATATATTTTGCATTTACAAAGTTGTCTTACTAGAGTTCCTAACAAAGAGTGATCTGTTGTGGTCTGTACACAGGTTGGAAATGAATTTCCAGACATGAGGCAGAATGACAGACAGTAAAGTATATTAGAGTGGGAGATGCTGTTAGAATAGTGGGCTAACTCAAGGGAGAGTGGAGCCCTTTCACAGCCTTGCAGCTAATATTTATAGCCTCAAGACAGAGAAAACTCTTACTGAAATGGTGGCATTAGGTGATTGGTTAGGATACTATAGGGTGGATACTAGGGTGGATATTTTACCTAATATGGGATCAGGGAACTGGCTGGTTTAGATCCCAGAGGCTCATGGCAACAGTTGCTATGCTATGCATGTTGGTCAATTCCAGAGATTTTTATCCTGTGACCTTGGTATAGGGCTCCACACCATCTGGCAAAAGAAATTGCCCAAAAGTAAGTTAATAAACACAGAAAGACAGAATATCTAAAAATAGCCATATATAAGTTAACTGTAAATGCCTACCTTTAAGTATTTTTACACTGCTTTATCTTTGATTACATTTGCATCTTTCTTCTACTTGTATTTCTGTCAAGTCAGTTCTTATTTTACATCTTTGATACAGGATCTTATTCTCTCATCTTTATTGATTGGCCCCATAATGACATCCCTAATTTATAAAAAGGAACCGAAGCTCCTGGGGGACTTTTCAGTTGCTAATTTTATCACTTCAGAGAACTTGATGGACAGTGTCTGGTCTGCATCACTGGTACCCACTCTGCTTCACAATAGGCCTTTTTGGGCCCTTGTGTCTCCCCCTTTCCTAACCTATGGTTCCTTGTCTGAATGTATGTGTTCACTTATGTAACCTTCGCATGCTCCTGCATTGAAGTGCCTATTTATTGTAAGGAAATCTGGTCCACATTTGTCCTTGGAACTCTTAGCACTTAATGTCTCTGACACTTATTTAGCTACTTCTATACAATGGCACATATCTATTTGAGCTTCCCTAGTAGATCAGCTGGTAAAGAATCCGCCTGCAATGCAGGAGACCCCGGTTTGATTCCTGGGTCGGGAAACTCTGGAGGGCATGGCAACCCACAGAGTCCCTTGGACTGCAAGATCAAACCAGTCAATCCTAAAGGAAATCAGTCTTGAATATTCATTGGAAGAACTGATACTCAAACTGAAGCTCCGGTACTTTGGCCACCTGATGTGAAGAACTGACTTCTTAGAAAAGACCCTGATGCTGGGATTGAAGGCAGGAGGAGAAGGTGATGGCAGAGGATGAGATGGTTGGATGGTCATGAGTTTTAGCAAGCTCCAGGAGTTGGTGATGGACAGGGAAGCCTGGTGTGCTATAGTCCATGGGGTCGCAAAGAGTTGTACATGACTGAGTGACTGAACTGAACTGATACAGTGTCATATAGCTCCTCTGTCTTACTAAATTGTTGGAGGAGGATGCAAGACTGGATTAAAAAGAGGAAGGAATTAAACTTTGAACTGCCCAAGGAAAAGGGAGGTGTCTGGCGGGGAGGAGGATATACTCAGAGAAAGAGAGGGGAACAACATTCAGAGAATATCTTATGGCCAGAAACCAGGTTCTAAAATTTGTGGTTGCCAGATGGCTGGGGTGGGGGGTGGGGGGAAGCTTGAGAATTTGGGATTAGCAGATGCAAAACTATTACATAAAATAGATAAACAACAAGGTCTTACTGTATAGTCCTGAGAACTGTATTCAATATCCTGGGATAAACTGTAATGGAGGGACTTCCCTGGCAGTCCAGTGGTTCAGACTTCACCTTCCAATGTGCGGGGTATGGGTTTGATCCCTAGTTGGGGAGCTAAGATCCCAAAAGCCTTGAGGCCAGAAAACCAAAACATAAAACAGAAACAATATTGTAACAAGTTCAATAAAGACTTTTTAAAAAAAATCATGTCTTTGTGCTGGGTTAAGGAGAGGCTGGAAAGGGACCGAAGCAGGTCAGCTAAAGGGCAACGCGATCAAAATACTGCTTCAGTGGGCCAAGTGGAACTGGTGCAGAAGGGCGTACATTACAGTGATGCCGAAACGTGGGGAAAAGGGAGCGGTGGTCGAAGACGCGGAAGAGCCCAAGACTGAGCCAGAGGCGAAGAAGAGTAAGGCAGGAGTGAAAAAGAACGAAAAAGAGGCCATAGGAGAGGGCGCAGTTCTATATGAAGACCCCCCAGATCAGAAAACCTCACCCAGTGGCAAATCAGCCACACTTAAGATCTGCTCGTGGAATGTGGATGGGCTTCGAGCCTGGATTAAGAAGAAAGGTTTAGATTGGGTAAAGGAAGAAGCCCCAGACATTCTGTGCCTCCAAGAGACCAAATGTTCAGAGAACCAACTACCAGTTGAACTTCAAGAGCTGTCTGGATTATCCCATCAGTACTGGTCAGCTCCTTCAGGCAAGGAAGGGTACAGTGGTGTGGGCCTCCTCTCCCGCCAGTGCCCACTCGAAGTCTCTTCTGGCAGTGGTGAGGAAGAACGTGATCAGGAAGGCCGAGTGATTGTGGCTGAATATGATGCGTTTGTGCTGGTGACAGCCTATGTGCCTAATGCAGGCCGAGGTCTGGTGTGCCTGGAGTATCACCAGCGCTGGGATGAAGCCTTTCGCAAATTCCTGCAGGGTCTGGCATCCCGCAAGCCCCTTGTGCTACGTGGGGACCTCAACGTGACTCATGAAGAACTTGACCTTCGCAACCCAAAGGGAAATAAAAAGAAGGCTGGCTTCACTCCACAAGAGCAGCAGGGCTTTGGGGAATTGCTGCAGGCTGTGCCACTCACTGACAGTTTCCGGCCCCTCTACCCCAACACGGCCTATGCCTACACCTTTTGGACCTATATGATGAATGCACGGTCCAAAAACGTTGGTTGGCACCTTGATTATTTTTTGTTATCTCAGTCTCTGTTGCCTGCATTGTGTGACAGTAAAATCCGTTCCAAGGCTCTGGGCAGTGACCACTGTCCCATTACCCTATACCTAGCTCTGTGACACCTCTTCCAAATCACGTTGAGCTTAGGAAATAAGCCCACCAAGCTAGCTTTAAAATTCTTACCCCCAAACTTCTTTAATAACTGCTATCTAGAGAAATCTGCATTGTATTTCCCCTCTAAGCTATGAATCCTTTAACCAGGTTTCTAATAACAGATGTAAGTTCTCAAGGAGGGTGTTTGTGTAGGGGTGGTGCTTTTTTCTTTTTCTTTTTTTATATTAAACAAAAGCTACTGATATTTCCTTTGAACTGTCCCTGTGAAAATAAAGAGCCATAGTTTCAAAACAAATCATGGAAAAGAATATGAATATATATAGAGAGAGAACTGTATCACTTTGTTGTACAGTAGAAATTAACACTGTGCAAATTAACATTGTAACTCAAGTACATATCAATAAAATAAATATGAAAAAAAAACAGTCCCAATCTATACAAATTAGAGACAGCTTTTATAAAGTTGGCAGTGGGAATTACATAGAACCTACAAAGCAAATCTGAAAGAAACTGAAATCACTCTTAAGGGGGCTCTATGTACACCTTTGGCTAAATTTAAATGTAACATACAAAACTGACTAGGAACTGTAAGAATCTAAGGTCAACAAAGAAACTGGTTGCAGAAAACAAAGTTGATTTTTTCACAAATTTCTGAGTCTACATTTTTTCAAAGCAAAAAACTTGGCATGCATGCATAATCTCCTTCTTGCTGTTTAGTCAATAAGTGGTGTTGAACTCTTTTGCAACCCCCTGGACCATAGCCCACCAGTCTCTTCTGTCCATGGGATTTCCCAGGCAAGAATACTGGAATGTGTTGCCATTTCCTTCTCCAGGGGATCTTCCAGACCCAGGGATCAAACCTGTGTCTCCTGAATTGGCAGGCAGATTCTTGACTGCTGAGCCATCTTTATACGGAAACATCTACAAACCAAGCCTGAGGGGAAAACTGAGATAGTCTGGGACCTGGGACCCTTACTGCAGTGCTGCAGTATTTGCACCTGGACACACCCTGAGCAATAAAATACAGAGAAACTATGCGTGCGTGCATGCTGTCACTAAGTCATTTCCAACTCTGCCACCCTGTGGACTGTAGGCCACCAGGCTCCTCTGTCCATGGAATTTTCCAGGCAAGAATACTGGAATGGGTTGCCATTTCCTACTATTAGGGATCTTCCCGAGTCAGGGATCAACCCAGGAGAACCCTGCATCTCCTGCATTGGCAGGCGGATTCTTCACTCACTGAGCCACCTGGGAAGCACACAAAGAAACTATATAGGATCCAAAAAAAAATACTGCATGAATGTACAGTTGGGACAGATTCTGGACAAATGATACAAAGAGGCCAAAAAAACCAACTGCCACTTCTGGAGCAAAAACAGGGTATTGGGAGCAAAAGCAGGGTACTGCCCACGCTCTCTGCATACAATACCATCCAAGGGGTGGACAAACCACCTAAGCTACTCCTCCAGTCCGACCCCTAGACACACCCCACCTTTCCCCTATGTAAGGAGCCAGCTCACCCCCACCCAGGGAGCAATCAAGCAAGAGAACCTATTCCTTGTTCTGTCTCCCTCCTGCTGTAGCAGGGGCCTTGCCTTAGAGCCTTGCCTAAGTTTCTTGTCTGGTTTCTAGTCAATTTCTATAAATCAGGGAAGGTCAAGAACCCTGATCAGCATCAAAACTACCCTTTCTAGGTGGATGGGTCATAGGAAACTCCCCATGAGGCCATGATGTGGGTTGAGAGAGCAGTGTCAGTACAGCAAGAGTAGCTACCATGGGGTCAAAGCCATTTGCTCACACAACTCACTAGTGTCTTCAGGAAATGTTCATGCACAGTCTTGTATGTACTGTTTCCATTTGACTGGGAATTATTGGTGTGCACGACTTTTTAGCTTTGTAGATCCAATAACAAACACCTAGATCATAGTAACCAACAGAGGTGGAGTAATAACTTAGTTTCCCTTTGGTCTCTGCTAGGGCTGAGGAGTAAATCAGGAGGTATTTCACAAAAAGGGAATATCTATCTTCAGAAAATGGCATTACTTTGGTCCAAAACCCCTAGAAGTTTGAACTGACATTTCTCTATTGAGGTTTTCCAGAAGCCCCATCACAACCATCAAAATATCAGAGATGCTTTGGAATTATTGAATTTGCTGGGTTATTAGGCTCAAGTGACAGAACAACTCACAGTAAAGTTGAACAAACTGCAGTGCCTTCTCTTGCTCAGATTTTCACTCAAAACTGAAATGTTATGTATCACTCAGTAGATGGGCCAAATGTATATGTTGCCTCCAGAATCCAAAGTGACCCACCAAAACTCTATGCCTCTGTATTAGTGGTAGGGGCACAAGCTATAGTAACTCATTTCATTCAGGAGGAGGCATCTCAACATATCCAAGACCAAAAAACCTCTAGAAATTTTAACAAAGTGACAAACTTCTGGATTTTTATGAGGTTTCTCTCCCATCCTCAGTCATGCAAGAGTATTAAAAAGAAATCCAGGGACTTCTCTGGTGGTCCAGTGGTTAAAATTCCATGCTTCCTTACTGCTACTGCTAAGTCACTTCAGTCGTGTCCGACTCTGTGCGACCCCATCCCTGGGATTCTCCAGGCAAGAACACTGGAGTGGGTTGCCATTTCCTTCTCCAATGCATAAAAGTGAAAAGTGAAAGTGAAGTCGCTCAGTCATGTCCGACTCTTCGCCACCCCATGGACTGCAGCCTACCAGGCTCCTCCGTCCATGGGATTTTCCAGGCAAGAGTACTGGAGTGGGGTGCCATTGCCTTCTCCGATGCTTCCTTAAAGGGGCTTAAATTTCATGGATGTTGGATTCAACTGGGCTTCTCTAGTGGTTCAGATGGTTATGAGTCTGTCTGCAATGCAGGAGACCCAGGTTTGATCCCTGGAGAAGGGAATGGGGCTACCCACTCACAGGATTCAAAAGGTAATCTTCTGTGTACCAGGAGTTGGGGAAGGAGATTGTCTACAAAGGGCCTAATGGAAGTTTTTGAAGTGATGAAAATATTTTATCTACACCGTGGTGATGGCTCCAAGACATTTGTCAAAACTAATCCAACTGTACTTTATTATGTGTAAACTATACTTTAATAAAGTTTGACATAAAAAAAAAAAAAGACTCCGTGCTTCCACTGTCAAGGGCACTAAGATCCTACATGCCACGTGGCCAAAAAGCAAGCAAAAATAAAAGTGAATAAATGTATTGAGTGAAGATTTTTTTAATCCTATTTTTTAAAAAAAGAAATCTAGGGCATTTGAGGTATCCTCATTATCAGATCCAGTGTAATTTACTCAGTGCCTTAGAAGAGGATGATGACTTAATGACGGATTGTTTTCTGTAGACTAGGTTATGACGTGGAGCCAAAGACTCATCATCTTTGAGGAAAGATGATGGAGGCACACTACCGCTCTCATTGCCAGGGGAAAACAAATTCTAGTACCTTTTGTTTGATTGGCATTTGCCACATCAATTTCCAGTTGATATGACTGCTGCGAACCAGTTACCAAATAGGACAATTTGCTCTAAAGAGACAATATTATGAAATCAGATGCAACTGGAATTAAATTTACAATAATCCTTTGTTCTCTGAAATTAGTCTTTTGCACAAAACTAATAGGCAAGATAAATGGGAATCATTATCCCTACATCTTTCCTTTTTTTTTTAACTGGTGGTGCTGATCTCTGGAATTTCCCAGAAGGTTGTTATATTTTTTCTGTGATGTGTGGGGTAATTCCTAGGCTTCCACTTGGCACTTCAGACCTTAGTAGCAAACTGTTTTATGGGTCAGAGAGCTACTGGGATTCTATTATTGTGTATATGCAGAAAAACTACAGAGTGAGTTCACAGGCCACTAGACTTGGATAAAAACTTGTATAGTATGACTCCATAAGTCCCCATTTTGACTAGTAAAGTACAAAGTCTTACATGGTTTTGTTAGTTTTTTTTGTTGCTATTTTTGTTGTTTTTTGTTTTTTTTGGGGGGGGTGGGGGGGGTTGGCCACATGGCCTGCAGGATCTCCCAGGGCCATGGCAGTAAAGGCCCAGAATCCTAACCACTAGGACACCAGAGAACTCCACTGTAGTTTTAGAGGTCAGACGTTCACAATGGGTCAGCAGGGCCGCATTCCTTCTGGGGGCTCTAAGGGAGAAGCAGTTTCTTGCCTTTCTCAGCCCCTAGAAGCCTCCCACTCTCTCTGGATCATGGCTCTGCACACTCTGACCTCTGCTTTTGTCATCATGTCTCCTCTCTCTCTGACCCTTTGTCTCCCTCTTATAAGACCCTTAAGATCCTGTTGGATAATTCAGAATAATCTCCCCATCTCAAGATCTTTAAGGACATCAGCAAAGTCTTCTATTCACAGGTTCCATTTTGGGACCTAGGAAGTGAACTACTTAGGGAGGGCCATTATTCAGCCTACCACACAAAGGTTCATCAGAAAATAAGCATCAGTTGGGACTTCCTTGGTGGTCCAGTGGTTAAGAATCTGTCTGCCAACGCAGGGGACGAGGGTTCGATCCCTGGTCCCAGAAGATCCCACATGCTGAGAGGCAACTAAACCCATCACCACAGCTACTGAGCCCATGCTCCTCACCAAGAGAAGCCACAGCAATGAGAAGCCCACACACCGCAACAGAGTAGCCCCTGCTCACCACAGCTGGATGGCTCTCGCGCAGCAACAAATTTCCAGCCCAGCCTAAATAAATAATTTTTTTAAAGAAAATAACATCAATTAAGTGACAGCATCCAGTAATCCTTGAGAATTCTGAGCACCTTCCTTCCTACAATACACAACCACATAGGTAAGTGGTCACAGGTGCACTTGGAAAGCAAGGAAGAAGAGTAGCCACATTGCAGGGTCTTTTTATTTTCTTTAATTCATTTATTTGGCTGCACAGGGTCTTAGTTGCAGCAGCTGGGATTTTCTATCTTCGATGCGTCATGCGGGATCTATAGCTGTGGTATGCTAAGTCTTAGTTGAGGCATGTGGGATCTAGTTACCTGATCAGGGATCAAATCCAGGCCCTGTTGCATAGGGAGCATGAAGTCTTAGCCACTGGACTACCAAGGAAGTCTCGAAAGGTTTTTCCTCAGAGAGATTTCCTTCCCCTTCAATTTAAGAGGCCCTGGGTCTGTAAACTGCCTCAGTGTGAGAATCGGGTGATGGACAATGACCCTACAATGTTTGGCTCAAATCAGGTCTGTGGAGGCCACAACTAAAACATTTTTGCTTCTTAATGGCAACTACAAGTATTGGAGTTTTCACATATTTTATTCCTTATTATATCATGTTATACAACCCATCAGCAAGGATTTCTTGAGTGAAACCATTCTGATTGCTGCTCCATCCATGCTAACTGTCCACTGTGCTACAGTTCTATTTATAATGGTCTTTGGCCTGTGCTTGACCTCTGCCCCTTGGAAACTAGCAATGGGGAGAACCACAGTTGCCCTTAAAAAAGTAATCTGGGGGAATTCTGTGGCAGTCCAGTGGTCAGGACTCCAAGCTTTCACTGTTGTAAGGTGTGAGGCTAAAAAAAAAAAAAAAAAGAAGTAATTTTGGCTTGTGAGCACAGATAGTTATGAGAAACGGTAGTCGCAAGCCACATGGCCCCATTATCTTTTTGTGTGAGGTGTGGGTATCCCAGCTCTACCAGCTTCTCTTTTGTTCTTTCTGTCTAGCCCAGGATTCTGGGTGATGCGTGATTGAGCCTCGGCCAACTTACAGAGGCTAATTCAGGCTTAGCTGACGTTTTTCTCACTTGTGTTCTTCTCACTTCAACTGTGAAGCAGTGTAGCCTAGACAGAGCAGTGTAGGCTGCACCACTTCCCATGCCCACCTGATTCCCCTGAGAGTCTTCCCCAGAGTCAGTTGTCCCAGCAAATGGCATGGATTGAAGGACACAGGAGGCTGCGGGAACGGAAAATTGTCCCCTCACTGCTTCTAATCCTGCTCATACAGTAGTATTCATTGGGCCACTTTATCTCCATGAAACGAATTTCTGATATACCTTCTATAATAATAGACAGGCAAGCCTGGAGGAAATTACTGATTGACTCGGACATAAGCCAAGTGCCTAATTTGGTACAAATAGTTACAGTCAATGGGGGTTCCAAAATCTTCTAAATTAGACAGTCATAACTCTGTGAATATGTCCTGCTGTCTTAATGCCTTTCTGGAGAGGGGAGTGATGCCTAACATCTCCAAAAATAAGACAAGTACCCAATTCACTCCACATTTATCAACAGAGCAGGAGAACAGATCAATCATGAGCTGCAGGGAAATGGAAAGTCAATTTCTTGTCATTTACTGAGTTTTCAATAAAGGCTCAGCCTTCTTTAATGTCCAATTCTCACATCTGTACATAACTATTGGAAAAACTATAGCTTTGACTAAACAGAAATTTATCAGCAAAGTGATGTCTTTGCTTTTTAATACACTGTCTAAATTTGTTATAGCTTTCCTTCTAAGGAGCAGCATCTTTTAATTTCATGGCTGCAGTCACCATCCACAGTGATTTTGGAGCCCAAGAAAATAAAATCTGTCATTGCTTCTGCTATTTCCCTCTTTTTTTGCCATGAAGTGATGGAACTGGATGCCACGATCTTCGTTTTTTGAATATTGAGTTTTAAGCCAGCTTTTTTCACTCTCCTCTTTCACCCTTATCAAGAGGTACTTTAGTTCCTCTTCACTTTCTGCCATTAGAGTGGTGTCATCTGCATTTCTGAGGTTGTTAACATTTCTCCTGGTAATCTTGATTCCAGGTTGTGATTCATCCAGCCCGGCATTTCACATGATATATTCTGCATAGAAGTTAAATAAGCTGGGTGACAATATACAGCCTTGACAGACTCCTTTCCCAATTTTGAACCAGTTCATTGTTCCTTGATTGGTTCTAACTGTTGCTTCTTGATCTGCATACAGTTTCTCAGGAGACATGTAAAGTGGCCTGGCATTCCCATCTCTTTAAGAATTTTCCAGTTTGTTGTAATCCACACAGTCAAAGGCTTTCATGTAGTCAATGAAGCAGATTTTTTTTTATTTCCCCTGCTTTTTCTATGATCCAACAGATGTTTGCAATTTGATCTCTGGTTCCTCTGCCTTTTCTGAATCCAGTTTGTACATCTGGAATTTCTCAGTTCACATACCCTTGAAGCATAACTTGAATAATTTTTTTTAAATATTTATTTATTTATTTGGCTGCGACATGCCTTAATTGCACCATGTGGCCTCTTTGTTGACCTGTGGAGGATCTTTAGTTGTGGCATGGGCTTAGTTATCATGGGCTTAGTTATCATGGGCTTAGGTGCTCCATGGCATGTGGGATCTTAGTTCTCTGACCAGGGATTGAGCCTGTGTCCCTTGCATTGCAAGGCAGATTCTTAACCACTGGACCACCAGAGAAGTCCCTAACTTGAAGGATTTTAAGAGTTATTTTGCTAACATGTGAAATGAGTGCAATTGTACGGTAGTTTGAACGTTCTTTGACATTGCCTTTCTTTCAAATTGGAATGAAAACTGACTTTTTCCAGTCCTGTGACCACTACTGAATTTTCCAAATCTGCTTGCATATTGAGTGCTCACTTCAACCGCATCATCTTTTAGGATTTGAAATAGCTCAGCTGGAGTTCCATCACCTCCACTAGCTTTGTTCATAGTAGTGCTTCCTAAGACCCACTTCAGCTTGGTTAAGCCTCACTTAACTCTGGGATGCCCACGACGTCATCCCATCTGCATGTCCTTGGTCCCTTCACTCATTGACACCCCGTACCTCACATGTACTGAGCTTACAAGTATGCTCCCTTTTCGGGGGCATCTGTGAACGCTTCTTAGGATCCAAATCCAACCAGTCAGATAAGAATTTGTACAAAATGTGACTCACCCCTAATTAATGCATAAATAGTTTTGCTTCTGTAATCTGGCTACCTTTCCCATTACTCTGTCATCACCTACCTCCAGCTGATGAAGCCCCTTCTCCTTTGACAGTCCCCACTGGTGAGAGCACTAATAAAGTTTTGTCTTTTATGCTTGTTGTTGGCCATCATTAGCACAGCCATCCAGGAAGCTCCTAGATGGTGGATTACCTAGGGGAGCCCTGTTGGGAGGTCAACACATATGTGAAATAGGAGCAGTATGTTGAGACAGACAGTTCTCCATGTGCCTCCCATTTCTTGCTGGGTATGACAGGAACTCTGGAGAAGGAAATGGCAAACTACTCCAGTATCCTTGCCTGGAAAATCCCATAGACAGAGGAGCCTGGCGGGCTGCAGTCCATGAGGTCGCAGAGTTTGGCACAACTGAGCGACTAACACTATAACACTATGCCAAGAACACAAGTCCCTGACTACCCTGACTAATCCCAGGCCATTTCTTAGGATTGTGTTTGTGGCAAGCAGCCCTAAGAGATGTGAGACTGCTTCTCTCTGGGGCAGAGAGCAGGCTTGCATACTGCTTGCTATAAAATAGTGAGTTCTCCAAGCTCCATGTTTCTCAGCTGTCATGAAAACTCACTGTGTGCACAAAAGCTATCAGGCCCACACTGTGTCACCTCCATGGGACTTGTGGAGGCGGTGGTGAGAAAAAAAAATCATGCACATATAATGCTGATACTGCTTGTTATGCTGTCTATAATATATCCAACAAAGAAACTTGATCCAAGAGACTGGTCATTTCTGCCAGCACCCATGAAATAGGAACAGGCTAACATATTAGCTTAGAGAGAGAATGAAATGAAATCTCAGAGCCAAAAAAGTGGACAAAGTCAACACAGAACCGCAGAAAAAAGCCCAGAAGAATGTAGTCAAGGGCAAAACTATTGGTGTTTAGGCCTCTTTCTCTTTCTTTCCGAAGTATAGCCTTTTTACAAATAAATACCTGCCAGAAAAATCCTAGACTCTTTGAAAGGGACCTAAGAATCACTACCAGAGAAGGCAATGACAACCCACTCTAGTACTCTTGCCTGGAAAATCCCATGGACGGAGGAGCCTGGGAGGCTGCAGTCCATGGGGTCACTAAGAGTTGGGCACGACTGAGTGACTTCACTTTCACTTTTCACTTTCATGCATTGGAGAAGGAAATGGCAACCCACTCCAGTGTTCGTGCCTGGAGAATCCCAGGGACGGGGGAGCCTGGTGGGCTGCCATCTATGGGGTCGCACAGAGTCGGACACGACTGAAACGACTTAGCAGCAGCAGCAGCAGCAAGAATCACTACTATACTTGCTTCATAAAAAGAATGAGCACCAACACCACACACTGAAGACAAATCCTGAAAAATGAAAAGACAAAGAAAAACAAACAACCAAGATCACAAATGCAAAGAGGTACATCAAGTTTCCTGGAAGAACTCTGCAGCAAATATAGAGAAATTCAAGGACAAGGACATTCTAATAGCCAATATTCCTGACTTAGACTTTCCTTCTCCAGAACTTCCTCCCCTTATACCTCTCAGAAGATGGTTTACATGTTTTTACCATTTTATTTATTTATTTGGTTGGTTTTGGCTGTGCTGGGTCTTCGTTCCCGAGCAGGCTTTTCCCTTGTTGTGCTGTGGTGGCGTCTCTTGTTGCAGACCACGGGCCCCAGGGCGTGCGAGCTTCTGTCATTGAACACAGGCTCAGCAGCGTCAGTTCCTGGGCGCTAGGACACTGGCTCAGTAGTTGTGGCATGTGGGCTTAGTTGTCCTGCAGCACATGGGATCCTCCCAGATCAGGGATCAAACCTGTGTCTGCAGCACTGGTAGGCAGATTCTTTACCACTGAGCCACCAGGGAAGCCCAGAAGATGGTTTACATTTAACACAGAAACCTATAATAAAGAGAGCAAGACAATTAATACAGACAAAAACGGGAAAACACCAGAGGAAGTAAACCTGCCTAGTATTCTAAACGAAGAGGCCCATCTGCAGCTTAGGAGATGGTACCTGGGTTTTGGTTGCCTTTGAGTTGTACTGAGCTATGCTAATGGATTTGCACTAGGTAGCTCTACAAGGTTGAGTTTTGCAGAATAAAAACTAAATGGCTACTGGGGATAACTTTTTACAAGCAACTTTCTTTTTGTAGTTTTTTTTTCAGGTATAATGGATTTTTTTCTAAATTTAAC